>NC_135078.1:24814166-26030000 GCF_051107435.1 Chaetodon auriga | reverse complement strand
GGCACCTTCCTTTGGAGGTTTTTTGGGCACATCTAACTGCGAAGAGCCCCAGATAGACCCAGAACTCCCCCAGGAGGAGCTGGAAATTGTTACTGTGGAGATGCAAGTCTAAAATACCCTACTTAGCCTGCTGCCACCCTGATCTGACCCTGATAGGTGGAAGAAAAATGATGGATGGGTGGGTAGCTGTCAAATGTCAAGCCAGGTCTTTGCTACTCAAATGTGAAAGTTTGCTGCATTTAATAATCAACAATAATCATTATTTGCAGCCCTGAAGGTGACTGGTGTCACCAACAAATAAATAATAAACATTCAACAAACAATTCAGATCTATTTGAATGTAATTTAAATTCATTAACATGAACCATTTAGCTAAATAGTATTGTATAAAACACAGTATTTCTCCTCTTTTGGTTCTCTCCTTTCTCATTTCTTCACTGTTTCAACTTCCTGTCTCCGTCAGGATGCCTGAGGTGGTGACATGCTGCAATCGCCTCTGTTGTACTACAGGGGGCCACAGTCTCATCATAGTACTGCAGATCACCTCAACCCCCATTCATCCCCCCAGGGAAAGGAAGCAGTACAGAAGTAGAGTTAATGGTGTGAAACCTGTCTTACTGACTGATAAACTTGGTGACAGTTTGGCCGGCTCGTTGACCAACTGGCTGACTGACTGTCTGATGGATTGACTGAGGAGCACGTTTTCTAACTGGCTATATGCCTGGAAGGCAGGCTGGCTGAAGGCTGTAGATGTGCTCCATCATAGGGGACTTAGCTCCTTTCCCATTGACTGTGCCCCCATGTAATCTGCAGGCCTGTGGTGACAATCAAAACTAAGCCCCAGCATGTTACACTCCATCAGTGAAAAGAACAACTGCAGCCCGGAGAGCAAATGATCTGATCCAGAGACAGCGAGACAGAGAAAAGTGAGGATGAGACAAAAGAGACAAATCACCCTATTCATTTTTCCAAAATTGTATTTCAGATTTGCCACCAAACTTTTGCTCCAGAATTAGTTCTACGAGTCTACAGATTCCCTCCAGATCCACCTGTGTATATGAGATGCAGTTTATACTATTTTTCTGTTAACCATTTTCCTCTTTCTCCCATCTCACGAGCCTTGATCCCAATGATAGCAGCAGGAGGAATGAGAGGGAATACTCTAGTTATTGTAACTCTGCTTATCCATAGAAATATTGCTATACCCAGTGGTGGAAGAAGTACTCATCCTCTACTGAAGTAAACATACCATAATGAAAAAATACTCCATTTCAGATAAAATGTCCTGCATTTAAAATCTTACGTAAAAGCACTCCTGCACACAAATAGCCCCTGTTAGTGTATTATATATTACATTATTAAATTTTTTGTATCAATGCAGCATTTTACTGTTGTAGCTGGTTAAGATGGAGCCCTTTTGACCTACTGTACATACAGTTAGGTAGTTTAGTCCAGTGTCCCCCCATCTAGGGGTCACAAGATAGACCTGAGAGTTTGAGAAATGATGAATGGGCAAGAAGAGACCAAACATTTTTAGTGGTTATTTAGACTTTTTGTGAAATATTTGATACTTTTTTTGGCCTTGACCAGTCATTTAAATGACAGCATTTGATATGTTTGGTGACAAAATTCAAAATTCAGATTCAGTGACTGAAATGTAAAGGGCATGACCCAGAAAGACCAGCAAAAAGGACCATCAAACACTGGTTTAATCTTTTAAAATGCACTGTACTTTAAAAGATAATCAGATGTTGTTTTATAAAAGCACAGACATCTCCAAATTGTACTTGACTGCAGTGCTTGAGTACTTTCTTTCTTTGCACTTCTGGTCATAAAAGCAACCTTCTTACATCTTTCAGAAAACACCGCTCCTGTTGCCTGGCTTCCTCTCCTCCATCTCCTTTTCTTCCTCTCCCTCTTCTCTCTTTCTGTCTCTCAGTCCACCCACCAGGTCCTTCCTCTCAGTTTTGCAGCACCAAGCCATCTGTCTGAGGTCATCTATTCCAGGATGTCTAGACCACGAAGTCTCAGCTCTGTCACTTACAAACAAACCAACATGTTCACGTAAATCCGGTTAACATGCGATCGCTGCGAGGTACAGAGTGAAATCAAAATGCACCCAACAATCCCCCTCTTTCTTTGTTTTCCCTTCGTGCTCTCCTGTGTCTCACTTTCTCTGTTTTCTTCTATCACTTGTTCACACATGAATGCGCGCACAGTCACACACAGCAGGCTGCACACACACAAACAAACCAATGATAGATTTGCCCCTCTCCAGCTTTACAACAACTGCTCTGGCATTTTGGCAAACAGCCTTTGTTTACTGAGCCTGTCGATGGGCTATGTAATCGTATATTTCCACTGAGAGTGTCTGTTAGCAAGGACGCTAATTAGCGAACGATTAAGCTCTCACACAAAAGAGGTTCTTGAGATTAATTGGCGCTGAAGTTTACAAAAGCTTGTGGCTCAGTAAATAATTTAGCATGAACAATAGTACACCTTGTCACACTGTTTTTGTTTTCAGACGAGTAATTGTTGGTGTCAGGACTAAGGATGTACAACGAATCACCGCTCAACATTGACTCTAAATGGACTGTGGAGTACTTGACACGGTGACAGCAGGGTGACAATGTCTGCGGCCCCTTTTGCTTTATGCATTTCATTTTTGATGTTGGGTCTCAATACGGGGAGCGCAGGTTTCTTATTTGCACAAGGTAAACAGGTGCTGTCTTTGAGCTGCATGCAGGGTAGAATATGCAAGATACTCCTCTGTTATTCCAGTTCAAACAGCCCATGTAGCTACAGTATCCTCTGCTCCTGTGAGATCTTTACAACACCTCGCCATCCGCACCACCTCGTCCTGCGGTGAAATGAACCATGTCTGTTCCCCCTGCGGAAAATGCTCTCCCTTGAAAAAACTGGAAGAGGCTGCTTTACAGTCTCGTCAGCCCTGCAAGCGCCAGGCACATACTGTATACATGGACACACACACACACGCACACGCACACACACAGATACATCACATACGCATGCAACACACACAGTCAAGGAGGAATCGCATCTACAAATGGATGCACGCAGGCTCACACATGTAAACACAAACACATACATAGTACACAGGAGGACAGAAATAAAAGTCTTTGGTCCCAGTCTCCTCTGGTCCAGGGGCGTCTTGAAACTGCCTGCTCCAAACAACATTGCTGTTCCCTCCTCCCCCTCCTCTCCGCTGATGAAGAGGGTGTCCCAACCAGGGGTTTTGTTAATGGTGGAAAAAGTTACAAATCCCACTCTGCGATTGGCTGAAAACTTAGAAATTGCTTGCATAAGCACAACGGCACTTCAAGTACGGTCTCTACCAACAACTGGCCTCCGGGCGCGATTTGATCGGCATCGTAAACACGGGCAACTTACAAACTGGCAACACAGTTTATCTAACAGGAATCAACGTGGAAATACCGCAGCCTGAAGATCATCCAGGCTAGGCTGCGAAATAAACTTTCATTCAACAGCTGATGCAACAGGAAAGCAAGAGATGAAAACATCCCAATAAGCATTTCTAGTAACATTCTGCGTCTCGCCGATTTTACAGACGTCTAAAGTTAAGCGGTCCTGAAAATGTAGGCCCTGCTGTGCCCACTCTTATGTCCTGACGCTAGTTGACTCGGAAGATTAATGCCTGTTTGCAAAATAGCCTGTCAGGTCTTTGCAGGGAATCAACCAACCAATATGTGTTTAACTTGAAGTACGATTCAGAAGGCATTCATCATAGATGCAATGATGTGTGCTGGGTAATATGTTTTTTCAGTGGTTTTCCCGCCACCCTGCTGATCACTTTTTAAAGGAGTTTTTTTATTAGAAGTATTAGTGTCTGCAGCGGTGTTGAAAGCTCGAAGCAGAAGGGACAGACCGTTTTGGCATCAAGCAGAAATGTCTAAAAGGGATATCGTCCGCACATGTGGTTCTGATACAATCACATTTGTTTCTAATTTGGCCAAAAGATGCAGCTTCCTGGTCATGCAAAGACTGCTCACATGCAGGCTTTTAGTGACTCTAATGGACAGGGACATAAGAAATGAAACCTCTGCATAAGAAAGAAGAGCATACCCTGTATTTGTTAGACCGTTTTACAGACTATGAAGCTGATTCGTGCAGCAATTAGGCAGCTGTTAAATGGTTTATTACTAAAAGGGCTTCTGGCATTTCTACTCAACAGATGTTCAGAAATCATACAGATGATATCACTTTATTTTGATGACTGAATCATATGCAGTGATGCCACTAAAAATAAAATGAGATATGATGTTAATGGTTACGATGCAGACATAAATATAAAGCCAAAAAACCCCACAGCCATTGTAATCATCACTAAATAGTCACAATTTGTCATGATGATTGAAATATACCTAAGGGGCGCAGAAAACCCAGCCATGCTGATTTGAACACGCGAAATAGACTCTTCTTATGTATTGTAGATTTCATTTCTTCGGTTAATTACGCTGGAGAGATGAAACAGCATTTCATCCTGGGACTAAGCAGAGAAAAAGAGCAGTTGAGCCGAGGTGGAAAACTCCATCACAATTAGATGTATGCACAGCCTTTTTCTGAATTCTGAGCAGGTTTTCCATCGGTGAAATTCCTGATGATCTGAGCTGGGTTGAGCGTGCGCTGGGTGCTGATGTGACTAACAGAACACTCCAGCAGCGGAGCGTCGGTTGGGCTGCCGCAGAGGACTCTGGGTAATAAGGCTGCAGATGAGTGCTACCCAAAAAACAAAATGGGAGAGTAGGGATTGGATGTGTGCGTGCATGTGTGTGTGCACGGCTGTGGGTGTGTGGCTGTGTGTGTGAGTGCGCGTGTGTGTGTGTGTGTGTGTGTGTGTGTGTGTGTGTGTGCGTGCATGTGGGAAAAAGAAACACTTCTTATGCCGCCAGCCAAAAGCACACTCTCTGATCTGCAATACTGAGATGACCTCAAGCCAGACTTCTCCAAAGAGTACAACATGCTTAAGTGAAAGAACACACAGTACCCACAGACACACACACACACACACACACACACACACACACACAAAGAACCATTTAAGATTAATAATGTGTGAAGGGTTGTTTCTATTGTATGACTTTACGGATAAAATAAAGCCACCAAACGTTTAGTTCTTGCATGTATTACTGCTTTATACTGTACTCTTAAAGGGGTCAGCGTCACCGTTGCAGTGGATGTTTTCTTCATTGTTTTTAGCATCACCGTAGATTTTTTTTTTTTATTGTGTATTTTTGAGCAAATATTCTCTGATAAATACAGTTTAAAGCTGCTATAATCAATAATTTTATATCAACAATGGATCAAATGACTTGTATTTAAAAGGGGTTTTTTGTAGTTCGCCTCAGCTCTAAAGAGTTTTTCCTCATCTCTCAGGTCATTGTTTTGGTTTTCCGGCCCACAACTTTACTGTTCCGGTTCACTCTCCCCGCTCTTATCAGTGTCGTTTCCAAACACAGCAGGTGGCCGTTTTCTGTGAAAAAGCTCTGAAAGCCCAGTGCACACTACCTGCTGAACACCAAACAGCAGACAGACAAAGTCAGCGACGAGCTGGTGAACACAGTGGAGTTGGTAGAGACCAAAAACAGAGCTTAAAGAGAGTGAATATTGGACTAACAGGTGGCCAGAAACACAACTTTCAAGAGGACGACCAGGGAGGCAGGAAGTGCATGTAAGACGCCTACATTAGTCTTGTCCCAGCTCTTGTAGTTGCCCCTTTATCTCAAACTTCTATGTGATTACATCTTTCAAATGAATCTGATAATTTGGTTATTGCTTGTAGAAAAATGAGACATTCCAGGTATGAACCGATCTGTTTTACTTTCAGCCTTTTGCTCTCAGCGACAGATCAGTCGAGGAAGTGAGAAGGACGCATGAATATTCATGGCTGTCTGCCACGGTGTCTTTTTCTGTACTACCACTTGGGGGTGCTAAAGTCATAAATCTTCAAATCCAACACACCTGAGCTTTAAAACTGTCAAGTTAACATTTATAGCTTTGAGTGCATTGATATTTTTGAACTTGCATCAGTGTGTTAAGTCTGAGTCTGTTTGATAAAACTGATTGCAAAATAGTTTACGTTTGATTTTGTTGTTTGCAAACATTTACGTGTTCGTGTTTTTATTGTTATAGCAGCCATTCTCCCTGATTCTCATGCACACCTCTCAGGAAAGTCACGACAGAGGTTGTGTACTGGCTAGGACGTAGAGGCTCTAACCTGGGTTAAGTGTCCTCCATCTGGATACACCTCTCAACCTCAATCCCTTCTCTAAGCCTAGATGATGGATGGTCCTGCATCAAGGTCAGGACAGAGGTTGTGTGCCCATATTAACTACCCTCTTCCACTGATAGACTGTCAGGCCCTTTGCGTCTGGAAGCCTCCCATTGGCCCTGATGTAAACAACTGCAGCAACAGCGGCTGTGTGGTGAGAGGCAGGAGCGGAGCGGTCCCAAAAACACATCACATGGACAAGATATATGTCACAGGCAGTTTCCCAGAAAAAGGCATTTTCATTTTTTATTACAACCTGTCTTTTATGGTGGTTTAGTGCCTCATAATGCGATCACGCTGCATTCCCCTTAAACAGGAAATGAGAACAAGTTGAGTAAGAGTCAGGACTACAGAGGTTTGAGTGATGGCGTCTCTTTCTTCACTGAGTCATAAAGTGGAGTTTAGAGGGGAGATCACCTGGATTTGATTTCAAGGATCTCTGTCATAGGCTGGAGGATTTGTTTTGAAACAGCCGGACAGCTCAAGGCAAATATTTGACCCAGCTTTGACAGACAACTCACTCGCTTATCCTGCAGTAGTGACGCTTGAAGTGGTGATTATGATGTGATGTTACAGCACAGTGTGCATGCTTTTTGCACCTGCATTTTTCTATACTGTACGAAGGCAAATGCACACAAATATTCATGTAAGCGTTCAGTGAAGGAGGTCACTGTCATGTTAATTTAAAAAAGAAACTAGCCATGCAAGCAGTTTAGGTCTATGGATGAAAATATCAATCTGTCGGATGATCAGTCGAACACTGAATGTTTCTGCAAACTCTATGTTTCTTTACATTCTTGTGTTCAACCTTTACAGATCATGTTTAAGATGAAAATACCAAAAACACGACTGGAAAATCTCGTTAAAAATACCAGATTTTGTATGTACTGCTAATCTGAACGTCACTTTAATACTTACTGTACAAATGTCGCTATGGTACATATAAAACACACAAATTTAATGTATCTGTGGTTCGCAGAAACGTACAAAGTCAATGTTTTATTCTGGCGACTGGTCTGCAGACACCGCTTTGGTCAGGACTGAAATATTTCAACAACTGACAATATTTATGGCTCCAAGAGGCTGAATCTGAATGACTTTACCCCCAGTCGCTGTGCCACTGCGAGGCTGACTTTTGTGGTTTTGAGTGAAATGTTGGATGGTTTTACATCAAATTCAACACATAAAATCATGTTCCAGGATTAATTGTAATCACTCTGGCGATCTCTGGAGAAGTTTTATGTAGTGCGACCATTATTTGAACAATTTTAATTTGCCCGCTATATTAGTTTATGACCGATATAATGACAAATCCCCTTCAGCCTCAGTTGTTCTTAATGCTAGCAAATGCAGCTTGTTACAGAACAGGCTTAGCTGAGATGGTGAACCTGACAAACTTTAGCATGTTAGCATGGTGAAAACTGCATTTGGCTCAAAACGCTGTTCTGTCAGAGCGCAGCCTTCCAACTGTCAGTCTCATTGTCTGTGGGTATCTCATACCTGCAGCATCATGCTGCCACTCAGGCACTCAAGTGCAATCCAGGAAGTTTTGCTGCCAAGAGAAATGAATTCACTGTTAATGCTAAAAATAAAGACTCAAAACATGATCAGGTCTCTGAGTGTGATATTAACAAATTCATAAGGAAAAGGAAATCTTTATCACGCTTATATCTCGGCTAAAATGAGCTAAAGTGGCCAATTCTAACATTTGGGGGAAAGAATGCATCACTGAAAGTTAAGATTTACAAGAATTTGCTCATAAAACACCTCAGATTATTCCAGCATGCCGCTCTGTGCATCAACATCTCTCTCTTTCTGCTTTCATGTCACACCATTCGTTACTCTTGGCTTTATTTAAGATAGTAAGCAGTCATAGTCAAGTCCAGACTTGTCTCATAATGTCAATTATTTTTCACACAAACTCAAATCTGACAACATGTGGTCTACATGGATAAATGCAGACAGCGACTGAGGTGCAGAATCACAAGATTTATTCCAAGCTCACAGCACAGCCAGCTGAAAAAGAAGAGTGATCGGGCTTTGCCTGTGGAGCGCCTGTGTCTTCATGCTCCGCTGCCTGCTTTAAAAGAAAGTGTTGCTCTGTTCCTCGCCGAGGTCTTTGGAAGGTGAACGGTAATTGCTGAGGGAGGATTTAGCCTGACGATGGAACAAAGCACCTCTTTTGTTTTACTGAGGTAACTCTTATGCTGTGAGATGGAGCACTACTTTAGACATGAACTTTAGACATGAATATAACATCTGGGTTTGTGGTTCCATTTTGTGTTAGTGTGTCAGGGTGTTTATGTGTTAACCACAGGGAGAAAGACAGACTGACAGACAGACAGACACTGATTTGTACATGTAGGCTGCATTATAAGACTCCACAGTGTTCCCGACTCATTAGCCGTAGTACTGGCCCTGTGGTAATGACATCATGGTGGCAGTATTAGCTTTTAAAGCCTGACCGCAGACTGAGTGAACTGTGATGCTCTTTTTAAAAAGGATTCTTTCACTCTGACTTCATCGTGTGGTCAACTTTTCAGGAAACCCCAAACAGGTCTTCTCCCATTGTTTGACTCCTATATAACAGTTATTGGACGGACAGACTGGTAATGAATCAACATACAGACAGACATGAATTCACACTCTCTCTCACACACGTACATTAGATGACATGCAGAAAGAGGGTTATGAGACACTGGACATCCTGCGCTTTGGAAAGAAAAACAATTTTACGTTTGATAAGTGAAAAGGAAACAAGCAGAGAAAGAAAAGACACGATGGAGGATGGGAAAAAGTGCGAGGCAGGACCGTTTTGAAGTGACTGAAAATGATCTTTTCCTGGTACCACATGAGCATGTCTGAGTGTTGATCAGTCAGAGGGTGACACAGGACTTGGCTCTGCCTGGTTGTTGGGTCTTTCAACACCCCTCCGGAGTCTCCTCAGCCCTGACCGGCATTGTTTGTGGAGAAGAAAGCTATCAGAGGATCTGCACAAGATTAGGGTTGCCAACTGTTCCCTCTGCGCCTTCCTGTTTTGCCGCAGGAATTCTTTTGGCGGGTGTAAAAAAAAAAAAAAAAAAAAAAAAAAAAAAAAAAAAAAGCATGTAGCTTCAAAAATCTGCCTTTGTTAACCCTTTCCTCTCAACATACTCCTCAGTGGAAGTCTCAAACATGAAAGATTTATTATACTTTAGTTTGGTCGCAGCCAAGAGAGGATTCATTCTGAAATGTGCATGTTTCCATCAGTGACACATGAAGGTATTTGACCCTGGTTTAAACATTGCACTCACAGGTAAAAAAAGACGCCACTCTCATGTGTGTACAGTAAATACACGGCTATCACCAGCAGCTAGTCAGATTATCTTAACCATCGCTGTCTAAAGATAATATCCACTCTTTTTTCCTTATTTAATTAAAAACACAAAGCATAAAAACAGCAATTTTACGGCAGGTTACATGCAGGACTGTTCTGAAGTCTTGTCATCTGCATGAGGTTGCCAGACAAGACGGCGGAGACTCCAGGAAATCGGTGCTCCCAGCCAAGAAATAGTCTGGTGCAAAAGACCCGAAAAAGGCAAGATTATGGTTTCCACTTCAGTTTTTGTACGGATTAAATAAACAATATATAAAGTAAATTTAGGAGGTGCTTACAGGTGGATTTTTCTCCCTCCGGATAGAGCGAGGCTTGCTTTTCCCCCGTTTTCTTATGCTAAGCTAAACTAACTGGTGGTAACTTAACATTTAATGGACAGATATGAACATGATATTAGTTTTGTCATCAATCTCTTAGCAAATGAGCAAACTATTCCTTTACGTGGTGAGTGAAAGTTGCCAAATCTATTTATTGTGGCTCTTTATTGTGTGAGAAATGACACAACCAAATCAGCAGAGTCACTAAAATCCTCACTTTCTGTCATTCAGATCCACCTACTGCATTTTGTTTTCGCTTCTCAGACCCGCTTTCCTGCAGTGCATCCCCCTCCTTCCTCCCTGTCTTTTCCTTCCATCCATCATCTCTTTTAACCCCCTGTCACTTATTTCAGCCCTCCCGTTACTCCCCAGTTTCCCTTCTCCTTCGCTTTCCGTCCTCGTTTTCACCCTCATACACCTCCTCCTCCTCCTCTTCTCCTTTCCCTCTATCTAAATTGCAAATGGCAGCAGTGCCGACTGCCAGAGGAGCTCCTCAATGTCATTAGAGCTGACCCTGTGGATTAACTAGAGGAGAGAGGCGGTGTGTAGAAACTACAGATCAATAACGCGGCTTATCCTCTGGGTTCTTTTACTTCACTTTGGATTTAGCTCTGATAAGCTGAAATGTCTACTCTATTCCTGTACAATAAACAACGGGGTTAAAACTGGGCCAAATAATGAAAATAGAAGTTATTAGGCAAATATTGAGGAGTGATCGGGGTGAAATAATGATTGGAAAATTTCAAGTAATTGCAGTGTTTGAGCCCACATGAAAAAAAGACAGGTATGCAGAAACTTTGATGATGAGGGCAACATGCTGCCTCATGATGGGAGCTGATCAGGGCTGTTATGGGGATTCAGAATGGACAATGTCAGAAGAAGCATTTGGATGCATTTGATGTTGAGTCACACAACATGAACTGGAAAAAAAACAAAACAAACCAAGACAAACAAAAATAAAGCTGCCACCAAGACGTAGCTCCACCAGTACTGGACACGGCTATCAAAATACCAACCGCTGCCGTCTGGATGATCCAATTAACAGCGTGATGTGATATCTATGAGATAAAGAGATGGATGGAGAGATAGGTGTGTGTGTGTGTGTGTGTGTGTGTGTGTGTGTGTGCGCACAGCCGTTATACTGTGTGTGGTTGGTTTACGAGTTGGCAGGCAGAGTCAAGTCACCATGAGCTCAACTAAACCTGATAGGTGCCCTTATCAGAGACAGCTAATGCCAAAGCCTGTTATAAACGGTCGTGTGTGAGAGCACTTGACCGAACCACTGGAAGTTTGGCGTAGTGGACATTATTCCTGGATAACTTTCTAAACTTCTTATGCTGAATTCCTGCTTCCTGCTTCGTGACAGTGCTGTTGATCTATTGTAGTCTAGTCAGAGCTGGGAATAGTAAGCAATGCATGGCTTCCATACAGCCAAACACAATCTCTGACAAGTCATTTGTACAATATGTTGAGCCTCACTACGCTCCAAAGAAAACCTCATACTTCAGAGGAAACTGCTGGCAGGTCAATTCCCTTTTCAAATGGAGCAAGACAGCAGGTATGAAAAGATATGTGGTCAAGTTAACTTGTGCCAGGAGTTTTTATATGCCTTGTGCTGTCAGTTTTAATGGGTCGTTATCGGCCTTTTATGGCTGTATTGTGTACCATAAACCTATCAAAGGGCAGTTTAACGTCTTGTTATTAAAGCATTACAAAACATTATGTTCATCATGCCACTGTGAAGCGTGTTCCAGGAGTCCTTCTGAAAGAGCTGATCTGTATCTGGAAGAAATATGACATCTGGGTTTGAAATGCCAAGTTCTGTTTTCAGTAAGTTCTGTGAAGTCATGGTTTACGCTGAGGAGAGGAGGCGTGAGCAGAAACAGAGTAAAGGATTTAGTGCCATCTAGTGGTTCAACTATTACAGGGACACTTTACCCAAATTGGAAAAGCACGTTTTCTCACTTACACCTAGTGGTACCAAGTCATGCCAGCAGCTTTTGTTTTGTTTTCACCCTTTTTTCCAATAAAATGTAGATAAATGAACGATTTTTTTTTTTTTTTTGTGGAACTTGCAACACTAGAAATAAAATACTGGAACAATGTCCCCCGTTACCCTGAATAACTCCTCAGCCACACTGGACGCAGTTCAGGATCTACTTTCTGCAAGAGAAATGGTCCCTGTGGAAATGCTAAACACAGTAACAGGGACATTATCTGAGCAACGCAAATGAAATTTCGTTCATTGGCTGGTGGCACAAATCTCAGAGGTGGAGAGGTAGAAGTGGATCTCTCAGAAGCTGCACAAATGAAACCAAAACTACCGCAGAGTGATCCCGCTAGAGGAAAGTGTGGAGGCAAGAAAATGTGCATTTTCAACTGAACTAAAACTACTCTGCTTTCTTACACCACAATAACATAATTCAAACTCATTTTTCTTTTAACAAAGACAAATTGAAGTCTACAGTTCTGGTTGATTTCAGTGCAGTTTGGACGAAACCTCTTCAGTGTTGAAATGTACATGCAGGATGCAATCTGTTTTCACATGAGAATGACTGTCAACACAGCATGTTTTAGAAGTGTTTGCTGGATAAATGCAACCAATCCAGAAGACCACATCGTTTGATATTATGTTATTATACCAAATGGAGTTTTCAAAGAGAAATATGTTCGTGTTGAGATAAAATGATTCAGGAAATTTGAAGAACAGCAGACGGTGTTCAGTGCAGACAGCATCATTTTCACAGAAGTCATCAGACTAACACCCTGCAGAGCAGAACCACATACCACACAGTGCCGCTGTAAGCTAATGGCCTTCAGTCTCTGTCCCCAAAGTCACCGGTTTTCCATCAGAAAACCATTTAAAGTCATAAACTTGTGAAAAAATATCACGAGTTGAGAGGTTTTAGTAGAACAGCCAAAGAAGTTTAAAGGAGGTTTTCACTGGGGCAAAATTTAGGAGTGAGTTCGGTCTGAGTGCAGCTGCTGACACACACCACTCTTTGTTTTAGGATACAGTTGGTTGTTGTTGTTGTTGTTGTTGTTGTTTAGAGTTTTGTAAATCCATATGATGAATTCATCAAATTAAAGACCAAACTGAGTTGAAAAAATAAGCCATTTAAATTATACACTAAAGTACACTTTGTGCTATTTTGGTCACCTTCCAGTGTACTTAAGTGTACTCAAGTAGTCCTTGAGTACCACATGAGTTATGCTTAAGTGTGCAAAAGTTTTTAACAAACTTGTAGTACTAAAGGACACCGATGAGAATCACGAGTCATCAATTTGCTGTAAATATACATAAAATTAAGTGAAAGTAATCAATAGTTTAATATATTAAGGTAGAATTAAACGACATGTAGTTAGAAGTCCATGATTTTAAAGTACATGTCAAACATGCTTTAAATTAAACACAACTGTTTAAAGTGTCCTTGTAATAACTTTTCTAGTATTAAATTATACTTCTAATACATGAGATTATGCTAATTTTTGACCTGGGAAATCAATAAATTATTGATTAAGCTTAAAATAATACAGTCAGTCAACTCCTGTGCTTTGCGGAGACATTAATCCATTTAGTGTTTGCATTTCTCAGGTGTGTTTTGTATTGAAATGAGATCTGAATTGTTTCTTTCCCCTCACAGCTCTGTGTTGATGCTGCAGCTTCTCATAGGAAAGGTGCGGAGCAGATTTCACACACCTCTGATGACCTGCCTCCTCGTGCCTCCTCTCCTGCTCCCTGTCTCTCGCTGGGCTCCGCCCCAAATCAGGGCTGGTCCCCCGGCGCATGCGCAGTCTGTCTGCGCTGTATTTTCTTGTCATCGACTGTGTTGAGTTATAGCTTTTTCCTTTGCATTGACCAAACCGACTGTTTCACTGCAAGAAAAATTCTGCTTTTCTACTCTACAATCTTTTTTCTGATTCTTATCATTATTGGTATTTTTAACCTCGAGTCTCAGCGATGTTCGGGCAGGTTGTAAAGAACTTCGGCATAAACTTAAACGCTTTGAATGAGAAGAACACGGTCTCCAGCGGGGATCTGATCACAGGACACATCTCCTTCGACCTCACAAAGCAGACGAAGATCACTTCCATAACGATGACCGTGACGGGGAGAGTGCATGTTCACTGGAGCACCTCCGGAGGTGGGGGGAGGAAGAGGAGGAGGACCCGAAGAAACTTCTCGGGAAAGCTGGAGTATTTTAACTTCTCCAGCATCGTCTTGGCAGAAAACAGCGGTATGCAGCAGGGAGGCCGTCTGGAGGCACGCAGCCCTGCAAACAATCCGTCGTTGTTGAGTGAAGTCACTGAGTTTGTGTTCCTCTTGCAGCTTCTGGTGTGGCCTCTCGACTTGAGCCCGGCACGCATGTGTATCCGTTCACCTGTCAGCTCCCGCAGGGGTGTGTATGAGCACTCTCCACTGAGTTTTTCACACGGTGTTTTACACAGATGCATTGATGTGCACGGGCTGTCACTTCAAGGTGGAAAAATCTATTTGGGAACAAGACTGAAAACCAAACCGAGGGTGCAGCGACATTGATGTCTTGTACCATGTGAGCGCGGGGTCTGCAGATGCTTTGAGGATAGTTTTCTCTAACGTCTGAGCATGAACATGTTAAAGTTGTGCAAAACGTTGAGTATCTTGTCTCCTCTGTTTTTCAACAATGCAGAAACTTCCCATCGTCCTTCCGCGGGGTACATGGACAAATAGTGTACTCCCTGACAGTGTCCATCAACAGACCCTGGCACCTGTCCAAGAGCTTTGCGACAGAGCTGAACTTCGTGCACCACATCAATCCCAACCAGCCAGAGCTGTGGGTGAGTGATCCATGTCCGCGTTACCCTGAGAGGGGGAAACGAAGAGCTGCTGGGCCCTTATTAACCCTCATTAAACCTCCCACTCTGTCTGGCCTGTACGGTTTCTATACTGGAGCACAGCTTGGCTCCAAGTCTGGTGAGACAGTAACTGAGATAGTAAAGGTGTGAAAACTAGATTTTGACAGAGGGCCCCTTGTCAGGACATTGCCTCATTGAGTGTGTTGTTGACGGACACTGCTGTCCCACAATGCAAAGCACAAACAAAGTGGAAGTGATGCTCAGAGCTGCAAAGAATGAGAGACAGCTTCAGGAAAACCAGATAAAAGCAAATTAAATGGTGATTACATGGTGTGTATATATGTACTATATATATTTTAATGAGTAAAAGTTGACCTGTAGCTGCATCGCCCAGACTGACGTTTTCCCCCCTCAGTCTTAGTGCTTAAATAGCTATTTTATGAGATATGAAATCAAAGTATTAAATGCAAACTTTCGTCCGGTGCATCATTGTTCAGCTGCTCCGCTGTCTCTGCTGTTTTTCTGCAGGCTCCTCTCTCAGGCTCCAACAGCATGACGGTGTGTGGTCTGCTGTGCACCTCAGGTTCTGTCTCAATGACAGTCAGTACAGAGAGAAAAGCCTTCCACCCTGGTACTGTATCCACCCATCCATCCATGAGATAATCATGATAGTTTTATTAAAATAACCTCGTCCAATCACTGTCTGTTCTTCCTCCAGGTGAAACTGTGAAAATCATTTGTGACATAGATAACGCTTCGTCGCAAACAGTTACTCCAGAGGTGAAACTGCAACAGAAACAGGTTTTCTACACCCAAAACAGGGTCCACAGTAACACGTTTTTCAAGACCCTGGTGTCCAAGACTGGACAGCCCATCAGCGGTCACACCTCGGACGTGCACGCTGAGATCATGGTCACTATACCTCTGCTCTCAGTGCCCTCCATCTCTAACTGCAGCATCCTGGAGGTTGAATACCCAATTAAGGTTGGTACCAGTGACGGACCAGTGGTCTGATGGTGCAGAGCTACAAGATGCTGAAAACTTAACATTTGCAGTGGATCATAGTTTGAAAACAGCATGCTGATGATTTTCAGGTCGGTGTGTCTTTCTTGTGTCTCCCGTAGGTGAGCCTGAAGGTGGGGGCTTGCAGTGAGCTCACAGTGCTGGTTCCCATCATCCTGTGTGATGCCTCTGTTAACGCTCCTCCCCCATCTTATTTGTGAGTAAATGTGCGGACATCTTGAATTGTTTCACAGGTGTCTCGTGTGATATGATGATGGGATGTTTGTCTGTGACCTCACAGTCTGACTTGTTCCTCAGGAAGCTTTCTGTCTCAGGTTTTAGTGTCGGGCTCACCTGAGTCGATGGCCTTTGCCACTGAGCATTTGTTTACGTCTCAATACACAGTTTGTATTGTAACATCACTGTTTTTGTATGTTTAATTACACTTTTGAAGATGTTTTGCTCATGTTGGAACCATTTAGCCTGTAATAGCTTGTTTGCATTTGACGCCACACCTCTCTTTTGTTGTGGTGTGACCTGCAGATGGAGGGCAGGAAGTGATTTTCTGGAGCACACACTTAAAATGTCAATGTTTCGCGTTGTTTACGGTTGCTCAAATCAACCAAACTGCGAAACCAGGAGGAGCTTTTATCAAGTACCAAAAGTTGTTGTTCACATGTGTGACAAATGTGAGAAATTGACCGAAAAATGACGGAAAAATGGCTTGTGAACGGTCTGCGGTCAGGAGGAGCTGAGTCGGATGATGGTGTAACATTAACTATTGTTTTAAATCTGTGGTGATAGATTTAAAGTGATAGCTACAAACAACAGCGCTGACGCTGTTTAAATTGGTGTTAACAGTTTCAGAGAAGACGAGTGAAAGTAAACGTACCCTGCCGTTGAATTGCAATGGACCGCTAACAAAAACGTTGCATGCCTCCATACTTTTATATGCTTTCATTTGATTTCTAGAGCACAGCGACGTCTGAATGAGCAGGTAGTTGGTTACATCTGCTGCCTCAGTAGGAGGCAGATCCTTCAGTGCAGCTGAACAGTCGCTCCTCTCCATCACGTAATTTCATCTGAACTAGCACAGTAAGAACTGTCCTCCATCTCGCCCATCGCGGTTTTCACTTCCTGCCCTCCAGCTGATTTTGACCCGTCATCAGGGTGAAGGGTCAGTATCTGTCTGTGTATTTTATTGTATACCACTTGATGTTTTGGTATGTCTTCCTGTTTTGTAGTATTAACCACTGCATGCATCGTCTTTATTTTATTATTCTACCTCAACACTGTAAATTGATTTCATGTTTACTGTTACAAAGAGCGTTTTTTCAGTATTTGCATATGTTGCTGGTGAAATACGTCAAATCATGCAGAATCTTTTTCATGGCAGCTGCGTGTTCACAGGACCTATATGAACCAAACTATATCAAAATGCCATGTCAGGTTTAAAAGTATATGCACCTTAGTGGTTTTTTATGAAGCGACTGACTCTTCAGTACATTGAATATAAGCCAAAGACTTCAACATCATACTGCCTTTAATCAGTTTTCTGACTGTGTGTGTTTTATATATTCATTATGGATTATTGTGGACATCCACAGGAAATCTATTCTGTATCACTGCACGACTGAGTAGATTGACGCATTGGGAGGAAGATGTGTGACATTTAAGTGTTTTTACTACTTACACAACACCAGAGTTTTGATTATTGATGTGTATTTCTAATGGAAAGGTGGAAAATATGCTGCAGTATGTGAAATCTAATCTGCTAAATGTTCATATATTATCTCTGTAGTCCTGAAAATATAATATCAATAACCTGAAGTATTTTACTCTGTAACATGACCGAATTAAAATGTTGCCACTTTAAAGGTGAATGTTCTCTAATTGATGATGATGATAACAAAGACCTGCCGTGCAAACAGCTGGATGCTCGGCTGAACTGGTCAATGCACCAAATTGCTTTTTGCTCCCTTCAGCAGAGAAGATGCTGCAAGTACCACATAAACTAAATTCACTGATTTTAGTCAAATTATGTATCATTGCGAACACCATCAGCTTCTTTTCCTGGAGGAAGGCCGTCTGCTGTTTGCTATTCAGCTGGCACTCACTCTAAGGAAGCCAGTGTGCTGATATTCACTAACTCGTCTCTGCACATTTAAGCCCTTTCATAGACTTTTGTTGAGAGTTTCATGATTGTCAAACGTGGGTTCACATCATCTCAGGCTGCTCACGACAGAGGACGTGAAGCACTGCGAGGCATGACCGTTCCTGGAACCACATGAGCACGTCTGAGGGTTGATCAGTCAGAGGGTGACGCGGGGCTTGGCTCTGCCTGGTTGTTGGGTCTTTCAACACCCCTCCGGAGTCTCCTCAGCCCTGACCGGCATTGTTTGTGCGCCTTCCTGTTTTGCCGCGGGAATTCTTTTGGCGGGTGTTCAATAAAAAAAAAAAAAAGCACATAACTGCAAAAACCTGCCGTAGTTAACCCTTTCCTCTCAGTGGAAGTCTCAAATATGAAAGATTTCATTCTGAAATGTGCACGTTTCCATCAGTGAGACATGAAGGTTCCTGTGCATTTTGGTTAAAGGAACAGTTCAACATTTTTGGAAAGTCAGATTCGGCTTTTCTGGCCAAGTGTGTGCGCACTGACAAGGAAGGTGCTTGCATAGGTCAAAAAGACTAAAGACAAAAGAGTGAACGATAAGTGTGAAAACCGAAAATAAACAATATGTACAAAGAATAGTGAGGCAATAAACAACATATACAATGAAGTTATTTGTTTCATTGTTGAGCTTTAGATGAAAACCACTCGTGTGCACAGTAAATATCAGGCTGATTAGCTTAATCTGGATCTGCTTGATGATAGAATTTGTTATTTTGTGTGTGTTTGATAAAAATCTGAAGCGTAAAAATTCCTTTACAGGAGGGTTACATGCAGGAGTATTCTGAAGCCTTCTCTTTGAGTCCTTGAGCACCACTTGGCTGTACTGAAGGACACCAGTCATGATTCATGAGCATTCAAAACACATTTGCAGTACAATTGTATCACCAGTGAGTTGTAAATATACTTAAATACACTTAAAATGAAGTGAAATGAAAGGGTACTGATGACTACGGTACAATTTATATTGCACTTACAGTGAAGTACACTTTTATAAGTACTTTTGATACATTTAAGTAGAATTCAATGACATCCAGTTAGAAGTACTCTTTTTAAAAGTACATGTCAAACACTTCACATTTCTACACTTAAATTACATTTCAAATACACTGAAGTATTTTTCACCTGGGAAATCATTTAAATTAATAGACTTGAAATAATATAGTCGATCCTATACATTACAAAGAGATTAATCAATCCGGTGTTTACACTTCGCAGATGTTTTGTGATGAAATGAAATCGATTAAAATGCGTTTTTCCTTCACAGCTCTGTCGAAGCTGCAGCAGCTCACGTGGAAGGTGAGAGCAGGAGAGAGCTGCAGGAGTCAGTCACTCATGATCTGACTCCTCGTGCCTCCTCTTCAGTCCTGTGCAGCTCCCTGAATCTGCTGGCCTCCGCCTGAAATCAGGGCTGGTCGTGCGCATGCGCACTCTGTCTGCTCCGTTCTGTCTCATCGACAGTGTTGAGTTACAGTCATTTAAACGAGTGACAGCCTCTTACTTTGTGTCACAGCCGGACCAAGCCTCCAGAATCGACTGTTTGACTGAAAGGAAACGTTTTCACTGATCAGTATTGTTATTTTATATATATGTGTGACCACCTGGTATATGTATTTATATATATATATATATATTTTTAACTCGAGTCTCAGCGATGTTCGGCCAGGTTTTAAAGAACTTCGGCATAAACTTTAACGCTTTGGATGAGAGGAACACTTTCAATGTTATTACCACGTACACAACGCCAGAGTTGTGATTATTGGTGTGTGTTTCCATTGCTGTTCTTGTCTAGATTCACTAACTCATCTCTGCACATTTAAACCCCTTTATAGACTTTTGAGTTTCATTTTTTTTTTTTTTTTCAAACGTGGGTTCACATCATCTCAGGCTGCTCATATTGCTGCTGTGTGAAAATGAAATTGGATGATTTTTTTTTTTTTTTAAATATATGAAGCCACTTTACAGGATTGGAATTTAGTAGGATCAACATACGTAATGTTTAGGTGAAGCTGAACATGATGCAGTGCACCTGGTTTCCTGTAGAGGGCAGCATCACACAGGGTCGCGGTGTGAAGGTTAGGGTTGGGAGGCTCTGCTCGTCATGCTTGTCCCTGCTTTGCTTGCTTGTCCTCTGTATCATGTCCTTTAAAAATATTTTTGTCCCAAAGAACCACAAACCTGTCAAGTGAGTGCTGAAACCTCCCACACATGTTTCACATAGTTGGTCCTGGATGACGTGCATGATGACGTTAACCCCATGAAACAACAAGGATGTCACTGTCGAAGGCGAAGACAGTAGAAAAGCACCATCAGTTGTGCGCGGTGACTCTTGGACCGCTGACAGTGCCTTGACAACAGGTTTAGCCACATACCCACGGCTGTTTTCATGATGGCTTCAAGGCCAGTCTGATATCAGCAGGCCATGGAGCTTTACATTAAATTATGTACTGTACTGTAATAAGACACTCAGCTGCAACATTATAAAATATGGAAATGAAACGTGTTTGTTGTCTTTACTTTTCTGTGACTGTGCAGCACTGCTTAAATAATCACTGTCTTACTAAGAACTGCTTTCCAGAATGACATTTAAAGGTAATGAGGGATTCTTGCACACATTTCTGTAAAAGTGTATATATTTGCTGACATTATGGTGCTTTCAAGTATTTTATCCTCACACCTTTGACCTCAGCTGAACTGACACACTTCTTCTGGATTCCTGGATTCCTCTTTGTTTGACATCTACCTGCAGTTCCAACCATGGAGCAAGATTTATTGCAGTATTGTGGTTTAATTATTACCAAAACCAAAGTGTCTATCTGCAGACAGAGACACACCTCCCAACATACAGAATCTCCGTCCTCACTTGCACTGACAGTTGAGCTTGGCAGTCGCACAGTATATCATGTCAAATAGTGTTAAGAGCTTTTCAGTGGGATATAATCCCATTAACAGCAGCAACACTTTCACCAGCGGTGATTATATTACTGGACAACTCACCCTAGAACTGACTAAAGAGTGCAAAGTGGATTTACTCTGTATAAAGCTGAAGGGCAAAGCAGAAGTCCAATGGACTGAACATTATGGAAAAACAACTGTAACGTACTTCAACAAAGAGAAATACTTCAGCATCAAGGAATTCATCATTCCGGAGGGTCAGGGTAAGTGAGTTCATGACATTCAATTTAAGAGCAACCTGCTGCAATCAGATTTATTGTGTTCATAGTGTATTTCGTGAATGTGGTGCTGTTGCATTTAAAGGAATACACATACTGCAAAGTGTAAGAAAACTCAAGACTGTCACTGACCTGATGTTCAAACACAGGTTCTCACAGGTGGTTTGTTCTTGAATTTTGTCTTTCTGATTTAACACTGTTACCTGTCAAAGTGGTAACAAGGGCTAGAAATGTATTGATTCATGGTCTGCTTAATAGACCTCGCTACAGTCAGCGATGGAAGCCATGTTAAATAACTTTGATGCCTTTCAGGTAACAACATTGTTGACCAGGGCTGCCATGTCTACCCATTCAAATTTCAGATCCCTGAACAGTGAGTTGTCTCGAAATAAATAGCCTAAAATATAACTATAATACCAATGTCTTTAAACGTGAACGCACATCTAAATATAGCGCTACGGAAAGTGTGACTGTCACTTATCTGGTCCTTTGGGTACATTGTGTTGTCACCTCTTGCAGAGACCTGCCATCCTCCTTCAAAAGCTCGTCTGGAAAGATTGTGTACAAAGTGGAGGCAATTCTGAAGAGGTCGATGAGAGCAGACAGCAAAGCTAAGGCACATTTCACCCTCGTTCACAATGGGACGATAGACAGCGATCTAATGCTGAAGGTACCCACTTTACAACACACACTCGCAAATGCACATCCAGTGTGTTTGCAGTTTGACTTTGACTCTGCTGCAGTCACAAGTAGTGACACCATCTCTTGCTAATTTGTCATTTTCCTGTCAGGCTCCACAGTACGGCAACACAGAGAAGAAAATGAAGCTCTTTTCATCAGGGGCAGTGGCCATGGATGTAAATATTGAACGAACCGGCTACCACCAAGGTTATTTTGAATCATGTGTGAGCTGAATTCACCTCACAGATTATCTTAGCATTGCGTTGCAGTGAAACATAACCTCTTCACAGCTGAACCGTAGCTCAAAGTCCCCTTGCTCATGGGAACGGTTTATGGTCGAAAGATAAGACAACTTCAAATGATGGATGTAGCAACAGTAACAGCAGAGAGATCATCCAGACATATGCTCTAGGCTGGAGGATTGCACCTTCATAACACAGCACGCAATGTCTGAAATGCAGTAGCTAATGGTGGCTACTGTTACCAATATTAAGACACTGAAGACACTTGTATTCTTTTGTAACCCTTGTGCTGATGTTAGGTAACATTTTAGCATTAATCAGTATTTTGTAATTGCTGCTTGCAGCCAAAGAGACTGTTCAGCAGAAGTTAGACAGATATTGTGTGTTAAGTGCTGCTCTGCTCTGCAGGTGAAGGCATAAAAGTTGTGGCCAACATTCAGAACAGCTCATCCCGTGACATTAAGCCCAAGTACCATCTGTATGAGAAGCGCAGTTACTTGGCAAAGGGGAAGAGGAAAGTGCGCACCACAGACATCCTGAAGGAGGTGGGCGACGCCGTCCCGCCTTCTGGAGGCCAGGCTGTCACCAGGATCATCAACATCCCTTCCGCCACGCTTCCGTCCATCTTAAACTGCAAAGTCCTCAAACGCGAGTACAGGCTCAGGGTGCGTATCTCTCCCCCCGTCAGTAAGTCCTTACGTCAACAGGGCTGCCTTATCGTGATGATGAGTGCTGACTGTGTCTCCACCACAGGTCTCTCTGGACATCAAGTATGCTTCAGACCCCGAGATCAAGTTACCCATAGTCATCCTGCAGGCTTTACAGGACCCTGATGACGCCTACCCACAATTCTCAATGTTCTCAGGCTCTTCTGCTCTACCTCCAGCTAATGGGATAGCTGGGATGTACCCCTCCTTGACTGATTTCGAAGGAAGTTCTTGCTGATTCCCTGTTATCGAGGCAAAATGGCAAGAATGATGCGTTGCACAGATTTGTCTATTTTAAAATATTTCAGATAATTATGAGAATCTTAAGAGGAGGATGGAAGCAAGTTGAGCTATCCTGTATTACTGTATTAATGAGCTGATTGCCAGTAAATGACTTTCTTCCTACTAACATGATGTAAATTATATCATGATGAATCTGCATAATATATGCCTCCGAAATAAAATCTCTTACTCTAGAGGCGACATAGCTCCACTAGACATAATACAGTTTTCATCCTTCCTGGTGTCTGACAACAGAAGACTTACATAACCAATGTGTACTTTGAAAACTATGTTAACTTTGTAACAGATGCATGGCTAAATGTGGAATCTGACCTCTTTGCCACCAGCTACAGTATATGTAAATCAATACCATGGAAAAGAAAGAGGATCTGACAAACAGGAGCTTCTGAGACAAGAGCGAATGAAAGTGAAAAGGACACAAACAAGAGCTACAAAGTGTACTTTTGAAACCCACAATTTTTTATCCTTATGTAACATCTCCATTTAGAAACAGATTTATAGTAAAAATCACAAATGGAATAACACGAAATGCACATTGTGCTGGGGAACTAAGGCACTCCTCTGGATCCTGAAACTACTCTCATGCATCACTGTTAGGAAATATTGCTTCATTAAGGTATAAATGACAGCACACATTGTGCTGTTTGATATTGTATTTTTTATATCTTGTTTTTTCATGTTTTATTTTGTGAGTGTGAAGCACTCTTCAACTGTTTTAAGAAGTATATAAATAAAGCTTTACTTATGTATTGAAAAGTGTTCCTAATATTTTGTCCATGCTCATTGCTGTGCACTACGGGAGATAAAACGCAGATGTCAGTGTTTGTATTTAGCAGCAATGCATCGCCTCTACAGCCCGAGATCATCTGAAAATAATCTTAGAATAATAATAATAATAATAATAATAATAATCTTGCTGATTTTCACTCTGTGTTGCTGCAAACTCACAGACTTAAAACTAACTTGTTTAACACTTGATTCTTTGCGTTGACCCTTCAGTCATGTATAAAGCACAGTACTTGCAGCCTATTTGAGTTACGCAGCCTGACGTGTTTCAGTGATCTTTACATGCATCAGGCATCAAATGTGTAACTGTGGTTTTCCATTCAGCTGTCACAGACCGAATGCAGACAGAGGCAGGCAGACGGGATCAGTTCAGAATGCAGATAACAGATTATGGAGCCTATAGGGAGCACAGGTGTAAGTCACATGACAACTTTAACTCTCTGGCAACAAGTGAGTGGAAAAATGTCTGACTAAGTGCTGCAAGCCTGACGAGGATGAGTGGAAACAGGTGAGCAGGTGGGTGGACGGTCAGGTGACAGGGATTGGTGGGAAAGGGGTTATTGCTGGGCAGGAAGGAGTGACTGGATGTGGGTGGTGAGTGGTTTGGAAGAGGGAAGAAAGAATGGGTTTGAGGGAGGCACAGAGAGGCAGACTGAGACAGAAGACCCTCCGCTGCTGTTTGTGCCACCGTGCTGCAGTGTCTGAAAGTCATTTGATAAGAATCTCATTAGGATTTTGTGTTGTTTGGGAATAACATTTTATACTTCTAGGAGCTTCAGTTTTCATCTTCTCTGAAAAGTAACTAGTAACTAAAACTGTTTAGATAAATATAGCTGAGCAAAAGCACAATATTTACCTCTGGAGTAAAAGCAGAAAGTTGCATATAATGGAAATACTTACAGTACAAGCACCTTGCATGTGTACTAAAGTACTTTAAGAAAAATACTCGGTTACATTTCACCACTAAAAATAGCTTCAAAGCCTTTCTGAGATATCTGACAACACGACAGATGGAGAAAAGGAAGAGAGTTGACTACACATGATTCAATAAATGAATTATTAAATGAAGAGATGATGAATGAATAAATAAATGATGGGGGGAACATTAAGGAAATCAACCAGTATCTTCCTCGGACAATATTATTTTTTTCCTAGGATGGCGGAGGCAAGTCCCTCCCTACTCATCGTCTGATTGGCTCACTCTGACATCCTGCCCTAAATCTAACCAATCATTACTCCTCATACAAAAAAACAAGGCGTAGTAGCCAATCAGAGGCAAGCTATGGTGGACCTTGCCTTCGCCATCCTACGCGGAAAATGGCGCTTCGTATCCACCCACCGCGGAAGTCCGACCTGTTGTTTGTTTTCACCGTTTCCGCCTGAGTTAACTTCGGATTTCTCCGAGTAAAGCAAACCATGTCGAGCACCGTAAAGAGCCTCAAAGTCACCTACAACCCTATCAATGAGAAAAACACTTTCTCCAGCGGGGACTGGCTTTCCGGTCAGGTCGCGCTGGAAGTGGCCAAAGACTGCCAGATGGAATCACTGTTCATCAAGTTCAAAGGGAAAGCCGAAGTTTTATGGACGGAGAAACACGGCAAAACTACCGTGACGTACCACGCCAAGGACAAGTACTTCAGCCTCAAACACTACTTCGTCCGAGGCAAAAACGTCAAAGGTAGGTGGCGAAATTCAGCAGCAAACAACTTGGACGGGACGTGCAGGAGTCGCTTCAGAAAGCAGTAAAAGTGGAAATAAATCAGCTGTGATGTGGAAGAAAAGTGGCAGAGTCAGAGGTGATGCATGGTGATGTGCAGCATCTGCAAAACAACATGCAAAACATTTGAGTTTCCAGTGCAGTGAAGTGTGTCCCACAGGTTTCTATTAGAGAGGACAAAAGTCAGCACGTTCAGGTAATTACAGTCAGAATTCATTAATTTGGACAAGAGAAAAACACAATCTGGTCGTTTTGACAAAATAAGACTGGATTAAGATTGGATTTGAACTGATCAGTCCGATTGATCAATCAGTTGACAGGAAGTTGATCATTAACTGATAAGTGATTAGTCAGCAGTGTCAGAATATTGTCAGTTGTGATGATTTGGCTTCTTTAATTTGTCTAATGTGATAATAAACATGATTATTTTGATCAAATGTTAAATAGCTCAAGCATCAAATGTTAATCGCTCCTAATTTGCTGTGTTTTCCCCGGTAGATGACACCCAAACGCTGCTGTCAAACCACAATGGAGAGACATGTAAGTATTTGACAGATGGGCCCGCGGCGAGGCCCTGGAGTCCGACGGACGAGTTCAGACTCGAGAACTGCACTGGGTTGTAAAACCAACAGATGACTGATCCTCTCGTTGCTTTTCAGACAGCAGTGTTGTTGCCCCAGGATGCTATGTTTACCCATTCACCTTTCAAATCCCTTTCCAGTAAGTAGTCATCCCTTTAATAGCTCCATAATGAGTTGGATGGACCCGTATCATCCCCAGGCTTAGTTTTTTAAACAGTGAAAATGCGGTGTTTGCACATTATCTTCTGAAAACAAATGAATAGGTCAACATCACGTTGTGCCACAGCAGGTGGCTTTAAAGGTTGTGTTCTTTTATAGAGCTTCTGTTTAGTCTGGATGTGCGTTCGATTGCATGCTTTCATGTGTGTGCAATGCATAAAAAAGTCCCATTAATGTCCTCTGGCCTTCTGCTCTCGTGCCTCAGGGACATGCCCTCCTCCTTCACTGGCTGTGTGGGTAAAGTTGTGTACCTGCTGGAAGCCAGACTGAGCAGATCGATGAGGATTGACAGCAAAGACTCAACTAAGATCAACTTTGTGTCAAGAGTGGACCTGAGCCGTGACCCTAGTCTAATGGTATTTGCTGAATAGCACAGCAGTGATAGCATTCAGCGGCTAACACCCAGCCCCTCTTTAGTACCTGCCAGGATTAAGCAATGTGCCTCAACCCCAGCTGCCCTGAAGAGTGGATGTATTGGACTGAGTGTTTGCATTGAGCAAACTCGCTCTTGATAAGCCTTTAAAAAGTACACAAACTGCTTAGCGTTGCTGCTAAAACACCATAGAGGAAATATCTAATAGTTATTTTAGCGCTACACCTGTTGACTGGGCTCAGTTAGCACAACAGACACTGCATGTGGACACCAGAATGAAGTCCAGAATAGGTTTAGTGCTTTGTCTCTCTGTGTCGTTTATGTGTGACTCATGAGTTAATCTGTTCGTCTTCCAGACGCCGCAGCACGAGTCGAAGGATAAGAAAATGAAACTCTTCACCTCAGGAACTGTGGCCATGGATGTGAATCTTGAAAAATCCGGTTTCTTCCAAGGTGAGGGCCCTCAAAGGGACGTTGACCCCCATTAGTCTCGTACTTAGGGTTGTTTTGATGTTTCTGGCCTGGTTTTGTTGCAGGAGAGGGATTAAAGGTTCTCGCCTGCATTGAGAACAACTCGTCCCGTGAGATCAAGCCCAAGTACTGTGTGTACAGAAAGCACAGCTTCTTCGCGCGAGGGAAGAGGCGAGTCAGCACTAAGGACCTCTTAAAGGAGGTGGGGGAGCCCATCCCCCCTCATTCTAATGAAAATGTCGTGAGAGTCATCACCATCCCTCCTGATATGGAGCCCTCCATCACCAACTGCAGCATCATCAAAGTGGAGTACAGACTCAGGGTAAGCATCTGCATGCCGGGAGATGTGTGCACTTGTTCTTATGGGACTGTGCACAAATCTCATGTTTACTGACAATTGTAGGGGCTCTTATTGATTTAAGCAGCATTTCAAGTCAAGGCAGGTTTTCACCACCTCTGTCCTTACACACTCATGCCTGGTCCACACGCACAAAAAACAGCTGATTCTGTGTGTTTTTGAGGAGCAGGAGAAACCAGCTGTGTACATGTGGACGAGACATCAATCCCATAAAGAAAAGCCCCGAACTTCAGCACTGTAGAGAGGATCAGTGATCTGCCTCATCACATCAATAAAAAGGGTACTTTACCCTTCTCAAACCCTCTTTATAGTTAGCACTCTCTTGTGTTTTCAACATTTAATCTCTGAGTTTATGTAGCAGCAGAACTGGAAATGGAGACCCCCCCCCCCATTCTTAACGGTGTTTGCTGAAGGAGTCGGTTCTGGTGTTAATCACTGGCACTTCAAGCAGTACTGTGGTACAGTTCTTTTGATGAACAATGAAAAATAAAAGTCCAACAATAGAACATCAACAATGCTTTTCCACAGGTCTACCTCGATGTCAAGTACGCTTCAGACCCAGAGATCAAATTTCCGATAGTCATCCTGTCGGCCTCTCAGGCTGCTGCCGTGGCTCCACCGCCTGCTGCTTCCGGCTTTGGATTCGAACCCTTTGGGAACCCGCACACACCAGCATGGGGCTTCGCTCCACCGCAGCCACCATCAGCACCCCCACCTTCAGATCCCCCGCCTGCGTATGGAGCATATGCAATGTACCCTCCTTTGACAGATTTTGGGAATAAGTATTAGTGATGGGATGTGGAGATGGTTGGACAGAAGCTATCAGTCCCAGTACAGTGGCTTTCTTTTTTATGTGCCTACATGCTTTTTGATACAGATACAGTACATTTACCACTGCAGGAAGACTAAACCTCGTCTTGTGCGAGAGGGCTTTTGTTTTCTTAAAGAGAGGTTTTTCTTACAGAACTCAGGTCAGAGTTAACCTCCACTGTGTATGCAGGGGAGAGTTCAAGCAAAATATGTCGCAGCATTTCAAAGTACTATGCTATTTTCTGTATGACCTGTCTTCAGGTAATTAACCACACTAATGTCCAGCTAATTTCTTCCCGCCGTATTCCCGGCTCTCCTCCAGTTTAACACTCAGAGGTCAGTGCAGCCATCCTGGTTGGTGCTCCTGTCAAAACCATTAAAGGATGTATTTTGGCTCTGAATGGAGCTTTCTAAAGTACGAAAGAATAACGCTATCAAGTTAGGCAGGAGGCCGAAAATGTTTGACAGAATACGTGTGTTTATCAAAGTGATGCTAAAGACCTTTAAACTTATGGGATCCAGTGTATTTCAAGCCTGACTCATGTCTGACTGAAAGTCAGGATTTCTTTTCACAATCTGTCTTTCACATCCTTCAGTTTTATGGAAGCGCAGCACTTTGCAGGAGTGCAACTGCTCTACTGCATCCCAAGTATTTTGACGGTCATCCCATATTTCTCACTACTTTGACTGAAATCCATCGAATTTGTTTACGTTATGTGTTCTTAAATAATAATGGAAAAATGAACTTGTTGTCGTTGAGAGAATTACAGACACACAAAAATGCTCATTTTCTATATTGTTGAGTGATGAAATATATTAACCACATATATATCCATATATATTAATACTCTATTGAAAGTAGTCAATGTCCATTTGTCCTATTTTCACTGAATGTTTCTTTTGCATTCAAATATACCTCAGTCACTGCAGTCACAGCATGTTTTTCAAGTGTCTGATATGTGACCACTTGCTCCTGTTTTGCTTTCTTACTGCATGAATACACAAGTGTCTATTAAACAGTGCAGGTTAAACCTTACGACGGCTCACTGTGCTTTCTTTAAAAAGCTTCATGAGGCGATTGAACTCAATCTTTGAATCTGACAATGGAGAAGAATCGAGATAAAATAGAAATACTTAAAAGAGCAAACGCTGGAACACTGAACAATATAATCAGTACTGACTTGAGGGATAAGGTGTGGCTGGCGTCTCGCTCTTCCTTTGGCTCTGCCAGTGAGGAAGTTGAAGATCCAGTTGCACGAGGTGGAGTTAATCCCACGTCTTCAAGCTTTGTACAGAATCTGGAGCGGATGAACTTAAAGCCCAAAGCAGCGTTTTAAGATAATTCCTCCACCCAGTGTCCAGGTGAGGCAGGCCAGTGTGGACAGGGTGATGTATGGCGTCGTCCGTGGGTCTGTTGGAGCGGGATGTGAGCTGCAGCGGGTCCAGGTGTTGAGGAGGGAATGAAGTCACCACAGAGGTCAGAGCTGGTGGCCGGCTGTCATTCAGGAAGCTGGGATGAGGTTTCTGTAGGACAGGGACTGCTGTATTGATGATTTTCAAAAATGAACAGAGCACAAAGCTAAGAAAAAGCAATCCCTCAAACCCCTGTCAGCATGATAAACTAAACATAAAAGGCTTTGGAAATGAACCACATGCCTGCTTTAGCCCTAAAATGATATCATCCTGACCAGCACCGGAGGCTCCATTCACACCACTCCACGTCCCCTAAATCAAAGACTTTGAAGGGCTGCCATGGAGCAGATTTAAAACTCCATCCAACAGCCTCGGCCACACGTGCTGCACATTAAGTCGGCCTCATGAATTCTGACGCTGCCATGCAAATTCAATGAGAGTGACTGGGATTTCATTCGTGGTGTCTCTAATATTGCAAGTCAGCATCAAAATCAGCAGCACTGTGTCTACAACGGACTCCATGGACCACGACTTTAGTATTTTTACATTAACCTGCACATAAGTTGTTTCCAAATGAACGCTGTTCACTGTGAATTCTGTGGATTAACAGAAACAAGTCACACTTACTCACGGAGAGATTAATCTATGCTGCCAGAGCTCGAGAAGCAGCTTTCTTTAGTCATTTACAGCCTTCCATTCCCCCTCTTTCAGATCTTCCTTCCTAAAATAAAATTCCTAAAATTCCATTATGTCAAAGAGCACACGTGACACGATGTGTTCACTTAATGGAAATTTGTTTGATGTGACTGGAAAATATGTCATGTGACACATTGAGAAAGCGCAGCATGTGACAGTCATAAAACCAGTTTGAAGATACAGGTGTTACTCCACCCGCTGAGGTCGTTATGAAGGCAGCGGCTCCTTCTCCACAGCGCTGTGATTAATTACTTTGATTATGACCATCCAGCTCCAGTTCAAACTGTTTGATTTTCTTAGTAAACTGTGGCGTGTGTGCGAGGCTGAATGCTGTTTCCTGTGACTGTGCGTTCACGTGTGTCCCTCACCTGTGGCCATAGTTAAGAAAAACAGGTTAAACTAGATTTGGATGCCTCAGATAAAAACAGCACCGAGCAGCCGGTCAGGGCTTACAAGGCTTGAATCTCTCCTTGGTTTCACAGGTTTTGATTTTACACTTTCTTTCTCTCTGGAAAATGACCATCAAGAATTTCTCGATTGAATATGATGCCATCAACAGCAGGAACACCTTCACAAACGGAGATACCATTAATGGAAGAATCATCGTGGAGGTTTCAAAGGAAACTAAAATCAGTTCGCTTATTTTCAGAGCACAAGGAAGAGCTAACGTTTGCTGGTCTGAACATTACGGCCAACATAACCATCATGTGTACTGGTCTGACGAGAAATATTATGATATCAAGCATCATATCTTGAGAGAGGCAAGACAAGATGGTAACATAAAGTATTAAATTAATACAATCAATGATATGTGACTCACTGTAGCTAATGCAATGACTTTTTGGTAATGAGTCTTTATTCTGTTCCAGGTACTGAAGTTATTGGTCAAGGAAGACACGTATTTCCTTTTTCCTTCACGATTCCTGACAGGTACCTTGTTCTTTACTTAATCTTTATTTTCCATTGATATTTTGTTTCGATTAAATTCATTTTCTATCGTTCCACTTCACAGAAAAATCCCATCGTCTTTCAAAGCCTCCATCGGCAAAATTGTTCATAAACTGAAGGCAGAGCTGAAACAACCAATGAAGCTGGCGAAAAAGGCCAAAAGTCACTTCACATTCGTGTCCCAAGCAGACATGGATCTTCCTGGACTTATGGTAAGAAATCACTAATCTTTAAAATGCAGCCATTTAATGATGAATGCTGTCTAAGCAGAGCAGATGGTTACCTAACTGTGCTGGTCTGTGGTGGGGGCTGTTCTTTTAGGACCCTCAGTACGGCTGTAAGGATAAATCCGTCATGCTCTTTGGCTCTGGAAACACTTCAATGGATGTTCACACCAAGCGGATGGGATACAAGCAAGGTAATAAGAGGGAATCCTGCACCTGAGGGACTCTGATTCACTGAACTTCCTTGTAGTGACTGGACTCACTCTCTCTCATTCAGCAAACTCATCAAACTCTTGTTTGGTAACAGTTTCCTAATCCCTCACCTGTCATGGCGACTTAACCTATTTGAAAACAGGGAAGCTGTGCAACTAATCCGCTGAGTGGCATGTAGAAATGTTTTTCGGCTGTGTGGACCGGCTCACGAAAACAGCTGCATACTTCAGAACGCATGCTAATTTTTCCCGCGCTGCTCTCTCCATCTTAACGCTGCTGATTAGTGTGTGAGCTGTGTGTACAGCATGAGAGGAAGATGACTGCAGCCGTTCTTCCTCCGGCCGCTGAAACCTTCCTCCAGAAACACGGACAGATTACCAGCCTGTGTGCGCTGGACCTGCTCAGAAATGAAGAGAACAGGGAACACAATGTGCAGAGGGTGTGAAGTGAGGGGGAGAGCTGGTTTAGGCCCAACAAGTTCCTGCCGTGGTGCACTGTAACAGGTTGGTGTGGTCATGGTCCAGCCACGGGAAGAAGGAGGCTGTGTCTGCCACCATGAATCACTCGGACATACCAATCAGCACGAACAAGCATCAACAACCGAGCAGGCCTCATTCCTTTGCCCCATATTTGTTTGTCCCGGTGCACCTGTCCACCTGTGTGAGGCTGAAGGTGATGAAGCTGGTCCTTCGGGGACCGCCCTGAACAGTGGGGAGGGATCGTGGCTATTTTTTACCAAAAGTCACATTTTGGGCAAAACCTGCACGAAACAGGACGTTAGAGACTGAGGGAAGCCATAATGTGCATCACACAGAAACTGCTTACATATTATCTGATCACAGAATCACAACCACTATCTTCTACTAAGTGGGTTTAGAAATGACCTCGCTGTCTCTTCTCTGTTTTTCAGGTGAGGATCTGAAGGTCACGGTTCAAATCAACAACCGCTCAACTCGCTCAGTGAAGCCCAAATTCATTCTGTACGTGAAGACGAGTTTCTTCGCCCAGGGACGCAGGAGAGTCTCTACAAATGAGATCCTTAAGGACAAGTGTGAGGCCGTTGCACCCTCCGGCAAAGAGACTGTGACCAAGGTGATCACCATCCCCAGGGAGCTCCCTCCCTCCATCCTGAACTGCTCCATCATCAAGCTGGAGTACAGGCTGAAGGTAAACTGCACTACGTTATGATCAAAGGATTGTTGGAAGTGGTATGTAGTAGTGTTTCCTCTTTCTTAAGCATTCTTTTGTTTGTGTAACTATTTGTTTGAATAGATGGAAGTATATATAAATACATGGGAAGCTTGTGGGGCTTTACTGTGTTTGTTGTACTTCTTCTAATGAATGAGGTTTGATTTTTCATTTACTGGTGACATAAGAATGAAATACTGATATTATGAATAAATCCTTTGCAGGGAAAGGTGTAGCATTTCTCCTGTTCCATGATATAAAACATACAAAGGGACAAAGGGAGCATTTTCTTAACATACTGTTGGCAAATAAACATAATCATCACAGGAAACTAATGAACTCAACAGAGAGAAAACCTTCAGTAAACCAGAGGGGACCTCTAGTGACAAAACTGAGGAATAGGAAATGTAAGAAGAAGCTTCTATCACTTGAACTAGATTGACATAAAATCTTTCCAGGTATGAATACGGACATCTACCTGCAGACGTTCATTTATTGCTCCTGGTGTTTGCCAGAGGAGCTGACTGTGTGCAAGTGCTGTAATCAATTGTGACTGTATATGATAAAACAGGATAATTCAGGTGATATGAGGAAGAAAATCCCTCAATATAACATCAACGCTGATTTCCGCAGGTCCAGCTGGATATCAAATGTGCTTCAGACCCAGAGATCAAACTCCCTATAGTCGTCCTGCCCGCCTGTGAAGCCCCTGCTATGGAACAAGCACCTGCCCCTGCTGCCTACGGATTTGAAGCATTTGGGAACCCCACCCAAAAACCCTGGAGCACGACACCAGGACAACAAGCAGCAGCCCACCCCATGGACCCCCCACCTCCATATGGAGCATGTGCACTGTACCCATCCTATCCCAGTCCTGGCAAATATTAGGATGCACTGTAAATACGCAGCACTGCACTCCTAAAACACTGTCAGACTCGTCTCCTCTGGAGCCTGAAAAGGGTTTATACAACTTGTTTCACAAATGCATTGTAAATAATATCTGGAGACACTTCTGATGGAGCCTCAATTTGTTTACTACTGAGTAATTATGAAATAAGTCTTTACAGGAACAAATTGCGCAAAGTAAATGAATGAACCTGAAATTGTGAGATTATTCAAGAAACATCCCTTAATGTTATTTTGACATTTTATTTTATTTCACAAAGAACTTTTTCCCAGGGATGACTTGCTTTGACTATGACCATGCAGGTGCAATTTAAGCTATTGTTTTTGATTTTGCAGTAAATTGTGGTGAGTGTAAATAATGTAAAGATAAAGATATTGATAAAGTATGTTCAGTATGCAGCGCTGTTCTGTGGTTTTGACATGGCTTAAATAGTGTTTACTTAGCATTTGCACACATAGCACGCTGTTATAATCCTTTGTTTTACTGCATCCATAATGTCATTCTCCATTTATTGGGCCTAATTTAGTCTGCGAGGCCGCAGGCTAGAGTTACCTGTGTGAAAGCGACACCTGCAGCTCTCGATCACATGAGCATGTGTGACACAGATACAGGTTGTTACAGTGCATATACCAGCCTGGCCTGATCTTTGTCCATCAGCGAAAGGTCCCACTTCAGTACCACCGTGGATCCGCTCAGACCTGCTTCCAGTGAATTTATAGGATTTATTTTGCTTGAAAGGAGGATCGCCCTCCTGCGTTCACTCCGCCAGCTTTAGGGAGGTTATTTGATGTGGTCTTATCATGACTGTTAAGCATTTCTCGCTGGATTACAACAAGGTGAATGAACGAGGCACTTTCTCTCCCGGGGACATCCTCTCGGGAAGGGTGACAGTGGTGACGAGCAAGGAAATCAAAGTGCAGTGTTTTTTGGTCAGAGCCAAAGGAAAAGCCAAGGTGACATGGTATGAACAAGAAGGACGAGCCACCGAGGTTCACAGCGACAAGAAGAAGTACTTTTACTTCGAGCATATTATTCTCCAAGATAAAAACAAAGGAGATGGTTGGTATTCTCTCTCTCTTGTGCCTAAGAAAGAAGAAAATAGCTTGAAGCTGATGTAAATTGATGATTGTACATTTAACAAAGAACGTTTCTTTTCATAAGGTTCAGAAATCATCGGCCCTGGAAGAAACGTGTATCCATTCACCTTCATGATTCCACATACGTGCGTGTGCTGATCTAACCTAACAGTCTCTATGGGATTTAGATTCATCAGTACAGCTGGTCAAATCAAATAATTTCCTTTGTTTATGTGGATTGCTTCTTACAGAGACATGCCTTCATCTTACGAGGGGAAGTGGGGAAAAATCACATACAGCTTGCGAGCACAGCTGACTCAGTCCATCTGGCTCGTCCACAAAACCAAGTCTGAGTTCCCCTTTGCCTCCAAGTCAGAGATGATAATCATTGGACTTAAGGTATGGAACTGATTTTCCTTTGCACTTGCATCATGTTTTCTTTCAGTTTCCACTTGTGTGTCCCATCAGGTTTGTAATAGCTCAGCTAAGTCAATTGTAGCTAAGTGACAATTGTAGGGGCTCTTATTGATTTAACCAGCATTTCAAGTCAAGGCAGGTTTTCGCCACCTTTGTCCTTACACACTCATGCCTGGTCCACACACACAAAAAACAGCTGATTCTGTGTGTTTTTTGCCTTTCGTCCACACACAAATGCAGTTTTAGGTCACTGAAAACGGACTCTTTGGAAAGTTCTGTCCAGGGTGACGATACTATATATACAGAGTTCAAGTGTGTAGATAAAGGTTTGGCTTTGTTTACATGAAGCAATGTTGTGCAAAGGCAGACATGGCCAAAATAGTGCAGTGTGTTCTTTTAAACTGTTTGTGTGGATGGAATTTCTGTCAGAGGAGCAGGTGGAGTTAATCCCACGTCTTCAAGCTTTGTACAGAATCTGGAGCGGATGAACTTAAAACCCAAAGCAGCGTTTTAAGATAATTCCTCCACCCAGTGTCCAGGTGAGGCAGGCCAGTGTGGACAGGGTGATGTATGGCGTCGTCCGTGGGTCTGTTGGAGCGGGATGTGAGCTGCAGCGGGTCCAGGTGTTGAGGAGGGAATGAAGTCACCACAGAGGTCAGAGCTGGTGGCCGGCTGTCATTCAGGCAGCTGGGATGAGGTTTCTGTAGGACAGGGACTGCTGTAATGATGATTTTCAAAAATGAACAGAGCACAAAGCTAAGAAAAAGCTATCCCTCAAACCCCTGTCAGCATGATAAAGTAAACATAAAAGGCTTTGGAAATGAACCACATGCCTGCTTTAGCCCTAAAATGATATCATCCTGACCAGCACCGGAGGCTCCATTCACACCACTCCACGTCCCCTAAATCAAAGACTTTGAAGGGCTGCCATGGAGCAGATTTAAAACTCCATCCAACAGCCTCGGCCACACGTGCTGCACATTAAGTCGGCCTCATGAATTCTGACGCTGCCATGCAAATTCAATGAGAGTGACTGGGATTTCATTCGTGGTGTCTCTAATATTGCAAGTCAGCATCAAAATCAGCAGCACTGTCTACAACGGACTCCATGGACCACGACTTTAGTATTTTTACATTAACCTGCACATAAGTTGTTTCCAAATGAACACTGTTCACTGTGAATTCTGTGGATTAACAGAAACAAGTCACACTTACTCACAGAGAGATTAATCTATGCTGCCAGAGCTCGAGAAGCAGCTTTCTTTAGTCATTTACAGCCTTCCATTTCCCCTCTTTCAGATCTTCCTTCCTTTGGACTAAAATTCCATTATGTCAAAGAGCACACGTGACACGATGTGTTCACTTAATGGAAATTTGTTTGATGTGACTGGAAAATATGTCATGTGACACATTGAGAAAGCGCAGCATGTGACAGTCATAAAACCAGTTTGAAGGGGCCCAGATGGATTCCACCAGGGCTGATAAGTGGGGCCCAGATTGGCTGCCCAACTGGGGCCCAGCTAATTTTCTCCTCAGTTTCCATGGAGGCCCCACATGTGTTAGCCCTAATGGGTTGATGATGGGCCCCTGTTGGGCTTCATACAAGTCCCACATGGGCAGAGCAGGTTATCCCCACTAGGGGCCCACAGAAATTCTCTTACATGGGTTGATGAAGGGCCCCTGTTGGGCTTCATACAGGTCCCATATCGGTAAAACCAGCATTTCCCATGTGGGGCCTATGGAGTTCAGGGGTTGATGATGAAACCCAACTAGGTAGTGCTCCTGTGGGCCACAGCAGATGCATATGGGCTAAAATACATTACATTATACCCAATTAAATACATTTAGCTTACTAAAGAAGGGCGTATAAAAATAAACTAAAATGAAATTTATGTATTTAATGAACAGAGACCGTTGATACTTCCTTCAATATAGCAGCACTGGTATTGAATATGATAAATCACAAAATCTAACTGAAGAGTAAAAGAATGAGATTAGAAACATATAAAGCTAAACATGTAGAATTTATTTTTATCCACAGATCCACGGTGTCATGATGACAATTCAAATTTGTTTTAAAGTTTCAGGCAAGAAGCTAACATATACAACCATTACAAACTCAAAGTTTCTCCAAAAAAGATAATGGTTCTTGAACAGAGATTGATCAAAAACTCGAAACATGGAATATTACATCAATATATGAGACTTGTGCTTACTTTTTAAAGTTGAAATAGAGTCTCTAGATTAATGTATTCCAGATTACAATGGCACACTGATCCCGATTAGGACACATCCAGACATCACCAATGCCCGATGCTATTGTCCGGGGGTGGGGGTGGAGGGGGGGATCTGAGTGTGGTTGATAGAGACCAGCTGTCCTATCTGTTCCAACGACCCTTGAAACAGAAGAAAAAACAAGATGAAGACACACCTTGCCACATTTATTAGTGATATGAGCTTGCATGGTGATGTTACTGAAGCTCAGCCTGCCTCATGACGGCAGGCATGCTACTGACAACACCTACATCTAAAAAGCATAAATTTGCAGCGACGTTTTATTCATCATGTATAGATATCTACACTGTGTAACCATAAACTCACCGGCATTAGACGTTTGATAACAGCAGCTGAGGGGGGGGGGGGGTGTCACTCCGTTGTTAGCTCAGACTATCGTTAAACTGAGGGGCTAAAGTTAAGTTAAAACTTAAAAAAATAATAATAATAATAATAAACTTCTCCCGCCTGTTAACAGCACCGTATTTTGAGGAGAAGTTTGGCCGGAGTGTGTTTACTCCTACAGAAAGCCTGCAGCAGCAACCAAGCTCTCAACAGCTGTCTCAGCATTACTAGAACGAATCCGTCAAACGCTAACTGCTAGCGGAACCACCCATTCGCGGGTAACAGCGAGCTTGACGAATCACAGACCCCGCTGTCACACGTTTGGATTGTGGGTAATGTAGTACTTCTTCGTGAGCACGTCTCAAATTAATAATCGTTCTTAAATTTATATTTTCAGAAAAAAATGTTGGTAAGAACTTCTACAGGAGGAAAACATCATCTGACAGTTGTGCAGCTCTAGTTAGTCTGCATTGGCAGGTTAGGACATTATAACCAACATTAAGTTCACTTGAGTCCTAGCATGTTAGCTAACAACGTTTAGCCACCCAGCTACGTTAAAAATGGGCCGCTCGTCCGAATGCATTGAAACCAATGATCGGAATGACGAGATTTCGCAATGGCGAGACGACACCACGTTGGGCGTTAACACAGTGCTATGAATTTTCAGTTCCATATTTGTGTTAGCTATTCAGGACTTACCTTCAGTGAGCTTACGGGCGCAATGCAGATGTCGCAAACTCCCCTTCAAAAATTATGGCGGCAATGAAACTTAAAAAACTCTTCTTTAGTCCTGAGCCTGAAAGGTGAGCATGTGACCTGAGGCTGCGTTTTAATTGGCTTTCTTCAGGTTTGTATCTGTGCGCCACAGACCAATTTGAATTGTTTTAACGTATTTTAATCGAATGTGATAACTCCCTCGCTGTCAATCGTGTTCACTGAGCAAGATGGCATCAAGTGCGGTTGTTGCTGTGGTTGAGGCTGTGCAAACATCCCATGTATGTCAGAATTTTTTAAGTTTAGATTACATTAAAGTGGCGCCGCCAAAACATTTTGATGATGCCCTAAGTGTAAAAAATACAACAATGCATTTATACATATTCATTTAACCTAAACAAATTAACTTACTGCTTGTTTCAAACAGAGAATATAGCCCAAATGGGACCCATCTAGTACCCATGTGTGCCATCCAAGTGGGATGCCCATCTCTTGCCCATGTATATTCTTCTGGGATGCCCATGTGGGGCCCAACACCAGCCCAATTAAAAGCCCACTCTAAGCCCATGCCCAGTTTAAGCCCATGTAACCCAAGAAAATCCCATGTGGGCCCCACTTGGACGTGTTGGCTGGGAGGTGTTACTCCACCCGCTGAGGTCGTTATGAAGGCAGCGGCTCCTTCTCCACAGCGCTGTGATTAATTACTTTGATTATGACCATCCAGCTCCAGTTCAAACTGTTTTATTTTCTTAGTAAACTGTGGCGTGTGTGCGAGGCTGAATGCTGTTTCCTGTGACTGTGCGTTCACGTGTGTCCCTCACCTGTGGCCATAGTTAAGAAAAACAGGTTAACTAGATGTGGATGCCTCAGATCAGATAAAAACAGCACCGAGCAGCCGGTCAGGGCTTACAAGGCTTGAATCTCTCCTTGGTTTCACAATCCAATCCAATCCATCTTTATTTATAAAGCACAGTTTAAATAAACTCAAGGTTTCCAAAGTGCTGTACATTAAAAAAATAAACAATAAAATAAACAATAAAATAGACATTAAAACAGAAAACATAATAAATAAAGGGTAAAAAAAAAAAAACTGTGCACATAAAATAAACAATCTAGGTGGTGTTAAAAGCCAAGGAAAAGAGGTGCGTTTTAAGAAGAGATTTAAAAGTGGCCACGGAAGAGGACTGATGTGCAGCGGCAGTTCATTTCAAAGCTTGGGGGCGGCGGCAGCAAACGCTCGGTCCCCTCTGATCTTCCGCCTACGAAGACACGTATTCACAGGAGGTTTTGATTTTACACTTTCTTTCTCTCTGGAAAATGACCATCAAGAATTTCTCGATTGAATATGATGCCATCAACAGCAGGAACACCTTCACAAACGGAGATACCATTAATGGAAGAATCATCGTGGAGGTTTCAAAGGAAACTAAAATCAGTTCGCTTATTTTCAGAGCACAAGGAAGAGCTCACGTTTCCTGGTCTGAACTTAACGACGAACATCACCATCACCATCACCATCACCATCATGAGTGCTGGTCTGAACATTACGGCCAACATAACCATCATGAGTGCTGGTCTGACGAGAAATATTATGATATCCAGCATCATATCTTGAGAGAGGCAAGACAAGATGGTAACATAATGTATTAAATTAATACAATCAATGATATGTGACTCACTGTAGCTAATGCAATGACTTTTTGGTAATGAGTCTTTATTCTGTTCCAGGTACTGAAGTTATTGGTCAAGGAAGACACGTATTTCCTTTCTCCTTCACGATTCCTAACGGGTACCTGTTCTTTACTTAATCTTTATTTTCCATTGATATTTTGTTTCGATTAAATTCATTTTCTATCGTTCCACTTCACAGAAGAATCCCATCGTCTTTCAAATCCTCCATCGGCAAAATTGTTCATAAACTGAAGGCAGAGCTGAAACAACCAATGAGGCTGACGAAAGAGGCCAAAAGTCACTTCACATTCGTGTCCCAAGCAGACATGGATCTTCCTGGACTTATGGTAAGAAATCACTAATCTTTAAAATGCAGCCATTTAATGATGAATGCTGTCTAAGCAGAGCAGACGGTTACCTAACTGTGCTGGTCTGTGGTGGGGGCTGTTCTTTTAGGACCCTCAGTACGGCTGTAAGGATAAATCCGTCATGCTCTTTGGCTCTGGAAACATTTCAATGGATGTTCACACCAAGCGGATGGGATACAAGCAAGGTAATAAGAGGGAATCCTGCACCTGAGGGACTCTGATTCACTGAACTTCCTTGTAGTGACTGGACTCACTCTCTCTCATTCAGCAAACTCATCAAACTCTTGTTTGGTAACAGTTTCCTAATCCCTCACCTGTCATGGCAACTTAACCTATTTGAAAACAGGGAAGCTGTGCAACTAATCCGCTGAGTGGCATGTAGAAATGTTTTTCGGCTGTGTGGACCGGCTCACGAAAACAGCTGCATACTTCAGAACGCATGCTAATTTTTCCCGCGCTGCTCTCTCCATCTTAACGCTGCTGATTAATGTGTGAGCTGTGTGTACAGCATGAGAGGAAGATGACTGCAGCCGTTCTTCCTCCGGCCGCTGAAACCTTCCTCCAGAAACACGGACAGATTACCAGCCTGTGTGCGCTGGACCTGCTCAGAAATGAAGAGAACAGGGAACACAATGTGCAGAGGGTGTGAAGTGAGGGGGAGAGCTGGTTTAGGCCCAACAAGTTCCTGCCGTGGTGCACTGTAACAGGTTGGTGTGGTCATGGTCCAGCCACGGGAAGAAGGAGGCTGTGTCTGCCACCATGAATCACTCGGACATACCAATCAGCACGAACAAGCATCAACAACCGAGCAGGCCTCATTCCTTTGCCCCATATTTGTTTGTCCCGGTGCACCTGTCCACCTGTGTGAGGCTGAAGGTGATGAAGCTGGTCCTTCAGGGACCGCCCTGAACAGTGGGGAGGGATCGTGGCTATTTTTACCAAAAGTCACATTTTCCAGTTTGTGCGATCACTGTTGAGGCGGCTCTGCTAGAGGGCAAAACCTGCACGAAACAGGACGTTAGAGACTGAGTGAAGCCATGTGAGACTGTGTCTTTATTGATAAACTGGCTGAGTTCAATATTTTGTGATTCATTTTGTTTTTATTGAAGAGAAGCTGCATATTCACTAAAACCTTACAGCAGGCGAAAGTCTTAGTTTTGCTGAACACACCCAATGACACGCAGCAGTGATGTTGCTCCTTAATGCTTAATAATATCCTTCTTTAGTGTCTTCATATCTTTTTTGTTATTCTGATGACTGGTCAAATTAATGTGCATCATACAGAAACTGCTTACATATTATCTGATCACAGAATCACAACCACTATCTTCTACTAAGTGGGTTTAGAAATGACCTCGCTGTCTCTTCTCTGTTTTTCAGGTGAGGATCTGCAGGTCACGGTTCAAATCAACAACCGCTCAACTCGCTCAGTGAAGCCCAAATTCATTCTGTACGTGAAGACGAGTTTCTTCGCCCAGGGACGCAGGAGAGTCTCTACAAATGAGATCCTTAAGGACAAGTGTGAGGCCGTTGCACCCTCCGGCAAAGAGACTGTGACCAAGGTGATCACCATCCCCAGGGAGCTCCCTCCCTCCATCCTGAACTGCTCCATCATCAAGCTGGAGTACAGGCTGAAGGTAAACTGCACTACGTTATGATCAAAGGATTGTGGGAAGTGGTATGTAGTAGTGTTTCCTCTTTCTTAAGCATTCTTTTGTTTGTGTAACTATTTGTTTGAATAGATGGAGGTATATATAAATACATGGGAAGCTTGTGGGGCTTTACTGTGTTTGTTGTACTTCTTCTAATGAATGAGGTTTGATTTTTCATTTACTGGTGACATAAGAATGAAATACTGATATTATGAATAAATCCTTTGCAGGGAAAGGTGTAGCATTTCTCCTGTTCCATGATATAAAACATACAAAGGGACAAAGGGAGCATTTTCTTAACATACTGTTGGCAAATAAACATAATCATCACAGGAAACTAATGAACTCAACAGAGAGAAAACCTTCAGTAAACCAGAGGGGACCTCTAGTGACAAAACTGAGGAATAGGAAATGTAAGAAGAAGCTTCTATCACTTGAACTAGATTGACATAAAATCTTTCCAGGTATGAATACGGACATCTACCTGCAGACGTTCATTTATTGCTCCTGGTGTTTGCCAGAGGAGCTGACTGTGTGCAAGTGCTGTAATCAATTGTGACTGTATATGATAAAACAGGATAATTCAGGTGATATGAAGAAGAAAATCCCTCAATATAACATCAACACTGATTTCCGCAGGTCCAGCTGAATATCAAATATGCTTTAGACCCAGAGATCAAACTCCCTATAGTCGTCCTGCCCGCCTGTGAAGCCCCTGCTATGGAACAAGCATCTGCCCCTGCTGCCTACGGATTTGAAGCATTTGGGAACCCCACCCAAAAACCCTGGAGCACGACACCAGGACAACAAGCAGCACCCCACCCCATGGACCCCCCACCTCCATATGGAGCATGTGCACTGTACCCATCCTATCCCAGTCCTGGCAAATATTAGGATGCACTGTAAATACGCAGCACTGCACTCCTAAAACAGTCAGACTCGTCTCCTCTGGAGCCTGAAAAGGGTTTATACAACTTGTTTCACAAATGCATTGTAAATAATATCTAGAGACACTTCTGATGGAGCCTCAATTTGTTTACTACTGAGTAATTATGAAATAAGTCTTTACAGGTTATTCCTGTAAATTGCGCAAAGTAAATGAATGAACCTGAAATTGTGAGATTATTCAAGAAACATCCCTTAATGTTATTTTGGCATTTTATTTTATTTCACAAAGAACTTTTTCCCAGGGATGACTTGCTTTGACTATGACCATGCAGGTGCAATTTATATGCAATTTTTTGATTTTGCAGTATTAGCAGCAATTGTGGTGAGTGTAAATAATGTAAAGATAAAGATATTGATAAAGTATGTTCAGTATGCAGTGCTGTTCTGTGGTTTTGACATTGCTTAAATAGTGTTTACTTAGCATTTGCACACATAGCACGCTGTTATAATCCTTTGTTTTACTGCATCCATAATGTCAATCTCCATTTATTGGGCCTAATTTAGTCTGCGAGGCCGCAGGCTAGAGTTACCTGTGTGAAAGCGACACCTGCAGCTCTCGATCACGTGAGCATGTGTGACACAGACACAGGTTGTTACAGTGCATATACCAGCCTGGCCTGATCTTTGTCCATCAGCGGAAGGTCCCACTTCAGTACCATCGTGGATCCGCTCAGACCTGCTTCCAGTGAATTTATAGGATTTATTTTGCTTGAAAGGAGGATCGCCCTCCTGCGTTCACTCCGCCAGCTTTAGGGAGGTTATTTGATGTGGTCTTATCATGACTGTTAAGCATTTCTCGCTGGATTACAACAAGGTGAATGAACGAGGCACTTTCTCTCCCGGGGACATCCTCTCGGGAAGGGTGACAGTGGTGACGAGCAAGGAAACCAAAGTGCAGTGTTTTTTGGTCAGAGCCAAAGGAAAAGCCAAGGTGACATGGTATGAACAAGAAGGACGAGCCACCGAGGTTCACAGCGACAAGAAGAAGTACTTTTACTTCGAGCATATTATTCTCCAAGATAAAAACAAAGGAGATGGTTGGTATTCTCTCTCTCTTGTGCCTAAGAAAGAAGAAAATAGCTTGAAGCTGATGTAAATTGATGATTGTACATTTAACAAAGAACAAACATTTTTTAACAAAAAATATTTCTTTTCATAAGGTTCAGAAATCATCGGCCCTGGAAGAAACGTGTATCCATTCACCTTCATGATTCCACATACGTGCGTGTGCTGATCTAACCTAACAGTCTCTATGGGATTTAGATTCATCAGTACAGCTGGTCAGATCAAATAATTTCCTTTGTTTATGTGGATTGCTTCTTACAGAGACATGCCTTCATCTTACGAGGGGAAGTGGGGAAAAATCACATACAGCTTGCGAGCACAGCTGACTCAGTCCATCTGGCTCGTCCACAAAACCAAGACTGAGTTCCCTTTCCTGACCAAGTCTGAGTTCCCCTTTGCCTCCAAGTCAGAGATGATAATCATTGGACTTAAGGTATGGAACTGATTTTCCTTTGCACTTGCATCATGTTTTCTTTCAGTTTCCACTTGTGTGTCCCATCAGGTTTGTAATAGCTCAGCTAAGTCTACAGTATCCAACGCTATAATAATCAACTATGCAGCTAATGCCAACTCAAACTGGTGTTTGGACCTCTTGACGGCTTATTTCTTTATTTGGTAGGAGCAACAATATGCGACCAGGATTTCATTTTATGGCTCTGAAAAGGTCACGATGAGTGTTACCTCAGAAAAGATGGGAGTAAAGCAAGGTAAACAGATTTCACTGAGAATCTTTTTTTCTGAACGGCCCTGACAGAAACATTAAAGATGTTTTTCCTCCTAAACAGATGAGGCGATGGGAGTCTCGGTAGAAGTTCTCAATGACTCGGCGCGATCAGTAACCCCCAAATTCTACCTGTGTGAGAAGCAGACCTTTGCTGCTCAGTCAAAGAGGAAAGTCCACACGAATGACATCCTGTTTGGGAGAGGAGACCCTGTTCCAGCTCAGACCAGTCGGACTATGACCAAAGTTCTGAGCATCCCTCCACAGCTGCCCCCGACCTTCTTCAACTGCTGCATGATGAAGCTGGAGTACAGACTCAAGGTATTTAAACTGTGTTCACAAGCACAGTGTGAAGGGGTTAATTCATTGTTAACGCTGTCTCTCCACCGACTCCATTGTTGAATCGCATCAAGCAAGCAGCATGCATGAGGACTACAGCACCACACAGTGGCTGCATGAGAGAAAGAGGGAGGAGGGGTTAGAGGGGAAAGCCCACAAGGCCTGTGAACACACTAATGAGGATATATGGTGAAAAGGTGTCACATTACGGCCCAACCTGTTCTGTCCTACCATCAGCTCAAAACGGGTCTGGGGTTTGGGTCAGTGTTTTCAGTAAACACTTGTGTTGTCAGAAGGGGAAGGAGACTTCAGTGAGGTGTCGTCTCTTTAAATACAGAACCAACAGTCCCATTTATTTCAGAACTTAAATAATTCAAATGAGTACATCCAGTTCCTGCATGAGCTAAAAACAGTAATAAAAGTTGTGTTTCTCTGGTTACAGGTCACTCTTGATGTCCCTCTGGCGAGAGACCCAGAGATCAGACTTCCTCTGGTCATTCTGCTGGGTTCGCCAAAACCACATCAACAGAAACCAAAGCGATCCATCTGGTTCAGAAAGCTTCCTGGTTGACGTGATGCTGCTGAGCGTTTCTCAGGGAAGCTGAAACAACCTCAAGTGCCAGAGAATTTGTCCACTGTGTGTCCACTAGATGGAGATGTGTGTTACTAAGTAGTCTGCCAGTAACGGCTGATTAATCTGAGCCCAGGATATAATTTGAGTGTATGTACTTAAGTCCAAGTGCTCAGATCCTTTGCTTAAGTAAAAGAACAAATGCAAACACATTAATGCATACTCCATTACAAATAAGTCCCGCATTTAAAATCTTACTCAACTGAATGCACTTACAGTATCAAAAGTAAAAGTACTGGTTGTTGAAAAACGGCCCCTGACTGAGGTATTATCATCTGTCACGTCATTACATGGTTAATACTGATGCATTAGTGCATATAGCACTTCACTGTTACTGTAGTTGGTTGCGGTTTGAGCCAGTTTCAGCGACTATACACACACTTTGTAGTTTAGATTAATGGTACTGGGGTATAAAAGGTGAAAAAAAAAAAGTTCTGCTACACCAATCTGTTTTCATTTTTGTAAAATATTGGAGAATTTTAGCTGTTTGAGCCTCAGGGGAAATGTCTCTTTGGTGGAACTCCTGACTGCTAATAGACACGTGAAACGTAACAAGAGACCCAAATAGATGCTCCTCTTTTGCGGAGGGTCACAAGCCAAAGGAAACACTGCTTTACCTCTTTTATTGTTCACATCGTTTTCTGAACAGTTACTAATAACCACACAGGTAAAAAAAAAAACACAATATTTCCCTCTGAATTGTTGTGGAGTAAAAGTCTGAAGTACATATGGCATAAAATGGAAAAGTATTGTAAAAGTACTTAAAAAGTGTACTTAAGTGCAGTATTTAAGCAAATTTACTCAGTTAAAAAGCATGAATTTTCATGTTGGGATGAACTAGTCCTTTAATACAGTTGTTAAGCAGAGAAGAGCTCCTTCTCTATGAGACGTCCATTAATTTTAGCAGATAAAAAAAACAAGTTACAGACAATGAATCAGTAAGAGTTGAAAATTAGAAGTTTGGGCATTCTCACGCACATCCTTTGACTCATTTTGCAACAGAGCAAAGTATTGAACAAAGGCACATTCATGATTCTAACAGTCCATGTGTTACCCAACCAGCGGTTCTTAAGTGAAACCAGGCCCATGTTCTTGATCAGAGACTCAGAGATCTCTCCCTGCCCAGGAGGGGAAACATGTTGAGAGCTGAGCATTTTATGGTTAGGATTCATCCTGGAAACATTAGATCTGGCTATTGTGACACCACATACAGCACACCCACCTACCCAGAGAGAGAGAGCGGGAGAGCGAGCAGTGTTTGGTTCTGGTGCACAAATCACGACTTCACATTCAGCCCAGAAAACTGAGGGAGAACGACAACGTTCGACCCTCGACGTTAAGAATACAAAATCACAAGAGAGACAGACACAGGCTTCGCATTCCACTGTTCTGGTGTACAAAACCTCTGCAATGCTGTTGCGGGAAGTGGAAAATTAAACTCGTATTTCAGCTCACATCTGCAGCAATTGACTTGTCATCATGTGCCACTTGAGCCTGTTAGGAAATGTATTAATATTTGAGTGGAAACACATAAAATGTAATTCAAATAATATGTCGAAAAGGCTGAAAACAGCTTTTAATGTATCAATTATTGTAAGTAACTAATAACTTTGATTGCATAATGACTATGTGGGTAGAGGAAGACTGACAGCCACTGACATGACTGAAAAGGAAAACACGGGGTCTGAATGCTGAGCGGCTGAGGACAGAAGAGAAATTTGCAGTGTGTTTTTATGGTGTGCTGCTTTAGCTAATTGCGCCTCCTACACCTGCATGAAGATATGTGCAAAGCAGCCGCGTGGTTCACCTTCTCCAGTCAACTGAAATAGAAACTTTCATGGGCTGGTGTGATGCAGAACACGGTGTGACGGATCCCTCTCATCCCTCAATCCTACACCTGCATGAAGACATCTCCGGAGCAGCACTTTCATGTCATTCAGCTCATTTTTGGCAGCAGTCGTCGTCTCGGCTGCGCTGTAGTGAAGCCTGCCTGGTAACCAGTCTGGCTCCGTGTACAGTGTGCAGGCTGTCAACCAGCCAGCTCCCTACACACACACACACGCACACACACACACCACAGCCTTGCCTGGTTTTGGAGAAGGGGTAGGGAGGTGTGGCCTCTGGCACCTCCCACCTCCGTAGCCAGAGCGAGTACCATGACAACCATGCGGGCCTGCTGGCGACTCCCTGTCTTCATCGGCCACGGTTGCCATGGTAACTCCCCAAAGGGGCTCCCGCAGATCAGCGGGATGGCCGTCCAGTTGACTAACCCTCTCCCAGCTGGGGAACGGCTGAGGGAGAGCGAGAGAGGGGAGTGAAGGGGAAGGGAGGGTGTGTGTGTGTGTGTGTGTGTGTGTGTGTGTGTGTGTGTGTGTGTCAATGTGTAGGATGGCACAGAAGAGCCTGAGGAGGGAGAGAGAGATAGACAGAGTGCTAGAGAGAGAGAAGAAGGAGAGAGAGACCTCGGAGAGAGACAGCTCGTCTGACCTGCTGAGGCGGCCTGTCTCTGCCTACATGCAGCTTCTAGCCTGAAATCAGCGCGGACAGAAAAACACACATAGTGTTTAACACTGATCACGAATGTTTCTGAGCTCAATCATCCTCTCCTGGGACTGCAGGAAGAGGTTCGATCCAGCTCACTCGCACTGGGCTAACTGTGTACAGGCTGAGTTACACGATCCAAATGTATGTCCTCGTCTGACTCTGACCAATCGGATATTAAGAGTCTTTTCCCAAGAAGTGTGCGTCTGCCATCTTTCTTCCCTTTTCCAATCGTGTCAGTAACAAGTACCACTTTTTGGGTTTGGACCCAGCGTAATAGAGCCACAGATGGCTCTGTGTCTGTAGTGCGGTTGGAGAAAGAAATGGCATCACTATGTCCGTTGGCTGGAGAGTACTGAGGGGCTTTTTCTACTCTCTAATTGCTCCAAGCTGTGTCCCCTTGAAGGCCCAGAGACACACAGATTTTCATGTGAGTGAAGGAGCAGGGACATCCAAGAGCGAAGCAGCGCACATTTCATTAACGAAGTTTTTCCACATAAAGACACAGGTGATCCGGTCGGCTACATCATACTGAAGTTTTTATTTTGGAAAAGCAGAGAGATAAACTTCCCATAGTAAACATTTTCTGATCTATCGTAAGTGCAGAAAAGCTTGATTTCTTCTTTTTCATATAAAATCCTTCTCATTATTTTAAACGTATAAAAAAGTGACACAAGGCAATTCTGTCAGTGTTACAGAAGGCAAGTTGCCAAAACATTCTATACTAATTCAAATAATCTACAGTTTCTCCGTTTATTTTCTCTATTATACGTGCAATAATACTTCTATCCTAAATCTAGCTCTACATAAAGTGTGTGACTATATTGTGCACTTGTAGTGGTAACCTTTGGAATTACAAATAGATTTACTGTTTAAAAAATCCCTTGACACAAGTTTGATTACACAAAGGATATAAAACAAATATCAGTCCAGTTTTATTTATGAAACTCAGAGAAGCATCCTCCCCTGCATAGGTGGACGTTGCATATCTTGCAGCCGAAGACACTTTCATGTCGCAGTCCCTTGTTGGTGCAGTTCCTGCAGCGGCGGGAGCGCTCCGACATGCGCTCCAGGCGGTGTCCGTACTCTATGGGTGAGTCTGCGTGTCTCTTGCGCGCTGCCCGCTCCATGCCCCTCGCCCCCTGGTAGTCTCCAATCAGCTGCTGCGCCAGGCGCACCCGGAAGTGGCGCTGCGTGAACTGCTTGCCGTTGAAGCCTGCCGGTGGCGTGCCCCCCCGGCTCTCCCGCAGGATGATGTAGGCGTTGACGATGCACAGATTGACGTAGAACCACAGGAAGTAGCGCCACCACTTCTTGCACGGCCTGCCCACCTGGTAGCACTCCCTCAGCTGGTCGCACAGGTCGACGCCCCTCATGTTCTCCTGGTACAACAGCAGGGGCAGAGGCCGGGGGACACCGAAAGACAAACCTGAGCTCTCCATGCTGTCGTTCTCACCCTCCCCGTCTGTCTCCCGCTGCTGCCGCCCTGGACTGATACCCACAATCCCTGGAGCAGAGTTGGTGGAGAGGCAGCTAACCACCTTGGCATCCCGGGTCACTGTAGCAACCAGGTTGCCACGCTGGCACTGGTAGAACTCGCCCTGGGACAGCTTCCCAACATTACGGGGGCGGAGGACCTCCGGGTAACCTTTGCGGCCCGGCTGGGTGGGCCCGCAGGCGTACAGTCCGTCCCTCAGCAGCCGCTGGAGGAGGGGCACTGAGGTGAAGAAGCTGTCCATGAAGAGATGGTGGTACTGACCCTCCAGGCCTCGCACTAAAGAGGTCACCGCCCTGTAGCCCAGGAAGGCCGCTGCCTCGTCTTCGCCGGGCTTGCCAACGTAGATCTTGGCCCGGTGGCAGTAGCCTGAGCGTGAGTCACACAGCATCCACACTGTCAGCCCCTTCCTCAGGGGCTTGGAGGGCATGTACTGGGTGGGGGAGAAGCGTCCCTTCATGACAATGGCGCACTTGTCTATGGTCAAACAGCGGTTGGGCGTGTACGCGTCCCACATGGTGTTCTCCACCACATCTAGGAGGGGCCTGACTTTGAAGAGGCCGTCATATCCGCGCTCTCCACGCACAGGCTCAGACTCCCGGTCACACAGCTGGAGGTACTGGGTGAGTTTTTCAAAGCGCCTGGCAGTCATTGTTTTTTTAAAGCCTGCGTTGCCTATGAAAATGTCACTGGCCCAGTACATGCCAGTGTCTGGAAGCTGATTGATGCCCATAAGAATGTTCAGACCCACATAAGCCTTCATCTCCCTGACATCAGTGGGGTGCCAGTGGGGGTCTGACTTCCCACTCCTCCTTTGCCGATAGAGGGCGTATTTGTTTGTTTGTTCTACCATGTGTTCAAAAAGAGAATCTGGGAAGAGTATCCGGAAATAGTCACGGGTGTCAGCATCGTCCCCCAGCGAGTGCTGAGGGCCACTGACAGCGGAGAAAGGTTCGATTGAAATTACCTGGTCAGGCTCGCCCCAGAAGTCGGGAGAAGTGCAGTCATCGTCCAGGTCGTCCTCAAAGCCGAAAAAACTCCTGCGCTCCTCCTCCTCCAAATCGGAGAAATCAATATCCGAATCGTTTGAGGTGGTGTCGGAGCAGTTAGTGGAGGTAGAATAATAACAGTCCTCCGCGTACTCCTCCTCGTCGTGCTTGATCCCATTGCTGCCAGTGACCAAAATTATGTTGCAGCCTCCTCCTGCGATGAAGCTGGCCGCGTCTGCAGTCTCCGCCGCGGCTGCTGTGCTCGTGAATCCATTCTCCCCCTCGCCGTCCTCCTCCTCCTCCCGCACTCCGTCTTCCTCGTCCGAGTCTGGCTTTCTGTAAGGAATCTCAAACCACTTCACATCGGCTGAAAGATTAAGCGGAGAGTCTTGACTGTCGCACGCCGTGGCACTTTCTGTGTCCGCGCTAGTTTCCAAAATAGTAAAAAGCTCTCTCCCTTTTCTTGCCGTCGCCATGTCGGGGTATTAAAGTGCCCCTGCATGAGTCTTTTCATATATATTTTTCCAACGTGGGGAAATAATCGCACAAACCGGTCATCCGAAATGAACTGATGTGCACTTATCGGCAGCCTCTTCTCGAAAACTTGCTGGTCGTGGACCTATGCGGCGTCTATAAGCTTGATTCTCATTGTTTCCGCTCCTGGTTTTTCTGGGCTTTGTAGCGCAGTGTGGCCGCAGACGTCAGAAGCTGCATGCATGTCCTGCTTTGTAGGGCGTTTTGCGACTGCAGCTGGTGGGGTTGCTAGTTCGCTAGGCTGGCAGATGGCCGCTTGCTGTTCTAATGCCCGCTGGCATTCACCACTATCAATAAGCCGGATACCCATCTCTGAGGCCGCGGAGATACAGAAACCACTGCGTAAAATCCAACCATCGCAATCACATACTGTCAATCAACTGTCTAACCTCACGGCTGGGGATGTGAAAACTTTCTCGTAGCCACTGTGCACAGCTCACAAACTGTAAAATAGTCTCCTTTCGCCCTAATCTCTTGTCTGAAAGTGCATTAAGGCTTGCATGTATGCATTCAAAATGAGGAAATGCGTAAAAGGCACACATCATGATTAAAATGCAATGATGGATGTTCCCACATAACACAGGGCTCCTTATCCACCCGTTTGCTGTACAGACTACACACTGGACTCGGGCAGAGAAGCAGCTTGTTCATTCATAAACATGCTTCTTTCCTCTGACAGGTTCCTACATGAATCTGAAGCCCTATAGGCTATTGTGGAATTAGGGACCTCCCTCTATTTTCTCAATGTGGGCAGATACTCTTGTGTTTTATTCCAGGACTCGGGGTGAGGAGCTCTCCCTGATGAGACTGATTGATCCTCTGCTGGTTGAGCCTATAAACCCACAGTATGCAGGCATTTCCTGTGTCACAGCCTGATTTCCATAATTATTTTATATGTAAATATAAAACATCACATTGTCAGACACCTTAAAATAACATGCCGTAGGTGTGCAGGCCACTATATCATTGAAGTTCTGCTTATGACCTGTAGTCATGCCTGCATTTATTAATTAATAAACAAGCCGCCTATTATTTGCCTGCCTTTGTTGTGCAGTGTTCTCCCTCAGGTGTAACACCCCTGTGAGAAGTACAGGCAGCTCTCAATAGACTCCATGATGTGTGATGCGAGTGGACTGTCTGATTCAGGGTGTTTCAGATGCTTTCCTGCCATCACAATGTTAGTGCACGTTAAGTACGATGTAATATACTTCACCTACTGGTTGATACAGTGCCATTAATCACACATAAACAGCATATCCAGTTCATTAGAAAGGAGGCCAGAAAACATGAAACAAGACCTTTGGCTTTGACTTCAAACTCTGGTCATGGATTCCTTGCTTGCTTTGGAGGAGACTAGTTAAGTCATGTCTTCTCGTATGGGGGGATGGGCTACAGGAAGGGTCCTTTCCAAATTCTTTTAGCTGTGGCCTGAGTCTACATGGCTGGCTGAGCACTGGGTAGCTGCCCCTGGGCCCTGCAGCAGAGGCACAATTTATGCGTCCTTCCTCACCAGCTTATTGCACAGATTCTTGTTGTCTCAGTGGTATCATATTGCCTCTCTTAGCCACAGGCGTTATTGCTGTTCGTATCTGCAGAGAAGGCACTGGAGCTGTGCGGTGCAAGCCGCTCACACTGGGAACCAGTACATTGGAAAAGAGTGGAAAATGAGGGAGGCTGAGGACCTCCAATATCCAGCCCAAAAATAGAAGTAAGGGGGAAAAAAATGGCTCACTCCAGCGTTTCCAGGCCCCTGGAGCAGAGTACTGCAGCAGACCCCTCAGAGACTCCCGCGGTGGGGTGGAGAGACGCCGACCAATGGGGGCTCAGGCGTTCAGTGTGTGTGTGTGTGTGTGTGTGTGTGTGTGTGCGGCTAACTCAGCTCCTCCACAACTCAGATCCTTTTCTCATGGATGAGTTCAGAGATGGTCTGTGTGTGTGTGTGTGTGTGTGTGTGTGTGTGTGCGTGCATCTGCCAGCATGTGAGCAAATGGTGCACCACTGCAGCCCCTGCTAAAGACAGACCAACCCTTCTCTCTGTCATTCCCTGACACAGTGTAGGCTGTGTGTGTGTGTGTGTGTGTGTGTGTGTGTGTGTGTGTGTGTGTGTGTGTCGGTGAGAGGCTTATTAATAGTGATGTCTTCTTCTCCTGCCAGTGGCATCCTTAGTCTTAGCTGATGTTAAAGCCCATAAGAGACCGTGTTGTGGATTTGTAAGCAGCTCATCAACTGATCTAAACAGGAAGAGGAATCTGTCACAGAATTGGTCGAACTGGGTTTTGAATGAACTAGTGTGTTTTTAGGAAAACGGTGTACACTGTCGTGCTGTAGATTTGCAGAACCCTATTACCTGCCCAACTAATGGATGACATGTAATACTGACCTTGAAAATCACTCACCTGGTTGCCCCCTCCCTGTAGGTAACAGTGGCACACTGCCCTCTTGTGGTGGTTGGTGAGAAGTCACTACTCATCAGCACCTTGGCAGCATTTCATGGTGTGTATTTTGTTGTCTCTGTCACAGTTTAAGACTAATAATTTGGTATATGTAATGATAACAAAAAAGACCATGGCTGAGATCATCTGAGCCATAAAACATAGATTCTATATTTTGCTGTAAAGCAGATGTAAAACTCTAGTGCACACAGAGGTCAGTAAACTGCTGACCAGTGTTTTTGTTTGTGAATTTTAATTATAGTAAAAGCTCCAAGTAGCTGCTGTACTGACAGTGAACATTTATGAAACAATAAGAGAGAACACACTGTAAGAGGAGTCAGGCCTTAGCGCACAGCATCTTCAGTGTTTATCGACTGTCTATCAAAAGAGGTGAGCCAAATTATTTCTGCACTCTGTGCTGGACATGAAGAAATCCTCTGTGGCAGGCAACAGGTTTTCCACAAAGTAAAAAAAAAAAGAAAAAAAGGAAAAGCAAAGCTGCCCTTAGAACTTACTGTTTACCACTAGATGGAGGTAGACGACAGAATACGGGAGATGAAAGATTCTTGGACTGAGCGTCTCATTTTATGCTTCTGTAAAGGAGTGGCACTGAGCTGAAGAAGCTGCCCTCGAAGGGCTGGCGGTGCTGACCCTCCAGGCTACGCTCTAAAGAGGGCGCCGCCCTGTAGCGGGGAGGCCGCTGCCCTGTCTTCATCGGGCTTAGATCTCAGCCCGGTGGCAGCTTTAATGAGAGTGCATCTCTGCCTCTCACACGCCGACCCGAGAGCCAGACCATGTGTTCCTCATTTCCCCTGTAGCGCAGGACCAGGACTTCCAGACATGGCCGGTGAGACCTTGGTTCTGGTCTTGGCTCACTCAGGGCCTCTGCTGGTTGTGGTCTTTGCCAAATTCAATATATGATGTGTTCTAATTATTACAGCAATCCATCACATTTAGTCACCAAATTCTGTCCCTTTAAATCATCCTTATTTTCAGGTTTCGTGTTTGCTGCCATGTCAAGGCCCAAAGTGGAGCTTTTTTTACCAATTAAAAGCAAATATTCTCTGGTATGAGGAAAGGAAGGGAAGGTAGGCGGGCTTGTTATTACGAAGAATCTAAAACACGAGATAACAAAGTTAAATATCCAGAATCATTAACTATCCTGTTTTTAATATGAGGCCCAGTTTCTGCATGCGTCTGCACACTGAGCTGCACTTTGCCACCATATTTCATGAGCCCATCAGCGTGCGGACATGCAGCTGAATCTCCATTATCACTGTTAACACACCTCTGTTTGATTCAGACGGCTGCGCGCCTCCCTGGAAGTGTGCTTTCTGTTATCGAAGGCTCAAAAGCTGGACTGAAGCCTGACATCTTTGTGACCATTTTAATGCTTCTTTTGTCTTCAAAGCATCTCGTGCAATATCATGTTGCTTTTTAATAGACGCTCATCAACGGGACAGAAGATGTCTGCAGAGTCCAGTGCGGGAAACTGTTTGAATTTCCCATCTGAAAATGACAACGACTGCTTTATGAGTTATGAATTATGCTCTCTTGTGAAATGTCCCCCCATGCAGAAAGTTTTTTAATGTTTCAAAAAGTGCTGTGTCACTTAGGGAATCCTATTTTGCCATCTACGTACCTCTGGGTGTTGTTATTGTTGTCATGTGACATATTCCCACAGTGACGCATCACGACCACAAAATATGGCTCGTTTGGGGATTGTGCAAAAGTGTTTTGTCTGATACATACAAAGACGGACCGGAACCCTTTTCAGACGTTAATAAACAAATACAACAATCATTTTGAAGAATGTGTCACTAATCCTTGAACATATTTCGGTAATTCATACCACCCTTTGTATGTCTTTATGGGAAACTGAGCATTGGTAACGGTTCAAAACGTTATTACTGTTCTGGATGGGGGACAGTCAATGCAGAGTGCTGATCATTGGCCTATTCCCACCAGTTTAATGCTCTGCTCTGATTTTATTATTAACAATAAATCACCTCTTGTTGCATCGGAGTCTCCCAGATTATAAGAACTGTTTACATGTTGCCTTTAATTAGATCCAAATGGCCTGGATGGGAAACATATCAACAAATGGATTGCGGGTGTTATGCACAATTATTTATCAGTGCTGTAAGAAACAAACAATGGGTTCATTTCTCTGGCAGATGTTTGCGACTCACATGGAAGATCCACAGTGTGTTGCACTAACTTGGCATCCAAGAGTCATTCGTTGTAGTTATTTACCAACAACTCCAAACAACACAAAGCCAAGGCGATAGGAGGAGTGTCTCTAAAGCCATAGCAACTGCCTGTTTCTGGAGTTATTTTCTTGTGCTTAGACTCTGTGGGTTGATGTTTCCCTCATGCTAATCCCTCGTCATGTGTGGACACATTCAGCATTTACTGAACCATGACCATGAGTAATTGTTTAACTGATAACCTGATATCTGGGATATCTGTGAAAACACTTTTCCCTTGAGCTTCAAAAGTGGCACTTTCATCCCCATGACAAATAACTTTCTCAACGTTCGGCCTGCATGATGCAATCGCCCTGACTGAGCCTTTGTTTCAAATCGTTTGTAAAGGGCATCCAATCCTCTGCCATGTGAAATCTTGGTGCTAACCAAACTCTGACTTGTGGGAGCTTGACTGCGCTCATGTACGGCTCGACAACAGGGATGGTTTGGCGCTGCGCCGCCAGGAACAAGATAATCCACAGTTCAACACCTTGGGAAGGTCATGACATCCAGCATTGTGCTTATGTTTGGCAGCTCTTACTCTCAAACTCTTCTTGAAAACCATTGAAATCGCAGTTACATTTTAGTCGGATGTTTTTCTTCTGTTTTGTTCTCAGCTTCAAACACCAAATGCCAATGGCCATTTACATGATCTATGATGGGAAGGAAAGAGCTTCCAGGCCTGCTGCTTCACACACATCCCAATGTCAAAGAAAGTTATTGCGCAAGGAAGCTTGTTAGTATCTCTGTCTCTCTTCCTCTGGAGAGTAAATCAATGGATTCTGTAGTCCTGTTAATACTGCCCCCTCATGTTAGGGCAGCAGAGGGAGGAAGTGACCACATATGGACCTTGTTACCATCCCTTGATGCGCACTTCAGGTCACAGATCAAGGTGGTGTGTGGGGTGGTGAACGTGTGTGTTCGAGAGGGACACTCTCCAAATGTCTGCAGTCCTGTTGTTGACAGTCCAAACTGGATGGCTGTGAAGGATGAGTTTGGACAGGAAGGGTGGATTGTGAGAGACACATAGAGACCAACCTTGAATGAAAAGGTTTGTATTCATCTCTTCTGCCTGAAGGTGAAGATGACCCATCCCTTTAATTGGAAATGACTAATGAACACACTTGTGAACCTGAACCTAAACATTCTCACGACTTCAGCAATGGGAAAATGTTTCAAAGCGAGGAAACTAACATCCCTCTGCGAGTGTTTGGGTTGAGCCCAAACGATTTCCTGAGCTCTCTGTAAACCAGAGGTGATTATTTTCACTGGTTATCATGAGTGTGAAGTCTTGAGAGTGGGAGAGCGACCAATACGTCTGCATGTGGCACTGTTTGTTTCAAACTGTCCAGCAACTCCACCATAAGAGACGAATATGGGGTGAATTTCATGTATGCTTTCCCAAATGTGGCTTTTTTTCCAGTGAGTTCCCTCTGTGCTTGTTCCATTTCTGTTAGTGTTTCACTATATACGAGGAAGGTAAAGACATGTTTGTTCCCTTACTGTTCACATCACGGCGGAGAGCGCTGAAGCCTGTTGCGACGAGACATCATGTCCCCTTCTCAGCCTGAGTCATGTCTGAGAGACCAGGAGGGGACAGAGGAGCCTTTGTAGCACTCTCAGTTCCCACATGTGAAAAACTTGTCTCATCGGGGCAAAAATATTTTTCTCCTCACTTGAGAACATGCAGTATTGCCTGAATGATGCTCCTACACGTAAGTGTGGGTCACACCTGATATTATGATGCACATATTCACCATTAACTCGCTGCTTTTTAGCATAATTGTAGCCTGCTGGCTCTTAATTAGTCATCATAAAACACTTATTAATGTCTTATTCTGCATGAGCATATTCTTCAACTACTAGGCCATTAACTAAGATTTTCCCTCAATAACATGATTACTGCTACAGAGGGTAAGTAAGGAGATTGTTGTACATAGATTATGATCTTCATGTGATCTATGATCTTTGTCTGTCATTTTTGATCTTCGACCAATCCCTTACCTTAACCCTGAATAACCCTAACCTCCAGAATAACACATTATGACTAGGAGAGCCAATATGGAGCAAATATGCCTGCTAATAAGCAACTGGTTAATAGTGAATACGTCTATTTTAATATGAGGTGTTACCATAGACACAAATCACAACAGCAAATAGCAACAAACAAGTTAAGACCACCGTGACCCGCTGCGATCAACCATTCTGGACTGGATTTTCCTCCTCACTCAGCAATCTGAACCTCTTTGTCGTCATTACATCACATACCAGTCACACCCATGGGGAGAAAAAAATTAATGGTGGTTAGGAGGTTCAGCACAGCAACTGGAATAAAACAAAAACAAATTGAGCCTTTAACTGTGTGGAACTAATCTCTTAAACCATTGAAGGCTGAGGATGTGCTGGATCACATCCAGAGAACGGTTCTCTCTGTGATCCCACAGTAACGCTGGACACCTACATTTGTCTCAATATAGCTTATCTTCTGCCTACGCTATGTGTGTAACGGCTTGAATCGAAGTGTTATTTCAGTCTGCACGAGTGTTTCCTTATATGTACAACGCAGGAAGCCTTCGTGGAGGTTTTTTTTTTTTTCAGTACTATTATCTTGCTTTGTTTGCACAAGCTTTTAAAACTGCAGGCGTTCTCAACATTGGATTTCCCACACAAGCCACTTATTCATGTGGTTTAGAGTATTGTCACAGACTGACATATAACATCTGCAGCTCACTAACAGTGACTCTTTTACAGTGGTGGAAAGTAACTAAGTACATTTACTCAAACACTGTACTAAAATACAAGTTTTGAGGGTCTTGTACTTTTTACATTTGATTGTTTTACTTGATATTTCCATTATTTATAGTACATAATACTTCTACTGTACTGCATTTTAGAGGTAAATATTTTACTTTTTACCCCACTGTGTCGTTACTGGGTACAACAGACACTTTCAGATTTTCCACACAAAACATACCGTTATAATCAATCAGCACGCCGGACACAGGGCGCCTTCTGATGTCTCATATTACTTAAATAATAATAAATAAATAATAATAAAAGGAAAAAGTCCAAGAAACACAACTGTGTATCAGAACGTTGTTTTTTCTTCTTTCCTACCCCATTAATCATCTCATGGCTCCTCTGATTATCTAGTGACCCTTCGGAGGGGCCTGATCCTGACATTGACACGGAACCGCTGGACTGAAAAAGCAGACGGCATATGAAGAAGTTTAAGCTTGCTCCATATATAACAATATATCTGTCACAGGAGTCATTCAATGCACAACCACTACTTTTACTTTTTCTATTCTGTACATTTTGCTGATAACATTGTAAATGATAATCAGTCAGTTACAGGGTTCATTTTTCAGATTACTTTTACTTTTGGTACATTGATGATTTGTATTTCGGTGCTGATTGCTGGATTTTTTACTTGTTGCATTGGTACTTTTACTTAAGTAAAGAGCTGAGCACATCTTCCACGACTGCCCTTCTAATTAAAAGCACAGGTTTCCAGAGGAGTAATGTGCAGATGTCTCTCTGTGAAGATGATGGGCCTCAATAATCATGATTTAATATTGCCTCTTATATTACGCCTAAAAATATTGCAGTGCTTAAACACTTAATTGCCTCTAAAGATGTGAGTGAATGGGGCACTCCATTATTCTCTTCCCCTCTCAGGTCCAAGCAGCTGCGCATCACTGCTGTTTACTTGCCATCTTCCTCAGTATGAAACAGACACGGAGGACAAAGTGGCGTCTGCTGACACGTTTGGCTTCAGCTCAAGGCAAATACTTAACAATCAGTGCTATGACCCTTATATCTGTGATTGATGTGATCCCTGGCCAAGCTGTCCACTCTCTGAGTTTGTTTGGGGAGTGAAGAGGGGTCATCATGGTAAGAAAATAAATAAATAAGAAATAAGTGCAGTTTACGTTTTGGCTCATGATAACTCATCCTCATGCTTGCGTGACCTGACAGACGTGTTCAGAGGTCTTATGGTCAGGATTCATGTTGTGGATAATTTGTTCTGTATAGATAAACAGTTTGATAATCAGTCAGAGTGTGACTGATATTTGGAAACTCCTTTGTGTGGATGGGCACATTGGGCTTCAGCATTAAGTGTCCACTAAACAAATACATAGCATTGTTCGGTTCTGATTTGCAATGAGAAGAACTAAATAACGCTGCTCTGTCACACTGTGAGTAGGCTATAAAAATCTCCATATTTCTATTTTAAGTATAGACTATAATTCTCTGAGAATTGGCTGAAAGACACTTCTGTCAGCGAGGAATGATAGTGCAGAGATATTTGGTCTTTTAACAACTGTCGGATCAAAACTTCTCCTTTTTTCAAGAAAATGTTGGAACAATAACAGTTAAGAGTAACTGATTTTAGTCCCCAGACACCGAGAGCAAGAAAAAGATGGAGAAATAACAACAGTGTGAGCCAGATACAGAGTCCAGTGTCCAGGGTCCAAGTGGCACATTGCCTGTCTTTTCTGGAATATTTTAATGTATGAAAATCACAGCCAATATATTACAGCAAATCTGTGCTCTTTGTATTCAGGCCACAGCACTCCCACAGTTTCTGCCCAACGCTTTAATTACTCCCTTTTCATCTCACTAATTCACAAAATATTTTCGCTGAGCCAGCCAGTGACTTGCAGGTGGCGAGCCAGTGAGTCGAGTCATTGTCTGCGTCTCCGCGAGCTCCACCCCGCCAGGTTTTACCCTAAAGGTCCAGCTGTTGTGCTCATCTTGCCCTAATCACACTCCATCAGACATTTCCAGATATCACAAACCCTGATAGCTGTACAGATGAGAGCAAATGCCTTAAGTAATGACAGAGATGGGAAAAAGTGTCCTCATAACCCTCTGTTTCAACCTGTTCTCATCCTCAGAGCGTCAAATACAGATGCTTTGTCACGCCCCTCGGCGCCAGCCTCGACACTGCACCATGCAGAAGTACTCGCACATTCCTGTTTGCATCTCCGTCACATATCTGCACCAGTGCAGCCGATACGTGGAGGCCTCTGATGTGAAGTCAGTGGAGGAGTCGGACTCACTGGCTCATACGTGAACATGCTGATTGCGCTTACTGTGGTTTACAATGAATACACCACTGAGTGTGAAGATGGTACCACACTCTGTATGTTATTCTAACTTTTTCCACAATTCCTCCCCAGAAAACAAGTGGCCTCAGCAAAGCGGGACTGTTGCTACTCAAAGGAGTGTTATTTTGATCGAACAGAGCCAAATCTCTGGCCAGCAGAGTGTGAAAATGTCCTGTTTGTGGCCCTGTGCAATGTCACTGTGCTGTTGCTTCACTGACGTTTCCATCATTTACTGTAAGTTCGACTAATGCGCCAAAAAGTGGCAGCCCAACGAATAAAAACAAACAATACACTTGTAAGCTAATTAAAAACATTTCGTTTGTGTTAAAGTTTTCATCTGTCTAATGAAGACGTCTATGCCCTAAATGCCTGCAGACCTGCTGCATTGTGTGCAGTCTCTGATTTAACTGATTATTCATCATCATTATTATTCCACCACTTGAGGTTACACCCATGAGTGTGACTCCAAGGTGGGCATCTGACAGAAGTTTTAAACTAATGATTTCAAGCTAGCTGGCATGTTTACATTGGCCACAAGTGAGTAACACTGCTGTCATACGTGTCATTTTGCCAGGACGCGCCTGGTGACGTCTACAACCGTGGGTACGCTATGGATCACAGCAACATTAGACAACAGTTCAGCACCAACTATACTGCACTGCCTCTGCATTTATGGAGAAACACTACAAGTCATTTAAGGTTAGAGCAGTGGAAGACTGACAGAGATGTGTCCCTGCAGAGAGGATCACAGACTGATACAGAGAGTTATGGTTCTGTGGGAGGGTCGTGATAAATCAAAGATGTTTACAGAGAGTCCTCTGGTGCGACAAGGAAAAATTGTAGTGTACACATGATATTGAACTGCCTTCCACATTGCACTGTGCAAACTCTCCAAAACAGACTGCGATAGGGACCCTTCAGAGGCGGTTAGAGGACGTCCGTAGCGCAAGGACCAGGATTGATTAAGAGCCTTAAATGTGATGATTATTAAATCACAGGCCTGGATTGCCACTCAGTGTTATGCAGCATTTAGACTGAAAATGTTTTGCAGTGTAGGAGTCACATGACCGTGACCCAGGACTGTGACATGGCATCTTGCCAACTGTCTAATAGAGGCAAAATGAAATATCCTAATCAGATGTACTGACTGCCATAAACGTGCCTTGCAGAAATTGGAGAGAAAGCCTGCAAAAACAATGGGGTGTATTTCAGAGAGCACTGGTGCTTGGCCATCAAATGTTTGGCAGACTCACATCTCCAGAAGGAGGCTTTTCTTTTCAAACCAGCCCACTCCCTTTTAATGTCTGACAGAGCTCCTATGATTTCATCCCACAAAAAAGACGCTGCATGGTCAATCCGGTGGATTCAGGCACGATTTGAAAGCATGTGTAACCTGCTGGTGTGCAATAAACCTCAGTTTCAGAGCCTACACCAGTGAGGACTGTTGGATTGTGAAGCCCGGACTGAAGGCTTGATGGAGCAGTCTGGAGGAGAAGCTCTTGGCTGGAGATGTCACAAAAGGTGTTGCTGTAGCTGACGTGCGTGTTTGTGCTCGCCACATACCTGCAGACGCGTACGTCTGTGAACTGTGTGAGGATCCCAGCGTGCTCGCTCTAAGTCTGATATAAACGTTCTTCATCAGCGGGCTTCACTCAGCTGTGCGAGTGCAAGCTGTTACAGTACGTGTGTTGTTCCATCAGCTGCACCGTTCCTATGGCAGCTCTGAGAGAAGAAGTGAAGGAGTGCGCGTCCCAGCTCATGTCTGGAAACCTGCCTGCTGGACTCCGGCTGCCATCTGAGCTGCCAAAGTGGAAACAGTCCTGCATCTTCCTGGAAGTGATAGAGGAACTTAAAGCTCTGGTAGTCAAAGACTCTTCCCACTTACAGACTCACACATTGATGCTGAAATGTAGAATCCTTTCAGAGGAAACACTAAAAGCAATTTAGCAGAGTTTTGTGAATGATAACGTAATTAATCGTGTTCAAAAGGACTCCTACAAGGCCCCAAATCCTGAGGCTCTGAGTCACATTAAGGAGCACACAGATTAAAAGCTAAATGGTTTTCATCTTCATATATTTACACAAATCTCACCTCTGGAGTCTTTTTGCAGTCTGTGCTTATTAACCAGAAATACGCAGCCTGTTTTGTTCTCCAGAAATTACTGTGAAGACGTTAGCTGAAGGTAGCTCGTAACACATCCACCGACAGGATGTGTGTGTGTGTGTGTGTGTGTGTGTGTGTGTGTGTGTGTGTGTGTGTGGGTGCTTGTGTGACAGCTCAGATAAAGACTAATCTCAAGGTTATTTTTCATTAGATCTCTCTCCTTTCTCCCATCTCTGTACGTTCACAAAGTGGAGTCTTAAAACTTTTGACGGGTAAGTTTTCGACGCCTGCAGACTCGTTTGTCCTAATTTACAAACTGAACAAATGTCTTTTTGTGTCCACTTACCACTGACATCGTGTGTGGTTGTGCTGCTTCTAAAAACTGCTTTGCCTTCAGTCTAAACACATAAAGTGAGGAGATTCCTGCGTTATATACCGTGGAGTGTATTCTATTCTTCACTTTCAGTAAGCATGATTAGGAAACAGGATCAGGGAGCTGGTGAGAGTAAGACAACTGGGAAGGAAAACAGAAGAAGGACAATGTTAGCTGTGTAAGACTAGGACTGAAAGTTTTGAAGTTCTGAATACGCCTTCATTGCACAATTGTACGCATCATCAGGGCACCAGAAGATAACGATGATTAAAGGCAAATTTTTAGGATTGCTACAGTTTCACATGAATTTATGCACCAGCTGTGCTTATCAAAGAGTTCACAAGAAACTGTGACTGTGTTCACGGACACGTAGGAAACCTGTTCAAACCCCCTTTAATGACAGTCAGTGACTACTTGCTTAACATCTGGTAGCCAGAGCAGGTCAGAACCTGAAGTCAAATCATCTTTTCCTGTCATGTGGATTGTTTTCCACCGTATTTCAGAGCTGCAACAACAAGCAAAATTCCCCAAAAAGTTGGGACACAGTGTAAAACGGAAGAACAGGATGGCGTCATTTGCAAATGAACTGTGTTTACTGACGATGGTTTTACGAAACGTTCCTGAGCCCATGTATTAATATCCTTTAGATAATGGAGGACGCCCTTTTCCTACACAGTCATGATACTCTCACCTGTTACCAATCAACCTGTTTACCTGTGGAGTGTTCCAAACAGGTGTTTTTGGAGCGTTCCACATCTTTCCCAGTCTTTAGTTGCTCCTGTTTCGACATGTTTGAAATGTGTTGCTGCATCAAATTCAGAATAAGCAGATATTTACAAAGAGCAATGAAGCTGATGAAGTAAAACATTAAATCTATCGTCTTTGTGCTGTTTTCAATTGAGTTCAATTGAGTCAAAAATGATGAACAAATGATCACATTCTGTTTTATTTGTTTCACAGCGGCCCAGCTTTATTAGAATCAGGGTTGCGCGTGTGTTTCTAAATTCCTCATGTTTGTATTTGAGACAGTAATGAGAACAATGCTGGAAACACACACTGACTTCTGCATCTTATTGCTGGTCCACAGATCATCAGACATGTGAGATCACGTTTGAGCAAATTATGTAATGTGACTGTGCAGCTTTGCTATCATAGAAGAGGAAAGACGGTATGCATGTGTTGTGCTGTGTATGTTTCTTACCTGCATTCTTGCACCAAATTACTTCATTAACATGATAAATAAATGGAAATGTACTTAACCCTAACCCTGCACTGCATAATGACTTTGCTGATCATCCTCTTGATTTTCGTCTTTTAGAACTGCTGCCTTCAAAAGCCACCTACACTAATCCTCGACATTTCAGGCATATAAAGAACTGAAGAACAAATAACGGCACGGTGTCCTCTTCACTAACTCACAGTAATTATATTTATGTACTGTATACATGCGCGATAGTCTCAGTGGAGCAAGGACACAAATAGCAGAGACGGCTGAGGAAAGTGAGATGATGGAATAATTTATTTAATGATCCACTTGTCATAGCAGGAAAAACACATTATAACAATTACTACAGGAATGAAACGATGGCTCTGCTTCATTTGCATGAGATGCAAATGGATCAGCATGTATTGTAGCGGGACTATTGCCCAGCTTAATGTGATGTAGCTGTTAATAAATGATATCACTTACGCCTGTGTTTGACAAATGACAAGTCAGTCATTACTAATTTGTGACTGACCTGCTTGTCTCTGCCGCTATCGTGATAACTGCAGCCTCTTGGACATCCCTACGGCAGGTAAAACACGACAAAGTGCCGTTTAGCTGCCCTACATACTCACACACAATAAAACAATTTTACTCTTAAACAGGGTTTGGAAGTGTTTCACCATAAATGCATCATGACCTTTCGCGTGCTGGCGCCCCACCGCACGCTGCTGACGAGCTTTTTATTCATTTATTTATTTGTTGAGTCTGACCACTTTCATCAAAAACTGTGGACATAAATTGCTACATCAGGACTATAAAGCTTGGACCTCCCGTGGTCTCACTCGCTTAGGTGCGACGTGAAACTTCAAAGTGTCTAAATTTTTACTCCGCGTCATCATTAATTCAGATCACAGCTACTTCATATCTATTTCTACCTCTGACAAATCCCCACTGGCACGGACCTTGGGCTCTCCAGCTTTGTGGAACTGCCTTGTTACGCAGAGACAGCTCCTGCCTCGGGCTAATGAGCATGGAGTGAGATGTCCTCTGAACAAACTGCGAATGCCACCTTCAAAGGAGACATGCAGTGCCCCAGTTTTCGTGGCCACGGGGAGCTGTCTGCCTGGACTAAGTTTAAAATTTTCTCTTGTTGCCATAAAATTTCTGGTAAAAATTACATGTGGAAGGAGTTAGAGAGACCTCCAAGGCCAGGGTCTCAGGACGAGACCATATAAACTAATACATGTTAAAACTATCCACTGGAAAGTCGTTCACACACAGTCTCATCAGGCTTGCCGACCCCGGCTTGCCCTACATGGAGGATATTGGTGTCTGTCAGCTGGCAACGTCATTCTTGCCGTTTGTTCCCTCAGAGGCCGAAAACAAAGGTTGCACATTCCTAATGAGGAAGTGAGGACAGAACAAAGGCTTTACAGTATGAATGTGATGTCAAGCAGTTTTAATCCATCATACTGCGGCCTCTGTAATCCTCCATGTCTAAAGAGAAGTTTGGGTTTGTCGCTGGAACCACCAGCGGCCACAATAGAGAGCCTGCCCTCCAAGGTATCAGTAAACCAAGAGGCCGCAAGCTTTTAAATAAATAAATAGCAAAGGAGTAAAATATGGGGTCGTTGGGAGGTTGATCACTGGGATGCAGCGGCGGTATAATAAGGACTAATCCTCTCTGTTCATGTTTCTTCTTCCTCCTCTTTTTCGCTCTCCCTGTCATTATCTCGCTCACATTCTCACCATCCAGTCATCTCTTTTGCAGCTCTCTTTCCCCCCATTCATCCTTCATTCCCTCCAACAGCAGCCGGTGTGGTGATTCAGACAGGCTCCACTGATCATTTAAAGGGTCAAAGTGTGTTTGGACACTTCTGGTCTGCTCAGCAGGAGACGGTGGAGACTTTATTAGCCTGATTGCCTTTGAAGTCCTCAAAACGACTGCAAGAAACTCTCCTGCCTGATCAAAGGAGGAAGGAGAAAGTGGAATAATGCGCTTTGGGTTCACTTCTGCTGGAGCTTTACAGATGACGATGGATGAAACAAATACTTTCCATATGAGCCATTGTATTATTAACATTATTACATCTTAGAGTCGAACAAGGAGCATCACACTTTTCTGATTATCTGCTGAGGGAAAATTTGCAAATGCAGTGAGCGATTCAGGAGCATTTAACGTAAAAGTCCTTATCGGTCGTCCACCATCACTGGAGGAAGAAAATAATAAAAAAAATAATCACCTGGAAATGAAAGTGAATGAGCTCAGTCTTGTACCAATCAGCGAGGTCAACATGACTCCTGACTATCTGCATCAATCATATGCACCTCCTTACCACGCGGCTGACGTTTGCCACAATTATTCATGTAAATTAATGATGCATGAAGCACCACGCCGTATTAAATGAGCTGTTTTGGATCAGATGTCTAAATTTCATGCCACCTCATGCTGTCACATCTTTGGCTGCTGCCTCTAATCCATTTAGAGTAAAAGGTAAGAGGGTTCATAGAGAACTCTGTCTAAGGAGCGTCAAGCAGCCCTCATTTATCAAACATGACTTCGCCTTGCACTCAAAATAATGAGAACAAACAGCAGAGAATAAAGTCTCCTGCTTTTTAAATATTTTAAGTTTTCATTTACTCAGTTAACTGCTTATAAATTATATTGTGTGTAAGTTTTATTTTCCTAAATGGAGTCTAAGTGCAGCTTCTTCACACTGCCAGTGATACAATCCAGGGGGGAGGAATATTGATTTACTTTTTATTATTATTTTTTTAAAATAAAAGCATGAATATTGAGGCAAAAACTACCAGCAAAGTGATATTTTCATCATATTTGACATCTACACTGTGCATCACAGAGAGAATTAATGTGCCCTTGTTTTAACGCTAAAACACAATTTCAAAACCTATTGGGCTGCTTAGCTTTATTATTTATTTTATTTTATTAAAATTGATTCAGTAACGTAGTGTAATTTAATCTTTGGGGTTATCTGAAACATCCTGAAGGTCATTTTTTGACGCAGCCAGGCAGAGACGTTCTCTATGATGTCACAGTGACATCGAGCATTAGCTGGAAGTTTCACTTTTCCAGTTAGCTTAGACAGTTTTTGTTGCCAGCCTCACAGGACTGAAGGGGAAAGACAAGAAAACTTGTCAGATGACGGTAATGATGGTCAGCAGATGACATGTAAAGCAGAAGTCTGACACGCTGAAAAGAAAAAGGTCCTCGGCCGTTTGGCATCCAGCTGAGTAAACTCTGATCATCCAACTCAAACACAGAAATCAAGACGCGCATTAAGTCACTTTAGAAACAACAGGCACAATCCAAATGTTGTTTCAGGCGTCCATTCACCGACTCACTGCCAGATATTGCTCTTTGTCATTACCACTGTGCCAGTTTTATGACGATTAAGAGCAATCATTTCGATTCTAACAGAGAAAAAGTTGTAAACTTTGACCCAGAAGTCTGCACTTTCCAGCCATCTGCTTACTTTCTTAATATTTAGCGGGATTATTTTTTACCACAGCACCACAAACGACTCATATGTTTGTTCATTTTGTGTGAATGAACACAATGGGATGACTTCAACAGCCGCTATCAGCGGCTCCAGGAAGAGACTTCAGGCCTTCTCTATTGTTTTTCCTTTCATCATCACCCCGGACGTTGGCTTGGCTCATTGACCCAGTGATGTCCCTCCAGCCACCCAGTATCTCTGCTTCCCAAGATAGAAGCAGATGACTGAGAGCTTCCTGCTCCTCTGCGTCTCCTGTATCTGCGTCACCGGCTGATAATCCCGACTTTACCGGCAGGCTTCACTCCATGCTTTATCTCGACCGGGTGGTGCCAAATGGATGCGCGCCAATAATGGATCCACGTTCCCTAACAAGGGACTGAGCGCGGGGGTGTTGGGATCTAGACACTCAGCGGTGATCAGAGTATCAAAGGTGAGTGTGTCAACAAGTTTCCTCCTGGACCTAAATCCTTTGTGGCGCACACAAAACAGAGTGTGTGTGAGATTGTTTGAAGCCGCCGTAACTTAAAAAACTTGCCTCTATGATTTTGATTTACCCCTTTTCTTTCAAAGGTTCGTGACAAACCCGTACCGTCCACTGTTCCCTTAAACAGTACTTGTCAAATTTGATAAATTGGTCAAATTTTGTGGCTGACAATATAAATGAAGTCAGATGCTTTGTTGAAGTTAAAACTTCGCAACTTTCAGAGGAATCGTGTAATTTCAGTTTATTACATGCAACGTTTGGAATAATGTTGTCACATCTGGGATTGTGTTTTTATGCTGACACAGTTGTCCACAGTTACCAGATGAAATTGAGAGGATTTGAAAAGCAAATCTGTAAATAAGCGAGGTTGTAACTTCTCCAAAACGTTCCACTCCCTCTCGAATTCTGTCCAATACGTCGAGGCATTCGAGGTCTTCTGAGTATGAAGCTTTCAGTTCTAATGCAGCAAACTGTACGTATCTGGAAGTGACTACGACACAGATATCTACTGAGGTCACGCTGTGCGGGACAATCAGCTGACAGCTCTTTGCAGTAAACCCTGCGACGATGAGTGCTGACTGCGAGGCTGTAGAAGAGGTTATCGCAAACTCTTCACTGTCCATCTCAGTCAATGAGGAATCCCGAGGACGACACTTCAGATGTGACCTAATGCAGCAACACTGAAGGTCGTAGTTTCCTCTTAATCTACTAAGCAAGAAATCTTCTAACTCTGCAGCTGCTGCAGGCTCACATGCACAGTATGCGTGATCAAGCCCTTAAAAGAGAGAAGACTGACAAAAAGGTTTATAGGTAATCATTATCAACGTGTATTTTACATGTTTGAAGTCATTATCAATGACAATCTTACAGTGTGGCAATATCACAATGTACATAAACAGGCTAACAGCAAACACTAGTCAAAATGGTTGAGTTTAAATGACAAAAATCAGCCTTCTCATACCAGATTTCCAAAAAGGTTCTTTAATAAATAGCGGCAAACTGACTGACTTTAAAAACATCAGCAGCTCTTTGAGGCAAATGCGGACAATGAGACACTTGGGGGGCTGCGCTAGCGTGTCGTTCGCTGTGAGGTCTGATTATCAGAGGGTACAAAGACGGTGCTGAGATCATTCAAGCCACACCTCGTTTTAAGTCAGTTTAAAAATATGAGCCTCAATCGTTACAGGTGTGAACGTTCATGAAGGTCCTTTCTGAGGAGAATTTCAAACAGGCTGATATTAATTGTGGCAAAGTCAAAGGGGGCAAGAAATCTGAAATGCTCGGACAAACAAAGAATCATTTGATCCAACAAATGATGCCCGAATGTGATTCTTCTTAAGTAAAGGGCAGATAACAGAAAGCATTGCCCCCCCCCCCCCCCCCCCCCCCCCCCCCCCCCCCCCCACACACACACACACACACACACACACACACGCACACACACACACACACACACACACATACATCCGGAGTAAACATTCCACATAAGCAAACACGAGGACAGACCTGGAAGTCCGTGGAGGGATCTGGACACACTCTGGGGCTATCAGCTCCCCCCTCCCCCCCCACACACAGACACGGTTTCCCCCTCCATGGCTCACGGTGAGTGCTGACTGGTCTCCATTTTTACATTATCTAAGTGATGACCACTGGAGGTCCTGTTGTGCTTCAAGGGTCATACTGTCCATGCCTTGTTGTCTGTTTATTTCCCCAATGTTTCCATTTGCGGTTTTCTCTGGGCTGCTACTGTAGAAACAGTATACTAAAAGCCATGATGACACAGCAGCAAGCCACCCACGGACTCTTCCGCTCACCTTGAGGAAAGAAATAATGTAAAGTTCAAGGCTAAATAGTTTAACAACATTTCATTTACACTATGGGGGGAAAATACTTAATGTAGGCTTACCTATCCTGGCACACTTCCAGAAAATTCCTAGAAGCCTAAAAGATAAAATAATTATAAAAATTACAAGCAGGAAGGATTTTTCGCCTCAGTTTATTTTACTGGTTTGTCAAAGTGAACTGAAGGCAGGAATGACTCTGCTGTTGTGATGTTAAAACTAAAAAATGAGATTGGATGTTGGTTAATGAGTAAGTGCTAATCAGGCCTCTGTCTCAGCCTCACATGAGGACTGTGATCACCTCTCTACAAACCAGGTGACCATCAGTCAGGAATGTGCACAGGAAGACGGGGGACAAGTCCTATTATCTCGAGTGACAGCTGAGGCAATGTGGCGTTCCAGGCCGTCACTTGTCTGATGCGTCTCTCAGCCTGTGTGTGTGTGTGTGAGGTTGTGTGTGTGTGTGTGTATCTGCGCATTAACTTTCTTTAACTTTCAAACTGACCAGATGGTATCAACATCCCATTGTGAGATTTTCTTTTATTGACTCAGAGTAGCCGTGGTTTTAAATTTGCATTTTCTGCAATTTGGGCAAACAAACTTGTGTGTGTATGCGCGCGCGTGTGTGTGCGCGTGCATGTGTGTGTGTGCGGTACCAAGTAAACACAAATAACAGCTCATGCTTAACTCAACAAATCAATCAACAGGGAAAATTATTAAATCATCCCATCTGCCACTCTCTCACGAGTTTGTCTGATGAGGATGTCCCTCCCTGCTCTAATGGTTTCTGTGTGTGTGTGTGTGTGTGTGCGTGTGCGTGTGCGTGTGCATGTGTATGTGTGTGCACGGCTGTTCCTGGGTTGTGCCAGACTTATTAGAAGTGAATCATGGAGTTTGTACATCCAAAAATAATAATGATCCAACCATGCTGAAAATTCAGGCGTTCTGCTTCTTTACTCGCCTCACGGATATTTTAGAAGTTATACACATACGCTCTATTATGACACGGAGCAGAGTCAGCTTTATCACAGGTACATGTGAAAATGTTGGTAAATATGAGATTTGCTACCACAGACTGAAAACGAGCCTTTTTAGAAAACTACTAGGAATGAAAAAAGTGTAAAACTTGGCAGTGACAGCACCTTCTGTCGTGGAATCGGTAACATTAAACTGTGTGCTAAAGCCTATTGTTAAATTCAGACATGCTCCTTCTGCAAGAACACCGTAAATACTTTTCTGAATCACAGTAATACACTTGACATTTAACATTATCTGACCAAATGCTAATCCTAAAATGAAGAAATGAAGGCTGAACAAGCTTTGGTTCAATTGTGTGTTGAAGTGCTGACAGATGCAACACAGCATGCTGCCCGAGATGAGTGCCGTAACACTCCAAGGATTTGGTTATTCAGCTTGGTACGACATTCAAAAGACACAAAGGCAGGTATCTGAGGGTGCAGTTAAGCTCTGGGAAGACATCAATGGCAGGTTCATTGTTAAGCATCTGAAATAGTGTCTGATCATACCCAGTCTTGTTCTTGTCTAGCAGGCTGGGAGCCAGCGCTCTGATGTAGGCACAGGTACAGATCAGGAGGAGAATCACTGTCAGCAACGACTGGAAGTTGAAAATGGCCGACTGCAAGATGAGAAGGAATCATATGTTTAGTACAGACATGATCTAGTGAATCTTATCAGCAATACATCATTAAAATTAGACTCACTGAATTCACTGCAGTTAATATTCTGTAACACTAACACGCCGTGAGGCACCAGCTGTTCATGCTGATGCTGTGACAAAGAAAAAAGGGCTGGCTGTGTGGGCGCAGTTAGAGTCAGATGGCTGTCACAGACTTAATGCTAAACTGGGGGACAGAGAGCATCTTTTACCACAGAGTTCCAGCCAAAAGCATCCTCTTTAAGTATGTACATACATATATTTCCAGTCTCACACTGCCATGTGCCAAGATGGAAAACCAAGACTGCTCTGCCTGATTTTAAGAGATGCAGATTACATGTAAACTACAACAAACTGTGCCACTTCATCACATTCACAATACTTCACAACGTCAAACTAAACGCAGGTTTGTTTCCTAAACTGGAGCGTAACTTAGTTAGTTCGTAACTTAGCCAACAATACCTGACATCCCACAGACAAAAGATGGATGCTCATGGTGTTAATCAATTGTTTTAGGAGTTCATTCCATTACACAATTATTGATCTGATGCAACATTATCATGCATTTAATCAGACAAAGAGGACAATAAAGTGTATATTTAAGATTTATGTAGTTTTTATTTTTTTTGGGTCTTGTTCCTATATTAAGTCACTAATTAAACTCTTGCCACAGTATATTAGTACTGTATTATTATCATGCTCTTACTACCGGTGAAACAAATCCATTATGGCCATTTTGCATCGTGCATATTTATACATAATTGTGTTATACGATACGGAAATGATCCATCTTATAATTAATTGTCCGCTTGTCCTTAAATGTTTCATGGAATAATTAAGGTACGTGCTATCTCACTTACAAGCTTTTGTTTAAGAAAATCCTGTTTTCCAAGCTTATAAACAACAACGACACAATGCCAATGCACATTAGTGGCTCAACCACACACACAGAAACTACAAATGCATGCTCTCAGAGCTGTGGTGCACCTACGTGGCACACACCTCAAAACACTGCGACGCTCGCATTCATCGGGTTTGTTTATTAGCGATAACTTTAACGTTTGTTATCAAATTACTCGCGTTGATACACGACCGTAACTTACGTAATGGTGTACATCTACAATACAACGATATTAAGTGCATTAACATAACGTAATAGCTAGATAGGCTAAAAGTTTAGCCAGTGTTAGCTAGCCAATGGGTAGATAGACGGAGACTCCCAACTGAGTTCGCTCACGGACGCGTAGCCCCAGGTGGTTTAGACGATCTATCCCGCCGGATTATATTTCACGTATTATCATATATATACACTGCCCCCTGATTATATTTCACGTATTCGTGTCATTTATAGCATATATTATGTATTGGCACACGTATTATTTCTTAACACCACTCCAGTAAGAATAACACTACTGGATAAAACGACGGCGGAGTATGCCAGTCGAAGCGGCAGTAATGCCAGTAACAGGACGTTCTTGGCCAGTAATAGGACTGGTTTGCTAGTCCGGAGTTGTTGTTCGGTTTGCTAGTCCGGAGTTGTTGTTCGCTCTTTTCTACACGCATAAATGCCAATGCTAGCTAGCTAACACTGGCTAAACTTTAGCCAATGCTAGCTAGGTGGTTTAGCATTTACTATACGTTCTGCTTTACACCGAACGGTATCATTAGGTGTTGTCACAGTGTATTGCCAAAACAGATTGTAAGCACAATATGCGTTATAGATCATGCTTAAAATACAGTATAAAAGAAGAGAAGTACTTGCTTAATAAGAACATACTTACCATTTTGTTGTGAGTCAAAGCCACATCACACTTCCTGCTGCTCTCTGGAACTTACGTAATGCAACGTAACGTAACGTAACCCGTTTACGTATTTACGTATTTACGTATTTACGCACTGCGCCACACAACCTCATTTGCTGATTGGCTGAGAACACGAGCGTCGAAGATTGAAACGTTTGTCGAGAAATGACAACAGACAGACAAGTAATGTTTTCTCTTTCATACAAAAATTGCTTCGTTCGGACGTCGCAGTAGTTAGCCATACTATGCCGTAAGTCTTTGCGGAAAATGTATATGTTAAGTGTTGTACCCACACCAGATTTACTCCGACTGTTGAGAAAACTACTGTAAATTAAAAGCAGGACGAATACAGTGCGGCACACGTTAAGACACGGCGCCGTGCCGTTAAAGGAATATTACCTGCACTCGTTGTTACCATTAGACTTTGTTCCACTGGTGAAGGTAGTAGCAAGGTAGCTAGTTAGCACTTGCCGAACCCGGAAGATGAAATATTGGTGTAATTTAGCCGTGAATGTTAATAATAATGTTAATACTCTCACGTATTATGACAAAAAGAGAGAGGCGAATATGTGTATTTTAAAGCAAATGTAGTCCAAAGATTACTTAATCTGACATTCACGATAACAGTCACGTAAAAATCTGTATACGGATTTGATGATTACTGCTTGGTACACTAACTTTCATTTGCCTGTGTCGCGAAAATATAAGTTGAATTCTTTTGGATTTTTGGCAGTTGGTCACTTTGGGTACTGGTAACTTGAGATTTCGCTTTATTTTTTGTTTTTAATGTTTTCTAAAATATCCGTTAGTCTAAATGAAATCGAGAAATTTGACTTATTTATAGGTCGATAGCCTTATAGATCTTGTTCTCTATTGCTGACGTAAGACTGAAATTTTTGTGGTCCACTTTCCGTTCAGAGTTTTCACAATGAAGCCCTCCTCCCTCTAACCAGCCACGACAGCATCTTGATTGCATTTAAACCATGTTTCATAAATCCCCATCGGCCCTTCCTTCGCAGACACTCCTAGAAAGCTCTTCATGTAAGAAAAAAAATCTGTCAGATTGCAAACCACACATAAATATGATATCGCATAGTTTGTTACAAGAGTGAGGATGAACACTTGGTGTGAAAAGTGGCTAAATCTACGAATGGAGAGTCTGGTTTTTAAGAGCAAGACGTGAGCAAGTGTCAGCTTTAAACAGACTTGCATTCCTCCTAATGTGATTAAGTTTTATAGTTTACAGTGCAAACACTGACCAATTTAGGCGACAGCGCCGTACATGCATGCCTGGTTACTCAGGTCGAATCAAGGCTTGACGTGTGCAGTCCTTTTCTGTTTGTGTGAGAGGTGAAATCAGGTCTAACTCCTTTGTGTCACATTGATAATTTGATGGTGGGGAAAGTATACTGGAAGTACTGCAAGGACAATGATCACTTCCATTTCTGCACAGTTTTGACTCTAAAACAAAATGACAGATGGGGATGAAAGTGAGGCTAATTACATTACTGGTGTTGTGCTGTCGCAGGTTGTTTTGTGCCTTGTCCTCTGTGCTTTTACACAACCGTAATCTTCACTGAGAGTGGCCTTACATTTGTGACTGAGCGTGGCTTAGCTTTTCACAGCTCTAACTCGTTCCTGTGTGAATATTGGAGATGTGAAAATGACCTGCTATTGTGCAGCTGAATCCAGGGTTTGCAAGTTGTTGTGTACAACATTATACAGAAGAGCTGAGGTCAGGAGGACAAGCCTTGCGGGCGAACAGCGTATGTTTGTTTAAAAGGATTGCCCTCTTGAAAATAGTCGTTTCTCCAATGGTTTGAATGCAGAGCTGAGGTTGATTTGATTGCTGCCCGGCTGTGGTTCACTTTGTTCCAGTAGGTTGCAGATTACTTTTTCTTTGCAGACAGCTGGTGCTACAGTTTGTATTCTGAATGTGTTATTGACTGAGGTAATATTTATTCCTTGTGTGATTTCAGTCAAATCTAAATGATGGAAATTTTTGATTTATTGCACAAAACTTTCCGTGAATAAGGACTCTATTATGTTGGCTTGCAGAACCAAACCACCAACTTCTTGAGCTGAATTATGCTGCCAGCATTAGTGCTTTTGTTGCTCAGCTTCTGTTGTCACTTCATTTGTCAACCGGTGGTTTAAAAGTGTCATCACAGCTAATTTTGACCACGTAGCCCAGGATGAAGACACATGGCTAGTGATGTTGGATAGAGGTCTGAAACTTGCTGTCACCAATCGCAAATGCTTTGTGTAGCTTATGGTGACGAAAAGTCTTTTAATCTGTGAGTTCAGAAAAATGTGTCTGCATGTAAGAGAAGGCACATTTTGTCATACGGCACAAGATGGAGTATGAGCACTATATCACAGCGTCCATGGTTGAATTACAGTATCTTTACATTGAGGCATGTGTCACTTCACTAATCCTGTCTCTGATGTGGTCATAGTTTATGCCAGTTCAGATGGATTTTTAGCCTTTAAGCCTTGATTTATTTGATCCCTGTTTGTCAAGCCGTTTAAGACATCCATTCCCTTGAAATGATAATGAATGAAAGCCATTGGCACAGTCATCTGCTGTGGAGGGCAGCACTGCTTCAATCCCTGACTGATTATGATGGCACTTGACTAGCCAAAGAGTTCTCCTTTTCATCTTGAAGCCGTTGTATTGGAGAAAGCATGAGGGGAAAGTCCAGTGAAAGGACAGTGAGAGGAATGGCCCTCTTGTCAGCGTCCATAAAAGAGACAGTTAACTGCCTTTGATTCTTCTACTCTGAATGAGCTCCTCATTTAAGACACAAGAAGTTTAATTAGAGGCTCTCTTTGTCACTCATGCCTAGCACTTCCTGCAGATAGCTGTGCCTTGCAGTTTTCACATGCAGTTTGATGAAATGACAATGAAACGTTGAGCAAAGAAATGACAGAGGAAAGAGGAAAAAGGCCAAGTGTCAAAGCTCTCAGGGAGGTTTGGTTGATGATTTAAGCGTTCTAGTGATTGTGTCTGCTGATCAAGTAACTGACCAGGAAGACTTGGGGACTGGCTTTGAGGGGTCCGCGCAGGTCTCCATTCCTGACAGACAGCGCTGTTTATTTAATTGGAGTGTCCTTCTGTCATTACCACAGGGTCATCGTCCCTGCACAACAGATGTTACAGTAACTAATGAGTAGCTGGGCTCACTTTATGAGGTTAAAGTTGAACCCTTCAGCTCCCTCATCTCGTTCAGCCCCTTCGTCCAGCCACACCCCCTCTTGAAGCACAAAGGGTCAGCTTTAATCTGTTGCAAGGGTCTTTACTGGTGTGTGTGCATGTGTGGAGAGGGCGCATGTGCATGTCTGTGTCAGATCTCTGCTGTATATCTCACTCTGAGTAACCTTGACCACCTGCTCTGTCAGCGTATATGGTCGAAGACACAAAGGAAGAATACCAAAAAACAACCTCGCTGTCACGTCCTAACTTATAGCACGTTGACCGAAGGCGCTCATTTTCATTTTTTCAAACATGTCCAGCTTGGCTAACTGCCAATTTAGCTGTCCTTTTCCCTCCATCTCCACACGCCTTGCCCTGTAGTTAAGCAGGGAAGATATCCAGCTCACCTCTCGCTTCACGTGGAAGCAGTAATCACATGTTCTGGCCTGGACATCCGTAATCAAGTAAAAGTTTCTCAAGCCCTTTGCGAAGAAAAACGATGTTTAGCCACTAAAATGAAAAGACTTTTCATGGAACAATTTCATGGATTATATTGTAAGTCATAGATCAGCATCTTTTGTAAATGATCTGTTGAACTTCTGTGTCTGGCAGGAGACTAAACTTTAAATACTGAAGTCAGTCAGTTAGCCAAGACATCTGAGGGCCTGAGGGCAAGGTGACATTACCAAACGAGCTTGCTCAGTGCGCTCATTGAACAGTGTAATATTGGCAAACAATGAGTTGTTTTCCATATTAATTCTAAGAACATGCATCCCACAGGTTTTTTCTGTGCTCACCATGGTCTGGCATGACCATCAGCCCTGAGATGTGTTAGTCTGTAGCCAGTGATGATTGACAGTTCTCTCCTTCACTCACACCAGTGTCTTTCGTGTGATGAATGACTTGCAGGGCTGTCATCGGTCTTTGCTTCCCATTTTCAAGAATAATGACTCTTCTGGAAATGTCCTATTTCTCCCAAACTATCCATCTTAATAAGTTTGAGGTTAGAAATTGGTTCATTCAGCTTCTGAATTAATGTTGCTACAAAGCATTGTGAGTTTAAAGAGCTTAATCGAGCTCAATCCATTCTCAGGTGGATGCTTCCAGACTTGAATCATGTTCTGCAAACTCATGAGATGCAGTTTGAGTCACTTTAAGAAATATGCATGCTTTGGAGCTTTGGATAAATATACATGCTGAATAGAAGCAGAAAACAACTGGGCCTTTTTGGTAATTTTCTTGTGTTTAACAGGGTGTAATTACCTCGCTGGTGGTCAGTTACCACACTCCTGCACAAAAACCTGCCAAAACCTGTTAAACTCCATGTGGTTCCACTGACTCAGAGAGACCCCCATTGAAGACATGCACAGGGACATTTATTACCAAATCCAAGTAGTTAAACAATGAAGCACATTGATGCAACTGGAAGACTAACACAACTTTACAACATCAAAATGGAGTGACTGGAGGTCTGTCTTCGAAGGAGGTCTGAGAGCTTAATACTAACAGCAGGCCTTTGAATTATCCTGAGCACGCTGCAATGGGACGTTGCAGGAAAAATGAACCATAAAGGTGCCTTGTTAAGAGGTTCTTAATTCCCATCTTTGACTTTCTGCAGGGCATGAGTGGCGCAGTCCGACAGATCACTATAACTACCGATTCAGACGCCCCCTACTTCCTGCGAGTGGACTGGGCCGTAGATCTGGGTGCCGGATTCACATTAGCTCTCACCGATGGGAACTCAGCATGGATCGGAGAAGGTATTGATTTCCAATACACGAACAGTACAAAAACACATTGAGAATCGAGGACTACTCTCAGGCGATGTTTGTCAGAAATTTCTGCTCATATGTACTGCAAAGACCGACATCGTTCGACCATTGACTCGACTGGGTTGTCACCATTCGTCAGACTGTCTGAACTGTGCAGGCACCTGGCTGAACCCCATCTCATAATATTGTAACTGTTGGTCCTTCAACCAGAGGGACAGCAGTGACTTTGTTTCATCGTCCCTCTCCGCTCTGCTGCTGCAGCTTACAGGTGTATAAAGTAGATTAAACTCTACAAGGCTTGTCTTTGTATGTGCAAGTCAGTGTTCTGTGTGTGTGTGCGTGCATGCATGTGCGTGTATGCGTGTGTGGTTACATATGCACATCAGCACGTTTTCTCTTGAAGGACACCTGGAACATAACTGCTCCCTAGTTTTCTATTGCTGTCCATCTGCAGAGTTGACAGGTAGAGATGGGGTTGTGACAGCTATGTGCGGGCTTCTGGGTCGTCTGTGTTTCTGTGTTTGATGTGTTAATTGGGACCCTCAACCCCTTGTGAGCAGCTGTGCAACAGCTGATGACATTCCCCTTGGTTTCTCTGCATGCTTCCTTTTAAATCCGCTTTCACGTGCATCCATGCATTACTACATAATTAATGTTTAGACTTTTGCTCTGCACCCTGCTATCACCTCTTTGCCCGCTGTCCAGTTTCTCTCAACTGTACGACTTTAACATGATGCAAAAATGAGAAAAATGCCTTTTCTGTGTGCAGTTTCAGAAGACGAGGTGACAAGGGAAGCCGACGATATCGGAGTCACAAAGGAGAAATATGTTGAGGATCTTCTCCAAGCACTAACAGGAGGTGGAGGAGGAGGGAGACGAGGCGAGAAGGAGGTGTACTCTTTCCACCTCACTCCAGATCACCGTCATCTCTCATATCAGAAGACCTGTAATGACATCTCGGTGAGCAAAAATTTAAAAAAACCTTTATGTTTTTAGGTTTTAAAAAGAGTATAATGACCTTAAAGTAGCACCTTTAAACTGTGTTCAGGTAGACAGGGCTCCGGCAACAAAACGCAGGGTAATCTGGAAATAAAGTTGAACCCGGCCCGCTAATCCAATCCAACGTCCTCCAACGTGCTGACCAAGCAAATATGTCTCAGTGCACATTTCTGGTTGATTACGTTATAATATCAATGCCGTGCTTCTACTGTTAGCCTCGCACTTGTTGACGTGTAATGTACAGTATGTCACTGAGATAAATTTTCAGCGTCTGACAAACCTTCAAACTGATGAATTTCTTTTTCAACCGGCCTTTCTGGATTGTATTTCATCGTGTCACCCTAACATTACCTGCAGGATGCACATGAATCAAAACTGATGGAGCACATCATCATGGCTGCAGTTTAAAGTGCCAGCATACGACACAAGGTTGGACTGAAGCTGCAGCGCTAAACCTGCTTGTGCTGTGCCTCTGTAGTTGGATGATATTTGCTGAAACTGGATTTGGGGCAATGAAGCGTCTGAAAGAAGCAAACTCATGAACTGAAGTGGGTAGTTTGAAACTCAAGTGTTGAGGAATCTGTTATAGACCAATTTTAGAGAGTCGTCATTCTACGTAGAGCTATCAGTCCTTCACCCTTGAATTCCACAACATCATATACTTCCCTCATGTCGCTGTTCCCTGAGGATAAACGCATCTAATGACATGCAACAAAATAGAAAGGAAGTCTTATTTTTTACAGGGGGCTGTTTAAAAGATAAGGTTTATTGTAGCAGAATTAGAAAGGCTCGGTTGCCTTCAGGCCCCTGTGGAAACAGCCGCAGATAGGAATCATTCTGTTTGTTCAGTCATCCAATAACGGCATAGTAGTTTTCTAATGGCCACAGCTCGTAAACTGAAAGTTTGTTAAATGATAAGGTGTCTTGTGTTAACGCAAACAAACAGTTCCCCTCTTTTTGAATTCATGCAACAGTCCCTGACAAAAGCTGGAAATGTTGGGACACAGATAAGTATTGTACCCTGTGCTGTAAGGGGACTCTGACACAGTTCAGAGTGAGTGACAGGCGGTGCGCATAGGTCACGATGCTTTTCATGGTGTTATTCTTCCAAACTGTGAGCCGATGCCGTCCCCTCCAGGGAACAGGTCACTCAGGGTCCTGGGACCGCTGTGCAGGTAGAGAACGGAGGGAAAGGGCCAGAGGGTTAGGAACGCTGTACGGACCGTAAAAGCCTGATTTATGGACAGGGCTATCCCCATCTAACAATGTTAAACAACAGTTTATTAGAGCTGTTTTCCTTTCTGTCTCAGACTCCCCCCCGGCTTTCTTTGTCTCTATGAGTGCTGCCAGTGTGTACAAGTGTGCATATGTATGCACGCGTCCATGTCCGGACACGTGCAGACAAAGTGTTTGTTTTAGAGGGCTATCCGTCTTTGGGTGCCATACTTGACAGAATGGTTATTTTCGCAGGATGTGTCTTTGTCTCGTGTAATCACATCCCATATTTCAGTCATGAAATTATGTTATAAAGTGTAGAGAGAATGGATGCAGCTCAGTTTATCTGTTAATGCAGAATAAAACAAACAATGATTGACTGGTGTTACTACTCGAGACGTAGGAGGGATAAAACTGGGGACGTCCCCAGTGGTTACAACAGTTGGTCAAGGTCTTTAGAAATGGACTCATAGGTTATTGATACCAGATCATCTGTAGTGCATTTTTGATGCCTCTTTGAGCTCTGTGTCAAACATGCCTCAGTCTTATTCCCTGTGCATGTTGTCACCATCCATCGTTTGACTTTTAGATTCCCAAGTTAAACAGATCCACCAGCTTTGACAGGACAGAAATGAACTCTCTTACTTTGTGTAGGTGTGGTGGGGTTTTCTTTGTACAGGGAAAAGTCGTTGCCAAAAGGAGCAACTAGACCACACAAAATGATTGACAGCGGCCCAAATCGCTCCAGCCCCAAGTGTGCTTTTTAAAAATGTAATCCATGCTCACATTGTTTCTGACAGCCATCATTAGAGTGTGCAGTATGTGTGTGGTAGACACACATCTAAGAATCCAGGGGGACTACTCGCATTAAGTGCAAACTACCACCCTTGTCCAACACCTGCTTCTTTTCTTCTTTTTTCCCTCGCTCTCCCTCGTTTGCCTTTTTTTCTTTTTTGAACACGTCAGAGGTGAAAAAGTGGAACATATTTTCCCAGCCAGATAATTTCAGGGTGCAGAAATGACCAAAAGTGAGGCGAGTTTCCTTCGGGAACAGAAGAAAGGAGGTTGAAGACAAACCAGGTGGTGAACTTAACCTGACATTAATATTTTATGAATATGACCCCAGAAGGTGTAATGATGAATGTAATTTGGGTGTTTGCTGTTAAAACTAATACTAAGCAGGTGTTTAACATGACTAAGTCAGACATTATCTCCTCCTTAATGTCTGTTTAAGGACCAATCTGTCATTGGTGGAAAAGTAAATATTCCAGTACCAACACTTGTCAATCCAGACACTTAATGTTCTTTCACATTCAGGACTTGGAGCCTTGAAGGGGAATTAACCGATCCTGCATGTGTGTTTAGGACTGCCTCGATTTGGCTCCCAAATATGACAACTTCAGCTATTGTAACTTCACTGACATGAGCTGATTACACAGTTCCACTGTGGTTAACACAGCAATCAGTTATTGCCTTTGTTGCCTCTCTTTTCGTTTGATTAAAAAGTGCAGGATTTTTTAAAAAATGCGTGATGTAGCGCTGTGACAAGCTGCATGACGGCCCAGAGGCCTCCTGTCATTTTAAAACAGCCATCAGTCTGTCTCTGAAGAGCACTAGGACTTCAGGAGATCTGGACCCGGCTCCTGACGCTGGATGAGTCTGGGTGGATGACTGTGACTCTGCTTGTTCCACATCTTATGTTTGTCGAATAGCGTTACAGTTCATGGGGGATTCCAGCTGCACCACACGATGCCAGCCACAAATTTGACTGCAGTGGTAAATATTTTCTTATTCTGACTGAATCATCCCAACTTCTGAAGTGTGAAAGTATGCGCTTGTGAGTGTGTTTGCAGCTTTAACGGCTTGCATATATCACTTTTATTTACAAACACTAATACTGTATTTGTAAATGGAATACAGTTTATTCAGTGAGGAAGGAATCCATATGATGTGCCAAAAGCAAAGCATTACAGATAAAATGCATTAATAGCTGACCGTTTTTAGAATGTTTCATAATGATAAGTTGGAGAAGAACTAGAAAACCTGGAGATAAATGACAGCGTATGAGGCCTTTGATGTGGGTTTCCTTCTGGTTTTACAATACAGAAGTTTTCCCAGTATAGACTAATGATTGTCAGCCTTTGATTCTCGATCAGTCGTGAAGCTACTCGTTGCTGTGTCGAAGCCGTTGTCATACTGGCATGTAGAGCTGCGACAGATTTTCATTGTTAAAGTCAAAAAGCACACAGATTCTCGGCTTACAATGAAATAAAACAGAGAAGAGCAGCAAATCCTGACATTTTGGAAGCTGATTGACTCTTTGTTTCATTGCCTCTGTGGAACCGTTGTAACGTAGCGTCTGCCCTATGTGATATTCTACCGCATCATCTCGAAGCTTATGCCAAAGAACACCATCTGCCTTCACACTGAGACCCTTCTTTTTAATGACATTATTTAATGTTAACAGTGGCCACGCTTTGATAGGCCCAAACAAAAATGCCCACAAGATTTTCATGAAGTGGCCAAAATCCTTTTATTGTGGTTTCAGAAAAAAAACTAAAATACAATCTGCAATCATCCAAACATCAAAAGCAGCAATTAGGACAAACTGGTTACATGTTTGGCTTTTACAGTTATAGTTAAGTTTTTTGTTCTGCTTTTCATGTCTGGGAAATTGTGGTACAACTGGACGCCAGATTTGTATCCTGACCACACTGAAGAGTCAGATCCACCAACGCATTTCTCTTGCTGTCACCAGCAGCAAGTTCCACCTCACAGCTGGCTCGGCTCTGCTTTGTCTGTCTGGTTGGTGCTTACAACATCAGTGTGAGTGAACCTTAATAAGGCATTCCTGCTTTGCTACAAGCATCATTGAACCCGGTACTGTAGCCAGATACTGAAGTGAAATGAAGCACTTCAAGGATTTACCGTCTGCTCTTAAGTTGGTGCTGTAGCATAGCATGCCATGTGTTTATGGGAACATTCATGTTATCGGTGATGGGCTGGCTGCTGTCGCCCCTCACTTCCTGCTCTTTATCTGGCCTCACGCCTCTGCAAGGCGGACGAGGGAGCTGATGGGACAAGCTGATCTCTGCTCAGTGCCCACACTTCCCATACTGAGCACCCCTGGACCCCTGAACACTGTCCCTTTGTCATCGTGCACACAGTGCTCACCCACTCACTTCCCTCAGATTTTCAAATAGTAAAAGAACAGAGAAAAGATTTGGCCATGGATATGTTCAATATTATTTTCACATCTTGCGTGAAATAAAGTAATAATCTTAACACAAAAATGCATTACTCTGAGTTTTTCTTAGCCAATGAGAGAAATGAATATGCCAGAGATTTGAATTTCAATGATGCCAGCTTCCTGTATCATTATTGATAACTGGTTATTAATTAATGGGGGTTATTGTCCTCTGATCCATGGGAATAAATGGTGGGTTTGGTCTCCAGCAATGTGTTGGACGGTGTGATAAGGAAAGCTTTGTGTCCTCTGTGCCCACAGTGTGTTATGGTATCATTTTCAGTGGGACTGTGTTCTTTTGGCTTTGTCCGCCACACCTACGTCCCCCCTTCTCCACGGGTTCGACCTTATGGTCTGGCTAGCTGTCTGGAGACACACACACAAACAAACAGCTAGACCACACACACACATCAGACCATGTTGTAAAGTCGGACAAACTTATCCTGAAACCAAGACTTTGCGTTCACATATTTTGCCAAATCTTTAATCTCAATTTGTTTAGTCTGTTTTTTTGATGTTGTGTACCGTATGTTTCATCCCAAAACGTTGATTTTTCAATGTTTGCAAGGTCATGAAGTTTTTCCTCAGATGACTTTTCCTCTTCTTTGTGCTGTCGTGTGAGCTGCATTGATTTTTTTTAAATGTCAAAAATTAGCCCACCCTGTCATATAAAAGGCAAATGTCAAATGTTGCCGGAGGCTGAAACAACAGCCATGAACGATTTTCTTATTTATTGTAGTTTTAGTCAAGTAGCACAGGAGAAAAATGTGGCAGTGGGTCGTGGGTCACAGACAAACAGTCTGACCTCCCACACCTTGGCAGAGGCTGGCAGCAGTGTGCACACTGACCTTTAACTTTAGCCCCGTGTCTCGAGAGAGAAGCAGAAGCTCGAGAAAATAAAGGGAGCTTTTTAGCCTGTTTCTGTCTTTCAACGAGGAGCTCAAATCAATAAAAAAACATTCACAGATGCGTAAAAAATGAGCGTGCCACTTGCTTCCATCCTCAGATTTATATCTTGTTTAGTGCATCCTTCCTCTTTGCGTGCTGCACAGTAGGCTGAAGGTAAACTTTTGGCGATCTGGAATTGACATGTTTACTGCAGCAGGTCCTCTCAGAAACCCGGAAAGTAAAGACAGTGAAACGCACAACCTTTGGTATTTAAAAGAAGGAGCCGAAGAAATAAACAGCAGCCGAGTGTCATTTCCAATGTTAATCCGGTAAATAAGGGCTCTGCTTCCACAGTTTAGATCTGTGTATCTTGTGTCTTCAGCTGGTAATACCATGTTAACATGCTGGTCAGGAAGATTTATGGTGTTAAAGGGTGTTAGTTGGCAAAACTTAGATGACAAAGTTTGACAAAGCCCCAGTCATTATCGTGGAGTGAGACTCGTACAGTAAATGTAGGACATGACAACATTCAACAAGTGTTAGTGCACTCAGCATGTCGGAGTCCAAAGCCTTCACATTATCCTTTCTCACGTGGCTGATTTATTGCACAATGACTTTCCTCTTTGAGTGCAGCGTAGATTTAGGCACAGGTAGCAAGAGGTAGAGGAGGGCTTTGAGGAGTAGATGGAGGGGAGGTTTGAGGAAAGATCAAAGCTTTCACAGTTGTCACGTCTGGCTAAATGTGCAGCGGCATGTGTGCATGCAGACAGTAATGTGTGTCTACTGTAAGTAGTTTTGTCTTTGAAGTGGACACGATGACATGCACGCTGTTCAAATTCACAGTGGTGTCCAAGCCGAACAGCAGCCATGCTTACTGGGCCTCTGCATACACTCATGTCACCGTTTCTTGTGAATGATGGACTCTCCTGCGCAAACACTGAATTACAGCTATGTCAACTTGTTGAGGTGCTCAGTGTCATCCAGATTTCCTCTAAATCCCTGATAGGGGCCTGCGCTGGATCACTGTGACGTCCTGATGTTGCTCTTGATTTTTATGAGTTCTGGGGAACCTCATCCTCTTCAGATACTGGGTGGTCTCCTCTGTATCCAGGTCCTATTAAATTTACTTATGTTAAATCACTGAGTCCCTTGTTGTGATCTGACGGAGCATTATTGGGAGCTCTGGCACCAAGTAGCCATGTCACTACACAAGAGATTTTTACAGATTTATCTCTTAATCTATGTTGATGTCACATGTATAAATTGACAGCAGGGTCTTTTAGCAGTTATTTGACCCTCAAAAAGCACGTGAGGATGCACATGAGCCCGTGTGGCCAAGGCATTTGCAGAGGGGGGTAATGTACTGAAGGTTATTGCTGTTCAAGGGCCTTAAAGAACACAAGAAGGAGACCACATGCAAAGACGACTAAGAGTCTAAAGTATGCAAGTGCTTCTGTGAGACTCTACTCAGGAACAGCACTCAGTGGTAATGCTAACGTGCTGATCTGTAGTACGTGTAATGTTTACCGTGTTCACATACTGACGTTTGCTAATTAGCACTAAAGTAAAGCTGAGTCTGAAATGTCATGTCGCTTTATAGACGTTTAGATGTAAATGACAAATTAAAACTCCGACCTGATGGTGACACTAAAAGAAAGAGTCAGGGGATCACCAAAGCCATGAGGATGTATGGTCCTGGAACCATGTAGACCTGCATCTGTACAAATGTCTGGATTCAGCGTAGATGTTTTGATGTGTCACTGGATAAGTGAAAATTTTGACCTGATAGTGTTATTAGGATTTTAGCCGCTGATGTGGCTGATGTCATAAAGGATTTGGCAGAAGATAATAGAGTTAAAGTAACAATCTTGAGGATTCAGCTCTGGTTTATTTGGTGACACCTGTAGTTTCTGGTGGTTACAGGTAATGCGGTTTAATACTACAGGTCACAATTCTGAGGCCAGCAAAACAGACTATTGTCATTTTAATAAGAAAAGTCAGCCAAAAAATGGCTACCGTGCTGAGAAGTGTGCCGCCTGTCGCCTGCAGCTCTTCATCTCACAGCTCACTATGACCTCCTTCTTGTTCCATTCCTCCTCCTGAAAAAATGACATGACCTGGGAGAGGACCAACACCCAGTTTGCAACACTGCAAATGTATAAATATCGCTGTTTTTTCACCTGTGGGCCATAAGCTGAATCACCATTGTGCTTCCTGGTTTGGTAGTAGATGGTGACTTAACAGAGATTTATTTAAATGAAAATCTTCAACATTTTCACTTGAATATTCCTCTTTGTTTCATTTAATAGTAGTAAAAGTATTTCATGCTCAAAACCTCGCAGGAAAGTTTGTATTGTTAGAGAAAACAAAGGAGAAGAAAAGAGAGAAACATTTGAATATTTAGAGAATGAGACTGTCAAAGAACAGAGGCTGGATGGGAGCAGACGGACTCAGGCGGTGAGGCTGTGGGAGCGATGTGCAGCCAATGTCCACTCACTGAAGCACGTTCAGGTGCACCAGCGGAGGGGAAAACAGCTGTGTGGCCTGCTGGGACAGCATCAGCCCGGGACAAAAATGACAAGCATTTTATGAGAGCTTTTGAAGATGGCGGCTTTATTACAGTGGGTCTGCGACCTCAACGCAGCTCAGTGAAGATTTAGCACCTCATCACCTTCTGGTTTCATGGGCAGTACGCTGTGTGCATGGGAGAATCTCCGAGGCAACAGGCAAACAAAGATATTCTTTATTTCTTTAGAGCTGTTTGCTGCAGATTTAGTCCTGTTCTGCTTATGTAAAATTGGGGCGCTGCAGTGGAATTTAGAAAATGTAACAGATCAACTAAATGTTAGTAAATTTCCGCATTTGTCTGTCGTCCGCTGCGAAGCCTCAGCCCCGCTCTGTGATTTCGTGCCAAAATGCAAACCCAATGAGGAATGTTTTATTACACCTGAAGCCTGCCTGTGATTCCAAAGCGGCAGAGAGGGAACTGTGTGCTCACTCACATAGTTTACTGGTGACCGGTGAATTCAATCTGTATTTCTCCTGGACAGAAGAAAAGACCTCATCATCTTAAAAAGTCTCCTGCTTCAGAGAAAAGCTGATGTCATGGTTTTTGCACCTCTGTATTGCTGAGCTTCTTGGGATGACGCTGAGGTGCAAATTCTTACTCATTTTTTACTGTAAGCGGGTTTTGGAAGCTGAGCATCAGGTTATCGCCTTAAATCCATTAAACCACGCTTCAGTTTTCTCGCCCATTGCTTGTCAGGATTGGGGTTCCAGTCGTGCTTCTCCTGGAGGATCCTCAGGTACTCCAGGGGCAGCTGGGACACGTAGTCTTAAATCTGTCCCGTCGACTCCTCCAGTCGGGCATGCTCAAAGGGGGCCACCCCGAGGTTATCCCCACCATGTGCCATGAACGACCTTAACTGTCACCTGTCATTGCAGAGAAGAGTACTGACGTCCTCCCACATTGCTGAGCTTATCGACTGTTTATGAATAATGAAGCCCACCAGTCTGCAGACAAAACGTCACCTTAAATATGATCTGATGTTTCTGTTCTCCTCTCCCTCCTTTCTTCAGGTGCACTTGGGTTCTGTGGACCTCCAGCCCGCTCCAGACCCTCTAGAGCTGAACCGGGAGATGATTGGCCAGTCCCTAAAGCGCAGTGCGGATCTGCAGTCGGACAACTGCAAGCTGCTGGAGGAGAACCGCAGGCTGAGAGAGGAGCACCAGAGAGTACTCAGACAGTAAGGATGAGCTAAGCCGCCCTGTGCTTTGTGCTGCTCGATTAAAATGTGTCTTCATGAAAGAATATGAGATGGAGCGCAACGTCAAGTTCAAAAGGAAAATACCACGATGGAATCTAATTGTTTTCTTAAGATGGTCAGCGCTGGTATTTGTTGTCTTGTTTGCATGCAAGCTCGCTTTGCTTTTTAAGTCACGCTGCCATCTGTTTATATGCACAGCAGTCACCCAGTATGACTTCATTACTGGTCACCCATTTGAGAGTATTGAGGGCTCCACCCAGTCTCTCAAACTGGGCTTGGGATTTCTGGGAACTAACTTCAAATGATTCACTTGTATGTCCTTCATTTTATGTATTCCTGATGCTCCTTTTCAGATCGATTTTTCTGCTCGTTCATTGCTTGACTTATGTTGGTGCAGGGTCGAGGCATCAGCATCGTTCTTCTTAGCCAATGACTCGCAGAAGACAGAATTTGCCTGTATGCTTGTGTGTCCATGTACCAGCGCACACACAGTCCCAGTGCTTGCATGTATGTTTTCGCACACGCATTGGTGTCTGTGTGTTGTTTCTGTCCAGGCTGGAGCAGCAGGTTCAGGAGAAGGAGACGCTGGAGACGGATTTGTACTCACGTTTCGTCATGGTGCTGAACGAGAAGAAGTCCAAGATCAGAGGCCTGCACGATGCCGTCCGCCAGCTCCAACAGACCAGGGACCAGCAGAGAGACGAGGAGGGGAGACGAAGGTCAGCATGGCATGACTTCTTTAATTCTGCTAGCTTTGCTTCTTTAAAATGCAGGACAATGTATTTTATTCTCTGTGATTCTCACATGTTTTCATATTTTATACACAGCGTTTACTTCTTCATAAACATGTGTGGTCATTATAAGAACGTCTGGGTCTAATGAAATGTTAGCGACCAGATAGACACTGATTTTTCTGTCGCACTGGGATATTCACAAGGCACAGCGTGTTTGACTAATTAACATTTCAACCCTAAACCGAAAGCAACCTGAACGTATACACAAAAACAAAGCAACAGAGTCAGTGGATAAGGCTGCACCTCATGGTCGGTGTCGCTACGTCACGTCTATAAAGCGTCAGAAAACTGACAACACGCCTCACAGCTTCCGGTCGAAGGTCATATCATCACATGTCTTGTTGAAATATGAAAATTTTCTATAATGTAAAGCAAGAAAAAGCAGATAATTCTCACATTTAAGAAGCTGGAACCAACAAATGGCTTTTTCTTTTTTTAAACAGACGTAGACAATTGATCAGTTACCAAAAAAGGTACAGATTCTGACTGTTTTACTGCTTAGCACTGAGAGTAAATCAGCATATTCAGGTCATTGCTTTCGTCGCTCACTTCCAAGTTTTGCTTCCAGGCAGGTCAGCGCAGTGCTGCCATGTGTGTGACACACCTTTGGCACCTTTGGCTAGAACACAGATGGTGGCTAATTTTTTTTTTTTTTTTTTTTTTTTTTACAAGTCCGTGTTATACCTTCCATCATCGCAGGGCGCAGTGTGTGGATGGAAGGTTTTACTCATAATCGCCACTCATGTGTCTGGCTTCGCCGCCGTCCCTTATGGTTAATAATATGAAATACTGAACGATGATCACACAAAGGTTTTGCCAGCACAGAAAAATGAGATACTGTCTTTGTTTTTCCACACTCTCCCTCTCACACACTGTTTTTTCTCCATGAAACACTTTCTCTTCTCTCAAACTTGTGTCATTTCCTTTAGTGACAATGACACAACTCATGGTGAAGATGGTAGCCAGGACAGAGGAGAGGAAACGGTCCAGAGCATCCATCCATCTCAGGAGGCAACTATCCTCATCACTGGTGTGTGTGTAGTGTTAAGAGTGCAGGGTTTTGTTTTTTTTTCCAGAGGGAAAACTGCTCCTAAACCCATTAAGTAACCGTCCTCTGCTAAATGGATCTCAAAAAACGAATAACATAATAAAAAACAAGTGTTTTCATCTTTGCCTGCGTCAGAATATGTTGCAACAGTAATATCAATTCTAATAAATAGATTGAAACATTGCTTTGCCCTCTGATCTCTCAGAATGAAATAACAAAGGCTTTTCTCGAGGGGTGAGGCAGAACTTAACCAGTGCAGCTGAGAATTGTCACTGAGCTGTGTGTTTTTGAGTTAACGTGCAGATTCAGGGGACAAGATTAGGATGATTCTAGTGCTGCATGTTAAATCAGAGCACAAAGCTACCAGATAAGACATGCGTCAGGTGGAGATGATGATGGGCCAAATAAGCTAAATGCTGAACTCGTTAGGATGTGAATTTTCAGAGTCACTTAAATCTTCAGTCCTCAGAGGCTTCCTCTCTAGATGGAGATTTGCATTTACAGTGACATGCCATCACACACATACACACATACACACACACACACACACACACACACACACACACATTGTGCTCCACTGCTACACTTTGGTTGCACATGCGTGGTGTTGTAGTGGAGCAGGGTGTGCACGTATTGAACATGTCAAAATTCGCCCATTCCTGGTACTCGTGATGTCATAGGTCACGATGTGAGTCAGTATCGATGCAGACTCTGAGGTGAAACTCTTGACTTTAAGCTTTCCTCAAATGGCTTTTACTGTCCAATAAACTTGACAGTTGAATGTAATTGATTATGTAAGCGGGGGGCTTTAACGTACACTTGAAAGCACACACAGGCAGAGAGTATACCCTCGGGTAGCCGGGTTCTGGGAAACACTCGTCAGTGAGTCATAAACCCACCCAGTGAAGTCTGCCGTGATTGCTTCAACACGGCCAGCCATGAGGTGGTCTTCCCCTTCCTGCATCATGCAGAGCAGGCGTGATGTCACATCTGCTGAGTCATACCCCCCTTGTGCTACAGAGCTGCAATCTGCTGGGATAACCTACCGATCGCTGTCAATGGCTGTGTTTGTGTTCGGAGCCAAACTCTCCCCTCCCTCCCAAGACGATAATACAGTTGCAAAACACTTTGACGTTACGGTGACTTCAGCAGGTTCTGTTGTTTGCTCTCATTTGGTGCGCTTTCACTCACACACACTCATGTACACACTCCCTCCCCGCTCTTTGTCCCAGCCTGCGTGGCCTGACTGGAGATGGATGGAGGTTGTGGATTGCGCAGTGAGGGTCTTGGCTCACACGCTTCGCTGTTTGCAGTCCAGAAGGGTTTTACAATGCCTTCTTGTGGTGTCAGCTTGTCAGTGAAAATCACCCGGCACTTTTCTCTTATCTTCACGCCTTGATGGATTTGTTTCCCTCTTCTCTCCATATTCTGAGCTACTTAGCATTTCACGTGTGCGTTCCAAATTAGCCGTAGTACTTACACTAATTCAGCTGTCCAGCAAATCAGTCTCTGGGCGTTTCTCTCTTGGCCTGAACCACCGTGTTGGAAACAAGCAGTATATTCATGTCAGTGGCTGTTACGATAGGCTAATGGATGCCTAATGCATTGTTACCCCTTTCTTGTTTATATTGTGCAACCTTGTCTGGTAACCCCAGCAATCAATTAATTCATAGCCACAGTCACAATCAAGCACATGAAACATACAATATGAGCCACAACAATCTTTCGTGTGTACAGATTCAGTAAACACATGCAGTAAGTAAACGGTGGTGAATTTGAGATCTCGCTGACATTTGTTTTGTTCATTTTGAGTCTCCACCCGTTTGACCCAGATCAGAAACTGTGCAATAGCAAACTGATGATTTATTTGCACAATCGTGAAATCTACCCAAGCTACACCGTCATAGCGGGCTACACGGTTCCCCTCTGACATGGTTGGCCCCAGTTAACCCTCGTGCCTCAGGGTGTGTTTTCATATTGCCGAGGCCTGATAAGAGAGAGTAATGACAGAGCAGAATCGGAGACAAAAGAACAGATTCTCTTCGACTTGTTCCCTCCAGGTTTAGCATCTGATTGTGGGAACATGGGAAGCACATCACTCACCATGGAGTGACTGAAGATAAAAGAGATAAAGATGGAAGAATGAGAATGGAATTAGAGGAGAGAGGCAGCGTGAGTTAGGCGATCAGGGAGTATCTGAGACGAGGTGTCAGTGCCAAGACGGAACAAAGACGTGGATAAAAATGAAAAAGATGGACTTTAATGCCAGACTCCCTTCACTCTTCATTCATTTTAATGTGGATATTCACAGCAGCATTAACTTCACCGTTCGCATTAAAAGCTTTCTCTCCTAATCAAGTCTTCTGACTTTGTCTAACACGACGGCTCAATCTGTCGATCTTTGAATTCGAACAGGCTAGCAGCCGTGTTAAAGGGCAAACAGGTGTGTTTGTATGTCCGTCCGTATGTAAACGATTCTTCTCTCTCTGAGTGTGACCGGGCTTGTGTGGAATGCCAGATCTCTATTCCCGATAAAGGTCGCAGGACTTAAGGTGTCCAGGGTTGACAAAGGTTATCTGAGGCAAGTTGAACCCAGAAACTGCCACAGATTCGCCCCAAAAGAAACTGATGGAGAATCAGTTCAAGCAATGAAGATGGAGAATTTGGGCTTTGGGAATGAACCCCCCCCCCCCCCCCCCCCCCAAGTAATGCCAAAAATGTGGAACAAGCAAAGGCATCAGTGTGCAGGCATTTAGAGGCATTTGTTTGATGCGTTTGAGTCCAGCGGTGGAGAAATGTAATGAACACCAACCCACAGCAGCAGAGGTGCTTTTCCAACTGTTGTGTGTGTGCTGCATGCGTTGTGCACAGGTCGGGATCTGGTGTGCCATGGCATCTCTCTGGACCAGACGTTTTCTGATGACGAAGATGAGCAACCGAGACGAAGGCGGAGGTTGCTTCACACCCTGAGCCCGGAGAGCTGTGAGCAGGAATAAAATCTCAGGTTAGTCAGATAACCAAGGCAACCAATGTGTGGCCATATTTGGTATCGTAGTTGTTTTCACCACTGCCTCCCTGCGTTTCTGACATTTTTAGTTCATGAAGCTGTTGGACGAAGCCTCACTTCACATACAGTAGCAGCACAAAGACAAAGCTTATCACTGGAGGAGTTTAGATGGGAACGTTCAGGAGAAATTCAGATGATTACACATTGCAGATGAAGACCTCCATTGTCTCCACGCTTCGTTCAGTGAAATAATAAACTGTTCCAGGTGGCCCCAAACCATAGTTACAACAATGCGGGGAAAATCATTTCAAGCTTAGTTTTATGGGCCTTTGAAACATTTTTCTCATTTCCCCCAAGCTTCATTCATGACTTCTCTTCAGTTTCGGCACTCAGACAAGCGTCTGAAAGGCCACCGCAGTAACAGATGTGGGGTGCCCTACTGAATTTTTATCTTCCACTCCTCCCATTAACAAAGGGTGAATCATCATTTTGTCGTCATCATTTGTGCTGCAGAAAAAACCGCACATGCACACTTCCCAGCATCCACCAGCGTCCGCTCTGGGCTCTGCGCATTTGTGCATGATGATTTAACTCTTACAGCAATGATTGCATTACTCATTAGGGTCATACGGCGCTCCTCATGCTGCCTCTCACCACAGCACTGGTCTCTGATGAGGAGCTGGTCTCCAGATGCTCAAGAGTAGTTGCCATCTCCTCCTAAGAAATAGGGGTTAAATGCAAGAGACATGCTGTGTTTGCAGTTTTTAAAACGCACTTAAGAAAAAGAGAAACAACAGACAATGATATTTCATATTTCTATCTAATCACTTCTTCTGATTTCCCCATGGGAGGATTCAGGAGACATTTCAATGGGTGTGAACGTTTTAAAAACATGGCTTTCTAAAGATGGACTCACTGGTGGTCTGACAGGGTTTAAGAGATAAATCAGCTTCTGTTAATGTTTGGCTTTTCAGAGGTGTCTCCTGAACGTCCGGCTCAGACGCACAAAGTTGTGCCGTCTGTCTGCATTCAGCAGCTGCGTGTTGTCCTCATACTGTACTGACTCACTGCAAGAGAATGATCACAGTTTCTTGGAGTTTAACAACTCAAATCGGGTGCAGACTGACGTTGGAATGCTCCAGCTGCAAAAGCAAAGTCTGAAAAGCAACATCTATCACAATTATGCACAATATCGTCAGGAAATACACAAATGAGTACTTTTCACACAGTGGCGTCTCCAGATCATGTGGCTGCATTGGGACAGTAATATCAGCCTTCAGCTGTCATCATGTTGTCAGTCCATCGATGGTACATTTGGTCAGCTGATCACCTCTCTTGTTGTTGTTGGAGTGACACTTGTTTTAAATCTGAAATCTTCATAACATCCTCCCGCAGCTTACATTTGGGTGTTGGCTGGCAAATAAACTGAACATGACTGCAGTGTGTAGTGTCGCTTAGACCGACGAAGCAATGAACCAACTGACCAGAGAAAACCTGTTTTTCTCTATCTAAACAACTCGCATGAACTTATTGATATTATGATATCATTCAGCCTCAGAGCTCATATCAATATATTGAAGTGTATTTCCAAAGGAACGTCTCCATATTGAGGGTTACAGTATTTACTATGTGCTGTTTGTTTTATTAGTGCAAATTATATATTACCTCTAACTTTCCCTCCTTTCTTCTCTCTGTTCCCTGCTGCCTTTGCCCCACTTTGTCCCTGCCCCTGTCTCCACCCTCCTCCTCCTCCTCCTCCTCCTCCTCCTCCTCCTCAGTGAATAGCTGACATCCAGGGCTCATCATGAACGTGATTAAATCCCTAAACCTGAGGCTGTTATGATGAACAAGCTTTGTTGATCCCTGTCCAGCTTTATGGAAAGCAACTTTCAGCTAGTCAGCCCTCACCTCGATACGCACGAGGAAAACAGCGACAACCAGGCAACAGTGTCCTGGAGATGTCCCCAGATTTGATGCCAGATTTGGTCCCAGATTGCGAAAGCAGTTTTCAGAAAGCCGAAGCATGTTACTGCCATCTGGTTTGCTTTAGCTGTGACAGTTACCTGCCACAGCTCTCACGAGAGACTCGCTGCGTGTCTCTCGTCTTCAATAAATCAGAAGACAAACAAGCAGCGATGATATCTTTTCCCAAACGCTCCAGTCCGCGTGCTCCCTTTGCTGCTGCCACCGAGACTTTGCCCAGATGCGACAGCGGTCATGTGATAACGTAACGGGCACTTAACGCCCTCCAGTGCCTCCTCGAGAACTGATGCCATTGCTGCTAATGACTTGGAGAGCATGGTAGAGGATCTGGACCAGGAATATGGAAGCAATTTCTCTCAAGAGTTCGCCCTGAGCTCGAATTTGGCTTCCAAGCCCCTCGGTCTTGGCTCTGTGTGAGACCAGAGAAAGAGTAACAACTACTGAGGGACAACAGGCTACACCCAGAAAACAGGGTGTCACCACCAAGGCACCAAAGCTGCTTTGTTGCTGCTTATTCATCATGTCTTGCTGATGTTTTCCTCCTTCTTTTCATTATGAAAATAAACTGTATGCCATCTCTGTCATTTCCCTTTTCTAAACCAGCATTTCGCTAACAATAATTTGCCCTCCCCCTTTTTTCTCGTTTTCATCTGCCCTTTTATTCTGTGGATGTTCTGTGGCCCGAACTACCTGAGGGGTGTTTTGCAGAAGGTTAATAGGGTTATGTTGTCTCTCACCGCCTTCACCTCCTCACCTCTTCCTTTACCTCTGCTACCAGCTTTAGGTCCTGAGGTCATCACAGTGTGTCTTCACACTGACAGTAATGAACGTATGGAGACTTATTCAGCGTCTTTATCTGACCATTCTACCTTTGACTCCTGGACCTTCCTGCTGTCTTTTATGATTCTGATGATACCTACATGTCTGCTGAGGACCACGGGTGGCTGCCAGGATAATCCCACAACACGCGCTTGCTGGTTTAGTAATCCCCACAGGAATGTCACACTCTCTCCTCTGCATCCCATCAATAAGGTATTTTATAAAGGGAAGTGCAGATCAGTTTCTAAGGATGAATTACAGATGAGCGCATGGCAACGTGCGATGGAGGACGAGACAAAGTGGGAAAGATGAGGAGAGTCCACTGAGTGTTTCACCAGGGATGAGCATGCCCAGTTATTAAACGCAAACGTTTCTTTATTTTGAACAGAACCTGGTGTTTGTTTTCTCTTATTTAAAAGATATTCTAAATGCATCTTATTTTTATTTGATTTTAAATATGACAAACGTTCCCTTTAAATTTATTTAAAGAAGAGGAAGGAGAAAGTCCTGTTTACTATGTGAAATGTCTTTCAGATGTTTTATGGGTAAATACGTGTTGTGAAATCTTGTCCCACGAGATGTTAATTTCAACGTGACTTAAATAAACATTTACTTTGCAATATTTTCACCTTCTCAGCGTTTTCTAAATCATATGCCACTGCCCAAGATACAAACACGTGCGAGGAGTATTCATTTTGTGAATGAGAGTAATCAGATGAATTAAGTTGAGAGCCACGACGTGTTCATTCATCTTACACGTGAACGGCTTCTGTCACGAGAGCTTTTATTCTGTGCAGTTTAAATCAACGCGATGAAGATGGTTTTTAATACAGTGCTGTTCCCTGACTAAGCCTTTATTACTAGCAAGAATTTGATAGCCTGGAGAATATTGATTTCTAATGAGAATTTAATTATTAAAGTACTTTTTTCTAAAAATAAAGAACCTTTAATTATCTTGCATGAGCTGTAGCAACTGCAGCCTACAGAGTGGACAAATTAGTAGAACTCAATGTTACACCAGAGCAACTAATAATACTGAATAATTTCAAATAATATAAGACCCAATGGATGAACTTGCTGTGTGTTGGCTTGTCAGAATCCCATTGGCATTGTGGGGCCTAATGGTCAGAATGAATAATTCAAGCCAAAACAACAAGTAGTGAAGAAGTCAGGAAAGCAGAAATTAAAATCTGTAAAATATGTATATTCTCAAATAAGAGTATAAAGAAAAAAGAATACGTGCAATGTGTCAGTGAGGCCCAGGGCCTCGTTGATGAGGCCAGCTGACAAGAAATACTACTTACTACTACTACTATAGTATGGCTGTACTGCTAGACGTACTAGCATACACACATGCAGACATACTAGTTTCAATGAAATCATGACTGATCAACAGTTATGTTAAAAGTTGGTAAATGTTTCACTTTCTGTCTGTTTTCACTTGCACTAACACACCTGTGTAACTCGTATTGGTGGTTGAATTCCTGTCAGTCTATTGATTTTCTTCACCTTGCGTAGCATTTTGGAATAAAACCCTGGAGTTACCACCACAAGGCCTTCTAGCAAGGACACTCTAGACCAGCATGCTTTGCAGCACCCCGCGCAGCTGAAAGGGTTTGTGAGGGAGCGTTGATGGCTGTGCCTGGCTGAAATTAAACGTTCAGTCACTTGCTTATCATCGTCATTCACTTACTGCGTGCACCTGTAGGCTTCCCATCATCCAGGGAAATGACAGGAGTCTTCCAGCTTTCCCGCCGCAGAGCTGCAGCCAGACAGAGCGTCCTTTGTCTGCTGCGCTCTGCTCTCACTGCTCACCGCCTTTCGCTGTAATGTCTGAAACAACTTGCCGTCACACAAGCAATGTTTGAAAAGTGAAGATGACAACTTACTTGCGAGTGTATCATCAAATTTGCTGCTATGAGTAACAGTTTACTCGCCTCTCAGACATGTTGGACCAATTGGTGTATGTTGCCACTTCTGATTACTGCACCGCAACCATCCAGATTCTGGTATTCAGTAGAATAGCGTTGACTTACGATTAGCAGAGCAATAAACAAATTAAACACTGCTTCCTCTTCATTTTTTTTGACTAACTCTAGAAATCAAATTGGTTTTATTGGGCCCGTGGTGTCAGGCTGGATTACCTGTTACCCCTTTTGCTCACAGTGGGCAGTACTGCCGGTTCTGCTGGGGGCGGCACACACGTGGACGTAAAGCAGTGGGCAGGCTGTTTAAAACTGAGGGAATATATTTCAAAACCAGCAGTGAGCCTTCCTGTTGGACCACTTTCAATAGAGTGTGTAACCTTCTGCTCCGAGTTTAAACTATATGACCAAAGACCAAAGGGGGAGTCTATAAATACATATTTTCAATGAATTTATCATCAATTAAACTCTCATAAAGTCCCTTTGAGGTCACAGAGATAGCAGCACTACAGTGTTTCAAGTACCACCTCATTCACATGCCTGAAAGAACAGACACGTCGGATATCCAGTGTTGGTGTGGAATAAAAGCTCAGCGTTAAGCACCCACAGATGTCATTGCTCACATGAAAGCCTCATATGGTGCAAACTATGTACTGTACAACACAGGTAAAACCTTTGTTGCTGCTGAACCAATCAAATATCTCCACATTTTGCGCTGACTCGTCTTCCAGTCGTGGGGCTTTTTCCTTACTGGTCTAGAAGTTTTGCCAGTGGCGAAGAGTACCTGCTTTGTTTCAGCCAGTCATTAAAACGACCTTTTGATCGCCACAAATAACCCGCGGTTTCTCTTTGAGATGCTGGTGTGAACCGATTGGTCCTCATTATTTGAATTAAGCCAAATGTTCTGCAGGTTTTAAGAGGATGGTAGTTGAACATTAAGTGTGTGATAATGACAACCTGCTGCAGAGTGTGCTCCAGGGAGACTTTCTCTTTTTTCACGTAGGGAAGCAGTTTGTAATTTGTGACGAAAGGTTCTACCTTAACCTACATATTTTCTTCTTCTTCTTCCACAGTTACTCATGCATAAAGAAGACTGTTACCACTTATTTTATGACGGTTGAGATCTGACTCACATTTTTTTGCTTAAGATGAATTGTGTTGTTTGAAGTGTGCTGCCTTGTGTCACCATAACTTTTTCATGATTTTTCATGACCGGTTGCTACTTCGAAGTGTACAGTAATGTACAGTAACCACTGAGCAATTCTAAATGCAGAATGTACCACCCAAGCATTCTGATGGATGACCAAAATGGATTTTTATTGCAGTTTTACCAAAACATCCTTTAAAATGGTAATTGGAACCAAAGAAACCAAAATGACTTTCTACAGTTGACTTGATTTTCTCTCATGGCTGGGAATACATTATGTTATTATCTTGACTTCCTCTTGGTCAGAGACCAAAGGGTTGACGAGCTGTCCACATTGCCTTCTCTCGTGTAGGCCTAATTGCTGACTGGCTTAATAACTGACTGTCTCACACCCATTTTTTCTGTGGTTGAAGTACAGTGAGACGCATGACTCCTTTGGGAATTCTACCATGGGGACTCAATGAATTTCACACAGTATGCACATGTGTCATAGATCACACATTTTTAAATACCTTGGTGCGAAGTTGTCAAATATGACACCCAAACTTAATTTGAAATACTGTAATCCTGAGTCCCCAGAGGTCATGTACCGGCAGATTTCAGCAGAAGGGATGAGGTTAGAGAATTAAATGGTTCCCACAATGCTGCATTATGTTAACTGCAATTGGCAAAGATGTGACGTGGGAATGGTCTGTTTCTGGTTATGGAACCATTTTCTCTGCCCCACCTCCTCCCTCTCTTCCTCTCTTCCTCTCTTCCTCTCTCTCTCTCTCTCTCTCTCTCTCAGTCACTTCCTCTGTCTTTGTTCCTTTGCCATCCTTTCAGATTAAAGTGTTTTGCTCGAAGGTGGCAGATGCAGTGATTCATACAGTTCCAGGCTGCTGGGCCTCTCAAACCATCACCGTCAAAACTTGATCTTGCGACAGGGCCTTTGACGCCGAGGCTTGGGTTGGGTGGTTGAATCACAATCTTCTGAAATCTTGTAGTCAATGGGAACACACATGAGTTTCACAGGAAGATGTTTTTGCATGTATTACATTACAGTTACAGACATGTCTTATCGTCTGAGGGATTCGTCACAGGTGATGATTTACATACAACCCCAATTCCAAAAAAACAAACTGTGCAAACGAACTGTGTTTGACGACAACGGTTTTACGAAGTGTTCCCAAGCCCACGCTGTAGTATCCTTTATACAATCATGTGTTCACAAAGTGGTGAACCTTGCTCCATCCTCGCTTGTGAAAGATCTTTCCAGGACGCCCCTTTCATACCCAATTATGATACTCTCACCTGTTACCAATCAACCTGTTTACCTGTGGAATGATCCAAACAGGTGTTTTTGGAGCATCCCACGACTTTCCCAGTCTTTAGTTGCTCCTGTCCAAACTTGTTTGAAACATGTTGTTGCATCAAATGAAGCTGAAACATTTTATATATTGTAATTGTACTGTTTTCAGTTGAGTGTATGTCAAAAAGCGAATTATTGCATTCTGTTTTATTTACATTTATTTTCTGCTTCCCACCTTTTTCCACTCACAGTTGTAGTTTTAAAAGATCTGCTTACGTTTTACCTGTGCTTACCGATGTATATTTAATTGACTTGGATCCAACCTACTGCCTCTTTAGTCGAGCTGAAGTGGGAAAGGCGTCCCTTTTGTAAACATGGAAGCTTGATCTGGTCTTGTGGCGTTTGGAGTTTGCCAACCACACGACTGAAGAGTAAAGAGACGTTACATTGTAAAGACAGAAGTGAGGAAAACGGAGCACCAAATGGTTAAAGCAGAGGTAGAGCGGGTCAGTGGGTCTCACGAGAGGCACCAATTAGTGGACAGTGGGGCAAACTTATGTATCCCAGTAACACCCCTCAGACCACCTGACAGTCCACCAGCTGTCACCACCACCACTGAGTCCTGCCCGTTGATTGACACCTGGCGCCTACACGATAGACACCTGGTACAGACGACCCCAGACCGCGGTGCCACAGTCGTTCTCACATGGCAGCGTGCAGCTTTTTCTTTCTTTTTCCTTTCAATTATTTTTATGCTGTTCGGAAGTCGTAGAAACGAGTGGGTGTGGTTGGCTGAGAAGAAGAGTGGCGCTGCTGTCTGTTTGTGTCTCACTGAAAACACAGTTCAGAGTTCACTGAGATGTTTCCAAGTCTGAAATATTCCTTCTAAAAAGTGTTAGACTTGGCTCGCAAAGTTAGGTATACGAATAAGAAATAAGGCAAAATATTAGACACAATTTCATAGACCGCCAGGACAGTAATGGCCTGTGTGATGTGTCAATATTGATCTCTACGTTGGCACATATATGAATAGAAATATGATTAGAGGAAGTTTTTTGACCTCTTCTTTCCTAATTCAAGTTTACCTCATGCTTATTAGGAGAGTTTAGTCAAACAGCCTTCCTCACTACATGTAGTACATGGAGTGTAATTCTTTGTAATAACCAAATTTTAGGACTCAGTGCCAGAACTGTTCCCTGATATGAATATTGGATGATATACTGTCATCTGTGTGCTTTTTTTCTAATACCAATTTTGAGCGTTGGCCTCAAAAATCCTTTATCAGTCAGACTCCAGCCTTTATGCACAATAGCTTTTTTAAGTTCCCCCCATCGTACATTTTCCTTCGTCACTAAATCTGGTTTTAATAAAGCAAGCGAAGCATACATTGACCCGATTTTGAGTCTGAGGAAACATGATTAAAATCGGCTCCTGTGCTGTCGCTCGCCTGTCTTGGTCTCTCACTAAAGCTGAAGGGATCAGCCTCGGTGGTCTGGGCCTCCACACTCGGCTCCAGAGGATCATGGTTCATGTCTGTCCAGAGGCAACTTCATTTTCCCACATTTTCTGCTCTGAACAGGGGGTTCACTCACAAAGCACACACACAGCTTGTTTCCCTGTACCTTGGGAGCGAGCTTTTTTTTTTTTTTCCTCTCTGTGTGTCACAGGTTTGGCTGTTGTTTGACGCTTACATTGTACAGCTGGTTTCACACCGTTATTTATTAATTTCTTTTTCTTCCAGCAGTGCCCAGAGGAGTAATTTGTGATCTTGATGTGTACCACTTGTTGTTTGTTTAGGTTTAGTTTGTTTATTCAGGAGCAAACATCTTGTCAAACACATCAGGTGATTTCGCATTGATTCCAGCTTTTCTCTCCTGCGTGTATACTCGGAGGTAATGGATGATTTCCTTTCACAGAACCACAGAAACATACTGATTTGTATGTGGCTGATAAAACACATTAAAATCAGAGCAGCCTTGGTTTTCGATATGGTGAGTTCAGTAGAGCAGATCCCTCGGGGTCAGAGACATTTAACGCCCCTTTTACACTGTCTGCGGTGGCATGAGGCCGGAGGTAGACCACCTTTATAGGTCATGTGATATGTGGGTCATCTTGGGGCCCGCACAGCGGATCACCAGGATCAAACGCTCTTTGATTGACTCATTGATTTACGAGCGCTGAAAGGCAACAGGGCTTCTACGGTTACACATACAGTAGAGACGGTTTACACGGCAGTAAGTGACTTGCAACTTTTAACTTAACGAGGACTCAGTTAAGGAGGTAAACCAGTAAAATGATTAAATGATTCCCGTAACTCTAAAACTGAGTGGCCCAGCTGTTAACTAGGCTGAGGTCAGGTGGCAAATTCCACCCAGAATCAGGTCAGTTTGAGCTCTTTGTCAAGTTGGTTGTTTAAAGAATGAGACCTGTTACCTGCAGCTTTGACATCAGAATGCAGTCTGTCTTTGTCAGAGTCTGTTCGACTGATTGATGGCTCTACGCGCACGTTTGTTTCCTCTGAGTTCCAACACGTCTCGAACTGCAAATATCGAGGATGAAGTGCCATTTCCTAGTTTTGTCCACTTCAGTTGTCTAAAAGAGACTTAGTGCCACAGTAAGTGGAAGGCTGTTCGTGCGAGATAGGAAATAAGTTAAAAATGACAACCTATTAACTCCAGCCTTCCCTTTCTATCTCACCCAGCGCTTCTCTCACCTCCTCTCTTTCTCAGGGTCTGGCTGTCCAGACCAGTCCAGCCTTGCAGAGGAAAGCTGTACTGTGGCTAACTGGTGCTGAGTCCTGAGATGATTACAATGCACGCAGGTATGGAAAAGGCACCTACAACTTTTTACAAGGGCCCCTGGGGCTTCAAGGGCAATCTTCTCTGTCAGAGGCTTATCACCTCTGCTCCCGCTCTCAGCTGGTGTGAGTGTCTTCAGAAGGCAACACCATGATTTTGAACAATTAGTCCGCCCCACTAGAGTCGGCAACCAGACCTACCCGTCAGTTCTGATTCACATGCAGAAGCCAATATGTCTGCTGAGGCTGTTATTAGGGAACACTGTAAACATGATCCCATTGTGTAGCCCTCTGCTGAAGTCTTTCATGATGTCGATCTGTTAATAAAAAGGCCCCTATGTCAAGTGTGTTAGAGGGAAAAAATCCTTCAAAGCAACTAAGCTGAGATAAAATACAAATTTCAAAATTGGTAAAAACGTAATTAAAGCTCATCTTTAAACAGTGCAGGTGCTTTGTGCTATGCAGTCTTGCTGTACAATCTCCCTGTATGTTTAATTGTAAAGCAAAATGATAAAATTGCACACAGCTTGCATTGCACTTTGAAAATCTTACAGAGATCACAGCGTTCAACATGGCCTAAGTCTGCTTTTGAAAAGTTTATTTTAAGGTAAATAAAGATTAATTACTTATGGAAACACTGAACCTCCCAAACGGAAATAGATTACCATGTATTTCATCCACCACCAAGCTGTTTGTCCAATATACTAACAAATTGAAGTGAAACAAGTTTCGAGTCCTTCAGAGTGCGTGTTGTCCAAATTCCAACATTTAACATAACATACAAACTATATTTATGACAACACGCTGGATTATTTCGTGCTGTTTGTCACACTGGGAATGTAGACTTCTTGTTCAGTCTAATACTCTATACCAGACATGTTCAAATGTCCGACCGCACACACACTGCACAGACACGCACACACACTGCACAGACACGCACACACGGAAGCGCAGCTCTCACAGCTCAGCCCTGCTATCTAACAGTAGCCAATCGTGGTGATTATTAGGCAAGAGTTGATAAACTGTGGTCCAGCCTCTCCCCCGTGTGGAAAAGCCAAGCACAGAGGTTTCAGTCAGCCACTGTTTGCTGACTCCCCTCCACATCAGTGAGGCAGTCATGTTTAATCAGAGATCATCTATTTCCATTTGAGATGATCCATTTCTGTCCCGTAGACGAGCTTTAGTTTCTCACGTCCTATTGTATCTTGTATTTCACAACCACATCCCAATTAAAACGTATGTCTATAATTAAACAACTTTTTATTAAGGCGAAATTTATCCAATCCAATTTCATCTTGAAATCCAGTGGGCGCATGCACGTGCGCCTCCGTCCACAGAGGCTCAATGGGGTGGAGGGGAGAACTCCCTCACAGTATTGACAGAAATGTGTTGTTGGAACAAACAGGAGGTAGTGACTCAGTGTCAACCAGAGACATGACTGTACCACCCCGTTTCCATTGCGCACCCGTGAATGTGACTGGTGCGCTCTCCACAGGGCATCAGCTCAATTATCAAAGGTAGTGGATCATCTCCGTTTCTTATGCTGCAAGTGATAGAAACGAGACACGCCTATAATAAAGTTTAGAACTGGGTGTGATTTCTTTCTCGTTTGATTGAATTTTCTGCCACATGTGAAGTCATCAGATTCTGCGCTCTGGATGAAGACGCACTCTAAAATGACAGACGTGCTACCTGCACAAATGATCCGCGTGATTTCGGGGCAGTCTGATTGGATAAGAATTGTACCTCTCAGGCACAGGGCCAAATTAAGCTTTTTTTCCTCCTCCTCCTCTCCAAGGTGTCTCATTCACTTTTCGGATGGGCACTCTGCCCCTCCTCTCTGACACTGACGAAATAACAGTGTGCGTTAGGCAAAATTGAACTTGTTGCTTGCCAGCACTTCACGGTTTCTGTCGCTCCGATCAGAACAAGGATCATCCCGAAGTGGGACCCTGCAACTCTGGAGCATCAGGGAGAAGAGAAAGGCGCACCGGGGATATTAGTGCTGCTGCGCCCACTTGGAGTGGACATATTTGGGGACTTTTTACGCACGCATGCTTCTCACTGGGAATAACTGGATTTAAGGACATATATCGATATTTGTTCATTTTATGGAATAAAACATCTTTAAACGTAAGTATTTCTCTGCTTTTTGTTTGAACTGAACTATTAATTGTGAGTATTGCCCTTAACCAGACATTTGGCTGTTAATGCACTTTCTGGCTTATTTTTTCTCAATATGGAATATTTTCTTATAGAATGAAAGAAATCCGTCTGTAAAAGTTAACTTAAGACTTTACTCAAGGTTAAAACACGAACACACCCAGTGATGCCGTGTTGTCCTTAGATAACCTGCTGCGTCCCGCTACTGAGTGCTGCACGTGAATTTCCAAAAACACCTCTGCGGATTGACGAGCACTACACACCTTTTTCAATTCACACTTTCTAATTTGAAATCAGAATAATCCGTGTGCCAAATTTTCCTGCCATGATTTCTGTCGGGCATCCGAAAGCCACAGGTGTTTCAGTGAAGGAGAAAGAAGAAGTAGAAACGGCACCAAAACAGAGTTTTAATCAACCCATCAGCGGATGACAATATCATTATTTTATTTCCCAGTAGCAGATTTTTTTGGTTTCATGCCAGGCAGCAACTCTGGGCTGCACATGAAGGACCACAAACTGCAAAAATCTGCCACCGATTAAACGCCTGTGTGATGCTGAGGTGCTGATATTCCGCTGATTTACTCTTTTTTCCGATTTCCTAGAAATCCTGCTGCGACTCTCTGCAGTTTAAGCAGCTCTCAACAACTATATTATAAAATTTAAGAAACAAATATGCAGAGAGATGTGTCATGAATAGTCCTGGACTTGTCTCCCCAAAGTCTCATTTCATTAAGTTTCCATTAGGGTGGGTCCGTTGACTCGGGATAGACTTGTGGGAGTGCTGGCATTAAGTCACAATCGTACCCACCCTGAAATATTTTAGATGATGATCTTTTGTCACTGCCAGTTGCCATTTTACACTGAGCTTCTTTTTATGGAGAACCGTGTGCAGCTCCCACTGCGAACCAGCACTTGTGTGTGTACACAGTGGGGTGGAAATGAGGGCGGTGGGCTCACTGCTCCTGTCCCCCAAAACTCTGCACTTCGAGGAACTCAGGAAGCTTTACCTCTTTCATCCACAGATTCACAGAAAGCACGAGCCTGAGACATTGTTTCCCTCCAAATCTTACTTTTAATTTAATTCAACAACTGAAACATGTTGTAATGTGATATGTCAGAGAAATGTGATGTCCTTTGTGTTCAAGGGCTTTTCATATTCTGAAGAGGGAGATCAATCCATTATTGTCTGGAAAAAAAAAAAAAAAGCTTAATCAAAGTTGATTTTTTATGGTCAAACTTTTTGTTCATATCCCTGATGAGTGTTAATTTGTTATGAAAGACCTTATGCTGCATTAATGCTTGGACACTTAATATTTCTGCAAAGTGTAGATGAGAAGTCCAACTCAACAAATGTATGTCTCCTAAGGAAGATGTGGATGCATCAAACAGAAAGAGAAAACAACATCAAAGTGAAGACCTTGTATGAGTTGTTTGCTAATGCAGCTTGTTAATTTTCTTTCCAACAGATGATACTAAATATAAAGCATATCCTGTGGTTATATTGTCTCTGTGAAGCTGCATCTGCAACAGGTAAGCTCTGAATGAGTAAACGCTTCTCTCTCTGCCTCCTACTTTTGGCTCTTTCACAGTCACCTCCTCTCTCCCGTCCCTCCTTCTCCCCATCTCTCCCCCTCTCTCTCTCTTCCGCTCTTCATCTTCCTCCCTCTCTCCCTGCTCCTCCCTCCTTCTTTTCATTGCACTGAACACAGAGTCATCTGACATGGCCACATTCGGCTGGCTTGCTTACAGCTTATCTGCAGCCAACTGACTGATGTGTCAGCGGTGCCTCACAGCATTAAAGCTTCAGTCTGTTCTTAAAGTAGCAGACTGTGATTACCCCCTTCCAGTCTTCTTCCTGTGAAGCCTGTGACCATTTACTCAGAGGTGAAGGTGACAGTGTTGCCCCCTGAGGTGAGCATCTTGGGCCCCTCCGGCCCCCCTGGCTCTCCTGGTCCCTAGTCCCCGGCCTTGTCTCTGGGTATGGACGGACACCTTTCAATTAGACTGGGCTCCCAGTCTGGAAATAACAGCTGGTTTCACCCCTCATCCTAATAAGGCCCTCTGTTAAAGCACACACTCATGCCTCGGGGGCTGTCCCACCACTGTTTCCAGAGCATTCCCTGCATTGTTCCCTGTGAATCCCCAACCCTCACCCCTAACCCCCCAGAGGAGAAAAAAAAAAAGAAAGAAAAAAAAAGAAAGGTAAATCTTCTTCCTCTCCACAACTGTGATTCAGCCTGTTGCCATTCATTTGTGTCTGGCATGCTGTCTGATACCCTGTTTGCTTTGCCCCATCACATAGAAGTGGAGTGAGACTGAGGTACAGTCAACAGTTGTAACTGTGGGCGGACCCCCAGGGCGGGCAGAGACATAGTTAACCTTGTCTTGTTTAGCTGTAGTGTAACTCTTTGCTGCTTGCAACACAATGTTTTATATTGTCAAATTAAATAACCTTACATTGTGCTGCAATGTACTGGTGAGTAACATCAGTAGTAAGTTTTCAGCTGAGAACTTGTGTAGTTTTACCTGTCATCATCATCATCATCATCTTCATCATCATCATCAGTAAGCTGTCATGTAGTTGAAGGTGGGATTATTTGAGAAGGAAAACTAGCATGCACAGAACTCAGCAGAGGCATAACATCAAGTGATGCAACCATGACTCCACCAATTAGAACTAACTTCACACAAACACGCTGCACGTACACTACAGGCAGTGTTAAATGTGTTCCCACACCCATCGTTTTAAGGATGAGGTTTGACTTTCCAACAGCCGTTTTCAGGCCATGATGCATGTTTTTTTTTTTTTTTTTATTAGGCTGGGTGTTGTCACACCCCGTCAATGTAAATGAGTCGGGCAGTTTATAGTGTCTACTTCGATCTGTTAGAATTAAAGTAAACAGACGAGACGTGTTTGTCTGGGAGAGAAAGTGAACAGCAGCAAAGAATACAGTAGTGAATAATTTCACCTGAATTGCAAATGCATTTAACCCTTTTTGCTTTTTGCCTTTCAGCCTCCAACGCATTATCGATAATCAGACCAATCACTGGATCCCTCTCGGGGAAGGTAAATCTTCCCTGCTTCTTCTCCATCATCCCAACCTCAGCGCCCGTCATCAGTCCCAATGGAACCACCATTTATAGCACAGACTACTTGCGGATCAAATGGAGCAAAATAGAGGGAGAAGTAGAATCCACAGTGCTGGTGGCACAAAACGGGGTCATCAAAATCGGCTCCAGCTACAGGAACCGTGTGTCAGTGCCCAGTCACCCTGAGGATGTAGGCGACGCCTCACTGACGATGGTCAAGCTGCGCGCCAGTGACGCAGGCACTTACCGCTGTGAGGTCATGTACGGCATTGAGGACACCCAGGATACAGTTAACCTTGACGTCAACGGTAAGAGATTCATGATGTCCTTCCCGCGTGACGCTGCAATCACATAAAAGCCTCTAAAATTGCTTCCCCTTTGAGTGTAGACGGAGGTTTCTGCAAGGGCTTAATCACAGTAAAATGCAATGCGAGTGGTCACAGAGATGTATACCATATGAGAGACTTTGGGCTCCCTTTTGCTTGCTTGACTCAGATGAGACTTTGGGTCAGTGTCCATACAAAGTACCGCAATATTTTAATTCCAGCCTTCATCCACCTAACCCAATCAGCCATCAGAGCCCAAATATGGATGGCATTCCACATGTTATGGGCAGAACAAGAGCTATGTTATAACCTCATCTGTCCCTGTCATTGTGGGTACCACCTTGTCAGCGGGGACTTTCCTCTTGGTGGGGCACTCAGTGGGTGTGACCAAGTCTTTTTACTTTGCCGTCACTGAGCAATAACAGTATTCCCCAATACCCCTTGTCAAATTTAAGTGCGAAATTATGTTTGTGATAATTAAACATTACTGTGGTACCTCCAAGCCAAAAGTTATAGTCTCCTTGGGGGGGGGGGGGGGGGGTGTTACAGTTCCTCACCTAGTGTCATTATGTGGATTCTACATGCTCTCACTTGAGAAGTATTCTGGAGATATAACTCATGTTTTGGGGTTGTAGAAAACATGGGTGGGGCGGGGGGATACTGGGATAGTTTTGGTTTTCACTGGTTTACAATCTGCACAACCTCTTTTCCAACTATATGCAATGTTAATTAGGACTATCAATCATATCTTCTGCGTCTGTTTACTGTCCACAAATATGGGGATTTCAGGGCCATGGCATCATCTGCAGTTATCTTGTTCATTTGTGGTGAACTGTATTTTGCTTATCCTCTTGGTTTATTGCAAAGTTACTCCTTTCCAAAGAAGCTGAGAGACGCAATTATTTCACTCATGGAGTGTGCTTTATAAGTCATTTGCAGTAATTTACAGCTCTGAAACTATGCTGATGAATTCCAGATTATTATGTCCATGTTTCTAAACAAAACTTCATTATCTTTCATTTCTGGACGGTCATTTTTTTCCCCTGCAGGTGTTGTGTTTCACTACCGGGCAAGCACCAACAGGTACAATTTGGACTACCAGTCGGCCGTCCAGACTTGCCAAAATATTGGAGCCACCATTGCCACATATGACCAACTGAAAGCAGCGTATGAGGATGGCTTCGATCAGTGTGATGCTGGCTGGATTGCTGACCAGACAGTGAGGTTAGCTGCATTTTAATTCTCTGCTGTAAAGTCATTTCTTTTAATGCTACATTTTATTGTGTGTTCTGATGCGATGTGAAATGCTTTTGCACAGAGGTAAGATGATGTGACCTATGTGCTGTAATGGCGCTTTTTTTCTCTATCTGTGCAGATACCCAATCACAAAGCCAAGGAAGGGCTGCTATGGCAACCTCCAGGGTAAACCTGGTATTAGGTCATATGGGACCAGGAAACCCACGGACACCTATGATGTGTTCTGTTACGTAGACAAACTTGATGGTGAGTCGACCACAAAATTAGGCTTTTCTCGTTCTAAGTAATGAGGTGTCGTTTAAAGGCACTGACACACCCTCTGGCAGAAATGACTAAACCTCCAAATTATCACAGTGCCAAAGCAAATTACTTTTACAGCTCGTAAGACCGCTGTGGAAATACACTTAATTGTCTAGTTAGAATACTGTATTGGTGACAATGCGTGATCTTTTATATATTTTGTTTGCAACAAACAATTTCACATGTCAGAGAAAGGGACTGAGGGCCAGAGAGAAGCTCCTAATAATTTGACACTACAGCATGAATTGAAATTCATTCTCCACCATTGTGGTTTTTTAAAAAGTCACCAACAAAAATGTGATAATGGGGCTTTTAAATTTCTTTGGCACTACTTATGAGAAGTCTTCACTTCTCAGCCAACAGTCCTTCTCTGTCTGTTCATTATACAGCGTGTTATTGCTGATGGACTCCACTCCACTCAGAGCGCTTTATGAGTGATAACATCCCTCCTGACACATCTGAACTCCACTCAGCCATCTGTAGTTGCTCTTCTTATCCGGGATTTGCACAGCGCAGCCCTGCAACAGCACATAATATTAGTTTAAATTAGTCTGCCACAAGCTGCAAATCAGTTAGTCGTGAAGATGAAGATATCAGTCAGTATTGTGACATTTGTGTCATCAGCCTTATGAGCAGATGTAGACAATGGTGTCAGCCAGGGAACGTCGTCCCACCCGACAGCCGCCAGGGACATGCGCATACATCTTCCACTTAATTCATCAACCTCTCAAAGAAATGATGCATGCGTCTTTGACCTCTCTTTATATGTGCCACATAGGTGTGTTAAACTGTGTTTCACAGACATAAATCCCAACTCTCTACTTAACAGTTAATTACTTTGATTTAGTGACTTTATGTTAGATCATTATTCTGTGTTTTAACTGGTGATAGACAGTAGCATATAGGCGTTATTTTTCGGGCAGTTTTGCCTCATTACATAGTTTAAAGTAGAGAGTGACCTAAAACATAGCGAAGGCGTTAGGGGAGCGGTCGCTACAAATGTCTTCCACTGGAACTGAACTGGGGACATTGTGGTTACGTCGGTATGTGTAATAGTATGTGTTAATGAAGGTCTTCTCGTTTTTCTGCCCTTTCACATGTTCAAGGAAAATACATGTTTGGCTGATGAGGTTTGACATGCTTTGAAGTTGAGTGGAAATCGCTAATGCTTTAAATGAACCGTAAAAATTCACCTAGAGGCTTTAAGAGGCACGGTGAGTTAAATTTTAAGCTATAACCACAGAGTCTAGAGGTGTCTGAGAGGTGGAAAGTGAGCTTTTGCTAATAAGACATACTGGAAGTCATCAGCACATTTGAAAGGGCAGAAAATGTGCAATAAAATTCACATTTCATTTCATGTCCCTTGTCTGCTTTTAAGAGGGAAGACATTTCTGGGTGGAAAGCATCTCCTAATCTCAGTGCCATTGTAAATCAATGGGATGAAACCAACATGGGATATTTGAAACGTTACGCCCAAGACTAACTGAAAACAATTTAGTCAGTTGTCCTCTCTTGTGTTGTTGTTTGGTTTCAATTAAGATATTGCCTCTCTGTAGTTTTTCATTTATATTACCCTGTAGACGAAGACAAAAGCTCATAACAGTCACAGTGCAGTGACCTTTCTGACGGTAAGATCCTGACATGAACCACACGAAGGATGGAAACATAGATAGAGACGTAGTTCACTCACCCCGAGGGGAAACCTAATGTCTTGAAGTACAGACGCATTCATTGACAGGCCAGGCACATTGTCTGCATTGCTATCCCACCTCACATTAATATAATGAATGAACTACTGTTGTCCTAAATATGATCGGTGGGAGATGTTTTGGGGCCGTGCCCTGCACAGCTGTGACTTTTGTCAGCTGCTTTTGGGCTATGGCTCCTCTGAAAGGTCAGAATAATCTAAAAATCTGTAGCTTGAGGTTACTCCGAATGCGATACTTTTTAGCTCTGTTTTCGGTGCAGATAATTCAAAATGAAATATGAAATGACCGTCCATCTGTTAGCAATACAGCACTGATTAATGCCAAAGTTTGTGGAATTAGTTAAACAATGAGCTGAGCCCTCTGCCCTGCGTGACTGCTTACTTACAGTAATCAGATTTTGTTGCCATGCTGCCTTTGAATTAGTGCTTGTTGTGAACACTTGGTTGCTTTCTGCCCTCTGTATTTCAGGTGAAGTGTACTATGCTCCCGTGAGCCATAAGATGACCTTTGAGGAGGCCAGCCGAGAGTGTCAGAAGAGGAACGCTGTCCTGGCCTCCACAGGCCAGCTCCACGCTGCCTGGCGACACGGTCTGGACAGATGCGACTATGGCTGGCTCTCCGATGGCAGTGCACGGCATCCCGTGGCAGTACCCAGAATGCAGTGTGGGGGAGGCCTGCTCGGTGTCAGGACCATGTACCGCTACAGAAACCAGACAGGCTTCCCAGAGCCAAGGACGAAGCTCGGAGCTTACTGTTTTAAAGGTAAACTCGCTCACAGGGAGTGGCAGACAGTGATTGAAGGCACAGGCCGTTCCCCGTCAAAACCAGGCCTGGACTGTGAGGAGCTATGATCTCATCTCCTATTCGCCTGTGCTCCCCCACCCTTTGATTTTCTGCTCCTTTGCACCACTGTACACATTCCCACATCTGAACCAGACCAGCATTTGAAAATGTTTATAGTCTGTCTCGTCTTTCGTCCGTTGTGTCGTTCCCTGTGTACCTGTTTTTTGCTTTACGATGGTATAGTTTTGATGACGACAGCATGAGCCAACTGGGGGAATGATTTTGAGTGTTATGAGCGTTGTGTGTTATGTGCCAGACAAGTCATACAGATTACAGTGTCCAGTTGACCTCACTGTCTCACATTTTAGTTTCCCGCCCATTTCTGTGGCCGCGAAATTAGCCAAGGGTAGAGTAAAATCATAGTGGTAAACACTAATGGATATGACAGTTCTTATTCGAATGGGGAGACTCATGACCAATAGCCTGCTGGAGAGTTCCTGAGGAATCAGAATCTGTCTGTGTTTTGTTTTTTATCTTTATTACTTCCAGCTGCACTAATCAGGGCTCCTTAAGCTTTATCCTTGTACAACCTCTCTGCTGATGTGAAAAAACTAAACCAGTTTATGTACTTGAGTGCTGTTCAACCTTTCGTGGTCATTTTAGATAATATTATCACATTTATGAAAGGCCAAACAGACTGTTATTCCAAATACATTAAAAATAGGCGAGGTGTTGGGAATGGAGAAATTCATTAATCATGTCAACTTTTTTCATCTTCTGTGGACTCTTGTAGGACATGTTGTAAACCATGGTGATTACTGCCCATGGGAAGACAGCTAGCTTTGCAAAGACGGTGACACTTCATGGTTCACTGGAACTTAGCAGAATTAGGCTAATCCCTCAAAATGTGAGTGTTCTTAACTAATCAGCATCTCCTGGGCAAAACTGAATGACAGGTGATAGTTGCCATTTGGAGATGCAGTGAAAGTAATACCACACCTGACAGCCCTTTTAGTCTCACTATCTAGCTCCCTTTTCGCCTTTCTCATCTCATTTCCGCTGTCAGAGTTTGCCCTCTGTCATTCTCACTTGTACTTATCAGAGCAGACGTTTGGATAATGGACAAAGCTACTGCTGGACTTCTAAATTCAGTCATCCTTGGTGACCCTTGACCTGGCCTTTCCATCTTTACAAATGAGAGGTTGGACAGATAAGCCGGCCCCTGCCAGGCCATTTACTGGCCCTGAGCTATGCTAACTGTCGTGGTGATAAGTCCCCATGGAGTTCAGAGGGCACACAAACAGCCCACCCTCACCTCCTGCTCTGTGTATTCCATGTCAGCTCTCTGAGTCCTGTTGTATTTACGCCCCCGTCTAAGTGCATTTTAAGTACCCTTGTTTGGACTCACTCCATCATTTCCTGCTTTCCCACTCCCAATAATATCTCAAAAATGAAATATTATGTAAACCTACGTCAGTTAGACTACACAGAAAGACTGGGAGAAAGGAGGTTGGTGCAGAGGGAAAAGGGGGATAATTGGTTTCTGGATTGGCCTGAAGAAAACAAAGGCCTCTGTAACAGCAACAGCTCAAATGCATTGGTGAGATAAAGCACTCCCTCTGAGAGCAGGCCCTATTTTTCCTGCCAGGAAAAAACGTGTCTCACACTTTACATCAGAGATAGTTTCATGTAGAAAGAGGGCTAGTACGTAATGGCCAACAGCTGGCTTTACACAATCTGTCTGCACCAGCGAGGAAAGCTTTCTAAAGCTGCAACACAGCTTTTTATGGGTGTGAGGAAAGGAAAGAGTAAGGGAAGACAGAGGGGCAGCGAGGAAGAGGCAAGAAAAACGTAAAGGAGTGAAATGGATTTACTCATTATACCATCACTGAGAGATGCTCAAAGACAGGACAAAACACAAGTAAAGAGGACAGAGTGCAAAGAGAGGACAAAAATAATCAGGGCAACTCTAACAAACCCACAACACCAGATTCTTCAAGGTTTATATGCTGTTTAATTCCTCTGTGACAGGCACGTGAATCTTTTGGGCAGATCCGGATATATTTAGATAAACAAAGTGCACTTTTGCAGAAAACTTTGAAAATGACCTCATCTGCCACGAGCAGATGACAAGCTATCCAGTTTCATCAGGTCCGAGAGACGGCTATTACATGGACAATCAGCATGATAATATTAGCCTCCCTTAAGTTAATTGAGGCATATTCCATGCTAAATGTTCCATGCTAAACATTGGTTCCACTGTTTCTTTGAGAACGTTGACTGAATTAATGTTAGTGCAGGTTATAAACAACATGAAGAGTTACGAGAGGAAGTCCTTCTCGCTAAGGTTTCTAGGGAATGTTTAACTCTTGGTACTTCAGTGCTAAGTGTAACACTGCTATTGCAGCTGCGGCGTATTGCTCTTTGACTGCTATTTAAATCTTATGGTTTGTCTTACCAACAGCCAGCTTCACATGCTAACAATGTAATAATTTTTACAGTTTTACACGTTCATCTTAAAGTTACATCATTTGATTGAAGTGAGGTGAGAGTCTGACTGCTGGATATTTAATGTTGGCATCTTTTCACGCCTCAGCATGGTGTCTGTGTTCTTAAAGTGTGACACTATGTGAATCCTGGCTGTTTGGCTCAGTAATTTTCTTGTCAACCAAAAGACCCACTGTGGAAATGTGGAATGCTTTTAAAATAGAACCTGAGACTCAAGTGAAGTGATTGAGGTGAGGTGATACTCCACAGATAAGAGTGTTTGTCGCTCAGGGTCTTGAGAACAATGACACTATAACAACTCTGTTTTATATTTAAAGGAGTAAGAGTCAGATGAGTTTTAGAGTTTTTGCTTTATTTAATTTGTGATGTGCCTGTGTGTGTTTCTTAGGAAGGAGAGAGGTGATCAACCAGACTTCCTTTGTGGATGTGTCTGTGGTTGAAATCATCACCACCACCATCAGCTCCACTACCTCCGTTCCTTTACTGGAGAGTAGCACCACAACAGTAACTCCAACGTCTGAAACTGTATCAGAGGCAGGAGATTCTCCAGACTCAGTTCCTACAAATCCTCCATCGATGTTCTCTACCAGTATGGCTCCACCTCGCCCCACTCGCCAAGAAGAGGAGTTGTTCACAACGGTTGCACCCACCATCAGAGAGGAACATGAGAACACTGATGATGCAACAGACTTCAACTTTGATGAGTTTGTAAGTGAAAATGTAACCGGTGAATTTGTTCCCCCACGTGGTGACACATTCCCAGAACCCCAGGCCACAGCAGAAAGCTCTGGTACCACAGAGTCAGCGTCCAAGCCCATGGAGGGTCCAGAAGATCACTCAGTAATTCAGATTAACACAATCCAACCTGATGTTCCCATACCAGACTCCTCTCTCATCACAGAGCCCATGTTTGCTGAGGGGAAGACTGAGGAAACTGTTCTGGATTCTGGGATCACCACATCGGTGACCTCTGACCTCACTTCAACAGAATCCACTGAACTGTCCAGTGAGGAGGTGTTCAGCTCCTCAGAATCAACACCTTCAACCGGTGGGCTTCATTCAACAACATCCTTCGACGACTATTATCTCATTGATGAGATTGAGACTCAGGTTGCTGTAGAGGCACAACCACCTACTCCACCATTCCAACAGGAACTCTTACCCAGCCCAGACGTCACTAGCATTGATGGAACAACAGCCATTCCCACTGACACTACTTTTATGTGTAACACCCAACCCAGTAGTGAGGTGGAGATCACCACCACAGCACCACCAGAAACTACCAGCACTGCAACACAAACCACACCTCGAACACAGGATGCAGAGACGCCGGCGGTTGTTTACAAGGAGGAAACCACATCTGCGGCCGCGACAGCCACCGCCGCCCTGATTGACAGTGGAACATCTGCCGAAGATGTGACATCTTCAACTAGTGTGCACATCTTTGATGAGTCCACCAGTCAGATGCCAGAGCACAGCGGCGACACCCTGACAGAGGACGACACAGCATCAGAGATTGGCACAGAGTTCTTTACATCCACTCCCATGGCTTCAGCTGTGGCTGACACAACCACCGCTCTGGGTACGGTGGTCGCTGATGAGCAGTCCACCCAAGTGACCACAGGTAAGACATACAAACAAAACCATAAACAACTTTTTTGGAGTAATTTAAATGTAATCCAGATTTGTTGCACTACAGTATCTGGGAGTTAGGGGACGCTGTGCTGTCCAGGGTGCTGAAGTGGAGTTTGATTCTCTGCCAATGAGAACGTATAGTGGTGTGAATAAACTGAGGTCACATAAACCCAGAATAGGCAAGGTATAGTGACTCTGCGGTTGGGCAGTTGGATTTTTTGTAAAATTTGATTTTCTTGTAATATTGTCCTTTTTTCTTGTATGATTGTTCCTTTAAATTATAGTTAAGTTCAGTGGCTCGTGTCGGGTAATTTTAATGTAGTATACAAGCAGAGTACAGAGTACTGGTACTTATATTTGTATGGTGACTCAGTTTTAATTTCTTCCACAATGAACCAAGTTGAAGTGTTTAGTTTTCTGCTTCCCTCGGGCTCATGTCTGTCTGTGTTCTCAGTGTGGACTGCTGCTGAAACACTGCTTAGTCTCAGGACCTCCTCAGTCAGTCCAGCTGAGCAGATGTCCTGATAATGATTTCAACATAGACAAGAGCGAGAAGGTGGGAAAGAGAGAGGAAGAGAAAGAGAAAACTTGATAAGACTTGATGATATGGTATCAGGATTGTGTCGCAAATAAACACAAAAACTTTCATTGTAATTTTAAAAAGGTTGTCATTACACCTGGTATCAAATCTTCCAAAGCTTTTGATCAGTGGTTACTGTACTGTACTGTAGATCAGCACATTGACGAGCTAAAAAGAGATGATTCTCTCTTACAGTGTGCTTTCAGTCAAGTTCAAGAAATCTAGTTCAAGAAATTTGAAATATAGATTCAGGCCATGACTTTTGGGTCAACAGCACATGATCTCACATGCAAATAGCAGCTGCGTAATTTTCACTACTCTAATTTGCTCTCGCATCTGAGCTGAGCTCCCTGAGGAGCAGCTCATGTTGGAGGAGAGGGGTCTGGTGAATTGGAAAATACATGAGTGAATAAGCAATGAGCTGGTCATTCGGCAGTGTTTGGACTTTGGTATGGCTTCGTGGAAGGTGCGAAACCTGCCTGAGAGAGCAGCAATCTCTACTCCAGATCACACACACTCAAACTGCTGGTGTGATCAGCAGCATTTTATGCAGTTTGGTCAGTTCAATTGCCAAGAGTACGCATTGCATAACCTGTATACTTGTGTGTACATGTACAGCACTGTATGAGAAAGAGGCAGATATACAAAGTCTCTGTTTATGCATTGGGTGTATTTGTACTGCAAATCATTACGCATTTGCAGTATTTCTCTCTGTGTCTGTGTGCATGTACCAGCTCACTGACAGCAGGCCTGGCAATAACAGATTTGGCAGTCTACCTGAGTAAGCACAGATGCCTGTCTTCAGCAGACTGGACACCACCACAGAGGTGATGTCATCGCTAACGCAAAGTCTCCCCTCTCTGTGAGGACAGCTGCAGCCTGCCTGACCCAAGCGAATGATTACAGCTACTTTTACTGCTACATCATTTGATGTGGCTCAGCTGAGACGCTCAAAGTCTCTTTCTGCCCTCCCAGTTTGTGTGGGAAAAGCTCGTGGAAAATATTGTGGCACAGCGAGAAGTGTGTTGTCTAGTTGCATGGGAACAAATTGCACAATAATATCAGCATGTTAACAAAATGTCCTTGTGTTTCTGATTAATTGAGGACAATTAAATTCACTGTTTACAAAGTGTTTATATGACATATTTTGACTTGAAATATTGATACTCTGAGCTGTGCCAACAACAAATGTCACAAGACATGGCACAGAACCACCAACAGTGCATTCTCACTATGATAAAATGTCTTCCTAAACTGATCCCTAATGAATGATCTGACATAGTTGCTTGTCAGCTGGTCTTGACCAATAAGTAGTAGCGAATTCTTATTACACTTCCTTTTGTCTTGCAAATTAAACACATGCAATATAACCTGTTAATTACTGAAGTGCTCATAGGCAGATTTTGGATAAAAAAATCTGACAGACAGATGTTTGTTTTCCTGCCGCTTCCAGTCTTTATGCTAAGCTAAGCTAACTGGCTGCTGGGTGTGGCCTCATGCTGGACTGGACTTTGATTTGGACATTCATGTTTGTTGTGGGATAGCCATCTGACTGAGAGAAAGGTCGTGTGAGTCTGACATTTGCATGGATCAGTCAGCTGGGATCACTGCTTGAGTTCCCAGGCCTGGACAAGCTTTTAAACAGGTGTCGTTCTGCAGAGCTGAGCTGCTGCAGGTGTCCTTGTTTGCAACCAATAATCTTTCTGAATCACCCTTTGTGGGAAACAGAGAGAGAGGGGAAAAGGGGCAGAGTGACTAAGGGAGAAGTAGTAAAGTTTATATACCAAAGGATTTCATGTTGTTGTGTGTGAATGATCTTTTTCTGGCCTTTGCTTGAGGTATATTATACAAACATTGCTCAACAATTCAGGCCCAAGAGCACCAAACTGTTCATTTTACGATTAACCATTGCTCTTTCATTGTTTCTTTTTGCCACTTGCACTGTGCATATTATTAGGTTTGACAAAAGCTTGACATAATAATATGTGTTTGATGTGTTTTTTTTAATTAAGGACATGCATGTTCTTGTAGGGAGGATAGCCTCACAAGTCAGATGAAGATGATCAGAGATGAGGAGCTGTTGTTTGGCTAGTCTTCATATACGACTTGTGCCTTTGTACAGGCGTGTTATGTAGACATTCATCTGGTGTCGTAAAGCTTTTTTCCTCACACCAGTTTTTATTGTCATGAAAGACAGGGGCATCGCCTCAAACCTTTCTCTTGGCTTCAAGGATCACAAGTAGCATTTAACAGTTTATTAAATTGAGCTGCAGTACAACAGCTTTAATATCTTGATTGTTGGATTTGCTGTCATCATTTAAGGCAACTATCTTTTAGAGGAGGACATTATTTCCAGCCAGACAACGTCTTGTTTATTTATCCAAATACATAAACCCATCTGAAGCAATGTGGCCTAGATGTATGATAATAGAATTGTTGATGGTAACAGAATTGCTGTTTCTGTGTGAGGCTTAAAATTAAGAGCAGACACTCTCTGACATCTGAAATCACCGATATACTGAGATAAGATCATTTACAGAAAGTGGGCATACGAACAGCAGCACTTTTACATTAGGATGCTATCCAAATGAATAGTCCCACTATTAATGTCACCTTTGTGAAGGCTATAATTTTTATTTAGAATCGGACATAAAGTTTTAAATCGACTCCTCTTATATTTTTAGCTGTAGACTGTGATGATGTCTTGGATGGTATTATATGATAAGGTGTTGGTGCAGGATGTTTGATATCCTACATACATGTGAATATTTGCCTCTGCAAAACTTCATCAAACTACAGCTATAGCTGTGTATGCTATATGACATATATGTTGTTTACACACTGCTATACTATAATTCATACCCTCTGTGTTGAATGGCTTATCCTTCTCCAGTCAAGACAGATCCGCTTTACCTGCCGTGTCATTTATTTTGTAAATCAGTAGTATCTTTAGTAAAACAACAGATGCAGACTTTGTTAACAGTGTTGGAGGACTTGCGAATGTCTCTGTTCAAGTGGCCTTTGTTGACATTGTTGAAGGACTTTACAAAGTCTATGTTCAAGTGGCCTCTTGATAATGTTTTCTGTTCACATCAATTTAGATTATAAATTTTTGAATTATGGTCTGGATGAAGTTCAGACACCAACTCGGTGGAGGCCTACAAATATGTCAGAGAGTGATTTATTTGCAGTATTTTGCAATATTTGTTCATTTCAGAACTATTTCAGGTTTGAAGCAATTATTTTGTGAGAATACTCATAAGAACTGCGAATGCTTATTTGTTGTTTTTGTTGTTGTTTGTTGTTGTTTGTTTGTTTGTTTTTTCAAATCCACTGACTCAATTGCAAATGCAGCATACAAAAAAGTAGTTCATACAGTGTGCTACACATGTGTTTGGACTTTCAACTCAAAAATCCGACTTTCACAAAGAATGTATTTGATGTTTTTAGTTGTCCAGAAATTGCTTTGTTTAACGTGTGTATCTGCTTTGCTTTCATGAGTGCACTGGCTCAGTCCATATAGTTTTACTGAGCATATGAGAAAACTGATATACGAAGTAGAAGATGGAGAAGTGACTGATGCATTATAATGGTTATATGGCTACAACACATAATGCAATAAGTTAGCTGTGCATTATATTTAGAGTGTTTAAAGGAGTACATTATCAGTTTAGTACTGAACTTCTGAACTAAGATGGAATATTATACCTACCACTCCAGGATTTTAGAAATGAAAAATAGATGTTGTTTCTTATATTTTTACTTCGATGCATAAGATAAACTTTCAGTTGGTTTTTAATCAGATTGTCCTTATTTTCTCTGCAGCTGACCAGACTCTACAGCCACAAGAGTCTCAGTCCCCTGCCATACCAGTTGTGCCTGACCATCCCACCCCCTCCATAGCCGATGGTGAGCCCATCCTGCAGAGTGGAGACCCAGACCTTTTCTCCCAAGCTGCTGTAACCATCACTCCAACTGTTAGCTTTATAAATGATAAACATGAGATCACATTGGAACCACAGAGCCCAGAAGAAAAGGAGGCCAAAGGTACCCAAATTTTGACAAATGTGACAACTCTGGGAGGAAGCGATGAAATAACCACAGTGTTTGATTATAGTTTGACAGATTTCCCTGTTGATAGCGCCACTGAATCTACAGAGGATCCCACAGCAATGCTAACCTCTACAGAGATCCCAGATGTTGATATCTATGACCCTGATATAATCCCAATAGAATCAACACCTCCTCAAATACCCCCTGATGTAGATAAGCTGACCACAAAAGACCCCACACAGAAAGATTCAACCAGTGTTCTGGCCTCAACATTGGAGGACACGGCTCCATCAAAAACTACACAAAAAACTGAAGATGGTCCAGATGCCACAGACAGGATGAGTGATGTCACAGCTGAGCCACAGGTCACTGAAACTAAAGAAACCCAAACAACAAAGACTGAGGAAACCACCACTGTCATCACCACATCTGTACAAGATGAGGGAGGCGAGTCAGGGAGAACTCCAACGTATGTAAAAAGTGACTCAGAAGTTACTCAGACAGAGAAGGCTATGGACCAATCCCCTATTACTTCTTCAACAGAACTTTACACAGCCAGAGATAAGGCTGAAGCCACAGAGGAAACAAAGAGCACATCTGTCACTCCAGCTGCTGAAGACAGCACTCAGTCTACATTACAGACTGGATACACTCCCTCCTCTGATGACGCTGAGGGGAAAACACCATCATCAACAAGTGACTCACAGAGCTCCACTCAAGATGTGGAGGGAGGGAAAGAGACCCAAACCCCAAAAGAATTTGCCTTCAGCACAACAGTTCCTACAGTATCTAGTGGTTCAACCTCTCCTGAACAGACAGACAAGACTGACACAGTATCAGCTGTAGATACAGGCAGCACTGAATCATCAGCATCTGGAGCACCTACCCCGGCTGAAACTTCAGACGGAACAGCCACAAGTCAGGCAGGGAGTACAGGCAGCCAAATGCCTTCCATCTCACCTACTGAGAAAGCTGAGACTGATGCAATGTCTACACCAGAAGAGGACAGTTCAGGGGTTCAAACAGTAAACATGTTTACAACTGGCCCACCATCACATACCTCTGCAGAGACTGTGACATCATCTTCAACTTTAAGTGCAGTAGATCAGGTTGCATGGGAGAGTGAAGTAACATTACAAACAGTACAAACAGAAGGCACAGATGAAACATCTGTTCCTGCCACTGCTGACTTGGAGAAAACCTCAACACCCACCGTTATGCATGAGGGGTGGAAACAAGATGAGACAACTCCTCCCTCACATGAATCCATTGCAACTACTCCCTCCCCCTTGTACAGTGCTATCGAACTCATCAAGACAACAATGGCCTCATTCACTGAATATTTCAGTCAGTACTCAACACAGAGTGCGTCACTGGTGACTGAATTACCTGACCAAAAAGTGGAATCAAGTGAGAAAACTGCCACTGCTGGCATAGACAAGGAGACTTCAGTAGATCAGACGTCCACACCTGTGGTTGCTTCTACGTCTCCAGTCATTGGCACAGTCAAACCAGATGAGTCTACTTCAATCGCAGTTTCAACAGCACAAACCTTGAGCGTAACTGACGACACAAAACCAGTACAAACAGAAATATCAAAAATCACAACCACTGAAAGGATATCAGTTACTTCTGATGTCATCTCCGTTTTCACACTCAAAGATGAGATGAGCTCTGAGGCCGAGACAAGATCCCCCGAAACATCAAAGACCGGCATTACAGAAAGAACAGGAAAACCATCAGACTCAGGAGTAACATTAAGGACTACCGTGTCTTCTGACATCAGTCTGACCCCAACTCCCTCCTCTTCAGCAAGGACAGGCAGTGACGAGACCATGAAACAAACAGAAAAAATATCAAGTTCAGAGGAACCAGCAGTTAGTGGCATCACTGACATAGTGACCAGCACAGTGCCCACGTCAGCAGCAGAGGTGAGCTCTGGAAGTCAGATAACTACATCCTCTGTGTTAAGCACTGATAAACAAGCAACGTTGTATGAAGGGACACAAAAACCAACAGAGAAAGTCTCAATACGAACGTCTTCACATAAAGAAAGCACAAGCAAACTGACAACTGCCAGATCAAGTACAGAGTTTCTAAAAACTACGGCCTCCTCATTGTTTAGCACTGAGAAGCCAACGGCACTACCAGGTACAGAAAAAGACAATGCTGTCACAAGTCAGACAAAGAAGTCCTCAATCTCTCCTGTTTCTGCAATGACAGATCAAAGTTCCATTCTCACTACAACAGACGAAGATGGCTCAGGCATCCAAACCCAAGACAGGTTGAGTCAAACCTCCTCTGTTACAGATACGTCTTCTCTGTATAGCACTGGGACACCAGCAGCCACATCTCTTGATACATCATCTGCAGTAACAGACATTGAAGACAAAAGTGTGAGCACTGAAACAACAACAAAGGAGGTCATTCCTCCATTCAGTGGGTCAACCACAGAAGCTGAAACATCATCAGTCCTCTTTACCACAGAGACAGATAGTTCTGGAGACATCACTGCAAATTTCACAGAAGAGTCAATCATCACAGCAACTACTGTCTCTTCAGTGTGGAGTACAGTTTCTCCATCAGTGACAGCAATGCATGAAAGTGAATCAAGTGATACTTCAAAAACAGCTTTTCCAACCGCTTCATCTCTCTACAGTACTGAGAAACCAACATCAGTGTCAGCTGAAACACATGAGACTGTAACTACAAGTCAGACTCAGGAAGCATCAGTAACACCAGAGAGAAGTTCTACTTTCTCAACGGCAGATGAGGACAGCTCACGTGAACAAACTACTGAGATGTCCAGCAAACACCCTGAACGTCCAACAGCCTCCTCATTGTTTAGCACAGAGAAGACAACAGCACTGCCAGTCACAGAAAAAGACAGTGCTGTCACAAGTCGGACAGAGAAGTCCTCAATCTCTCCTGTTACTGCAATGACAGATCAAAGCTCCATTCTCACGACAACAGACGAAGATGGCCCAGGCATCCCAACCCAAGACATGTTGAGTCAAACGTCTGTTACAGCTACGTCTTCTCTGTATAGCACTGGGACACCAGCAGCCACATCTCTTGATACATCATCTGCAATAACAGACATTGAAGATAAAAGTATGAGCACTGAAACAACAACAAAGGAGTTCATTCCTACATTCAGTGGATCAACCACAGAAGCTGAAACATCATCAGTCCTCTTTACCACAGAGACAGAAGGTTCTGGAGACATCACTGCAAATTTCACAGAAGAGTCCATCATCACAGCAACTACTGTCTCTTCAGTGTGGAGTACAATTTCTCCATCAGTCACAGCAATGCATGAAAGTGAATCAAGTGATACTTCAAAAACAGCTTTTCCATCAGCTTCATCACTCTACAGTACTGAGAAACCAACATCAGTGTCGGCTGAAACACAAGAGACTGTAACTACAAGTCAGACTGAGGAAGCATCAATCACACCAGAGACAAGGTCTACTTTCTCAACAGCAGATGAGGAGAGCTCACGTGAACAGACTACTGAGATGTCCAGCAAACACCCTGAACGTCCAACAGCCTCCTCATTGTTTAGCACAGAGAAGACAACAGCACTGCCAGTCAAAGAACAAGACAGTGCTGTCACAAGTCGGACAGAGAAGTCCTCAATCTCTCCTGTTACTGCAATGACAGATCAAAGTTCCATTTTTACTACAACAGACGAAGATGGCTCAGGCATCCCAACCCAAGACATGTTGAGTCAAACCTCTGTTACAGCTATGTCTTCTCTGTATAGCACTGGGACACCAGCAGCCACATCTCTTGATACATCATCTGCAATAACAGACATTGAAGATAAAAGTATGAGCACTGAAACAACAACAAAGGAGTTCATTCCTACATTCAGTGGATCAACCACAGAAGCTGAAACATCATCAGTCCTCTTTACCACAGAGACAGACGATTCTGGAGACATCACTGCAGATTTCACAGAAGAGTCCATCATCACAGCAACTACTGTCTCTTCAGTGTGGAGTACAGTTTCACCATCAGTCACAGCACCATTTGAAAGCGACACAAGTGATACTTCAAAAACAGCTTTTCCATCAGCTTCATCACTCTACAGTACTGAGAAACCAACATCAGTGTCAGCTGAAACACATGAGACTGTAACCACAAGTCAGACTGAGGAAGCATCAGTCACACCAGAGACAAGGTCTACTTTCTCAACAGCAGATGAGGAGAGCTCAGGTGAACAGACTACTGAGATGTCCAGCAAGGAAACTACAGTTACCACAGCCTCCTCATCGTTCAGCACGGGGAAGACAACAGCACTGCCAGTCACAGAACAAGACAGTGCTGTCACAAGTCGGACAGAGAAGTCCTCAATCTCTCCTGTTACTGCAATGACAGATCAAAGTTCCATTTTTACTACAACAGACGAAGATGGCTCAGGCATCCCAACCCAAGACATGTTGAGTCAAACCTCCTCTGTTACAGCTACGTCTTCTCTGTATAGCACTGGGACACCAGCAGCCACATCTCTTGAGACACCATCTGCAGTAACAGACATTGAAGATAAAAGTATTAGTGCTGAAACAACAACAAAGGAGTTCAGTGGATCAACCACTGATGCTGAAACATCATCAGTCCTCTTTACCACAGAGACAGACGATTCTGGAGACATCACTGCAGATTTCACAGAAGAGTCCATCATCACAGCAACTACTGTCTCTTCAGTGTGGAGTACAGTTTCTCCATCAGTCACAGCAATGCATGAAAGTGAATCAAGTGATACTTCAAAAACAGCTTTTCCATCAGCTTCATCACTCTTCAGTACTGAGAAACCAACATCAGTGTCAGCTGAAACACAAGAGACAAGTTCTTCTTTCTCAATTGTAGATGAGGAGAGCTCAGGTGAACAGACTACTGAGATGCCCAGGAAAGACCCTGAACGTCCGACAGTCTCCTCATTGTTCAGCACAGAGAAGACAACAGTACTGTCACTCAAAGAACAAGACAGTGCTGTCACAAGTCAGACAGAGAAGTCCTCAATCTCTCCTGTTACTGCAATGACAGATCAAAGTTCCATTTTTACTACAACAGACGAGGATGGCTCAGGCATCCCAACCCAAGACATGTTGAGTCAAACCTCCTCTGTTACAGCTACGTCTTCTCTGTATAGCACTGGGACACCAGCAGCCACATCTCTTGATACATCATCTGCAGTAACAGACATTGAAGATAAAAGTATGAGCACTGAAACAACAACAAAGGAGTTCAGTGGATCAACCACAGAAGCTGAAACATCATCAGTCCTCTTTACCACAGAGACAGATGGTTCTGGAGACATCACTGCAAATTTCACAGAAGAGTCCATCATCACAGCAACTACTGTCTCTTCAGTGTGGAGTACAGTTTCTCCATCAGTCACAGCATTGCATGGAAGTGAAACAAGTGATACTTCAAAAACAGCTTTTCCATCAGCTTCATCACTCTACAGTACTGAGAAACCAACATCAGTGTCAGCTGAAACACATGAGACTGTAACAACAAGTCAGACTGAGGAAGCACCAGTAACACCAGAGACAAGGTCTACTTTCTCAACAGCAGATGAGGAGAGCTCACGTGAACAAACTACTGAGATGTCCAGCAAGGAAACTACAGTTCCAACAGCCTCCTCATCGTTCAGCACGGGGAAGACAACAGCACTGCCAGTCACAGAACAAGACAGTGCTGTCACAAGTCGGACAGAGAAGTCCTCAATCTCTCCTGTTACTGCAATGACAGATCAAAGTTCCATTCTTACAACAACAGACGAAGATGGCTCAGGCATCCCAACCCAAGACATGTTGAGTCAAACCTCTGTTACAGCTACGTCTTCTCTGTATAGCACTGGGACACCAGCAGCCACATCTCTTGATACATCATCTGCAGTAACAGACATTGAAGATAAAAGTATGAGCACTGAAACAACAACAAAGGAGTTCATTCCTACATTCAGTGGATCAACCACAAAATTCAGTGGATCAACCACAGAAGCTGAAACAGTATCGGTCCTCTTTACCACAGAGACAGAAGGTTCTGGAGACATCACTGCAAATTTCACAGAAGAGTCCATCATCACAGCAACTACTGTCTCTTCAGTGTGGAGTACAGTTTCTCCATCAGTCACAGCAATGCATGAAAGTGAATCAAGTGATACTTCAAAAACAGCTTTTCCATCAGCTTCATCACTCTACAGTACTGAGAAACCAACATCAGTGTCCGCTGAAACACAGGAGACTGTAACTACAAGTCAGACTGAGGAAGCATCAGTAACACCAGAGACAAGGTCTACTTTCTCAACAGCAGATGAGGAGAGCTCAGGTGAACAGACTACTGAGATGTCCAGCAAACACCCTGAACGTCCAACAGCCTCCTCATTGTTTAGCACAGAGAAGACAACAGCACTGCCAGTCACAGAACAAGACAGTGCTGTCACAAGTCGGACAGAGAAGTCCTCAGTCTCTCCTGTTACTGCAATGACAGATCAAAGTTCCATTCTCACGACAACAGACGAAGATGGCTCAGGCATCCCAACCCAAGACATGTTGAGTCAAACCTCCTCTGTTACAGCTACGTCTTCTCTGTATAGCACTGGGACACCAACAACCACATCTCTTGATACATCATCTGCAGTAACAGACATTGAAGATAAAAGTATGAGCACTGAAACAACAACAACAGAGTTCAGTGGATCAACCACAAAATTCAGTGGATCAAGCACAGAAGCTGAAACAGTATCGGTCCTCTTTACCACAGAGACAGAAGGTTCTGGAGACATCACTGCAAATTTCACAGAAGAGTCCATCATCACAGCAACTACTGTCTCTTCAGTGTGGAGTACAGTTTCACCATCAGTCACAGCACCATTTGAAAGCGACACAAGTGATACTTCAAAAACAGCTTTTCCATCAGCTTCATCACTCTACAGTACTGAGAAACCAACATCAGTGTCAGCTGAAACACATGAGACTGTAACCACAAGTCAGACTGAGGAAGCATCAGTCACACCAGAGACAAGGTCTACTTTCTCAACAGCAGATGAGGAGAGCTCAGGTGAACAGACTACTGAGATGTCCAGCAAGGAAACTACAGTTACCACAGCCTCCTCATCGTTCAGCACGGGGAAGACAACACCACTGCCAGTCCCAGAACAAGACAGTGCTGTCACAAGTCGGACAGAGAAGTCCTCAATCTCTCCTGTTACTGCAATGACAGATCAAAGTTCCATTTTTACTACAACAGATGAAGATGGCTCAGGCATCCCAACCCAAGACATGTTGAGTCAAACCTCCTCTGTTACAGCTACGTCTTCTCTGTATAGCACTGGGACACCAGCAGCCACATCTCTTGAGACATCATCTGCAGTAACAGACATTGAAGATAAAAGTATTAGTGCTGAAACAACAACAAAGGAGTTCAGTGGATCAACCACAGAAGCTGAAACATCATCAGTCCTCTTTACCACAGAGACAGATGGTTCTGGAGACATCACTGCAAATTTCACAGAAGAGTCCATCATCACAGCAACTACTGTCTCTTCAGTGTGGAGTACAGTTTCTCCATCAGTCACAGCATTGCATGGAAGTGAAACAAGTGATACTTCAAAAACAGCTTTTCCATCAGCTTCATCACTCTACAGTACTGAGAAACCAACATCAGTGTCAGCTGAAACACATGAGACTGTAACAACAAGTCAGACTGAGGAAGCACCAGTCACACCAGAGACAAGGTCTACTTTCTCAACAGCAGATGAGGAGAGCTCACGTGAACAAACTACTGAGATGTCCAGCAAGGAAACTACAGTTCCAACAGCCTCCTCATCGTTCAGCACGGGGAAGACAACAGCACTGCCAGTCACAGAACAAGACAGTGCTGTCACAAGTCGGACAGAGAAGTCCTCAATCTCTCCTGTTACTGCAATGACAGATCAAAGTTCCATTCTTACAACAACAGACGAAGATGGCTCAGGCATCCCAACCCAAGACATGTTGAGTCAAACCTCTGTTACAGCTACGTCTTCTCTGTATAGCACTGGGACACCAGCAGCCACATCTCTTGATACATCATCTGCAGTAACAGACATTGAAGATAAAAGTATGAGCACTGAAACAACAACAAAGGAGTTCATTCCTACATTCAGTGGATCAACCACAAAATTCAGTGGATCAACCACAGAAGCTGAAACAGTATCGGTCCTCTTTACCACAGAGACAGAAGGTTCTGGAGACATCACTGCAAATTTCACAGAAGAGTCCATCATCACAGCAACTACTGTCTCTTCAGTGTGGAGTACAGTTTCTCCATCAGTCACAGCAATGCATGAAAGTGAATCAAGTGATACTTCAAAAACAGCTTTTCCATCAGCTTCATCACTCTACAGTACTGAGAAACCAACATCAGTGTCCGCTGAAACACAGGAGACTGTAACTACAAGTCAGACTGAGGAAGCATCAGTAACACCAGAGACAAGGTCTACTTTCTCAACAGCAGATGAGGAGAGCTCAGGTGAACAGACTACTGAGATGTCCAGCAAACACCCTGAACGTCCAACAGCCTCCTCATTGTTTAGCACAGAGAAGACAACAGCACTGCCAGTCACAGAACAAGACAGTGCTGTCACAAGTCGGACAGAGAAGTCCTCAGTCTCTCCTGTTACTGCAATGACAGATCAAAGTTCCATTCTCACGACAACAGACGAAGATGGCTCAGGCATCCCAACCCAAGACATGTTGAGTCAAACCTCCTCTGTTACAGCTACGTCTTCTCTGTATAGCACTGGGACACCAACAACCACATCTCTTGATACATCATCTGCAGTAACAGGCATTGAAGATAAAAGTATGAGCACTGAAACAACAACAACAGAGTTCAGTGGATCAACCACAAAATTCAGTGGATCAAGCACAGAAGCTGAAACAGTATCGGTCCTCTTTACCACAGAGACAGAAGGTTCTGGAGACCTTACTGCAAATTTCACAGAAGAGTCCATCATCACAGCAACTACTGTCTCTTCAGTGTGGAGTACAGTTTCACCATCAGTCACAGCACCATTTGAAAGCGACACAAGTGATACTTCAAAAACAGCTTTTCCATCAGCTTCATCACTCTACAGTACTGAGAAACCAACATCAGTGTCAGCTGAAACACATGAGACTGTAACCACAAGTCAGACTGAGGAAGCATCAGTCACACCAGAGACAAGGTCTACTTTCTCAACAGCAGATGAGGAGAGCTCAGGTGAACAGACTACTGAGATGTCCAGCAAGGAAACTACAGTTACCACAGCCTCCTCATCGTTCAGCACGGGGAAGACAACACCACTGCCAGTCCCAGAACAAGACAGTGCTGTCACAAGTCGGACAGAGAAGTCCTCAATCTCTCCTGTTACTGCAATGACAGATCAAAGTTCCATTTTTACTACAACAGACGAAGATGGCTCAGGCATCCCAACCCAAGACATGTTGAGTCAAACCTCCTCTGTTACAGCTACGTCTTCTCTGTATAGCACTGGGACACCAGCAGCCACATCTCTTGAGACATCATCTGCAGTAACAGACATTGAAGATAAAAGTATTAGTGCTGAAACAACAACAAAGGAGTTCAGTGGATCAACCACTGATGCTGAAACTTCATCAGTCCTCTTTACCACAGAGACAGACGATTCTGGAGACATCACTGCAGATTTCACAGAAGAGTCCATCATCACAGCAACTACTGTCTCTTCAGTGTGGAGTACAGTTTCTCCATCAGTCACAGCAATGCATGAAAGTGAATCAAGTGATACTTCAAAAACAGCTTTTCCATCAGCTTCATCACTCTTCAGTACTGAGAAACCAACATCAGTGTCAGCTGAAACACAAGAGACAAGTTCTTCTTTCTCAATTGTAGATGAGGAGAGCTCAGGTGAACAGACTACTGAGATGCCCAGGAAAGACCCTGAACGTCCGACAGTCTCCTCATTGTTCAGCACAGAGAAGACAACAGTACTGCCACTCAAAGAACAAGACAGTGCTGTCACAAGTCGGACAGAGAAGTCCTCAATCTCTCCTGTTACTGCAATGACAGATCAAAGTTCCATTTTTACTACAACAGACGAGGATGGCTCAGGCATCCCAACCCAAGACTTGTTGAGTCAAACCTCTGTTACAGCTACGTCTTCTCTGTATAGCACTGGGACACCAACAACCACATCTCTTGATACATCATCTGCAGTAACAGACATTAAAGATAAAAGTATGAGCACTGAAACAACAACAAAGGAGTTCATTCCTACATTCAGTGGATCAACCACAGAAGCTGAAACATCATCAGTCCTCTTTACCACAGAGACAGAAGGTTCTGGAGACATCACTGCAAATTTCACAGAAGAGTCCATCATCACAGCAACTACTGTCTCTTCAGTGTGGAGTACAGTTTCTCCATCAGTCACAGCATTGCATGAAAGTGAAACAAGTGATACTTCAAAAACAGCTTTTCCATCAGCTTCATCACTCTACAGTACTGAGAAACCAACATCAGTGTCCGCTGAAACACATGAGACTGTAACAACAAGTCAGACTGAGGAAGCATCAGTAACACCAGAGACAAGGTCTACTTTCTCAACAGCAGATGAGGAGAGCTCAGGTGAACAGACTACTGAGATGTCCAGCAAGGAAACTACAGTTCCCACAGCCTCCTCATCGTTCAGCACGGGGAAGACAACAGTACTGCCAGTCACAGAACAAGACAGTGCTGTCACAAGTCGGACAGAGAAGTCCTCAATCTCTCCTGTTACTGCAATGACAGATCAAAGTTCCATTCTCACGACAACAGACGAAGATGGCTCAGGCATCCCAACCCAAGACATGTTGAGTCAAACCTCCTCTGTTACAGCTACGTCTTCTCTGTATAGCACTGGGACACCAGCAGCCACATCTCTTGATACATCATCTGCAGTAACAGACATTGAAGATAAAAGTATGAGCACTGAAACAACAACAAAGGAGTTCATTCCTACATTCAGTGGATCAACCACAAAATTCAGTGGATCAACCACAGAAGCTGAAACAGTATCGGTCCTCTTTACCACAGAGACAGAAGGTTCTGGAGACATCACTGCAAATTTCACAGAAGAGTCCATCATCACAGCAACTACTGTCTCTTCAGTGTGGAGTACAGTTTCTCCATCAGTCACAGCAATGCATGAAAGTGAATCAAGTGATACTTCAAAAACAGCTTTTCCATCAGCTTCATCACTCTACAGTACTGAGAAACCAACATCAGTGTCCGCTGAAACACAGGAGACTGTAACTACAAGTCAGACTGAGGAAGCATCAGTAACACCAGAGACAAGGTCTACTTTCTCAACAGCAGATGAGGAGAGCTCAGGTGAACAGACTACTGAGATGTCCAGCAGACACCCTGAACGTCCAACAGCCTCCTCATTGTTTAGCACAGAGAAGACAACAGCACTGCCAGTCACAGAACAAGACAGTGCTGTCACAAGTCGGACAGAGAAGTCCTCAGTCTCTCCTGTTACTGCAATGACAGATCAAAGTTCCATTTTTACTACAACAGACGAAGATGGCTCAGGCATCCCAACCCAAGACATGTTGAGTCAAACCTCTGTTACAGCTACGTCTTCTCTATATAGCACTGGGACACCAGCAGCCACATCTCTTGATACATCATCTGCAGTAACAGACATTAAAGATAAAAGTATGAGCACTGAAACAACAACAAAGGAGTTCATTCCTACATTCAGTGGATCAACCACAGAAGCTGAAACATCATCAGTCCTCTTTACCACAGAGACAGATGGTTCTGGAGACATCACTGCAAATTTCACAGAAGAGTCCATGATCACAGCAACTACTGTCTCTTCAGTGTGGAGTACAGTTTCTCCATCAGTCACAGCATTGCATGAAAGTGAAACAAATGATACTTCAAAAACAGCTTTTCCATCAGCTTCATCACTCTACAGTACTGTGAAACCAACATCAGTTTCAGCTGAAACACATGAGACTGTAACAACAAGTCAGACTGAGGAAGCATCAGTCACACCAGAGACAAGGTCTACTTTCTCAACAGCAGATGAGGAGAGCTCAGGTGAACAGACTACTGAGATGTCCAGCAAGGAAACTACAGTTCCCACAGCCTCCTCATCATTCAGCACGGGGAAGACAACAGCACTGCCAGTCACAGAACAAGACAGTGCTGTCACAAGTCGGACAGAGAAGTCCTCAATCTCTCCTGTTACTGCAATGACAGATCAAAGTTCCATTCTCACGACAACAGACGAAGATGGCTCAGGCATCCCAACCCAAGACATGTTGAGTCAAACCTCCTCTGTTACAGCTACGTCTTCTCTGTATAGCACTGGGACACCAACAACCACATCTCTTGATACATCATCTGCAGTAACAGACATTGAAGATAAAAGTATGAGCACTGAAACAACAACAACAGAGTTCAGTGGATCAACCACAAAATTCAGTGGATCAAGCACAGAAGCTGAAACAGTATTGGTCCTCTTTACCACAGAGACAGAAGGTTCTGGAGACATCACTGCAAATTTCACAGAAGAGTCCATCATCACAGCAACTACTGTCTCTTCAGTGTGGAGTACAGTTTCACCATCAGTCACAGCACCATTTGAAAGCGACACAAGTGATACTTCAAAAACAGCTTTTCCATCAGCTTCATCACTCTACAGTACTGAGAAACCAACATCAGTGTCAGCTGAAACACATGAGACTGTAACCACAAGTCAGACTGAGGAAGCATCAGTCACACCAGAGACAAGGTCTACTTTCTCAACAGCAGATGAGGAGAGCTCAGGTGAACAGACTACTGAGATGTCCAGCAAGGAAACTACAGTTACCACAGCCTCCTCATCGTTCAGCACGGGGAAGACAACAGCACTGCCAGTCACAGAACAAGACAGTGCTGTCACAAGTCGGACAGAGAAGTCCTCAATCTCTCCTGTTACTGCAATGACAGATCAAAGTTCCATTTTTACTACAACAGACGAAGATGGCTCAGGCATCCCAACCCAAGACATGTTGAGTCAAACCTCCTCTGTTACAGCTACGTCTTCTCTGTATAGCACTGGGACACCAGCAGCCACATCTCTTGAGACATCATCTGCAGTAACAGACATTGAAGATAAAAGTATTAGTGCTGAAACAACAACAAAGGAGTTCAGTGGATCAACCACTGATGCTGAAACTTCATCAGTCCTCTTTACCACAGAGACAGACGATTCTGGAGACATCACTGCAGATTTCACAGAAGAGTCCATCATCACAGCAACTACTGTCTCTTCAGTGTGGAGTACAGTTTCTCCATCAGTCACAGCAATGCATGAAAGTGAATCAAGTGATACTTCAAAAACAGCTTTTCCATCAGCTTCATCACTCTTCAGTACTGAGAAACCAACATCAGTGTCAGCTGAAACACAAGAGACAAGTTCTTCTTTCTCAATTGTAGATGAGGAGAGCTCAGGTGAACAGACTACTGAGATGCCCAGGAAAGACCCTGAACGTCCGACAGTCTCCTCATTGTTCAGCACAGAGAAGACAACAGTACTGTCACTCAAAGAACAAGACAGTGCTGTCACAAGTCAGACAGAGAAGTCCTCAATCTCTCCTGTTACTGCAATGACAGATCAAAGTTCCATTTTTACTACAACAGACGAGGATGGCTCAGGCATCCCAACCCAAGACTTGTTGAGTCAAACCTCTGTTACAGCTACGTCTTCTCTGTATAGCACTGGGACACCAACAACCACATCTCTTGATACATCATCTGCAGTAACAGACATTAAAGATAAAAGTATGAGCACTGAAACAACAACAAAGGAGTTCATTCCTACATTCAGTGGATCAACCACAGAAGCTGAAACATCATCAGTCCTCTTTACCACAGAGACAGAAGGTTCTGGAGACATCACTGCAAATTTCACAGAAGAGTCCATCATCACAGCAACTACTGTCTCTTCAGTGTGGAGTACAGTTTCTCCATCAGTCACAGCATTGCATGAAAGTGAAACAAGTGATACTTCAAAAACAGCTTTTCCATCAGCTTCATCACTCTACAGTACTGAGAAACCAACATCAGTGTCCGCTGAAACACATGAGACTGTAACAACAAGTCAGACTGAGGAAGCATCAGTAACACCAGAGACAAGGTCTACTTTCTCAACAGCAGATGAGGAGAGCTCAGGTGAACAGACTACTGAGATGTCCAGCAAGGAAACTACAGTTCCCACAGCCTCCTCATCGTTCAGCACGGGGAAGACAACAGTACTGCCAGTCACAGAACAAGACAGTGCTGTCACAAGTCGGACAGAGAAGTCCTCAATCTCTCCTGTTACTGCAATGACAGATCAAAGTTCCATTCTCACGACAACAGACGAAGATGGCTCAGGCATCCCAACCCAAGACATGTTGAGTCAAACCTCCTCTGTTACAGCTACGTCTTCTCTGTATAGCACTGGGACACCAGCAGCCACATCTCTTGATACATCATCTGCAGTAACAGACATTGAAGATAAAAGTATGAGCACTGAAACAACAACAAAGGAGTTCATTCCTACATTCAGTGGATCAACCACAAAATTCAGTGGATCAACCACAGAAGCTGAAACATCATCAGTCCTCTTTACCACAGAGACAGAAGGTTCTGGAGACATCACTGCAAATTTCACAGAAGAGTCCATCATCACAGCAACTACTGTCTCTTCAGTGTGGAGTACAGTTTCTCCATCAGTCACAGCAATGCATGAAAGTGAATCAAGTGATACTTCAAAAACAGCTTTTCCATCAGCTTCATCACTCTACAGTACTGTGAAACCAACATCAGTGTCAGCTGAAACACATGAGACTGTAACAACAAGTCAGACTGAGGAAGCATCAGTCACACCAGAGACAAGGTCTACTTTCTCAACAGCAGATGAGGAGAGCTCAGGTGAACAGACTACTGAGATGTCCAGCAAGGAAACTACAGTTCCCACAGCCTCCTCATCGTTCAGCACGGGGAAGACAACAGCACTGCCAGTCACAGAACAAGACAGTGCTGTCACAAGTCGGACAGAGAAGTCCTCAATCTCTCCTGTTACTGCAATGACAGATCAAAGTTCCATTCTCACGACAACAGACGAAGATGGCTCAGGCATCCCAACCCAAGACATGTTGAGTCAAACCTCCTCTGTTACAGCTACGTCTTCTCTATATAGCACTGGGACACCAACAACCACATCTCTTGATACATCATCTGCAGTAACAGACATTGAAGATAAAAGTATGAGCACTGAAACAACAACAACAGAGTTCAGTGGATCAACCACAAAATTCAGTGGATCAAGCACAGAAGCTGAAACAGTATCGGTCCTCTTTACCACAGAGACAGAAGGTTCTGGAGACATCACTGCAAATTTCACAGAAGAGTCCATCATCACAGCAACTACTGTCTCTTCAGTGTGGAGTACAGTTTCACCATCAGTCACAGCACCATTTGAAAGCGACACAAGTGATACTTCAAAAACAGCTTTTCCATCAGCTTCATCACTCTACAGTACTGAGAAACCAACATCAGTGTCAGCTGAAACACATGAGACTGTAACCACAAGTCAGACTGAGGAAGCATCAGTCACACCAGAGACAAGGTCTACTTTCTCAACAGCAGATGAGGAGAGCTCAGGTGAACAGACTACTGAGATGTCCAGCAAGGAAACTACAGTTACCACAGCCTCCTCATCGTTCAGCACGGGGAAGACAACAGCACTGCCAGTCACAGAACAAGACAGTGCTGTCACAAGTCGGACAGAGAAGTCCTCAATCTCTCCTGTTACTGCAATGACAGATCAAAGTTCCATTTTTACTACAACAGACGAAGATGGCTCAGGCATCCCAACCCAAGACATGTTGAGTCAAACCTCCTCTGTTACAGCTACGTCTTCTCTGTATAGCACTGGGACACCAGCAGCCACATCTCTTGAGACATCATCTGCAGTAACAGACATTGAAGATAAAAGTATTAGTGCTGAAACAACAACAAAGGAGTTCAGTGGATCAACCACTGATGCTGAAACTTCATCAGTCCTCTTTACCACAGAGACAGACGATTCTGGAGACATCACTGCAGATTTCACAGAAGAGTCCATCATCACAGCAACTACTGTCTCTTCAGTGTGGAGTACAGTTTCTCCATCAGTCACAGCAATGCATGAAAGTGAATCAAGTGATACTTCAAAAACAGCTTTTCCATCAGCTTCATCACTCTTCAGTACTGAGAAACCAACATCAGTGTCAGCTGAAACACAAGAGACAAGTTCTTCTTTCTCAATTGTAGATGAGGAGAGCTCAGGTGAACAGACTACTGAGATGCCCAGGAAAGACCCTGAACGTCCGACAGTCTCCTCATTGTTCAGCACAGAGAAGACAACAGTACTGTCACTCAAAGAACAAGACAGTGCTGTCACAAGTCAGACAGAGAAGTCCTCAATCTCTCCTGTTACTGCAATGACAGATCAAAGTTCCATTTTTACTACAACAGACGAGGATGGCTCAGGCATCCCAACCCAAGACTTGTTGAGTCAAACCTCTGTTACAGCTACGTCTTCTCTGTATAGCACTGGGACACCAACAACCACATCTCTTGATACATCATCTGCAGTAACAGACATTAAAGATAAAAGTATGAGCACTGAAACAACAACAAAGGAGTTCATTCCTACATTCAGTGGATCAACCACAGAAGCTGAAACATCATCAGTCCTCTTTACCACAGAGACAGAAGGTTCTGGAGACATCACTGCAAATTTCACAGAAGAGTCCATCATCACAGCAACTACTGTCTCTTCAGTGTGGAGTACAGTTTCTCCATCAGTCACAGCATTGCATGAAAGTGAAACAAGTGATACTTCAAAAACAGCTTTTCCATCAGCTTCATCACTCTACAGTACTGAGAAACCAACATCAGTGTCCGCTGAAACACATGAGACTGTAACAACAAGTCAGACTGAGGAAGCATCAGTAACACCAGAGACAAGGTCTACTTTCTCAACAGCAGATGAGGAGAGCTCAGGTGAACAGACTACTGAGATGTCCAGCAAGGAAACTACAGTTCCCACAGCCTCCTCATCGTTCAGCACGGGGAAGACAACAGTACTGCCAGTCACAGAACAAGACAGTGCTGTCACAAGTCGGACAGAGAAGTCCTCAATCTCTCCTGTTACTGCAATGACAGATCAAAGTTCCATTCTCACGACAACAGACGAAGATGGCTCAGGCATCCCAACCCAAGACATGTTGAGTCAAACCTCCTCTGTTACAGCTACGTCTTCTCTGTATAGCACTGGGACACCAGCAGCCACATCTCTTGATACATCATCTGCAGTAACAGACATTGAAGATAAAAGTATGAGCACTGAAACAACAACAAAGGAGTTCATTCCTACATTCAGTGGATCAACCACAAAATTCAGTGGATCAACCACAGAAGCTGAAACATCATCAGTCCTCTTTACCACAGAGACAGAAGGTTCTGGAGACATCACTGCAAATTTCACAGAAGAGTCCATCATCACAGCAACTACTGTCTCTTCAGTGTGGAGTACAGTTTCTCCATCAGTCACAGCAATGCATGAAAGTGAATCAAGTGATACTTCAAAAACAGCTTTTCCATCAGCTTCATCACTCTACAGTACTGTGAAACCAACATCAGTGTCAGCTGAAACACATGAGACTGTAACAACAAGTCAGACTGAGGAAGCATCAGTCACACCAGAGACAAGGTCTACTTTCTCAACAGCAGATGAGGAGAGCTCAGGTGAACAGACTACTGAGATGTCCAGCAAGGAAACTACAGTTCCCACAGCCTCCTCATCGTTCAGCACGGGGAAGACAACAGCACTGCCAGTCACAGAACAAGACAGTGCTGTCACAAGTCGGACAGAGAAGTCCTCAATCTCTCCTGTTACTGCAATGACAGATCAAAGTTCCATTCTCACGACAACAGACGAAGATGGCTCAGGCATCCCAACCCAAGACATGTTGAGTCAAACCTCCTCTGTTACAGCTACGTCTTCTCTATATAGCACTGGGACACCAACAACCACATCTCTTGATACATCATCTGCAGTAACAGACATTGAAGATAAAAGTATGAGCACTGAAACAACAACAACAGAGTTCAGTGGATCAACCACAAAATTCAGTGGATCAAGCACAGAAGCTGAAACAGTATCGGTCCTCTTTACCACAGAGACAGAAGGTTCTGGAGACATCACTGCAAATTTCACAGAAGAGTCCATCATCACAGCAACTACTGTCTCTTCAGTGTGGAGTACAGTTTCACCATCAGTCACAGCACCATTTGAAAGCGACACAAGTGATACTTCAAAAACAGCTTTTCCATCAGCTTCATCACTCTACAGTACTGAGAAACCAACATCAGTGTCCGCTGAAACACAAGAGACTGTAACCACAAGTCAGACTGAGGAAGCATCAGTCACACCAGAGACAAGGTCTACTTTCTCAACAGCAGATGAGGAGAGCTCAGGTGAACAGACTTCTGAGATGTCCAGCAAGGAAACTACAGTTACCACAGCCTCCTCATCGTTCAGCACGGGGAAGACAACAGCACTGCCAGTCACAGAACAAGACAGTGCTGTCACAAGTCGGACAGAGAAGTCCTCAGTCTCTCCTGTTACTGCAATGACAGATCAAAGTTCCATTTTTACTACAACAGACGAGGATGGCTCAGGCATCCCAACCCAAGACATGTTGAGTCAAACCTCCTCTGTTACAGCTACGTCTTCTCTGTATAGCACTGGGACACCAACAACCACATCTCTTGATACATCATCTGCAGTAACAGACATTGAAGATAAAAGTATGGGCACTGAAACAAAAACAACAGAGTTCAGTGGATCAACCACAAAATTCAGTGGATTAAGCACAGAAGCTGAAACAGTATCGGTCCTCTTTACCACAGAGACAGAAGGTTCTGGAGACTTTACTGCAAATTTCACAGAAGAGTCCATCATCACAGCAACTACTGTCTCTTCAGTGTGGAGTACAGTTTCTCCATCAGTCACAGCATTGCATGAAAGTGAAACAAGTGATACTTCAAAAACAGCTTTTCCATCAGCTTCATCACTCTACAGTACTGAGAAACCAACATCAGTGTCCGCTGAAACACATGAGACTGTAACAACAAGTCAGACTGAGGAAGCATCAGTAACACCAGAGACAAGGTCTACTTTCTCAACAGCAGATGAGGAGAGCTCAGGTGAACAGACTACTGAGATGTCCAGCAAGGAAACTACAGTTACCACAGCCTCCTCATCGTTCAGCACGGGGAAGACAACAGCACTGCCAGTCACAGAACAAGACAGTGCTGTCACAAGTCGGACAGAGAAGTCCTCAATCTCTCCTGTTACTGCAATGACAGATCAAAGTTCCATTTTTACTACAACAGACGAAGATGGCTCAGGCATCCCAACCCAAGACATGTTGAGTCAAACCTCTGTTACAGCTACGTCTTGTCTGTATAGCACTGGGACACCAGCAGCCACATCTCTTGATACATCATCTGCAGTAACAGACATTGAAGATAAAAGTATTGGTGCTGAAACAACAACAAAGGAGTTCAGTGGATCAACCACTGATGCTGAAACATCATCAGTCCTCTTTACCACAGAGACAGACGATTCTGGAGACATCACTGCAGATTTCACAGAAGAGTCCATCATCACAGCAACTACTGTCTCTTCAGTGTGGAGTACAGTTTCTCCATCAGTCACAGCAATGTATGAAAGTGAATCAAGTGATACTTCAAAAACAGCTTTTCCATCAGCTTCATCACTCTACAGTACTGAGAAACCAACATCAGTGTCAGCTGAAACACAAGAGACAAGTTCTTCTTTCTCAATTGTAGATGAGGAGAGCTCAGGTGAACAGACTACTGAGATGTCCAGCAAGGAAACTACAGTTACCACAGCCTCCTCATCGTTCAGCACGGGGAAGACAACAGCACTGCCAGTCACAGAACAAGACAGTGCTGTCACAAGTCGGACAGAGAAGTCCTCAATCTCTCCTGTTACTGCAATGACAGATCAAAGTTCCATTTTTACGACAACAGACGAAGATGGCTCAGGCATCCCAACCCAAGACATGTTGAGTCAAACCTCCTCCGTTACAGCTACGTCTTCTCTGTATAGCACTGGGACACCAGCAGCCACATCTCTTGAGACATCATCTGCAGTAACAGACATTGAAGATAAAAGTATTAGTGCTGAAACAACAACAAAGGAGTTCAGTGGATCAACCACTGATGCTGAAACATCATCAGTCCTCTTTACCACAGAGACAGACGATTCTGGAGACATCACTGCAGATTTCACAGAAGAGTCCATCATCACAGCAACTACTGTCTCTTCAGTGTGGAGTACAGTTTCTCCATCAGTCATAGCAATGCATGAAAGTGAATCAAGTGATACTTCAAAAACAGCTTTTCCATCAGCTTCATCACTCTTCAGTACTGAGAAACCAACATCAGTGTCAGCTGAAACACAAGAGACAAGTTCTTCTTTCTCAATTGTAGATGAGGAGAGCTCAGGTGAACAGACTACTGAGATGCCCAGGAAAGACCCTGAACGTCCGACAGTCTCCTCATTGTTCAGCACAGAGAAGACAACAGTACTGCCACTCAAAGAACAAGACAGTGCTGTCACAAGTCAGACAGAGAAGTCCTCAATCTCTCCTGTTACTGCAATGACAGATCAAAGTTCCATTTTTACTACAACAGACGAGGATGGCTCAGGCATCCCAACCCAAGACATGTTGAGTCACACCTCTGTTACAGCTACGTCTTCTCTGTATAGCACTGGGACACCAACAACCACATCTCTTGATACATCATCTGCAGTAACAGACATTAAAGATAAAAGTATGAGCACTGAAACAACAACAAAGGAGTTCATTCCTACATTCAGTGGATCAACCACAGAAGCTGAAACATCATCAGTCCTCTTTACCACAGAGACAGAAGGTTCTGGAGACATCACTGCAAATTTCACAGAAGAGTCCATCATCACAGCAACTACTGTCTCTTCAGTGTGGAGTACAGTTTCTCCATCAGTCACAGCAATGCATGAAAGTGAATCAAGTGATACTTCAAAAACAGCTTTTCCATCAGCTTCATCACTCTACAGTACTGAGAAACCAACATCAGTGTCAGCTGAAACACAGGAGACTGTAACTACAAGTCAGACTGAGGAAGCATCAGTAACACCAGAGACAAGGTCTACTTTCTCAACAGCAGATGAGGAGAGCTCAGGTGAACAGACTACTGAGATGTCCAGCAAGGAAACTACAGTTACCACAGCCTCCTCATCGTTCAGCACGGGGAAGACAACAGCACTGCCAGTCACAGAACAAGACAGTGCTGTCACAAGTCGGACAGAGAAGTCCTCAATCTCTCCTGTTACTGCAATGACAGATCAAAGTTCCATTTTTACTACAACAGACGAAGATGGCTCAGGCATCCCAACCCAAGACACGTTGAGTCAAACCTCCTCTCTTACAGCTACGTCTTCTCTGTATAGCACTGGGACACCAACAACCACATCTCTTGATACATCATCTGCAGTAACAGACATTGAAGATAAAAGTATGAGCACTGAAACAACAACAACAGAGTTCAGTGGATCAACCACAAAATTCAGTGGATCAAGCACAGAAGCTGAAACAGTATCGGTCCTCTTTACCACAGAGACAGAAGGTTCTGGAGACTTTACTGCAAATTTCACAGAAGACTCCATCATCACAGCAACTACTGTCTCTTCAGTGTGGAGTACAGTTTCACCATCAGTCACACCACCATTTGAAAGCGACACAAGTGATACTTCAAAAACAGCTTTTCCATCAGCTTCATCACTCTACAGTACTGAGAAACCAACATCAGTGTCCGCTGAAACACAAGAGACTGTAACCACAAGTCAGACTGAGGAAGCATCAGTAACACCAGAGACAAGGTCTACTTTCTCAACAGCAGATGAGGAGAGCTCAGGTGAACAGACTACTGAGATGTCCAGCAAGGAAACTACAGTTACCACAGCCTCCTCATCGTTCAGCACGGGGAAGACAACAGCACTGCCAGTCACAGAACAAGACAGTGCTGTCACAAGTCGGACAGAGAAGTCCTCAATCTCTCCTGTTACTGCAATGACAGATCAAAGTTCCATTCTCACGACAACAGACGAAGATGGCTCAGGCATCCCAACCCAAGACATGTTGAGTCAAACCTCCTCTGTTACAGCTACGTCTTCTCTGTATAGCACTGGGACACCAGCAGCCACATCTCTTGAGACACCATCTGCAGTAACAGACATTGAAGATAAAAATATTAGTGCTGAAACAACAACAAAGGAGTTCAGTGGATCAACCACTGATGCTGAAACATCATCAGTCCTCTTTACCACAGAGACAGAAGGTTCTGGAGACATCACTGCAAATTTCACAGAAGAGTCCATCATCACAGCAACTACTGTCTCTTCAGTGTGGAGTACAGTTTCTCCATCAGTCACAGCAATGCATGAAAGTGAATCAAGTGATACTTCAAAAACAGCTTTTCCATCAGCTTCATCACTCTACAGTACTGAGAAACCAACATCAGTGTCAGCTGAAACACAAGAGACTGTAACTACAAGTCAGACTGAGGAAGCATCAGTAACACCAGAGACAAGGTCTACTTTCTCAACAGCAGATGAGGAGAGCTCAGGTGAACAGACTACTGAGATGCCCAGGAAAGACCCTGAACGTCCTACAGTCTCCTCATTGTTCAGCACAGAGAAGACAACAGCACTGCCAGTCACAGAACAAGACAGTGCTGTCACAAGTCGGACAGAGAAGTCCTCAATCTCTCCTGTTACTGCAATGACAGATCAAAGTTCCATTTTTACTACAACAGACGAAAATGGCTCAGGCATCCCAACCCAAGACACGTTGAGTCAAACCTCCTCTGTTACAGCTACGTCTTCTCTGTATAGCACTGGGACACCAACAACCACATCTCTTGATACATCATCTGCAGTAACAGGCATTGAAGATAAAAGTATGAGCACTGAAACAACAACAACAGAGTTCAGTGGATCAACCACAAAATTCAGTGGATCAAGCACAGAAGCTGAAACAGTATCGGTCCTCTTTACCACAGAGACAGAAGGTTCTGGAGACTTTACTGCAAATTTCACAGAAGACTCCATCATCACAGCAACTACTGTCTCTTCAGTGTGGAGTACAGTTTCACCATCAGTCACACCACCATTTGAAAGCGACACAAGTGATACTTCAAAAACAGCTTTTCCATCAGCTTCATCACTCTACAGTACTGAGAAACCAACATCAGTGTCCGCTGAAACACAAGAGACTGTAACCACAAGTCAGACTGAGGAAGCATCAGTAACACCAGAGACAAGGTCTACTTTCTCAACAGCAGATGAGGAGAGCTCAGGTGAACAGACTACTGAGATGTCCAGCAAGGAAACTACAGTTACCACAGCCTCCTCATCGTTCAGCACGGGGAAGACAACAGCACTGCCAGTCACAGAACAAGACAGTGCTGTCACAAGTCGGACAGAGAAGTCCTCAATCTCTCCTGTTACTGCAATGACAGATCAAAGTTCCATTCTCACGACAACAGACGAAGATGGCTCAGGCATCCCAACCCAAGACATGTTGAGTCAAACCTCCTCTGTTACAGCTACGTCTTCTCTGTATAGCACTGGGACACCAACAACCACATCTCTTGAGACATCATCTGCAGTAACAGACATTGAAGATAAAAGTATTAGTGCTGAAACAACAACAAAGGAGTTCAGTGGATCAACCACTGATGCTGAAACATCATCAGTCCTCTTTACCACAGAGACAGACGATTCTGGAGACATCACTGCAGATTTCACAGAAGAGTCCATCATCACAGCAACTACTGTCTCTTCAGTGTGGAGTACAGTTTCTCCATCAGTCACAGCAATGTATGAAAGTGAATCAAGTGATACTTCAAAAACAGCTTTTCCATCAGCTTCATCACTCTACAGTACTGAGAAACCAACATCAGTGTCAGCTGAAACACAAGAGACAAGTTCTTCTTTCTCAATTGTAGATGAGGAGAGCTCAGGTGAACAGACTACTGAGATGCCCAGGAAAGACCCTGAACGTCCGACAGTCTCCTCATTGTTCAGCACAGAGAAGACAACAGTACTGCCACTCACAGAACAAGACAGTGCTGTCACAAGTCAGACAGAGAAGTCCTCAATCTCTCCTGTTACTGCAATGACAGATCAAAGTTCCATTCTCACGACAACAGACGAAGATGGCTCTGGGGAATTTGAGAAAAGACCGTCAACCACTTCAACAGAAGAGGCCAGCTCAACTGGGCAACCAACTGAAATCTTGACAGAGGAATCATCTAGCCTATCTTTTTTGCCAATTACAAACCAAGAAGAGGAAGTGAGCTCTGGAATCAGCACAGACTTCGCATTAACTGAGTCTTTAAGTACCTTGGTGAGAACAACTATCAAGCCTACCACCACTGTGACCCAATTTTCTTCCACAACTGAGGCAGTGACAGCATCAGTATCTGAGTCAGGCAGTGGTGATTTTATTTCATCTGCATCCACAAATGACACTCCCCTGAAAACACCAACAGCAGCTGAGCAACCGTCGATCGACCAAACTATAGCTACAACCACATTCAGACCATCAATTACATCCACATTTATTGAGGAGGAAAGTTCAAGTAATACAGACTTTACAACTGTTACGACAAGTCCTTATACACTTAAAACCTCTCAACCCATAGCAATCCCCAGTGTCACAGTATTTACCTCAAAGGAAACCTCTCCTTATATTGACATAGAGAGCTCAACTGAAGAGGATGATTCCGGTTCAACTCCAGACGGATCTGGTGCAGAGTTTTCCACTGAGACTACCACAAGACCGCAGGATGAATTTGCTGTGGCCACAGATGAGACTGAGAGTGACATATTAAGTGCTGCATCTGCTACTCACTCCAGTTCACTGCATACCAAGGAATTTATGTCATCAACCCAATCACCACATATGACTAGCACTGAGGCTTACATTATTGAACTGTTCAGTGGAAACTTCACAGATGAGGATGACTTTTCTGATGGGTCAACTACATTTGTACCAGTCACAAGCTCTCCAGTGATGTCCACTACTGTAGCAGCAGCTACAAAACGAACCACTTTGTCCTCTAGTGCTGCTGCTGTTGCTGAAGAGAGCTCAAGTGACCAAACAACAGATAAGTCCACTGACGATGCTGTTACACAAACACCTGCTGGCACTGCTGCTTCTCCTCTTTACAGCACTAAGAATCCAAAAGCAGTGTCTCCTAAAATGCACTCTTCAACAGTTCAGGAGAGCTCAGCTGATATGTTCTCTCCAGCGTCCTCTGTGTCATCTTCAACTGTTTATGACACAGAGTCTCAAGCTGTCTCCACGGTTACATCTTCAGGTTTATTGGATATTGTTGAGAGTTTCGACTCTTCTGTTAGCAAACAACCCTTACTTTTGGAAACAGCACCTTCCGCCACAGGACTAACTGAAAGGCCAGCTGAGCTGCCTTTGAGTAGTACCACTACCTCCACATATATGAGCTCAGTGTATACAGAAGAGGTTGGTTCAGGTGACCATACCACTAATGTATTACCAAAAGTGTCTTCCCTGTTCAGCACAGAGGAACCTAAAACAGCAACAGCATTGCATGAGAGTGAAATATCTGATATTCCAAAAGCTGCTGGAACTGCAGCTTCATCTCTCTACAGCACTGAGAAGCCAAACATTACAACAGTATATGCTGTCACATCTGCCGAAGCAGTTAGCACATCTATATCTGCAACCGAAAAACAAACACCAAGTCCAGCCTTCACTTTGACAGAGGGAGAGATTTCTGGTGACCAAACCACTGAGATTTTCACCTCAAAGCCATCAGTGATGGACAGCGTCACATTCGGAGAAGCAACAGGTGAAACCGAAACCTTTGTTTCAGTTACACCAACCTCTGATGAGCAGGTTTCCTCACAGGAGGGTGAAATTAATCAAGATACAGAAAGTCCTGTCACTTCTGAAGCAACAGATCCTCCTGTTTCGAGCACTGGGAAAAATGACACTATTGAAGCTGAGCACATAATGCAATCCTCCTTTACAACTATGTCCCCCCATACAGTTGGAGCTTCAGTTAGTGATCACACTTTAGTTGACTTCACCACAGCAAGCTCTATCAGTGAACATAAGCAAGATGGGCCCACATTGATGTCTACCCCAATTCCCTCCATTATATATCACGGCATCACAGATCAACAGGTCGTGATCATCACTCCCAGTAGCAGCCAGGCCAAGAGTGACCTAACTGAACAAACACCTACTATGGTCCTACATGTGTCTCAACCCTCAACCAGCAAAACCATCATATTCACAGAGGATGTAAAAGATGAAGATAAGCTGTTCTCTGCAGTTACAGACAGTACAAGGGGAGGCAGCCCCAGTCCTGAGCTTTTCACCAAAGATGATACTATAATTGATGCAGATACTATCTCCATAGTTCCCTCCTCTTCATTTTACCAAACCGTCCAGACTGAGGAAGCTGGGGGTGTCACAGCAGTCACAATGACACAAAAGTTTGAGATAACAGAAGAACCAGAGGGGTCCGCAACTGATAGTAGCACCATCTTTTCTCCTACACCAGTAACTTTACATGCAAGCTCAGCCATTGATTCATCATTAGCTTCAACATCCTCTCAATATTTACTATCCACTTCAAAACCATCAACTGTGGAAGATCTTCTTTCTAATATGGAGACATCCAGTGAAGAGACAATCACATCCACACCACAGGCCAACCCAGCTACTACTTTGTCCACAATGTCAAGCTCTAAAGAAACACATGATTTAACTATACCACATACAGTTTTTCCTTCTACGACACATACCAAACCAGTTCCAGAGGTAATGATGGATGGTTTATCAGGCGAGGACACTGATAATGTCACTGAGATTGCTGTTTCCTCATCTTTGCCTTCTCAACTTACCTTAACTGAAACAACAGAAACAAGCTTGGTATCTCCAGTGTCCAGTGAAGAGTATATGGTCAGCACAGTTGAAAAAGCTGTTGAACCATCTGTCACTTCTGTGTTAGACCTTATTGATACAGACACAACAAGTGATCAAATTTCTGGTATACTGACAGTTTCAACAGTGAAGCCTGGACCAATATCGTTTTCAGCTACCTCACCTGAACCTGGCACTGAGGAGACTGAAATAGTAGTATCAACTACAGCTTCAAGTCTCCATGTGACAGAGCCCCTGACACAAACAGCTGCTTCTCTGCACAGTGCAATGAACACTGACCAACTGCTATCCACAACAACATTTTCTCCTCCCTACGACACTGATAAACTTTCAGTGGCAAGTACCACAGCTGTAGCAGGTATGGGGGGCTCTGGAGAAGAGATCTCAGATATCACAACTGCATCACTGAAGACAGCAGCATCTGAGAGTGAAAAGACTTTTGCCACTCCAGTATCTCCTCTGTTCAGCACAGAAAAACCAACCACAATGACCCAAGAGGATGAAAGTCAAACAAGTGAGGTAACCCCAGAGGTAGAGGAAGCATCACTGTCAGAAACAGTTTCATCCCCTACTGATGAAGCAACGTCTACGCCACTGCATGAAGAGAGCACAAGGGACCACATCACCTCCATATCTACAGAAGAATCAATTTCTACATCTGCAGATTCTTCTCCACATAGTACTTCAAAGCCTGACGTGGTGGTTCGGTTTGTCACCACCTTTGCCTCAGAATCAGATACAACACCATCTGAGGTGTCTTTTCAACAGGCCAGGTCTGAGATCACTTTCACTCACCATCCCGACATTGACATTTCCTCTGAGAAAACTGTGTTGGCCACAGCCAGTTCAATATTGCCCAGTGAGGAGTCAAACCAGCACTTTGAACCAACTGATGTGACTCCCCAGACTGGAGTTGCAACCACTTCCCTGCAAGATAAGACAGCTGAAGCACCAAGTGGAGTACCTATAACCAAAGAAGTTTCAACTGAGGCTGAAGATAGCACAAACAAAGACAATGAAGACCATGAAACATCTACTGATGCTGCAATAATGTCACATCCTACATATGAAACACTAGATTCTAATGGGACGGAGCTTGCTGGGGTTGAATACACAACTCCAAACCTTGCAAGCTCAGATACTAAAGTAGTGGTCACCACAATGACATCTGAACGCATTTCCTTTGAACCTACTTCAAATGCCCTTTCAGCATCAGCATCATCACACCCTGATGTCATGGTGCAATATGTAGCAACAGATTCACCTGTACAACACCTAACAACTCCCCAGAAGTCATTTGAACAAGCCAGGTCAGAGATTGCACTAACACACCGCCCTCCCACTGATACTTCTTCCCAGGGTGTATCACTGACAACTGAAACCTCTCCTTTGGTGGATGAAGCCGTATCTGCTTCGGTTGAAGATGGGACAGTTGAGCCCACTGTTGAGCAGGTTTCAAGTGGTGCAAAGATTGAACCATCTCCAGATACAAATGTCCAAATAAATCCCTCTTCTCCAGATGACAGTATTTATGGGGGTATAGATTATCCGACCCCAGATTATGACACACCAAACCTGGACATCGTTGAAGCAGGTCCAAAAAACCAAGAAACTACAACACCAAGAGAAGTAGTCGTGTCTATTACTACACCGCCCGTTTTTGCTCAAACATCTGAGAGTCATCCTGTTGACTCGGTGAGCAGTTCTGAAAATGACACCGAGTCACCTGTAGTAGCAGCAGCTATCACTGTCTTGCCTTCTGCCTCAGCTCCTGTCAGTGGAAATTCCTCCTCTAGCTCTGAGAGTGATTCAAAAAGCACCAGCAGCTCAGAAGAAAGCATGTCCACAGCAGGCACTGTTAAGATGGGTGCTGATGAGTCTAAGGACAATGGCTCTGCACTTCTATCTGCCACGACTAAGTCACCCTCCATCCCTAGCACTGGGGCTGAAAGTGGGTCAGTCAGTTCTGAAAGTGTGTCTGGAGAGATAATAACTACAGAGAAACCAAAGATTGACAGTACAGATGAACAGTCTCTGTCCCCAGATGAAATCCAGACTGTATTCAAGGTTGATGCTACCACAGCTTCAAAGATGGACTCCACTAGTGTTGATAGCACCTCTGGGAATGAGGAAGCTGTGGGAGAAATTGAGGGAAATGTGTCTCCTCACACTGAAATACCCACAAGGACCCATGTAGAGGTCACAACAGTGAAACTAGCTCAAGCACAAAGCCAGCCAGGGTCAGTTGCATCTAAAGCCACCACTCCGTCATCCACTTTTTCTGAGGTGGATAAGAATCAGGACACTGACTTAACTCCACCTCCATCACTCACTGGAGGAGAACCACCACTAGGTGGGGAGGAAACAACTGCACTACCTGACACAGCACTGGATTTGGGGCACACCGTTGTTGGCGAGACTGTTGACATTCCAGGTACATTTCTTTAAATGGCTTTCATTGGAATACAACAAAATGTGTAAGATCAGATTTTCATTTTCCAATTTAAATAATATTTTTTTTTGTTGCTTTTTTTGTTCTCTAAACAGCACTTCACTTGTGTTCACAAAACATTTGTCTGAATGGAGGATCTTGCTACAAGAGTGGCAGCATGTATATGTGTAGCTGTGCTCCTGGTTACAGTGGGGACCGCTGTGAAACAGGTAGGACACATTTATGTACCATAAATTCCTATCACAATATCTCACTGCCTTAACTTCAACCAAGATGCATCAAATTGAGCTGAGACAAGTTTTAATGTAGTAGGGAGTTGGTGTTGTTGTTTGCCTTTTGTTATTCATCTTGTGTGTGTTTCTTTTCTGTAGATATTGATGAGTGCCAGTCAAACCCTTGCCGCAATGGAGGTACATGTGTTGATGGGCTGGCTTCCTTCACATGTGTGTGCCTGCCAAGCTACTCCGGGCTGTATTGTGAGGAGGGTAAGTGTGTGGTTTATTGGATGGATTCTTCTTTCTGAGTATTCTGAACACTTTTCATTTCATTAATTTTTTAACTTGTTCTAACCATTCATGTACACCGTCTACACTCCAAACTATTTTCATATGACACGATAGAATAAACAATTGCTGGTCTTGTATTTGATAATGTGTTTAGACACCTGGGAAATGAAGTATTGATATAGTAAGATTTCTCCCAGGCATTAACTGAGTCATTAAGACCATATTTATCTCATCACCGCAATCACCTTTTAACGTCTGTTTTTAGTATCGCCTGAAGGTCTTTCATGTCTGATAATACTTGTGTTACTTCAATCACCGTCGAGTATTAGTTTCCACAAGTTTCAGACGCACAGACAGTTGACACATTTTTGCTATACCCTGTTTCAGACATTCAGTTCATAGAGGGATGGCAAGTGTGGTGTACACTTCACTGCAGACTTCAAATCACTTCTTGATATTTCCATCTATGACAACACAGTTAGACTGGAATTACACTGAGTACTTACTGGGTAACCAAACTCATCTACACAAAGCCTTTCTTGAGTAATGTGGATTAAATTATTCTGAAGTTCCCTTTTCCCTCCAATTTTACTTTAGTTTTCCAGTTGCGCCCCACTTTCATCCCAAGTGTGTTGAACCCAGGGCATCATCTGCCTCGGCTGATTTCTCTTGACCAGTGTCTACACCCTAAATTTTGTTGGGATCACTCATCAGTGAATCACACCCAGATTGTGTACTCAGACGCAGCTGCTGTCTCAGAAGGTTTTGCCAGGAGAAAGGGAGAGAATGTAACTTGAAGAGGAACAACCCAGGGAACGATTCTGCCTCTCGTTTTGTCTGTTAATGTTTGGAAGCTGGGTTGAGGAGGGGAGGGAGGAACAAACAGACAGTAAATTTAGTTGCTGCAGAATATGTTGTTACACATACCCACATAGCATTGGTCGGGTCAAGAGGGGGGTGGTATCAAGTGACTGGAAAAATGTCCAGTATTTGGTGAAATTATATAAAATGTACCCATTTTACCACCGCACCTTAGCCCAAACCTACTGTTCATCTTAAAACCTCTCAAGTTTTCTGGCTTTAACATGAATTTGACCTGTTTCCGACTGCATAACTCATCCTCCATTAATGACTCTGACTGTACTTTGGAATCTTAATTTACTGATTCTCTGACTGAATAGTCAGAGATAACAGCAGGCCTGAAGGGTCAGTATACTGAAGTGTTGGGAGAACTGCTGATGTAGCAGATTACATGATGTCATGAATATCAACATGGTGATGTTAAATACGTAGATGCATGGATGATAGCAACAGCTAAAAGTCTGTCCTCTGAAAATGTCTCTTGATATGTTGCCATCAGTTTTTCCTGTATACCTCATTCCCTCTCGCTTTCTGTCCCATCAGACACGGAGACATGTGGCTATGGCTGGCATAAGTTTCAGGGCCACTGCTACAAGTACTTCCCCCATAGAAGAAACTGGGACACAGCAGAGAGAGAGTGCCGCATGCAGGGGGCTCATCTGACCAGCATCCTCTCCCACGAGGAGCAACAGTTTGTCAACCGTAAGTTAAAGATCGAAAGATTGAAGATAATCGATCATAAGTGCAGGAATGTGTTCATGTCCTACTTTACAAAACCTACATCATAAGATTGAAAATGTAGAAGTTCCCCTTCAAAGCCACATCAAATACACAAATGTAGTCGTACAGTAAATGCTCTTGAATTGCACTGATTCAGGCACCCAAAATGCTATTGCTCTCTCTCTCTTCATCTTGCACTATAACTGAACAGTCCCAAAAAGGACATACTGTGGCAACAAACAGACATAATCTGCTGTGCTTCACTCTATGGCAGGTCTTGGACAGGACTACCAGTGGATCGGCCTGAATGATAAGATGTTTGACAATGACTTCCGCTGGACTGATGGCAGCCCCGTGGTAAGATAGGTTGCTTTCTCACATATTTTGGTCTCAACTAACATGGCACAGAGACAATGTAAATATTTGGAGGAAAAAGTGCCAATGGCAGATAGAGTCATCTAGGGAGAGTCGTTCTTTTCAGGGGCTGTGGTGACTTTCTCATGACGTACTGTCCTCTGCCTCATATTGCTACACCCTGTTGGGTGACTGCTCTGGTGATAAATCTGATGTACTGTCGAACATGCCATAAGGCACCACTGAATCCTTTTAATCAACGTGAGCCCAGCGCAAGAAAACCAGGAGCTGCAATGATGCAAGAAGATTTCGATCCAATGCAAAAGCATAGGAAAGGGAGAGAAATGCACACTGTTCATAAATGTAGTGTTTCTAAAACAGCACATACAGTAAGTGGGAGTGTGTTTGCTTTAGTGGTTGTAGCTGCTGAATATCCCCCTCACTAGACAGGAAAGTGGCTAATTGCTATGTGCATCCGTGTTGTACAGATTGATGTTCTCACTTCAAAGATAATCCTCCAGGACCAGAGATAGGGGAAGCATAGAGAGCCTGGGGGTTAAAAGATAAGCACAGGCTGCCTGTGGAGACTCTTTCTCAGCTGAAAGATTGAAGGGTGATGAGGATGTGACTGACGCTTTTCGGAGGGGAGTTTGGCAGGCGTGGACAGGTATGGCCCCCCTACAACCCCCACATGCATCAGAAGGCCCAGCCAGCAGGCAGCCACCCAGGGAAAGGGCCACCAGGCAGGCAGACACACAGATGGACAGCACCTGTGCTTGGGGAAAAAACTGGATAGAAGCAGCCCAGGGGGTCTGGGTGGGTGGTCACCTCCAGTTGATATAAATATAATAAATAAGACTACTTTTAAACAACTGGGAAATATTTATCTATAGTTAAAGTAAAAGAAATTTGATTAATATTGACAGTAAGACACTGAAACATCCAAGTTGGTGTATATTTGAGTTTGTGTTTGTGTGTGTGTGGGTGATCAAAGTTTGTTTGGTTATTTTGAGGAGGATGCAGGCCTGCTGTGCAGCTGATGGGTCACCATTTGTTAAATTGAAGTGAGCTGAGCAGGAAGTCAGTGTGTGTTTGCTCACCATAATGACAGAGTAGCAGAGCCTCAAGGCATGATTGGAGGAGTTGGGGGAGGGGGGGGAGTCACAGCTTTGAAGAGACTGTTTGAACCTAGAACGCGCTGAAAGACTGCAGGTAGCATCGATTCGTGGTTGAATGCCCCACAGCACTACAGCTGTGTGTATACTGTATTAATGTGTAAATGTGTGTGTGAGAGAGAGAGCGTGTGTGGATTTTTTTGCCTGCACAATTACACATATACAGTAATGCCAGGCATGCAGACTGTGTGATATAATGACATAATATAGTTTTCCATCATCATAAGGCCCTTTAATCCAATACATGGAGCAATTTCTGGGCACTGATCCTGTCTAGTATGTCAAGTGTGTGATTATCTTTCATTGCTCGTAAATGATCTTACTAGAAGTGCACTGGGCAGCGCTGTCATTTAGAAACTTCTTAAAAACCCGACCCACTGTTAAAGCTGCTCATTCTGTATCTTAAAATTAGATTTGCAGCGCAGTAATGTTGCTGGCTGCAATCTGAATATAGTTTACAAGCCCATTTTATGAGTGTTTTTCTTTCTGTGCCTTGTGTTATACAGCGCCTGCAAGGGTCCCTCACAGCTTGAACTCTGATGAGGTCACCAAGCTCAGTTTGACATGTCTACTGGAAAGATGCAGTTGCTCCCTCTTGTGGTCATTAGTTAAAATCACAGTGATGGGAAACTGCTGCCAAATCAGCACAGAATCTCTATTTTTGGGATGGTTGTAACAATATATGACATTATCAGACAAACATAACAGGCAACTACTACTCCTAAAATAGGTTGTAATAATAATAATAATAATAATAATAATAATAATAATAATAATAATAATAATATCTGTGTTCGGGTTAGAATATGTGTGTTTTTTGACAGGTTTTTTAAGACACATTTGCATTCAAAAACAGGTTCCTTAATGCACTGTTTCCCAACGTTTTGAGACACGGCACATATTTTACATTAGAAAAATCACAAGGCACACCACCACCAAACAAAAATGTCACAAAAAGGTAATTTTCCACGGCACCCCTGATGATTTCTCACGGCACACTTATGTGCCGCGGCACAGTGGTTTGGAAACACTGCCCTGAAGGACGTAAATTCCGCCATAATGTCTTACTCTTTATGCTTTTTTCTCTTTCCAGCAATATGAAAACTGGAGGCCCAACCAGCCCGACAGCTTCTTCACTTCAGGAGAGGACTGTGTTGTGATGATATGGCATGAGGACGGCCAGTGGAATGATGTTCCATGCAACTACCACCTCACCTTCACCTGCAAGAAGGGCACAGGTACAAAATACTGCTGAATTAGCTCAAATCATCTCTTACATAAGCATGAATGCATAAAGCAGAGCTCTGCTGAATGCAGAGAAGGCAAATCTGTCTTCTGTTACTGTAAAAACATTGTGGTCTGCTCTGTTCCTCAGTGGCCTGCAGCCAGCCCCCTCTGGTGGAGAATGCAAGTACCTTTGGTAAGAAGCGTGAGAGATATGAGATCAACTCCCTGGTGAGGTACCAGTGCCGGACGGGCTTTATTCAGAGGCATGTCCCAACTATCCGTTGTCGTGGAGATGGACAATGGGATAGCCCTAAAATCTCCTGCATGAATCGTAAGTATAGCAAGTGTTGCTCTTAATAGATAGACATTGTTCTGCATGTCTCCCACTGTAAAACACTCTGAAAAACACCATCAGCGTTTAGAGCTAATATATGATTTTTCTCTGACAGCATCAGGCTATCAGAGGACCTTTATCAGAAGACATCAGCACAATAGTCTCTACAGCATCAACAACTTCAAGAGATGGCAAGATGAGGCCGCCCGCTTTCACCAGCAGCGCTACCGGGGGAGGAGAGACAGGACTGCACATAGAGAGCAGAAGAGACAGTGATTGCTGTGTAACATGGCACAGCCTCCCCGAGACGAGAACACATGGCAGACGCTCGTGTGGAAAGAGGAAAAGGATTCTCAAAGGAAAAGCACAAGAGAAAACTCACCAACGAAACCGAGAGAATAACCTGCAGCTTTCTTGCATTTTGGATGACGACGGAATCTTATGAAGTGCCTTTTAAAGAGATGTTGATCCATGACTTTTCTTATCAAGGGGCACTGTTTTACAACAATGCCAATGTGGATAAAATACTTTCAGCTGGCTACTGGAAAAGCAAAAAAGTACACTCATCATTCTTTTTGAAACTGCGGAAGATTTTTCTTTGTCCTTATCAAATAATACATTCACGATTGTTGTCCGATACCTTTGTACACCGACTGTGCTATTTAAAATCACCATAAGTGTTCCTTATTCATAGAAAACAAAGCTGTTGTGAAATTATAGCGCTTATGTAAAGGAATCCATTATGTTGTCGTGCTGTTTTAAGCTGGGCTTCATTTTAATGAGCATGCATGCATTATGCATATATACTGAAGTCCCCAAAGTTTTAACTATGTTTATTCTCTGTCCAAGTCTGGCTTCTCAGAACACAGTGGAGGCATCATTGGCGATGACTGATCATGCAGCAGACTCATAGTTTGCATTAGTAGAATATTATATCACATTTATAGGACTCTAAACCTTTAGAAAGAATCTTTCTCCAGTCTTCAGACCTAATCAGCAGAGGCACAAATCATACTCTGAAACACGGTTTCAAAAGTTTTCTCGCGTTTCAGATTCCAGATTAATAATACACCCAAGTTTGGGGAAATTTCACCAAGTTGCTCGGTTAAATGTTGGAGACTTTCTTTGTAGTGGCAGCTTTCAAAGTACCAAATTACCACCTTTCAGTAGCTCCAGCCTTCACTGGATCTCTCTGACGTCTTGTCAAGTGAAATGTTTCTGGATAGATTTCTATAGAAGCAATTTTTAAAAACTTACTGATTTTTCTTCTTTTGTATGAAATGCAATTTAATATGAGCGAGTGCTCTCTAAGTACTTACAAAGCCTCTGTCAACTGATGGAAATCGATGTCCATCTAATATTTTAAAGTGAAAGAAGGGAAGCGTGGCTCAAGTAGCCTGTATTGTCTGCTCACATGCGTTCAGTGCATAACTCACTCTTAGTCGCTGCAGCACGTTTACAATAACTGTAATGCTGTTCCTAATTACACACCCAAGAGTCTTGCTCTCACCTGTTGCTGTTGTGTTGTAGCTTGTGGCAGTTTTCTAGGTAACGCTTTTCTCCTGCACACTTTCTGTTATTGTGGTCCATTGGAATCAGCCATTGAGAGAATGTATTTTGTGAAACACTCAAAAAGACTTGAACGTAACGGCTGTTTAGGCAGAGATCCATATAATTTATTTTCAAGCTGCTCTTGATCTCCTTACTTGTTTTATACTCACAGGTAAAATATGATGCTGTCACCTGACCCGGCAGTGCTCTTCATATATTTTTATTGTATGTGCAACAGGAGACCAGCCACAATCACAGACTGTCTAAATGGGATGCAATGAAGATGAAAAATTCTTAACAATACAATGGATTTATATGTTTTTGTTTTTTTTTTTTTTACATCTGTAATGCCAGCAGTGGACCAAAGATGGAGGGCCCCATCGGCTGCAATAATGTTGTTCTGTAACATTAACAAAATATTCATAGATGTGGGTGGTTTGTCTCCAGCATTATTTTTTCAAATGGAAAAACGTTTGTTTTGTCTGCCTGTGAATGTCTGCGTGTGTGTGTGCGTGTGTGAGTGATTGTATGTGTGTTTCAGCCTTAATGTGCCTATAATATCATTTTATATTTATAACAGTCTGTTTTTTATTTTACAATGTGAATGTCTGGGATGTTTGTGATTTTTTTTTTTTTTTTTAACGAGATCAAACAGTTTTGTTTTTTTTTCCCTGCTTTAAATCACCAAAGAAATAAAATATATGGATATTATATACTAATAACATTTAATTTGGACTTTTTACAGACATTTCGGGAAAGGCATTGGGACTGCTGTGTGCTGTTTGTGCATGTTCTGCTTGTGTTTGTGTAGCTTTTCTCCAGATGTTTTGGTTTCCTCTTTTCAAAGACATGTGGGTTTGGTGGAGTCCACAGTTAGTTTTTCTAGTGCTTTGATGGAGTAGCAACCTTTTAATAGTATTTTTTTATGGCACGCTTAGATCCTCTTGCACTAATTTAAGTTTTGCATGGAGTAAGTAGTGCAGAGGTTTCACCAGCAGGCAGTGCTATCGGACTAAGCCCTAAACCTGAGATTTTTGTCTGGAAAAGGACAGATATTTCATTTCCCTCTGTGAAAAACTCACACAACTCACGGAAGCTCTAAATATAATGTGAAAAATTTGCACTGACTCCTCAGAATTACGATCAGTCTCTGTAGAACATCATATCGAGGTCCCATTCTCAAAGTATTGCGGTGTCTGGCACCTACATCAGACACCTCTCAAAAACCTATCAGGCATGCTCTACAAGCCTGTTGGTAGACAGACGGTGCATTCAGGATGAGCAGATAGGAAGTGGCACTGTGAATTATAGCAAACATATGGAGTACGAGCTGGATTAGGTAAAAGTGACACATGCTGAAATGGCTGATGCTGCAGAACTGTGGACGTGCATACCACACTACAGCTTTTTTAGTCAATAGCATGGCTGTAGGTGGCTCCTCTTGAATGTCAAATAGTTCTTACGCCTACATGGCGTTGCATAAAGGAAGCAGATTAATTCCCTTGGTGTAAAAACAGAAGCTTTTTCAGTACATTACAATTCACCGCTATTCCCAGACCGCCTCCTTCTGCAGCAGTGACATGAAGTCCACATTGACACTTACTAACAGCACAAGACACCGTTACCAGGGTAATAACATCAAGTTTGTAGATGTAATCTGTGTGTAAGCCGGGGTCGCTGCGGTTTTCACTGTGACTGCCTACTCTGTCATTACAGAAGATTTGTCTCGTGATTAAAGGCTGCTCCTGGATGCCCCAGCGAGAGTAAAACCTACATTCCTGTCTCATGAAATGCAGATGTCTCATGGGTGATCAGTGGAAAAACCTGGACCTCTGAGCCCCGGTCCCTGTGGGATTTAACAAGCTTTCGAGGTTTGTTTTGGAAAGGAAACGCACCCTGGCTCTTCCTGATAGCTCCTCGGGGCGTGACAGAGGCCTCAGACTGTCTGCTCTGATGCAGAGTGTCTATCATTCACCACTCATTACCCTGCAATTTCCCTGTCACATTACTTAATATGGGTACCTCTGAGTGACAAACGTTTGGGATGCAGCGTCATCAGACTTGCTGAAAGTCAGCACAACATCTGATTGGTTGAAACCACAGAAGCAAACCAAAAATAAATGCCTGGTAATACTCCTGCAAAATCAGCAGTGAGGCTGTGGTTGCCCCGCAATCGCTCATCGATTTTGCTGTCTGCTTCCAGCATAAGAAAAGCCAGAGACAAAGAAAACTCACTTTATGACTTGAGTGTAGGCCTGGGCGATATATCGATTTTTTCGATTAATTCGAATTTTTTGCTGTGGTCGATGTAAAAAATAAAAAAATCGAGTTTTTTCTCCTCTTGCTACGACGCGCCTTTTGCCCCCCAGGGGCTTCCATAGCCATGGGACAGTATAAGTTCCGTTGCGCCATCGCGTTGTCTCGTGTTTGATTCTTCGCGAGTAGTGAGATGAGAAATAGAAAGTGAGCGCTGCAGCGAGCGAAGAAACTGTCGATAAAACAGGGAAAGTCAGCTCGTCAGTGTGGCAATTTTTTGGATTTTGTAAGTCGGACCGTAGTCAGATCCTCTACGGTGGCCGACGAGGGCAAACGCGCCGCAAACGGCAAAACGCTGCAAACAAACGCAAAGCCAAAAACACACAAACACATAAAACAAATGCAACAGAAAAACGCTGCAAGAGAAAAATGCTGCAATCACAGAAACGAAGCAGAAGCAAAAACTTACAAACACACAAAACAAATGCGAAAGAAAAACGCTGCAGTGCTGCAAGAGAGCTAAAGCTAATTAAATTAAAACACGCTAACATTAGCTACGTAACTGTGCTGCTCTTCTATACAATTGCAAAAGGTTACGGCCAAGTGTTTAAAAAAATACACAAAGGAAAACGCACCTTTTTCACTCTCCTCTCCAAAACTTAGCCTATTTTCTTCTTCTTCGTGTCTTTCAAGAGGGTCTGGTCCCACGGTCCCACAGGACCGGTCCATCCCTCAGGTCGAGTCCCCCTAGTGGCCTGGCGCACTTCCGTTTTGTCGAGTGAGTTTGCGGCGTTTCTCTCTTGCAGTTGTTTTGCGGTTTTGTGTGTTTTGATATTTGCAGCGTTTTTCTTTCGCATTTGTTTTGTGTGTTTGTAAGTTTTTGCTTCTGCTTCGTTTCTGTGATTGCAGCATTTTTCTCTTGCAGCGTTTTTCTGTTGCATTTGTTTTATGTGTTTGTGTGTTTTTGGCTTTGCATCATTCCTGTGTTTTTTTGCCGTTTGCGGCGCGTTTGTCCTCGTCGGCCACCGTACAGATCAGTGTGGTTTGTAAAGTACGCAAGACCGTCGTTCCCACCAAGAGCGGTTAATACCACAAACTTGTTTAACCACCTTGGCCGCGCTCACCCTTCGGAGCGCAGCCGTATTCGCCAACGTCCAATAACATCTTCTACCGCAGCACCGCCGCACAAGCAGCAGACCTCCATGCAGAGGTGCTCTGCTTCAGTGCCTTAAGACAAATCATCTAAAAGGCACAAAGACATAACGGAGGCAGTGGCATCATATAGATAAAGACATGCTCCGCTGAGCACTGTGGAGAAGACAGCTTATAAAACACGTGTTGGACTCTGTCATTTGTACTTATTGTCTTCTTTAAAAAGAAGGAAAAAAATCGTAAATAGAGTTTTTTGTGAAAAAATTGGAGATTTTATTTTTAGGCCATATCGCCCAGCCCTACTTGAGTGTGCAGAAACATAAATGTTTTGTGCATTTACATCTTAAAATGTAACTTTATTAGAAGTTATTAGAAGTTTTGAAGTCTGAAAAGTTCTGCTAATCTCTTTTTGTCTGCTGCTGTCTGCCTCAGTGTGCACAGAACAAAAAGCTCGTATCAATGGACTTTTCAGCATCATGGACATTTACATTTGTCTGGCATTTTGCTGATGTATCAACCTAAACCTGACCCCATTCCCACGCGTTCCCACAGCACTCTTAAAGACTGTGGTACTGTTCCCTTTGTCTAATGTGTGGTGGGCTGGCAGCCTGGCACTGAATAAAAAAATGCCAAAGAATAAATAAATGTGAGGAGAGTCTAATCTTAAGTCCTCTCAGCGACATGGGCTCATGCCAGATACATGGCCCCTGGCCACGGCAGCTTAGACAGTACTGCTTAAATCTCTGCTTAAACCTCTGTGTCTCCACATAATACATGCTGATTTGGTTCCAGTGGAAATAGAAATGTTCACTGTTCAAAAAGGGACACGACTGATTTAAAGGTTGTATTCTTTATTTCAAACTGCTTTGTTGAAAAAGGTACACGGCGATAAGATACGAAAATACCTTCACCCTTTTTTTCATGCACAAGCGTGTACACGCAAGTACTGCTTTTACAGACGATGCATCACCATATTACCACATGAAACCTGCAGTGTGCACCATGTGTCAGTGCCCAGAGTTAGAAAAAGTATAAAGGGATAATGTACCAAAAAGCAAAACATCAAATTATTTTTTGTAACTGATGTCTGTAGATGGTGCTGTCTTCTGGTTGTGGTTGTTTCTATTCCCAAACACTTTTTCAGATCCAGTCACGACAGCATGACTATCTATGAATCCTTATTTAGGAGCGTCATCAGTATTACTCAGGTCTTTCAAAGAATAGAGCACAGGTGGAAATGTACCATTTATAGCTCCTAACCTCACAGAGTTTGTGTGAGTGGATGTTAGCACATGCATTTTTCAGATGTACTTGTAACTACTGTAATATTAGATCTCAGGGAAGTGCTACAACTGTTAGACAATCAGAGTTATGTTTTGGCAAGAGATTGTGTTCAGGGCAAAAGGATCTGCATTCACTAACTGGCTGAAATCTTGCTGTTTTGAATGTGCCCGATGTAAGATGTCTACAAACTACACAGAATCTGTATTTTTGCACTTAAAAAGAACACTACAAACATGTAAAAAAAAAAACAAAAAAACCCTATAGTTACAAACATCATTAAAAAAAAGGAAAAACATTTTGTTAACATGATCAAACATGAGGTTACAATAGTAAAAATATCTTTCAAATTGTAATTGGGAGTTGATCTATTGGGAGCTATCGATGCAGAATAGGTCACAGTCCATCAAGACGTTTACATTCATTTGCAAGTTAAACAGTAAATTTGATGTCAACTCCTCAGGTGGAAAAACCTTTTGGCAGTTTAAGAGGTGAAAAAAGAGCTTCAGCTCTGATTAGAGAGGGATCCAGCTGACATGTATATATCTATAGCTCAACAGTGGTAGCCAAGTTCTGTTCATGACTCTGTAATCAAACTAAGGCCTTTTGTTGATGTGATACCTGATAAATTCATAACATATCATATCGTTTTGTTCATTAGACGAATGTTAAAGCAGCAAACATCATCTGAGAGCATCAACGCTCGAAATCTTGAACGTCACACATCTAATCGTTCTGCGGAGGACAAACCGAACTTGGATGATGTTTCACAACCACCGAGTTCTTGTCTCTGTCACATCACTCGTACGTTAACACTGTTGCCTTTTCCCTAACAGTCTGTGTAAAATTAATGAATGCACAGTTAGAGAAAAACAAAACTTAATAGCTACAAAATAATTTCTCATTCATTGCATATGGATGGAAGACGTACAGCATGTGTTTTTTAGGCATTAAAAAGGGTTATCACAGTTTCAGAAAGGTACTGAGTTCATGCTAGTTAAGATCCAAAGCTCGTATGCTTTATTGTTGATTTTACTGGTTGTGGTTGTTGCTGCTCTTTGGTGGTTACGGCTTCCCTACTCTCAACTACCCCTCTCACTGCTCAGCCTTGAAACAGTAGACGCCGTAAGACTTTTGCGATTTGTCTGGGAACCCAACAAAGCGCACTGCAGCTTCTGTGGGGCTGCAGTTCTTGCGAGGCCTGGAGATGGGGTAGCGGACACTTCCGTCGGCCAACCAGCCGGCATCGCAGCGATCGTAGCCCTCGAGCTTCCAGGCGGAGAACATGTGGCCCACCTTGGCGATCTCTGCGCCATCGTCTAAGCATGCCTGCACAGCCTCGTCAAAGGTCAGGCTGTCGGGTTGGACCAGCCAATAGAAACGTCCTGACAGCAGAGAAAGTGAAAGAGGTGGTCAACTATATTTTCTTGGTCAAAGAATCCTTTTCCAAAGCAAGGCCACACGTGGCAAATTTCTAATAAAATCATGAAAATGCTAAATATATATCCTGATTACCACCATGAGAATAATACAAAAAAAAAATGAATCAAGAAAATAGTAAACAAATACAAAAAACTCACCCTTGAATTCAGGAGAATAGCAGAACACATCAAAGCGGCTCATTCTGTCACGGCGGCCATAGCTTCTGAGACCAGGCCCGTTGTTGGAGCCGCCACAAGGCTCTCTGGGCATGGTGATGGGATACTGCACTGTGCCATCACTCAGCCAGCCAGCGTTGCACCAGTCCAGGCCGCCCTTCCAGGCCTCCAACAGCTGATCATGGGTGGCGACCACAGCATCCTGCTCCATACAGGCCTGCACGGCGTCGTCGAAGTTCAGGTTGTAGCGGCCCGAATAAGGGGAGTATGGGAACACAACACCTGAGTGAAGCAAAAGAGACGAAATGAATCTGATAACATGTCAACCTATTAGTCTATGTTCAGTTTTGTTAGTGAATGAAGGCCTGTAAGTATTTCAGCTTGCAAAAATGTCTGCAGTTTGCTAATTTTGTGCTTGTCTACCCCTCTGCATGGAGGAAAAGATTGTCTTATGCATACTAGGTGTTAAGTTCTGCAGCATTAAGACCGGAGCGAAGTACTTTAAGCTGCTTTAACTGCATGGATCCAACAAGAAGTGATAAAATACTGATTCGAATGTGAATCTACACATCAGTGCAATCCAATTTAAGAGAAATATGTGTGGAATGCTGCAAGATTTTCAGTTTTACCTTAATACATTATCAACTGTATTTCATGATTATTTTAAGATTTTCTCTGAAATGACTTCAGCCTCCACCCAGATTGATCCTTCACACATGTGAAAAACTGGGTGGGAGCTGCTCTTTGGTGCAGAAGAGCTCTAACATACTGCAGTCATTTAGTGTGTTACCATGCAAGGTTTCAGGAATCTTCGCATAAATATGGAAATAACCTTAACTTGAATGAAAAGCAGTTTCACTTTGAATGGTACATTTTAAAAGGAAAACAGTTTGACGAGTAAATCAGGTGTGTGTATGAGCATATGAAGCGGAAAAGATGGGAAATGTGTTTGTGTTTACTTATGAGTGTGAACAGTGTTCAAATACAATAATGACAGAATCATTACAGCGGTTTGGATAAATCAGCACAAGCTGTCTGTGCTTTTGTTTTTCCACAAGAAAAGGAAATGTGAATGTTTTCAATAACTAGAAACACAAATATCGCTGTGGAAGATGATAAATCATGAACTATACATTTTATGACAAGGGAAAGTGCCCCTAATGTTTTTACAGCTGTTGTATTAAGTCATATTTTAAGACGTATCCCTTAGCTACTTTTATAAAAAACAGCATTTACCATCAGTGAGACCACCACGCACTTCCAACATAATCTCTTGGATGGTGTCTTCCATCCCGTTGATGATCTCACAGCGGTATTTTCCCGTGTCTTCCATGGAGACGTCAGTTATTACTAAGGTGGCATCTTCATTGTCGAGCTCCTGCAAAAAGACGCGGTCCTCGAAGCTTCCATAGGTCTTCTTGTGGAATCCCATTGAAAGCAGCACATCCTCGTTCAGCGCCTCGTCATGTGCCACCTTGGTCCATTTGACTCGGACACCAATGCTGCCAAAGGACATGGTGTCCTTGTCCAGGAGCCGGCAGGGCAGGGTGACGTTGGAGCCGAGGTCAGCAAAAATCTTAACTGGAAAAGAAGAAAACATGATACAACCTTAGTGGAGTTTGGTGGTGATGAGTGATTATGATACTTGCATCCAGAAGCTTTTGACTTTATGCTTGGTATGAAACTGATGCAGTAAAGTCTGAGAAACACCAATAAAGGGAAAAACAAAACAAAACAAAACAAAACAAAACAAAACAAAACAAAACAAAACACTCTTTTCCTCAATTCTTCCTTCTTTACTGACTGTTCTTTATACATAGTTCTTCCACAGCATGTTTGGTATGTGTGGACTGTATTACACTGTACATTTTAGCGGACACGAACACACATATGCAGTTAAAAGTAGCCTCTCACACAAAACCTTCAAAGAGTCAGGGGGGATCCTGTTCGGTTTATGAGATCCAGTGCTGGAAAGCAGCCAGTCTTCAGCCCCTGGAGTCAACCGTCCTCTTCAGTCTCCTTCCTGCTCTCATCAGTCTTGGCACTTGTAAAGCTGTATTTCTGAGCATTAACCCTCAAAAAGAAGTGCTTATCTTTGATCCGCTCCATCTGACTTGTGTAAAGTATATCAGGCACCATGTGAATAACAGGAAAAGTAAGCAGATAATATAGTTAGTGATTTACAGAATCCAGCTGCCATCCTTTTTATTCACCCTGTGCAGTTCTTTTCTATCCTCCCTGAACAAACTGGGCCACCATTTAACTCAAAACGGCAGGTCGTGCATGTCTCACCGTGGGTTTCTACGGTCTCCTTGACCTCTATGTTTAGACCTCACAGGGTTTGCTTTGTTAAGACGACCCCAGCCAGCAAGGGGTGGCCTTTGCCAGGCAATAATAATAAGCACCAGATGGATGCACACAGCTCCTGACCCCCACCACCACAGGTACAGCCTTCAAAAATCAACCTTGTAAGTGGAGTCAAACTGCAATGCACAGGACTTGTAAGATAATATGATCATTACATAACTGAATTAATCATCTGGCCTTTCCGACTGAGAATGTAAGCGTTTGTGTTGGGGCGCCTCACTTTAAGCAGCAACTCCAGAGCCATGACTGGAATACTGTGCCACCGGTCCCTCAGCGGGGACGTTTCCCACATGGGCAATCCAGGAAATAATTGGAGCCACTGGATTGCAGCCTTCCGCTCTGATCAACCTGCCCCACAGCCCACATACACACACACAGGGGAGTGACACTGAAACGACTTCTAAGCAGTCCTGTGCCTAAACTGTCCCAGTTCTCCATTCTGACCACACAGCAGACGCATGTCTGGACTTTGTCCACTGGTGCTCAGATCATTAGTATTGAGCTCTCCTGCACAAGGATTTAATTAGCAGAAGCACTGCTGACAGACCTAATCTACCCTTCAGTCCAACACTTGTGCCACTTTTTCTTCCATTTTTTCATTTTTTTTCATTAGACTGCAAAGCTTCTCATATGCCAGAGGCTACTTCTATTACTCAATCACCACACCCTCTGGCCTCACTCCCGTCTTGACTGGTCAACAAGATGCCAGGTATTTTACGCAGCTGTCAATTACTGATGCCGTTAAAAGCAGCGTAGACTTTAAAAGCAGTCTGGACAAGAGTGCTCTTTGCCTGTTCTGTCAATGAGGAATGACTCACAGCTTCGTCGTGCCTCGTAAATTCTCTGCATGGGTAGCAATTGCATGAAGTGTGATTGAAACCTGTAAGACCCAGGATGACTAAACTGCTCATCAAACGCCCTGGCAAAGGTGAAGGCAACGATGACATCAATACTGGCTCACCATCCAACATTTCTGAATAAATATTTCCAAATTTCAGGAAATCAGACTTGATAGAATAAAGGGGTTCATTGTAGTGTCTTATGGAAACATTGTTCTGTGAAAAACCAACTGCTGGATGCGGTTTGTACTCCTGAAACGTGAGACGGAAGGAGGGGATTGATTAAACATCATTCTGCCAACACAATGCCGAGAAAAGAGCTTGCAAATTACTGTATATACTAACCTAATACCTTACAGATCACTTAATGCAAGCATAACAAAGACCTCTGTCTCTTGGACGTTGTATCATATGTTCTGGAGCAACCTTGAATGATGCCTGACAGACAGTGGGAGCAGACAGAGAGACAGGCATGTTGAAGGTAATTCCACACTCTTTCCTGCTCCTGCATTTACGGGCAGACACAATGACCCACAGGGAAATGTGGCCCCGACCATGTGGGGCACACTGCACTCATAAAGCAACAGCCTGTTGTGTGTACTTAGCCTTTCAGGAAGAGAAGGAAGCCCCCCCCCCCCCTTTTTTTCTTGTCACACCTCAAACTGCATCCTATTTATGTAAGACCCTCTGAGGTCAAAGGTGGTGCCAAATTGTCACATTTAACATAAAAGTGGGTCGTCAAATAATTCAGAACGGCCTCTATCTGAAACTTTGCTGGAGTGAAGCTGGGAGGGAAAACACAGCAAAGGAGTAAATGAACACATGTGCACATGACAATAAAAAAGCTCTGCAGCTGCAGCCAAGACCTACTGGCATTTTATGACCGAGCACAATTCTCTCTCACTCCGTTAAAAGTCGTATTAGCAAGTGATTGGAGCCATGTGCTTCTTTGTAACACCGAACTGTAAATTTACAACAACATCACAGTGGTGCAAGTCTATTCAGTGACCTATATTCTGAATGGAAAGGGGTCTAATTATGCTGTTAAAGCCCTGTGCATAACTTGGCTTTAAGATACTGAATGAGCAAAATGGTTAAATTTGCTCACATCCTTTATGCAAGGATGGAAATCATCACAGAAGGCTGAAATCTTCGCGTTTCTATCTGCGCCACACCCTCTGACAGAGCAGCTAGACATGAGACACTTTACAACATCCCGCAGCTTTATGCTCCTCTGCTGCCGGCCCATTTGTGTCAATATGGAGAAAGAATTAACAAGCACAGCTGGGACAAACACAGCAGGCCAACTCCGACACAGTGATTCCAATAAACTCTTTCTTGCTTTCTGTCATGCAGAACAAGCACAAACACAGAGTATGGGTGTGTGTCGCTCACACGGGGACGTATGGGATCCTCAGCACACGCAGTAGACTGGCATCATTCGAGTCATTTGTGAATGAATGTGGACGCAACTACACCAAACTCGGCCGCACCAGCATCTCATCTCTCAGCCTGAACACATTTTCAACTTAGCCCCCAGCCTCAGCCCATTTCCAGCCGAGCTCCCACTCCCACCCAGCCCTGGTAACCGGGCCAAGCCTCAGTAACCAACAACTACAGTAAGCATTAGACTTAACAGACTATTACCTCACAGGGAAAAACAGAGTCATTTGGCTGCTGTTCGGCATGGGGCTCTATATGTTTGGCTGCGGGTCGTTAATCTTAACTTCGCTCCTGTCAGGGTGCCTGCTACTGTGGCCGATTTCCAAAAGCTCTCAGTGCCAGAGTGAGTCAGTAGGTATAAGGACAGGCAACGCCCCGTAGACAGACAGAGAGTACGCTGCTCATACGGCTACCAGAAGCCATACTGTATGGAACAATGAGTGAGCCAGCCTGAGCTGAGCCAACGCTTTTACATAATGCAGAAAGTGAGATCATGTTTAAACACACATGTGCTGTATAGACACACGCCATCACTGACCAATGGGAGTAATTTCAGTGTTTGGATTAAAAAGCATAATCTCCTCCCAGAGAGGAATGATTCTCCCCACAGACGAACCATTTCCTCCCGTCTGGGAAGAGAGAGAGAGCTGAGTAGTCCCTAATTTGACATTTACTGAGTCAGCTTGCAGGGCTGCTGAAAGCGCACTGAATATCACTCATACAACATAAGAGCTTCGACTGTGGCTAGCCAATTTTTTTTCCCCCTTCACCACAGCCGTAGATCTATTCTGGTATTTCACAGCTTGTGGTTGCAGCAACCATCTCAGTGTGTCATCCTGTTGGCAGGTGTGAATTTGAATTATAACAGCCTCATGACGGAGTGCAGGTGCTCTCTGATAAACAAGTCTTTGTAGGTTTTCATTTTCATCTCTGCCGCAGGAAGAAGGAGACAGACAGACAGCTGATAAAAGGGCAGAAAAATGACCAAGGGTCAAGACTTAACTGTGAGAAATTCTTGACTATTGCTGCACTCAAAAGAAGGACAAGCACTGCAAGCCTAGTTTCAGCCACCTGTGAGCCATTTCAAGGGTGCAGCCAGTGGTATTAATGGTGTCATCTTCATTCAGTAGTACAGGCAGTGAGCCACTGTGAGTGACAGGGTGATTTACAGTTTGCACCAGCCATCCCGTGCTGTGGTGGTCTGTAGGCAGCAAGTCAATGAGCCAATGGTGAGTCACTAAGTGTGTGTGTGTGTTACCCCAGAGACGACTCTGTTACCTACTGCTACAACGACCCTGTTGTTACAAGCCTGAGCTGTGGTTCCAGCCTTTACACTGCTCATCCTCTGCTTCTCCATGCATGGTAACACAATTGCACATACACACAAGAGATGCAACACATACACAATCAATCCTCCACATACTTACACATCAAACTTTTTTTTTTTTTTTTTTTGGTTACATAAATGTGACCTTACCTTGCAGTGGTGGGGGAGAGCTCGTCACCTGACTGTATGCACTCGCAACCAGGATCAAGGAGATTATTGTGATGCACAGCAGACTTGTCATTTTCTCTTTTTTTCACACAAAGGGCCCTCTTCAATAAAGATATAAATACAAAACTTGAAAAAAAAAACTGCACTAAGTTTAAATATTAAATGAAGAATTTTCCTTCTCTTTAATTTTTATTCATGCAGCTTTCCCTCTTCCTGTCTGTCTTTGTGCAGCAGCCGCCTGTGGTGCTACTGGAAAGTTTGGGCTCCTCAGAGGTCCAGACAAGTGCCTTTTATTGTAGCCTAGCATGGTTGAGACCACTCCCCCCAACCCCTCAGCCCATCGCCATGCACACAGCCCCCTTTGCCACATTATTTAAGACAAACTCCCTCCTCTCCCTTGGGAGAATGAAGTACAGCAAAACTCCAGACAATTAACCTGCAGATCATTATCCAGAGTAATATTCATGTTAGATAGAAGTGGAACTTCAATGATTCCTGCGAGGAATGCAATCCAATAAAAATGACTTTGCAATGTCATTGAAATGGACCAGATATACATTTATCCTCACTTTGCAGCAAGGGAAGTTTTGCATCGTACCCATTGTCCCATGACTTGCAGCCTTGGCATGTTTTCAGTGATTCAATCTGATTTTATGCCCCATTTAATTATTTCTCTTTTCATAGTCTCTTTATTAGCCTTCAATTACACAAATCAAGATTAATGTCCATAGTTTAAATATTGCTGTCATGCATTACTCTCAACTCTGCAAATGCCCTGAACACTTCTCACACACACTTGTGGTAGAAGTGATGTGTTGTCTTTTTACATCCGTGTTGCCTTACATGTATATTTGATGCAACACCATTAAATGTAAAAGGGCCATAAACATGATGCACACTGAGGGTCTGCCCATGAGCCATACTTTGCCTTATCCTCATTTGCTTCTTTTATTTGCTACCCTCTGTCTTTCTTTACCTGTAGCATTTGTTCTGTACATGAACTCAAGGCTACAGTATTTTTCTCCGTCTCTCTTCTTTTTTTGCATGTGTTGAAAGTAGTGCTGCAGACATCAGTAACTACAAAGCTAAAACCCACCCGCCCTAAAGTCAGACACTTCCACAGTCAGTGGAAATTGTGTGAGCATGCTTCTCTCAATCTCTTCTGATACTGTAGTGAAGCAGAGACAGCAGAGCAGCTCTCAGGTGGCAGGGCATGGATTTGCGACCAGCCATGGTTGGGGGGGGGGGGGGGGGGGGGGGGGCTGTGCGGTCTCTCCTAAACGTTTTCTCAGCCGTCAGATTGTCTTTGAAGGATGGCTAGGCTGGGAGTGGAGCAACACGCTGCAGATGCTGCTCTGGGCCACTCCATCAATGCAGTTATTACAGCTGGGACAACCCAAACTGTTTTCTTTCCGTCTCTCGCTGCCGTGTCCGTCAATCCTTCAAACCCAGCAGAGATTACAAGAGAGTGCATGGTGGGACTCTGTTATATATTCTGAAGTCCCTTCTTGCCCTGGGCACATCCCCTCTGCCCTTGCCATCCCTCAGTCCTCTGAAGAGGAACTGCTACATAAAGCAGAGATAGGCTCAGAGTGACATTATACATGGCCCCAGTGTGAGGGCAGAGAGTCTGGACATGGACTGTGAAACAGAGCTGCAATCACCTACTACACCATGACAGCATCTGTGACATCCTCAGAGGATATTAAAGCCAATAAAGTCCCCAACTGAAGCAATTTTACCATTGACAGCAAGATTGGTGTACATAATCAGCACTTCCTTCCTTCCCAGCAAACAGGCATTTGTGAGAGGAGCACAAAAGTTTTCCAAACAAGTGTTTGAAAGGAAATACTTCTGTGCTACAATATTCCCATTCAGCCCTGCTTGACAAAAGAATCCAAAGAATTGATTGCAGCAGTTGAGCTTCAATATAATGTGCACGCATGATGAACGTGTAAAAGAAAGCAGTAAATTGAACAAGTGTTGCTTGGCTGAACATGTGTTACCCATCCATCGACAGATATCTAAGCAATATTATGAAAGTGTATTTGAGCAGTCAACATAATTGCATTTGAAAGAGTTTGGCAGCTCACATAAAAACCACTCTAGGTCTGGAGAAACTGTATGGTTTGTGCTCAGTGTGAGATTTCAGCTCAACATGAAAACTCCTCGGAGTTCTCTACTGGTGAAACGTGAGTGATGAAGCATTACATAATTACATTACATAATTGCTGTGACTTCCAGCTGCGTTAAGGGAAACAGACAGACAGACAGACGGACGGACGGACGGACGGACGGACGGACGGACGGACGGACGGACGGACGGACGGACGGACAGATAGATAGATAGATAGATAGATAGATAGATAGATAGATAGATAGATAGATAGATAGATAGATGGATAGATAGATAGATAGATAGATAGATGCATTTGGATGAAGGTGAGGTGGTTGCATGGGAAAAACAGGACTTTTACACAAGAAACATGGGGTTTGTGTCCCATGTGAAACCAAGGTTGATTTCTCTTGTAAGTGAAGTAGACTACATAATGTGCGTAAGTAGCGTAGTTTTTTAAAGTCAAGCCATGATCTTTTCCGAAACTATGCAAAATAGTTCTGGTGCCTAAAGCTAGCCAAAGTGCAAACTTTTCACAACGTTAACCACATGTTTATTATTTTCTCAGCAAGCTTTATTTAGAAAGTGTGAGCAGACATTGCTAACCAGACGTTGTATATTATTGCACTATTAAACTGACCGCAGAGTCCTGCATGTTAAAAGATGATGCCCTTGGAGTCCTGACCAAGTGTCTATACAAGACGAGCTGGGAGTGAGAATCTCTCGTTGTTTGTACTCCATTTTTTTGTGCATACTGAAAATGTGCCTAGAAACAGGTGGATGGAAACCCCAACTGAAACTAGTCAAATGGAAAATATATTCGAATTCATAGATTTTGTCGAAACATGAGGCATACTTAAAACAAAGGCTTTAAAGCACAAAGGTGATGCTATCTCTAAATCTCCTCTCATGTATGAGACACAAAGAGATTCATTTCTGTGCTCAGCGATGAGAAAGCGAATTGAGGAAACCAAAGTTAAATTTGCCTGAGTCACGGTTGCAAACCTAGCATCACTGGAGGTTAGCGCTGGCGTCTTCAAGAATACCACTTTTGCGGTATTGGCAATGTTGCCGAGCTGTGTTTGTTCATACAAAACGTATCTCATAAGTACACATGTGTTTGTCCATTTGTACATATTTCTTTATACTATATAATTATGTGCATCTGTAAACGTCAACATGGCTGTACAGAATGTGCTGGATGTATACTGAATGTCTTGGGGTTGAGAGCCTTCCAACCCAGAGTCTCCTTCACGTGTCTGCTGGGTCAGAGCCAAGTCTCAGGGCCATGAGCACATTCACAGCTGGCTCTCTGCAGGCTGAGCTTCCAGCTCTTGGATGGGTGGTACGATTCCTGTCAACATACAGCAGTTCTTTGGTTCCCACCCATCGGAGGCACACACGCAGGATGGTGCACAGCATCTGAAAAATGACTGTCAGGAGTCTCTTGTATGTACCTTTCCACAAGGTTGGACAGGAAAAGGTCAAAGCCGAAGAAGCAAGAGTTATCCCATGTTATCCATTCACATGAGCCACGGCCAAACATGTGCACCTCATTATCTGCACCAGAACAACACGTGATCAGACTTGGAAACATTTCTGAAGATGACGTGGGGTTAATGCGCTGTTTGCTCCTGGTAATAAGGCAGTGATGAAACAATGAAGTGAGCGGCTGGGGCTTTACAAGGTCTGGGTGGGATAAGAAAGCAAATGTGTTGAATTGGTACATACGTGAGCAGAGCAGCTCTGACGCCACACAGCTGGTGTGTCACCGTCTCATCCGGCCCATATCAGATCAGGGAGGAACCCGAAAGAGCACGTTTTATTTTGTGCTTTGTAATGGATATTCTCTGTCATCAGATCCTGATTAGAGATGGCTCCACACACGGTGGCCTTCGCTTGGCTTCCCAGGCTGCTCTGCGTGCCATCTGTGAGCAATGACTGAATAGCGGCCAGGGTGTCAGTGGAGGCAGCGCAGTAGAACTGTGCCTGGGCATTGGGACGCGTCATCCATCTGCTGGCTCTGACACAAAAACACACAAACCACAATTCAGCAGTTACGAAGCCCAAGAGGTTCAAATGATACTTCAGAGTGAAATACATCAAATGACTGAAAACCACTGAAATGTAACTTGACATTTATTTTATCAAACTTATGATGGCTGTCTGATGCTGGTGGCTGGCTTTTAACATTATTTCCTTTCTGGCCTGATGGTTTGCTTGATTCTGTCTCACGTTACCTATGATGTTCTGATCTGTCAGTTATTGCTCTCCTACCATTGGTCATATCATTTTTACATACAAAACATACAGATTGAGAATTGCATACCTGTCAACACTGGGACTGTCCACATCTCCCTTACATTTACAATATAAGACAATATAAAAGCAGCAAGGATGGAGTTAACTAGTGGTGGTCAGATACCTGCTTGAAATGCTGCGAACGTCCTTGCATTACATAAACGAAAGCACAGAATGGCTTATAAATCAGCTCTCGGTTTATTTATGCATCACTTGAAGGATATGTACACATCACTTACACATTATGCTTCTCCTGTGGTTTCCAGACAGGCTTCCAGCAAGACAGACAGGAGAGAGCGATTAGGCAAATGGACGGGAGCGATGGTGTAAATACAGTCATTGGTGGAGCATGTTTCTGCGCCACTTGGGCGTGCTGAAGGTTGGCAGATTTGTCACTTTTCCCTTTGTGTGATACACGAAGATCCGTGTGGCATATTTTACAACATGCATGACTTTGACTGACATTGCTCTTCAGTCAGTATGGGTAAGCCTCCTCCAATCAGGTGGGATACTTTTGCTTTCTTTTTCTTCTTCTATTGGCAGGTGCTGTTTCAGTGAATGACATTCAGTCAGCACGAAGTAAGCAGCAAAGTAAAATACAGCAAACTCATCAAATAGGCAGTTATGTTTCCCACCGACATTACAACCAACCATTTGTTGTGTTTGTTCGTGTAGAAAGGTTAAAAATACAGGAGATTTACAGGAAACTCATTCAACAGGAGGACAGCAGGAGAGAAGGGTAAAATGCAGGAGAACCCTGGGAAAAACGGGAGGGTTTACAGATCCCGGATTGTCTTTTTTGGCATCGTGAATAGACAAAGGAAGCCAACTCTGAATCAGTGCTCACTCTGAACAGATAGATTTAGACTAAGCCCTGGAAAACTTTTCCAGAGAGAGTTGTATCTGCCCTGAGATCTTTCTCCAGTCATACTAATGCATCACATTAAACCTGTTATATGTAGAAATATGTACAGTAGAATATTGGATTATTTTATGTCGTGAGGAAACTGTGCATTTACATACTGCTGTGTCACAAGCAGCCATTTGTTCCCTTGTCGTCCTACCTCCATCTGATGGTCAGCCTCCTTCTTGTGCTTGGCTGCCAAGCTCGTGGGTGTATGTGTTAGCCACAGCTGCAGAAGACTGCGGGAGGATCAGTTCAGTAACACAACTTCAGTAATTACACCAGCTAAGTCAGCCAACAACATTAAATCATGTTGTCCAAGGTGGTTGCTCACCGCTCGGTGCCTGGATATTGACAAGGGGATTTTTCTCTCAGCAGGCGGAATCAAGTTTTCGACAGAGTTGATCAAAAAATGAATTGTATCAGTCTGGAGCGCCATGGGAAACGTGATGGTTTCCATCAGTGAAACCACTGATGTTTGACAAACTGAATCTTTACAGAGCACAGAGATGGCTTGAGATATTTAGTATTATATTATATTATACTGTATATTATATTTACTTAATCACCAACAGTCCTTTTTTCTTCTAACTGGGTTGGTGAAGATGCAGATTGTGCTTGCAATGGAAATAATTAGTCTGAACTTTTCTTAAAACGTCAACGGTTGTAAAAACTTCACAAGTGTGCAGCAGTGCTGGTAGTCAGTTATATGAGCTGTTGGCACGTACTAACACACAGACACAGGCGCATGCATACACACCCACCCACCCACACCCACACACAGTGAAGAGGGCAGAATACACACAGTGAAGTACCTTAGCAGGACATGACTCAGAGCAGCATACGTATATCTGAGTCATGCCTCACAAAACAAACGTCCCATGGTCTGCATGCATAATGTGGCATAACTGGAAGCTGCCGCTGGATAATTTGACCTGTGTTTGAGGTGAGCTAATGGAGTCTGGGTAGCCATAACACAGTGAGTAACACATGGAGATCGCCATTCTACAGTTAAACACAGCCAGACTGTAATATAGTGACCCAGCCTCCATCATTTACAAGAATCAGGACAGAGGAAACGGTGAGAAAGTCGTCACGTATCTGTAAAAATTCACTGACAATGGACCATTCAAACAGCTTGGTAAACTCGAAGTTGAGCTTTTGGATTTTTTTATCTTATTAATCACAAATCAGGAACACTTGGCAAGCCAGCTTCATTTATTCGTGCGGCCCAAAATCACAAATTTGCATCAAAGAGCTTCACAATCTTCAGGGAGTTACAGTACAACACTCTTTGTTCTTAAGCTCTTTCTCTACCAGTTCACTTCACATTCCTGGTTCCAAACCAGACCAAAACGTTTGAATCCCATCTCAGACAATGAATGGCTTCAGACTTACAGAAACCTGAAACTTGCTGGAGACGGATAATCCATCACGGTGAGCGCCATGCCACACTTTTATTCATGTCAAACTTGCAGTATTGTTCTGTGAGAATGCAGCACAGATGATCAGAATCAGTCTAATCTTGCAAACTGCCCGAGAGGAAACGCATTACCGAGCATTGATAAAATGACTTTGACAGCAGACATGCAGGGATTCATTTATATGCATTATGTGTTTTCTTTTCGTCCTGACGTGATTTTTCCACCACTGCTACTTTTTTCCAGTCTTTTTTTTTTTTTTTTTTTTCAAAGGCCAACACATCGTTTTGTCTAAATCTGGTTGGGATGAGTATATATAGCATGTGAGTGGGACCGATCAGGAAAGTCAGAGAGGCACCTTTACACAGAACACTTATGCTTTCAGCAAAATGTCAGCAGTAACATGACCTGCAGTAAAATAGGCTGTAAGATGTGAGACGACTGGCACGGTCCTTGAAAGCATTAACAGAAGGTCTCTTTAAATATTTTGAATGGAAAGTTGTAAATTCCATACTGATGGAGCTGCAGTGTAAAGATAAACAAAAGCGAGCCATGGAAACCAAGATGTAATTGCAGTATGTTGTCAAGGCCCACACATTTCTCTTCAGGTTTTCTGGGATGTCTTTACAGACCGCACTGGCACAGTTAGAGAATTTACAGTTGCCCCGGGAAATGATTGCGCTCATTAGAGACATCATTTATGGGAAACCATTCTGCCTTCAGTTTTCTCCTGGTAAAGTGCAAAGAAATGTTAATATCAATAGTGTGACCTGTAATGTGTTACCATCAAAATGATGACTGGCTTCGACTCCCTTTACTGAGTCCTTCTGGCTATTTTCATCATTATTGCTCATCTGTACGTTAAATTGCCCCTCCTGAGCTCTGAAGGTACAGCTGTTCAAATGTCTGGAAATAACTGCAAATAAACTTCAGCACTTGAAAAGGAGACTTTTTTTTTTTTTTTTTAAATCATGCAGGTACAAAAGAAAAACTTCCATTTTCCTGTAGAAAATAGAGTATTGGAGTTTCTGAACTCAGTTTCCTGTTATGGCTGTGAAATCATTATCACCCAATTTATTGTATTTAAAGAGATCTACAGTTGGAGTTGAAATGAAAGAGAGGAACTGAATTTTGAAGGGCCTTGTTGAGCCACGATGAGGCTGGACGCCAGAACGTGCTTGAAAACAGCTTTAGTTGAGGGGAAAATTCAGCATCAAATGACAATTGAGACATTAAGGGCTGGGGTGTAGGGAGATAGGCTGGGTGGATTCATGGCAAATTATTGCACCCTTACCAATTTAATGAATACCACAGGAGCCAGCACCACAGCCACATGTGTTTTTCATTCATGATTGATTTAAGGAGCCATAAAAAGTCATACAATCCATGCAGATTTAAGGATCCCAAACCGGACCTCTGGCCAAGGACACGGGCGGGGTCACTCAGCCACCTGGACATGTGAATAAAAGACAGACATCAACTTCAATCAGTTCTCCGGCATGATGTTTACACTGCGCTCCAAACTAAAAAGCTGGCTTTCAGCATCAATTTGCAGATTGGAAACAGATGGTGTCCGAACTAAAAACTAAAGCTGCTTATAAGATGCTTAAAAAAACCCTACTCTGACTTCTGGGAATCACACTCACTTAACATATAGAGAGATGAAAACTGTCAGTTAACCAGAAGATCTTTAAAGTAATCATTTCACAGCTGGAGAGGCAAGTGAGACTTCACGTTAACTCTCCCAAGCCGGCGAAATGTTGAAGTTATAGATACCATATGCTGTCAGAGGCTCGGACTTGAACATCACACACATGTTGCAGAATGAAAAACAGCTTCAAGATAAACTGTATGACTTGTTCTAATGCCTGTGTTTAACTGAGAGCAGTAATTACTCCAGAGTACTTCCCTCATTTATAATCGATTAGACATAAAACCCATTTAGTGAAGCAAACACAAAGGAAAAACTGATGAGTACAGGCTCCCAGCTCTCTGCTGAAGAGCGCCTCTGCAGATGTTTAGAAAAGCCTCTCACTTATTAGCACTCACACACAGCTTGTATCAAACAAAAGCAATGCCAAAACACGCAAGTCACCAGCTATTCCAGCTCAGAGTGCAACGACTTGCAAAAATGAAACGGGCAGAACAGAACATGCTTCATTTACTTGATGCCAAATAACAAACTGCTCAATATTAAACAACTGCAGACTGATACATGTGCAGACAAACATGCTGTGTATGCTTTATTAGCGCATGTCCTCATTCAAGGAATCTGGCTCTGGTTTGAACTTAATGTACTTGCATAGAAAAAAAAAATCAATTCATTAAATGAAGTCAGTTTACATGGTTTGCAGTCATTTAGATTTGTGGGTAATGACAGCAGTTCTCTCCTGAAAACTCACAAAGTGCCACCATGCTGTCACCAGGAACATGACATGTTATACAGCTGCAACACTCCCAAATATGATTTACATCATGGCCGTGATTGTGCAAGGAACCCCGCTTTCTAGCACAAACACAGTTTTTCCATTTTGATTTTCAGGAAGTGCATTAAAAACCAAGCAGTGTGCATCAGTCTCCGTGCAGCCTCGCAGAGCTTCCCGATCACTGGAGTATCTGTCTGTTCGCTCTTTTTATTCATAAAGCCACTTTTAGAAATGGATTTTATTGTTAAATGTGAGAATTTCAGCCGCTGGTGTGACTGTCTAACTGACTGATAAGCTAATTCACCAAAGGCCTTTGCTAGCCTATGCTAATTTCTAAGACACCACATTTAAACCTGTTATGGATGAAAATGGCTGTTGCGTGTATTTCACGATTAACATCTATTCTTGTGTTTGCAGCTTCTGTAAAATCACACAGCATTAGCTATCTATCTATGCAGAGTGACACATATTTGAGGGCATAACTGCTAGTTATTGATAAAGTAGATCTTCAGAAACCAGTGCAATCCAATGCAGCTCCCCCCATCTCCCTCCCTCCAATCCAACCTCCTGCTCACCCCGCCTCCCTCCCCTGCCACACACCATCTCTTCTCACAGAGGATCCTTTGTGTAACAGGAAGCAGTGTGAAAAGAGAGAAGAAATGGGAGAGGAATGAATTAGTTCCATCCTCTCCTCTTGTCGATCCTGCTGAACAGAACCCTGTTTGACAGGAAACAATCCTTGGATGGAGGGACTCTATTAATCCCTTCGCTGGAGTAATCATTATGGTCCATGTCTCTTCACTCAGACGCTGAATTTCATTCCCATGCAAGGCAACCTGCTTCACACGCTGTGATCTCTTTACTCAAAATAATTTGTCACCTCTGTCTTCAGTCCAGGAACAAGGTAGAAGGAAACATGGAAATCGCGGGAAAAAATAAATCATGACGAATGATCACAGAAAAAACATTAACAGGACAATGAGAAGAAGAAAAAATGCTCAAAAAAACCAAAGCAAAGACTATCACTATAAAAACACTTACGCTGATCTCCTACTCAACTTTCTCTCATTACTGGTTTTATAGCAACGCTGGAGCTTTTGCCAGCATCTTAGGAGGCACATGGCCTGCAGCAAAATCTGGGTGGCTGTGATCACCCTCCAAGGTTAAGTATGATGGTTTTAGGTCAATGATTCAGTGATTCTTTGACGCACGTTACACAACATGACAGACTGAAAAGTGTTCATAAACAGTTTGGGAGTAGTGCTGTTCAACGAGAGAGCAATCATTCGACTTTTACGAGGGCGCCTCGACTCACGACACCCACCCACCCACATGAATGACTAAACAGGGATTGAGAATTACTGTTTCTTGTGTTTATCAACCGCTGGCTTTCCGTAGTGTTTGGGTGTATCCGTAAACCTTCCACCACTGCACTTACCTATCTGACTCTTGTTTTCTCTCTTCATGCTGCTACGTAAACACTTTTTCAATAGAAGAGCCCTCAAATAGTCCCAGTGCAGGGAACAGGGGTGGGCTAGGGGGTCGACCACCCTTCAGTTCTCAACCACTACCCCTAAACCTCAAATTGGTTCAGGGACAGTGTCATAGTACAGCGGCCAGCTGTTCTTATTTTTCACTGAGGTCCTCCAGCTTTGCGACAACTGAAGAAACATGTGGCTTTAATGGAGACTTTAAATGAGCTGCAGTTATCTCCTCTCCTGTGTTCTGCAGCACTGACGTAAACAACCGCATAATGCCCCTTTGTTTGCCTACAAAATTCAAGAAATGACAAATATGCTCTTACTGGAATTCACTCTATGTGTATTTGTTGCCGTTGTAAAGATCACAGATGGATCCCCCAGTGCAGCGCTCAGGTTATGTTGCCTCTCAAGAGAAAGGGACATTATCCCGGAGTGTGATGAAATATAAAGCACAAAAACTCTGATCCAGAATATGTTCCACAATCAGATCCAAATAAGTTCAGATTTCAGCCATAGCTGTCCAACACTCGCGTGTTCTGGGCAAAGGAACAGCTCTCTTTTATAACAGGACTGTGTAATGCTCGCTTCATGCCCATTCTCTTTCCTTCTCCTCACAGTCTGTTTCCCATGTACCTTTGCTCCTGTGCACCTCCTTCCTCTCCTCTCCTTCCCTTTCCACCCTCACACCGCTGCTCCTCCTTCTTTGCCCTTTAAATGAATATTACTGCCAAAACAGTCTAATTCGATAATGAAAAGGGAGTGGGAGCCATTAAGATCACCTTGAACATATAGAAGGGTGCAAAGGGAAACACAAACTGTCATACAATTCACACTGGCATGACTTACATGGCTCTTGAAACCACTCACAGCTCTGTGTAGTGTATCTCTGTTCCAGATCAGCCTGGCTGACTGCACTGCCATTTTCACCACGATGTGCAGCTGCTTCGAGCTGCTTCCCTGTCCTTGGGTCCATACTGCAATGACACAATCGCTTCCACATGTTCCATGAAGAAAAGGTTAGCGAGAACAATGGAGGGATGAGTGGGAAAGAGGCAGAAAGAGATGGTTCAGTGAGATGGCGTAGAATCTTCTTTTAGTCATCGGTGGTGTGATTTTATAGTAGAATAACTGCAAAAGACAATAAATTAAGTATACATTGAGATAACTTTGGCACCACACTGAAAACAAGATGATATATCTCAGTGGGGTTGCAAACATGTCAACAAAACTCCACTCAAAGCGTCAACAAACGATCGTTACATGGCATCAAATACCTTAATAATTCCAGTAGGCTAGAAAACATCATCTCATTAGATGTTGGGGTGCCGTGGTGGCCTCCAGGTCAAACATGCTAAACATGATTGCAGTGAGTCAGGTTATCGACAGTTACAAGTACTTGAGTTACGTTGCATTCATTTTAAATGTCTGTTTTAACGCTCTTCTTGATGCAGCCATAGCTATATTATTTTAGTGTTGCTGTGGTGCAATGTGGGATGGACACGTTTACCGAGGTTTGCTACAGCAGGTAATCAACCATTATATTTGATAAACCCAAGTTTCTACATTTTACATGAGATCATAAACTGGAAAATCCAAGGAAAAAGCTGTGTTTGTCTGCTGTCCTCTGCAGATGTCCACTATTTTCAGGTAAGACAAAAGTACTGAGTAACAAACCCATTTAAACTGCAGTATTTGTAATTGCATTATTTAATTTGAAAAAGTAATTCGTTTCATTTCTCGTCAGTTTGAATTCATGTCTGTGACACACACCCACTGAAGTCTCCTCATAATCCACTGCTGCACCAAAATCCACTTCTTATCTGTTCATCTCCAAGCTCAGTTTGTCCAAACCGCCCGTCTTGTCGAAATATGGCCAAATGTGCTGCTTGTGTTGGCTGCATGTAAAAAATGTAAGCAAATGCAGCCACACCACATCTGTGCTAATTATTTACGTTTAAGAAACACACAGCATCATCAGTGAGGCAGAACAATGGACCACCATGACTGCATTTCAAATCAGGGGATTTAGTGCATGCTGTGCAGCTTCAGCCAATAACACAGAAGAAAGATATAGGCAGAACTTCTGGGGAAACCCCTGCACATCTCCATTTTCGCCTCACGTGCAGCAGTGACTCAGCACCACATTCCACCTCATCCTGCTCTTTTCATGGGAAACTAGAAGAACCATGTGTGGATTAACCATGTTCTCTGTGCAGCGCTGGCGTACAGTGTGCAAGAGCTGCACAGTTCACTTCAAAGAACCACTGTGAAACCATAACTTTTTGAGTGTGTAAAGATGGGTGGAGGGTGACTTTGTGCTCGCAGAGTTCATATTAACAATCTTTCATCTGTCTTGTAATATAAACCAGATGCTGCAGCTGAAGAAAAACAACTGACAACAGAGATGGCTATAGGGTGAAGTTGCCTCATGAAATTCATTACCATATCCCGTATGCACAACGGGTAAAGTTGGCCTCTAAACGAAAGAGAGTAAAAGCTTTCACGTTGATATGATTATTCTCCTCTGTGGGGTCTATATTTTATAGAACATAATTCCCTTGGACTGAATGCTGTATCCCCTGCTGAGCAATAAAGCTCATTGGCTACTGAACATCAAGCTGTTTCCCATCTATTCCTATGCCTTTCCCACCAGCAGGCAGCAATGTGACAAAAACACGGTCCTGGAGAACCTGCACAGCCTCAATGTTAAATTCATTATTGATGAAGTCGTATGAGAGGAGCAGAGAAAGTGAAGGTTCGAGCCTGGTTTAGTCATCTGTCTTTCATTGTTAGTTATGGTAACAGTCAGTGATACAGAGGTGTTGCTGCTTTCAGAGCCATTTGACGCAATGTGGAAACTCTGAATGTGGTTACCATCAATATCGCAGTGTGTTAAGAGAACACGCGCCCTAATGCCTGAAATCCATCAGTAAGAGCTCAATATCCGAGTCACTATTTGCCCAGTTTAGACTTCATCTATGCAGAAAATATTATTTCCTAGCTTTTAATATCTTATGTCAGCACTCGAGCAGTGTGTCGTTTTTCCATCCAAGGCATTTCAACACCTCCACTTGCTAGCATTATGCAAGGGTGGTTTAACGTGATGTATGTTTAACGGTATGAAGTTTGAGCGCATGCCACCAGGCACAGGACCACAGCCGTGGTGACATGTCACTGACAGGAGTGAAACTATTAACATCCAGAGCAATTTCCTGTGTTAGCAGGATGCATTAATGCTAAACTGGTGCAGTTACTGTCTGTGTACAGATTTATTCATTCTGGAGCCTGCTGTTGGTTTACCACGCTGTTTTCTGTAAAACTGTAGTTATTTGAGCTCAGTCAAAATTCCTCTCCATAGTCAACTCAATGGGAAACAGCCAGTCACAACGTTGGCTACTCTCTGGTCTTTGATTGCTTCTCCATGCAAAATGTACTCCCCTGAAATACAAAGACGCAGCACCTCAAATCAGGTTTAGCCAAACAGAAATTCCACAGACTGACCACACTGATGTTTGATTGACTTCGCATTTACCACAGTGAGCGAAAAGAGACCCGTTTGCACAGCAGGTGACGGCAGGGAAAAGATCATGGCATCCTATCTGTAACATAAAGCCCATTCAGCAGAGACTGAGGTCATTGCTGTGTCAGTCTTTTCTGAGTCACTCTCAGCATGAGTGCTTCACTTTGAAGGAGGCCCTGATTTACTTTCCAAAGCAAGTGGATCCCAGTGGGCCTTGGCGAGATTACGTAATCCAGTAGTCCGGCCATCGACTGCACCATGAGGGCTGTAATGTGCATCTCCTGCTTCCACTTAGTCGAGGTGGAATTTAAAATATAAAAAATATATATATAAAAATATAATAAATAATCTTTAAAACTTGCTTGTAAATGAAAATGTATCAGCATAATAAACATGATGGATATCTCCTCAAAATGTAAAGAAATGGCACAGTTTGAAGTCTTTAGATTGATGCTCCATCCTTTCAAAGGTTTGGAATGGACTCAATCAATGTGCACAAAATAACATGAAACCTATGGACACATCAATAAATGCTTACTGGACACTTTCTCTCATGCATGTGTTTTGAATTGTCTTGAAAGCCCATTGATGCCAACTTCACAACCGCTGTTGTGCTGCACTGCTGCGAACGATTCGGCTCAACACTGAGCCATTGTTACAAAAAAGGGGAGCGGAGAAAACATTTGGGACCACTTATTTCTGAGGGGTCCCACATGTTTCCTCAATCAGTTAAGTCTTTATCTGACAGTGTTCTGTGGGCATGTCTGATTCATGATGGAGTGTATGATAGCGTTTAAAGCACGTTCAAGCAAATCCTCTTTACTAATTTGTTTTCTTTTAAGTCTCAAACATAAACATGTTGGAGTGGTACTTCCCGCAAATCAAATCTTACCATCATCACAGCTCTTCCTGGCCCATTGCCTCCCCCTGCTCACCAATGGCCTGCGTCCACTGCCAATGTACTCATACACAGCTAGTGTGCGATGCAAATTGATGATGGACTGTGTATATCTATATCATCTGACTGTTTCTGCACTTTAACTGTTGTGGTTACTGACATGCTGCACATTTGTTCCTTTGGAGCCTCTTACAGGAACTCACGTGACCCATGCTCGGAAACATGACTTGCCGCGGTGGTACTGAACATCCAGTCATTCAGAGCATCCTGTGCTGAATCCAGTGGGGTGCTGACATATAGGATTTGCTTGTGACGCACAAACCTAGCTCTCCACGGCAGGCGCGCTGTGCACTCCTGATGGTCAGAGCTGTTGTTTAGTGATTCATTCAGGCAGAGGAAACTGGTACATGCAACGCTCAGCTGATGGCAGCCTGCAGATACTGTGCTGCAGGGTCTGGTGTGATATAAACACAAAACCTTGGGTGGAAAAATGAATGACAGTCCATCATCTGAGCCCTTTCCCAGCTCATACTGAGTGAAAAGTGGAGTGTGAAACGATTTGATGTCATATTTACACCTTTTAATTTAGAGTTTCCACCTAAGCTGCATGTCTCCATGTGGTGTATTCAAACCCAGGATCTTTTGCTGTGAGGTGCCAACCAAAACACAACCCATTAAAAAATAAACTAAAATTAATTACATCACAGATATGCACATGTGAAGAAACACTAATCATGAATTTAATTGAATCCCCCAGAATGTTTCCTCTCAACACAAGCAAAAATCTATTAATGTACTCTGGCCTCTACTGGTCTAATGGGGTCACAGCACTTAATTAGCTGAGCGAAGTCACAGGTTGGTCAACAAACTGACATCATCAGTGGACTTCCCCATAAATGATCATTATTGTGGTGTCTGTGACTGATGTTTCAGTGGTATCCTTGTGGTTCAGTGGTTTCACAGCTCATTCGTGGCTTATATAGATCCCCCTTCCTAATCCCGCAGCATTAACAGCGTGTTGCCTGTTTTTAAATGGAGAAAAAGGGAAAAAAATCTCCCCCCTCCAGCTCGTTTCTTTTTTCTTTTTTGTAGGCTATAACATGAAGCATTCCTAGAAATATAAATTGAGTCTTAGAAACATATAAAAACTCAGAACTCAAGATGTGGTGTTGATTGTAAATCCTCGAGTTGAGTGAAAATAATAATAAAACCATGAAACTCTGTGAAAAACTGAAAAAATAATGCAGGTTATTTGCTCATTAGCTTGGTGGGTTTCAGTGCCAGAGAAAAAAAAGGTTGTTTTGTTGCAGCAACAGACGGGCAGATTAAAGGTGCAATCATTTTTTGTACACATGCAGCAGTGGAATTTTACTTTGCATGATTGCTCCCATTAGGTAAACGCTGCAATACCTCTGAGAGGCCTGCATGCTGTCACAACGTTAGGGACCACATGTTACTAAATGTTGCACCGCAAACATCCACATGTCCGCTGATTACAAACTGGCCCAGGTTAGAAAGAGAAAGCATGCTTCCTATTCAGAGCTTAAGGTGAATGTATTTCATTCATGAATCCAAAGCTTCACCTTAACAAACGCTGCGCTGCTGGTGACCTAACGGCCAAAAATACGATGACCGGGATTATAATCCTGTCACTTTTTTTTTCTTTTTTTGCAAAACCTGATGTAATAAATACATTTTTTGACGTCAGAAACACTTGACTTAACTAATTTTCATAACAAAAGCAATAGAGATCCAGAATGGGCCAGTTTCAGGTGCCGTTTGGAAAGCTTTGAACTGAATTGTGGCTGAACTCTGCTTTTGTTGCCACACAACCCAATAAAAGTTTTGTTTGTTTTTTTCAGATTTCAGTGTGGTGCTGTTCCTCACGTCTTCCAGTAAACCTGCATGAATGTGCAGTAAATGGGCTCCTAAATGACACTATTACAAATGTGTTGTAATTCCTCCAAACAGCCTCGCTCAGGGGTTTCCTCATGCATACTGCAGTGCCTCTGTTGGGTAATTGTCTTGTGAATTATTTATTTTGCGTCACTACTGTATATCCAGTGGTTCCCTAAATGGCCCACATGATCTCCAGCAGCCAGGTCAACTTCAGCGTCACAGCCTCAAACACATCGTTCATCATTAAACACTGCAGCTACTGTTCACCGACACAGCAGCTCTGACCAAGGCTTTATATTGGGATTATTAAGTTAATAACACGCCATGTTTAACACATCAGCTGTCTCTAAGCCTTTATCCCAGTTGTCTGTTCAAGTGTCTTCGAGCTCCCATTAATGACCAACACTGTGTGTTAACACGTCTAACACTGTGTCATGCTGATTAAGACCCCGCTGATGAGTGCAGACCCTCAGAGGCTCCTGGAAGATGTTGTAGATGTAACACAATATTGTCAGTGTAACACAATTAAATCAATGTAATAGTAATTGCCGGCTGTCTTCAGAGAGCTGCATGCCCCAACGTTCTGATAAGAAACATACTTGACAATAAATCCTGGCTGTGGGAGTGGCCATCTCCATCTAGACTTTCGGTAAGACGGGGAAATTATGACGAATGAAGAGGCATAATGAAATTTACAGCACATATTGGTCAGTGGTCTCACAGCATGTGCTGTCACATTAGATGAATTGCACAACCCAGCAGAGCATGAGCATCATATAGTTGGCAGTTAAATGCATGCAGCTGTGCCCATTATCAGTGATCTTCTCTTCTCTAACTTCTGTAATTATGCAGCTGTCTGCACATATAGCCAGTCCCATTACTTGACTGGAAATTTTTTGTGAATGTATAATGAAATAGAATAAAGACTGATATATACTCCGGAAGAAGTGAGGATCCATAAAGAGATAGTAAACGCAAACCTGGGGCATAAAGAGCAGATCGTTTTATTACCTTTGCATGGTGATAAAACAGCTCTTCTGACATTTTTAGTGTTTCGGCGGAGCAAAACCTGCCTCTAACATCATCCTGTGAGAGTGAAGCTGCAGTTTGTGGGTAGAAAGGCATGTAAAACAGAAGGTATGGCAGTGCAGTGACCACTGACCCTTTATGTTTACCACAGACATTGGCTTCTTTGTCAAACAGGAGGGAAAAACACAGACATATGATCTTTCCTTGTGATCTGCTGGTTCTGTCACTGTGTTGTCTGATGTTTAGTCCTGTTTAACCTTTTCTGTATAAGTCAAATATTTTCTAAAAGCTTTGCATAGCATGCACAGCAGTTGATAGTAAGCAGACTTATGCAAAGTTGTTTGTTCTTATTGTCACTCTGACTTTGACATACAGCAATCATGTTCACTTTCAATTGATTAAGTGTACTACTGCAGATCCTATCCCAGCATAAACACACAGCACCCTTCATGAAAGACTACTCAAATGAGAAAAAACATGTGATGGTCACTGTGCAGCTCAAATGAAAAATGGCATGTTTATGTCAGATTCAGGCTTAAACCCCAGTGTAATTCCTCCACCGAATTCCCTGCGTAGCTTGTGGCACATCAGCCGCTGGGTGAGGAGACAAGATGGAACGCCGGAGTGACAGCCAGCAAAACACCCACAGAAAAGCTCTGCAAGGCACCGTGACTGCACAGACCGGCCGAGGACACCGCACACCGAGGCACAAACCCAGTCACATGTTCATGCATGGGCTTAACGTGTCCGCCTGCGATGCACACAAACACACACGTTTGGTTTGAGGACTCACTGATGTAATGCATGTGCACAGTTCCTCACCTTATCCCTCCTTTGAATTTAAATCTAACTTTAACCCCAAACACCAAATCCTGTTCTATTAAACATCCTGTTGAGGAAGAGAGCACTAAAACAAACACGCACCCACACACTTTTCCCTGAAACTACTTAACCCTCTGCTCTGCTGCGTGCTAAGGAATCATAAAATACCAGCACATAAAAGAAAGCAATCAGCATATGGACATATAGTATGTATATGTACACTATTAAGAGCAGAACAAGCTTACCTAATTAGCTTGACACACATTCAAGCATACATGCAGAGCACATGTGAGGGGTGTTTAACAGTGACGCAAGCATGGCCCGTAAATACTGTGTGGATTCAGCTGTGCATCAACGCAAGGCAGGCACGCAGCGCAGTTTTATTAGCGATGAGGGAATTTGACTTCAGAGTAACACCCATCACGCAGAAATGGCACGTGTGCGCTAAGTCATCGGGCAGTGATGCACGGCCTCCTGAAAAATCTGTGCGACTCCTTATCACCAGACCGAATCAACAGGAAAGAATATTCTTGTTTTAATGTGTTCTAATGGGATGAAGTTGATATTTGAAGCACACGCTGACAAATGAAAGTGGACAAAAAAGTCGCAGAATGCAGTCCAGAGCAAATGAGCACCAGCTTTGAAAGAGTGTGTGACATGCTCACATTAAATACCAAATGTTACCCCGAGGAAGTGACTTAATCATGATAATTGGAAGCAAACTTCAAAACAAATGCACTGAGTTCAAAAAGAGACCCTCCCCTGCTTCCTCTGTGAATGTAATGACTCTCCTTCACACTCCTCAGGCACACTGTGACATTCATACCAATCAGGCTCAGTCTGCTATGAAAATGCTGTCTTACACTGCCTTGCTTTCTTTCCCCCACGCCATGCGCCCTTTTGCATTTTTATTTCCTATCATTCCAAGATTTTTCAGAGGGACTTTTTGTAATAATATGCACATGAAGGGAAACATTTTCAGCCCTCACAGAGAGGGAATAATCAGTAAGAGCATGGTATCCGATTGCATCTCTGCAAGTTAAAAGAAAGGCTTAAATAACTGTCAAAGCAAATGTACAAAGTCGTGCAGAGAGCTATTTCCAGACGCTGCTAAACTGTGCACGAGCATGGACAAGCATCCTTGGCAAAACAATCCCAAAGGCTGCAAGGTTGTTTCTCAACATGACAACAAAAAGCAGCATCAGCAGCAACAGTTTATAGTGCACCACAAAAAAAAAAAAAAAAAAAGAGAGACATTTCTGTAAGTTGTGCCTGCGCTGTGCAGCAGAGTCATGACAAATGAGGGGACATTGAGTGGAATCCAGGTGACATTCTTTGGCTGACTGCCTTTTTTTCTGCCCACCCAGGGGAGTAATTTCACACCGTTGAGAGGCTACTGCACACATTTTTCAAACAGAGGGAGGAAGCAGCTGGAATGGATGGTAGCATTTGATTTCCCATGTGTGCACCTGATGATAGGTCTGCTTTTGAGAAGTTTCATGGATTATAGAACTCTGGAGTTTTCTGAAAATGGCTTCACAAGGTGAAATGAACTCTCTCTGGGCGAAAAGCAGACAGAGAGCACAGCTGGTATGTTAGTTTAAAAATGACTCTCAAAAGCTCTTGTTTTCGCCCTTTCGTTTTGCTCCTCTCTTCTCTCCTCAGACGGTTTGGGAAAAGTCGAGGGGAGAACAGAATACATGGTAGAAGTCTCTGATTTGGGACAACACCAACCCTATCTTTCTTCTGAATTCTCATAAGGATTATCTATGGTTACGCTTCTCTTTTTTGACAGGTCGATTGAACAGCACTAGCTTGTTTTTTCTCCTAAGATAGGACCCAGAGCAATGGAAAATACTTTGTCTGCTATCATCAAAGGCCACAATAATCCCCTGTGCTGAAATATAATATATAACTACTGCTGTAAGAAAGGAAAGAAGAAGCAAGTGGACATGAGAGGAATACAAGAGCAGAAAGCAGCAGAGCATTTTGAAACTGTTAAACAACAGACGGGTCTGCACTGAATGCAATTATTTTGCCATACTTTTGCCCCATAAACAATCATAAAATAGCTTTCCTATATGATCAAAGCAACCGCTAACATATGTAACGCCAGAACATCATTTCTGCTGACCAAAGAAAATCCCAGTTTGTAGACTGTAAAGCAGCCCCAGAGAGCCTCTTTGGAAATACCAGCCTCATATGGAGAAATGCCCTGGGCAGACAAGCCGCTGAAACGAGCTGGCGTTAGAACGCCTTAAACCCCGTTTTAACTACCACTTTGAGCTCAGTGTGTTTTCTCCAACACTAATTTATCCGTGTGGGTATCTGTCAGTGTGCGAGGTGATAGCGCAGAGGAGAAATACCAGCGCTGTGTTGTTCGACAGGTTCAATGAATGACTGAGCCCTTTCTGTTCTCAAGGTCAAAAGTCAAACACAAACATTTAGAAATTGCTTGCTGCGTGCAAGGGAAGCGGTGTGCGGCAATTAGGGCTAATCATAATGAGAGTGGGGGAATTATACTCAATCACTCTTAATAAGAATTCTAATGCTATCAAACTACTGTGAAGAAAGTGATTTGCATATTTTTTGCACAAAGCTTCTCAAAACAATGAGACATCTCGAGTCTGTATCAATGAATTAAATCCTCCATGAAAAGGGAGTTTAACAGTAGTTTACACAGAGCAACTCAAGTGTTAATCAGGTGGATTTAAAAGTATGTTTTCATCAGTCCTGCACTTTGACGATAAGCTTTTAATGCGAATCAACGAGTTTCACGTTAAATGTAAAGCAGGCGGAAGAGAACGTGTTAAAGATCCTCCATAGCTTCAGAGATCCTTTGAGCTACTTTCTCTTGACAACTGCTGCATGTCTCAAAGTCACTGAGCTTACATTTCTGTCAGCCAGCAAGTGTCTTCTAATATTTATCGCTCCGGTGGAAATACACAATAATACTTGAGCGCACTGGTAGAGTGTCACTGCACACATGCATCAGCTTGCACTGTTCTGTCTTTGTGTGACAGGTTTCCGTCGTGAAAAGTTCTTATTGGTGAAATAAACTCTGGATAAAACATTAAAATCACCCTGCTTGCACCCTCTTCTATTAAATTCTACTTTTGCAACGCATTTACCTGCAAAGCAGCACAGTCACGACAAATTCCACAGTTATCAGAGTTCACAAGCATTCAAACAAAGTGGGAGGCGGGTCAAAGGTCAAAGGCAATCAGTATCACTCAGCGAAGGTGACAAAGCAGGAAACTCAGGCCAATATTGACTCTCTGTGTGTGCCAACATTCTTCCCGCTGGGAGACCCGAGGAAGACAATACAAGGACAGCAGATTTCCGTGGACCTTTCATCTCCCCGCACACCACCAAGAGTATTAATGAAAGGATGAAGGACTCAGAAGACTTTTGAAGCGAAGAAAACTTCAGCCGCTACATGAAAGGTTTCAGGAGAGGAAGCATGAGAAAAGCCGCTTTATCCACCACGCAGGATGTATTTCTCTTTTTTAAGCAAAAGGAATCCTTGTCACTTGCTGAAGAATTACTTTGAGGTGAAGGTTGTCACAGTCTAGACGCAGGCACTTGTTCCGCATAGCGAACGTTACGTCCTCTTCTTGCTGGCTGTGATAGGTGTGTTTGAACAGGCAAATGACAGCAGAAGGAAATCACAGACGCCCGGTGAGTTACATGCCACGTAACAGCGGGAAGCAGACAGCTGTGTGAGTGCAGGTAAACGCGTTTCATCCCTTCCTCCGCTGATCCGCCATGGGCATTAGCTTGCCGCAGATATGAGTCTTCAGGCATGATGGCGACACCATTTTCACTTCCCGCAGGTCCAAACATGGGAATAACCACGTATAAATTAAACCGTTACACCCTGACAACTTCTCTTTTCCGCCCACGCAGGATCAGGCCTGAGATGTTCCTGCGCCGCGTTGCCCTTATTGAGCTATGATTGGCTGGTCACATTGACCTCAGCACATCATCAATCACTGCCGCCTCCAGGTGCCCCAGTTTTTTTTCTTCCCTTATTAGTCTCTCAGGGGCCAATGCCATGATGGATATCACCATAGGGATATCGTTCATCTCTTCGGGGGCTGGTAATGGGGTGGGACCACCCCCACATTCAAGTACAGAGACATAATATAACAAAGAGGGGAGGGAGAGGGGTTAAACAACAGGCCGTTTAGGGCTGTATGTGCTATGATACATCAGGGACTGATGGTGTCCCCTGAGTAAGATGTTTGTCAGCCTGCCCTGCGAGGAACACACTAGTCTACAGAGAAGATTATTACATTCAGCTGCTTTATCGCCGACCGAAACGCGCTGAAAGCGTCTGGAGGAAAGATAGATGCAGTAGATTCACCCAAGACAAGATATCCATTCTGCCCCATTTGTTGTTCAACATGCACCTTAACAGAGCTGCTGTGGTTAATAAATAAAGTCTAAACAGCAGGTGGAGCTGTCTGTACAGTTAATGGACCCAGAACAAGGCTTTTTTTCTTCAAAACAAAGCAGCTAACATTCAATGTTCAGACTGGCTGCCTTTGTCTGAATTTACTGTTTTTTTGTGGAAATGCCTTCTGTGATACATCCTGCAGTTTAAATATAGTATCTACATCAGAGGTCACTATATGCTATATATACTGTATATAACTCAATATGAAAAGCATCCCAACATAAGATATGATGGACATCATGATGGATGGTCATGGACACAAAATACAGTGTTGTAACTGCATCATGTTACAATTCTTGAAAAAAACACACCAAACAGGGTTTTTGTCGCAGCAGCTGCAGCTCAGCCGCTCCCTCTGACTAAGTATGTGTCCACACATGTGCACTTTGAATTAATGTGACGTCAGATGAATGTGCCAGGCGAGATAAAAATCCCTGGACATCATTTGTCTGATGCTGAAGGGAGCAGGACGTGTTTTGCTTCCTATTCCTCCCACAGGCATTTCAACATCCAAGTGCAGATACAGTATGTCCTTGGGTGCAGTGTGAGCCAGTGAACAGCAGATAGCACCATTGGACACGTCATGCTCCACCTGTACTGTCCCCCTCTTTATACAAATGAGCTTGAGTGAGGGGGCGGGTTGAAAGGGGTAGGTGAGTGCAATCACTGCCCTCTGTAAGCTCTTAATGCACATGCACTAGTCTCTCTCCTCCTTTTATACCTTAACACAACATTTTCTCTGTAAAAATCCCATTTTTTAAAAATCAAACCATATACAACGTGTACTCTGAACAGTTCCTTTGATACCTGCGACTTCATGCGTGTTGTCACAAGAATGCAATTTCCAATACATCAAAGAAGCATGAAAGCAATAGAGGGCTGGGTGGAGCAGTGGATGTATGCGAAGGCAGCATCCTGGAAAACACCCACTATGTGCTGTGTGTTGCATAATGTTACACTGGGGTGTCTCATTACATAAATACGTGTGTTGTAACAATACTGCAAGACAGTCGGAGTATGATGGCATACACTGAGGATGCACTCCAGCAGAGCTTCAGATTGTGTTTTTGTTGGTCAGGTTCAACACGGACTCAGTCTTTTGAACTGCGCAACGCAGAAATGCAGATTTTTGTTTTTCTGTTTTTCACAGAAAAACACGATTTTCCAGAAAATGCCGTAATCAGTGGTGAAAAGTAACTACGTAGACTCAAGTTCAGTACGTAGGTATAATCTTGAGGTACATTATATGCTACTGTAAACTAGTTTTTCACTACATTCTGGAGGAAATATTGTACTTTGTGCGCTATAACACTTATCTGGCAGTCACTGGTTCCTTTGCATAATAGGATTTATAAATAAAACAGCTGAGAAAACATAATATATCACCAGACTAAAATACCCAAAATCTAGACGTCATGCTTACATGTTAACAAATCAAAAATAATAATCCAATAATACAACACTGACAGGGGCCATTCTGCATAATGAGTAGCTACTTTAACATCTGATATTTCCAGTACAGTTTGTTGCAAATACCTGTGTACTCTCATTTAAGTAAAATTTTGCTTCTAAAAGTATTTCGAGTACAGATTTTTATGTGTTCAGATGATGTTCTTAAAGTGAAATCACATTTAGTTAAAACATGTTTCTAGTAAAAGGCCCGGACAGTGTTTCATTAGCAGTGGTACTGAAAAGAAAGGACCACACCAGCATCTAAATGGACTGATGTGACATTTGCAGGTACGTTTGCATATTTAATGTGCTGCAGATGAGCAGGTAATTAGCTAGCTCGCCTGCAAACTAACATTAGCGGGTTCCTCTGTGAATGTTTGTTTGGTGGCTCATTCAACATGTTAAGGTATGAGGCTACTGAGGCCGATGCTGGTACGTTAAGATAAGACAAAGACTTCAGCAGGAAAGCTAATGCGGGCTGTTGCTCAAAGTCTGTGGCTCTTGTGCTGTGTAGCAGGCTGCTGTCTGGCCGTTGTTAGTGCCTACTGAACACCGAGTTTACTGTTTTATGCAAATATGGTCTAAATTGAGGCAATTTAATTGGCTGTATGGAAACAAGTTCTCAATCTATGTAGACGACAACTAACAAGACTTTGACAAACTAATTGTCCTCTCTTGAAAGCACAGGTGTAAATCAAAACATTTCATTTCAGTTAGATTTAAAGGGCCAGTGTGTCAGATTTAGGGGCATTAATTGAAAACAATATTCAGAACTGTTTCCTTATTATTGTACAATCACCTGAAAGTAAGACCTGCTATGTTGTTGTCACCATGCAATGAGCAGGTCCACGGAGTCCGCCATGTTGCACTGCTATGTTTCTACAGTAGCCCAAAATGGACAAACTTAACACTGGCTCGAGAGAGGGCCCCCGCCACCACAGGGATCTTCAGTTGGTTGCAATCTGCAACCTCACCACTAGATGCCCCTAAATCCTACATCCTTTAAAGGACCTGAACATGTCCTCCACCGCTGTTTGTAATATGTTACATGGATCAGTGTATTTAACTTTTACTGAACACTGAAAGTTTTTTGTGATAACTCCCATTACCACAATCTGCACATCAGCTCTTTCAAACCCGAAAAAATGATATCTGACACTGATGCTCAATTTTGTCTTCATCTTGCCATTTTTGAATGCCAGAGACTTGATAAGTAAAATCACTGAGGGATAATAGCTTCTGCCTGAATTCACTTTCATTACTGTCATGAACAGAGCGATGACCCTAACACTCTCTGTCTGTGAGTGTTGCTGAATTGCGACTGTTAAGTGCGACACTGAGGTTTTCTTTTTATACTTCCATTTGATAATTTTGGATATTCATTGGGGAGCAGCTGCAACACACATGGGAGTGAAATATTGTGTCGTTCAGTCTGCAGTCCCAAAAGTGCCACAGTGCTGTCTGGAACTCTATCCCTGCTTTTATGTTCCATCTCTCTGGGGACCACACGACAAAAGATACTCTTAATGATTTTATTTGAAAAGGAAAAAAAATGCATTGAACGGAAATGGACTTAATAATAGCGAATTGATGAATAGGCAAAGGAGCATGAATAGTGGCTTTGAGTACAAGTCATTGGTGTTTTAAAGTAAAAATTATCTTCCATTAGAGGTTTTAACTTGAACGCTGGACGAAAAGACCGGATTTAAACATCTAAAGACATTTTCCTCTCACGAGGTGGATCCAACGGGGGTCGGATTTGTTGAGGTGGGAGATGAGGTGCCTTTTCTTTCCTCCCCAAAAAGCCTCTTTTTATTCCTGGGACGCCGAAACAAAACGATGGCATCAAAACAAAGTTGATGATGATGTCTTTTTTGAAGCAAAGCACCCCACCAATCTGATTAAAACACATCCAAAACAACAGTTGTCTCCTGCTACGGCTTTTAAACCAGGTGATTATAAATTCCATTAGTGGGCCTTCCGCTGCAAAAATCCTACCTAATGGTGGTGATTAGGCCCAGTGGGTCCATGGTCAGTTTGGAAAGCATCGGGCTCTGCTCAGTGTTTGCACTCTTGCCCAAAAGTCCCCCCGCCGCTCCGTCCAGCTGCGAGGTCAGTGAGCTCCAGCTAAACCTCAGATGGTCCGCTAAGAGGAAATTACTTTTTTTTTTGACCATGATATTAAATGTACACGGTTGGTTTGATTTTAAAGGCACCCTCTCAGACTCTCTGCGGTGGACTGTGGAGAAAACACACACGGGAGACACATTTGGTGATTTAAGTCAACACTGTGTCGGTTTCTTGATTTCCTCCACATATTTGGACTTCCAGCCTTCTGCTATGCTCATGTTGTCTTTTGTCTTGCATTTGTTAAGATCTTCCTTTTTCCTGCCTGATCCCTTCACCTCTTGCATTGTTTGCTGAAGAAGGAGTGAAGTAGTATTGAGGAACACTCTTAACTCCCCCCACCACCATCAACACCACCACCGCCGCTGCTGCTGCTGCTGCCTCCAGCCCTGCATTATTGAACATGCTGCAGCACGACCAGAAGGCAAGGCACCAGGTCAGAGTCACAGAATCAGGATCAGTTGTAGTGGACAAGCTATATTTAAATCAGGGTCAGGGCTGTTCTGAGACAAGCATGCAGCACATTTCCATTTGTTAATAATCTTTGAATGGATCCTGTCTGCCTTTTAACATCATTGATGTTGAGTTCAGGGGCCCTAATCCCTATCAGCAAGAGTTAATGGGAAAACAAATTGCAAAGCAGATTGAAGAACTAATACAAGTTGTTCTGTTCTCTTAAATCATAAACATAGACATGGTAATACACAAAATGTTTGGGACGCCACTATATTGTGAGGTTCTTTTGGTTTCTTTCCCAACAAGAATGATGATTCTATTGATTTTTCATAGCCTTGTTTCTTGAGTCAGGGACATTGGACCCCATGAAGAAATACCTGCTTCATCAGTGTTGCCGCCAGGCTAAACTATAGGCCTACAAGACGTGGATCATCAAGCACTTCCTCCCAAAGCCCCCAGCTCTCCTATACTTTCACACATGAGTAGGCAAACCATCCAATATCCTGCATGGGGCAGAATGCTGAAGTATCTGCAGCGCACAGGTCATCTAATGTCACACTGTAGCTTCCCTCATGTCTAATTTCTCTCAATTCTTTCTTCCATTTGGGTGTTTTATTTGGGGGGGTTTCAGCGTTTCCACGTCATGACTTCCCAGTCGGGTGTGTGAGACCCATACTTAAAGAACTTAAAGGTGGAAGAGGGATCACTGGGAATGCCAAGGCAATTAATCGCGTGACCTGCTGTAGGTCACCAGGAGACGCACATGGGCGGAATTTCATCACTTCAAAGGAAAATGGGAAGAATAATGAGAGAAAAGTATGAAGGGACTTTCATCTGTCCAGCATTTGTCTTGCTCTTACTGCTACTATTTTCCAATATTTTGTGTAACTTCAAGCAAATGTTTTGGTTTCAACCAATTTTGGATTCAAATTGATGCAAATCAAAACCTCCCAGAACACAATAGATCCTTTAGAATCGGCGACTATTTGTGAAAGAAATATAAATGTGCCATGTGCCCAGCTTGGATCACTGGCCGCTATTCAAGACCAGACACAAAAATGGGTCGCATTGTCTTACGTTGTCCTGGAAACTCTGGGAAGGCGATGCGCTAACTTCTGCAGTACCAGCATGAAGAGATCTTCAGCCTAAATATTCAAGTATTTACATATGAGTCATTATCCAATCACTGCCACAGACCAGTACACTAGATGATGAGGGGGTTTAGTGCGGTGTACTGGGAGACACTGAGCTGGAAAGTGGATGAGATAAGTGAGCGGGTGTGTTCCTGTGCATGTGTGATGATACCAGCAGCAGTGACTGATCTGTTCTGTACGACTGGAAGACCAGCTGGAGTTGGAGTTAAGATCGGCTGTTTGGTTTTTCCTCCTTTTTTTCTCCTCAGGTGTTTCTACAGCACGACGCTTTGCCTCCCTTTTTGACAGCCGTACTGGCCTGCAGTCTGGTTTGCATCTGCCATCTCTAAATAAACGATGAGGAAGGAAATGGAAACCAAGTAACCAAATAAAAAAAAAAAAAAATCTCACTTAGACACACCTTGTTCTTGTGACTCAGATGCATACTGAGCAACTGGCTGAGCACAGAGCACTGCATGTCCATGATTTGAGTGTGGGTTTTCTCATTGTTTAAAGTGTTTGTCTTTATGAGTCCTTCCTGTGTGTTACAGAAGAATTACGATGTTGGCAAATGGAACCGTGAAAATCTGAATAGCGCGTTATGGCCCTGAGCATTAGGTATAGTTTTACGGAAAACCCCCACTGCAGCCCCCCATAAAGTCGCAGGGTTTGATGTGTGACAATTGGGCTAAAGTTTTTACAGTCACAGATGCCGAGAGCCACGATAAGGCAGTGTCTTCAGAGCCTCATTTGTTGACATACAGAATTCATGGCTGGAGGCTGTGCGAATTTACCAATTATCCATGTGTGCCGTAGAGCAACACTGTTTGACTTGGATGCAATGTGTATGTTTGGCTCCACAGCACAAACTGAAAAAAGGAACTCAGACAGTGCAGCCAGCACTGTGGCTAGCAGGGAGCCAACTATTTAAAGCAGTGTGTGTACGATAAACCGCCAATCCTGCCAAACTGCACTAAACAGCATCAGATTAATGATGTTCAACTCGTGCTGAATAGCCAGACGGTGGAAATTATACAAAGGTATGTAACATGCACATTTTTTCTGCATTATTTCCGTCCACAACTACGACAAACAGCATGCGCAGTGCTGTTTTTCTGTCTGGAATTAAATGAAGGTTGTTGCTATGTCACTCTGCGGCAGAGGAATCGTATCAACGAGAAGCTTCTCAGAAAAACATCCACCGTTCCTTTGACACAAGAACAGACAGTGTAGAGTGAACCATGGTTTGACAGGAGGGAAGGAGATCCATGAGGAGGTGCTGGTGAATCTGAACTGGCATTCAGCATATGTATAATTCATTATGATTGAGTTATAACTGACAGTGGTTTAACTTGAAGGTGTATATGTCTTCATAAGAGAGGTTGTCTGTTATAACTAAATGGCAGAAAAAGCTGCCTCAAAAGAAGACAACATCTTGAATGAAATAATCTCTCTACAGAGGTGGAGGGCACATCTGCATGCTAAACACACTCTCTAAAGCAACTTTTAACTGTGTGTCTGAGCCCTAAAAGGAAAGCTTGATCAGTTCATTCAAATGCTCACACGAATTTCTGCGGTACCGCCGAGGCAACTCTGCTCTTAAATTTTCTCATTAACTTATTCTTTCTTGTCTTTTCATATTTTCTTGTTACATGACATCTTTGTCCTCACAACGCGACATTTTGCTCAAGTGAAAAAACAAAGTGCAGTAATCAACGATTTCGTGTAAAGCACCTTGGTGTAGCCATAGGTTACAGTAGGCCCACATGTGAGAACGCCCACAGGGGTCAGGGTTAGGTTATCAATGACAAGTCAAACAAATGTTTTTTAAAAGGAATAAGAACCACAGCTAGCACAGGCAGCCTACAAGCAGAGCGAGCATCAACTGCAACTGAAATAAAAATAGAAATTGCTAAAAAGAAAATGGGATCATTTAGACTGAAGTCATCAAACCACTGCTGTGCAGCATCCACGTGCCTGTGTTTGTGTGCTCGTGTGTCTGCGCTACCCGTTTTGAAGAGAAGTCCTCCACAGGTCAGAAAATTCTTTGATACAGAGAGAGTTAGTCACTCAGACAGAGCACAGGTGACAGACATGCATTATGCATGGGAGAGGAAGGGAAGGCTGGATATAAAAAGCACACTAAGATATTCACAGTTACACATACAGTTCAGCACTGCCATACTGTACTGCTGCCTGTGCAACTTCATTAAATAGACTTAGACAAGGCCAGCATGCAGCATGTACCATTTCAAACACAAAAGAAAGCACACAGGTATATATACAGCATATATATATATATGAGGACGCACACATATTCGTGTGAGCCTTTGTGCATCTATAAACAGCTCTCAACCTGCCCCCACCACCACCGACTTCATGCTTCTTCTCCCTTAGGCTCAGGAGACAGTCTGAGGCTGCACTTTAGTGCCTGACGGGAGAGAACAGCTTTAAGAGGCAAGTCTCAGGTCTCTCCATCTGTTGTTCTGTTCTGGGCCAGGCTACGAGAGCTACAGTAAAATCGCTCCAGTGATCAAAAATTACAAACCTGATGTCAGCAGCAGCGCGGTACACCCAGCAGTCAGCCGCGTACGTCTCCCACAGTCCCACAGAGAAGTCTCTGCAAGTTCACGTTTGTCCTCTTTTGTTTCTGTGATTGATAATGCAGATAGAGAGTGTTAGCTGGCCTCCGTTGGTGCAGGTGTTGATGGTGTCTCTAATTAGCTGCAAAAGATTAATGATGCAGATTAATTGCGGTAAGAATTTGTATGTGCTCCTTGGAGTCAAGTTAATTTTATGGAAATAAGGGCGATTTGGTCACTCGTTTGCTTACGTAATTGATGTTCTAAATCTGTCCCACCATTTAACTCTATGAGAGCTGAGAACCTAAAGCTTGATGATGTGGACCTAGTTCTGAGGGATGGCTTGTTGTGATGACAGTCGTCAGCAGATGCTCTCAGCTCTACGGGGCACTTCAGCACCTTTCAGCTCATTGCTTTTGGTTTGGCCTGCAAATTTAGCATTGCAGCTAATCCTCACTGTTCTCATGAACCCATTTCCAGCCACAGCGAGCAGCCGTTTCCAGAGGAAAAGCTTGGATAAACTACCTGTCCATCACCAACTGAACACAGTGAAGCATTTAGCAGCTAAAGAGCCGGATGCTTCCCTCGGGAGTTGGTGGAGATGAACACAGAGCAAAAAGGAGAGAGTATTTTGGACACTAGGTGGCCTGAAACTTGCTGGATGTACACACTGACAATAAAAACAAAGGGAATGGTCAAACATGCCATGTTGACTTTTAAGGCGTGTTGACTGATTCAGTGTCAGCTCATGCATTGAGCACCATGCAAGAAAACATTCCACCTTCAAAGTTTTGGTTTTAAAGTCAAAGAAATGATTTTTTCTCCGTCTTTGACCAGCTAACGGCGTATGATATCTTCATTTGTGATGCATTTGCAAAGAAACTTGGCCAGCTTGGGCTGCACCCACAATGCCTGCAGGAAATAAACGCTTGCTTAGCTACGTTTCATAGCCTATTAGATGAGCCTGACCTCTGCCTGAACTGAAACTGTTCTGCAGAATGGATGTTCAAACGCAGCCTCATTTGCTCGGCACTGGTAAGTAAATAAAATCATTCAAAAGACAAACTAATTGTGTTCATTCACCTGTATTGCTTAATGCCACACTAATTACAATATACTTTGGCTGACTGCCAAGTAATATTCTCAGCATGATGAAGCTATTCATGTTGTCAGATTAACATTTCATCACATGGTCCGTTACAGTTGACTATCTAAACTTGCCAGTATAGAAACAGTCATTACAAAACCTTCAAAACGAACCATAACTTAACCTTGCATGCATGCATGCATCGGCGTCAAAGGCGCGCTCTGGTACGTCAGCGAATAGCACTGCACCTCTGGCTAACATGTTCCTATAGTAAATTTATATGTTGATAATATGTCATACGTCAATGTTCTGTTTACAGCTTTTTGATTAATTCAAAGTTCAAAGTCAAAACAAACTCATGGTATAGGTGTTTTCCAGCTTCCAGATTTCACTTTTACAAAAATAAACTAAATTTGCATTAATAAGACACCAAACTTCTTCGGATCTGGATAGGTATGAACTGATAAGGGAGCTTCGCTGTCAGCTAAAAAGTAATATACTGCCTCTAATAGAGGATGAGAGGAGCTGAGTGTGTGAAGCCAGGCGGGGTGGAAAGAGCTGACATGTGAAACCTATGAAGAAAGAGGCTTAACTAAGACTCAGATGACTCTGAACAGAGGACCAGAGAGGAAACAGACGGGAGGAAGGGGAGTAACACACATACACACTGAAACACATACAAACCACGAGTGGACAAACTCCAGACTGTCTCTGTGAGGTGCTACCTATGGAAGCTAGCAGAATGCCTCATAATTAGCCTTTCAACAGGCTGGACATTGTTAATCTTAATCTGTCTCTTATCTCCGGTTCCAGACGAGGGGAATTAGTGGCCTTCACCCCGCCACTTGGCTTCTCTTCACGCCTCAGCCATTTCTCCTCATTACGGCATTACAGGACCATGTGGCCCAATGCGATACCGCAGCAGACCACAGCTAGCTCGTTAGCCCTATTCTCATTTTGCTTGATGAATGATATGTGCCCTCTGTGGCATCGGCGTCTCAGCGACAGTGATTCTGCAACTCAAAAGGTCCTTTAATCATGTTAGAGCTATAATGGAGTGCTCATTGTGCTCTTGAAGCGCACATGAGCACGAGTGTATTCTTGCATTCACATGGCGAGATAGATGCAACGGAAACACACAAAGGGGACGCTCACTTTCCTATTCTTAGACACATGCCTGAACACCCTCAAGCAATGTGTGCATTTGGAATTCCTCAAGCTTGTTTTCCCATAAGCATCATCAGGGTTTACCTTGGCACAGTTTGAAAAGAAATGATCATGTCTGACTCATCTCTAATCATTTGCATCTGGCATCATTTGTAACAATCCAGATAACACTAATTAATACATTGTGTAGGCTATTTCTGAGGTCATGCACATGGATACATTTCTCTTTCACTGAGAACCAGCTCCCGCCTGCCAAAATTCACATGTTGATGCTAGCCTATAGCATTTTGGGAAAATGTCTCTCGCCATCAGATAGTTACATAGCAGCTCATAGCGATTCCATTCACGGCACAGTAATCCCAGAACAGGCTATGCCAAAAACAAGAGATAAATAAGTAATGAAGAAGTGAGTGGAGAGAAAAACAACAGCAAGAATGGAAGAACAATATGAGAACATTGAGTGAAAAAAGATGAAAGCGCTGGTGCATCTTATCTGCGGAAGGTTTTATCCCCTGTCTCTTTTCAATTAAAGATGTAGCCCTGGTCTTGTCTCAGGAGGACGACACTTCAGCATGGTGCAGCGCCATCTGATTGCTATTTCACTAATGTTATTTTTATGCAAATGTGGTTTTTCCTTCATCTTCTTTTTCATGTTCTAATGAAGTGCCTGCTATGCTGGCAGCGTGGCCCTCTCTGGCTACACTGAGGAAAATCACCAGAAACATGTTTCAACCCTTCTGAGCGTTGTCTTCACTTCTGTGATGCTGCAGAGGAGATGAGCGGGACGCATTCAGGGTAAAGCGGTTCTGATGATACAAGGAAAAGAGGCGATGCTGTCTCCCCATCAGATGCCTTATAAATATTTACAATGTAAACATCACAACAAGGGAATTATAGAAAAATCCTGCAAGTAGCAATTTCTTGCCATCATAAAATGGCTTGGCTCCCAGTTCATTGATTCACTGAGAGGGCTTACTGCATTCAAACTCCTGAAAACACAAAAATCAGAGCTTCAGATTGAAGCCAAATTACATTAAATGCTCGCGGCATGGCTTTAGGGATGGTAACGTCAGCCTGTCTGTCTGTTGGTCAGTCCACCGCTTCGGTCTGGACTGAAATATTCTGCTGTGATGCACATGTTTAAGGTACCCACACGTTCAGTCAAAATGACCTTGTTGGTCACTTTTCCTGTAGCGCCATCAGGAGGTCAAACTTGTTACGCACCGCCATGGCTCCCAAAGGCTGACACCTCCTCATTTCAGTGACCCTTTGGCTCGTCCCACCACCACGTTGACAGTTCGTGTTATTTTGAATTTCTGTAAATTCAATTTATTGTTTTGATGGATTGCCGTGACATTTGGTAACACACGTTCACGCCCTCCACAGGACGAGCTGTAATCACTCTGGCGACTTTTTTATCCAGCGGCCAACATCTGCAAAACGAATTATGTTTCGTGTTCAGTGCTAATTAGCAAGTGTCGTGTAAACACACTAAACTAAGATGGTAAAAATTATACCTACGAAACATAAACATGACACCCTTTCATTGAGAGCATGTTGCCTTGTTGTTGTTAATATTTTGCTTAAAAGACCACTGTGCCCAAAAGCAGCCGCACAAAACGGCTAGTTATGAACTGGTTGAAACTCAGAGAGCAGTTTGTTGTGTTCAGCCTTGTCAACACAGTAATTGCGTTGTTTTTTTAAGAACTGAGCTGATGCATTTGCACTACATGCAATATAAATGAAGCCTTTACACAAAAACAATCTTGTAAATATGAACTTGTGGTGAATTTGTAGAATTCATTGATGATACACCCTTCAAGGAGTCCGCAGAAAAATAGCAGTATTGGCATAGTGATGTAATACTTGTTCGTAGTCTCTCTCACTACAGTGTTGTAAAAAAGCCAGTTTGGCTTTTTTAGGCAACAAAGGAGACTCAGTTGAGAGTTTCAGTGCTAAAAAGCCACGAGGAGAGGATGAAAAACAACAAGGAACCACTTTACATCTCATCCACCGGCCAAAGCTCATTTTGTGCTGGAACAGTCACTGTGAGAACCAGAGGCTGGAACTGAGGAGGACATTCAGAATTCTTCATCACAAAGTTGTATTGCTCCACATTAAGACAACAAGAGGTCACATTAGATTATTCTGAAAATGACGTTTTCACATCGAGGTGACGGCTAAAGAAATCAGCACGCTCACATCCTTCCTGGAAAAGATGAAGATCGCTGACGGGAAGCGACACTTCTCCACAGATATGTCAATTAACATACTGCTGTTCATATTTGTGATGAGTGAGACAAAATTAATGAAGTGTGTGAGTCTGAACTGCGGACTTGTTAACGAAAATGACGAGGACTCAAACGGTGTGATGGCGTGAAGCTGCGTGAGGTGTGAAACCAAGTGGAAGAATTCTAAAGTTAGAGATGCATAGATCATCAACAAGGAAAAAGATAAGGAGAGGTGACGCAGAGCTGACGGTGAGGTTGTCACAGGCAGTAAAGGAGCATCCTGTTGTCTCTCCTGTTTCAACAGCGAACGCCTTCATTTTGATTGATAGTAACATGATACGCTAACACTGCACCCTACATTGTTGTCTTTTATGGTACAGAGGGGCTGTGAAGATAGGGCGAGCCACTGTAAGCATCCTAAAGGTTATTTTACTGCCCTTGTTATAAAACAAAGCCAGAGAATCCAAATGGTTCAGTAATTAAAATGTCATTAATTTGCGGTCTCTTATCAGACCTCACAGACAGCTCTTAATGCAGGCCTGCGACGAAGATAGAGCGCGCGTGTTCCCAGACAGCACCACATGCTGCTACCGCTCTCACATCAGCTATCTCAATAATGGGATATATGTGGCTGCAACCGACTGCACGACGTTTTGACAATTAGCCAATTACATTTCATCTGTGTAATACTGGGATTGGTTTGCAGGAATACTTGCCTTGTGCAAATATCTCATTAAAAAAGTAAATTAGGTTTCATGATCACGAGCTTTGATGATTCATAACATTTTCACTTCACATCACTAACACGTTTGCACATAAACTCAGGCTCACAACTGTGCTTATGAACAGAGACGTGTGGTGTGAAGCACATACACGTGTGTCTCCTATCAGGGCCAGGCTGGCATGCTAATATTCATTCAGACGTTTTCTTTTCAATGTCACAAATGGATTTACAGTCAGATGTGCTCTGTTATTTTCTCTGAATAATTTTAAACATGTAATAATAATGAGACAGAGCTACGGCTATCTCCAGTTTCCTATGCTCCCATTCCACAACAGGCAAGAAATCAGAAGACAGGATGACATTATGGGATATGACACGGAGGGAGGAATCGGTGATTTTGCAACATTAAACTTGAGCAATTAACTCTGTGAAGGTCCACGTCTGTGTTTCACGCTGCTTTTATCCATTTAAACCCCAGATGATGACATGTTTTCATTTTCTTCTTTCTGTGACATGGAAACACCCGTGAAGGCAGTTCTGAGTGCAACTTTTCAGGCATGCAGCTCTTAATATCCCAAACAGCACTATAGTTTACCAATGTTCAGTGAAGGGAACAGCACGTCTTTAATGTTGCAAAGTATGACATTAACGACGCTCGACTGCGAACAGCACAAAGACAATATATTTAATATTTGAGCCCATCAGTTTAACTGATTTTTGTAAATATCTGCTCATTCTGAATTTGATGCATCAACACGTTTCAAAGCAGTTGGGACAGGAGTGACGACAGGCTGGGAAAGCTGTGGAATGCTCCAAAAACACCTGTCTGGAAACAGGTAAACAGCTTCATTGCTAACAGGTGATGGTATCATGACTGGGTACAAAAGGCTCAGTCGTTCACCAGCAAGGATGGAGCAATGTTCACCACTTCGTGAACACATGATGGTACAAAGGATATTAATACATGGAACACTGGACAAACGCAGTTGGTAACCAACTTTCTGGTTTGTTTGCGAATGATAGCGTTCTGTTTTTATTTACGTTTTACACAGTGTCACAACTTCTTTAGAATCAGGACTGTACCAGTAGGTGATTTGACAGGGAATACCATCCTCCCGTTAGCAAAATGACCAAAATGCATCCCCTGACATGCTATCCCCCGTCTCCATCCCCTACTAGCAGAGTGCAAAGGCAGAGGGGTTGTTTAGATGGATATGTTAGTCTGCCTGACTCATTGATCCTTTATCTGACTGAGGTTTGAGCAAGTTAGAACCTATGGCCCTGACCACGGCTCTGAAATACATCAGTAGTCTAACTGTGCCGTTTATTGATAAATCCATGATGCTGTCCATGGTGCTGATGCAGCAGAATGATTTGTGATTGCACGTTTTTCCCTCAGTCTTATCCTCGACCCATTCTTGAAACGACACACTATAAATATATATAAATAATATAAATACCCAATCCTATTCTGTACTGTGGCCTGTATACTCCACAGCGTTGTGTCACCATGCGACCAATGCTGATGATAACAGCAGCAACATATAGAGGATCATAGAGACACACTGATGCCTGTAGTATTCCTATAATATTTCTATCATCATTCTGTAGCATGTCTGCTGCTGAACCCCCCCACAATGACCATACTGCCTATGCCTACTGCCTTTTGATGCTCAGTGATACAGCTATATGGCAAAAGTATAGGAGGAGAAGAGATGGATATAGATAAGAGATAGATAATCGATCTCATACGACAATTCAGCTGATGAATTTCCTCCATCCATCATTCCCATCTGTTTCACCCCTGTAAGAGTTTAGCTGCTCGTGCTTGAACCGAGGCCTACTGCTGAGCGGAGCTGGCTGAATGTGCCGTGTTGCACAAGGGCCTCATGATGAGGATCAAACAGGCTGAGCGATGACTGGATGCAGCCAAGGCTGTTCACCTGTCCTGGTAGCTGAACAACTGGCAGCGTCAGTCCTGAAGATGTTTTAGCCCAAAGCCAGCCAAAAGAGGTTGCGGTAGGTGGCCTGACCTGAACACATGAGAACACAAACGAGGACAGCTGGTGGGGACAGATGCTGCCATTTGGAGAGCAATAGTGGGTTTTAACCGTCCGTGTTATTAGGCTGGGTTGTCGAAGCAGCCCTCAAAGTGGAGTCGCTGCTTAGGCAGCTGCTGTGCACTGTGGTTTTTCAAGCTCAGACAATGCCCCAACAGGCTGCTTTATTAAAACACCATCTACTCCACTTTCTGTGTGGAGGAGGGAGACAAGTGTTGGGCTGTTCCCGTCAATGGTTTTCCCTTTGTCGTGCTTTTCCAAGAGATACTCTGCCACCATGCATACATTTCACACAAGGGAATGATATTAGAGCCATCAGGCCCGTTACTGATGTGTCTATCTGGCATGTTTATGACACTTTGTGATCGCAGGACAGGTTTAACAAGACTCCTTTTATATTCACAATTATCATATTGCATGAGTCTGTATTATGTTACAACATGTAAATGAGATGAAGGAAGAATAAAATCTGTACTGTTTGATGAGCTACACATACGCAGTATCACTATTAGTAGACAGACTGAGGATGTTAGAAAACTGGGTCTCTCACATCAGAGCGTGTGAAACGTCAGTGATGTATATTATTATCACTTCTCCTGGATTGTTTGACTGCCACTTTGCTCCGATTCTGATATCATACCTGTAGGAATATGATATTTTTCTTTTTCTCAAATAACCCTTCAAATCAGAGTGATTCTGCAGCTCACCCTGTCAGAGCGCTAAACAGGCCGAGTGAATGTTCCTCCTGTAGTTGATTTAACTGTCATATCACATCTGCATCAGCAGCAGTGGTGCTGAATCCTGTGTTGAAACCCCTCATTAGTGTTTCAGTGCGCTCTGATTGCTGATTGACCAGATTGAGATTGCAGGCATCAAAGCTATTTCCTCCTCCCAGTCACATCCTGGCCTATATTTCCTTCTTTATCCTGTCTTGTCTCTCAAGCTTTAAGGGTTTCTTTGGGTTTGGTTCAGGTCAGACCTGACTGCTCTTTATTCCGGTCTGCTTTCTCCATCTCTGACTTCAAAGTTTGTTCTCTTTTTGCAACACGTCCTCATACCCAAATGTTGCAAACGACTCAGAAAATGACATATATGACCGTTCCTAAAATGACACATCATCGTACTGGACCGTAGTCGTCACACGGTTACCATTGTCAAACGGTTTAGGCATCAGAACGACTTGGTTAGGCTTAGAAAAAGATGACCGTTTGGCTTAAAATACGTATGTTACTGTTACATTTGTGATGTACGTAAATTAGGCAAGTAAAAATAAGTCAACGTTAAGAACACGAACAGCGGCCTCCTGGGTCAAAGTCCACCTCCTCCACATGTGGACTTTCTTGCTGTTTATACTCCATCATCACCTGACCTTCTCCTTTGCTCCCGTCATAATAACTACAGCCACTAGAGGTCGCCACTTAACAATAAATGTAAACATGGGCTGTGATAACCTGCTGGCGCCCAATATGATCTTTATTCTGGTGAGGACGGGCTGCTTTTTCTGGACTTGACACATTAAATGACATTAAATGCTGAAACAGCCAAAGAACCAAACTCCTCTACAAATCAATTTAAAAGAAAAAAGTTTACAAAGAGATTCAGCAAAGCACACAATAGGCTGAACAGACAAGAGGATTCAATTTGTATTATATCCCTCAGTATACTCTGGAAATAACACTACTGAATATACAGAGAAGGCACTTTCTGTTTGACTTTTGGCCTTCTGACGTTGCTTGAAATGAAGACGTTCTTTTCTGATGTTGGCAGAAGCGTCTTTGCCACCGTTGTGAACATTACAATCCACCTGATGTTTACACCCACTCAGCAGCAATCAGCTTTACCTTTCTTTCTCAGGACGAGGATATTATTTCCTGCATGCATATTGCAGCTCCACTTAGTTTCTCTGAACTCAATTTCTGCACTGAATATATTTCATGCGATGAAACATGCATAACTGCAGAGATGAGCTCAGTGGTTATTCCTTTTCATTTCCTCGTCATGTCTTTTTCTCCTTCCTGATGTGGATTTCAAGTCACAATTTTTCACTCTTGATAAAACTACTGAGTCGCTTCCTGTGTTTTGGCATTAAGTTTTAATGACATGCAGCATTCATTGGCAGAGATGAGAGGGCGGCTGGTTTGAAAGGCTCTCTGAAGTGTAACGCTGCACCCAAATGGCTCATTGGGCTTTCATGCCAATTTGGTATGATCTCTGCCATCTCAAAATGTAAATAAAAAAGCTTATGCAAATGGGAAGGATTTTATATTTCTGCAAGGATTTAAATGTTTGTTTACTCATATGACTCCCAGGGAGGATGTGTGTGTGTTTTATATGAAGCTGTTGGGAAAACATACTGTATGAATATGCAGATAATACTGGCTTATTTTTGCTTTTGATGACAGGTTTTTGATTATCTTTTTGGGCAGAATACTGAAAGAAATGGGAAATCAACAGAAACAGATATGCTGCTCATAATGCACAAAATCTTTATGTTCTTTTTAAGATATAATGTTACCTTGATTGTGAAATGTGGGCCACCACAACAGCACAACAACATGTAAATATAAATTAAACAAAAGGACGAGGTCAGAGGTCAGCCAGCGCTGTTTTCATAATGAAGACAGTTAAAAGACGTGAACTTCATTATCGTGGTTAAATTCATGCTCTGTTTTAATCCTGAATATTTCCCTTTGAAATCAAAACGTGGCTTTTTGCTGATCAGTTACAGATTGTCCTTTGTTCTGAGATGATCAACATTTCAAAAACGTGAATATTAACAGTGACCAGAAAATGACCTGACACCAAAATGCCACATTGAATTAGGTTGAGTAAATTCACCGCCATTGAACAACTGTGTGTTATCAGTTACAAAGCCAGCACATCTATCACAGTGACCCAGGGAGTCAATCTCTCTCTCATTAAAATGTCCTTGAGGTTCTGATCATGACTCAGATACCATGTTTACCCTCTAGATAACAATATCACCCTTCAAATAGCCAAACAAAGGGCAAGCATTCAGGCTCAACATGGCTCATTTACAAGGTAGGGCTTCCTCAGTTAAGTCTGACTGTGTGACCATCTCCTGCTGCTCAGGCGGTTTGTGAAGCTGCTCAGCTGTAACAATACAGTGGCTGTCAGCACTGCACTCAGTAGCACGCAGACACACACACTCATGCATGCATGCATACACAAACATGCATATATACACATATGAATGTAGACATACGCACACTTTGCATTCTGCTGGTGGTCTAGCACAAGGATCACTAGTCACTGCAAAGTGTTTTCTGAGGGAATCGCCCCATTAAAGCCCTTTAATTACATCCGAGTACAGTCTATTGGTGGAGCAATACAGGGGATGAAATGATGATGAGAACATACAAGCTAATAGACGCTCGCAACTGTGTGAATCCCACAGCCTGCTGAACAATAGGAAAACACCCAGATATACAGCAGGAAACTATGAAATAAATGGATGTAGATATCAAAGAATAATAATGAATTAATAATCATGATGCATATAAAACATTTTGTGGAATGCATGGACTCAGCTGCTTCCATTAACTAAACCTCACTACACACTAACCTCAACCAAAGATATCAGCATAATAAAGATCATTTAGATTCACAGTCAGGGCACCATGAGCAATAAACGTATTGCATAACGGTAACTAATTTCTTTTCTTGATAAAACCAAGAATTATGAACACATTCGTCAAGTAATGTAAACATTTCCTATCAGCAATGTGGAACCATCTGTTTTATATTAACAGAGCAGCTTAATAAAGTTTGCATGGAATCAGTTCCACTAGCATCACATTATTGGTCTCATGATGATAGCATCTTTGACTTTGTAGAGTTTATTGTGCGTAAGGGCATTTATTTACACTTTTTCCTGAAATTACCACTTGAATCTACATAAATCTGGAGCGTATTTTGGTGGAAGGCAACAAGTTATTAACAAGTCATTAAGAAAATCTAACCTGTGACAGGCAAAATAAAAAGAGGCCACAGTATTTGTTCTATAAAAGCCAGATTGTTAGCTAAGGGTTGAATACAGAGGCAAAAATATGAATTAGCATTACCGGACCATCCCAAATGCAAATGATGCAAGGCCAAAGTATTGTTGCAGAATATATGCAGTGAAAAAGCTTTGGGATACAAAGCACCCGATACCACTACAGATACAAATATCCAAACCTGACTATTAGTGCCTTGAGGGATTTTGTTTGTATTATTTGATTCTAATTGGGTCCACAGAGGGTCTACAAAACATGCATATTTGAACTACCAGACAAAGAAGTAACTTAAACATGTTGGCTGGGTTTCACGAGCCTGCAGGATCAACAAAGATAAGAGCTGCCATAATTTATTCGAAAATGAGTTGCATAATTCAGAAGTCCAAAACTTCATTCAAAAGTCAGTGATGGCAAAGTGCTGGATCAGCATCTGTGGCCTTGAGAGAGCTTTTCTCCTCAGAGCCACAAACGGACGGCAAGGTGCGAGAAAATAATTTTATCATATCAAAACATTTCTCAATATTCCTCCGGTGACATTTAGTTTTCTGAAAGCAGAACCAGTGGACATGAGAAAAGAGACATATTTTGTTGTTTAAGCAGGGAACAGTACATCAACCATTGCTTGCCCACGTGCATTCTGATTATCTCTGATTAAATGTTCACTAACGTCTCACATATCTGTATGAACATAAATAGAAATACGAATAGATGGAATCAATGCAATAGAAGACAAAATGTAAACTCTGACCTTCAAGAAGCCGAAGCCGTGGAAACTCTGGAGGAACTGTCTGGAGGAGGACCAGAGTCTGACAGTGCAGTGTGAAATGCTGACCTAAAGAAGTGGACCCTGCTCAGGTCTCAAAGGACTATTTGCCATGACTCTGAAGCTTTCACCGCGTCGTCAAAGCTTTAAGCTTTACCTCCAGGAGTGAGCGGCTGAGACTGGGAGACTTTCTGCTCAGGCTTTGTGCAAGTCGTTAAAGAGGTGACTCTCACAGGCCTGAAACTCTCACGTTCCCTTTTGACAAGGACTGGAGGCTCATTAGAGCTCGCCTCATGTATCTTTCATAGACACTGCTGCAAAGTTCTTATCACCTCCATCAAACAGTCACATCACTGAGGGACAAAGACCTCACCTCCAGACGGCTCATTGGTCTCGTTCTGTCATGAAACAGGAAGCGCTTTTACCTCATCTCCTTATCATTTCATACAATTATTATAATGCATCTAGCTAACCACAGTTTGCTTATATTCATACTCAAAGTAAGAAAAGAAGTTCAAAGACTACCAGTATCTAAAAACCACTGCCAAGGATAAAAGGTGCAGCTCTTCAGTAATCCCAGTTTTTTCATAATGATGTAAAGCTAATGAAATGCAGCAGTTCATTTTTTTCTTATCACTGAGAACGCCTATTAAGGAAACAGTTCTGATCAAGTTTAAATATAGTTAATAGGTAATTTCAGGCCATTATTCTCCTCTAACCTCTGCTTTCCTTTAATTTTCTTGCCAATCATTTGGAGCCTTTACTGCATTGTTTAATAAATCTTCTCATTAACCTTTCACATTCTGTTGCCAGAGTCATAATTCTCAACCCTTAACACCACACAGATGAATGAAACATTAAGTTTAAATCATGACAAAGCTATGAATGATAATTATATCCAAGTCCAGAGAAAGTTCAGTACTGCAGTATCATCCCACACTGTCAGTGTTTGTTGTACGAACTAAAAGTCTTTCTAAAGGTCAGTATCACTTCGCCTGATGAGATGCTGCAATTTCACTATGTCACAGTTTCTTTGTAACTATGTGTTCATTTAAAATGATTAACTTCTGTCATTACTGCTACCACAATTATCACAAGAAGAAGAAAAAGAATGTTTATACAGTGTTTTTCAACAAACTCCACATGCATTCACAGCAATATTAGATGCTCATAGCAACTCTTCTCCAAAGTCCCTAGAGGGGTGGAGGTTGTGGTGGAGTGGTGGGTCACACACAGGACCCTCACCCACTGGGGTTCATGTCCTGTGTGAAACCAAAAGTCAAAGGGAAGGCTGGAAATGATGCTTGTTGAGAGCAGAAAGACGGAAGTAAAACACACAGTTGCAGGCTGTAAAGGTGCAAAAATGAGCTGAAAGACGCCCTGCAGAGCTGAGGGGGACTACAGAGGAGGATGATCACTTTCTGCTGAGGCCTGGTCAAGCGAGACGTGTTTCCCAAAAGTAAGATCATTACACCTGAATTGTTAAACGACAGCTTGGTTTGTCAGTTGTCGCCCTTTCTGAAAACACTTCCTGTGAGCTGATACACATCACAGAGTGAAATAATGACTTATCATCTGCAACGGCTTGCAAACATGCACCTCCATGAAAAGGTTGTATAAAATAATGGATAAAATCTCCTGACTTGGAGATTATATCCATAGATTGCATCCACAATGCCTCTTAAGATGTCCTTGTGATATCTACGAATTACAGAACAGAAAGACTGAAACAGGCTTCTGTTCATGTGTTCTAACAGAAACCAGAGTTGTTTCATTTCCTCAATGAGACTTGCTCTGAAATACTTCTGGTGCAAAATACATATGTAAGAATGTATCCAAGCTGACCTCAATTAGAAATGATGAGTTTGACGCCTTCAGAAGCTTTTTAGTGGTAATTTCTGTCCCACTTGAATGTTTTACAGGTACAAGAACTGAACCCAAAATAACATTTGCATCAATTTCATTAGAGAAGTGAACAGCGCACACAAGACTGGCCCAGTTCTGCCAAAAAAGTCCCCAAAGACTACACAAACAAGATAACAAGAGGGCACTTGAAACTCATTTGCCCTCAATACTCATTGTGACAAACAGAGTGCCATGCAGACAAATTTAGTCCATATGATAAGTGACACTATATATAGCTCAAACATTGGGTGGTGCTGTAATGTTCCAGATATAAAACGCTCTGCTGAGGCATGATGAAATATGTCACCACAGTTTTTACAAATGGGGTAAAAAGCCAAATCCATGTAAGAGCATTGAGCAGACACTGTGGGTGGATTCATCCCATGGAGCACAGATCATTACATTAGCAGCTATAATAAGAGCGCTTCTTCTGACTGCCTCGAAGACGATCCAACACATTCATTTTCAGAACGTTGTGCAGGAGTCCCTCCTGGAAAAATTACAATGGCCGATTTTTTCAAACGCTCTGAAACAACCCATGTTCATGTTTTCTCATCAGGTGACCTCTTGTAGTAGCGGAAACAGTATCCAGGTAAAAAACAAACAAACAAACAAACAAACAAACAAAAACAACCTGCATTGGTTGTTTAAATGCTGAATGGGCAGATGTACAGCACATCTGACTTTGACATGATAATATACTGTATATGGCTATATTTATTTCTAGATACATATATAGATAAAATGACCTGGGGTGGGCTGTAAGAAAGTTTTGACTGTGATTTTTATTGTTCTCTCGTCTATTGACTCACACGCAACGATCACGTTTACACTCAAATTATACCCTATTCTAAGACTAAGATTATCGTGAATCAGTTGATGCAAACCATGTCACTGTACAATCACAACAGAAGGCACAATTAATGCCAACAGAAGAAAAAAACGTTTTTAAAACTGACACAGCTTTGAGGCAACTTACCAGTTACGTCTCTTATTAATCCACAGATCGAAAACACTCTGACAAAAACGGCCCGGTAACATCGACAAAGGTCAAGATGGTCCACTGGGGTAAACATTTAGTCCAAAACATGATAATAATCCACAGAAAAATGTTTTCTCCTTTAAAATTGGCGCGCAACATACTTGTCTTCCGCTTGTCTTTCGCTCGTTTCCCGTCACAACTTCCGGAAACATACACGGACGGGCTGTGCAGTATCGCGTTTCAAATGACCAATCACGATCTGCCATATGAAGTCTAGCAACCAGAGAAGCCAATAACAGTTTGAATTGAACAGAAGGTCCGCCTCCTCTTTTTGTGTGCGTGTGAAAATAATGACTGACGCTTCAAATAGCCAATGAAATTCTGAGCAGGCCGATCGGCCACATCTGTAGATTATTTCCGGCTCAAATTTCAGTGCTAATGGGAATATTACTCATGGCTGAAGTGACAGATATAGTAAATGACCTCAATATAAAAATGATAATCAAAATATAAGCATAGTAAAGGTATAGATACTTTAAATATGAATACAGATGGCCAACATTTAGATTTCATGAATATAAATACAAATATTTATGTAGATAAATATAATAAATTGCCTTTTTGGGAGTATGCTTAGATATATAATTATAGAAAAGATATGAAAATATTCATGTTCCTTGTGTTCTATTCATTGTTAATAATTTTTATTGAGCTTGGCCTAGAGTAAGGTTTCATAATGTGTCATAAAGTCCCATATCTATTAGCATAAGAAAATATTCAGGTGGAAAAAAAACTTTCTACTCCAGTGTGTTCAAACATCTATTACTCAATGCCAGCAGCTCTAGATAAAAGTTCAGAGTGTTACCTTTCAAAAGAGACCCAAACCACTCATACCTGCAACAGATCTCAGTTTACTCTGGGTATGGCCTTCATTTCTGTTTAAGACTAATCTTTACTGGACTGGAACAAGGTTGACCGTGTCACTCTGCCCACCATGCTCAGATTATGAAAAATAATAATTATATCTCAAGATCATTTATCTTGCAAAGAATAAAACAGTATAGACATACATACATATATAAGCATATTAACTTTTCACTAGAAACATCTGATGGGCCACCTTTGGCCCACAGTCCTCTCTTTGGCAGGTTTACATTTTATACTTGACAAGATGATATAAAATAGATTGATATTTGTTAGATATTTAGAGCTTGACAGATGAATGTAAGTTAATTAATAATCATGATAAACAATGTTCATTTAAATGGTTCCATTGATTATGCTGCACATGTCATTATTGGTTATTATGATTTCATAACTCTACAATCTCACTCTTTATGAAGGGCTTGGTTTATACTGGCACAACGCTTGCTTTGGGTTCTCAGTTACCTTTTTCATTAATCACAAAGCCCCCTCTCGTACACCACCTGTGTTACCTCTTGGAAAAGGGCTGCTGGGCATCTGGATGGAAATCCTGGACTGATGGCGTGACAGCCGCAGGGCCTCTGCCAGGGCTGTGTGTTCTGTTGTTGCCGTTCAGTGTTGCCTGTTACCGGTTTGTTGTAGCCAGAGGTCATTAATGAACTGAAAGCAACTGGCCAACGTCTCCAGGTTATAAAAGACCCACCCCATCCTGGTGGTGGACAGCCTCTGTCTCCACCAGGACGGTGGAGTTTGGTTTCTTAGCCACCATTTTATCAATCCACAGACAGAAGGGAAACAACAGGGAAGTGAAGGGACCATCGTTGAGAACTACAAACAGCATCTACGTGCACCCCCTGCTGATTTTGAGTGATTGTTTTGCATGTTAATAAATGTAAATAAATACTGCTTTGTTATAACGAGCACCTACGCACTGTCCAATGTGCTCCAGGCGCTGTGGATTTTGGATGCGTTCTGTGGTTTTTTCCTCTTTGTCCGACCCGCCAGAAGTGTGCCCTGTCTGCGTTCCAGCACCTCCTGATTTACAAATGAAACACTGGGGATTGCCCAGTGGTTAGGGTCAATTCATTATTGTGAATGCTTTTATGTAGGTTTAAATATATTTGGGAATTGGTTGTTAAGCAGCAAAGAGTAGCTATCATTATGATTAAGAGCTGCAGCAGCAAAACTTCATAAATCTGAAGGATTACAGTCCTCTAACCTAACCTTGTTCAAGGTGGCGTGGTTTTGTGGGTTGTTTTACGCAGCAAAGATGCTACTGAATGATCACAGAAATGTTATAGGAACATTATAGGAATACTACAGATAGCAGTGTGTCTCTATGATCCTCTCACTCGTCCACCCTCTCACTCGTCCAATTGCTACCTGATCATGAAGGTGACGCTACAGACTATATAGGCTACAATATAGTATAGGACCGAGTATTTGCCGTATATACATAAGAGAATATTATAGATCCATGATGAAATTGACAGAAGGGCAAGCCTGAGAGAAAAAGGTGCAACTACAAATCTGTGTGCTACTTCAGCACCACGGACAGCCTCATGGATTTATCAATACACAGCACAGTTAGACTACTGATACTTCAGATCCGTGGTCGGGGCCACAGATTCTGATGTGCTCAAACCTCAGTCAGATAAAGGATCAATGAGTCAGGCAGACTAAGCTAATATATTCAACTAAACAACCCCTCTGCCCCTGCACTCTCTCTGCTACGAGGGGAAGGATGTGAGGGTGAGGGTAGTGTGAGGGGTGGCAGGTGAACAAGGGGTTGCATTTTGGTCATTTTGCTAACAAGGAGACGGTTTCCCCCCTCCTCCTCCAACTGAGTGTAACCTATTGTGTATCCAGCACAATGCTATCCAAAATCAGAATTGGCTTATTCATCCTTGACAATAGATTTATTGCTGTGGATTCACTGGATGTTTTCTTTGTGGCACTGAATGAATAACATGGAAACACAACAAATGCAGGACTTTGTAGCCCTAACAACTACTTTTTTTTTTTTTTTTTTTTTAACAGTCATGCAACATACAGAGATGTGTTCAGTACAGCGGGTATTCACCAGGTTAATATATGACAAGGAGAGGTGGAGCTTTCAACCATATTGCACAGTTTTAGCCTCAGTTGTCAAAACTTAAAAACAGACAGAAATGTAGGATGTGTTTTGAAAATGTAAAAATTTTCAAAATGATTTCGACGTCCCAGCTTTTTCTATAGGAAGCAGCTGTGGTTACACGTCTTTGCCAATGTCTTTACAGCCCCATCAATCAGTTACACATGGCAACAGCAGGAGAGGATTTAATGTGATCCATGCTGTCATATCTGCTCACTTGATAAAATAACATTTTACAGCATGGGGTGGACATGCTGATGGGAACAAGACCTGTAATTTCTGCACATTCCTACAAACAGCTTTTTGCAAATACCATAATAGAAAGGGAGTCAGGGAGACTGCAGATTACTTCGCCCTCTCTGTGAACATTTTATTCCTCGCTCTTTTACACTGGCCTTTTAAAAATAACCTCTCTGAATCATTATATGCTCCTCTTAATATCTCTAAGGCGATGTAACATCACTCCTGAAACTTTAAAAAATTCAGATGGAAAAGAAAGTGTTTGAAACAGATCCTTGCAAGATCTTGTACATATTTGATATTATTAAGTTCTGTGACGCTGCTGTGAAATATTTTACTGCAGTTTCCACTCTGGAGTTTGGTGTTAGTGAAGTACTTTTCAAGTGAAGGACCACTACTCTACTTGCAGTTGATTCCACTGATCTCATTGGTATTTAATGTTATTATCACATATATATCTATCTCTTTTGATATGCATTGATTCATTATGTATGTTATTCCTCAATTTTGTGGTTTGTCTTACAATTTCATGTGTGTCAGCGGTGCAATCCTACCATTCAAATTAGACACATGGCACATACAAGTGCCTTGTTAAAATTTAAAACAGTTTGCTACGTTAAAAAAAGTGTAGCATTATCAAACCATCATTTTTTTTTTTGGTGGAAAAAAAAGGTCTTTCTTCACAGAAGGCCTTTTGTAAATGAATGTGTCTTCCCCTTCTTCCACCTCAGGTTTACACAGTGCAGTGACGCTTTAATCTGCCGACTCAGTTCATCAGTTTGCGAAGCTAAATTAAATCAGTGGGTCACCAGAACAAATATGACTTGCCTTTTGATTGCAGTAATAGAATTACTCTCCTTGCATGAGAAAAGATAAAAGAAGTGCAATTGGAAAGGGAATAAAAAGGTCAAGAAACAGAGAGAAGTCCAAACACAAATGATGAAATTAAGATGGCAAACAATGTGGGGCTGCTCTTCGCTTCATTCATTAAAACAAGAGCTTCTTGAAATAAGATGAAACAAACAGGCACATTAATAGATTGTAGAATGTGGGAAAGTAGAGTTAAACATGAATATGCAGAAACAATGTAAAAATTATACCAATAAAGGAATGAAACAGATCACAAATCCATTTCTGTACAAGAGACAACAAAATGTATTTACAATATTACAAATATTGGTATTATTTTACATTATTACCTTGATGTGTGCAGTATTTAAAGTATGTTAGGATGGGGCTTCTGTGCTTTAGCAAACATCTTCTTGTTTCTTTGTTCTGCAGGTGAACCCCACCGTTGATAACACATTTCACACTTCATTTCAGTGAACACAGTATTATCAGTTCTGTCCAGCCATCCAACTCAATCAATAAAATGATGTCTTTATAATGGCTATCATTGCAGTTGGAGGAAATCACTGTATCTTAATTGTGAACTGTTTCCGACACAGCTTTTTTCATCAGACAAAATGAGTAGATCACTCGCACAGTGCTGAGTCCTTTGCTAGTAAGAAAACACCTTGTGTTCTGTATTGATTTGATGCAGGTAAAATACCACATTGGAAACATCCATTTAAAGAGGGAACAACTCCCCTCAAACACCACAAAAAGTGATCGCTCTGGCTTTGAATGTGGAATCTTTAGTAATCAAGCTGTAATGGAAAGGACCACCAAACTAAACTGATTGTTTTCTAATAAGCTTTTAATTGCGAAGTAGCTTCACTCACCTGAGTTACGAGGCAATTATCTTCCCTACACTGACACTTCGATAACAGAATCATTACTGGACATTTCAGTTTCCACAGCCGTGTCGGCCCTGCGACTCACACTTTGATCCCCTGCCACAACTGTGAGAACTCACCTGAGAGACACAGAAACTGCCGATGGCAGGACAAAGAAAATCAATGAAAGCAGCTTAATGTGGTAAAACCATGTTGACACTGAGCCAAGCTTGATGGAGTAGAGGGCCAAGCAGTGCGAAGCCAACACACTCTCTGCTGTAAACTGTTATACTCTAACTATAGAGCTGTTATGACATGATGGATAATAAATTGTGCGGTTACTGTCACTATTTGATGCAACCTCAGTGAACTCCAAGAGATAAAACTGGAATCATTTGGAGACTTAAAATGCAAAACAAGCTCAATTTTAATGCATCTACTTGTGATCTGATTGTTACTGCTTTACCATGAAATACACTTAAAAAGTTTCAGTCACACTTGATAACAATAAGAGTACGCTAACAGTAAGGTAAGAGGTGTTTTTACATGTTTTATGAGTCACCATTTCCAGCCGTAATGCTGCCTCTGCCTTGTAATTTAAAGGAACATTTTCTGAGCTTTGAGACCACTAAAACAAGAACTGTAATGCTTAAACTTTGGATTTTGTTAGACAAACGAGATGTCACCTTTGACAGGGCCAGGTTAGCGGTTTCCCCGTCTCCAGTCTTTATGCTAAGCTACAGTAAGCTAACAACTTCTAGCTCCAGCTGTGTATTTTCTGAACAGACACGAAAGTGGTATCTTCATATCGAACTCTCAGCAAGAAACCAAATGGCAGCATTTCCCAAAGTGTCAAACTATTCCTTTAATGAGTTGTCATTATGAAATCAATATTCAGAAGTGTTCAGCTGACATAAAAAGCTCTGCAAAGCCAGAACACATCTTGAGTTTTTCCTTTCAGTTCACTTGAGTTGCAACATTGCAGAGATCTGTGCACGATTCATTCGACGACTCCAAAGACTTCCCATCCATTATGCTTCCTCACACACTCAGTTGGCGAGTGCACTTCCAATCTTTGCATCCCCTATGCCATTTTGTTATTTACTCACAGAATAAAGCCACAATCTGCCATTGCTGTGAAACTGGGTCAGGGTTTTTGGGGTGCATGTCCAGAGTATAGCCAACAGTGAGGCTGGTTGAGGCTATTAAGAGAAGTATAGAACGAATGATGGAGTATATATGAATGAATATATTTGAATGGCAACGGCAACTTTATAACGACAGCAGACAAAATGCAGTGAAAAGCAAAAACGACTTCAGAAACCAAGGGGTAATAGTGATCATTTCCTTTACCTGATGCTTTCTTCCGCAGCACTTGATGGCTGTATCAACAGCAGTCACCTCAGCCTCAGGCTGCTGCGGGTGAACCTTTCAGCTCATCAAGATGACTGACAAGTGTGGAGATGGGGACTTGATTGACTGGGATTGAGGAAGACGGGATACTGAATACATCCTGTGTCAAGATATAAACTTTCACACTGAAGGAATAAACAATAAGCAATTAGACATTTAAAGACAACAAAGCAACCGCGTCATTTTCACAGATATGTTTTTATTTGTCAAACTGAAGGAGCTTTTGTTTGAAGCAACACATTTTTTGACTGTACACAGTTTCTCACTCTCCTCTGCAGGCTTGAACCTAACCAGCATTATCATAGGTACGTTTTCTAGATAGTGATTGACACTCAGACCGAGGAGGTAAGAAATAATACGTGAACAGAGGACACAGAAATACAAAGACAAGATGAGCTTTCACTTTGCTCCCCTTTTCAACCTGTGAGATGAAGTTTTACGTTGCACAAGACAATCAATGGTGAGTACAAAGCAAAGGCTATTAGATCTTTATGATATGCAAGAACAAAATGTGCCTGTGGACATCTTTGTTATACTGTACTGTTCAAACTCATACATCATGCAAACTTCCTCAAAGCTTCGTAGCAGTCCTGCCAACAGGAAGCAGACTACAAAGATCAATCTGAGCAGATGCTGGCCAAGATATAGTTCAATGTGATAAACAACTGAAGAGTCAAAATGGAAAACGTTCACAGACACATAATCTGTGAGAAATAATCTGTTTCTGCTGTGTCCATGAATTTAAGAATGACTGATTCACACCAATAACAGTTTTCACATATTAATCTATCTACAGCAAAGTCTTTCAGTGTGACTTACATCAAGTTTGGCAACATAAGATATCCCTTTAAACACGATTAAAGGCTGCCATTAGAGTATACTGCATGTCATATCACAATTTGCCAAACCAGCACACAATCGGCTATACTTAGTTCCAATTATCCAGATAGCAAACGAAAATGTTGTTTTGTTTTCAGACTTCGTACAGTTACTCGTCAACTACAACAACATCCATGTTGATGGCACGACCGCGGAGAATAGCCTGGCACACAAAAATAGAAAGTAAGCTCCAAAACATTTGGACGGTGACACATTTCTTGGTTTTTCTTCCTGTGCTTTTCATCGTTTTGGATGTGGAATTAAGTCCAAAAAGGTTTGATTCCAATGCATTTTTATTCATTATATATAAAGTGGTGAAAATAAGCGTGGCACTTTTTATATTTGTATTTCCAATCTAGTTAGGCAACCGTCATTATGCAGAATTAAATTAAATGTGGTTTTCTTCTACATGTGTTACTTTCTCTTTAAGGCTGGGCTGCAATCTCGGAACAAATACGCCGTGTTCCCAAAATATGAAATGATTGGTTTGTTAAGTGTCGGAAAGCTGACAAGTCTTAAGTGAAACATGAAGCATAAAAGTAGACACGGCTCCCTTCAGCTCTTATTCTAGCACTCGAGAGCTTTGGGAAAACTAGTCAAGAGTGGAAACCACTGGAGTAATCCAGGCCTATTTTTAAGCCGTGTAGGATGGGCTCTAAGGTTTGACATGCTGCGATACCTCAGCTACTTGTTTGCTTCCATCTATTTAACCAGCCAAGCATCGCTGTTCATTTACTGCAGGATGCAGCCAACAGCAGAACCCATACAGTGAAAATTGCATAAACAGAATGTTTTGACGTGATTGGCCTAGCAGCATCTTTATCCCCGGTAACCTTAATGTGTCTAAATATTTTTAGCATCCTGCAACCATTTGATCATGCAGAGAGCTGCTGTCATGTCGTGTGAAAATACCCACGAGCTCTTTCATTACTATATCATCTCTCAGTCCAGTATGACAATAACAATCAGATCCCCTGAAATACTGAATGTAGAGCTCTGTACTGCTGCCACAGTCCATCATCACTGTAGGTTTTACCTAAGGACATATATTCATATATTATTACCCTTGGACATTTGCTCTCTTTTGAAAATAAAGCAATTAATTAACAATTATTATTTATCATATCAAAGGGATTGAAGAAAATAAAGACTGCTAAATACTGAATATCTGAATTATTCATATATGGACATGATTTAAGTAATTGCCCTCACTCATTTGACATTTTTTAAAAACAATAATAGACGAAAATCTTTAAATAGGTGGCCATAAATTATACATTTGTGGGTTACTGAATGACATCTATCCTGAGCTTTTAAAGTGATTCAACTTAGATCTCCAAAACAACACGAAGACGTTAAACACAGATTTTATGCATCTGATGGCGGAGACAAATAAATGTAAATAAATACAAAAAAAAAAAAGGAAAAAAATCTAAATATCTTCGAAAAAGTGAAGCGATAAACAGATAGAAATAAAAACAATGGAAACTCCTTATGAGAGCATTAAGACTTTTCAACTAGAGGCAGCTGTAAGCCTCAGTGTCGCTGCTGCAGACCCACGTTCAGCTGCAGTGCTTGTTTATCGTCTCACACATCAGTCGTCTTCAGTTAGCTTTTGCAGCGTGTTGTAATGTTTCAGAACTATTTAAAAATGCACATAAAAATAGGTCCCTAAATCAAAGCCGTTGCTCTCAGGGCTGGAGGTTTTAAATGATTTGTCATAATATACATTTATAATTCACGCACCATGCAATTTCTTAGTCTTTTACATATAATACAATAATAGTGTTTTGATGGATGTAATGATGTCAGTGTCCATTAGGGTGAAAGTAACCAAAGCAAAAATAGATCTGACAGTGTGAGAACATGTGATCTCTACATGGTATTTTAGACAGTTTAGTTATGTTATGGAGTTGGTTAATCATGTCCAATGGAGCACGGCAGACAGATTTAACATCTTTGTTAAAAAGTGACACTGTACAATAGCTTCCATGGCGCCAAGTTAAAACCACAGCGAGACCCCCTGTTCCGACTCCACCCCCCAACCCCACCCCTCCCGTATATATTACAGAAGTTCATTCCAAACAGGATGGTAAATCTTGAGAAGAATAAAAAGACAAAGATCACGCTTTAAAGAGGAAACTGAAAGACAAAAGTGGATCAGGGGCAGGTTTTAAATCATTGTACAAAAGGAACAAACAGCAACCCACCACAACCAAACACGTATTCTTGAAAAATCCATTGGAAATTGATTTCTTTTTACAGGTTGCACAGTTTATTTTTGAAATACTGGCTGAGATACTCCAGTATGCCAAGGGACGGGGGACAATGGCAAGAAAGATGGAGGAAAGGACTTCACTCTTCCTCTGTGCATCCCAGTATCTCTACGCGCAAAGTGATCCTGCCGTACCATGACCAGGGAAGGATCCGGATGAGCCGGGCGTAGATGGGCGGATCTATCACGTTCTTTCTGTGTGTGTCGTTGTCAAAGTTCCCCTGGAAAACCTAGAAAAACAGCAGCATGGAGGGATTATTATCCTTGTAACTTATCATAGCTTCCCATAACCAGAAACCAGTTAATCTTAAAAAAAACAAAACAAAAACAAAATTCATTTAATTCATTCATTAATCTAAAAACTGGTTAACACTTTATCTTAAGGTGCACATTGTTTGTTATTAGAATGCATATTAATGGAATATTAGCTCCATTACAAAGCACTTATTAATGCCTTATTCTGCACGACCATATTCAACAACTACTGCGTCTTTAACGAAGCATTTTCCCTCAATAATTACTACGATTACTACATTAACATGAATGCTTATAAATGTAAGTAAGGATGTTGTTGTGCATGAATTGCAATCTTAATAATCTAACCTGAAATAACCCAAACCCACTAATCCCAGAATAAGGTGTTCATAAGTGCTTTATAATAACTAATAAAGAGCCAATACGCTACTAACATGCACACTAATAAGAAACCAGTTAACGGTGGTGCACCGTGATATAAAGTGTGACCGAAAACTCAATTTTAATGCTGCAGCAATATTTGAGGTAAAAAAAATGGTAGTCAAACGCTTTAGAAGTCAACATCAAAATCTTCAGTGAAAAACCGCAGAAACCAAATCTGATGGCTTTTCCCTGAGAGGCAGGTGCAGAACATTCATGCTGCATTTCTATTCCTCCAGACTGTGACCTCGAAGGCCTCGTGCCTGAGCAGGTACTGAATGAAGTGCAGCCAATCAGAGCTTCAATTCAAACACTGCCAATAACAGTTGTACATTCTCTGAACTCAGCCCTATTCTTGGCTTTTTTCTTTTTCAACGCGCCACACATGTGAGCACATCAACAGTTTCCCCCTGTGGAAAATTGAGCGTTGTTAGAGCGGCACAGCTGGAAGCCCCACCTCCACAATTAGTGACAGACATCTACTGTTGTTTCTCCTGCTTACTGAATGGTGTTATTAATGTGCGCCTTATGCTCGCTGGTATTGTTTTCCTTCGATTTAGTTGTGCTTTTTTTTTTTTTTTGTATTTTCCATCTTGGCAATAAAAGGAAGGCTTTGGTGGCTGCCAGAAATGCTACTATAAAAGAAAACCCTGTTTGTCTCGCATTGGCTCTGCAGAACTCATAACATATTGTGCTACAGACTAAAATGCATCCTAGATGAACACACTGTCATTATGAAGCCACCGGCATATCCTTCACTGTGAGTACTGTGTCTAGCTAAGCATTCGAGTCCTCAACAGAGATTTCACCGCATTTATAACAATTCAGTGCCACTTAAGAGCCTTTAGAAACGCCTTGAAACAACAGTTGAAGAGTTAACTAACTACCACATACAAACAAGCTAATTGTCATACTGGGATATGTGCTCTATTGTTGATTATCACGTAGATGCTTTATGTTGATGTGTGCCTAATAGACGGTAGAATGAAGTATATTAGTAAGAAATGTATCTACGGGGACTGCTTCATTGAAGGATATGATCATTTCAATTACACAGACATCATTACGCCTGTGTGATTGGGATTCGCTGCTGTGTGGAATTGAAAATCAACAGGCCAAATCCAAGCAGGTGCCGGAGACGGAGCTTGACCTTTTTAGAGTAAAGCTTCAGCTAATTCTCTTTTGAATAGTTTTGTCGGAGCTGGTTTGGATTCAGACAGTCCAAACAGGGTCCTGAAGGTGTCATTATAACAAGCGCTAAAAACAACGGCCATGCAGCAAAAATCACATGAGGGATTTGGGGGGAAAATAGTTGAGATTTCGTGCGGTTGAGTAAAATATTCACTCATCATGAATCCTCAAGTAGAAGGTCAGAGATGAGATTTTAAGCTTTAAGCACCACAGCCTTTGAAGGAGAGAAATACAAAGTTTTTTTTATCCATATTTGATACCACGGGTGGAGAGCCATAAGCACACTGCCAGCTGAAAGAAACCATTCATATAAACCTCCTACATCATTATAAATAGGATAATAGAAATTCACAGTAGGAACTGATCAGAGAAATCAGAAGTTAATGCCTCATTTACACCTGTGGACTTTAATGCTGCATAAGCAACAGGCGTCCTTTCATTGTGAATAGTATGAAAAAAGCATGCACGTGCACACTGCCAGGCCCAACGTGGAGAAGGTCCTATTCTATCAAACTGTCCTCTGCAAGCAGGACCCACAAACTAACGCACCCATGAACAGAAACAGTTATTTTCATCCACACTCAGTCAGGAAAACTGGAGGAAAAGCTGATTGCTGCAGTCAGCTGACATAACTTTGAATATGAAAAACGATGCATGGAAACACATCGCTTGTGAAATGAAGTGCTTTGTCATTCGAAGCTATGGTGGCAACATGAGAAAATAACTGGACGATCACGGCAGAAAAAATGTAAAAATGTTCAATGCAAACATGCCCCCGAGCTTCAGGCTAACGACAGGCAAGAGAGAACCTGCCACTGTGAATCCAAATGTGCAAATAAGTGTGTAAAATGTTAACTACTCACTGAATGAAGCATCATAGAATTAACATATTTTTACAAACAGACAACCAGAATATCTGTGTTTTTTTAAGTCCTGCCTCAAAATGCCCTCAGGCTACTGTAAACATAATTACAAGCACAGCATAGATTAGTTTGCACAAATAAGATTCACTCAGTCTTCTGTACTTAAAGGGACACGCATCTGTTTACACCACAGCTGAGAAAATGCTGATGCAGTTACTTCACCTACACACCGTGAGCCTGCAGTCTCACCCGCCATCATAACAAACCTCAAAGTGGCTTTACATTACAAGTTAAGCTGATAAAGACGTTAATAAAACATGACTGAAGTGTGTGACCGTGAACGTCTTGTCCCTTCTATAAAAACTCGACGGCTCGTCTCATTTAACTTTCTTCAGATAGAATACGAAGCTCAAACAAACAGATTTTTCTAACGCGAGCTCAGAGAATGTCGCTTCCTTTTGTTCTCTCATTACACGTCCATCCATTGTCTCGGCTGTATTACACTTAATTCTTTAACGAGCATGCTGCTGTTCATATTTTTTACTGTGCTATATATTTTCTATCATGCAACAGTACAAAGACACTGTATTTCATTATTCATATATCACTTACATGCATTTTCCACTGTGAAACTAAACCACTATTTAATACTATTTCTTATACTTGTTTGTATATGATGTACAGATATACTTTAATTGTTTTGGATCCTTTTTATTGTCTTGTTTTATCTTGTCTTGTGATGATTGTACAGATCTCAATAAGGCTACAGTTAATGGAGGCTGTGCGAAACACCTGGTTTACAGGTGTAAGCGACAGTCTCATGAGAGCACTGTCTATGCAGAGGCAGCTGGACATGTAAGATGTAAATGTCCCCCATCAGTATGTGATGATGTGACGTGACTCCAGCCCTCCGCCTTCTTTTCATAGCATGTTTGTGTGTGTCCATTAATATGACTGCTTTCGTGCAATTCCTTATTCTGACATTCTGAGCGCTTTCATGAGTTGCTCTTGCTGCACACTAAAGCTGAGATCATGTGACAGGTGTACACTTTCATTACTTTCCATATTTCACATGTCTAATACAATCGAGCGCAGGCCACTTTTTCATCCTGCATTCTTTTTCATCATTTTCCTCTTGCAGTGAAACCTATTTTCTCCCCGTCTTTCTCATCTATATTGTAGCACAGGGCTTACGCTGTAGTCAGATAAGGTTTGCATCTGCAGACAAGCAAACAACACTACATCACATGGCATTCTGCTCTCTCACTGCACACGCCAACCGTATCACTGCGCACAAGGAAGTGTGCATCCACTCATGGACGAGAGGCTCGCGCTCGTGACGGAGCGGGATGTGAACGTTAATGGGGTCCCCCTCAGCTGAGCTGTAATGTTAGTTTGCAGTATTGGTTAGCCAACTTATCACCACAAGCTAGCAATGTCAGACTAAGACAGATGCACGCTCCTTCCTGCAGAGTGAGATGGTTGTTTGGTGCAGTTCGGTAGAAAGAAAAAGGTTCCTACATAAAACAGAAGGAGACACTGCTGTTGAGTTTTTCAAATGTATTTGAGTCTCTAGCTCCATTACATTCGAGAGAAGGCAAACATCTCTACAGTCTATGTCTCCAGAACTTGACAACTCACACCAAAACAATCCAGATGGACAAATAGCACAACAGCTAAGAGGAGAACTGTAGGTTTGATTTTGGGGGGAAATGTTAAAGGTTAGGGTTAGTTAACATAAAACAACATGACTGAAGCTCTAACAGGTGCACAGACGTTTTAACAGAGCGGGAAACTTGCAGGGTCTGCAGTGCTGCCAGTTTCCCCTGGTGGCCAACTGTGGTATTGCAAGAAACAAATGCCCAGAAAGCATTGCTCTTACCTGCCCTTAAATGAAAGACAAGTCTGTAACAGTGTTCAAAGAAAAAAACTCATAGTGCTGCACTGGCTCAAAAATAACAGGTGCTATTCAAGGATGACCCTGATGAATTATGATTGAATAAAGGATTTTCATAATGAGAGCCGGAGTGCCTCAGATTCCTTCTGGACTGCCCACCAACACCACAGAGCTCCATTGTTAAAATGCTGGACCATGTTTTTTTTTTTTATTTTTATTTTATTTTCATGGTGACAGGAAACCTTGAGCGGAAGACAATGAGTTATTACTGTGATCACTGAATATTTGTCTCTCAGAGCCAGGACAAACGATTTTGAGGACTTTCCAGCTACCTGACAACTCAGAAACATGACTGTAAACTCACTGTTTGAAAACCTAACCTTAACTCATCTCTAAATTACAGCCGTCTAGAAACTGTAGGTTGTATTAGAGCAGCTTGACTTCTCGTTTCATGGCGCTAAAGTGGCACAAACGGTTGACAGAGCAGCAGCGGTGTGTGCTGGCCCACATCTATTCCTGTCCTGTTCATAGCATTTCCCAGTTGCATACTGCTTACATGTATGAATAATATAATAAACCTAGGTTTAGAAATCCAACATGGACCCCGACATTCTACCTTCATCCTGCGTTGACATGTTCTTTTCACTTTTTATTGTGGTTTAGAAGTGCAACATTTCACATTTGGTAGCAAGAAATGTGTCACTTCCAGGAGTGTTGCCTCACCTGTAATGTGACAACCGGGGCACATGACAGCACAATATAAAAGGCAGGACAGAGAGACCATAAAAGCAGCAGCTGATTGAAATATGACAAGAATCTCACCTAGACTGTCTGGGGAGCTGCACAGTGTCAGAGGCAATGTCTCCAAAATAAACAGTCTGGAACAGGATATGTGAAGATTCACAATAACAGGACAAATAGTGTAATGCTCGGAAGGGGAGAAAAAGAAGGGCTGAGCAAGGTGATGAAAGTATCATCAACAACACATTGGCAAACAACTGAAAGTGTGTAAAATAATTCAGGGGAAGGAGGAAAGTGAGTACAAAACACTGTATGTCATTTTGATTCAGAAGGCAACACAGGCAATTACACGCAGCTACTCTGCTGTAAAGAACGGATGTAATCCATTACTCCCAGCCAAACTCTATGCAAGCTGTATGATGTTTAGCTGTCTCCCCACAGCGTTTTGAACAGTGTTTGCTGCCATAAAAGAAAGGGCAGCAAGTCTATGCGAAGTACAGATATCACAATTCAAAACTACACTTATTTATTCATCTATTTGTTTATGTGCCAAAGGCCACACACATTGTCCTGATGTACGACCTTTCCAAATCTCATCTGAATTGCACCAGTTGTGCAGAAGATGAAATAAGGCTTTTTTCTATCCTGATTAAGTTGATGGAATCTTCAAATTCTTATTTTGTGACCATCCTGTTATATTTCCAACGCAAACTGCCAAAGCTGCCACCGAGCACAGAAGCCAGAACAGCTTCTGAGCTCCTTCTGTGGATTATTGTTACTGAAAATCAGTTATGATTACTGAATTATTAATGGCTAGAAAAGCTCTTGTTTTGTCCTATGAAATGTTCAGCACTGGGTATCCACATTTACTGGCAGAGAGACAGAACCTAGAGAGTGGCTGCTTTAACTGGTGATTTAAGAGCACCACACACAAATTACTGTAACTACATCCAGGTTTTATTAAGCAGAGGAAATAATGGATTTTATTTGCGTCCCAGTACAGCCAAGAGAAAATAAAATACAGATAAAGTAGAGATTAAATGAAGCAGCCGCTGCAGCTGAAGTCCAACCTGTCAGGATGAGCCGCCAGCTGCTGACTGGTGGAGCCCACTGTTGGAGCAGACTGGTAGTATTTCTGCTAGCTGCCAACTGAAATCATCTCACTTCATCGCCCCCCCCAAGTGTAATCATGCTATCCAAGAATGGAGACACAAGCGTATAGAGCACCTTTCTCTGTGTGTTTCTTCAGTCTGACCCAGGAGCCACAACTCTGCTCCCAACTATTGATTTTCCAGGCTGGTTTAGACTTTGGTACGCATTACTAAGGGAGGCCTGGTATGCCTCTAGAGACACAACACTGCCCATACTCCCATACTATTAGTTAAACCTGCTGCACAGGTCGAGGGGGCAGGCCGCTCAGATCTCTTTGCACTCTGGCCTCGTGTTGCTTGAGCCAGCCGAGGTGATACCAGGAAAACTGAACCGCGTCTCCATTGAAAGGTCAAGAGTGGCCTGCCAGCCTAGAAGAGGCATTTACACTCAATCAAACTGAAATGCACAACCACTCCTCTAAGAGGACAGCGGTATGCTATCCAGTTATGTGTTTCTCTCATCCTGAAGCGCATTAAACCTCACAGGCAATATTTTTTAAAGCTGTAGAAAAAGAAAATATGACTGTTAGTGGTTCATCTTAAGACGACTGTATTCTCAGCTATGTCACATTCGGTAACCCTCTGACCTGGAGGGAATTGAAGACTCTAATGGCCAATTAACCCCGTGTCAGCTGAGTGAAACACTATTAAACATAAATCAATTACTTTTGTGCTTGATTGCCCCCCATCAACTGACTGTGTAAATATTGACACCCAGGAAAAGGCAGCGGTGCAGGACCGGGCAGGCTAGTGACCCAGGTGTGGAAACCGTGCGCGTGTGGGAATGCAGCCGAGCCGATACGTATAAGCATGGAATGCATCCCAGTTTAATTATGTTTAAACAATGGACTATGTTGTTACTTGTCTCAGTTACAAGTGCAGCACACAGGTATTTGGGATTTGTGTGTAAAGAAAAGGCACTCGGTGGATTTTGTATAGGGATACTGTTGTGTGTGTGTGTGTGTGTGTGTGTGTGCGCCGCCGTGCCCTGCTTTGACAACATCTGTATTCTGACAGAGCCTCCTCTCTCAATCTAGATCTAACTGCCTGCAGCCTCTGCCACACAGGAGCTGGAGGGGGGAGCTGAGAAGAATACTTACAAGCCTCTACCACTGTGCCCGAACCAGACACCCAGACACACACACACACACACGTACGTTCACAGTAAATCCCTGCCAAGTCAAGCATTGTGGTGTGGCAGGAGGAGCCTCGGGAGTCCAACAGCCAAATGTGTCCTCTAGCATTAATGGCTGCTTCAGCTGACTGAAGGGGGAAAACACCTTGAAGAATCATACATCTGAACAGCCCCTCGGCTCCGTCTAGGGACAAACTGATTGACATTCTCAGAAGCTTTGCTAAACACGCCTGCCCTCTAATACAGAGCACACGTACTCTGATTGACTGCCTATCCTTGGTTTTGCTCTGACTTATACAGCATTAACAACACGGGGAAGGCTACAGATGGTTACAGTAATGGCTTGCATCTGGTTTTAAAGAGATTTCTTAAATCCATTTGCAGTTTGACAAGTTATTTCTGAACATTATATTTAAAAATAAAACCTAAAAAAAAAACGTGATGGGTTCCTGAGGATTGCACATGTACTCTCTCCTTCCCTTTGCTCTCTCAGATGATGTTTGCCAGGCCTTCAGAAGTCATCCAGTGCTCAGTATCAACACTGCTAGAGTGAAGATCACGCTGAGCATGCACTGGCCTGTATCCAAAGATCATCATGGGTGTTGAAATCATAAACTTTTCAAGCAGGCAATCTGCAGAAATGGAAAATATTTCTGGGCATTGGCTGCTACACTGGCTCTGCATCAAGGATAAGGGCATAAATTATCGCCTGTTGACGGAGGAGTATTATTTGCCTTAACAAGGTGCTGTCATATTTTAGCTATGCCATTCTTAGCCACACAAAGAAGAAGCCCTTCTTTAGGAAAACCAAATTCTGAAACATCAGTTGAAGTTACAACAAAACCTCTACAAACTGCTCAGTTTTATGAGAAACCAGACATCATGGCTGACGCTTTATGTGTGCACAGTCTGCAGGGCACTGGCCGCTGTTGAACTATGAAATCATGTGCGATGGCAAATTAAAGACTCAAGGAGTCTAAGCTATTAGAAAACTATCCACAAATGGCAAAATAAACCACTACTACTAGAAGACACACATTTCGTGCGGAAGCAAGAAGCCATTCTCTCTGCATCTGTGTATCTGGAGAAGCACTCCAATTATGTGTGCAAACTTTTCCTCTTGCTCACAAAATATTATGCACAGCAACAAACCTTTCAATTAAGTGGAACAACTTTTACATATTCAAAGAGCTGGGTTTTGTTTCATGACATTTTCAATGCATATTCACTGTTGTTTACTCATGCAAATGTCTTACAGGAGTAACTCTGAGGCATTCTTTGTATGGTCTTAACTACTCTGAAGTTCAGTTCTACACACTGATGAAGATTGCACTTAAAGAGTAGAACAGAAGAGATAATATAGGTTATACTGCTGATATGTATATCAAGATCTCAGTGTACAGACGAAACAGAGTGATTTCAAGCACCTCTGCAGTATTTGCTTTTTTGTGCATGTTTGGGTTCTACTACATTTCGGTCTCTTGATTTTCCATAGTCAACACATTACCAATACACGAATAAACAGACGAGGTAGGGCTTATCTTTCAATAACACAGCCGGAGAGAAAAGTAAACAGCACCTCTCTTGCCACCAGTATCTGAAAGACAAGGGGCTTCAGCTTTAGCTGTAACCCTGCGCCTGCAGCTCTCCTGATATCAGCAGGGAGGCTGCTGCAGCCCTGCACTGTCTCGGCTGTCGTGGGCGATTGGAATGGACGTGTACTCTGTTGAAGGGCCGTAAACAAGATTTTCAGCACAGCGCTGGCCAGGCCAGGTTGACAGCATGCGCTTATCTGATCCCAAAGCAGAGAGAGGCAGTGGGACAGACCAGGCAAGCTGAGGTTGAGCCACAGATAAGAAGATGCTAAAGGGAAGTGGAAAGGAGAAACAGACAGGCCTGGAAATGGACATTTTCACTCTTCATGCTTAAAACTTTTTGGCATTTGTTGCTTTGTATGTTGTCTGCTTCAGGTTTCTGTCTTTCCTGTGCATCTTTCTGTTGTGACGTCTGTTTCTCTGCCCCTTTCCTTCATGGTCTGATATATAATTCAAAACTGCAGCACTCACAGCACCTACAGACATGCATTTATGATTCCACAGCATTTCGTCGGTATGTTTGCTTTGTGTAAATAAAGATTTGTTTTATTGGACTGAAAATGTTTGTCAGTTAAAATCTTGCATGACGTGTTCGACCATGCTTATTATGGGCTGTGAAAAATCCTTACCTTGTCCTTCCCCTGTTTCTCGTCTTGATATACATTCCACCGCTCCCCATCGTTACTGTACGCCACCTTGTAGGAACCAACAAACTGCACATGCCCAAAGTCTTTAGCTCCCTGGGTGATGATACCTGTGACCTTGGTTGGCACAAGCAGGTCCACCTGAAAGAGGGAGGAAACAGAGAGAAAGACAGCAGAATGACATTTTAATTTCTTGACTTGTGACTTGTGAAAAAGTGCCAGAGACTCGTCAGTATCAGAGGATTTACTGTATAAAGACATTTGGTGCAAAAAGTCAGTTTCAATTATTCACAGAATATTGAACAACAAGGCTAAGTCCACAACCTCGCCTCAGCAGAACTGAAACCGCACGGCGCAGCAGCTTCTGAGACCCAGACTGCTCCATTTGGGTTAATTTTTAATAGCTTCTCATTTGTTGCAAACAATTTACAGCGCAGGGTTGCTAGCCTGTAAACACAAACTGTTACTTTTATTGGCATTTTTGGGTTCAATTATGCTTCAGAATTTAGAAAAGTACACAACACTGTTGGGTTGAGATGCAGAACGTCGTTAAGCTGCACCCCAAATACATGACAGCAAGAGTCAGCATCATGGCTCCATCACGCTCACCTCCTTCATGCTTCCTCAGAGAGAATATTGGGCAGTCACATCTAAAACAGGTCAAGAATTTTTCTAAGGGAGATCTTTCCACTTTGTTAATTACGTCAAATGAATAATGTATGTGAACAATCTAAAGTGGAAGTTAAGAGGAAGGCCTTGCCTACTAACATTGGAAACGCAGTGCAGTGCAAAAATACAGCGCACACTGTAACAGAACATCAATCAGAGTCAATCAATCCTGCTTATCTTTCATAAGCAGAAAGCAGCTGTGTGTATTCTACTGTGCAGAAATGCTTTCACATCTCTATGGCACATTCAGCTATTGTTTGTTCAAACATTAATACTTCTAAATATCAAAAATATGATAAATGATGGGTTTGAATTTTCCATCACTTCCCATGTGAGTCAGGTTCTTTAAAAGGTATGCTGTTTATGTCAAAAGATGTAAATAATTGATAGCACCGCCGTATGCATCTTCAATTCTTAAAATGCTAATAGTCTAAATGTCACTGTAAAGCTGTCTCGCTTATCTCATACATCTACGAGGCATCAATTCGCAGTCAATACCAGATGAAAAACAGGGCGCGACTTGGCATTTCGCTGTCACATGGGAAGATAGTGGCAAAATTTAGACGCCCAAGGAGAGCAAGAGAGAGAAACATGCAGCATGTGGATTTATTTCCTCTGCTGAATATACACAACATTGAGACAACCATACATCACGCTAATTGGCCTGGTCATGGGCCAACGTATACTTTGTCACACCGCTCCGACAAAGCAAAATAACGCCCTGCATAGATTAAACAAATCAGCAGACAAACCGAAGTAATGCTGGCACAGTTTCATTCCACCTCCTGGTGTTGACACATTGCAGAACACCACTGTGCATCTCAGCACATCACACCACACTTTTATTGCCCACAATATGTTACAAACCCTGAAACACTTTTTTTTTTTTCTTTTGTCTGAGCAGTGATGTGAGTGAGCTCACTCAGAGGTCTCATCTCTCTCAAGGTTTCAACACTCCTCTTTCCTCCCAGCTACTCTAAGATTGAGGAGTGCTCCCTGGGTACTGGAGGGGCCCTCTTAAATGCAGACCGCCTGCTGTGCACATACTGTAAAGGCATGGGCCTGACACACATGTAGACAAAGCCGTGCCTCAGCGGCTACAAAGCCAACTCTTGTCTTTCTAACAGGCATCCAAGTGGATGAACTCCCAGTTATCCATTTGCGAGATGTTAAGCTAATGAAAGTAGGACAAAAGCCACTGAAGTTTGCGTGCTGGCATAATTTCACTCTGAACAATGCAGTGGTTACAGGTATGCAATTATGCAGATGCGCGCAGTACGTATGCATGCTTCATTTGTTGTGAATACACTATTCATGACGTTCCTCCCTCAGCCTCTGCTTCCATTTTGCCATAAAGAAGTGTTCATTTCTGTTTCTGACTGTGGCTGCAGAGTGGAATATTTACCTGTGATGTATATGAACAACAGCTCTGTTATAATGACACTAATGGCAGAACAACCCTCTGGATAAAGGTGGCTAGAAAGAAAGAAACAGTGGCATGGGCTACTTGGCTGATTTAGTGGGGCATGACACCTTACATTGTGAGGCTTTGATTATGCTCCGGCTGCAGAACATTGAGGTAATCTCGTTCTACCCATGCAGTCAAGTCTGCCACCAAAACAAAGGCAGGCTTGAAGGGGAACCTGTAATTGCTGTCACAGGTAGCGGTCAAAAAATACAAGCGCCCCCAGCGACGCCGGCTCTCAGCACTTTGATGGCCCAAACTGAATTAGGGAGCGAGATAAGCTTGTTAAATTAAGGCCTCTCCTCCAGCCTCCACCCTCTGTTCTTTCTTCCATCACAGTCTCAACCCCATTCTCCCCTCCATGAGCTGTTAACCCCGACGTACTAGGAGTGTGTTAAGTCTTTGTAGCAATCTCGTATTCTCGTGGCATCGATGTTCCAAAGAAATAAAACCCGAGAATCAATTTGAGGATTTTGCTTGCTGTGTCTGAGATTAAAAAATAAAAATCATGTCGGTCTAGTATAAGCTTTCAGTTTTCTCTCCCGTGCAGTTAAACATCGAAAAAGGAGACAGGGTCAATTACTTATTTGTAGTTCTCTTTGATGGCAGCATGCAAAGGGGCAACATTCGTGCACTTCTGCCAGACAAACACTCATCTCCTCGGCTCATTAAGACGAGAGTTGGTGTGTAAATCTCGAGTCCCTATTTGAAGTGGCTTTGCCAATGCAGGATAAAGAGATGAATGCAGTAAGAGGCAGCCTTATAAGGATCCCAATGAGGCCAAGTTTCCTTTTTTATGAATACAGTATATGCATACGTTGCATCCTGCTGACATTCTCCCTCCAGCTGTGCTAATTTAACTACGGGTTGAAGACTCATTTGATCTTCAAAGCCTGCAGGAAATATGTGTGTCTCTCTCTGTGCGTGTGCTGCATACTTTGTATATATTCTCCTAGGTCACAGTGCAGAATTCAGAAATGTGTGTCAGAGCCACGAGGAGGACATTGCTATGACCCATCGACCTCACAACAGGACAGCTATCATTAAAGCGTAAAGCCGTGGCGAGAGCTCGAAATCATTTTCTTTATCATACACTGAAACACCACAACATGCTGAACCTCGTGTTCTTTTAATTAAATAAAATGCCCCAAAATATCACCGTAACACAGCCTTTATCATGCTGAATGTAACAGAGTGAGGTCTGGTCAAAGCTCCTGAGAACAACAGAAAGTCTGCATTAAAAACTGGGGGTGTGGCGTTTGTGTGTAAAGCATCACATTTGTATGTATGTCTTTAAATCCTGGTCCTCTGGGCCCTGTGCACGGTTGGTTTTCGATGCTTCAGACAGAACAATTCTATCTCCTGATGACCAGGATGGAAACTACCAGTGTAGGACAAAGAGCATGATGGATCATGCTACAGACAAAAAGACGCACTGTGCAAGCTATACATGTAACCTTATGACACCAAAACCCAAATGAATATCACACACTATCACTGTCACTGGTTGACATGGAGGGAAAAGTGTGTGTTCTGGGTGACCGGACTGATTTCAGGTGCCATGTGCACGAACTTTTCCACGAGATGAACATAGCATTGCACGCCACGTGCCAAAGAAGGCTACTCTCTCATGCTGAAACCCCACTATCTTCAGAAAAGCCCCTTAAGCCGAAAAGCAAACCTAACTGACTAAAAAACGAGGGATGAGGCTGAAGGCAGACAATTTCCAGGCGGATGGCTGACTGAGTACAGCACCTCTCTACTGAGTGCAAAGAAAAGCCTGTTTGTGTCGTGACACCTTTCTGAGTTTAAAAATGTTCCGCTTTACACAGAGGTGAGCAGGCTGAGCCAATTCTATGAGATGAACCAGGAGTCTCACTGGCCTTCAGATGCTGTTATGTGACACATATGGCTTTTTCTGTGTGAAAGTACATTGTTTCAGTGCCTTGAAAGTGACCTGAGCGGAAAGGAGCAGATATAAAATAGGGTACGCCGTTGTTAAAGCCCTACTCATCTGCCCAGAGAAATTGAACTGAAACTCGTATTCATTAATTTTGTTTGTTTTATTAATTACTGTAGAAAACAAACAGCCTGTAGCCCTTCATAGACTTATTCTGTTGGACAAAGAAACCCAGATAATTTATTAAAATGTAAAGTCGAGGGTGCCGATGGTAAATAGCTGCAGGTCAAAACGAAAGAAAGAGTAAAAAGTTTCATAAGAGCAAACAGCTTGCTGATGGCCAGATTGAATATCTTGAGAAGGTATACCTTTACACCTCTGGGCAGAGTGTTTGGTAACACCTACATAAGAAACTGTTTACGGATGAAAATCTAAAAATTAACCCACATGTCCCACCGGACAAATAACAAATTAAAAGCACTGCTCATGGACAGCAAAGAAAGCAGAGGTGTATGACTTAACAACTAACAAGGTTTCTGTGAGGGCCTCAGGTTACAAGTTAATTACAATAAATGAGTTGATGCCTTGTTTGGAATTGGGTAACTTAAAGGACCAGTGTGTGGGATTAAGTGCCATCTAGTGGTGAGACTGCAGACTGCAACCACATGAATACACCTCGCCTCACCTTCTCCTACAGTGGCTGCATAAAGTGAAAGACAGTGTTTATTTGTGCTTTCTGGGCTACTGTAGAAACATGGTGCTACAACATGGTTGAGTGTACGGAAGCATATACAGAGAATATAGATATAAAGAACTCTTTTTAAGGTAACAAAAACACAATGATTCTTATGTTAAGGCAATTATACACTAATGATAACATACTTATATTCCATTTCCGCCAATAGATCCCCTTAAATCCTTCACACTGGTCCTTTAATTTCTGGAGAATATGATTGGCTGACTATCAGTCACATGCTGTAGGTACCGCCGATTTTCTCACTTACTAGTTTAAGTAAAAACAACCAAAACTTGACTAACTGTCAGGACGTATGCATCTTTTTTTTTTTTTTACGTGCAGCCACACTGTTTGGAACTGGGTTGATGTTACACTTTTGTTTACGTTCTCTGAGGAGGTGGTCTCACCCTCCATCACTACATCATGACTCATTCCCTCTTGCTCTTTCTTAGGGATGCACGCACCCCCACAGTCAAACTATTAATCAACTCCATTTTCTCCATTCTTTTGTTGTTTCCTCTTCTAGTATTGTGTGATTTATCCCTCTTTGTGCTTCTCTGACTATCTGTCTCTCTCAGTGGGTTGCCATGTTGTGCAGGACTTTACATCAAAGCCTCCAAGTTAACAGCCTCAGTTGCACAAATTTCAGCACAGCTCTTACACATACTGTACCTGCTATGGATTCACAGCACACACACACAGAGTGAATCTCCTTCCTGACCCCTTTTGTGACCAGTGTTTCCACATGGGGTGGTGGGATGTCAGAGTGTATAAATGCCCGCTGAGTGCTCACACAGAGAAAGTAAGGTGTGCAGGCAGTCTGGAGAGTGACTCAGTCGCCTTGGAGCATAGACGATGGTAAAGGCAATGTCATAGGGAGAAAATCCCCTCATGGCTGCATCATATTGTCTCTGGCTGGTCAGCGTGGCACTGAGCACGTTCAGCATTAACTTCGACATTTTCTCTTTTTTGAAATTCGACTTGTGTATAGCATCTTTTTTGAAAGTGCTAAATGTGGACTATGAATGCACTCTGCTGAAAGAAACATCTCCATGAGGAATGAGCTGTCCTGACATGAGGATAGATGTCTTTGTTGCAGCACGGGATGACTTGTTTTGGCAGTACATTAAGAGAGTCAGCTGGTTGGCTGGTCAAGGCACATCTTACAGCCAAAATGCTCGGGATATAAATATGGGGAAGGCACTATGCAGTGACTCACAGGCAATTGCAAAATGGTGGCAAGCGCACACATCTATAAGCCAAACAGTTTTACATGGCACGGACGTTGCTATGCATTGAACATCCTCCCCCTTCCTCCTCTTCACTCTAGTCTTCATGCCAGCACACTTGCATCTTCACAGTGTGCGTAATATGCTTAAACACACAATGAATAACACCTGCATGGAGATAACCCTCAGCAATCTACAAAGACCAGAATGAATCTCCTTTTCAAAAACAGGATGCTCACAGTGCAGTCAAACATTTTTCGCCATGGTAGCGACATGGCTCCAGGCCACTACTTTGGTCAAGAAATTTGCCCAGAGGATGAATCCTGTTGCTTTTTGGGATCCCTTAATTTCTGATCAGGCATCATGATTATGCGGATCATAATTTTCATTTATCCATTGACATATTTCAAGATCTGTCGGATGGAATGGAACATTTCGTGCAGACATTCATGGCACCGTCAGAAAGATTTGAAATATCTTTGGTGATGGAAGTGTTTAAACAAATGTCATTACTATCAGCCTCAGGTGTAATTAAGCATTAAGCAAGTAATTCAGTAATTAGCAAAACATTAAACTAAGATAGAGAACATGGCAAACATCACACTTGTTAGCCATCAACATGCTAGTATTGTTACTGTGAGCATGAGGAAGACAGCGTTTCCTTCAAAGCACCACTTTGTCTAAGTATGGCGGGAAACATGTGACTATCCTTTGAGCTTCCTGCTTTCAAAACGGAGGTTTTGTCATATGTTTTTTGGGGGGAGCTTAACACATGCGTCTTGTTTCTGCCCACTGTGAAGAACTGGGAGAAGCACGGGTGGAGAATAGGTGGTGTTATGTACAACTAGAAATGCTAATGTTTTTGATAAAGTCTGTGTAGAAAAGTGACCCTCTCCTTGCAACACAAACACCTGCATGGTCAGCTTTTTGTTTTGTAGACATCTCTGCCTCCATCTATAATTTAACACAGTAACTTAAGTGCTTTAAAATAGAAAGTGCACATTTAGACCATTAAAGTATTATTTAATCCCCACTCTTCCCTCTGAAACAAAGGCAGCCTTTCATCAAAGCCAGTGCATTAAAGCACAAACATTCCTACCTGGAATCCTAACAGGCCACTCAGAGCACACAGCCATAAAACAGATGGAACCTTAGTTAGCATATCAATTCTGAATGGTTGCATGAACCAATGAAGGGAATTGTCCATGGCAGGAAGGAACAGGAAGGAAACCAACCATGGTGGTCTGGATCATTTAGAGCTATTAAAGCAAAGAGAACAGCTTTTGTAGAACTAGAGAGCTGCACGCCGTGTCAGCATGAGTGAAGTGAGGAACTCAGATCTATATGCGTAAAAAATGGCTAGTAAGGGACTTGTGGGATTTCACACTCTGTTTAATGTTCACTGTGACTAAACATGTGATGGACACTTACTGATAAAATCTAAAGTAGTCTGTCTTCCTGTGTGAGCTTGTCTGAAATCACATCTGTAATTCGTGCCGGAGGGAAAAAAAACTGCTTTCTGTTGGAATATTAGGGAAGCGTAAAATGTGAAATGATTTAATGATCGAAAGTATGGTGTTCTGACTCTCACAATGACGGCACAGGGTTTCAAAGGTCCTACAAAATAGGTGAGTTAAAAATAAAGTCATTTACGACTCAGGCTGCTGCACTCACAGCTCATCATACCTCCCTCCCCTCTCCTGCCTCTCGCATGGTATATGAAATATTCATATCAAATTCTCACACATGTGCGCGCATACACACAAACACTCTCTGCACAAAAAATACGCTGTGCTTCACACGCAATAAAAAGGAAACCGTGACATTACAAAATAGATAACATTTATGGACATAAAAGGTCCTCTCAATGTGACACTGGAATTAATCAATAGGCAGTTTTCTGGAGAACCATAGCTTCACTGTGGACAACTCTGAATTAATCATAATACCGTACTAAACAGCATGTAGCTCTGCTGCTGAAGTGCAGTCCACGCTCTCCTGAGTGCGTAACATAAAGATGTCCGATTTAAATGTAGAGAAAGGAGTGGAGGACACCCTGCTTGTCAAGAGACGGCTCAGAGATGGTCTGAAACCATAAGATACACATGCAGAACACACTGGATCCAATCTCTGCTGCACTGATTTAAGCTCTGGTGCCTTCACTTCTGACAATTCCTGCAGATCCCACGATTACAGCCGGCAGTGCTCCAGACTCATGAATCACTCATCCCGAGATAAAACAGATAAATGCATCCTACGTTGGCTGCGAGGGAGTGAGAGGGACAGAGGTAGAGAGAGGGAGAGGGAGACGAGCATCAGGATGTGGTGTTGAAGGGGAAAATGGCTTCCTTGGATAATGAAAACAAAGGAGCAATATTACACAGGTTGCATGCAGACCTGTATATTAAAGGATGTAGTTGGGGGGAGGGGGCACTAAAAACCACCCAATTGAATCAGGGAAGCAGATGGGTTTACCCTCCCTTCCGTAACTTCATTTGGAAGCTAATTCAATCAGCATACTAGCTGCAGGGAAATTGAATAAAACAGAGCAAGAACGAGTCGTATTGGACAAGACTAAAATGAGACTCCGACGATCGCGCCTGAATTTACATCAGGCATGTTTTCAAATGAGCGCAGATTCTTTCTAAGCTTCTTCTTGAATTCTTGGATAATGGTCTCAAGATTACTGAATTAGCAAAAGCAACAGGAAACGCTTTTAAACCGACATACTGTATTTATGTCTCTGCAGTCTTGTAATGTGAAAGAGTCTCTAACTGGGTAGCCGGCAGTAAGATATCCAGTATCAGACGGGTCCCATCTGACATGCTTCTCCATAGAAGTCTGATAATGACCCATGAAAGTCCCCCCCAAGATAATCTTCCGTATTCAACAAACCTGCCAAGTCTTATAATCATGTACACACTGTACACGACTACATGGCGCAAATTTGATCTCGCCTTTCTGAAACCGGGCTGGCACATCAGCCAAAGCAAGTGCTGGCTGAGAAATCTGCACTCATGGTTACATCTGTCGTCCTGGCTTCTAGGCTTTGTATCAGTGGGTAGTGTCATTGCTCAGATCCCCAGATCCACAAAATAACAAAGCAAAACAACAAAAGAAGACACGATGCAAGTAATACATTAAAGTTGTTATTACTTTTACTGATGAACTGTTGGAAATGTGTGAAACCTACCAGTGTTATGTTAGATAATTAATATCATCATGTTAACTCCTGTGAAAGTTGAGTCAGGGTGAGATTTACATGCACAAAAGTGTAGATGCAGCCAGAGCTTGGATTGGACTGGATTGAAAAGTCTGCTCAAACCAGTCATCATACATTTTGTCCTTTTTTTCAGCACCACAGCTGTGGCTAAATGGTTGTGTGCTTCTCACTGATTGCAACAGAAACCACCTGGAGACGTTGTCCCTCTTACATTCTGTTTCTTTAATTAGTTCAGCAAGAAAACTTGGCTGCAGGCGCTGCTCCTATTGATTCAGTTTTGTGTGTAGGGTAGTAGGACAAATAATGATAAAAAGCTGAGCAGTTGGTAGAATAAAGGCTGTATCTAATGTGACTAGAACTTTGAATAGTCAGCTCTGCAGGGACAAGTGCCTTTATCTAGTTTCGACCAGATCAATATGGTATGACTAATAAAAATGCTGGATTTAAGGGGATAGCCTCTGCATACCGCCTTACAATTCATGTTAGTAAGGACTGTGTTTTCTACTGGGGCGGGGGATCAAGCTTGAAGCATGCAGAAGATGGCTCACCCTTGAAAGTTCCCAATAAATTTTTACTGTTTTCCCATGCAAGTAATTTCTACAAAGCACCAGCCTCTTGTTCTTGGAATAAAGACATGATCATTGCTTTTCCAGATGATCAAAATCCCTCTTAAATCCTTTCATGCTACAATGCTTTTACTCTCTCTGTGCAGCTTTTCTGTTTTTAGACAGGACACGCTTCATCTTTGCTGCATAAACACTCAAGAAGAGATGAGAGTTTCAATGGGACAAATTAAAGCCATTCTCTTCTGTGGATGGATGAAACAAACACCAAGCTAATTCTATTGATTAAAAGAAATAGAGTTTGTTGTCAGCAGCGCTGTATTTGAGGTAGCGATTTGATTAGGAAGCTGTGCTCGGCAAAATTGGTGTAATGGTAATACCCGGTTTGATTACAACAAATGCATGCTCACAGGCACTGAGCGGGAATCAATCTTGCATTACGTCTACTTATTGTTCCTTCTAGCCTCTGCTCCACATGGGAAAATGCTCTATGCCAAGTGTCAACATGCATTGATGCTTTAGGAACCATTGGCAAACAGGTAATCTACTTCTGCAGTATACTGTATTAATTTATCTAATTGTAATTGTCAAGGACATTCTGAATTACACGACACAATAAAATCTACTTTGCAGTGCAGCACTTTTAGGACAATTAAAACCAACTGCAGAAAATGATGAAAAGCATTTGAAACATAAAGAGGCACCTGACTGATGCTGAAACTGATTTTAGCTGTCAGTTATTTCTATGACAAACCCATATTACATATTACCATGTTTTTGAGCCTAGACCTCATTTTATGGTCACGTCAGGGTTAGAACACTCTTTAGGACATCAGACTCTTATTTTCAGTCAGAATTATTCCAATAACTTTGATTTCAATGTTCGGATACATCTAAATGATGAAATGTACATCATTTATTATGTAGGGTCTGTGTAACTAAATGGTTGAAGCTCTGTGGTTTGCTCCACCACAGAAATGCAACATTCATTTGATTTGGCTTATTATTGTTTCTTTGGAAACAGTAAAAGCTAGAGTTTGAAGTGAAATCCATTAAACACTGCTCTTTGTATTTCACTTAATATTACTGTCTGCAAAATAAAAACTCCTAAGTGTGCCTCTGCCTCTCTACCCGTCCCTGTCGTCTTATTAGTCCCGTACGCTTGTGGCTGACCAACAGAGGGACTCACTGATGTCCCTTCATGCATTCAGTGCCTCACCTGTCAATACCATTCATTACTGTTACACTGTCTGTCCTTGTCTATATCTACAGCTATTTACGCTGCAGTAGTTTAGCCTGCGAGATGACCCGATGCTCGCCCGTACAAGATCAGTCAACCCAGATCAACTGTTGGGTCGCATCTATCTAAAGTGCTGCACCGTACCCATCCTGAACACGCAGACTCTGACATGCAGCCTGCTGGCAACCTCCTTTGGTATCACCAGAGCCAGCCCCCCTTGGTGCTGGTACACTTTGGGTGTTTTACTTATAGAACTTTGGACCATGAATTAAGTATATCTACTTGACTTATTGGAATTCAAGTGGAAGCCAGTGCCTTGGATGAACAATGTTAAAGGACTTTCACATCTCTCTCTTGGTTAAAAGACATTAATCGTTTGAAATTTGCTAATCTTCTGCTGTCTTCATCAACTTGAGCGATCCCACAAACCTTTGTAGTATTCTTTGAGTGTGCAAATCTGTTCTTTTGACAAGCACTGTGTGACCACTTGTGGCCGTGAACAACCACGCCATTCTGCCAAGTACTATTCCTCAGAGACTGTACTCTTTTACCAGGCCCAAAATGATTCCCATGGAGAAACAGATTGAGAAGGCTCTAGCTGCAGAGTAGAAACGTCCTTTTGAAGCTTGGCTTTTGCATGCCTATCATCTCATGTTCATTCATGAAGGCAATGAGAGGAAGACGGCAGTTGAACCACACAGTACTTGATGACGCCATGTCTTACCGTCCTGCTGCATTCAACGAACACAACAACGTGGTTCTTCATGTGATATTCTAATGCTTCATCTTTGTGTATCCTTTCCAGACGATGCTAAACATGTCTCCAGGTCCCTCAATGGAGGAGAATCATTTCTTTGTCAAATCTAAAAACTCTGAATTCAGTCTCTCAAACCACCCCCTTGCTGTCTGGTAGCCAGCACAGTACAGATGGACTTCACCAAAGACAGGGAACAAATGGCCGCAACCCAGTTCTGTCATACAGCTGTAATGATATCTGAGGACTGCCAACTTCTACCACCAAAAGCTGCACTTTTGTGGCAGTGCCATTTATTCTTCTTACACTCAATTCTCATTATTCATCTGGACTTCTGAGGCCAATACAGTGTGTCTGTGGAGCTCAAGCAAACTTTCATCATGGCACCTGCTGTATATTGATCCACCCTGACCATCATGGCAGCCATTCAGTTCAGTGTGAGGGTAACTCCATTTCCTCAATAATCAGAAACTCAGTTCCTTTGCATGCCTCTCCAACCAGCTGTCACCAGCAGAAATAAACTGATATTGGCAATCAAGGCATGCATGCAGCTAAACTGGTGCTAGAGTAAAGACTGGCAGGGGCACTCAGCAGGCTTGATACTACTGTGTCTCCCCTGTCTGGGTTTATAGTCCACCACTGTGCTTTCCCCTTGGTCCCATGTGTTCCAGCAGAGAGACAATTTTCCCCATGTGCATGCAGTGCTGGTGCTGTCACCGTTTACCTCCTCAGCATCTGCCTATGCAAACCTCCACTCCACGATAGTCATTTTCCTAATTGATATGTGTGCTCTGCTCTGCATAAGTGAATCGACATTTGCTCAAGTTTCCAGGATCCTGTGATTTTACTGCTCTGCCTTCAATCAAAAAAACTGACAAACTCTAATCCTGCCTGCAGCTGTGTGTTTTCTTTTGGGTCCAAGAGTGATTCAAGTTAAATGCTGACAACAATATTTGGATAAATTTGACTAATACAATGTAAACATAGATATTTGTTAACAGGAAAATGGTTATTATGTAATTACTGCAGGGTTGCTAGTAGAAGCCTAATGTGGAGACCATCAACAGCATCATCCCTGTCTCTGATTACATGGATGCAGAAGTAAAAGTGCATGTATAAATATCATATGGAGGCCTTTGGTCTGTTACCTGAGCAGGTGCACGAATTACTTGTTTGCAAAAAAGGATATCATACCACAGCTCAAACTGAATTACCTTATGAGAGTAGGGGTGCACTAATGTGTGACAATGGTTGTATGATTAATTTCGCATTAGCACCAACATACCATTTGCATTGGGGCTACTGTAGTTCTCTCAAAGTTTTCACACACAAGTTGGAGCTCACTCTGCATCATCAGAGGCAGAGGTGATTATCAGGGTGCCACAGCCACACACCACACATATTTATCACTTTAAGGAGATAATTGGGTGTGAAAACCTTGGAGACAGGGGATAACAAATGAACCACCAGAACAAAATTACTTTCATAGCTTGTTTTGTAACCTTTGCAGGCAACAAATAAATTTAACGAGTTGTCAGTGAAGTGATGCATTTTGTACCATCAATGAGTGCTGATAGTTAAGACGTTTGTATGTTACATGAGGGGACATTGTTTACAGAAATCCCACAGTGCTCATAATATGTACATGATATGGTCATATACTCGGAAGGGTGCAGAATTATTGAGGCTATTTTATTGGACTGAGTTATTTTGCATGTGTGATCATGTAACTGTGTTTATGCCTCTACAACACACACAGCTGGCTGTGGTCATGTTATACAGCGAGCGACTGGCAACTCCTGGTTGGAACTGTGGATATTGTGAAAGGCATTATCCAAAAGTGGAGTTAGATAGCAGTGCAGTTACCGGAGTCCTCTTTCCAAATATATTAGCTGCAGCTATGTGGAACATATCTGATAGTATTAAAAACCTTTCTGTTTGCTCCACTTGTGAACCACTCCACCACTAACATACACTATATCATACCTACAGAGTACAGTGGTGGCTGTATGCTGTGCTTAATTTGCTTGTTGGGATGCTGTGTGACAGATAAAGAGAATTTCCTGATATGAGGGAAAACAACAGCAAAGTATATTTAATGTGAAGTGTTTTAAGTGATAAATCTCTTCTGTAGTGAAGTGCCTGCACAGCAGTAGCTTAAGGCTCACTGGAACCTGCCGCTGCGCTGCAGCTAAACTAAAGGGTTAGCATTTAGTTTAATCTTGTGTACAAAGCTTAAAGATGGCACCCGACCAAAGCGGACTCAAAGACCATTTCTTATTTCTGCTGCTTTGCCACAGGGATTTGTAAGCTCATAAGGATGAAGAAAACATGCTTAAATTCTTCAGGAGAGTGCTACTCGAAACCTGTAATCATTTCAACCTACTTTGAATAATAAGACTTGTCAACCAGCCAATGTCCAGTTCATACCCAACTTTTAACCTGATGTCTTTGCATGTGGAAGGATTACAAGTCTTTCACTGCTGAATGGATCAGTGAATATATAACAACACCAACTGTACAACAAACATGCTGAGACATTTTCCCTTTATTTCAGGATCAACTTTACATATTACAAAATTAAAAGTACACAATACTTCTGATGTTCTCAAACTTGGTGTCAGATCCGTGTTAAACGCATTGAAAATAAAACTAAGAATTTGTTTTTAGATATTTCACTAAATGGCCTCAAAGATTACATGTCAGTGTACCAGCCCGGTCCATCCGTGATGCTAATGTGTATGTCAAAGTATAGAAAAACGACCTGATGAGAAAGAGGAAAATGGTGAATCCAGGCGTGTCTAAGTGGAGCTCTTGTCCTCTGCAACTCAGGAAACAACATAAAACTTACTCAGAGTTTTACCTTCCTTCACTTCCTGCCAGTGGAGAAAGCACCTGGAACATGTTGAGTGGTACCCACAACAAGAGATGCGCCTCAGAATTCAACACCATGCAAAGTGAATCCTTGCTAAGTAGTTTGTTGACTGCAATACCATTAAGAGATACGAGATGAATAGACACAATCACTCCATTCCAACCTTGTGTCTTTGTCTGAGGGATGTTTACCGTAATCCACCCAAAAAAAACCCCTCCACAGTCTTGGAACAGTACTTAAGAAAATTTGCAGTGTACGTGTTGCATTAAGAGGGACACTGTGAAATTGAAAAGTAGCTACTGTCTCTCTGGCAATTTCTCTTTGCTATGTGGACATGTTAATGTGCATAATTAACTAATCAGCTTATGCCAGCTGGAACACTTGGCAGCACAGGCTGACAGCTTCAGCTCCTCTCTTGAAAACATCTTGAAAGATTCTGGTTCTCCCTGTGTAATTTTATCTACTGCCAGGCCAGAATAACTTTAGCTTGGACAGTCCCCAAACATGCCCAGTTCTTGGTGTTTGTGTTTGGATTTGACAGTGTTTTTGTGCCACAAAATTTGCATTCTTAAGTATTAAGTCTGCTGAAAACTACGTATGTTCTGAACTTGTTAATCAAATTATTACATTCAAATGATCCATCGCATGTTTGAGTTGTGTATTTCTATCTTTGACATGACCACTAATTGGATCAGTGTGTCAGTTCAATCCTTTTTCTCAAATGATGAAAAATAATGTACTGTCAATGTCTTGTTAAATTGAATCTGAGAACCATTACCTCCGTTCTCTACATCTAATCCATCTTTAGTATTAGGAGCAGAGGGCAGCCACTGTGCACCACTCAGGGACTAACTCCAGTTCTAAGCCAGTGCCTTTGTCAAGTCACTGACAGGAGAATTAACCTAACATACATGTTTTTGATAGTGGGGAAAACTGCAGGAAACCCGCAAAAACATGGAGAGAGCACTACCACAGAGTCCCCAGCTGGGATTCGAACCCAGGACCAGTGAAAACATATTAACAGCTTGGATGTCTTGTATATTGTTCAAATGCTGGAACTGTGATATGATAAGTAAGCACTGAGAGTAATGTGACGGCTCATGGCTCCACTGTTTTCCTTTGAAATGGGATCTTGTCCGGTGCTGTGCATCAAGAACTCCAGTCTGACGTTCGGTTTCTGGAAAGAGATTCTCGCTGCTTCCACTGCGCACCACAGCATTTGTCTTGATTAATAGGAATACTTAATTTGCCATTAGGCCTGATTAATTCCATTAATCCGTGAGGTTTGAAGTCATTCCGTAATGTCACTGAGAATCAATTATTTGCCATGGTGACCAGTATAAAGCAGACACTGACTGAGTTCAACAAATGCATATGGGATGATCACTTAATGTAAAAAAATGGGTCAGTTTCAACAGCTGTATCAGTATACATGTGATAGTATAGTATATGACTCTTAATGTCTACTTTTCAAAAGCTAGACATTGTATATGCCTGTGCGCAGAAATGGTCCTTGGCAGTGGAAGCCATTGATTTTCTCACTGCGTCTGTATAGCATCTCCCCTTTACTGCCTGCACAGCATGTAATATGAGACCACAAGTTTTCCTTTACCCACAGCAATCAATTTTGCTTAGCCGAGCTCCCTGGTCTGGATGGGGCCCGCCTAAGTACCTGCCTCCTCTGCCACACAGCCCCGCATACCCTCACCCTCAGCCAAAAGCTTTCAGCGTAATAAAAAACAGATCTGACTCAAGACACGACCAATCTAATAACGGCCAGACAAGTCGGTGTGACTACAGAGCGCTAACTGTGTCACTGCTAGGGAGGTGGTATGCATGGAGCGACTGCAGCAGAAAGGCCGAGATATCAAAGAAATCCCTCTGATCTTCAATTCCCTGAGAAGATGATCCACATCACAATTTCTTCTATGCTATCAGTTTTACAGCTTGAAGTATGTGGTTTCTCACTCTAAAAGCAAAGAGCATTTACTGCCTTTAATCTTAACAGAACAAAAAAATAAAATAAAATAAAAAAAATCCAATATATATGTCAGGCTATATGTGAGGGCATACTGGGCATGACTGAATCTGATTGATACCAGGCCTCCATCAGGCTCACATACTGTTGAGCAGAAAGACTGGGGTGTAAACGTTCACTTAGAAACGTGCCTTGTCCCTTTCAGGAGACATTTTCAGCCATCAGTTACTGTAATGAAAACAAATGGTTCGGCTGTTTTCACAGAGATAGAAAGCCTGGGCTGCTGCCAAAGATAACAAGGCTAAACTCTTCCAACACAGCCAGTGGGGGTGTTGGATTCAAAAAGACTGGCATGAAAAATAAAGTACAGAAATGACTACCTATTACTGTTTCTAAGAATAATACTGAGACCTAGCTAAAAGAAGCAGGATTTCAAGATATAATTTTCTTCACAACCAACAGTGTACACATCACTGAAGTCTTTCCCTATGAAATATAATTGAATCCATTGGCATGCATTACCATGTACACGCCATCAATTACTATGCTGGGGAGGTACAGGCTAATCCTTCAGCAGAGTGAAAACCAGCTATCTGCAAGAACCTGCTCGTCTGTTGTTCATTTCCCTGATAATACTGTATCGATCTAATCTCTACAGTAGCTCCAGCAGATAACAGATTTAGCTCGGATAGCATCTCACCTGTAGCCACTGCGACTGGTCACTGTGTCCAGCTGTCCACGCGTTGACCTTGCCCTGTTTGTCCAAACGGGCCTTTCCGGGCTCCCAGGTGAACATGTCCATGTTGAGAGTCCTGAAGATGCTCGAGGCCGTGACCTGGTAGTCCTGGATATGGCCCGACTTCATCCCGAGTGGTTCAGAGCAGCCTGGCAACAACAAAACAAACAGCTGTCCTAACCTTTCCGACCGTCCAGTCCACTCCCCCTAAAATGAGCCTCTTTTCAGCTAACACGTAAAAAAGATGTAGCATGAAACAACTGTGCAGGAGACACACCGCAGTGGATTTTCAAATCATTTTGGGATCGTGCGTACAGTTTGATGTAGCTCAGCTCACTCACCTGTTAGCTCACAGCCGAGCAGCTCCATGCGTAAGGTACAGTGCCTCCTGCAGACTTGGGGGTAGATGCGCACGTACTGGGCTTCAATGGGAGGGGTGAAGGAGTTCGCTGATGGGGCGTTGTTATCGACGTTTCCCCTGAAAATCTGTTTCAGGGGATGAAATAACAGCAGACAAGGGGGGGGGGGGGCAGATCAGTTTTGCTGTAATGTGGCAGTCTATCTGCCGCTGTCTCTAGTGTCTACTCCACACTCAACAAATTGCTGTCATTCAAGGTCAATGAGCTAGAATTACAGGGAAAAATAGACAATTTCTCGCACCATTTGAGCCCGTAATTCATAAGAACAGTGGTGTGTTTTAAATTAGTGCGCCAATTATATCGCTATACCTTCTGGAGTGTTTTATCCAAATGACCTGAGATGGTCTGACAGAAACTCTCTGATTTGAGTGACTGATGTAGTGGATGTGTGAGGTGAGGAGGAGACGGAGCAGTGCGTTTCCATTCGATACAGGAAATAGGAGCTGTCATCGGGGGGGCAACGGGTCAATGTGAAAAATATTCCCCAACTTATATTAGGTCAAGTAAGAGGGCGTGTAACTGCTGCAAACACACTGACAGGCATTTATCCCAGCCCACTCATATCACCTCCGTCTCTAAAAATACTGTACACGAATTTACTCCCAATCAGGCACATTCATTTCGTCCGTGTGGCCAATTTTGACTGACAAGGAAAATAAAATACAGCCAACAGACGAGACTGACATCACGGAATATTCAACTCCCCGCTCATTGTTCCGTGTGATAAATTTGAGAGGAAGTTTGGAGGTTTGGGGTCATTCGGAGCTCGGCCAAATGGAGGACAGCCGTGGTTTGCTGTCAGGAATGATAGAACGCCGTGTGGCCTATTTGGTGGCTGTTCATCCCCAAATAGTATAAAAATTCAATCTAGAAGTCATAAAAGTGGAGGGGGGTAAGGGGCAGCAAGATGGGCCCGGTGTGTGCTAGCTAATTAAAAAGCCATCTCATCATGTCCTCCACCCTGCCCTTGACTGAGTGCACCGTCTCTAGTCGCTGCGTGTGCACGTGTGTGAGTGTGGGCATGTGTGCAGCTTTGTGTGTGTGTGTGTGTTACAGAGTGAGAGGCTAAAGGGAAAGAGTGGAGAGATGGCATTGGGTGTGTTTGTGCGCACGCGTGTGTGTCTCACCATATCCTCGTCTTTGCCCTTGACTTTGTACGTTCTCCAGGTCTTCCCGTCATCACTGTAGGCTACTTTGTAAGACTTGACGTACTCTGGGCTGCCGATACGCTTTGCACCCTGGGTAATTAGGCCCGTGACCCTCATTCTCCTCTGCAGATTTATCTGTGGAGTCGGAAAAAAGGGCAAAATCCAAAAAAATTACAGCTTCACTTTCAGTCTGACGACGTGCGTCTGTGTGCGCTCGAGCACTGTGCGCATGCAAGTCATGGGAATCAATTCGCTCCCTTGTATCTTTTCTGTCAGGGCCATCCATCTTATTCAGAAAGTCTGTGATCAAATGGAACATTTAATCAATCCTCACGCTCCAGATCCAGTCTGTCAACCCTGTGCAGACTGTCAATATGGTGCCAATGTAAAGTGGCTTGGAGGGCCAAGAGGAAAATAGAAAGCTAAGAAAGAGGAAAGTGATGAATGTTTCCATAGATCCTGCACAGCGGGCACAAAGCAGGATCATTATCATCTAAGTGCGATGGACGTGTTAGACACCAGTTTAAGGTACGCTTTGACATGTTTGTCACTGATTGTTTGCTTTTATTTCTTTACTTTATATCTCGAAACCGCGCAGCCTTCACACTGTATGGCCAAAACTGAAGCTAATGACATATCACTAATGGATGCTGCATCGTGGCTCCTACAGGATCCTTCCTTAAAGGGCCAACATCTCCCAAAGTTATTCTATTTGTCTTCTAAAACATGGTCATGATTAGCATTTATTCGAAACATCTGAAACAAACCTCTGCTCCCATGTCTTTGCACATTGAACGTAGCCTGCCTCCAATTACACACTGTCAGCGAGCCCTGGAGACCGATGAGTGAAGTTACACATGTCATATTCATGTTTTTCTACCGTCTTAAACCCATCAGTTGTGGTTGGCTTCAAAAGTGGCTCACTCGTCCTGTAATTCTGGTGAACTTGTTTAAAAAATGTCTCCAGAGTTATTTTGTTTTTCATCTTAACGGCTGATGAGAGCTGATGACAGCTGACTTCATGGAGAAGCCTGTGGTGGCTATGGAGCAGTGCTGAGATGGCTTACACACACACACACACGCGCACACGCACACGCACGCGCGCGCGCGCGCACACACACACGCGCACGCACACACACACACACACACACACACACACACACACACACACACACACACACACACACACACACACACAGATAGCCTAATTTTTACAGTGAATATTAATATTGATGAAAAAAGAAGTAGGACAGGACAACACAAGGCATTTTCATCATTAGAACACTGTAACACTTGTGAGAGTCTGTGACAAACAAGATAAGGTAAATAAACGGTGACGACAATTATTCATTAATCATTCTGGCACTACATTCGCACCAACTTGCCTCATTTTCAGGAAAAAAAAGAAGAAACTTTGGCTCATCCAGCTCACCCTCTGACAAAATATAAAAACACAGCTGTCCAGTCTTTGATAGCTGCAGAACAGAAGGGCAGCAATAATACGGTATTGAGTGAGCGCTAATTAAAGGACCACATGCATGCATGGCCAAACCTGAAAAAGAGATGCAGAGGAAAACACAATTGGAAATACTAACTAACTAATTTTTTCTTTTATTGACATTTGTTTTGTAGCATAAAATATGGGGAAGAAAAGGAAATGAGTAACAACGCTCACAATCAGTATCCAAAGACCGAATTCCTCATCTTTACCGTGAGTCCTTCGCCCCATGAACACGGACTGTCGATAGTTCTGAGTACACAATATCAAGGTACATGAGAACCAACACTCGAAGGGCTGTGAGAGACTGGGTGGCGTCCAACGTGTTGCAACCAGTTTGTTCTGTGCTGTAAGCCCGGCTGATGGCGCTCGCTTTTTGATCAGTGTCAAGTCCAGCTTGGACAGGTCGTACCGAATGAGCGTGACAGGTGAATGAAGCACAGATCAGACATATCAGAGGGTTCAACCACCAGAGAACATTCCTAAAACATATGAAAATTAGTACCAGCAGCCTTTGAAGCTTCGTGAGTGTCATATACACTCAGTGTATAAAATGGTTGGCGGGGGTCTATGAAAGTGCTGTGAGTCTGGAAACCAGGCCTCTTGTGCCTCTCGTGCTGTATAAAGTTTTTGAGGAGGGTGTTGCCTTTGAGCTGATCCTACCAGAATAGCTCAGGGTCAAATTTCTTCTCGCCATTTGATTTTTAAGCTTGTGCATTCCAGACAACAAAATCCATAACTTAATGTGACATTTCATACAAACAAGACCGCATTTCAGTTGATGTTTGCGAATCAGTTTCTATTTAAGAACCATTTCTTAAGCTGATCCACATGAAATGGAAGTCTAACCTCACCGACAATGGGACCACATTCAGGACCGTATTCTGGGGGCTTGAGCTCATTTTCCGGTGCAGGGATGTTAGCATTACTATGTAAGGCAATTTACAAGTAAAATATTTGAGCGCAAAGGCTCAAACAGAAAGTCTGAACCCACTAAGTCATACTCCCCTTTTCGGTTAATGAAAAAACTCTAAGCTGTGGCTCCTGAGGACATTAGAGATTGGAGTATTGGCTCTTCCGGATCCAGCACACAAAAAAAGAACTGTTTATGTTCGCCAACCTTGTCTGAACTGTCAAAAGCTAATGGAGAAATGTCTAATAATTCTATTGCAGCGTGGAATTCCTTTCTAATTTCCATTTGTAGAGACAAGACTCAATTACACATATTTCTCAACATATTTAAACCAACATATCAAGTTAATTATACATAAGGACCCATCTTGTAGCCTCAGAGCTGCAGTGACCCACTCTTTCTCATTTGCAGCATTTCTTCGCTCTCCTCCGTTTTCTCCATAGAGAAAGATACTTCTCGCACTAATTAGGAGCCCTGTCACTAAAAGGCCACTGCCGGGCTAATTGGGGTGATCATTCACATTTTTAATGACCATTCAGAAACATACGTCTGTCAGCTCAGCGCTAATAATGGTGCATTTATTTGTTTGAGTGAGGCATCAGCGGAAAGGTCTCCATTAGCAGACCTTTGTCTGCAGACTTTTGAGTGTCAGTTGAAGGAAACGTCTCAGTGTGAGAGACACTCGACCTAAAATGCTTAAAGTGGCAGAATGGGGAAAGTATAACATTGAGAACTGTTGTACAAACTGCCACACTTCTTGACTGCACTGTGCAACTCAACCCAAATTGAGAGGACACAATGATTCAGACACTTTGTTCCAAAATTTAGTTCCAGACTCATAGTCTACCACTCTGAGTATCATGATGTGTACAATAGAAATGTATAAACTTTTTCTATTCGCAAAAAAAAAAAAAGGTCACAGAATTATGTGTGCTCGGTTATGTTTGAGTTTGCTTGAGAGACTTTGTGCAAAACAGCGCTACAAGGCTAGAAGACAAAGTAAATGAACTCTTACCCTTTCACCAATTCACCCTCTCTTTTTCCCGAAACACACAGCATCTTGTTTATGAAGTGCTCTAGGTGAAATGCATGAGCCTGCAAGAAAAGAACTGCTCCATCAAATCATTTCTCCTCTCCAACTTTATTTGCGGCACAAAGAAAATACCACTTGTTTGCATGGTGTGATATAACTGGATTTCTCTGAAAAAAACAAACAAAAGAAAACATCAGTGCTGTGAGAAAATGATCAGCATGAAACCAGCGGCAACATCCTGGATCATGTCCTGTAGCTGTGATTCCCACCCTGCATTCAGGAAACACTGGTTTGAGGCAACCCTGATTTGTCTGGAAGTGTTTTTCTGCAGTTAAATTTAAGAAATTACTTCAGGTCATGGTCCCACATTGACCATTACCGTATCTTTGACTTCTCATTGGCCTTTTGATATCACACGTATACTATTAGTAGCAATGTTTGACATGTTTGTTATGCTGCTAATGAGGCAGACCTTGAGTTACAGTGACCAAAGGCACAAACTGGGTCAAGATGCACAGAAAATGGCAGTTTTAACATTGTTTTTGTTCTTTGCTTTTATGTTTTCATCTAGATTTAGTGGCCAGAACCATAAGAAATAGAGCTGAGATGATTAGTCGATCAACTGTCAGGACATTTATTGACTATTTTAACTATTTTAATAACCATTTCAGTCATTTATTCAAGCAAAAATGCTAACAATGGTCGGGCTCCAGATGTGAGTATTTGCTATCTTGTTCCTACGGTATATAAGAGTTAACTGACTATTTTGGGGATTCTGGATTGTTTGAATTGGTCATCTTAGGTTCTGGGGAATTTCAGCCATCAATTTTCAAGATTTCCTGACATCTTACAGACAGCACAGTTAATTGATTAAGGGAGAAAACCATCAATAGTATAGTCAATAATGTTTGCATCTCTTAAACTTAAATTCCTCATGTCAAACGTTTGTTTTGTTGTAGTGCCGCTGTAAGGAACTAGTTAACTATGCCATATTATAGCAGAACCTGAAAGTCCTCCACTAAACAATGAAGCACAACATAAGATCACATTTTTACACTTTCCATTATATTCTCTCCAGAGCTCATTAAGCCTTATTTAAATGGCTGAAAACACTTTTATTTATAGCTACAGCCTTTGGGTGAAAATGGCACCGACTTCGCTGTGGCTGACTTCCCGTCCTTTATGTTGCCAAGACCACTAACTATTACCACATATAATCATACCAGCAAGCCAGACCTCACACACATGCAAAGGTCAGGAGCATATAAAGGGAAAAAACATCCTCTGTTGATTACACACCGAGATGGAAACTGTTGTGGGAATTGCAGCAGCATTGTCTCAATTAAAGTGCCCTGTGCCCTTGAAGCTACAAAAAAGCCCTGTGGCACTGTGGTTGGAAAGAAGCATGTGAGCACATACACACACATTCAGACAGCCTTATCTCTCTCACTGGACTCCATAACACACCTGTGCAAGGTCCATATTCAAATTACATCCATATTTTTCCTCCTTTTTGGTCGATTTGCGTGTTTGCTGTGGACGGAAATCAAACCCTAACCACAGTCACACATCAGAGAGAGTCAGTCGGAGATTCCTGTGACTCATTGTGAGAGCGGCCACTCAACCACTAACCCTCAAAGAGCCGAGTGTAAAATTAATCCAGGCCGTGTCACAACCTCACAGTAACAGTCAGTGATGTGCAACCATGTGACTGTGATTGGTCATAGCAGTGCAAACGTTTAAAGGATTTGAACCAGCATGAACAAAAAGCTCAGATTTAAAACATCGCTGAGATACTGAGGCAGGGCCGCTGAAGGCAGCGCCATCATCGGCAGCGATTTGAGGCAGTTCTATCTAAGAGGAGGTGATCACAACTGTTAGACTGCTTTTACAGACTGGTGACTTACTCATAGCTGACATCTGTTATAGCTCTAAGGTGCTAAAGGTGCTGCATTAAGTTCAGGCCCATGACCCCTGACTGATTTTTATCTATCTAAGATTTTGTAGAAAAACCTGATGGCGTTAAGTCCAAACAGCAAGAACATATTTTTTTTTTTTACCGCGCTCTATGAATCAATGCTTTATTACTGAAGTCATGCTCTGTGATCATAAAATAAACTGTGATGGAAAGGCATTTGTCAGGGGCAGATCTCAAACCACATAGCCGACTCTAGAGTTGAATGTTTTAATAACTACTATAAGATTACACTGGAATGAAAAGGGGAACGCTCCCCAGACAGACACACAATTAGAGTCTAAGCAAGTTTGATAGATACATACCGGCACATGCCAGCAAAGGCGAACACGCCGTGGGAGATCTGCATGTGAACGTTAAATCATTAAGTGTGTATCTTTCATTAAGCAAAGTACAGACCTTAAGGAAGCAATTGGGATTGTGTCACTCCTCCAACACAGCTGGCCAGAGCTATATTTTGCTGATATTGGTCAGAGTGGCAGCATATTTCCCTTGAGTGTTCAATGCAATTTTATGTGTGAGCTACTAGTGGCAAGGCTGTGGAAAACTGATGTTCTCACACAACACAGATGTGTGAACAATAGCGAACTCTCTCTCTCGCTCTCTCTCACACACACACACACACACACACACACACACACACACACACCATTCACAATCACACGAACCGACATAAACACAAACAAACACATATACAGTGAATGCTTTGTCTGCAGTTCTTTGATGTATTATTCAAGGTACAGTATGCCGCTCTATGTTTGATTCATTTGTTGAGGTTTATGGGGAAGAAGCTGACTCGGGTTGACATGCAAAGAATCATAGTGCACCGGAGAAAACCTTACAAATAGCCGGCGAAATCTGATCCCTATCCTGATCGGGCTGTCGTGTGTCGGTATAACCTGTTTCACCTGACAGACATGCAAACAGTCACACCACATCACTCTGCGTTACAGAGGCACAGCAGCGACTCCTTAGCATAATCCCTAAACACTGACATGACTGTACACCTCACTGTACTCACGTCCCAATTATCCGGGCCCTCTGTAGAAACACACAATGCCTACAGCATCCCGCGCAACATCCCACGTGGCATCATTAAAGTCAAACAAACCGCCTGAATGTTTTATGTGCCGTTCTCCTCAGCCTCTCCATGCGCCAGGCTCCTTTTCTCTCACTCATGTTGCCTGTTTCTTTGACTATCTCTCCTTCCTTTTCTTGCCCTCTCTTACTATTCTATTGTTGTTAGGTACAGCTTCACTTTCTCCATCATGCTGTCACGCTGTAGTATGTTTTTCTATTATACTTTGTTCACGGTTCACCGACTGTGTATCATGTATCTGACAACAGCCCACTTCAAAGGTGGCTGTCAGCATTTCTGTCATGGCAGAAGCGAATCAAGAATAAGAGCGACGAAAAGAAGCTGAAAAACAATTATTTATAGAATAGCTAATGAATTAACTTGCTAAATGATGAATCAATTTTACTCTTTATCCCGTCCATCTACCTTTCTATCTGCACTCTGTGGGACGAGCGTCATCGAAACTGGACCAATTCTTCAGACTGGAGTCGAGAGGGGATTTTATATATGGTAGCTGCACATCATGTGACAGCTGTTTTATATGCCACAGCTGGTTCAGCACAGGGTCAGGATGTATGAGTATTTGTTCAACATAAATCCAGTCAATCAGCTCTACGTAGGTCTTGTGTTCAAACACTGAAGCCATACCATTTTAGGTGAGAAGAAGTGCTGCAGCTTCCTTCTGCAATGCAACCCATACAGGGTTCAAACTGTGTGGTCGTATACATTAGGAGTAATTTCTCTGCATTAAAACAGGTCTAAATATGATGTGCAGTGATAATTCAGAACCACCAGGTGGTCTATTTCACGGTTCTCTCATCTATCTGTCTATCTTTGACAACAAGCAGTGACTAATGGCACAGCATGAAGGTTGATGTTAACACAGTGTAAGTAAGAGGAGACTTGTGTGTATCAGTGCTTTGCTGCAGTAAATATCTAACTTCATTTCACAATTCATAGGGCTGTTTTATATGAAGGCCCCTGGGTGGTCAGGGAAGGATAGAGAGGCACTGAACGGTTAATGCTGAACTCAATCTTTTTTTGTGGATAACAGGAAAATTACTGTTAATATTACCGCTGACTATTATGTAAAATGATACAGCAAATTTCTCTTGACAACACAGTGATTTGAGGATCAGAATTTCCATAATGCATAACAAAGCATCAGCAGACTGAATAATTACAATACTGTGCTCTGTAGTTTTGCTGCAAGGAAAAGCCGTATTGCTAAACGCAGTTTAGGACACAAAGTACAGCAAGTGAAGTTACATTTGTGAGCATGCCGCAACTAAATGTCAAAACAAGAGACGGCACAGTTGGGTAATGGTTAGCAAATCATCATCACAGAGCGAGATGCAACAGCCGCTAGCTGACAACCGTTATGCCCTTTCACACTGTTTCTCACTCTTGACTACACCTGCATCTGTTCCCAGCTCAGACTTTCTATTGCTCTTTATTACCAGTAGGTGAGCCATCAAATGTACAGTATCAACGATTAACTCGAAAGTTAGAGCAGTTGCATTTTTACATTCAACAATTCACACTAAGCATCAAATAGAAAGTGATGTTTTACAGTAGGAAGTACAAGTAAGTTAGGTAGTAAGAAAACCTGATTTCTAAACATCCAGTCCTTCATGGCTGTTACAGACTGTGCTTCAAATGAAAACCAGACTGGAATTCATCCAAGATTCCACTGCTGTTCAGGACCTGTGCAACTATTTACATACTATTTTTTCCAAGTCCTTGGGACATAAAAGTGAGCTTGGATATAGGTCTATAGTAACTGTGAGGCTATAGGGGAGTCAGTGTTGGCCGTTTGAAGAGTGGCTGAATAACCGCATTTTTAAAATCATCAGGTATGCAGCCAGTGCTATGAGAGCTATTCACAAAGGAGAGCATGTATGGTCCTAAGGAGCTAAAAACTTATTTTAAAAGAGAGGTTGGAACAATGTCAAGGTGGCTTGAGGAGAGGCGCATTTTGGAGACATTGGCTGTGAGTTCATCCAGGGAGGTTTGTCTTAAACTGGCAGGTCGTGTTTTAATGGGTCAGGTGTCAGCATTAAAGAGTATTCAAAATAACACACTGGTGGTCAGACATGAAAAATCCTCAATGCATAGAGCATTAAGGTTCAGACCCAAATCATCAGTGTGACCTTGATTGTGGGCTGGCCCTGAAAGAAGCTACATTAAACAGAGTTGTGCTTAAATACTCAGAGCAGATTTATCTAATATGTCATCACCGTGTATAAAACGACATAACAAACATGGGAATAAAACCTATGTATAATTAAGAGTGTGCCCGTGTCTCGATTCATGCGTGCCTGGTCCTGGCCCGGCTTTGTGTGTCTCCTGTCCCGTGACTGTGTCTTACCTGGATCCATGGCCATCTGTCATTTTCGGCAGCAGTCCAGGCATTGACCAGGCCCTTCTTGTTGAGGCGTGCAAAGTACGGGTACCACTTCTGCAAGCCGAAGAGAGCACGGTGGGTGGAGGAGGCTGTTATCTGCTGGTTGGAGATTATGCCGCCCTCCATGCCCAGTGGTCCAGAGCATTCTGAGGGAAGAGTAGCAGAAAGAGACTTTGTGTAATTTCAGCACTCAAAAATATGTGAAACTCAGTCTATGGGATGTATATAGATTTTTAAAAATACCACAAACGCTGCATTCAGTAATGTCAGTGATTATGTCACATCTTATTTCAATTGTATCCACATCACAGTCAATATCTTTGTTTGTCTCAGTTTCAGAGACTGAGATAAACTCTGTACACTCTACAGCATCAGCATCAGTATCAGTCATTAAAACTCCCATTTTGCCTCAGTCTCTGCTGTTTTTGTGATGCCCCCCTACTGAGACCTGGTCTTTGTGGCCATCATAGATTTGTCCACTCTGACGCCTGCCTCTGGACAATAAATGTCGCTCTGATTCATCAAAAGAAAGTCCCTAATGGCAATATCCCTTTGAATCCCAGCAGTCAATGACAGGACGCCTCTTGCCTTCATGCTGTTCACATCTGAGGAACGGTTGCTCCTTCATCTCTTCCATCAGTAACCGAGGCCTCAGGCTTCCACCCGAGGAGCTGCGGCCACTTCTGGACAGCATCATCCCCAAAGTCAACAAGCTGTCCTGCAGCTTTGAACACCCTACAGGCTCCAGTACTAATAGCGCCATGACAGTAATATCTTCAGACAAAAGCACTGTCCTTCCTTTTTTAAGCAGCTTGTTTTCCCTCTTAATCCTAACTGGCATGTCCAGGCACATCAAGAGCATTTTAATAGACACACCTGTGGTGAAAGGGATTCTGGCAATGTTTATCCAAGAGAGAATTTACTGCTCAGCAAAACAGGTACTTCTTTGTGTTTCCATTAAATAAAACTACTGGGAAATCAAATAATCATAGAAAACACATGAGAAATGAAACACAATGAAGAAACAGATGGAAAGGGGGCATGCATCCATATGGTATGCTGGATCACTATAAGGCATACGGCAATATACAATTTTATTGCATACAATTGAAAGTTTTAAAAAGTTGCCACTGCTCCCAAAATGAGGTTTTCTTAATTGTTCATTTACACACAAAACATCTGGCTTTTCTATCAAAACACATTAAGGATTGTGAGATTTCACCAGCTCAGGATGGATTAGATTAGGATGGGATGTGCATACAAATTGTATAGCTTGCCTCTAATTATAAGACATCTCATCCTTTGGAAAGGCATCACAATTGAGGACTCAGGTGTGCCAAGAAAACAGCCCGAACAGCTGAACCGGGGTTGAATTGTAGATCCAAACAGCTGTGGCATATTGCATGAAAAGTGAATCAGATGTGTTTCCAGGTCTTCAGAATCCTTCAGCCTAAATGCATTGTGGTGGAGAGCTGTGTTGTTCATAAGACTGTCTCTCCACTGGATATCATTCAAAGTTGTAATATGGAGCTGAATCACTAAGAAATAGGTTACAAATTGGTTTCCCGCAAAGTGTAATTTGAAGGAAAACAAAACAGCTGAGAGGTGACGCGAACTCAGTCTGAATTCTGCTCAACAGGCTCGATGCTTCGACCCCAGCGTCGCCGCTCCTCGAGCCCACAGTCTCTTAAACATGAACAGCATCACAGCTGTACTGAAAATGTGCTGCATTAGTTGTGACAGATGCTTAAATTTTAATTAATCTTCAAGTCAGATCTTTAAGTTGACATGAACACAAGTGTAGTTCTGCACCCTCTCAGATTTAACTGTATAAGAAAAAGTCGAGTATGATCCAAAAAAAGATTAACATCCACTGTAAAATACACTCACAGAACCAAGTCTAAATAATATTACGAGAGAGTACTGATGTAATGGCATGGCAGTGTGTGCTACACACAGAAAGCACCCGAAATTGCCGTTTGGGGCATTTAATCCTCTATCAGATTTGAAAGTCATGAGGTTGGATGTAATCCTCAAGTGTGCAGCAAAATGGGATTTATTTCCCAATAACTTTTTAGAGTGTAACAGCAGTAAACAAACAGACATGACAGTCTGAGGTATTTTTCACTTTTATTGTCCTCCTCAAATTCATTTTCTGAATGGAATGATGGTTTAGTCTCACAAAGGAGAAAAGATAATTCCTGATGCTGTGTTTCATTTCATTGATGCACAACTGCATGCAGTTAGTGATGGATATGACGTGGGAGGGATTCCTCCCACTCTGTTCTTGGTGTTTATTTCTAATGACAACAGGGATGAAAAGGATTAGAGCAATAAAGAGAGGACACACATCATTTATTCTGCTTCTTCTGCTGAACAATGCCGGACCTGATTAAAATGCACATAACTCATTTGATTTCTCCTGTTAGCGTGTCTCTGGTCACAGATGATTAAATGTGTGTGCTTAAGAGCCTAAAAACCACAAGTGTCGGAAAAGCTGTGGGAACCTGGAAGCTGGAAGCGTCCCAAAAGAATGAGGACATATCTGAAGCGTTCAGCTCAGCCAGAGGCGCCGCTCGCCGGCTGAGCTGCGAGTGTCCGTGTAAACCAGCCTTCAGGGGAAGCCTGGAGCGATGGTCACCGTAAGGCTGTGATGCCATCCCCACCATTTAAGCTGAACACCTCAGCATTTCAGCACTGACACACACACACCAGGAGACAATGAAACTGGCAGCGCTGAGAGCTGTGAGAAGACTTTCGCCGCTGAAGAAAGCGAGAGTCGGAGGAGAATGGAAGAATGAAAACAACCCTAGCTCAACTTATCCAGCTGCTAAAACAGTGGGGTTCTAGGCAACAGGGAGCTGTGGAGACAGTGAGTAATGTCTGAGGACGGTCCAGGGGGATCGACTGGAGGCTGGATGTGAGCAAAGACGATATCTGTGTGTGTGTGTGTGTGTGTGTGTGTGTGTGTGTGTGCTGCCAGAGATGTGTTTATATATTCCACTATGGTAAATTACTCTTGCTTCACTAGTTCTTTCTTGTGTGTGACTCATCGCCTCCAGACTGATGAGAGGATGGTGTAGGTGGATGCGGTAGCCTACTGCTGAAGCCAAGAGAAGCTTCTGATTTCCTGATATCTGATGGATAAACTTCATTTGGTCCTTTTAAAAAGCCTGAGAAAGGACAAACATCTCCCATTTTCAGACTCGGTCATCCTGTTCAAACCCATGGGGGGTCCCTCCGTGTCAGATTGTGGGCTGGGACTTTCCAAAATGATCTCTGTGTTGCATCTACAGTGATCTAAGTCACATTCGCACTTCAGCATTCGCTGCCTAATTTGGGGACAATGGATATCCGTATAATTTAGTAGCTTTCTCTCCTCAACTCAGTGAAAAATGTGCCTTTCTGCTTCAACAAAGGAGGTTCATATGTCAGAAAGATATCCCATAATTCAAACTGCATGAACAAGAACACAAACAAACACGCTGGTCCAGGGGGCCACTGATTACAATATGTTCCTCTCTTTCTATCATTTTTAGCCATAACTATCAAAATAACCAAGCAGCATGCATGGATTTAAACAGCTGAAGGTATGTTTGCAGGCTAAGCAACAATTCCACTCAGATCTGAAGTGACAGGAATGTGCCTCTTTAAAAATGCACAAAGCATTGAATGCTATCTTTTTCCGAGGCTAACGGTCTACAGACATGCTAATGGTTCTGCAAAGCTGTGGGAAAGCTCTCTCTCTCCCTCTCTCTCTCTCTCTCTCTCTAGTTTGTTCCTCCTCCTCTCTCCTCACCCAGGCTCCTCTGTGCTGGATCATCGGCCGTCCTGGGACCTCCTTCTGGCTGATCCAGATGCTTGGATCTGGATGACTGTCCCCCGGGAGAGTCAGCCTCTCCTCATCTCTCCCTAGTTTGCTTGTTATCCTGTCCCTCGCTCCCTCCTTGTGTTTGTTTGTCCCCCTATCTGTGTAAATGCTGCTCGCCTCCTCTGTGTTTGTGTGGCCTATCCTTTTTCCAGGTCTCCACAATGGAGAGCAGGCTGCGTGGCTCAGGTCCTACCTATCTGGCTGCACCTGAAGTTGCTCATCATCCTCCCGAATTCAAACTCTTCACTCACGTTTTAAAATATACATACGCATTTTGTCATCATAAATCATTCTGTGATTTTTGTTGATCTATATTTATCTCTGTTACAGGGATTTATCCCTGACTGAATGGAGGGTCTGAGGGCAGAGGCTGTTGTACATATTGTAAAGCCCCTTGAGGGAACCTGTGATTTGTGATAGGGGGCTATAATTAAATTTGACTTGACTATTTGTGCACAGTACTGCTTCAAGCTAAATACTAATATCAGCATGATGACACGCTCAAAAGACAATGCTAGTATGCTGATGTTAAACATGTGTAAGGTTTACTGTGTTCATCATCTTGGTTTAGACTATTAGCATGTTAACATTAGCACAAAACACAAAGTACTGCTGACATAAGTAATTATGTCTGTATCAAATTTTGCAGTAGCTCATGTTGTGTATGTTGAGATTGTTTACAACATATGTGAAAACTTGAGATGTCAGGGAATCACCAAAGTCATTAGGATTCGTCCTCTGGGATCAGTGAATGTCTGTACATAATTTTATATAAATCCATGAAATAGCTGTTGAGAGATTTCAGTCTGGAACTTCCTTCATGCAGTTATGCATGTCCATAAACAGCAGTTTGAAGGATGTTAAGTTGAGGTGATATTCCCTGACCAAATGTAAATAAATGTCAAGAGCGCAAATTAATACTATGAAACATTCATCACGAATCCCAACTTGTTAGGGACCTCATGGGTTTACACATGCTACTCAGGCTCCAGCATTGAATAACACCAGCCTGACTGAACTCCTGAAAGTGAAATGGAATTTCCATTTTTCTTCATTACAAGCCGATGTTACCCAACCGAGGAGCAATGTTGCATCAACACAGCATCATATTTGTTGAGAATCCAGACAAATCTACACATTTTCAAACTTTTTCCAGCATGTCCCCCTTCAGAAGCCAAAAAAAAAGTTCACCCCACAGTTGTTATCAATCATCACTAACGACAGGAGGAAGCAACCACTAAAAATAAAAAAAAAAATAAGTTGAGGTTTAGTGAAATAAAGGTCAGTGTGATGGCATCAGCAGGCTTGTTTCTTTTCTCCACATAAATCATGCTCATTCAACTTCACTCCACCCCATCCCCCCCCCCCCCCCCTTCCGAGTCATCCACGCCCCCCCCTGCAGTGGCTCTGTGCCCCCCCAAGTTTGTGCAGCTCTCTTGTCAGGCACTCTGTGGATGTTGTGGCAAGACACTGTTCCAAAGTCGCGGTCCTTCTCACCTTGCGGCAACGATGGGCCACTCTTAACGAGCTGCCTGCCAGTCGTCCATCAGAGCAGCAGAGCCCGCCAGCCCCCGGGCCTTGGCCTGCTGGCCCCCGAGCATACATCAGTCCTGCGACAGCACACATCACTAACGCCACCACTACCGTGATGTGACAGCTGAATCCATCTCCCACAAGCCCTACCTGCAGCCTAAACAAATTAGAGCCCCGCTGAAATTAATGCCAGCACACCAATACTAATGAGCATGCGGCAGAGAGGGGAAAAGAATAACAAACACACCAAACAGACGTCAGCCACACACTCGAGGTTCCACAGGTGATAAATGAGACTGAATGAGTGGACTTGCATGGATTTTACTGTATGTGGGTGGACGAGTGTGGCAGCATGTGTGCAGATATGCACATTATTACAGCTTTATGACATCTCGATCAATACGGTGCTGTTATTTGGGGGTTTGAAAAAAAACCTGATGATGACGCATTGGTTGATATTGATTTTCTTTACACAGCCCATGAAGTAAATCAGCAGTCCTTTTTTAATTTAGCAATTTTGTCCAAGAAATGTACTGGAATGGACATTTTAGACATTTTTGTTGAAAAATAACGGTGCATTCCTGATTATACTTGAGTTAGTTGAGGAGTAAACTGCATCATAACCAATAACAAAAGCACTGATCATCAAACCTACGAAGGGGCACAAACACAGCTTCTCAACGTTATCCATGACGCAGAACAGGATGGTCAATTAATTCTAATAGATTTGAAGTAACCTGACACACCAGTCGTTCTCACACTGGACAGGCCACGGTCCACCACCACATAAAAAAGGCAATTTTTACCTCATTGAGATTCAAATCAAATATGTTTAATATGCAGTTACGACGAAGCTAAGACTGTTGACAAAGGCTCACGGTTGCTGGTTGTCATTGTAACGTGACACAGTTTCCAACTGGCAGGTTCTGCGGTCAGGAATCGTGACTGTCAGAAGAAGTGATGGAAAGATCCGTCACTGTAATTAGAGCTGAAAGAAACGCTGACGCAGGCGGCTGAAGGGACTGAAATCAGAGTAACAGCTGCTCAGCTCGCAGCTTTTCGTGGTGAAGGCAGTGCTTCGTCTGGAGGCACATGGAGGGTCCCGGTGCTGCGTTCTTGAAAAGTTTGGGAGCCACTGATTAAGGATAAATTAAATGCAAAGAGAAATGAAACAAAGAAGACAATAAAACTATTCACACTTTGAATTATCAGCATCATGAACTCTTGGGCTAATTTGCAGTAAACAGCCACAGCCTGGTGTGGTTTATTTGATATGGGGCTACTGGGTGTTATTTGATGTTACAGGGTGCAAGTAAGTTCAAGCTACACTTGGTGTACTTTAGCTGATTTAGCTTCTGCTCAAGACAGATGGTTATACAGTCGCCCCAGCCTTAAAGTGCTTTTGGAAAACAGAGCCCTGAATAGTCATCAGCTTTCTTCAATATTGGATCTTTAACCCGTATTAGAGTCTGAACGCGAATGTCTCTGAACAGCAACTCCCAAACTTCTGTCAGCAGAAAGGCTGAGGCAGCTTGTGCCAAGTGTTATCTCATTATATTTTATGCCTCCCTGTATATTTCACCGGGATTCATGTCGGTAAGTGACAGGTATGATTCTTCTTCTCACTTCTCCCTTTCCATTGGATCATGGGAATCGATACTGACGGCACCGTAATTATTTCAGCAAAATCACTGAACAGACAGGCACCGGCCAAAAGCTCACTGCTGCCTTCACATAATATTCAAATTTCTGGTGTGGTCAGAAAATGTACAGCTGCTTAATCGGCAACAGCCAACGTGTGTGTGCACGACTTGCCCACACACCCGACGTGGGCTGAAGGAACAAGTCAGAGTCGATGACGAGTCCTTGCAAAAAAGTACATTCCAGCAATTCTACATTTTTCTATGTATTCATTGGGGAGCCTACCGACGGTACTTCTTATGCTGGAAAAAGTTGGGACTTTGATTTTAAAGGGGCGTTCCAACACTTTTGCACAATAGGATCAGTTTACTCATCACAAGGAGAACTACTCAGCTCGTCAGAAGAAGTTAGAATAACAACTCCAACGACTCAAATGATGTCACAGTGATGTCATCAGGGTATCTCAGCTTGGGCTCGAAGGCTAAAAACATGGTCACGTGTTCAGTTCATCGTCCGGCAGGGACGATGGAATGACAGACTGCATTGGGTTGCATTATGGGGAATGGAGGCTTCAGCATTAAGGAGTAAACAGTAAGGACTAAAAATCCGAAGCTGCTTTGATTTGAGTCCAAATTCTCCAGCTTTATGCGACTACATTTCCAATTGCTGCAATATCGGCGCTTCTGGTAAACTGACACTGACAGTGATGAGTAATTTATCACATGAACCTCATAAAATCCTGCTAGTTATCAGTCATATCATTTATGTTGAGAAATGTAGCTGAGGGAGATTTGATGGCCACTGATATTAGAGGAGCAACTGCAATTTTTTCACTTATTTGTCTTTGTAATGTTTTTTTTTTTTTTTTTTTTTGAGACATTTTGTAATAAACTGCCCTGTCAGATAACATACAGCTCGGTCTGACAGTATGAGGTCTGAGGTAAGTCTGGCTGTAGTCCAGCACACAGGATTTGAATGAACCAAGCAAACAAACAGTCATAGTGCTGGTTTTTAAATTGAGGGGTGTTTGGGATTGTTAACAACTGTACTGGGTCAAAACTGTAGGACTTATTGGCCTTTTCACCCTCTGGGACATGTATAAAAAGGTTCCTGCACACTTCACCCACTGTGGATTTAAACACCATCAAACTGAAGCTGAGTCAGCACTCTGGGCTCACAGCAACTGTTTCATTTCAAATGAAGTGCAAAACCCAAAACAAAGCATCCTAATTCTTGTAGACTGCGCCGCAACTTTGAAAATAACTGAAGCTGAATTAATGGTTGTATAATATGCTGTACCAATATTGAATTTCTATGGGAAAATGGAAATGAGCATCATTAAACAAATAACGGAGCCTAGCATATGTTCAATCAGCAAGACCGAATCTTTCTCCTGAAGTGTTTCACTTACTATTCCAACCAATCAGTCCGGCTGCGCCTCTCTCCTCCTCTCCATCGTTCACAAATTTGCCTTTGCCTTCTGCCACCCGGTTCATCAAAACAACTACAGTAACTTGCCAAATTTCTCTTTCAATATTCAGGGCCGTTGCAGAACAACTGTGCTGCACCTACAGTAAGATAGAAAAGCTGATGAATTAATTTGCGAGTGGCAGCACAGGGCTGGCTCGGGGCCCCGAGTCCACTGATACATTAATCCGAATACGCTCGCAGGCTGAGAAGACAAAATCCCCATAAAAAGCATAATAAACACGAGGACCCTTTGAGCTCTCCGACAAAAATAAAAACACTTTTGATTAGACGGAGCTCTCTCTCTTTCTGCACAGCCACTGGACAAAAAAAAAAAAAATGAAATGAGGGCTCGCAAGCCCAAAGTGGCCGTGACTTCCCAGCATTCAAATTTTTTTTCTATTGTTATTCTGCTTTAAAACCTATTGTGCTTGTCTGAACATGCATTTTTTTCTTGTTATTCGTGTTTTCTAGTAAACTCATAGAAAGAGGAATTTGGTTTTTATGATGTTAATGAAATTCATGGGCTGTGCATACGTTTGTACATCTTATGTGGCTCAGATCTCATGTTCATGTTGTTGGTCTGGAACATCAGATAGAAAGTCTGCTTCTTTAGCTGATACGTACATATACCTGAACTGAACTGAATGCTTTTTTCTGATGCCTTTTATTTGGAAAACATGGAAATTAGGCAAAATGTGAAGACTTCAGACATACAGACATTTCAGTTCATGTGTGCACTTTACCTGAATCATCCTGTCCAGGATCAGAAAACATCAACCCCTTATGTTTTGCCAGATATAATAAAGGAAGAAACATGTACTTATTAAAACTCCAGACTTCTCCTTCTTCTCCTCATGTATTACAAAAACCCTGAACTTCCAAAAGTTGTGTGAGACAGAATGTGGACTAAAATTAACACCTTTCAAAAATTTTCAAACTCTTTTTCAGACACTGCTGAACACAGAAAAATGCTGCTGTACAATGACAATAATGGACATGACAAAACAGATCCAAAAGCAAAGAAACGTCCTCAAGACTTAGCAACCTTGAATAATCTTTTCATCAAGGATCGGCGCGCTATCTTCTGAAGCGCGGTTAGACGTCTTTGATCGATCAGTTTGCCTCTCTTATATGGCACTACTGCTACGGTGCAATTACGTGCAGCACCAGGTGTGCCGTTAAATTGGATGGATGGTTGCAAAAGAGTTAAAAGACAAACATTTAAAAAGACACATGGGCACTTACTGTATTGACAGTTCCTCCCCATGTACTCTCCAGGGCATTCGCACGAATAGTTGGCAACCAGATCCGTGCAAATGCCCCCGTTCTTGCACGGGTCCCTTTCGCATTCGTTAATATCTGAAAGAGCCGAGAAACAAAAAAAGGTGCATTCATTTATTTGAAGCAGACATGCAGGCAATTAGAAAGACCTCATCCTCATTAAAATGCATTGGTAGGGAGCATATATTGAATTTTCTCTGTGTGTTGCTTGATTCTGTCTGCCCACAGAAGCTCTCACAAAGACACTGGTTTCTTGATGCTAATAAATCACATCGCTCCGTGGGAGGCCATTATTGCTAGAACACAGGCCCAAGTTTTTGGATGTGAAGAACAATTAACCTAGTGTACTTTCTTTTTAATTGAAATAATTATCATGCTTTTGAGAGGACTTTTCAACGTGAGTGCGCTGCAGAGCACGTTTGCTGAATTCTGCAAAGCCACATAAGAAATTACCAGTATTATTGCTGATTGGTGAGTTTCTAGGAATGTCTGCCAGTAGTCACACGGATGATAAATTAATGATAATAAGAACAATATATCGTATATGATGCAGATGATCCTGCGGTGGAGTTGCAGCCCTCTTTTGGGTGCTTCACAGGCAAACTGCGTTAGTGGATGCAGTGAGTGCTGAACAAAGGGCCACACCGAGGTTTTATGCAGCAACCGTAAAAACTGCACACATTCAATAAAAACTTAGGTTGGTCTGTTAGTTTTCTATATAACTGTTTATAGCAATAATCTAATCAAAACAGTAGAACTGATTTTTATATATAAGATTCACCGAATATTATTCATACTCATAATTCCGAGAGGCCTTTGAATTTGATGTTGTTTATATGCAGCCTCTCCCCTGTGAGAAGGATTGCTTCTGTTCAGTAATACTCAGTTCTGCAGCAGTGAAGTCTTGTTTGTGCTCCATCGCTTTCCAAACACGAGCAAGTCTTAACAGCCAGCATCAGATTTATTTTACTCAACCATTATTTGTGCAAATCGGATGAACTGCGCCCAGACTCACTTACATCTGTAGTGTGAGCAAATACTTATGCTAAATAAAAAAAATAGCAATGACAAAGATTTGGCAGCGGATTTTGCATTAGGCTTGGTCAATATCCTCAGTCTCTTCACTGAAGTATCACAGAAACACTGAAGAGCACAGCAGAGTATCAATATGCTAAATTGTCACTGAATTATCATCAGCATAATTGCTTTCTGAAATAGCTCTCCTCTCGTTGATTCATCTAATCAACTACAGACAGTGACAGACCCACAGTGCCACACATCACAGCCATTTGCACTCTGCTCTATTGGTACATTTAAGGAAAAGGGATCGATATGGATAGTTTACGAAGGGAGGGATGAAAAAGGGTCAACTTTCGAACAATTTTGAACACATTTCTAATAATTTCCAAACTTGCCTATGGCTGCTTTTCGACTTTTAATCCTCTAAAACGTACCGTGAGTCAGCTGTGACTCATAGCTACATTTTGGCCTCATGAATATGTAACCAGGCTTGAGATTTGGAAAGCTTAAGGAAGTGAAACATGATTAAAGTAAGTCTGTCACGCTGCTTCATCTCTCTGAGATTGTATCTACAATATCTATAATAGTCACTTGGGCACATCTGCAATATCTCAAAACACATCTTTTTTTCCGGTGAATGTCGAGCTCAGGAGAAATGTAGTCATGGTCTTCTCACTTAATGGTCACTGAGGTACTGTGACTGGAAGCAGTGGCATCTTTAATCTGCAGCAGAGCAGAGAACTAAAAATAAATAAATAGAAAAGAGTCAAATAACAGAGTGAGAGAGAGATAGAGATGAGAAATGGCTTGTGGTTCAACTAAAAATCCATGGTGGCCCCGCGAGGCAACTGTATTTGGGTGAAAAGATGTTTGATGAAATTGAGCTGTAAAACCTTTCCCAAAAGACCATAAAAAAGTTGTGCAGGTTGAACTTGAAACGTCTATTTTGTTTTCATTTATCTGGCATGCATGAGGGGATATCGTGTGTCTGCCTGGATGTGCAGAATTCGTACAGAGCAGACGCTTAGAAAACCATCCAACGCCGCCTTTTTATTTCATCTATTCTTCCATGTGCGCACACAGCCGGCACATGCAAGGCGAGGCCCTGCTGTGTCTTCTGGTCGGACATGTACGTGCATTTTAACCACGCGCTTGTGTAGACAGCCGGCTGCACTGTGAATGCAACTGTTCACATACATGCCCATGCACTATGCGTGTTAGTGGAGGATACCACTCGAGGGCACACCATATAGAACTACCAGATTTGGATGATTACACAATAAACATTTACATAAACACGACACTTGAGAATTTGTTAATTCTGAGTTCACAGCAGAAAAACAGTGTCATTGTAAATGACATGTAAGGCCCCTAAATCAAGTACATCGTGACAAAAGCAAGTATATTTCTGTCGTTCTGTGAATGCAAACAGTTGATGATGAGAAACACTGCCAGTGCTTTCAAATGTCCACCACATAACACACACAGTGAGCCAGTCAGTTCACCAGAGCAGCTGTCTGGCAACACGCATATGCACATGCAACGCTCCACACAGATGCATCATACGTGAGGCAGCCATCATGCAAATGCATACCTAAAAGCATGTATATCTCTGGCCTAATGTGGCACCTGCGTCCTGCTTCAGATACAGCTGATGAGAGAGAAGCCCTGCTATTCGCTAAAGCTCTGCTGCTGCACACAGCCACGCATATGAAATGCAAGAGGTAAGATATCAAATGTACTGCACATGAAGCAAAACACCAACCCTATGAGCATGATGTTTGTGTATTTCAAGGCAACATAGTTGGGAAGATTGAAGAAAATAGTTTTATCAGCCAGCGTGTCATCTTGTGTCAAACAAAGCAAAACAAAAGAGCAGATTTTCACAGTTGGCACTAAAACACGACTCTTGAAAGAGAGACCGTATCAACACACAACTATGCTGGACATGAAGTAGGCAGATCAAAGACAGACTGCAGAGTCCACTTTCATATAAATTATAACAGAGATAAGTGTAACATACAGTATTTACCCAATTATTTTGCATATCAAGCTGTGAAGATTTGTGCAGATGACATTTATTATGAGTGGTGTCGGCTTATTTTTGCGTTTTATCACAGCACAAATGGTTTGTGATTATCTGTATGTTTTTCAGTGTCTGCTTCCCAAGGCATTTTCAGAGGCATTTAATAAAGCCATTAAAGCCTCAATGCACAGTTGGCTCACAGTCCCCAACTCCCCAAAATTACATCAACTGTCATCTGTAGTCTGCTGGGGACCATGCAGCTCATTCTACATGGTTTGCACCACGGAGACTCAACCAATACCAGATGACTGCAGAGATGCACTGTATATATAATATGGACTGTAGAGAGGGACAAATTTGATATCATCTTAGTTACAGCAATAACAACTGTGTGACATCTGTATATTCATTAGAAACACTTAAATTTGAACAGTTATCTGATGTTATTTCATGAAATTTGGATGGAAAATGTTGAAGATCAGGTATTTGTCGTGATGTAAATCAGCCTTATTGATGCATATAAGAGAGCAAATCACTCACTGACCCAAGGTCTGTCATTAATGGGGTCGGTCTGGGTTTAGCTGCTGGTTATAATCAGATGCAAAGCATACAGTAATCAGCTGTTATTGTGCTTCTCTATGGCTATTTCCATCTGTCATGTTTCACATGTGATTCGTGCTTTTTCCTCATGTTTACAGATGAGCTTTCTTACGCTCCGGTCTCTGCTGTAACTGCACTTTGATGAGCTATAGCGCAGGACAATCTGATATAATTACAAATCTAAAAACAGCCAGCATGACTAATGCAAGAAACTCGCCTCCTCCTGGCAGCGCAGAGATGAACAAACAAGCACTTGTCATTAAGGAAACATCTTGGTTATGGGAGGTTACTGCAATCAAGGGGGATTATGTTTTAATGGTAATAATAATCCAGTTGGAGGGACCTTACGATCCTGTTAAGAACTGTTGACCTGAAAAATGCCAACAAGAGCCCGCCTTCTACATCAAAGACCAACAATGGCTGATCCTCATTCAACAATTCAGTTTTTGAGTTTTTAATGGCTATAATCCTCAAGAACCACTTACTGTTAGCAACTCCGACAACAACAATTTGCACTGCACACATTGCAGTTATTAATCACGGCTACAGCATGGCCATAAGACACATCATTCATGCGTTTCACGGTAGAGTAATTTGTACGGGGAATATTTGGTGTTTACTAATTGCCTTAGTGGGACACTCAAATGGAAATGTGATTTTATAGCCACTTGTGAACATTGAAATGTAATGAATTCAATACATTAGCTGAATGTAGATCCATCTGTGACTAAACGCAACAGCATTAATGTGAATATCTTAGCATAAATGACATAAATGTTGCCGTACATCTTAGCAGAGCGTGCTCTTGAGTATAATAGGTGGAAAGTGAGCAGAGGACTCTCTATAGAGCCCATTACCTCAAATGTCAAAGGAGCAAGAAACCGAGAAAAAAAGCTTTTGAATCAGCGATGTTTATCTATCCATCCGTTAGCTATTCCTGCTTATCCTTAAGGAGCCAATACAAACTGACATTGAGCGAGAGGCGGGGTACAACCTGGACGGGTCACCAGTCAATCATAGAGCTAGAACGTACAGTAGCATAAAAAAAGAAAACCCTCAGTGCACTGTGCACACAGCACGATCCACTATTATTGTGCCACTGCAATCACGCCACTTAAATAAGTGACACTTGTCCTCTAAGCTCATATCCTGCTTTGTTGCCACCTGTACTGTAGGTTCAAATACAAAGGTGAGCCAAATGGGCAAGTCAAATAGCCTCGAGCACAACACACCAGAGAGAGAGGGAAACACAGCCAGCCCATCTTACAATGTGATTCCCTTTTATGAGGGGCCATCAGCCCCCGGGAGATCAGCGCAGAGAAAGTGAGACTTAAAAGCGGTGTATTGCCAGCAAATCAGGTGGGAGAAAAGGGATTACTTCAGGGAATGCAGTTAATCTACCCGATAGAAAGTAGAGAACAGAGGTGAGGAGCGGCATGGAGAGGATGTGAGAGACTGAAACTGTGAAAGAAAGGGAGGAGAGGGTAAAATAAATGGAAAGAGGGGAAGATGTGATAGCCTAGTGGTCAGGTAAATAAATTCTGTTTACACAACTTGTTTAACACAGTTACAGGCGAGCATCCAGGGGGTGTCCCCCACTAATAATAGTCAAAGTCTACCATCCCACATTTAAATATGTCATTAAAGGCTTAAGCGTGGTAAAACAACATCGTGCAACCGATGTCTCCATTTTAATGGAAAGGATGCTATCTTGGTTATAACGTTTTAACAAGCCAGTTTGAGTAAAGATTTCTACAGCGGACGGAGACAATAAAACCACCAGGCGTACAATTTAATGCAATACGACACACTGGCTCTCCAATAATACTCCTTTAGTGAAGCCTGTAATGTTCATTTTTCGTTGCGACGGTGCCAAGATGAGGCTGATTCAACTGAGACTGTATTTAGTGGCACTGTGATACTTTTCAAACTGTTCCTGTTATTTTGTCCATCCACTGCACATACATTGAAACACAATGCACCACTTCTTCTTAATTCATTAATCAATATACTGTATTGCGCTGCAGTGTTTTTATTTTTATAAACTCATCGGTTGTTCCTGCGAGACATATTCAAATTAAGATTAATAAAAGGATGAGTCCCACAAACTCCCTGTTATCATCATTAACATGATCAACTCTAATCCTTGCGCACAGATGCAGCCTCCTAAAACTGCGGCGCTAAACCCTAAGACCTATCAGACTCTCCCCATGCTCTCACTGGTTCACTGGAATGTCTCGCTCCTTGACTTTGCTCCTCTATTGCTCTCTAAAAAGTGGCTCAGCCGGATAGTAATGACAGCAATGAATAGCGCTATGTGTCAGCAACTAACGCTGGCTGCGAGTACTAAATTGGCTATGGTGTGGCCAGAGAGCAGGAACAGGCCCGCGGTCACCTGTGCCCTCTCCACAGGGCTGCACTGACCTCTGCAGCGCCTGCACCTGCTACCGCCGCACAAACACACGGCCCGATGAATCTGCTTTCCAGTTCATTCAACAGTAAAGGTGCTGTGTCAAATCTTGCACAAAGGAGAGTCGCTGAAGACGTAAATGTGCCACAAAGAAGAGGAGAAAAATGATGAAATTCCATCAAGTGTATGAAACCTTTTGTGACCGTATGAGTGGAAATTATTGCGCAGTAATTGGTGTGGGGAAACACTTCAAATGAGACGCAAAGCAAAGCTAGAAAAGGGATCATTTTTGCTGTCAGAAGACACGGCCAGTATGTTTTTAAGACTTTAGAAGAAAATGTCTTTGAAAACATGTTCAGAAATTTCACTTTAACCTTCAAGTTTTTCTGAGTTATGTCAGAAAGTTAACACAACAAGACACGGTGCAACTGTGGGTGACAAACCAAGGGGCAGGTACAGCATGAACATGGCGTTAAAGAACAACATCATGTAGCATCTAACCTGACTGCTGTTGACATCTGTAGGTAAGTTCTGCTCAAAGCTGCTGGAGCTGACCAGCTAACAACGTGTACTGCAGCAATGTTGGCTGCAATTCACAGCTGATTTTCTGTCTGTGCACAGGCTCGTGTTTGGCTGTGGCTCAGCAAAATCACACCAGCGATCAAACAATGGCGTTTACTGCTTTACACCAATTCAACATAATAATAATAAAGCACTGGATTTTCAGGATTAAATATATATACAGGAGCATCAGAAAGCCTAAACTGGCCCCAAACAACAACATAAATCACATAAATGATTGAAATAAAAGCCTGCTAATAGCTTGTAATCCTCTCAGACTTGTAAAGCCCCCAAACTTAATTAGCAGAATGAAAGGTAATGTCCCAGAAGTATTGCCCCTACATCTCACCCACTTCCTTCATTAAATTACAGTCAGATGTTTGGTAAAACTGAGGAAAGCCTTCTTTCTCCTCTGCCAAGACACTGTGAGCCACACAACTGGAAGCTAGTGAAGACCTTCATATGGAGAATGTCTCACTGTGTTACGTCTCTGGACTCTCTATCCCCGGGGATGTTTCGTCTGAACGTATATGTTTTTTATGTCCGGTGGACTCGGCGGGCAAGCTGATCCTCGTGACCTCTCTATCCAAGCAGTGGTCTGACCTCTGTGGTCAGTGATTGGCAGGAATGAAGTGGACGAGCGGTTGTTACGCCTGCCATATAATTAACCCCTGACCTTCAACACTCGTACTTCCTTGGATGTAATCAGCCTATTTTTTTTGTTTTTAGAGTGGGTAGCTTCTCCCATGGGTGAAGCTGTTGCCGATGCAGGGATTCATGGTGTTGGTGTCGATGTTGGATTTGATGGCGCAATCCCTGAACATAGAACAAATTCATCAGGGAAAAACATGGAAAACACACAGTGGGTGATTCACATTACATGGATGCTAGTCTGAGTATGAAGAATCGTTCACTTTCAGCTCTTTTTATGAGAACAAACATTTATGAGTATTTCATGTCTGAGAATAAAGACCATTGATGTATCAATATGGGATCCACCTCAAGGACATAATACACAGCACTAGCTTTATATATACTCTACGCCTCTCAGCTCTGTGCATACAGCCCATGGTTTTACTCAGTGACACAAAGGAAAAGTTAAAATTACCTACGATTTAGTGCTTTTCATACTTAAAAATAGCATGAAAACAGCACAATACAACGTCTTCTGCCTCCCGCGTCACGGTACACACATGACAATACTGTATTAACACCACGGGAACAACACAAACACGTGCTCAGCCAATCATGGAGCTGCAGTTCTGATAAGCACAGCATATCTTGTGCTGTCCTGTCTTGTCTTCCCACTGTGATTAGCCTGCTCATCTATCCTGTGATACAATGCTCATTGTTATTTATTTGCTTTGCGAATATTACTTTTCTCCCCTGATTTTTGTCAGTTTTGATGGAACGCAGTACTTGCTCAAAAGAGGCGGAGATAAAAGAGCCACCTGCTCACGTCTCATCTGCAAAGATATAGCACCTCGGTAGCTTCCATGTGTGACGGCTTTATTACCAGTAAAAGTCAGATAAACGCAGTGTTTTCCACCTACACGTCATATCTAATCTCCTCCCTCCTGTCGGTGTATATGCTGCTCATTCATTTCTTTCATGGTTCAATGCTCAAACAAGCTTTAGCATAATATAGAAGCAGCAGACATGCATGTACATACAGTATCTATGTTGAACAGACTGCTGCTTGCCTATGTGAATTCCAGTTTGGATAGTTCTATAATGCTACTTTACTCAAAGGAGTGCTGACGTGCCCTCAGAGCTGTATCTTCGTATATGGGCCATCGGCCTTGGATGTTGTGTTTGACAGGTCCTGCCGCAGTGAAATGCGTCTCGTCCACACTACACAAGGCCAAGACAAGACCTGTCTCTCCAAGTTGAGTCAGGGATAGAAGATAGAACACGGAAGTGTCTGTCTCCACTGTCGATCCAGCCTGTCAATCTATCCCTGCCTCATCCATGCCACTGAAGTGACTATCACCACATGAGACAGGCTTCCTATCTGTGGTCTGATGAAGTCCCACAACCAGTTGAAAGCAGTCTGCGATGCGATGAATCCTTGAAATGTGTTTCCACAGTGATACGTCTCAGCCTTGGTTATACACATCTAGGCTGAGCAAGAATATTGATTTGATTGATCTCCAATACTGAAATTCCCAAAATCTCATCTTATACGAAGGGGAGTTTTCACAGGGGTGCATGATGCATGTTTCAAGGGATATGCTGATGCATGAAGCTGTGAATTCAGGATTAAGAATAGTGTATTCCAAGGACTCTCTTTTTGAAGTGGGATTAGCCCACTGAGAAGTTATTCACAGCAGCACTCCAGAAGCCCTTGAAAAGGTATCTTAGGATGCATTGCAGAGTGGTTCTGAGAAGCAAAACACTCATCATTTCGAAGACATGCAGACCGGGGGGCTCCTCTGACGCTGGGGTGTGCAGAATGTGAAGAGCCCTCAGCGAGGAGACAGAATGACACTCGGAGGAAATAAGTGTGATTTTAAGCTTACAGATGGAGCCTCCACAGCAGGTGTGTGGGGGGAATACTGATCTACCTCGGAACAACCGTGTCATCCACAAGCTCTTTAACATCACTGAGGTTCACTTACCAGAATGTTTAAGGGACGCTTAAATGGTATGAAATGCAGACAGAAAGGGGATGGAGGTGATGGGCAAAGAGCAAGCATGGGCTGAAAGAGAGACCTCTGTTCTTACAAGACCACGTTATCTGTTTACATATATATATATATATATATAACATAGAAATACACTAAGTTTTTTTTAACATTACTGACAACAAATGTCAGCAGGATTGTGGACTGAACATTGAAGTATGACAACCAAACCTTAAGTCACCTACACATTATATGACTTTCAAAATTGTCAGACTGCTGCTCTGATCACATTACACGACTGTCTGTCTAATGATGGGATATCTTGAAGTTTTATGGTTAACGCATTACACAAGTAATCAGTGACAGGGGGTCACACGTCATGAGGCTTTATAGTCGGAGGAATCCCTGACAAGTCTGTCAGGTCTCCAAACTAAGTTTATTCATCAAAGGCATGCGAGAAGTGATACGGGAAATGATGCAAGACCACGAGCAAGACAAGAGTTTGGGGTTCCTCCAAAAATGGCTGCTTGTGGGCTAATTTGCAGAGAAAAACCAAGTGTGAAAAAGAAAAGAATACGGAGGAGCTCGCTGATGTTGTCTTGCCGGGGTCCTGACTCCTCCTCTCGATATTTCCCTCACCCTGTATCTTGCGTTCTCATTGGCTTCAGATCGTTACTGCTGTCATTGTCTGTCAAAATAGATTTCTCACTACAGGATTTTGATTCACTGACAGGTTCAGATATTTCCTTCTAGGTATATCCTGGTATCAGCTCATCTCTCAGATCACGTCTTTGAAAATTCACACATAGCGATCGTCGCTCATGAGGGCGAGTGCCGATTTGCCTCTGATCTGAGGCTTCTGTCTGCGATCTCCAAAAGCTGCCAGTGAGTGGAATATCAAGGGTAAAATTGTGTAGCGTAAACTCGTTATAAGTGCAGCACTGCTACCTAGAAATGAAATAAATCTTTTCTAGTTAACTTGCTAACATTTTCTAATTAGCATCATACACAATATGCAGTTAAATGCGACAAAGTTGGCCTTAGTTCTGCAGGTACTGAGATCACATTGGTGTGGACCAATCAGCATCCTATGAGGAACAACTGGCAGTCGATTACTGTTTTCTGGTGGCTCCTACAGAAGTTAGCGTAGAGCTGCTATAGCATCAGTTATATCAGAACTGGAGAGTGCTTCTTTTGAAAGAAGAGCAAAGATCAGCACTGAAAGCTTTTCTCCACGGAAAAGAGTCTGACTATAATCTACGGTTAGTTAAGCTGACTGGTTTAAGTTAGCCTGTGACAGAAGGTGATAGACAGATGGTTCAGCCAATCACCTGCCAAGTATTTCTGAAAGTGCCTGCCCATTCCCAAACAGTTTCCATGGACGACTTCCCAGATGGTTCTGCTTAACAAACCATCTGGCGCGTCAGGTTTATTCAGTCAAGTCACTGGACAAAAAGACCAGATGATGTCACTAGATTAAAGGTCAGGGAATAAAGCTCATGCAGTTCATCCGCTGGGGAACCTGAATGTGCATACATGGCAATCCATCCAATTGTTCCTGAGATATTGCAACAAAAATGCAAAATGTCAAACTTATGGTCGTCCTAGAGGAAAAGTCTGGATCATTAGAGTGCATCAACCATGTCTGTAAAAGTAAGAGGATCATCAGAGCCGCTAGAATTTCATGTCAATCCATCCAAAAGTGGGACCAACGTGGTTGACCAGCCGACTGTCCAACACTGTCATTCCTCAAACGTTCTTCAGAATCAAACAAATGAAACAAAGTCATATTAAAGGGAAGAACTCAAAGGCTTGACGTTACAAGAAGTAATGTAGGCTTATGGGATTTAATGAGTTTTAGTTTAAGACATCTGAAGAAAAAGTTGGATTACAACCAAATATTTGAAATAATATCCAGTAAAAAGAAGTTTTCACAGGGGTCAGATTCTGTGTGGCTTATGCAGTTTAATATTGATAGTGCTACCAGATGAAGACACTTCAGCAGTTTCAGCTGACACTGATGTTATTAATTCATTTCCTTGCTGACCCTCTCTCTAAACTACCCTTTTCTGTGTCTAATTTCCACACGAGGAGAATCTGTGAATGCTTTAGTCATTCCCATAACGGCCATTCACACATCTACAGTATATCATTTCTCTAACTCAAAGGTGGACCTATAATATAAGATCTCTCTGACAGACACCAAAATCCTGTTATGGGTTACAAACTGCACATTCAATACCATCGACCTTAATCTCTGTTTCAGTCACACTGAATGAACTCTGTCTGTTGTAAAACAACACTGATGCTAATTTGGCCAGACACTGACCACCCTGAATGAATGCAGCTCTGTGTAGTCAAGCTCAACATTTATCAGTGTTCAGTTCTGCAGTGGCAGCCAAAAGACCTGGACAGAAGTGAGTCTAACTATTTTCCTCAGCCTGGGATTTGGAAATGCATCTCTATTTATGCTTTGGCCATCTGCCAGCAGGTCCATCCTTACCGCAGAGGCTAGGAGGTGACAGCGTAGCTCAAGTGTCTGAGGGAGCCTTACACAATTAGACCCTGGTAACAGCTAGCTCCCTACAACTCCTCCACAGGACAAACCAGGCGAATGGGTGCTCAGGGACTGGGAGCAAGGGACGAGGAAAAAAACACTGAATTGAATAAATACGTCCAGGCTGTTTTTTGGCAATTTTCATCTTATTATTTCCTTGCTGTTTTCACCCAGTGTACACATTTACAAGGCTTTTGTTTCTTGTCATTTTCTCTTTTAATCTCAACAAACACTGCTGAAGAAATCCAGAATGAAAAAAAGGTCTAAAAAAAACCTCTCCTGCAGCACTTCGACACATTCACAGTCTTTCAAAAGTGTTGCCCTTTCCCTGGAAGATTATGTTTTGCTAACAAGTCTGCACTCCAAGCCACCAGTCTGACCATTTTATATAACTTCAACTTCCTGAAGGCATTCTGTGTCATTATTTTTGGTTTTAAAAGCAAAGCTGCATTGTGGACAAAAACTCTCACCTGTAATTTTGCTAGAAAAGCATCTCCTTGCCAAAGAAGAAAGGTCATCTAACTCAAAGTGTGTTTCTACAGCAGTTTTTATTTGGTAGGATTTGCAGTACTGAGTGCTTACTGGAGGAATATGGAAAAGGTGACATAACACCTCTATATTATCAATGTTAAGCAAAAGCACTGACAGATGAGGGTGTAAGAACATGGCTAACAATGACAAGATCAGGGCCAAGCACAGTTTGATCCTGGTAAATAGTGTCTGATGCCATTCTTTGTATTCAATGAACTTGAAGAGGAAAAAAAGGTCAGTTTTGATCCATAAAGCAGAAAGGCTCTATCTAGGAGGCTGAATAAAATATGTCAGCGGCAAAGCAAAAGTGGCCCTAAACACCCTGATTCTCGCTTGTTTCCCCAGCTTGTTATCCAAAATTCCCTCTGACAGAGACGAGATAGGGTCAGCTCCTCCTGGGATGGAGAAAGGGGCAGCAGGATGCTTGAGAAAATAGATATTTGAAGAACAACCCTGATCTGTGACCAGGCCTCCTTAACATGCACACATGCACACATGCACACACACACACACACACACACACACACACACACACACACACACACACACACACACTGAAAGTAAACAAAATCCCATATAGCTTACAAGAAAGACTAATTTTAACTAATTAACAAAATGCAGACACATGGGCATGGCTGAGTCAGTGCACGGAAAGACAGGAGTGCCTTATCTCACTGTCAACAGAAAGCTGATTTCTTTACTGTGTACCCAGCACAGGGTCACGGCCCAGTCGCTTTTCACCTACTCACATATTCCATATGTATGCTCTGTGAGACCCACTGCAAGGAGACATGAGTGGTGTTGTCCTTCGAAAAAGAAGCGTGAAGGAACTAATACATTCAAATGAGATGGTGCCACTACCAGAGCTCAGACTGCACTCCAAAGAACACACACACACACACACACACACATACATGTATATACATATATACATATATATATATATATATATATATATCTCAGCCTATGATGGTATCTATGAAACCAAAAAACCTTTGTCTGTTGTTTGAAAGCTTTTTGTGAGACTGCCTACATCAAGGCCTTCACAATAACACCATCAGAATCACTGATAAGGGGATCTATTCCTGCTAGACATGCTAACAAAAACAATTTATTCTATCCTTTCTTTAATTTTTCCATTCTTTTACTTCCACAAATGCATTGATGAATGTGTACAGTGTAAACGGCAGACGCTGATGTAGCGTGTTAAGATGTCACACGTTAAAGCTGTTTTTAATCTCTATTTATTTATGCAGATAAAGAAAAGAAAAAACATAAAAGTCAAATAAAGGCCATCGAAGCCTCTCATAAAGAGGTGCTCTGCCGTTTCCCCTCCAGTGACACGAATGTGTGCTGCTTTGAACAGAGACCAGATGTGCAGTGAGCTAAAACAACAGGACTGCTGGCCCACAAGTGCATCCATCTTTCCATTTTGATCCGCAGAGACTCCTGTGAGACAGAAAAAGAGCGTGCAGACAGTCGCTCCATGAGCAGCTGATCATCTGCGTCTGACGGTTTGGCTGCGTGATTGCGGTTGCTTCTTTCGGATGTTTGGTGAACTACGGACCCTTCCCCCAGGACTCTCTACACTCATCTCAGCCTGTAAATGCAGCTTTCTAGCCACAGACTGAGAGCAGTGGGTGGGCTGTGGGATGTGAATGTAATGTTGAGAGGGTGTCTGGAAATGGCCGTGTCCTCCCCACAGCTCTACATCACAGTAATGGAGCAGTGGGGAGAGCCTTGAGGCTGCCAGTGTTCACAATAGTTCAGGTAGCGGAGACACATTTTCAGATCTGTGATACAATGATAACCTTGGGAAACCGTAGCACAAGTGAATCTCTGCTCACAAGATAAACAGCGCAAAATTTTTCAAGAATTGCACGACACTGTGAAGTAAAACACATCGGACACTCTTGAATGCATAACCTGAATACAGGCTATGAAATGGTGCTGCGCTGCTATGCTGCGACTGCACTGCCAGTCTGAAGTAATGCAACACAATCACCAGTCGTGTTTGGGACCCAGAGAAGAGGAAGGAGTCCTAAATTTTAGAAAAGGTCTAAATTATTCTGAGAAAACAGAGTTATTCACACTAATTTATGCGTATGAAAATAAAACTGCTGTGCAGATTAGCATCATTTCAGTAAAGCTTCCCAACTCTTGTAACCCAGAGGCTGCGAAGACGAGACAGATTTCTACCTACGAGAACAGACCTCAGGCACTATGACTAAACTGATGCCTCTGTTTATTTTGAAAATAGGTTAACTTTCTGTGAACAAAGTGCTCCTTCTGCCTGTTTACCGTGGAAAAGTTTCTCTTTTACAAACTTTTTACTAACTTATAGTTGCACTTAAATCAATCTTAATCCAGTTAGCTAAGCCTGCCCCGAAAACGTAATTCTCTAAAACTTGAAGGGAAAATCTGCCCTAAAACAAAATCCCGCATTGCTTCTCATATGATCTAAGAAGGTTAGCGGATGTCTGCGTATGAACAACTTTCCCCCCGGAGCTACAAACACAACAGCAGCAGCACTTTGTGGAGCTTCACCACCGAGATGAATAGGAGGCTGATTCTGTGGACACAGTGGCAATTTGCAACATCATTTGTTGGAAATATGGGTCCATTTTCTGGTCCAGAACTGTTATCATTTCGACAAAACAACTATGAACAGAAGGAGCAAACAGACACTCATTTAGGCCACGTTTGGGAGGAGGTGCTGTGTGAGGAGCAGCTCCAGAAGTGATGGTGCTATGGAGGAAACTGAAGAACTGATCTTGATACATGCCCATAGATGTTAACCAGCTTGTTTTTTTACATTTTGAGATCAATATATCAATGTCGAAGCATATAAACATACTTTTCCTTCAGCACCATATTAGCTGTTAGAAAATAAGTTACTAACTGCACGGATATGGGATTTTAAGGCCTGGCGATGTGCCATTAACATTTAACAAAAGGAGAAGGACATTTTCATGCTTCATCGTGATCTTTGCTGGAGTGACTTTAACAGTGCAGCCTCACAGTTAGAAGGAGATAACAACTGCTTCAATCATGGTGAGAGGGAGGAGAAAACCACAGGCCCACCAATCTCTCTTCACCCCACCCGCTGTCCTCTCTCAGTGGCCTCCACGGGAGGAGTGGAAGGTAAGGCCGGCTAACAAGAGCTTCCTCCATCCCTCCCTCCCCCTGCCATCGCAACACAGCGCAGATCCGCTGCTACAGTGTCACATCCTGTGAGGCAGCGGCAGGTTTGAGAAGGGCAAGTCATTTCTCGCTTGAAGAGGTGCAGGTAACCACTCCGAGGTGAGCTAGTAAAGTGAAGTGGTGGGCGTTCATGGGGAAGGAAAGGTTGCTGTCTGCCTCCGCCATGTGCCTGATAAATAGAGTCTATAGTTGTAGTCAAATGTTTAAGGGTTAAGATGCTCATAACCATGTCCTTTTGACACTCATTCATGCTGCCTAAGGCTGTAGTGCTATTGTGTGTGCTATAATTTCGCTCTTAAGCAGTAAATTGAGCACAACAAGCAGATGAAGGTGGAAAATAAGTCAGATCTCTGTTTCTCTGGCTCGCTATCCATAAAAAATCCATGTGGAGGCGTGGAGTCAGAAAGCCTGGTGAAACATTAGAGAGGAAAAAATAAACAGGAAGAGGTAAAACAAGCGTCACTGGATGCCACCTCACCGGCCGCGAAACACACGAAAACAGGTCGCTAATGGAGTCCAAAATGCGATATCAAAGAGTAAAGACAGAGCATGTCCTTATGGAGTCTCTTTGGTTCTCTTGTGCTGATGAAAGGCAGTCTGTGATCCGTCCCAGGTGGACTGACCAACAGTAATGGCTCCATGCGGCTTTACACCGGGCCACAGCCACAAACAGTGGCTGATTATCCTGTGGCAAGAAGCTGTGGAGGCAGCAGAGCTAATACAGCATGATAGCAACTGTCAATACATGATCAAATACAGGGCCACGCTTTTAAAAATATCTCACACATCCTACATTTAGCCTCAATCAATCTTGCCCTGTTGGTGTGTTTCAGAAAGACGGCAAAGACGCGTATTGATCAAAGAGCAAGATGGAATCAGCTCAAAGGACTCGCAGGCTACGGAAGGATGGAGGGAGAGTTCGACCATGAGCACCAGTCATCTAAAACACAATTCAGGCAACTAGTTAATTCATTTTTTTTTCCTTTTACAGTGCCTGTATATGTTTCTGCATAAATAACCACCAGCCCAAACACACTGACTCATCCTGTCTGGAAAGAGTTTCTCTAAGAGCTTTAATTTTCTCTGTGATTTGCAGCGAGCTCCACATACAGTATCACTGAGTGAGAGCTTAAAGGAATAAAACAAAGGCAAAGTCTTTCAAAGAGGCGAGAGAAGAAGGAGCGATGAGGCTTCTCAAAGAGAAAAGAGGGCAACACATCCTCATGTGATCTGCTAACTTTGCAAGATACGACTTAGCGTTACTGCGTCAAATTAAACCTCACCAAGAGGAGGGCGTGTTAGACAAGACACTTTATGGTGAGACACAGCAACACGTTTCTGTGTGGAAAAATCAAACACCTCCAATAAAAATCCCAAAAGTTTGTACTTCATTTGTCCTTGACAGACTGGGAACGTGTACCCTAAAAATGATCTGCAACCTCACGATGACTGAGGCAATCAGTCCCAATCTCCACACCGTGACAGTTCATTACAATGTTTGGCTAGTTGCCCACTAAAGTGGCACTTGTTCTCTCAGGGACACGACGGCACACTATGCAGAAGATGAATGACTGAGTGATAATAAGGACTCTAATAATAAAAGCAGTGACGCTACACCAAAGTTAACCCTGGTTTTTTCTCAGGTGGCGTTGGAAATGGTACGCAGCTGCTTTGTCTGAGTCCTCTTTCAAAAGCAAAACCTTAAAAACTCAATTCAAAGTAAGGTTACGATACCATGTGCTTAAAACAGCCCGATCTCTGTTAACTATGCCGTGCATTCGATAGTATCCAAGGCACCAAAGCGGCGAAGAAAACAGATCTGCAATCAGATTTTCAACACAATCCTGCACAGACAGACTGGCCTTCAGCCTGTGAATGTGACTTTTTCTCTACCAGCACTGTCTGCAGGTTGTTGATTAAAAAAAAAAAAAGAAAGAAAGAAAATAAGAAAAAAAGAAAGGAAATACTTTTTCCTTTTATCTGTCGTATCAAAAGAGGTATTGAATTGATTTTTATAGCAGTATTGTACTGAAGTTTAAAATTCAATAACAGTCAATATTAATGCAAAGTGCAAAAGAGACTTTTATTGAAGCAATAATCTATAAGCTACAAACAAGATACTGTGAGTTTAGCTGCATGTAAAGTGGCCTCAGTGAAATCAAACTCGAAACTTTCCCTTTAATCCGCGCTGTGACTTCACGCTGCCATCACTTGCAGCTGTGATTGTCTCACATCTGCCCTGGAAATGGAAACCTCAGCGTCTCAAGTTGACTCACTGATGACTGTTCCTTAAAACACCTACAGTACAGTACCTGCCCATCAAAGAAGTCTGAAATAAAACGCACTTATCCTCGCTGTCCATGTGCGACATCATTCTTGGCTGTGCTTCATAAAACTGGTCTAACAAGCCGGATATATAGTGCATGTATTCAGGATAACGTTCAAAGGTGTGAAATTGGATTTGGCTCTGACGGAGCAAGGAGATAGTAAGAGCAACAGTAAAAAGCCACGGCTGGCCTACACATATATTATGTTACAACTGTATAATACACAGTATATTCAAAGCCACACACTGATCCGGGCCAATACTGATTTAAAACACTGGATTAGTGGAGATACCTCTTAAGATAAAGGTAATCCTACAGTCCTGAATCCAACTTGAAATTGTCTTTAAATACTGTATCATGAGTGAAATCTTGGTTCCTTTAAGGATTTGGTTTAATATTTTACAATTTTTTCCAAGCAAATGCTGGTTTGAGCGGTCATCAGCAATGAAAATGGGTGCGTCACTATTTACCCATTGAACTGGTTGATATTCATTAAAATAACACAAACACTGAGACAGATTGTTCAGCAAGACTAAAACACCTCATTTTTGTGTTATTTCTTGCATCCAACGAAATTCCCAGCCAACATTTTTTTTCCTAATTTCTATCCTTTTCATTAAGCTCGTCATCCATTAAAAGCCAACATCATACCATATCAGAGCCAGCTAAGCTGCCGTTGTGAAGGAACAATTATTTATATGCCTTTATCATTTAATTGCGGGAATTATCCAGACGTTAGATTTGATTATTAATGTCTTCAGATACAAAATTGTTCCTCTCTTTCCTTCTTTCTCTCTCTCACCCACTCTCCTCCATTCAACTGTAATGACCGTGAGGAAAATTGGCAGACATTAATGTCTATTCAGCCCATATCGAATCAGTTTCTCACCACCCTAAGGGCTTAATAGGAAAGAATAACTGAATTATGACATGAATGCTAGCCAATTGCTCACAATTCTGAGCTGGAAACAAACACAATGACGTACCGTTGATATTGTGACTCGCTCCATTTCCCTTTATGTTTTGTGCTTTTTCATAAAACGGGGGGAAAAATGACACGGAAACAAATAATGACTGACACTGACTGCCCCAAAATAAAAGCCCCTTTCTTCTGTTCAGCTTACCTCTGAATTGTTGTCTTTGTCTAACCTTGGTGTAAGGGTGGCAGAATTATGAGACAGATACAAATGGTTTCTGTAAGCAGTGGCTAGCGTCCCTCTATCTCTGAGTGTCTATCCCTCTGTCTCTTTCAAACCAATAATGATCCATCTCGCCACACAGCTTGCACCATGATACATTAAATCCATCACTTACAAGCACACCTGTGATGAAGGACAACTGTGTTGTGCAGGCTAATGCAATGCTCTGCCAAGCACACACACAGGCAGGGCAGCCACAGGACTTGGCCTATATATCATACTGCAGGATTTAGCTAGATTTAGCACTTAGAGTCATTTTCAAATCCTGGGATGTAGTCAAGGTTTTTAGGCAAGATATCAATATATAGTTTATACTTGATTTTGATTCCACCTGTTATAGTCGTTTCTTCTAAGTAAAATGGCACATTAACAAGGTTTGACTTCCTGGCGTTAAGTAACACATTTTTTGGGAGTGGTGCCGCGAGCGCTATTGACACAAGCCAGCCATGACACCATGTACTGCTCTGTGTTGAGTATTTGACTTTGAAACTTCTGAGAGCAGTAACTATTTCTGAGAATCCTGAAAAGTGAAACAGACTGCCTCTGTGAAAGGAAAAAAAAAAAAGTAGCTTGACTTTTTGAAATGTCAAAACAGCTCACTCCGGCTGCTTCTTGCTGTTGCTGTGCACAGTTATCAAATCAAACAGCTCGGCTGCATGTTGTGGATTTTTCAGGGGGAGAAAGGCTTTGCAGGAATCAATAGAACTTTTTAGCATTTTAAGAAAAGCCATGTTAGCGATTTCCCATCGCTTTGCTTCCTTTCATTGTAAAATGCCTTCAGTAACATAAAGAAAACAATAGGAAGACGTCTAATTACATCACGCTGCAGAGCCAGCAGTCGGGTACAAGCCCACGACTCACAGTCGCACCCACATGTTTGCACCTCACGCTGGTGTTACCCTTGTGTCCAGTTTCAGGCTTAAGAGTTCAGAGAGTCTGTTTAAAGATGGAGGATGAATTGCACTGAGGTTGAGAACAATGCTCCCGGTCTCAAGCAGTATTATCTCATAGGCAGCAAAAATCTTCTGACATTAACCTTTATTAAGAGCGTACTCAAGTAAAGAAAGCAAGTTCAGCGTTTCCTTTCTCTACCAGACCCGCTATCGTTTTGCTGAACTCATCCTTTCAAGGGCGATTTACTTCCTGTCAGCTGTTCGACATTTATTCACAGCTCAAGGTCGTTATTTGTGTTGGAAAACCCTTCAGATAAAACACACAAATCACGCTTCATGAGAATGTATAAAAGGAGACGCGCAGATTTTCCACAACCTTACAAACTCTTTGATGTAACATTCTGTTTTAGGAAAATTTAAGTGCGTCAGGGCTCTTTAGAGGAAGAGAGAGTCTGACTTACTGTGTTGGCAGTGAACTCCACTGAAGCCCTGTGGACACTTGCAGACGTAACCAATGAAGGTGTCGCCCCTGTAGGTCTCGCTGATCTCACATGTTCCCCTGTTGTGGCAAGGGTTTGGATGGCAAGGGCCTGCATGGAAAAACACTGTTAAGACATCTGTTTGTAGCCACTATTAAAAGACTGTGTTAAGGCAGTGAGACACCGATAATGGGCTGCATCTTTTAACCTTCTCATTTACTGCGCATGCAAGTACGCAATGTTCTCGATAATTGATTCATTCTGATGTCGCATACCGTTTCTCAGTGTGTGTGTGAATAAAGTCAGCATTGCCATGGCAACAGTGATAAAAAAAAAACATTCTTGCACAACTTTACCCAACCAATGATTCAGGATCAAACGCGCATACTGCCTGTGCATTTGAGCACACTTGCACTGACAAAGTTTAAATTAATAAATTACAAGAAGTTGGATCTTGTTGAGCTTGTAAGTGAAACTGTTTGACAAGCAAAGCTGAGGATGTCAGGAGAGCAGGGGGAGTGTGGCTTTCAGTGGCTGCTGCTGGTCTCTGCGGTCTGGAGGGCAGCCCAAGGCACCGTCTAAAAATCATTGAGTATGTCCCCTCCAGGAAGGCAATGCTTCATCCTCACAGCAGTAAGAGGAGAGCACAGACTAGCTGCAAGGTAGAGCACTATCACCTATATGCATAGAGAAGCATGCATGCTAATACACACACACACACACACACACACACACACACACACACACACACACACGCACACACACGCACGCACACACACGCACAAGTGCACAGATGAGAGTGCAGGGAGAGTGAATTACTCGGTTGGATTTGGGCTGGGTGAACACTGAGAGGAGTAGCTTGAATTTGAGACAGAATCATGATATTACGATGCTAAAACACAATTAGCAGGTTACTCAATACAACAGAAATGAGAATTCCTTTTGAAATAAACAAATGTCAAACCACAGAGTTCATTTTTGGTCTTTGTATCCCCCAGGTTATACAGGCAAACATCAACAGCGGACTATATTTCCATTCCACAGTGCAGAGCAGTGTTTGCTTTCAATGCTCTTTCCTGCTCTGCTTCACTTGTTGCTCACTTGACCTCAGGGTCATGAAGTAGGCCCTGTCTGGACGCAAGGATGATGCTAATGGAAAGTTAAGTGACAGCTGGCCAAATTTACTTTAATTTACCGGTACTCCCCACAGTTTGCCGTTCGGGTTTAAAAATGTATATTATTTTATATGCTATGACCTGTTTGTGGATCTGTTAATAGTTAATTGTGTATAATTGTGACATTTAAATATGAGTTAGCACCTTTCTGCAGCTGAGTAGGCCAGCTCTTAACCATGGAAGCATTAAACATGTAATAAACATCTTTATTACTAAGAGTAATAAAGAAAGAGGAACAAAGTAAAGAATTAGGACCAAATGAGAGGTGGACGTGGACCAGAGGAGGTGAAGTCTTATGCCATTGACAGCAGAAACCGCCGTCCCTTTCTACAGACTACAAAGTGAGAAGACGCTAAAGCTTCACCAGTTTCAGTCTCTTCCAGCTTTCGACCCTCCACCAGAGGGCTGACGGGCCAGACACCAGCTCACTTTCCCCAGGATGGTGATCTGCTGAGCCCCACACCATCCAGCCAACTCTGAAGAAACTTTGAATCCCACACACCCAGCTCGCTGAGGTGTGACGCTGCCGTGCACCAAAGAGAGCTGAACCTCACACAAAGGAGGAAACCGTCTGCAAGAACTCCGCTCCAGTCTGCCCAGTGACGTCACTTCTAACCGGACCAAAAGTTAGAGAAGTCATCCAAGTGGATGTGTGTCACCCTGCCGACCCAAGCTGAAGACGCCACATGCAATCCAGAATGCCTGGAAATGCCAGAGACCACGAAGCTCAAAGACACGTCATGTTCTCCTGTGATACTGGGGTCGATGCTGTAGATTAATACTTAAAGAGCACCCGATCAAAAATTAGGATCTCTATTAATATACATAGCTACGGTATCTAATTACTTCAGATATTTCCTTTTGGCTTTGCGTCCCTCTCAGAGCTGCCTTCTGCATATTTCACTGTTTAATCTTAAAGAGCTCTTCCACTGATTAATGCATCTGGTATCATGCTGGATCTGGTGTGATGGTCCTCTGTATTTTGTATGTTGCATCATTCAGTTATTTATTCATTACATTCTTCAGCCTATCATGGTCACATTTATTTGTTCAGTGGTTATTAGTTGTGTCTGCAGTCAGTGCACTTAATATTCATTTATCTAGTCATTTTTATATTCAGTAGTTGTTAGCTGTGTGTTTAATTAGCAGTTTATTGTCTGTGTGGTTTGCAGTGATACATTTCTCATTCATAAAGAAGTTGGTTACATGAGTTTGTGTGTATGAAGTACTACAGGCACTGTTCATGAGTCAAGAACTCTGCAGCAACCTTCAGATGGAGACTAAATTAATGAACTGCCTACTATGTTTTTCCTTCCGAAGGATGCTACCCCAAGGTGAACTTAATGCTAAATTTTGTTATTTAATATAAGTCTGATAGCAAATGTGAGCGCAAATCCAATACTTCCTCTCAGCAAAATTAAGTTATTTGCAATAATAATTTAATATCCTTTAAGGTATACTTTGCTACAGCTGGATGCACAGTCTCACTGGATAATTAATAATCTGCCACTGGTGCTGCTGTTTATTCTGTTCATGACGGAGGATGCAGCGTTGTGGCTGATGCATTAACGGGATGTGGGCACTGCTGAGAGCTATCATACAGCATTTTTTAGTGGCCAACTTTACATCAGTCTAAAAAAAAATGTTCCAAGAAAAAAAGAAATTCTCATCGTGCGTATGAGACATTTTGAGACCGTGCGTCTCGGCAGCTAACTGTGCGTATGTGTAAGACTCTGATCACTTTGAATATTGGCCTACTTTGTAAAAGTTTCCACATGTTGCCGTTCAGCATTCCCACTGAAAATCAAAGCTTATGCAGCACCCTTCGCGAGGGTCAGTGCAGAAAAGGCTCTCATGCTCCAAACACTAATTTGCACTGGGAATTCACATTCATTGCCACAAAGCACATGTTTTCTCGCTGTGTGTGCAGCACCACATTCATCATTACCATTGTTGTCTCTTTAGTATTTGGGTGCAGTGAATACTGGGAAGCTTTGCAGCCGCTAGTGAATTCTTGCTTTGGGGATTTAGCCAAAAAAAAAAGAAGAAAGAATTTAAAGAATCACAAAAAAACCCCTCAAAGTTATGCTGATAATGATTAATAACTCAGTTGGGGCACTTTGTCTTCTGTGAGGTTTTTTTTTTTTTCAGATTTTTTAACAATTTATTCTCCTCATAATTTATTTCTTTAGGACTAATGGTGATAACAACAGCTTTGAGTCAAACATATCACAACTAAATGCATATGACACAGCAATATATTAGCATTGGCAGTGCCCACGACATGGTGCCACATTACCGCCATCTAATATCTTTCTAGGACTAACCTGCAGCGTGGGGCCAAACGTAAATGACAAGGCCTTGATGCAGGGTTATTGGTTTCATAACTCAGGGGTCTGCCAATAGCTGTCTCATCTTTTAAACATTGAGTTGTACAACTGCACCGAGACTGTCGAAACTTTGTGGGTTGAGATTGGATGGAAAAACTTCTGAAGCCTCCCATCGGATATGAATGCAAACTTGGCGAAAGCTCAGCAGGTGTTGAACATTAAAAGGCCGACGTGGAAGGAATACCTGGTGGTGATAACTTACAGTCACTCTGAAGACTTTTAAAAGCCTGTCGACACGAGAACCAAAACAAATTTGCTTCCATGAGACTTTGTTTAAGCTTCCTGTCTCTTGATGCATTTTCCATTCTAGTCTTTTTACAGTCATATCTTACTGTTGGCAGGTAAACTGTGCTTTGACAGGTCTCTTATTTCATTTTAAGTGATAAGCAACAAGAAGGAGTCTCAAGGGTGAGACTACAATGCCCTCTGAAGTCAGTTTGACAAATGAACAGCGATGAGCCCAAAATGTCAAGTAAACAGGCGTGGCCTTGGAACGCATACTACGGCGTCTGCCTGACCATTTAGCTAGCTAGCACCAGCCCAGAAAATGTATAGGCTGCAAATGAACTAAAGGAAATAAATAAACAAACACCTCTAGCAATCTTATTATTGTTCTCTGGTTGAAATTAGTAGGCCTCTGGATATGAATTACAAAGGAGTTAATCCTATTGAAGTCATGCCATTTCAAAGGCAGGACCTGTATCAGTAATAATGAGAGCGCTGCCTAATCAGTTGAACAGAGAAATGTATAATAGCTTTCACAAAGGCCCTGCGCCCTGAGGAGGGGGTGGGGGGGGCGGGGGTGGGGGGTGACAGGTCTCAGGGCTGTTTTGACGTGACGATCTATAGTCGCACCAAGGAGCACTGACAGCCTCCATAATGGAGAGCGCATAAAGCAGAAAAAAGCAGGGAGGGAAGGAGGCGGAGAGACGGAGAGAAAGAACGAGAGAGTCGAAGCGAGAGGCTGTGTCCTGTATGACAGCTTGAATCAGATATGTATCACAATTTTTAGATATGAAAGGCTCCAAAACATTACGGACCAGCATTTCTAGAAGCCTGATTTACTGATCATTGATGGAGCGGGAGGAAAACTCTTAACCAAGAATAGTCCAAGGTGAGGGAAACACTGCAGACTTTTACACCCTGTGTGTTGAAATAAACACTAAAACCTGACGTACAATTATGAGTCAGGATCAGATTTGCTGCACCTGAGAGAGGACACAAAACTGGAGGTGGAGACACCGCTACTGTTTTCCAGAAAAGGCGAGGAGGTGGGCACTGCGCGTCATCTGAGGAGATCTCATCAGGCTGTCAGCGGATGCTCTCTTCGTAAGTTGTGTGATGCGTGTCTGGAGGAACCATTGGCAGCTTTCTTGTGTGAATGTCAGCTGCTGCTCTGCTGTGCGAGCCAACGCTCGCTCTGTGATTGATGTGAGCCTGTGTTGTGTCCGGCACAAGCGCCGTGATTTCTTTTCCGGCTGCAAAGAGAGTCCAATCAATCAGCTGTGAAAACCTGACCAGTGGTTAAACACAGGAAAGCATCCTTTGTTTCCCTGCAGATCAATCATGGAGGCCTGACATTTTCAGGGTTAAGCCTACATATGTGCTCTTACATCTCAGCTGACAGCTGTCACAAACATTAGCGTGTTTCAAATGTACAAGCGAATACTAATCTCACTATACTGCACCTTATAACTCATATGGAAGATATAGTTGACAATGCAAAGATTTACAATGCACCGTTGACGCAGAGAAGCTTTGAGTATTAAGACTCACTTGAATTCATGAGGGATATAATTAAATTCTGAGCCTCTTGTTCGTTCTGTTTTTCGAACACCCCCTTTACACCTCACATGATGTGTCTGATTTCATTTGCAATTGGTATTAATATGTGTCTCCAGTGCCCACACTGCGATCCGATTGATCTGTCCAGCTTCTTCTTCTTCCATCTGTGGGTCCAAAAAACAGCAAGAAACAAAACAAAAAATGGCAGTGATCCATGAAGCTGCGCCACTGTATGGACTTCTGCTTTCTTTTCAAAGCCGGGGAAGACGCTGCCGACAACTGGAATGCCGAAGACGAAAGCAGAGGAGAGTGACGCTTTATGCAGCTGCTTTTATTTCAGCTGTGGTCAGTGCCACCACCATCCAGAGGGTGGATGCGGAAATGCAGTCAAGACTTGAGGGCGAGGACGGGCAGCTTTACGGATGAAGACTGGGCGCCGAAGCTGCATGTGCACTGTCAAACTTTTGATTGGTTGAGGTCAAGACAAGGTCTGCCAAAGAATTACTGACTGTTCCTTGACAAAGATTTCTGTTGATCCCAGTGAAGTGGATCAGCGTGTAGGGCAAACGGACCATTTCCAGCAGGGAAGCCTCTAATGCTCCTAACTACCACAAACAAGCATTTACACATGACTCGGTCCTCTGCTGACAGCTGCAGTGAGCAACACTTCCCCCGTCACACTGCTACCTTTATTGAAAAACCTTTATCTCAAGGAGATTTGGTAGATAATTAAATGACACAACTGAAATGACTGTCAGTGAAAAACCTCCCTGAAAATGAAACTGTCAAATGAGTTTCACTTCCAATTTATCTACCAGTATTGAGTCAACAGCGACAAGCCGGCCCTTCAACCCTTTTTTAACCTTTTATGAGATCTTTTTTTTTTTTTTCTTACCTGCCTGAAGAGGGTGAAATTTACATTGAAGGCCCTCGGCTCTGAATGTGCACCCAGCCACATCTCAGAGAAGTCTGACATGGCCTAATTGTGTCAAATCTATTTTAGCCCAGCCTCTTCTTCTGTGATGGCTTCACTGGTTCACGGGCTCATGGTCACTGCACCCATCCTTCACCTCGACTGATGAAAGTTGGCACTGTACCACCGATACTACATCAGTGCTCTCAGCATGAGCCGCCGTACGGCCATGCTTTTAGCGAATCTCTGGCCTCCTATTCTCCTGTGCCCTTGCCACGCTGCCGTTTCAGCCCATCAGCATTCGACAACGTCGGACAAATGCACTTAGAATTGAAAGTAGCGAGAATCACGCAGAAACAAAATGGTTTGGAATATGTCAAACAAATATCCAAATGGAGAGGTCACACCAAGGCTCGGCATCATTCTTAGAAGATCCAGGGAAAGGCAGAAACGGAGGTTGTCCTGTCAGAGACTAAATGCCATGAAAATGTCACAGCGCTGTCCCTGCCTCCCAAAGGTCTCCTCTAACAAAGGCATCTTCCTGCTTCTAATGTTTGTGAACAACGCCAAAGTGTGTATGGTAAAAGAAATTAGCTGTAACCTAACAAGACAAGAAGCTAATCGGAGAGAGGCTGGCACCAACCTGTTCAATGGAGGACTATTGTTCTGTGCTCTGCAAAGAGACTGTTAGTTATCCACTTAACCTTACTTCAGGCTCAATTATGCTTCTTGAGGTCTCAGCGGCATTCGGGATATTTTGAGCGCACATGCTGCAACCACGGGACTTTGCCTTCATAGTATTTGTTGGGGCACCTGCAATGTTAAGGTGAATTCAAGCAGATGACAGCACTCCCTCTTTTTCTTCGTCTATAATTATAACCTCTGATGAGAGACTCAATGTAGAGAAATCAATTTTGTCCTTAAAGGTGACATATTATGACAATTTTTCAATAAGTTACATAGGTCTATGATTTCCATAAAACATGTTTTTGATGCTGTTTGCTGGAAATAGCTTTTAGGAAAAGATTCTTGCTCCCCTCTATATCCTTCTTTTTCAGCCCCTTTCAGAATGTGCCGTTTCTGGTGTCTGTAGCTTTAAATGCAAATGAGCTGCTGCTGTCCCACCCATGTCACCGTGGTAACGGGGAGAGCGTAGACTCACGTAGCTCTGCCCGTGCGAAAGTAGCGGACATGACGGTAGTGAATAGACCGAGTTCTTCAGTAGTTCAACCGTACATGTTCGAACCTGGATCGGATCCTGAAGGAGGGAAGGCTCCTACAGAACCTCAGAGAATTCAGCAGGACGCTCCTGAAAGGTTAGTCAAAATACATCTTTCTATCTTTTTCTCTTCAACACGGCCTGTACAGGTGGCAGCGTGAGAGGCCCGCAGTTCAGACGGTCAATGCTCACGCTAGGAAGCACCAATCCTAACTTGTAGCATACCAGATTGACGGGGAGAAACTCAGCTAAAAGCCTCTACCAAGGATTGCCACCCAAACAAAACATAATTCATACCGCAATAAATGCGTATGTGACGAAAACACGGAAATAGCGTATGTCCACTTTTGCGCGTCTGCTGATTTCACCACATCACACAAACCACACAAGCCTGGTATCATATGAAAGCAGAGTCGGAAGGTCCTGCTTGTTTACATAAAGAGGAGGGGGTTTCTAGTAATCACTGGGTTGCTGAGACATTGACCGGTCTAACTGCGCTGTTAGTTTCAGCGCTCCGTCTCATTTACACATGAACGGGCAGAGCACACACAGGCGACACTGCTGAGCAGCACTACTGACCATTCACCTCAGGCTGAGAAAAAGTAGCTAGCTAGAGCACACACATTCAAATCAAATTCAAATGTTGATATGCAAGGTTTCGTATTTCTTTAGCTTTATACATGCATGATTTTTTTTACTTGTTCGTATCAGCGCTTATGTGGAAATCGTGCAACAATGCAGCCTGAGAACAAATGCTGCCAGGAGGTGCCACAGGTCACAGTATCTTTACCTGCACTTACAGTATGATCATAGTGTATGATTGCAGATAACATGCCACTGCAGATACTCACCTTATGTTATGAATAATAGGTTACAACAAGGCTGCAGCAGTTGGATGAAAGGCCTCCATGCATGATCAACCATCCAGGTTTAGAACCTGTTTGTCTAAATGTGTTCTCACTGCAGAACGCATACAACACTTACAGGGCTGAATACGACCCTTTACCGCTATGGGGGACAGAGCAGTGAGTTTCATCTATAATAACCAACTTCACTGTTCATACACCATAATAAACTAAATATAGTCAGTCATATTTTATCTTGACCATATAACCAGGTTTTTCCTTAGCAAATGCTATATATTATACATTTCTTCACATGAAACATTTTACAGATAAATAAATATTTATTTACTGCAGTCATGAATATTTGTACATGGAAATACAGTACAAGTGAAGGATTCTGAATCCATATTAGAAAAATGTGAATACAGATGTTGACATTATAGAACCTGTTGACTAACATAATGTTCAAATTTTCTCAGTCGTTACAGGTATCTAGCCAATGAGTTTTGTGAGCTGGTGCCGGAGCTTCCTTGGGCAGAAGATTCGAGCAGTCATCCCATCATGCAGATTGACGTTGGGAGTTTCCTGATGCCCAGGGAAGATCCCCCCCGACGACACGTCCAGCAGGATGTTTATCTTCAGAATCTCAGCTCTGTACGATGATGGGTCGACAAAGATCCTCTCCATGATCATGTCCATCAAATCATCAATATAACCTGTGCAATACACAGACACACAGGAAAAAGTGCATCATTAGTATCATTTATTAGATCATTCAGCAACTGCAAATATAGTGAGTTTGCACTTTGCATTTTGTTGTTTCTCAGGTATTTAAGTGTGTATTTTTTTTGGTTTATTTATTGTGTTGAAAGTACTGACGTGTGGTACTTTGTGTCTTTTTGTCATGTACAATATAAATGTTTGTTCTTTGAGTAAATAAAAAAAAGGAGTTCACACTTACGAATGTGGTTAGTCTTCACTGGTTTGGCTGTCTCCGTTCATGGACTTTGGAAAGCTCAGTTTGAAAAGAGGATCTCCTGATGATGTGGTCGCTTGTCCTCTATCAGCATTCTCGTTGTACTGAAGTGCATAACAACAGTAGTCCTTGCAGGACACAGTAGCCTGGACAGCTGTAACAACAGTATATTGTTATGATAACAGGGCATACTTAGGAGTAAAACATGACAGCACTGTTATAGTGTAAATTCAAGCACTAAAGGCTGCAACAGCTCACTGCTACAATTGATCAGTAGCAGGTAACTGTAATGATGCACTGGCCTATATAAAAAGAGAGAAGTGACATCAACCTTATCTTACATGAATAGCTATGCCAACAGCTATACACAGCGTAAAAATAAAAGAAAAAATGCTTGGAGTGTGGGCTGGGATGTAGCAGTCTCAACCATACACTCGTTTTGCCCTGGGCTTTTCTAACATACTCCAGTTTAGAAAACGTTTCCAAATGCATTATTTTCATAAATTCTTGAAGCTTAGGCCCTGCGGAGCGTCTGCGTATGTATCGCTTGACCGACCGGGTCGCTGGGTTTGCATATGGAGACCATGCTAATTGCGAACTAGAAGCTAGCGGTTAGCGTTAGCTTGTGCTATGTCGCAAAGCACTTCTTGGTTAATTTGTGTTAAACTGCAAAATGAACACAGCTTAATATTTGTGAATGCTGGCATCTCCTTCGAACATGTATTCACTCATTTGCAAGATCAGAAACGTGGTGTGATGGACCAAAAGCTACGGTGGCAGCGAGTTAACCTGTGATGGCTGGAGTCGTAGTCTCGAAGCTAGCGGTTAGCCTGACATCGTTCTCAATGGCAAAACACACACGCTACAACACGCAAGAGTTCGCGCTAATCTACTCAAGAAACAGACAGCTAATTATTTGTATACTTACATGTCCCTCGTCTGCACGTAATCCACGCAAAGCTGGAAGTGAGCCCTCCTTTAGAGAAAGTCTCCCAGCTAATCCTGCCTCGTACTGACCGGGCTTGGCGGAACAGTCAGCCTCGAAGTGGTTAGCACACACCAGCAGGTTTTTGCCAACTGTAGCGGGGACGTTGCCTTCAGAAATTCAATTCACGCCGCTCTTCTGTCCTCTGCGGCTGGGAGCCGATGGAGCGATTTGTGCTCGTCTTTACAGCCACCAACAGAACACTGTGTGTGGCAGCTCGACATGATTCCTACCACGGTGCATTCGATAGCGACATCGCAGATCTGTGAGAAGGTAACGTATCTGGTGGGTGGAGAGACGCCAGGGAGAGGAGTAGGGGTGGTGGCTGGTGGGTGGGAGCATGCAAATATCCGGACTTGTTACGCAACAGTACTCCCGGAACTCCAATGGCTCGGTTGGAAGGGTGCTTTCACAAATCCGTATCTTACTCAAAAAAGCACGGACGGTCTTATTTCACACTTTGTATGCGTGTGGTAGCACCACAGACACAAAATAACACCCCAAATCCCAGAAAAAGTCGGTTTTTCATAATATGGGACCTTTAAGAGTGTTAAGCGGAACGGATGTTGAAGAGGGACTCGTTTCTCAACGTGGACGTTTGAGCGTTTGAGTCTCATGACACATAACGAAAGACCAGTGACCATTAAAATCACTTCCTGTTGAAACTGAAACTAAAATTGAAATGCAGCCATGCTAATGTTCACTGAGCATCTTTGTGTGCGTGTGCGTGACTGATCCTACTCAATTAAGAAAAGATGCTCATTCAACAAATGAACATTCAAGATCGCATTTAAGAATTAATCAAAACAATCAAAGTGGTAAGTAATGAATATGCAGAGTTTCCCACTGCAACATAAAACACAGTGAAACAGGTGAGGCACCCTCGGTGTGCTCACTGCATGTATTGCTGTTGCTCAGTTTAACCTTCAGTCATATCTCTCTGTGGAATATTGTTCAGCAAAAAGACGGAGGCGCAGGCAGACCTTGTCCTTTGTATTTTTATTGTATTCAGGAATTTCCCATTCCTTTCAATACGAGCAGACTTTTCAAGATGTAAAGAAAAATATAATGTAGCCAGTTTCCTCATTTCCTTATTGTTCCACTGGGGCTGAGGACAAAATGAAATCCAATATTCTGACAGGTTTAGCACACTAAGCAGATTTCCTCTTTCAACGTCAAACCTCCAGATGCCGCGTGCTGCGGATGATGAGCCAGTGAGCATCGACTGCAGTCCAATCAAATCAGCGTGGACATAAGACACAGCCATACACACTACAGGCCAAACGTGCTGAGGACCAGACCCCTTTACGGCGTGAATCCTGTGAATATGTAGATTGCAGATCTGAAGGCTGTGAAATAGCAGCTGATATGGTAAATTCTTCAAGCCTGTCATGAGTAATTTGGCCTTCCACGTCATCCTGTCCTATTTTCTCTCCAAGTCCAGTTCCAGGTCAGTGGTCACAAGTCACACCTAATTCGTGTCATTTTCAGATCTGGTAATTATTTTTTTTGGACTGTTTGCCTCATTCTCTCTATTATCCGATAATGTGTACAGTACAGAGACAAACAGCTTTGGCAACAGAATTTACTGCAGGCAGCAAAAAGGAGCAGATTCAGACTGAATTAATATGCATTAGAAAAACTGCAGATCATTTACGATCATTTACAGTTCTGATTTGAACTCCATATGCTGTCTTGGACATTTTAAGTCTGTCTATTGTGTGACATTTGTGCTACCAGACAATTAAATCTAAATCACGGGTTCTGCCTTCGGTGAAAAGTTGACATTTGAATGCTGAAATTCAAATGAGGTTTTTTTTCCGCATTTTACTTTGCATGCATGTGTGTGAAATTAAACTTTTCCATATTCACTTTTAGTTCAACTGGTTTATTTTAGAGCTCTCTTGCAGCAAATGTACATTCAGATTACATGTATGATTTATGCATGTGGATGCAGGTGTGTATACATGCGTTTCCGTCATCTGACTAACCGATTAGACTCCGAGATGTCACTGAGCTTAGCACCGCGTCAACAAAGCACTTTGATTCCTGGGTTATTATGTCTTATCTAAATAAATCAGTCTTGTTTTAACCCATCTGATCTCAAATAAACAAGCAGCGATTAATATTAATGAAAGAAACCTAGGCAAAGACAATTAGATGCTGAGGATGCACTTAGAAGTAGGAAGTTTGTATTCAGTTGCAGTACTTCTCCGGGATGTGAAGTGACATTTTAATTATATCACTGATGAAGATAAATCAGGTTCTTGTTTACTGTTGTCCTCTGTGGTCTTGCTTTTGTAATGAAACTCTCGTTACATTAGTTCTTTCAGTAATGAGAAGCAGTACCTCTGAATACCAAATATGGCCTCTAAGGTAGATGATTTTAAAAGGAAGCTTCTATATGAAAATTCCCAGATCTTTACTTTACTGTCTACTTCATGCAAACACTCAGAGCAGCACAAAACACACTCTATACACTCCTCAGGGATTGTATGCACTGTACATTGCGATTTACACTAATTGCATGGAGCAAGGATGCACTTGAGCTAAAAGACAAGATAAAAGGCAGGTACTGAGATACTGGCATCGCTGTGTATTAATGCTGCTCTTAAATTAATGGATCATAACAGGAATGGTTTTCAAAAACAGCCCTAGAAGTGATGCTCACTGCTCAGGTATTCAGAAAATTTCACTCGTGATGAAAAGCAATCAAGTGAAAGCAATCACTGGACTGAGAGGTTCTGAAAACAATCTCCAAACTCTGTACCAGACAAAGATGAGATATTTCTTTTGAGTCACACTATTAGAGGAGGTTTAAATGGGTCTGCCTTATGAACTGAACTACCAAATGATATAATCATGAGTGCTGCTGACCAGGCATGATCAGTGAGTCGATACAGGAATTAAAGTCTGTGGTAATGAAGGAGGGAAGGGGCTTGGCCAAGATTTGGAAACTGAAAAAGCTCTCTCCCTCCCTCTCAAGCACACACACACACACACACACACACACACACACACACACACACACAGACATACACAAATGAAGGGAAATCACGTTACCAAGCATAAAAATTTCCCACCTGCTGAAGTTGGTTCCTCACCATCTGCTGCTGTTGAGACACAGAGGAGGAAAGGAGGGAGGAAGGGAAGAGAGAAAAATGCTATTAGCTTTATCACAACTATGTCACAGTATTCAGCGCCGCAGCTGCACGTAACACAGCTGATTCAACTACGGCATTAATTGCAGTATGCACTACCATATGTGCAGTAACATTTAACATGTAATCCAAGGGAGTGTGCAGTATGTAAAGCCAGGCGCACCTGCTACCTGTAGGGCACAGCGTCCTGCCAGCAGAAACACTCCACGCTGCTTCCATGAGGCGTAACCTGGCACTGTGTCCCAGCCCATCCCCCGTTTATACGCTCTTCCTATGCTATGTCCTGGTCGGTGGCCTTTGACTAATATGTGTTCATCATTCTGGACCAGTGTAGGATTAGCCCCTGCGGCATACATACTTGTTTGCTGCATCCCTGGCTCCTGAGCCCCAGTCCAGCTCCGTGGCTGAGTTTTGGCCTGTCTACCGCCATTACTGCAACCCTCTATCTCCATCATCACTTGTAAAATTGCTCTGAAAATGTGCCCGAAAGCTGGACACGGCCACAGAAGCAAAAGACCAAGGGCGTCCAATACATAGGATGACAAATAAAATTGGTCGTTCTGCTGGTGATGATCATAAATGTGTTACACGAAGAAACAATTTCCTTGGAAGGGTTCAATGAACGGATGGATGGATGGATGGACAAACAATGTATTGGGATTTGGTGCTCTGAAGACCATATTAAATATGCATGCCTGCTATTTCCCAATTGCTAATGATACCGCCTTCCAATGAGCTAGCTTAATTAAAGTATGATTCAATGTCATGTACATGTTTTCATCCCCAGCCCTGAATACTAATCATGCATTAGCATATGGAGACGGTTAGGGCCACGTAGATCATGAGGCTGACAGGGAGACAGTTATGGATGCCAGCATCTCATGCAGCTGCAAACGCATCCAAAACCATTTTCGAAAACTAATCAAGTCTCATTTCCAATCATAACACCGAGAAAGATGCACAGAGTGGATTTTTCTCCTCTTCACGAACCAAACATCAGTGCTCTGTCAGTCTGCGCTCCCTGTGGTGTTTTTGGATCTGAAAACAATCACTTCACAAAGTGCTCTCAGAGGGTTTTAAAAACTTTTATATTGCCAATCTAATTTAATGTGGTTCTTTTTTTTGGCTGGGGGGGGGGTCTACATTCAGTGTTTAGCAAGACAAGTTACTGCTTTGACAAACTTAGGACACCCCTGGAAGAAATTATTTCAACTCAGACAGCAGCCATGAATCACTTTCTCAGCAGCTGCAAAGTAAAGGGGAGAACGATTCACTTAGACACGATTGCGGTAAACAGACAGAATTAAATGGCGAACCGCAGCCTTTAACTCCGCTTTAAATGTTAGAGAATGCTTAAATCGAAGTCACAAGGAGCCAAAAGCCGAAGCCAGGCACTTTCGCAGCCTCTCCTCTGTCTGGCAGCAGAGGGTCCCCTTTGTGCGTTCCCTTCCACACGGGCCACTGTAATGCGTCACTTGCTGTACTGCAGTTTTCCTTCAGCCATTTCCTCTTACCGTCAGGGTCAAGACGCACACATGCCAGCCCACAGACTCATACTGTATATAGTATGCACACAATTACACACCCACAAAAAAAAACGAAAAAAAAACCAAAAAAAAAAACCATACGCCTCCGAGTGCAGACAACTATTCACGCCCACACATAAATACACATGCCAAGAAGATAGAGATACATAAAAAGAAGTTTCTTTGTTCATCCAAGTGGTGAATCATAAAAGTACATGAAGTACTGAGTGTCAGTTGTACAATACACTGGGATGGCAAAATTTATGCTGTTCCACATAGATGAGTCAAAACACCCCATTGTGAGTTGCATCATATGACCTATTTGTCATGGAAATGAACACCTCTGACAAAGGAGAACGTACTCCACGTTCAACACACAGATTAGGAGATGAGAAGGGTGTACTGGGTGGGACACAGCTGCAGAAAAAAGAATCTCACTTTATCATATGTGTCTTGGGCAAATCATGGGCAATACGACACTGCAAAGGCTCTTAAGGAGGAAGCTGGTTGGGTCAGCTGACTCAGGGTTGCACAGTTCATGCCCCATCTTGTACAGTCAGTCCTGGTTTCTCTGAACCATGATGGGGTTTTTTCTGACCTTAAACAAGAAGTTTCAGTTGCCTAATCTCATCCAGACCTTAACCATAAAGCAGGCATGTGTAGTTTCTGGAACATGGGGTATTTTGGAAGTCATGCACAAGTGACCTATTCTGTCATCACGGTGTGAGGATTTTTTAAAGGTTTGAGTCGAAAATGTCATTATGCCATTCCTTTCAGAGAGGATGCAGTGAATCGCTGCTGTTGAAGCCACTGCTAGAAATACTCTGTTGGAAATGCTGTAGTATTGTATCACAAAGCCACAGCAGAAAAATTAGCATGAAATAACATACCACTGGGATGGCAGGAAATTGGTGCTATGCTGGTTCTTACGCTCAGTGATCAAGACACTTTCTTTCAGTCATATCGTGGTAACATGACTGACCGCACATGAAACGTTTCTGCTCGTAACATCCTGCAAATCTAACATCTTTCAAATCCTCTTCCTATAAACTGTCATCAAAGCCAAACCGGCTGATTTCCCTCAGCAGCGGGGCTGTAAACAGACATATAATTAATCTTGAAACAATCATAAAATACCGCTCGAGTGTGCTCGTAACACACTGTGTCTCAAAGAGCGCTGTGATAAACACTGAGCAATCCCTTCACTTTAAGGTCTATCATGTCTTTCAAAGTGGTGAAAACTGCACATTAGAGCTGTAAGCAAACACAACATCAAACAACTTGTGTTAATATTCCCCTTAAATATATTCGGCAGCAAAACTAGACCGCTCACCAACAAACTACAAATTGGTTTATGTAGTCGACTGAGAGTGTTATATGGGAATCCTGCCTCCATGTTTTCACTGGGTAGTTAACCCCAGGTGACAGACAGACAGACAAGGACATTACCTAACACATTGTTCCATTTGGTACAACAAATGGAAACATCTTGAAACTGCACTAATACATTTGTAAACATGGAAGGTTCTGGAGATGACTTATTTAAATCGCCCCTCCTCCTCCTCCCCTGCAGAAGGTCCTCTCTGTTGCACGATGAGCCTCCATCCTGGGACATATTGGTTTAATCTGACTGACAGCCGCGAGGCAGTAATAACCATCCATAATCTAAATGGGAACCAGCCAGCCTGTCCAGCACCGGGCCGATATGACCTCAAGGTGTTCAGTGGAGATAGAGGGGCTGGTGCACAGGTTGAACAAATGCAAAACACACATACACAGACACACACACACGGAGGAGGATGCATATGCATATATCAAAACACACAAATTAAGGTGTTCACATATATAGACGCCACATGACAGCTTTGGGTTGGGGTTGGAGGAAATATGTTTCTTTGGAAAATGACTGAAACCAGTGGATTCACCACTGAAACAGAATTCATGTCAACAGCAGCAGGTTGTTTTGTTTAAGCGGGGCGGACATGGCCTTTAACAGCAACAACCTGATTTACATGCACACGCTCGCGTCCAATCATGCAATATGAATGACATGAAATCAATAACACAATATGGATTATGAAACAGTACATTTTAAAATACATAACACACGTGTAATAATCTAAGCATTTGTCATATTTCACAAAACAAATGTGAAAAAATCGGATTTATTTAATCCTGCAGTGACTGCTTTTATCAGTCAGAGGTGAAATGGAGTGCAACCACATTCTATTAACTGTAAATGGTAAATTAATAAATGAAGCCCAACATGCATCTAAAGCATTCATTCAGTTCTACAGATGTGAAGTCGAGGCGCTTCTCGCAGAGGGTGAGGTACATTGTTTGCTGGTCGTAGTTCTGGCGCGACAAGAGTGAAAATGGCCAAAATGAAGACCGCATGAGACCTTAAGCAGATTGTTCCTGTGCATTTAACATGGGAATGTCCAATTTATATCAACAGTAACCACCTCACTGTGAAGATCAGGAGACACACTGAGCAAGCAAGCAAGCCATCAATGCATGAGACTGGCCTCAAAATCCACCCACCATGTTAGATATAGTTGCTATGTTTAGGTACTCTTACCAGCAGCCTATAGTGAGGTGTTGAAAGAGAGCAGGGTTAGCAGTGAAATCCTCCTCAACAGAATCAAAACTGAACTAGAGTTTCAGCGGAATGAGAAAATGAAGAGGGTGAAGCGAATGGCAAGATTTTTGGTGATGCCTCCACGATGGTGGTAGTGATACATCTGTATGAGGTGCCAAGAGGAAAAGGGAATGTGTGAAATGCGTTTGGATCACCTCTGATAGACCATGTGATCACAGTATCACAAACTGACAGACACCTGGAAATGGAATGAGAGAAGGTGAGAGAAAAGAGAAAAACGCCTCAAACACCTGAGAGGCAAACAATGCCGTCATCCTATTGGTTAATTACTTAAGCTGATAAAATGGTAGATCTTCTTGCACAGTATGTAGCTCGTGGGCCACATTGGCAGCATAAAGACATTCTGTGTGAGATTTTCAAAGTAAAGCGTTTCATCTGGTCTGTGGTCGTGTTCAGTCTTTCCCCTTTAATGTGGCCTCTTCAAATTTAGACAAGTGAGAGCTTAGCCCTGCTTAAACTCTTAACAGCTGTGAGCGTCTCAGCAAATAATCTAAGTGAATACAGAGTACTTGTTGAGATGACAAAGGGAACGAAAAGATTAGACAGGATACTTGTCACCTTGAGGGGAGTAACGTTCGTACCGTAAGGCTTTAATAAAGTCTAAGTAGGTGTGAGATTAACATGCTGCTTCATTTGTCAATTTTCATTACAGAGAAAAATATGTTCGAGACAACTGTCCATAAGTTGAAGTAGGATGAGGTAAATGTATCTTTCGAGTGGGACGACGGTGCAGGAAATACTTTCTGTGCTTTCTTTCCTTAGCATTCGCATTAACCCCACAACCCTGTAACACAGTCGTAATAAAGATGAAAGTACTGCTTTGATGTATCCACATTAGTCCGGGGGAGAGGTCAACGCGATGATTGCAAATACTGCATTTATGACTGTGTCATGGGAGGCAGCGCCTGCTTCATCGTGTTGTTTGATGGTGTTGACCTGGTGGACATTTTAATGGAAATGTCAGGAAGGAACTTCATTTTAATATTTAGTTACTTACAAGAACAGACTTTTGAGGGCCGCTGTTATATACTGTATGAGTGGTTGGCCCACAGATATCAACATAATAGTAAAACAGTTTCCTGTGATTGTTTTAAGATAAGTTTAAGATAAGGAGCTTACAGACAAGCTTGGTCCAAGCTAACTAACCTGCACACAACACTTCCTAATATAATTTAAAGTATTGGCCATATATTGTGAACTGCAGTTGTAGGTATTGCTGCAGGAAACGTCTCTGTATTGATTATGTTGCAAACATTAGTGATTAGCCTGGATGTAACGACCGAAACCCAGACAATGACGGCTGCTACAGCACTACAACTTAGCTCCATCTGACTTGATGGCTCTGTAAAGCTTATCACTCTTACCTTCACGGCCGGTCGGTGCAAGACAAAGTCAGAAACAATCCGGGTAATGGATCGTGCTTCCATTTAGCAGCGTAGCATTGAGAGTGACAGTCAGCTGTCACTGCTAATGCTGGCAGCCCAGACACCACTCACTGGGGCTGACAAATCCTGTTTGTGTCTGCCAAGTGTCGCATGTTATGAATCTCAAGCAGTAAAACTTTTGTTGGAGTTTTCATGTGTCTTTCCAGCATTTGGCAGCGAGCAGCAGATATAAACTGTTTCAATCATCATACAGTAGCTTGAAGAAAGACAAAATCCATAAAATGATCACATAAACCAGTTTAATTTGTCACAGGGCTGCATTTAATTACTGCATGACTCAAGTCGCAGTTTAAAACGTTCCATGTGTTTTCAGCTATAAATGAGCGGTGCTAATTATCACAATCAACTTGGCAGGCAGCTGCAGAGTGAGAATGACATAAATTGTTGTAGACTAGCTGAAACGGTAACGCTACCATTAATATACGTGAGACAATTCAGCAAATCAGCAGCTACACTCACAAAGTTTTAATGCCACTCGTATTGCGCGGTCAGAATATTTGGAAAAGTGGACTCGACTGGCGAAAGAGTGAGAACACAGCTGAGACTTGTTGCAGCTTGAAGATAGTTGCAGAATTCAGTCCAGCTGGCAATAAACACTCAGAATTTCATTACTGCTTTTCTGACAGAAAACGAAGCAAAAACTGTCTAAAGTGCTTTTTTTTTTTTTTTGTGCAAATGAGGATTTAGTTAGCTGCAGTGTGGCACATATGGCAATCTGTGTACGTGCACTACATTAGCACTACAGATATCACCTTTCCTTGTACCCCCTACACACCCACACACATGCACACTCACTCTCCAACCCCCAGCAGATGTTCACTGCATATCCATCTCCCACGTAACATCACCCTTAAAAGTGTTTGTTCCATCATAGCAGGGCTTATTAACATTAAATCATCTTGCTATGGAGTGGGTGGCTAACTGTGAAATGACTCACAGACACAATACCAACAATAATTAGGGAGGCATTGTTGATGTTCTTCCAACTAATGACAAGGAAGTGCAGAAGCAAACCCCTTTATATCAAGCAGAGTGGTAAACACTATCTGTCTGTAAGTAAATAACACATCCATCCTCATTTTACTTTTTCCGTCAGCGGAGCAGGAGCGCAGGGTAAAGTCCTCCATTAGAGAAAGGCTCTTTGACATGTGGTTTAGGAAGGAAAAAAAAAAAAAAAAAAACATAGACCACAGTCCAGGATCAGGGATTTTTTTTCCATCCAACTCGGATGCTTTACATGCCTTTGCAGCCACTTTTTATTAAGCAATAATGCATGACAGGGGGCATGCATAATATGAAACATACAGATCGGAATTTTTCTGACAAATACTACAACTGTGGTATGGTTTACAGTGTATTTGTACTCGAGAGCTGTATTTCCTAAAACAGCGGGTGAAAGCAGTGCCAAAACAGTTTATTATGGGAATACACACGCTGCTCAATAAAGCAGTGATGGATGATAGGCGTGTCAAAATTGTAATATTAGCTTATTAAATTTTAAAAGTGACTGTAGCAGAGTGGAGTCAGCCTAACGAAGTGCGCTCTGTACTGGAGGAAATGTTAAATAATCCCAAACTGTTTTAGTTCCTGAAATAAACATGACTGTAACGTCTTACACACAATACTGAATTTGCCAGTTGTGACATATGAAATGTATAAAACCATAACAGTTAACTCTGTTATTAGTCTTTTCAGCTGCATTTCTTAACATGTGCTAATTTCACTACCAGGCAGATCTAAAATAACATTGGACAGGGAGACTCACTCAGTAGTCTTTATTAATGATTAATGGTATCATATTCACAATAATCAAAAAAAAAAAATACCCGTTGACATGTACGTAATGTGTTGCTGACTCGTGATCTCAGTATGAATTTGATATATTGATCTTGCCTTAAACAAAGCAGGGATCTGAGTGTGCCTGAGTCGAATGACAGAAGCCATCAAACTGTTTAAACTCCGTAACGGCACAGACTGTGTGCTGTCTGTGATTGCATGTTCAGTCAAATAGAGCATCAAATTGCTATTCCAAGCATAATGTAAAGAACTAGACTCACGGCGTTGTGTTTGTGCGCCTCCACAAACCTGTCCAGACACATACAATGCAATTTTTTGATTCGTAATTATCAGGAAATACAAATAATATTGATTCGACTTGACTTTGTTAAGCTTTGTTGTCTCTGTTTTGCCGTATGTTGTAGCCATGACAGAAGACAATGGTTCAAGTGGAAGTGGATGCAGCACACACTTTCAAGCCAGCAGCACAGAAGATCCAAACAATCACCACAATTTCAAGGTGGACACCCAAGATTAGTGTCACCAATTCAGTATCCGAACAAATGTGAAATATGGTCACAGTCTCCGCTTGTGCTCCTGAGTTATGGTGTTGAATAATGGGCAGAAAAGTGTTTGTGCAGAACATCATGATGTCACAGTGAAGTTGACCTTTGAGCTTTCGGATATAAAATGTCATCACGTCATCATTTTATCCTATGAGACATTTGTGTGAAATCTTGTCATAATTAGCAAATGAATTCTTGAGTTAAGGCCAAAAATGTGGTTTGGAGAGGTCATAGTGACCTTTGACCACCAAACCCTAATCAGTGCATCCTTGAGTCCAACATTTGTGCCAAACTACCTGAACAAAATGCCTCGAGCTGTGTGAAAACCCACCGGATCAGACTGTCCAAATGGAAGCGTTCTTGTAATGTGGTCAATGCAGAGTGCAGACATGTCAAAGGTCTGATTCATACTGTGTTTTTGACACGTAATCGATATGTTTTTTAGAGGTCCGCGCTTCAGTGTCCCTGTGCAAAACCAAGTGTCAAGAGATAATATGATTTCTATAGTGCTATGGTCAGTATTGATTGTCCAGACCCTATACGAAGCTACCTATACAACACAGAAGTAAACAAAATTGATCTTTTTTCTGCCAATAAAATGCAATCCCTGATGCTGGTAGCTTGAGTTGTGTAGAAATCCTCAGATTTGATAGACTCCTCAGGCAGCAGATAGAAAACTGAAGAATGCCGAATGCCATCCGGTCTGATAACATAACTATTAATTTACAGATTAATTGTTGCTGTTCTTTCAGAAATTATTCCAAACTGAATAACGGTTGTTGCACTGCTTAATGAGCAGCAACCAGATGCCTTGGCACAGAGGCAAATGGAAATGCAGCAAGTGTTCCTTTCTATCAGAGATGCTGCATCTAGGGCATGTTTCTGCAGCTTGTGTATCCCATTGTGCAGAAAAAAGAAACCTTATAACCAAAACGTCTATGGTAGGTGGTGTAAACTTAGCATTTAACCCAGATGGATGAGGTGGTCGGGGTTTAAAGCTGTCCAATTAAAGATCCCAGGAATCTCTGATGGCACACAGAAGTTGAAACAGCTAAATGGACTGTGCTCCCTCATGTTTGGAAAACAGAAACCTACGTAAACAGTATGAAGACCATCACTGCTGCTCCTACTGCAAAAGCTACATACATAAATACCACAACACTTGCAATATGAACATGTGGTCAGATCAAAAACTTCTCTGGTTTCACTTTTTGTGGCTTTGAAAACAGCAAAGAAAACATAAAGCCAGTATATAGAGAGAAGCTGCCCCCCCGCCCCCCTCACCTTCCAGGATGAATGTATATTTATTTGAACCGTGTATCCAAATGAATAATGCAAATAAGGATTATAACCGCAACAGTGGCAGGAAGAAAAATGGAGCAGGGAGGTGGGGAAGGAGGGAAGGAGGCAGAAACAGCAGACGACAGCAGCACAAGCTGCGGAGCAAATGCCTTCATACGGCGCAGCTCGCCACCTTAAAGGAGCAGTTCGCACCGAAATCACTACCTGCATCCTCCTGTCTGTGCGTAACTCAAATCCCACCAAAGTGTGAACGAACAATAAACAAAAGCAAACAAGCTCCCTGAGGGCCAAAGCGCAACGACCCCATCATGTTGCTCAAGCTGCTTCCAGAAAGTTTATGGTAATTTTCCGCCCCTTTTGAATCACAAACCGCTGTTTACCTCAATTATCTGAGGTGGAACTCTAAACTTTAACTCCCATTGTGTTTGAAAAGAGAGAAACGTAGAGTTTTCACTGATATGGTGAGATTTTTTTGTTGTTGTTGTTGTAATAGAATTGTAATACCAAACTGTCAACTGCTTTATCGTGTGTGGCACAGAAAGCTAATATCATGGGCTGCAGATGCACACAAACACCTACTGGCTGCCATCTGTTTTAGTGTGATGCACAAGGATTCCCAGCACAAGAGGAAAATGATAAGGCAAAACTGCATTATCATTCCATTCCTTTCATCAACATTACTGGCTGTAAGCACTGTGACCGTGCTGATATGGGTCACATAGCTTTTGTGCACTTTAAATTTGTTGGAAGCCATGCAAAAGAAAGATGCCTTTAAAGGTCATCTTGAATAATCTTCTCGTGCAGCGCTGCTTTAAATTCAACTGAAGAGCCTCTGAAGGTAGCAGAATTGTCCATGCAGAGATTTGCCTCAACACTGTACACATGTTCTGTGGAAAGAAGCAGCGAGGGAACCACATCACTGTAAGCCAGCATAACTGACGTGAATCAGAACAGCAGGCAGTGTTCTGGGAAAAGGCTGGAGGAAGCTTGTGCTTTAGGGGTAGGGCTTAGCAATGTGATGATCATAGCCTGTGACCAGCTATAATGTTATCACAATGCCCCTGTTATATATTTATACAGAGGGCTCCAGACTAGCAGCACTGGTGCTCGCTGCTGAAAATTTTCAGCAGAATCAACATGCAATGCAACACCCTCATTTTTCTGCCTTAACTGTATTACTGATAAATGCTTTGCTCATAAATAGGCAATTTAGAGAAATCACAATGTACCAAAAAACTTAAAAGCCAAGTGCATGAACTAGTTTCTCCCGCAGTGACAGAATCTCACCAGTTCATACCAGTCTGGCGCAGGTTGAATGCACACAGGGGTAGGTGGAGTAAGAAACATGTTGCAGTAACAACACCTGTACTGCTGAAGCTATCGGACGATTGACCAAATGTTGATCAAATTTTTTTTCTTAGTTTCTCTGTCGCACTGGTGCTCATAATTCCAAAACTGGTTGGAAAATGCAACCAAACTGTTGTGGTCTGGAGCCCTGATACATATATATTTATACTGCAGTTATTCAAATCCCATTTCACTCCTTTTTTTTTTTAAAGATGAAAGAGAAAGCTGACATAAAAGAAGCCATCAATCCACACCAAGCAATCTCTTCTTCCATTGTGTATCTTCTTGTTCACCGAATGACAAAGAATCCAAACTTGAAAGAGTAAACTGGATCTTTGTTTCCTTGCCAAGTGTGTATCTGAAGTGTAATTTGTTCACATCAAAGAAGAGAAGAGAAAACCCTGACTCATTCCACAGTATTCCACATTGTTAGCGTAGAAAGGGAGGAGGGGTGAAACTCTCACTCCTCCTAATTGGATGTAATAGCTGGAGGGAATAAGCTCGCTGTGGCCTCGGGGAGGGGAAAGCGAGAGGAGAAAGAAGATGTTTAGAGAGGGCTGAAAATGCTAAACATCCATGGAAGAGTAGAAAGACAGAAAGTGTAGCCCTAGTAAGCTGAACACATACAGTACACAGCCTACTGTTCAGAAGCAGCTCTACAAAGGAGAAGAAGAAAGGAAGACGGCTGAACGTTAACTGGAATTAATCCGCAGACGAGAGCGACGGAAAAGAGAGAGAGAGAGATTTTTAAAAGCAGCACTTCAAACACATGAAATGGGTGTCGATAACAGAGAGCACGCCGGCCACTAACTCTGTGAGAGCTTTTGGGAGGACCCGGTCCACAGAGACGAGATCTAGGTCTTCATTTTGCAGGGACATTTGAAGATGAGAGAAACCTTAGGTGCTCCTGTGAAGTCGGTCAATTGCTGAGGGCAGTCCTTTAAACTTTCCTCCTCAATGAGTTCAACTGATTTCCACAGCTGGTGGAGCTGAGGCAAAGAGAGATACGACCAGTGATTTCCTCATTTCAGACAGGTGGAAATCTAAGGGCTCGGTCAGACCAGGGGTCATGACGAGGAAATTTCACACTGCGATGGAATGGTGGCGATCGGTAATTTTATTCATGGCTACAAAATCAATCTGTTCTGGAGCTTTGGTGAACGTTGACATGCAAATTTGAGCCACTGATCAATAGCTGTCAACTGTCTTGACAATGCTAAACTGAGACCAGAGAGTCCACAATTAAAGACACTATAATATTAGCTGCAGTGTTGGGAGTATAAACAGCTTAGCAAACAGTTAGCAAACACAGACCGCACACAATGTCATTCAGCTTCCAGCACCATCTACTTTGCCAGGATGCAGAAATAGATTTCGCCACTTTGTGGTGTGAACAGGCACTAATACAGACTGGCAGGACCAGCAGGGAATAGACATGCAATGTAACTTGTTTGTTTTTTTAAGTCAATCTTATTCATCTGTCACTGGGCATGAAACAAACTATTGTCTCAGCTCTGCGACTCTCTAACAAAAACCTCCAGAATCAGCACCCATAATGATGATGGTGTGGTTGAGCTCTGGTCACTGGGAGGTTGGAGGTTTCACCCAGCGTAACCACCACCTCAAAGGCGCCCTCTCTTCAGATTCTTTGGCACAGAAACGACTTCTGTTGCCACAGAAGCCTCTGACCATAGCAGTCAAAGGAGTGGGATCTTTCTTCTCGGCCAGAGGTCTCCTACCCTCTTAGGCTTGCGTAAGCTCAAACCGCTTTCTCTGAGAAATGCTTTTAATCGTTTATGACCACTTGTGCTCCTCTCGCTCCACGCTGGGACTAAACCAAATTTACTTTTCAGACAGTCTGGGCTGCGATATATTCCCACAGGAGTCCTAAATTCCAGATAAGACCATCAGGGCGTGAGTGCCCGGTATGGTTAAGATGTAAACTGTGCTCGGAAAAAGAACTTGAAGGGAGGGGTTCAATAAAAAAATGAAACTAAAAAAAGCCCACCTAGCTTCTTTCTTTTCTGTAGTGTAAAGGTCTCCGTCCTTGTTAGGAATCAGCTGCTCCCCCATTCTGCCCTCTATTGCTCTCATTACTGTGTATCCTGCCTCAGCCAACTCTAAGTCCTGCAGAGGTGCACAAAGGGCTTTTGTCAGAGGATAAGATCGATACCTGTCCTCATCATGGGCCAGGGGCAGCGATAATGCACTCAGCGCGGGGTCTGGAGGGTTCACAGGATTCTGCGGCAACGGGGGACCAAGGACTCTGTCTTTCCTGAGGTGAAACCGTTACCCATGTACGATATGAACTGTGAAGACACTATGGAATAAAAGTGTGCAATGGTTTGGGGATTTTCTTACACCACGCTGCCATTATAAATCAAAATAAAGCATAATCAGATGCAGCAGCATCAGCTAATATAAACGTTACAGGGTCAGTTATTCACTGCCTGCATTGTGCCCTTCCTATCAACACCTAATTCATCCAGCGGTTGAAAAATTGGATTTGGCAACCTTCAGCACCCAACCTCCACCGAGCAAAGCCCGGGTGGTCCAACCTCACAGATCCAACATGACACAATGCACCTGAGCATTTTCCTTTCACATACAGCATCCTCTCATGACACCGCAGGCTCAATAAAATATAAATACTCCGACCACTACATCAAATTGAGCCATAAGTTAGCTAACCTCTGACCGCCCTTAGCTGGTCTTACATCGTAAAGTGATTTATTTTATGTGACCGCCTCGGCAGGTAACCGATAAAAACTGCTGAGATGCAAGTTAACTGCTGCGCCAGTATTTCTTTTAGGTTTACTATCCCTGCAGGCATAACTAACGAGGATTACGACACCGCTAACATTGTAACTTGGTTATTTATGTGATATAAAGTTTGGCAGGAATACTGAGTTGACAGACGTAAGTCCTCTAATCTTTGACATTTATGAAAAAATCATGTGTAACCGTCCCAAACTATGCAATCAACAGTATAGTTCTAGTTATAAAAAAAACAGGAAGAAAAGTTTAAAAGAAGCCTTTAAAATCTCATTTGCATAATTTTCTTTCACTTCTTCAGTGATCATTAAAGTCTACAGGAAAAATGTGCTCACTGAGCTCCAGACACTGTTGTCAATCCAATGGTAAGCAAAAAGTAAATCACCAAAACAAACTGCTGTTATGTCTGAATCTCGCTCTGCTGTAAATCAAAGACTGGCAGAGAAACACAGCATCAAGGCCCTATGATGGATTGTGTTAATTAACATAATATATAATAATCCACATCCATCCTCTTCCAGGTTCTCGCTAATTAAGTGTCTGCTAAGCTCTTATGGTTTAGTAAACATTTCACAGTATTATTTACGATAATGGCATTACGTGGAGAGACTGATGTCATTTGTGGTGACATTCAATTTAAAAAGGTTGCAGTTTGCAGATTGCTGCTGTGATGTACAGTTTTGTCTATTACTGCTATTCTTCACACACGCATGTAGCGGTATAACACGGGACTGTTGTGCTATTACACACATGTACATGCATGTGCCTAACAACCGAGCCTGGAGTTTCTGGGAAAACACATTTCAGGTCTAAGAGGGGAGGTAATTATCAGATTCATTCAGCACCTCCTGTTGAGTGGGAGCTACTATGACTGACTGGACAGCTGATGTTCCAGCTTGTGGCTTAATCCAGGTTTGCGACATGCCCCCCTCCCTTCTCTTTGCCCCCCTCCTCCTCGTTTCTCTGCACGCTCATTACAGATGCCCTACTTTGCTCGTGAGCCAGGAGAGCCGTGCTAGCCTCATTACAAACTCAGAAACCTCCCATCTTTTGCACCTTTTTTTTTCCAGACAAGATCTCCCACATTCATGCTTGTATTCCAGCAGCGGCATAAAAAAGCTTCATCAAACATGTATAAAGAAGTGGAGCTCACATCTCATCTGAATCTCAGTAACCGCTGAAGAGGAAGGTGTCGGCGATGGGAAGCGCCAGTGCAGATGAACAGGCGAAGAAAGAAGAAGGGGCGAGGGGAAAATGTGTTTTACTGGAAAACTGTGTCACTAATTCACAGGATTAATGCATATTCAACAGCACATGAAGGCATTTCTGTGACCCTGTTCGTTAAATGTTTACCTCATTAGCTCCCTTGTTGTCATGATGTTCTCTGTGTGGCATTTTGGATGAAAGGGAAATTATGCCACACAAAGACACGCTGTGACTGAGCAAGCCTCTGATTCAAAATTCACTAAGGATGCAGTCGTACAGCAAATTAAAATGTTTAGTCTTTTTTTTCTGTGTTTTTGCGTGTGTTCGAGACAAGATCGCTTCAAAGACTGAATTATAAGTTTGACAAATCCCAGGAAAGCATTCCAGTGAGTATTATTCTTATATTATCATTACATAGGTCTATGTTTCTTTGCATTAAAGGACACATTTTTAGGGAAAGATGCTTATTCGCCTATGACACGACTGGGATGATCACAATGATCAACATGTAGCTGGAGCCAGCTAGGCTAGTGTAGGTTAGCATTAAGACTGGAAACAAGGACAAACAACCATTCTGACTCTGTAGAGAGGAACCAAAATACGCCTACCAGCACCTCTAAAGCTCGCTAATTATATCATTAAAGCTTGTTTGTTTAAACTGCAAAAAAAAAAACAAAACAAGAAAAAGTGATGGCAAACATTTGTGGGGCTTTGTGTGCCAGACTGCTTCTTGGCTAGGAGCTGTGACTTCCTGGCATCTCGGCTGGTTGCCTGGCACAGTCCGGGTGACTGCAAGACTTCATGAACAGACACAACTTTTTAAGTTGGGTTTTTATCAGGATTAAACAAACTAGATATAAGCTACCAGTCTGCTAGCTCCAGCTACACATTGAAAAAGGAATACGTGTGTTTCCCCAAACTGGTCCATTGAAATCTCTTCTGAACGTCATCTCACACATAAAGCACAGTCCTGAAACCTGCTTCATCACAGCTTCAGCACAGCTATCATCCCGTTTAATTGAAGGCACACTGAACGTGTGGGTCATGTGACAGTTATTATACAGTTAACTCACTTCTCGCTGTCTCAAAGCAGGTATTTCATATGTTTCTGGTTAAAGGGAAACTTTCAACCAGTTTTGCATCATGACATTGTGAGTTCAAATGAACGATATTAAACTTCCCTCCGTGTTGCCTGCACCCAGAGCTCCCCGCTTATTTGCCAGCCAAAGGATTTTGCTAGCTGTAGGGCCGCTGTTTGAGCTGCAGATTGTACTTTCACATTTTTTGCACGCCTGCCTCGGACAGTGGGATCGAGAGAGGGGCACGAAACTCAGATCAGACTGTCAAACCAGGCAGTGCTCATCAAATATGAATCACGATTCTGTTGCTGCATCGCCCATTTCTCGCCTAAAATCTCTCCAGAAACACATTTTAGTGCTCTGTTTAGCTGTAATATATGACGACGTTTGCGACCAGGCCGCCGCTGCTTGAAACCAGATGAGCCAAAGCCAAGTGCCACCCAACTCGCAGTACATCAGCAGGAGTGTTTATTGGTCCGGTGCAGCTCATTGGATTCACGTTGTTGCATTTTTTTCTAGCATTTGAGTAAAAGGGAACACCACAGCCCTTTTTATCTCCTCTCTCTGGTCATGTAGCAGCAAATTTATAAAATATTTGAGTCTATCTACAGGAAAGACAGCCCAGTGTTACGAAAAGACCATTTTTCCGGCGGTGAAATACTTCCTTAAGGTCATACTGGCAATTTAAAGAGTGAAAAACAGGGAAGCTGCATGTGATGTCACTCCATTACACCGCATGCATGTTAGAAGTACATGAGGAAGTAGTTAGAAAATATCTCCTGATCCTTGTTCCACTCGTACTTCACACTTGCTGGCCTAAGCTGTGCATTGTGTGTACTGAAAAGGGCAGGCCTTGACAAATTGAATTTTTTCATCCTGCTTACCCCTTGGTCAGTGAATTTCATGTAGCAGGAGCTGCTTATTCTAAGAGCCTCCGTCTGGAGCAAGACGAGGCTCAGCGCAGAGTAGCCTTATGAGCGGTAATGTACATTCACGGGTGATTACCGAACATCAAAAAATCACACTGTAGCTACTTATCTGCGGTTTTTCTGTGCCTCTTTGAATAAACACTCACTTCATTTCAGCCACAGAAGCAAAACATAAGCAGGAGAATCACTTTACACACATGCTGGACAGACCAGTGGACGTATGACTGAAGGAGAGCATCGAAGACACGAGCATCAGACACAGACAAGCGTGAATCTGCGATCAAACACGCGCGTCCAACACACAGTACAAGCAAAACCTATTTGATAGTTTTATTCATAACATCAAATCCTCGCCCAGCCGCGGCAGCCACCTAACAACCGTGGTTTGATGTGTTATAATTATAACTTCTAGAGTTTGTGTGAGAGAGACGGAGAGAGAGACACACCGAGGCGGAGAGTGAGATATCCCACCAAGATTCCTCTGAAAGGCACAGAAGCTGAACTTCGTCTTCTCCAGCTCCTAATTTAACTCGTCAGGCAGCTCGCAGCTTCGGTGCTAGATACAGAGCAGGATTTACAAGCGCAGAGCTCACACTGTACTTCAGCATGATTTTGCCTCCATCTGCAGTGGAGCACACCTACCCCGAACAGCTGAGGCAGGTTAGAAAGATCACACTCGTAAATATTTCATATTCCTCAAACAGTGGTGAATAATACAGAGACCACGCCGTCGAACTCCCTGGTTTAGACAACATTCAGCGGTGCAGTGGAATTAGCTTGTAAGTGCTACATGGAAACAGCGTGAGCAATATTTTATCATAACAAACCTTTAAAGAAGCCAGCGCTAAGCTAACGTTCTATTCAGCTGTGCAGTTCATATAGAAATCTGTTCAAGCTCAGACCCTCCACCATATTCTTTTACTGACAGCCCTGCACTGTAAATAGACACTGACACAACCTAAACAAGTGTTTGCAGCCTGTCCTCTGGTTTTGTTATTGAACTGAAGTCAAAAGAGGCTGAAAAGCAGAAAAACACATTAAAAAAGTTAATGCTAAACCGCATCGCTGCTCCTCGCCATTAAGCTGAATTTAACTTCTCCCTGTCAATGAGCCAGTCTTCCAGGGCTCGTGTGAAACCTGTGACTACTTATCGCTTGTTGTCGCTGCCTCAGACTCAGAGGAACTTGATTGCACATTTATCACGTTATTAGGACTTGAGTTTGCCTATGATTGCCTCATACGCCCTTAAAAATAAGAATATGGAGAAAAAAGTAATCTAATCATCAGTTTCACGTCTGTACCTGACAATTACCAAAATGGTGCAACTTGTTGCAACCCATGCCCATTTTATAAGTGACAATGGAGTGTGATTACACAGTGGACAAGACGGTTTTTTGGGGGGTTCTAATGGGCTTTGCTTTGAAGTTTGAAGGTGAGTGGTTGCTGTTCACTGAACTTCACATTAAAGGGGATTTTCATCCAGCTCCCTCTCCCTCCCTTCCCTCTCGCGTGTCTGGAATTACACTCCCCAAGGGTAATCTAAAACATCTGGACAGGAGATATTCCACTTTAAAAAATTGCACTTCACATCTCAACGGACAGCACACACTTTATGCCATTACCTCAAATAAGCCTACTGAAAAGCACTTGGCACTAGTCCGAGCCAGTTTCTCCACATCTGAATTGAAGGACACGCTTTCAGGTGAAATTTGGCATTTACAGATTGTTAATATCATAGAACATATTTTACATTTTTTTTTTAACAGATACACTCCTTCTTGCTCTCAATCACTCACCAAACACCCCCTTGTTGGCATTTAGCACAATTTAGTATAAAAGCAGGCGGGCTGACACGATAAATAAAGGGATGTTGTTTTTGTTTTTTGGCAAACGAGTGAAGTGCGGCTGCACATCCACACAGTGCAGAAGAGCCAGAAATGCTGCCTAGACTTTGCGTGATGACATTTCTGGGTTACCTCTCCGAGCTGCGAGCGCACAAACCCACACAACTGCACGCACACACAGAAAAGAAACACAGTGTCTTCGGCACAGGTACTGTAATGGTGTGTTCAAATATAAGTTAAAACGCTGCAAACTACAGAGCTGATGAGTCTGGGGATGAGACGAACAAACAAATCCTCAGACACGTCTTCTACTCAGACTGAAAGGTGGATGCAAAGAGAAAAGTACAAGATGGAAGCAACTGGCACAACAGTGAACACTGACAAAGGAGAAAAGGGTTGAGTTACCTTTTTTAACCCTGGCATGTTTTAACCCTGGAGGCTCACGACTTCAATATGCCTCTAGAATAGGAATAAGTAGCCCACATCTCCTCTGGGCTTGTTGGAAGTAAGAACTTAAGCCACCTGCACCCATCTGATCTCAAATAAGTAGATTGGACTTATTGAGAATGCAGCGACGCTCCAGAGCCCAGAGACTTTATCAGACCAAAGCAAAGCTCATTGCTTTAACTCCACAATCTTATTTTGACTAAAGCAGGCTTAATGTCAGTCTGCAGCAACTAAAACACGCCTGTCCAATAAATACAAGCATAAATGTTGCAAGTATTGGGTTTATTTGAAGAATTACCCACAAAATCTCCTCCCATCACAAACTTAATATGAGCCTGGCCGGCCTACACACACCTGCTATAAAACTGAAAGCATCACACACACGTTGTTAGGAAAGAGTCTTTGAGAGATGGAAAAACTGTCTAAATTACAGGCGCGCACTTCACATAAAAGACATTTATGCCCTCACACACAGCAGATATTAGATCACAAAAATGTGCCAGGAGCTGGCTTTTTGTGTCAAGATAAAACACTGAAACATTCAAAGGTCTCTGAGTGATTACGACCATGCGTGAGCTTTAAACTCTGCCGAAAAAAAAAATTACATTTCCATTTTTAATCTCGCTGTCTGAAAGCTTTGGTCTCACAATAAAGCTTTAACGGGCTGAAACTGCTCGCACCTCCTCAGATTTACAGGCTGCTGCAGTTCCGCACTTAATCCAAAATAATTTATTCGGCTTATTGATCCGCTGTGGAAAGGTGGACTCTTTCACTCGTGGCCAACACTGATAATGAATGTCTGATGCTGTTCTGACACCTCCCTGACAGAAAGGGCGGGTCCAAAGCGGATCGGTATCCACTCACACTACAATGCAAAAATTGTGCTTGGCTCGCATAAGGAATGCAATGAAAATCCACCCTGATGCTTGTCAGTGCATTCCTCACAACTCCCTTCTCACACACACACACAGAAACATGCACAAGCCGTCTAGCAATATCTGAACGCTCTGACTCACTGTTTATGTGTAGAGGCAGATGCTTAAAAGAACAAAACAATTAAAAAAAAAAAGGCAAAAGAGATTCATTTATACAGTAATTACATGCCCGATTGTCGGAACAGTCTGCAGGCTTCAACTTGACGTGCTTTTTGTTTGCAGCGAACAGCTATTTAGTCAATACTTACTCTGGACCCTTGCTTGTTAAATTATATTGAAAATATAGCAGCTGCCATGCACAGAGCAGATAGATTGAAAGACTGTGTAAACACACCGTATACGTTAACGTAAACAGAGAGGGATGAAATTTGTGCTTTGCCATTTCATGCACAAGCAAAAGAAGCGGAGGATGAGGAACGCAGCTTTCGGAACGGAGCCAATCTAAATTTCTTTGCAGTGTATTTCTCAGATTAAGAGCTCTAATCTTATTGGAGTGTTGATTTCAAACATGCACAGCCGGTTTGATGATGCCAGGTTTGTGTGTGGCTGATAGAGGAGTCTAAACTAATGTTTCCTAATGCAATTAGCACGACGCACCATCACCGCCTCAAGTGTTATTGTAGAGAAGCTATATAACATACAGTGTTGTCTAATGTTACTTATTGCAATGAGCATTATGAAGGAACTGCACTGTGGAGAGTTTAACTGAATGTAAAGCCATGTTTGTGTTTGTATGTGAACTCACTGAGTCTCATGAGTAATTACCCTGGCCTCTATATTAAGTTATAGCAAGCACTGCAATATATATATATATAATATAAAATATATGTAAACATATATGTGTATGTGTAGAATTATATTACGTAACAGTATGGTTTCTTCTATAATAATTGGAAAAATAACTTCTGCCATATTCAATATCAAGAGTTCAAAACTTTATTTCAACGCTGCATTAAAGTCGGTTTCTCCAGACACACGTCCTCGCCTCAGCAAATAATTCACCTCTGGGTGATGCATTGAAACATTCGGGCTGCTAAAACTAAACTGACGGACATCTTGTGGTGGCCAGGTTTTTGAACTTGTGTGGATGCCATTGTAAACATTTCAGAAAACACACTACAATGTAGTTATCAGGCAAAGTAAGTGTCTTGTTTATAACTGAAATCAATGCATGGGGGGGGGGTTAACGTGCTCTTTAATCTTAAAATGCAAACGATGTTGGGTAATATGCATATGCCTCTGCAGAATTATAAGCGCCGTAGCTAAAATCTCACACAATCATTAATACCTATCATTTTGAGGGTGGGATTAGCCCCTCCTCATGTGGAGCGGAGCAGAGGAGAGACAGGAAGTGAAGATAACGTCGTTGGTACTGTTACAAAGAGGCTCTGTAGTGAAAGACATGCTAACTTGCTTACGGACTGGGTGTTTTTAATTGAGCTAAACCAGAGAATATTTGGTTAAAACAGACTTGTGATGCTGTTTTGCCTTCATTGTTCTCTGTCACGTTTGCTGGAAATGATGCAACGGAGCCCCAGTGCACCAGACTCCATGTAAAAAACAGCCTTTTAAATGCTGCCTTGCCTCCCAGCAACCTGTCATATGATACCTTACCAAAGGAGGCAATTTGGCCTTGTGTGCTCTGATTAATTTGGCATGCAGCGAACACACCAGTCATAATTTTGCTTGAATGAAAGCTTTCCCCCTGACATTTGCTGCCGGTGTTCTTCACCATTGTTTTGGAAGAAGGAAATAATGGGAGTAACAGGCGAACCAGCCATAAAAGTGATGTACCTTCTTTCAAAATAGGTGCTGTGCAGTGGATCACATGCTCATGTGAAGGTTGGTTCACGTGGATTTCAAAAAGTCTTCGGCGAGTCTACGCTGACATGTGAGCAAAGAAACTTTAAGGCATTAGCACAGCCATGTACAAGCACCCACTGACAGCAGGACTGGCTACCATGCAGTAATGTTGAATAGTGTTTAAATGCGCCTGCTGCATATTGCATGTTAAAAATTATTTGTCTAAACAACAATTTAAAACCAACTGTGGCATAAAATTCCATTACCTCCTTCAGGCTAAGTGTGTTCTGTCTGGATGGCTCTGGATGTCTCTTTATATGTATTTCTCTTTATAAGACCTGACTCAGTAAAGCAGTGAGCCTCAACAAACTCATGAACAATCCCCAACAATATGTTATAGCCGTTAGAGTGCATGATTTGCCAGCAAGTTATCATAGAACTTCATTATCTGCTCTGCTCGTGCCTCCCAAAGTTGAGTCATTAATCGTGACCGAGTGGGATTACTTAAAACCAGCATGTGGTCTTATGAATGCTCAAACTATGACAGGGTGGGCTGCTGCACATTCTTCCCTGAAGTACGCTCAATATGAAATGACACTACAAACGAAACATTCGTATAATCTTTTTGCTGTTTCACAGGGCTCTTTCCGCCTTTTTTTTTCCCTTCCTGGCACAGTCACGGTCTGAATTTTGACACCGGCATTAATAGAGTGCTAAGAAGGTCGCTGCTTAAGCCAGCCTTCATAATGTTACACGCTGCTTTTAGCAGACGTTGGACCTTTAACGTGACTGGAAAAAGTCAGAATCAGTGTTTCCAAGTTTTGTGAATAGAAACATCAGGCATGGATTTAAAGATTAGGGAAATACAGGCAAAGGCTTGTGTGAAAAGAGGGCCGATCGGTCTTTGTGTTTGTCTTCTGTGTGTGTGATGTGTTTAAACACGAGCTCTTTTCACTCTCTGATACACAAATGCAGAGTTGATGAGCCCGAATCACCCTGAAAATCTAGAACTGGGCCTAAAGCGCAGCACGTGGCCAATGCCAATATTTGGGTTGAGGGAGACACACATGACTGGTGAGGTGATTAGTCAATTACAAGGTGAAAATCAGACACAAATACACAGCGACGTGGTCGTTTTGTTTCCGCCTGAAGGCTTATGAGCATCAGACAACTTATTTTACCACCGTGCTGCCCGTCCTCATCTCAGGGCCATATTCAGGTTCTCTGGTAAGCACTTCCTCAGCGTGTGTCCTTGCAACCTCTATAACCGTCCCTCTAGTGCCCTCCCAATAAGTCAAGCATGAAATACAGGCAGGACAACAGAGGCCAGACTACAGCGGAGACAAATAGCACCGTATCCATTAACTTGTCAGCACAGGAGACAAATGAACTCTCCTTCAATTATTAATGGAATTAAAGAGCATCTGCGTTGACAATGAATAGCCCAATCAAGTTCTGCAAACCTGCCAAAAATAAAGACAGTAGCCAATGGCAGCACAGCAGCGTGGGAAGGCTTCGTGGAAGGACTGACTCCGGTGTTCTGATAGCCCGTGTTGCATTGTCTTACGTGAGGGTTGTCGTCCAATGAGTTGCTTCGATTCCTCTGGTTATCACGGCTGCTGATCTGACAGAGGTCTGACCTCCCTCGACTGATTGAAGACTGTGCCATTTAAAACCGGAGTGAAGGGCACCGTAGAGGTAGGTTGCACGTCATTGTTATTAAAAGTCACGTGTCTCTCAACCATAACCTTCAGTGGGCGGTGATGTAACGGGCTTTTAAACAGATTGTTATCATCTGTGTGCATTTAACGTCTATTAAGACACGTTTCATCAACTGTTGGCAAACACAAGATCTAGTTGTTTTTGTGGAAGAAGCAAATACTAGGGCTGCAACTTGTGATTATTTTCATAATCGTCTAATCTGCAGAGTATTTTCTCTGTCTAAAAACAGCTCTAATTTCCCACAGCCAAAGAAAATATATTGACATTACTTCCTTTGTTTGACCAACAGTCCAAAACCTCCAAATATTCAGTTTACAATCAGATGCGACAAAGAAAAGCAGCAAATTATCACATTTGAGACGCTTTAACTTTTTGTTTAAAAATTACCAAAAAGATCAATCGACAATCAAAATAGTTAATTTTCTGTGCTTTGACTGATCAACTAATCAACTGTGCTGCTGCAGTAAACTGTGCACAAATCTGTCATATTTCTGGAGTGATCATACTTCAAATAACTCATGACAGTAACGGCCCACCCTGCATATACTGTAGTCAAATGACGCGTCTGAGGAAAATTTGATTTCATGTAATTTAATTAGTGCTGCGTCTGAAGTTAGATGGCTCCATGATGTCCCGAGCAGTATAAAGTTACATCCAGCCAACATTTCCATGCCTCATGTTTCCAGCCAGGTCGATTGTTTATCCAAATGTACCAGATGCAGCAAGCAGGCAAGTCAGCCTTCGCCTCAAGTTTTAAACAGACAAATCAACAGTCTGCGAGCACAATGAGGATCTCACCGAGCCAATCTCAACCCACAATCGCTCTAGAAATGACAGCTTCTTTGTCTGTGTCAAGCGAGTGAAATCTGTGAGCGAAATGAACGGTGACCAACAACATAATACTAATCATGATTCACCAATAGCAGACAATCACATCGCCTCTCCAGATGGCTGTCCATTTGCCTAAAAGGCTTTAATTGCGCAGCCATTATAACAAGACTGAGACTCAAAATTAAGATGCATAAAATTCATTAAAACTGACTCTCTAAACAAGCACAAAAGCATCTTACATTTCCATACAGAGGGCCCACTGGTGCAGTCATGTGCTTTGTCCAGATTCCCAAACAATGTGTGAGAGTCAGCACCAGTAACGAACCGGAGGAAGTGATGTATTGCACACTGACTTGGAACAATGCAGTCTGTTTTACCTGAAGGCGAACGTTTCTACCCCATCAATTTGTGTCAGTGGACAGAGGCGCCCTGTGACATCCTCAATAGAGTGTTTGTTAGCAGCTGTCTCTGAAAACACCTGCTACCTTAGAGCCACAAGAAAAGGTTAGCACAACACAGCCTTTGTACAATTATAATAAGATTTCTAATCACCACGGCGCCGTCTGTCTCCTTCTTTATGGCAGGGAGTCTGGAGCCCTTTTCAGGCTGACTCTGGGATGTTCAAAAATCAAACAACATCCAAGTTGTGTTGCTAAAATAGCTACCAGGGTGACCACTGTGGCTCTAAGATCAGATCAGATATTGTTAACACCCTCCATCTGCTCCTAAAAGCAGCCCCTCACTGTGAATGAGGTTACAGCTTTACTCCTCTAGGAAACAGATGTACAAAAATCCCTTTACAATACCATAAATTTAACTGGGATATGATTAATTGAGGGACAAGTTCAGGGTGTATTTTTAACTCACTGAGCCTTGAAAGGAGCCGACCCACGGCACCACAGCTCCCTGCTTCTCGTCTGCATTCATTATGCCAGCCTACCGGGGAGTATCACGTCTTGTGACGGCTGACTGTGAGCTGACACTGCAAGGCTTGGATAGCCTCAGAAAGTCTGCTTAAGGCACTCTCCTGGTGTAGAGACAGAGGTCTGTCTGACATGTGTGACTCCTGAGGCAAGCACGTTGCTAAATGAACAGAGACAGGGAGGATGGCATGACCCACTTCCATAAGGGCTACACTGCTTTCTTTCCACAGATCCCACAGGTACTGTTCTGCACTGTTCATGGAAAATATACAGCAGGCAAAAGCTTTAATATTCCCAACACCAGAAAACTGGAAGGGCAGAGCAGAGGGGGGTGAAATCATTTGAATGCTGATTCAGAGGAGCAGGTGAATCTATGAGCTTTGAGACACCTTCTCTCAACATAAGGCAGCCTGACAGTTTTTGTTCCCACATTAGACTCGTAATGCACAATTGACCTTCTCCTGGTGTCAGCAGCAGTACCGCGATGCAACTAATACAGGAGGCTCTCTGGCGTATCTCCCCTAAGTGATAGCATCTGGGTCTGTCTGAAGCCCACATGCGAGAAATCTTCCCATTAATCTCTTTGTTTCTTCTCTTAATTCAGTTTGTGAGAGAAGGAAAAGTGGCGTCATTTCTGTCTTAAAGGACCGGAGCCGGACCTGGACGCAGGGCTTCTTCCTATCCTGAGGAAGCATCACAGAGGAGCGAAGCACACAGCTGAAGATCATCACCGGGAGGGCGCGCAAAACGCTGGAGCTGTGCACATTTCCACCTTAAATGTGCGCGTCTGATGCACGGGCTGATTTTATCACAGAGACATTACGCACCGATTAAAGAGAAGAAGAAATGTAAGCATCTGTTTCGTCAACTCAAACAAGTGTCCTTTAAACACAAGTAAACCAATTAACTAACGAGTCGTGCGCAGATTGCAAGCGGTAGTTTTCTATTTCCACACCGCGCTGACAGGCTGCGCGCATACCGCAAACAACACAGGCTCTCCGCGGGCGCACAACATTTTGATCTGGGCCCCCTCTCATTTAAATAATCGATCCGCTTGGTCACTTTCAAACTGTAAATATGCTCCGATCGCTATTGATCAGTTTGTGGTACTCGCACACCACAGGGCTGGTCGGGTGAAGATGTTTAGAGACCGATAATGACAGCTAGTCACTTTTCCACTCACCTTTCACATGCTGCGGGACAGCGGCGCTCAAACACAGGGCGATGGAAAGGAGAAGCGGTCCCATCCTCTCTCACGACAAACGGGGCTGACTTCCAAGGTGACGGAGACGCGGTAAAAAATCACGGAGCAAAAGCCAAAAGTTGTCCCTCCTGCGCTCTGGATGGGCTGCGGGATCTGCCCCGGGAGCTGTCGGTGTATGTCCTCTCAGGTAAAGTCCTCCTCTGTGATAAAGTCGGCGGAGAGACGCCCTCGACACCTGGATGTTCTTTTCTTTTTTTTTCTTTTTTTTTTCGTGCAAGAGCAAGTGAAGTGTGCCTGGCGGCTCCCCCTGCGCTGCTGCTTCCCCCGCTCCTACCGCAGTAGTGCGATGTAGTGGAGAGAGCGACGTGTGCGCTCAAGGCTCCCGGACAACTGCCGTCAAGACCGCTTGAGTAAGAACAATCATCACTTCCGGTCAAAACTTCCAAAATAAATAAAAATTACTTCATTAGTATTCAAAATACGCTGCATTTAACTCCTAGAAGTGCAAAAGGGGTTAATAGGTTTTACAGTTGTTATTTCATTTCATTCTCCTTTCGTGTGTTTTTCTGCGTGGATTGCAATTTTTAAGATATGAATACGCATTCAAGCACAAACTTTCACCAGCATATTAAATGCATTATTTTAATTTACTGACATTTATACATCATGGAGTCCATGATTTAACTTTTTTCCCCAAAGTAAAAAACGAAAGAAGGGAAGAATAAGATTTGTTTTGAAGATACAACGACCTAACATCCGGGCTAGGCGCCGCGCATTGACGCAGCCTCAGGGACAGTCCGTTTGGCTCACCGGAGGATGTGCACTTCACGGTCAGTCACAGCAAACCGACTGGGGCGCTGTCTCGCTGATGGAGACGACTCTCCCTCCTTCCTCCCCCTCCCTCCTCCTGAAGCACCTCCAAAACGCCTGCCGGGCTGGGACTTTAAATTGTGTATAATCAGGCTCTTCAGCCTTTCCTTACCCTCTTTTTTTTTTTTTTTTTTTTTTTTTTTTTTTTTGCTGTTTTAACTCCCATGGCTTCCTTTTCAAGCCCAAAGAAGCTGTTTCAAGTACCTACTCTCTGGAAAGCCTGGTTGGGTTTTAAAGTGCAGATCTTAACCCTCCTGTTATGTTACGGGTCAAATTGACCCGTTTTAAAGTTTGAAGATCTAGGAAAAATAGTTAAAAGTATTTTTTCAGTATGAAACTTCTTCTGCTTGCCTTAATTAGCGTAATGAACATATAAAATGAAAATGGTTCATCTCACATATTTGCAACCACCCCCTGCATGTTTATATCACATAGATACTGTTCGGGTCAATTTGACCCGGGCAGTCAAAGTGGAGGTAAAAGGGTGTCAGAAATGTCAGACTATTTCTTTCTTTGTAACTGTGAGACATATTTCACCATATTTCACACACACACACACACACACACACACACACACACACACACACACACACACATACACACACGTACACACACACACACACACACACACACACACACACACATACATACAGTGCAGGTGTTATGACTTTTGATGGGAGCCATTAATGTTCTTGTGGGAAAACTCCACATTCAGTTTTTGTTTTTTGTTTTTTTTTGGGGGGGGGTCTCTGCATGGGAGTCCTACCAACATTACACTCAGAATTTTACAAAATGACCAGCAGAAGCAAAAAGATGACAGTCCAGGAGGCTCTGGAAGTCATCTTAGATCATGAGGAGGATGTGTCTGAAAACAAAGATTATCTTGAGCTCAACTCTGACTCTAATGATTCTGATTTTGAACCAGATGAGGGAATTGCTATTCCAATTCCTCCAAGCAAGACATTCATGTCAAAAATGGTGAAATACAGTGGTCTTCATCAGTGGCGTTGCTCAGGTCTATTGGGGCTCCAAGCAAGAAATCCCTGGGGCCCCCACCCAATCTGTGCACACTGCAAAAATGTGATGTTTGCACACATAAATGCACAATTTCTGGGACATTTGAATGAGATGAATACTGAAAAAATAGATTAGTGGTTCTCAAAGTGAGGTCCAGGGACCAACAGAGGTCCCTGAAAGCCCAGGCTTATCAATAATCGTTGTTGTAAATAAGTGGCCGGGTGCTCCAAGCAACTGCCTGGCTTGCCTGTCCGCAAGCCCTGCCCCTGGTCTTCATCTACAAATATGTGTCAGGCAAAACTGTCTGCAGAAAATATAATAAAGACAGTGCCAGGGCCCACTAGGATGGCAGTGACTCCTGTGACAGACATCAAGTCAGCTTTTGAGCTGGTCATGCCTAATTCAATCCAGAAAATCATTCTGGAAATGACTAATCTCAAAGAGAGCCGTGTTTTTGGCGGAGAATTGGAAGGAGCTGGACAAAACACATTCAGACGCGTATTTGTGACACCGCACATCCAACGGAGGCAGCACCTACCAAGGACCCCAGCCGCTGCAGCCACAGCGAGGGAGATCCAGGAGAGGACTGCACCTAGTACACCAGTGCATGAGGTAAGTAAGTAAGTGTGTGTGTGTGTGTGTGTGTGTGTGTGTGTGTGTGTGTGTGTATAAGTATATGGGAGCGCGTTGTGTGGGATCAACAGAAAGACATCATAGTAAAGTGATTATGGTCCTCTTGTTTCTAGGTTGGGGGAAAAGGAAGAGGAAGAGGTGCCAGGTCTGCAGGCCATCTGATGATCAACACAAGCATGACCTGTTCACACAGGTGCAAAATTCATTTGCACAAAGCACAGTGTGGTGACATGTCACTCCTGTGCTGTGTAGATGTACAGACAGATGGACAGACAGACAGACAGACAGACACACACAAACACACACACACACACACACACACACACACACACACACACACACACACTTGTTTTGTTCATTTCTGGTTCACAAGCAGTGCATGTGTGTAAAACAAAATTGAAATGTTATGTTTCAATGTCATGTAAAACTATTGTGTTTTATGTGTTGGTCTTTCCAAAGTAATAAAGTGGTGAAACATTAAAAAAGTTTGAACATGTATTTTTTTTTTTGAAAAACGAGTGAATTATCCTAATTGAACCATTAATTGTGAGAGGTAAGGAACACCATTGCACTAAACATTGATAGAATAGTTAGTAATGGAGTTAGTAATGAAATATTAACAATACTTATTAGGATTTTTTAGGTTTCAGACACCTTTTTGATAGTTAAACAGGTACCGGGTCAAATTGACCCGGGAACATCATTGCTGTTCCTCACAAACGAACATAACAGGAGGGTTAATTCCACTGCAAAGATTCAGTCAGTCAGTTCTGTAGTTCCTGACTCAAGCTGCTCATGAACAGCATTCATAAATATATGTCTTTAGGTCCTCTGTGGACATCATATATATGATGTCATCCTAACATTGGTCACTGAGACAAGGAGGTCAAACTTTAGGGTGTGCGCCCGTAGTACTACTAGCTGCTTATTTTCACACCAATCTCAACAATTTCAAGGCCTCAAAGCCTCAAAGGTCACTTCAGCTGCTCAGAGAAAGGAAACACGATCTGATGCTCTTACAGAAAGGATTTTGCTAATGGCTATCTCATGATTTCCACCTGTCCATCCGTTCAGACACCACTGCACAGGCGCTGATGAACTAGGATGTACGGTGCTGGAGGTACCTCACTGAGCGGTGGCATTTTAAGAATGAGATTATTTCCACAAGGGTGGCATCGCACTGATTGTTCATGTGTCGTGTGATATTTCAGCCACCACTGATTGGATTTTGATTAAACTTGGGGGTTAAACGAATCTGACAATTGCACTTAATTACACTGTTGAACCTATGGTGGGGACCGTCATTACAGGGCAAATCAAGAGCTATTTTTTGCTGTTCATGTTGAAAATATTAAGATGTTAGTTACAACAGTGGTCTCTTGCAAGGACATGCAGTTTTAGATTTGATGTCATCCTCATTTATCATAGGTCAGTAACTGGTCATTAGGGAGAATGCATCATTTTTAAGGGACATCACGCATCCTGGTCAACACTTGTGACCTCAGTTTCCACACGTTTTAGTGAAAATGCTCCACAACTGCAGAGAGAAGAGGGCAAGGCTCAGACTTTAAGCTGATGTCATCATCCACCGCTCCATAGCTATCAGTCTGACCTTGAGGTGTTTTCGAGCTCCTCATAATGAATCATGAAAGATATCGAGTGTCTTATGGTATAATGTAGATAGAGACCTATAACTGTATGCACTTGGTCAAGACCTATAAATCATCCGCGGTGCCCACAGTAAAGTCTGCTATCATCTTAATGAGACGTCGTCCTCTATTCCTGCGATCGCGGCGCCTCCCGTTGTTTCAGGTTTCCAGCCTCTGTCTCCACAGCAGATCATTTTTCGGGGAAAATCTCTTTAAAACTTATTATCACGAAGGAGGATTATTAATGAGAAGATAACAGCTGGTTCCACTGGTCCCAACTTATGAAACCTCTGAAAATATCTTATGCTAATTCTGCGTATGAAGACACTGACAAATGGTGTTATTTTACTAGTATTACCTTTTCTTTGGAGTTTGAGTAAAAATTCACTCAGATAAACATAAAATCCATTTTCATTTGACAAGCTAGTGTGCATTTACGGTGATAAAAGAGGCACAAAACTCCCCCATTAGGCTTCAGTTTCACAGCGAGAGAAAAAAATCAAACAACAGAGAGATGATCAGAGCGGATTGGTCACCAGCACAGCGGCTTGCTGGTAAATCTGTAGACAAGCCCAGGCCCCTTGACCTCCTCCCAGTCTCCACCATCAGCCTACACACTGAACCCAGCTAAAGCCTCCGCGCCTTCTAAACCTCGTCACAGCCGGTCCAGCCTTCGAACTCAACTCTTCTCATCTCCTTTGCCCTTGTTTTTCCCCCCCGGCTTGTCGAGAGGCTGCAGCTCAGACCAGTGAATCCTCTTCAGCTCACATCCATCCTCATTTAGGCCACAGGGACCCATTTAGGATGAGCAACGGGCTGGAAAACACAGTGACCTTCTCATATTTGACTCATTTACTGCTGTTTTTATTTCGGCCACTATAAAACGGGCGCCGTGTTTTCATTTCGAGCAAAAGTTACAGAGTTGGAGAGGAGTGGCTGATGTTTCTCCTCCGGCAATAATCCACACCTTGAAGGGCACCGAGATTTTATCCTTTCATCCAAAGGGACAGAGGGGGCTAAAGCACCTTAAGGATGCAGACATAATCTCAAATTGAAACTTCATGGGCGAGGAATCTATGAATTCAGACTGTGAATGTACTATTGGCATGAGGCTTTATTATCTACTGTGCCCTCAGCATTTTCATAACCACAATTTTAATGAGGTTAACCTCTTTAAAACAGTGGATAAGAGGATAACCACTTTTTTTTCTTCCTTGCCTGTCTGTGGTTCTGTCTTCTCCCCTTTTCTCATTCCCTCCGTCTCTCACAGGGAGGGAGACGAGGTTTTTCATATCCACTCTCTCCCTCTCTCATCTCCCATGTCTCCAGGTTCTCGTGCTCTCCTTCCCAATCACACTGCTCGAGTCGTGTTCAAGGCCTCCCTCTTTCTCTGCGAGCTCGCCACAAAGACAGTCTAACAAAGGCCTGAGGCAGAGAAAGAGAGAATGAGAGACAATAAAGGCAGAGGGGTGGCGGTGGTTGGAAGGGCGGCGGTGGTGGTGGTGGTGGTGGGGGGGTGCACAGAGTAGGATGGAAGCAGCGAGATAGTAAAGCAGATGGATGAAGAAAGTGGGAGAGACAGAGAGAGCGAGGGGCAGATTGAGACAGTAAGAAAGGCAAGCAACACTAAATTAGATGCTCTTGGAGAAGAGACAGTGAATTAATTCCAAAGAGAATATTGCATTGTGTCTTCTTTTCCTTTCCTCTCTCAGCATTGGGACGCAGAGCGGAGTTATGTGTGTCCCCCAGCAGGCTCCTCTATTCCTCTCCTCTGTTCGTCCCCGGCCGTTGATACTGGCATCAGCTTTCCCTCTCTTTGTCATTCTGCTTATTATTATGCTTTTTTTCTGCAGCAAACACACGGAGTGCTAGCATTACAAACGCGCCGAAAACGAGGTTTTGATTGAGGCTATGATGTGACGCTCAGTATAAAACCGCTTTGAACATTTGGGCATTTCATCATTGAAAATCAGACAAATTACTCAACTGCTACAACCGCACAGCTTCTCTAAATTAAAAAAAGAGACAGAAATAAACAGATGTGAAGATGCTGCATTCACATCCACAGTATTTCTATTTTTTGTCATTCTGCAGTGTCATCCATTGATCCTCTTTTTAGACTTCTGGAGTGAATGAACCATGATACACTGCCTCACAAGGAACATTTTCCATAACTCGCCCCCACTGTGTCACCATAATAACGATGATTTGCCACTGTGCACCCCATCCCATCTGTTTCCACTACGACTACATCCAAGGCGGCAGTCTGGTGGTTGCCTGAAACCCTGGTCAGAGCCCCCACATCCAGAAACCTGCATTTCTTATTTAAAGTACGGCTGGAGAATTATAACATTTGGCGGCTGGGTTTGCTGAGTAGTCAGCTACGCTCCGCTGACGTTCCACTCCACAGCGTTTTTGTCAGTTTGTGCTGAATGCATAATAGAGTGATATATATCAAGTTCTACTGAATGAATGACACAAGCTTTCACACTAGCTAAGCTCCCCTTTTTATAGTTTATTGCCATTGTTTAATTAGGCAGGAGTTTAGCCTTTGACTTCTGTTCAGACATCTCTGTTGTGATTTAACATCTGACAGAACTGACTGATGTCCAATGTGCAAGTTGTCCTATAGTCAGGGGTGTACGTAACTTTTTCACCCCACACATGGTCTTAAAAAGACACAACCTTCCTCGCTGTTCTACCTGTATGGTAGATAATGAAGATGCACCTCCCAGTCCCTGGGATAAGCTGTCTACATCCACAGGTCGACTGTCTGTGGTCACCCCCTGCACATCGTGGTCACCCCCTGCATGACAACGATGTGCAAAGCAAAACATAGGATGTGCATGTTCAGTCGTTTGAAATGCTCGAAGTAAAACATTACACGCAGCTTGCCATTGTTCTTCATTCAACTCATTTCACCATTTAATGAGCCAAGTGAGCCACAGGACTTTTCAGCTTGGCTAGCTTGTTGTTAGCGACCCTCATTTTGTGTTTATCAATGAATGACTGTAATTCTTTGATCCTATGTAAGACGCTCTTGTTTTGCGTGCTAGACGTGGATGCGAACGCCATATTTTGTGCCACATTTCGGTGCAGTCATCGTTGGCTTCAAGACACGACGCATCTTCCTCTGCGCGGGATTGGTTTGACGGTGGCTGCTTCAATGTCTGCTGTTTTTTTGACATCTTTCACAGTAGACAACTTCATTGGGTCAAATGTGATGACAAGAAATGTGTGTCAACGCTGAACCGACGACCAATGACAGCTGCTGCCTGGTATGCAAAGGTGCATTTTGAAACAAATGACGTCACACATTTCGGATATTTGTCACCGTGTGCCTGCACCATATATACTGAACATCTGCATCAGTGGCATGCTTTCCCTGTTTCTAACGCTTTAATTCAGCGCAGCATTAGTCATCTGAAAATAATTTCATTTCAAACAGGCTGAAGATAGCAATAATCACCAAATTTAGGATGTGGAAACAAGTGTTTCAAACAGTCAAATATTCACTGTTTAGCTCTGCAGGGCTCCTTTTAACTTAACTCCACAGATTCGTCAAATCAAGAAGACTTAGCAGGGTGTTGCTTTAACAGGCTCAAATTTCATGCTGGGCTTTATGCAGCTTTTAATTACAAACAGCTTTGTTTATTCAGTTTTCCAGGATTCTGTTTCGAGTATAGTTTGTTTAAGAGCATCTCTCCCCCCTTTAAGTCTTCAGACACATTCAGATGTTGTATATAAATGCTGAGGATAAACTTTTACCTTCAATTTAAAGACTATAAACCTTTACCTTCAATTTAAAGACTGAAAAAATGTGTAGAGATATGGAATGCTTCACCAAGGACTTAACATCAAAACCTGCGGAAACACACACTGCAATCATGAGACACACAACTGTTGTACTTTGATACAAACAGACCGAACAGGCCATGGTGACGACACACAGGGGTGGCTCTTTAAGTCTGTGGGTCTCAGCAACTCATTTTTGCTCACGGCAACGCCACATATCAACAAAGGCAAATGGCTCGGATGGACTATATTTCTTGTGCAAAGATCAATACGCCATTCACCTGCTCGAGACAGCAGGATTTATAATGTAACGATCTGAGTCATGAGGAAGTCGTCCCATCCGCCTCCTCCACCACCACTGATCATCAGAGACTTCAGTAAACACATGAGCACCACCAACCACCCCAGAACACCCCCCTATTCTTCCCTCCTGTCGCTCATCTGTAATTATTTGTTAACTATTAGAACAAGATCCAGCAAAAGTCCACTAAACATTATCATATGGGCCAAGAGGAGTCTTTACTGGTTAAACGTGTCGACTGAAGTGAGTTAATTACAGCTTGCTTGGTTTGATTTGATCAGCATGTTCATCAATCAACTGTTCCATTGCTGATAGGTTGATCGAATCAACAGCCGCGGTGGTCTGAGGTGTTTGACTCTGCTCTGCTTTGCATCTTTTCAGCAGTAAATATGAAGAAATGCAGACAATGGGAGCTGGGGTGAGTGATACACATTTGATACAGTTTAACTGATGTAAATGCTCGTTTTAGCAAATTTGAAAATGAAATTTCGTCACATTTTGTTATGAAACATGAAGATAAATTCATAAATTTAGGTATTGGTGATGAGTATCTTTTCTGACAAGAGTTATTAAAGGCTGTATTTTTTTTGTGCAGTGATCATAAATCTTGTTTCAAGTTTGCTTTTTGGCAATAAGCAGTCGCAGCTGGCCCTTGTTTGCCCTCTGCGCTAACCTCAGTCTAGACAAACCTCTTAAAATCTATTCAGCCAAAACCAAAAATATCTGGAGAAAACTTGAGTCATAAAGAACTTGGGCTTTGGTTTGGATCTTTCTTAATGTAAGAGCTGCAAAGTCCGTGTCTGGAGGACGGAGCCACACGGGTGAGTCGCTGTCTTTGAAGAGTGAGATCACATTTTTAGCCAAAGCAATAGAATCAATCACGAGAACCATTGGTCTGTGCCACAACTGCCTGAAAATAAATTGTATCAGTGGTAATATGTGAGGGATAATGGTAGGGGGTTTCAGGTAAGGAGACATCATGCCTCAGTGAACTGCTTATAAAACCATTTACTGAGGCTACTCAAGGCGTCTGTTCCAGTGGAACCATAGAAAGTACTTACTGACACCCAGAGGGGCCCACATATTATTAAGCTGCACACAAAAGGCATTTGGGAATCGTATTAATGCGTATTTGTGTGTTTATTGCTTGTTGCGTAAGCATGCGTGTGGATTATTTGCTTGCGATTGCGTGTGTTTGTGTAGTACTTAAAGTGTCATAAAAAGGCCACATAGACAAATAAACATTCTGTTTTATGGCAGTATGCCTGGAGTGCTAAAACTATTATTCAATACCTCTTAGGATACCTAAACTACCCATTTCATCAACATGGCTGACTGTCTGTGTAAAGAGCATGTACACACATGTCGTTCATGATCTTGAACAGGCGCTTTGTGTGAGTTATTTTAGTCAAATGTAGTTCAGGGTAAACACAGGAAGAGTTTGACACTTTGGGAAAAAGCATTATTAGTTTTCTTGCCAAGACTGATATTGATTTTATATTGATTGATCCCACTCTCGTGTCTGTGTGCTAAAGCTGTTCCCTGTAGCTCACTAACTTAGCTTAGCATAAAGACTGCAAACAGAGGGAAACAACTAGCCTGACTTCATCCAAAGGGAAGACAATCTGCCTTCCGGCACCATTCTCCATTACATGGGGGGTTATGTGCCAATCCCTTGGCCAGGATTATCCAGTGATTGCCTGGTAACTGGCGACCTAACCCTACGTAAAAAGACGAATTATATTTCACTTTTTCTTTTTAAACTGTTTGTACAGATTAAATGACCATCAGTGAGTTGTCCATCTTGCCATCTAGAGCAAATATGCATATATCCCAAAATGTCCAACTCTTCCATTAACACCCAGTAGGCTGACTTCTTTCATTTATAGTCTCTGATTTGGAATGCATACAATGTTTCAGACATTCAAAAAAATCTAAAATCTAATCTGACTTTATTCAGGTTTGTGAGCACCGAACTGTACTGATGCAGAATATACAAATGTTAAAAGATAGAAAACACACACAAACACCAAGAACTTAGCAATAGACTGTTTTTAACGTGCCAGTGCAGCGGCCTCTCCGCTAGTTGCCCGGTGGCTCTTCTCTGCCGATGATAAAGGGAACACCTGGGTTTGGATCTTGCAGAACTGAAGTCATTCGGTTCAAACGATATTACACTAAATGTTTCTGTGCCTGTGAGCACTCATAAAGCTGTTTTTCCCCTCAGAGCCCGGGCACGACGATGATGATACATCTTATGCCAAAGCACATGCAGTCACCCCGTGGGTGGAAAAGGAGGAGATGAAAGAGAGAAACAAGAGGTGACACTTCACATCAAGCTTCCATTTATAGAGAGCAAACAACAGCATCACAGTGTTTACTTACTCACGTGTGAAAACTTTTTATGCTACGCTGAATTATTGAATAACTTGAGGAAGGTTTTGACAAACTGTAACGACAGCAAATGTCACAGAATACTAAATGTCAGCTGGGCTCTTATTTTAATTGCATTGCTCAATTTTTTGTGGGAGGATGTTCAGCTTAGATGAACTTTTTCTTGCAAACATCAGAATCAAAATCAGAATCGGGTTGCAGGTAATAGGTTTTCACACACAAGGAATTTGTGTCGGTCCATAGCAATAAACATAGTGGGAGAAAATATAAGATGAAGACAACAGTATGTACTGCAAAAGTACTTATTCAAATGACTGCGCTGTATAGTTTTGTGCAGAAATGTGCAAAAATATTGATGATGTTCGATTCAGATGTGCAGACTTACCATTAATGTGCATTAAAGAGTGTGTGTGTGTGTGTGTGTGTGTGTGTGTATGTGTGTGCGCGCGCACTATGTTACTGAATGTCAAAAGAGTATGTTTAATAGGTTACTAACTGACAAAGAAAGCTGTGATGACAAGTGCCTTGAAAAATGAAACAGACAAGAAAGAGAAAGGAGCTGAGAACAATCCAAGGTTATTTTCTCTTTTGACGTGCACCCCAAACTAAGGACCTCATTTATAATGGAAACAAGCATATGGGTATGTTCAACAATCCAATGCCCTTGTATTAGTATGCTATAGAGACATTCCTTTAACTGGTATTGATAGAGAACTGTGCCCAGGAGACCAGCATCCTTGAAAAGCTGTCTTTTCATGGTAGGCAATCATCCAGAACAGAGCAGATTTTTTTGTAGTTTTCAATCTTTGGAACACTTTAGGTTGAAACCAATCAAAAATGCAATGCCCTGACATGCACTCTGCAGGTTTATTCGCACAAACAGTGGGAAGGTAGATGTTAAGGATTAATCCCAGCATCACCATCGAGTGCCTTGGCAAAAACTATTAAAGGATCAATAAGTTAAGCAGAGCCAGGATGGCCACTGACATGACAGCGCCATTGGTCCCTGGGTTACGATCGATATATCGAGCCTGCTCGCGGCTACTGTCCCCCTTTCCTCCATGGATTCTTCCAGCATCACGTGGTCTGAGGCTGAGCACTGTAAGATGATAGCTGTCAGGGAATGTTTGTGTCCGTTCTCACCCAGCCAGGCATATAAAAGTAATGTTTATGCACCCCACCGGAATATGTAAATAATTCAGAGGTTATGCAAGCGATTGTCTCGGCTGCGCCTGTGCCAGGCAGCCAGAAACTCTCTGCTAGAGTACCCCGTGCACTTGACATTTCTCCATTCCCATTCAAGAGCCATCTTAGAGCAACGTAAGCCGTCCACAGTTTGTCTCTTTTTCCCTTCAGAGATCTGGAAAACAGCTGCGGGGTAATTAGTGCACCGCTGGCGGAAACTGGCCATACTGCATCTGCTTTTCGTCATTGATAAGGAGATTTCACAAGACTTCTGAAAATGTCAAGTTACAATACAGGGACTATTAGCTCGAATGATTTTGGATACAGCTCAGTTAGGCTCAGCCCAGCGCTGCACTAAAACGTTAAAAAATTACAGAGACAAGCTGTCCTTACGAATATACAGTGCAAGGTTTAATGTACCAGAAAACAGTAGTTTTCTTTCTGCTGTGGCTGTTTTAAAATAGTTTTTTTTTCATCATACCTGCAAACTGTTAATTACATCATGTTCCTGAATATCAGCAAAAACATGCTCCTACAAACACAAAAAAATATATATATATATCTAAGTTATAGAAATACGGCATCATTTTGACTTAAAGAAGAAGCAGAGAAAAAGTAAAGAATCTTTACATCTGTGACTGAGTTAAGACTCCACAAAGAAAACCTGCACCCAGGCATGTCCTAAGCCACCCACATGAACTTCTCTGAATCAAAGCGGGCTCATAAGTACAGCAGAGCCTGAGCGGGTAAAAAGTCTCTCCTGAGTCCTCACTACCACCACCCACATAAGCCTCCATGAAAACATGTATTTAAAGGACATAAACTGACACATGTACAGTATATCCATAGTCTGCTCTGTGTCTGTACGTAAGGATTGAACCTTTTCAAATGTCAGCTCTGGGTCGACGAACGATCAGGAGCACAAACAAGGTGCTTTGATCTGAATCTTTGCCTGTCAAACCACAGCCTGGATAATAAACTCAGCTCCAAACTCTGATTGGTTCAGCGGTAAGTTACACCTAATTAAATGGAAAGAAACACAGTAAAGGTTTGTGCCTTCTCGTCTTTTTTCATTGGAACACACAGTTTGTGCATCACATCATTCCCAAATCAGAAACCATAAAAACACTGAGGTGGCATATTGAATTTTCTTGAAATCATTGACTGACTAACCTGCATGCAAAGCAGATCCACTGGACTTGAGGAAAGCATGCAACTAAGCTGATTGATTTTGCAATCCACTCATATTTTTCATACTGAAAGAGAAATAAAATCTACTATCCAATCACAGGTCGGAGGTGAAGAGTGCGACAGTGTCTTTGTTCATTTTTCACACTGTTCTCAACATAAATGTGCAACGGACTGGAGCCACAATATGGACTTCAACGATAAGCTGTGCCTTTAATGTTGACAGAAAATGAAAAACAAATCTATGAATGTGCATTTTACACCAGTTAATGTCCTTGCCGGCTTTTCTTCTTTGGGAGCGACCTAGAAAAACTTAATCACATGTTCAGTTGAACTAGAACAAAGCTGTCCACGCTGAATAGACAATAACAGAATAGAGACAGTGTGAATGTGTGTGTGTGTGTGTGTGTGTGTGTGTGTGTGTGTGTGTGTGTGTGGAGAAGTGCTGCAGAGTGACCGACACAATAAGAACCACTGACCTGAGACAAACCGTAGTTTGCATGCAACAAAACTATGCAGGCTCCACGTGTTTGGATCTGTCTCCTGTTTTCTCATGAATAGTTGGCAGCGCACATGAACACAAGGCTTTGGGGAGTCACACTTCCCAAACGGTCTACGTGTTTTTGTACTATCTGAGGAGCTGCAGCTGTTTTCCATTTGACTGCGAATCTACTTGCTTTTGGGAATGTACAAGGTTTTCGTTATTGGTGTCAGTCGTGATGCTGACGCGCGAGTGTAATGATACAGTTTTAAGATGAGGAGAGGAAGAGATACAGAGTGGAATACAGTGCTGCACATTCTGATTCATGTTTATTCATCACTGCTAACTGTACACATGCAAAAGAACACACTGAGGATTGTTGTTCATAAGTGCATGTGAGCTTTCATTGGAATAAAAATTAGAAAACAAAACTATTAATCGGATAAAACGCAGTTTTGATGATGACAAATTTGGACTGCACACAGATTTGATGCTGACAGTTTGCATAATCCAGTTGAAATTCATAAATTCAGCAATAAAAACAATTGGATGGTCAAAGGTGTCACATTTAAGGTGTGTTGACTGACTGACGTCGGTGTCAGGTGTCAGTAGCCTTTGAGTGACACAGCAAATGAAATTACAGCTAACTAACTAATAAAGATGAAAAGGCAGCAAAACATCGTTCTGACTCTTCACTCTTCTGCCGGTTTGATGATGTTTTAATTTTTTCCTCAAATCTGCCTCCATCTGCAGCTCAAACACACCAGGCTAAGACGGTCTGACGGAGGCTGCTCTCGCTCGGGCAGCACTCCCCCTTGTTTCGGATGCGTGACCAGAAACGGACATAGTTTTTTCATTTTTTCCAACAGAATATGTGAGTGTGTGCATAGAGCCACACAGTCTTCAGTGAACTTAAGTCTTACATCTGCCAATGTGGCTGCACTTCTGAGAGTTTGTTGAAGTGATGAGCTCTTGCTAAAGCACTGTCTCTTTCTCTCAGAGGACGTCTTCGGCATGGCTCTGTGTGTGTGTGTGTGTGTGTGTGTGTGTGTGTGTGTGTGCGCGAGTGCGTGTGTGACACCAAAACATAGCAGCATAGTTTTCTTCTCTGTTCATTCTGCTCAGGCGGTATGAAAAAACACTTAGAATGGAAGGGAAATGCACGATTTTTATAAACTGCATCAACATTTTGGCAATTTCCACAGTGTTTTCACCGCTGATTAAGGGTTGATTAGCATATTCCGCAATTTCGGCATCGCTGGAATCACAGGACCCTAGAAACACTCCAAAACCGGCCTATTGGCCAGCTTGTGCTGCACCAGCAGGGAGTGAAAGCTATGTTTTCATAGCCTCGCCTATTAGATGAGCTTGACCTCAGCTTTTCTTCTGACTGGCTTTTTGGAGAGCGGCTTCATCTGCTCAGCACAGCTATTCAAAAAAGTCGGGCTAACATTTAGATTGTGGTCAGTTATAACTGACTGGTGCATGTAAACTTGCCACCGTAGGAACAGTCATGGCATAACCGTCGAAATGAGCCATAACCAACCCATTCGTCATCCGTGTGCTCCGGTATTGAAATAAATAGAACTACGCAACACTACTCTGAGCACATCAGAGACCCGTGGATGAGTTTACGGCAGTCTAAATCCCCAGTGCCTTATTTGACAAAGTGAATCCCCTGTTGAGAGACAATATCCCACTGTCAACACGACCGATGAGCGAGCGTTCTGTTTACCTGTCGCCTCTGAACCCCCCCTCTCAACGCTCACTGTTTTATTTAAAATAAAGCAGATTGTTCCAGACTTGTTTAATAAGTCTGACTCCTGTTTATGGGATCCCACCTTCAAATTTTCCCCGTTTTTATTTGACTGATCTTCTCTCTCCCATGCATCCCCCACAAACACAGCACGCACATATGAACATGTCTCACGCTGAAGCCAGTCGAGTCCTCCGTCTCCTTTCCTGTCAGCGCGTCTGTCACCGTTTCTCTTTCAAGTGTTTTTTTTTTTTTTGTTTTTTTTTTCTTAAGAATTGACACCCAGGAGAGATTCCCTTGCGTCTGTCGTGGGGTCAGACAGATCATTAACACATAGCAAGTCAGATATCATCCACCTACCAGAGCGCAGGGCCACGCTGGAATTCTGTGTAATCTATAAAACCACGTAGGCTGAAAGACAAAGTTCATCTGGGGTGAAAACAGATAGATGCCTTGAAAGGGAGTGACTACAGTTCACCTGCTCGCTTTTGTTTGACTGATGTTTCCCCTACGGCATCGGAAGGAAACTATGAATAATGAATGGGTTTTGCTGCATTTAGGTTATTCCCACCTGCAGCGTCACGTGATTACCGAGAACTGTAACATAATGAGAATAAAGGAACTCGAATGCTATTACACGTTTCGACTCAGCCTCTTTTTATTAAGACGCCATCTCTCGTGACAGGCATGCTTTAATTTTGTGCTAGTTATTGCAGTGTGTTACTCATAACTCAACCTTTCACAGAACTATGAGTGTCTAAGACTATGTGCAGACGTATCGCTGATCATAATTAATGGAATCTGAATTTGCATGATGTGTTTTGCTGTAATGTAAACATTTTCTCTGGAGGTATTTGCAGACTGTCATTATCATAAATGCGCAGTTCAGGGGTCATCGTGCAAGCGATTTGTTACGTAAGGTTAGAAAACAGAGTGCATGCAATTGCATTACACTATCATAATGCATAAGCCTGCTACTCCTGCTGGAAAGCGTCAGGGAGGTATGCATGCCTGCAGGGGAGGCTTCAGAGTCTGTTTACAGGTCATGGGGAGTACGACTGCATATGTGAAAAAGGTATTTCCAAAGGGAGCCCCATGAAATCTGATGAATAACGTTGGCTGAAGACTAAAAGTTTGAAGACCTGGAGGCGTGGAGTTAAAAAACAGTGAGTTTACCAGACCTCTGCAGCCGGCTCCTCGTCTTTACTTGAGGCGAGCAGGTCGAGGCCACATTTGCCTCTACTAGCAAAACACAACTGAATCTCTGACCTAAATGTCTGCGGTGGAGTTGCATTGTGGGTAATGTAGATGCCAGGTTTTGACAAGGAAAGAGAATGTGCAGCATAGAAAAGATCTTGTCTGGTTTTGCTGCATCGATTTTGATCTTTTGTATCATGGAGTGAGTGAAATGCTAAATCTGTGGTCTTTTCAGCTTCCTTCAATGATGCCTTTTCTTTCCTTTAAGAAATATTAATGCCTTTAAGCCAAAGAAAAATTTAACATTTTAATAGTGGTATTTGCTTTTTTATGCCTACCTGTTGTTTTTAATGGTTGTGCAGTTTGTCTCGCTCATCCTCATCCTCCCATTCATAACCAACACATAGGAAGCAGCAATTAAACAAGGTTTTACAGTGGATCAGAGACATTTCAACCATGAGGTCCAATATATTTAAGATCCAGTAAAAACTGTATCAAGACACTATTTCTCTCAGCTGGGCTCAGTCAAAGACACCGAGTTACTGATTCCAATGAAAAACTGTGAGCAGCATTCACTGGAATGAATGAGCGGCCATGTTTGAGTACCTCAATCATTGTTTAATACATTCATGTATCTATTTCAAGCCAAACCCACAGTCGGATCTGGCAGCACAGTCTGCATACCGCTTCAAGAAGGCTCGTCATGGGAATGAAGTGGCACTCGTGAATGAGTGCCACTTCAAACCCTGGAAACTGGTGTTTTCCTGCGCACTTCATCTTCTGTATGGGCGGCTCATTTCCAGGGGGTCTGCATGCATAATGTCACATCACCACCGAGCGATGGTGGAATATCCAGCGCCCATTTCCTGTCTCTGACACAGATTGATAAGTCAGCAGCTCTGGCCTCATCACGCAGGTGCCTCTTAGCTCTGTCTTCACTTGAGAACAAGTCGTTCGGGCGTAAACGCCAGACCCTCGAATCGCCGGGCGAATTTGAAAAGTGGCCACACGATTCAGGTGGTGGAACCAGGCTGGTTTAGTACCCCTTACACTTATCCCTTTTTAGTTCTTTCTAAGTTAATTCACTGCAAAAAGTTTTTTGTTTTTTTTTAATTGCATTTTTATCTCACCAGGTGCCAGTCATGCCTTTTGGGGCTTTGTGGCTACAGCAGTACATTAGAGGGACTCTCTTGGCCTAAATTAAGACTCTCAGACTGCACTTAGTCTCACGCTGTGAGCTTGTTGGGGGAACTAGACAGCCCGAGAGGAAGTGCTGCCTTAGAGGCTTAACTCAAGGCATGAAACTTCCTTTAGTGGTACACGCCAGATTAGCACAGACACTTGCCGTGAACCTAACTAGGATGTAAACAATGCCAAGCCTTAAAGAAAGGTGAACCTTCTGATAGTTGTTTCAAACTCACAGGTATTACTTTCTGTCAAATCAAACATAACTTAAAAGCTTGCGTTAAGTCAACATCCATCATATATAGCTGGGAACTGGAAAAGACTAAATATGTGCGCGGCATATATTTTCCTGACGTGTGAAAGGATGTATCATTTATTTTTGTTTGGTTGAATATATTTTATGTCTTTGGATTTCAAGTCTGACTGCAATGTAGTAAGTTATTCAAGGTCAGCTCATGATTTACACCTACTGTAGTTCAACATTTCTGCAGAGCATAAGGAGAGAAGCAGAAAATCCTGCTTTGTGGATGGTTTTTAAATTCTGATTTGAGAAGAATGTGATGAAGATGGTGGCATTTTTGAATCTCAAAAAAACCACACTAACAATGTTTTTTTTTTTCATTGAAATTTAAATATGCAACCATCTGGGGTGATCCACATTGTGTTCAGAGATACGCAGTAATCTCAGGAGCCACTGATGGTCCATGATATCCAGGAAGCAGCATGTGCTCCAACCATAGTTTTATCTCTACAGACAGAATATGTTTTGTATGCTCCAAGATACTGTTGCAGTATCCTGCCTTTGCATACATCTGTGGGGGTTGTTGACGAAACCAAGAGGGAACGCTGTGTCTCTTAAGGAAACTCGACTCCTGCTCTGCAGAAATACTAAATGGTTGCAAGCGGTAAATTCACTTTGGATGCGGGTAATCCTGATTGTGCTGCAATCACGCAGCATGCTAACTGGACATATGGTGCGGCTCTGCGTTGGTCTTCAGGGGATTATTTGCGATGCTCATGTATCTCCAATGTGCACGTAGGGCCGCCTACACATGATTACAGCTTTCCAGTTTGTGCTGTTTCTATCCTATGCAGAGAGAGACGTCAGACTTCGCCACGACACTGCTGTGGGTGTTGCAGACCAAAACCATTTTTATACCTCATTACTGTCGTGAAATATTATTGAAACCTGAACCCTCTTCAATGCATGTCCTAGTCAGGTTACAGATGACTCTGATGTTTACACACAGTGAAACATTGAAATGATATTAGTTAAATTTAAAATGAAGTGACTTTTCTTTACATGGATTTAAAGGAATAGAAATTTGCTCATTTGCTTCTGCGCTGCCTGGCTCTGTGCAAAAGTTACAAAACTGCTAACCAGCACCTATAAATAAAAATCAAGAAAGCAAATACTGTAAGTATCTTTCCAAAAATGTTCAAACTATTCTTTTAAATTTCCTGATCGTAAATCAGGAGAAAGCACCCGTACCACAAAGTTTTGTCATAAACAAAAGCTGAAATGGTGGAATATAACACTTTTCCAACATTTTCTCTGTCAAAGAACGTCTGTGACAATAGTGCACACTGCAACACTGAAGTCTCTACAATGCTAATATACTATTCTAATATATATACTATGCTAATATATATCTATCTATGAATATGCATCTGTCAGCACTGTGGCTCAGCGGTTAGCACTGTTGCTTCACAGCTAGTTTGCATGTTCTCCCCTTGTTTGTGTGGGTTTCCTCCAGGGACTCTGGCTTCCCCCACCATCAAAACACTGATGGTCAATTCTTCTGTCAGTGCCCTTGACCACGGCATGAGGCAAGATTAGCTCGGAGCTGGAGTCGGTCCCTGAATGCTGCAATTACATTGTAGTCAGTGCAACGTGTGTGTCGTGTGGTCTGTTGTTTACATCATCTCGCTGCTATATTTTTTCTGCTGTCAGCCTGGGTTAGAAAGTGTCTTCACCTTTTTTAGTGAATAAAAGTTGTGGTGAAGTTAGAAAATGTGAAGACTGTACAGTCTTATGTTGAGTATATATTGTTTTTCAGAAGTGCGAAAACTGCAACACAAACTCTGACCTCATGTGTAAATCTTGCAGTCTTTCCATTATTGACCTTGACATGATAAAACTTGTTGACAGACAAATGGCACCTTGCTGTATGGATATGAAAAGCTATTACATAATTTTTATGCTTTAGACCTTGAAGACACAAACACGGCATTGTTAGCGGCTACCGATGCTCCTCTCTCAGAGCGCTGTCTCCAGTCTTTGTTCTCTGCTCTCACTCCCCGCTTGGAGCTTCTCACTCCAGGGACTGCATGTGAACAACACAACAAACCGGTGGTGGATGTCGGGAGAGCTGCTGCTGGTGATGTGTGCCCCGTCCCAGTGTGTGTGTGTGTGTGTGTGTGTGTGTGTGTGTGTGTGTGTGTGTCTGTGTGTGTGCGTGTATGTGTGTTGCTGTTGACATCAGTGATATGTAAAATGATACAAAGCGTGAAGAAATTGTGTGTGTGTGTGTGTATCACTGTATTGGTCTGCTGTGTACGAGTGTGTCTTTCTGTCTGTTAATTACTCTGTGTGTGTGTGTGTGTGTGTGTGTGTGTGTGTGTGTATAGCCAGCCATGACTGTGTGTGAGGGGTTACTGTAGATATTTGCTTTTCTGTGTCTGTATGTGCCTGTATACCAGCTCCTGGGTTAAATGCGTAATTCTTGTGGCACCCCGGTAGCTCACCTAGCCGAGCGTGTGCCATACCTGTCAACACTGGGATTTGAAAATAAGTGAAATTTTCCGGCGCCCGCCCTGTGCCGTCCCACCACCCTTAACACTGTCCACATCCCCTCTACATTTAGAGAAGAGGACACACAGAAAATCCTCAAAACACTTGCTTTAAAATATCAGAGCAACGAGGATTGGGTGAAATCGTTCCTCCATTAAGTAAGTGACTGCGATTATGTGGTCAGAATCAGATACCTGGTTGAAAGTGAAATGCTGTGAACTTCCCCGCATTATATAAATGAAAAGACAAAAGGCCATATAAATTCAGCAGGCTGCTGACAAGTGAGACAACTGGTAGGAGAGATTGATTATGAAAATGGATGTTACCGATAGTGTTAATGCGGTCTCTGGTGGACCATGTTTCTGCACCTCTTGGGCTTGTGCTGGGCAGATTTGTCATGCAGGCTCACATCGATTTTCCCTTTGTGCGATACACTGAAATCCGTGTGGCATATTTTAGAAAAAGCAGGACTTTGACTGATGTACGGGTCCGCCTCATCCCACTGAGTGAGATACTTGCAGAAACTGGTACTCCATCCCTCTCTAGTTTGTCCGTCTTCTTCTTCTTCTTCTATTTGAGGTGCCCTTTGAGTGACTGGCCTCTTGTCACTAGATGTTGCAGCTAATGTTCTACATACTGCCACCTGCTGTACCGGATTGGAATTGAAAAGACTTGAAGAATAATTGTTTTATGTAGTAAATTGAGTGTCTTTTGGGTTTGGGACCACTGGTGGAAATTTTTGTTTTTAGACATATTATAGACTAGACAATTAAGTGATTGATAAGATCAATTAAAAAAATGTTAATCGATGATGAAAATACTCATTAGCTGCGGCCCCAATCTCCATCGCCATGGTCAGTCACCACAGGCAAACACAGCAGCTGTGTGTTCAGATGCTCTCATCTATTTGTAGTTAGTCAAGTGGTGGCTAAGTGGTCAATGTGGCACGAGGTGAAATACAGATAATAACGCCCAGCTGCGGTGCTGGGTGTAGCGGAGCTGAACCTTTTAACCTACAGAGGTCAGCGGAGCGACGCTGTTCCTCCACAGCAGATTTAGTGTGGAGATGTTCTTTAAGAGCCGTGCAAAGTTGCAGCCATGAACCTTAAGACCTTAGGAAGGATGGATCTCCACAGTGAGAGACCCCTGCTGCGGGGTATTTTATCACAGTCAATTTAATGTTTCTGTTGAGACTGGGCTGTGTGAGTATTTAGCTCATATCACCACCACTGCACCACTGTGAGCCACAGTAACAGCTTTTTTTTTCCCCTCTTCTCCATGATGTACAGCATGGAGCTTCAGGCTTAGCGACGACTGATCAAAGCCGTCTTTACGGAGCATGTCTACGCTGCCGCTCGTCTAGCACACTGTATATATTTTTTCTTTTTGGAGTTGATGTTATCAATGCTCTGTACCATAAGTGAAAACTAACATTGCCTTTTGAAAACATATCACTGCGCTCCTCAAAAACACCAGCGTAGTGCATAATCCAGCACATCGGGCAAAGTCAAAATGCTGAGTCCAAGAAACCTGCTTTCTGCAAACTTTGCTGCCTCTCTTTGCCTTTTCTGCTTACTCCTACACTTTATCTGCATGCAATATTTACCCCAGACATGGGCCCTCACCACACAGACATGAAGATGCTGGCCTCTGGCATTTGATTTCTCCGTTTCCTGTTGGATCCGTGCTTGATTAATATTTCTCGCCCACTGAAAGACCTACGCATGACGTTGTCTTTGATGATAAATGGGCACCATGTAAACAGGAGATGTGGGATATGTAAATGACTTTGTCTTTGGTGTGCTGCTCGGTCCCCAGTCAGATATCACATGGGAGGATCCTCCATGTCTTGGACGCAGAAGAGAGGGAGGTTGATATGAAAGGGGTTCCTCGGGGTTTGCGCTCATGCAAGCACGTTACGGTGGGAATTAGATGCAGGCATGTTGTTCTATCAAAGGCGACTGCAAAATGAACCCAATACGAGATACTCGGATACAACTCAATCACTGATGTCTTACATTTGAAACATCAAGATATTAGTATGACTTTAGGATCTTTTTATGGCTTTGGCATTTACGCAGAGTAGGTAGCTCTTGAAGCAGCGCTGAATGACTGATCATAACAAGTAAATTCAGGATTTCTCCAGATTACTAAGGGTTCCTGGAGATATCAAAGGGTGAAATTATACCAAAGTGTAGGTTTCCCTGGTTTGTGTGCATTCCAGCTATATATAAAATGGAAATTCTCTACCTATAGAAAGATGAAAAGACTGAAAAACTGTAATCTTATGTTGTTTTCTAAATATATATCGGTTTGCAGAAGAAATATTCCATCAGAAAATTGTTTCCTTGAGGCCTGAAGTGCATCTAAGATGATGTTGGTGTTAGATCACCACTGATGCCATTTAACAATAAACACAGCAAGACCACTTTAAAAGCCATCTGAATGCAACCTCTCACCAGGTCAGTTTTATGTCCACCCTCAAGGTTGTGTGGGTTTCTCTCAGCTGCACAGTCGCGTCCAGTATCACTGTCAAGCACATCCTTTTTATTAACAGCGTAACTCGGCTGACCCTGATCAAACCTGAAGAGAGACAGCATCCGATAGTGTTCAGAGCAGCAACCAACATGACTCCAGGGAGCTAGTGTCCATCCACCGTCACACAGCTCTCTCTCCACAGATAGTTGACTGTGGTGACTGCATACTATAAAAAATATGGACCTATCGATTCCCAAAGGGACATTTAAAGGAATTCACGACCCGCTGCCGACTGGGCGAATTCCTCGGGATATGAGAGTAAATTTATCTGTCACGGAGTAAAGACAATGATTAACTGTAAGGTGTCATACGGTCAAGATGAAAAGAGTCCACATGTGGAAATGAGCCAAGTTCATAAAACTGATACCCTGGGTGGAAAAAAATGCTTGTAAATGTTTTATGCACTTTGTTTATGCATTGAAAATGTTCCTCGCAATGTAAAGTCAAATTGATTCTGGTATTCGGTGAGCGAACGACACTGCACTGGGGAGCGCTGGTGTTTTTATTTAGAAAATTCTCTCTTACTTGATGGAAACTGAAACGAATGTGAGGTCAGATCGTTTTCTTGCAGCACTTTTAATATTGAGGATGTGGCGCTGGCCAAATGATGTGAACGATGCAAATAAAGAGGAAAATGAATAATGCCGTGAAATAGAGACAGTGAGAGCGTTTTTATGGTTCACAGTGATGAGAGTATCTTAGAAGTTGTCTAGAATACTGAAATAATTTGCCGTGGAAAGTAATTGAGTGAGTTTACTGCTTTGGCAAGAAGACAGTCACACATCATTTCCAGGAAGCCATTTTGTTAAAGGGCCTGTATTTATTTCTGTATGTGAGAGCTGTGTGATAGTTAGAGGAGTCCAGAGCAACATAAACCACTCAACCTTTGAAAGTTCCTCTCTCCTTTGCTGATGGAGCGATGTGCTCGTTTCCATCTCTTATTAAGATCTGAGCAGATTTATCATGGCCACCTCACACAGGGTCACTTCCAGACTGCTCCCAGTAAATCACGGTTAACTTTATCTCTGTGTTCAACACCCTTTGTGCATAAACAGAGAGAGAGAGAGAGAAATGGATATGTAGCTGTGGCAGAGTCTCTCTGTACAAACATCTGACACATCAGTTCTGTGGAAAATGGAAGATGTCTATGATGTGTGGATGTTTGCTTATTTATGATTTATTCATTTTCCTCCTCTGGCTTAACATGCCAAATGCGCTTTGCTTTGGCTATCTCCAGGCACGAGAGGATTTCTGTCAGTCAGCGAGCAAAATTGGAGAACCAAGCAGACTGTTCACTTATTATCTAACTCCGTGAGGAAGATAACACCAGTGTCGGTGCACACACTCACACACACTGCACTACATGCAACACACACACAGACACAGAGTGCTATTCTGTCGACTGCAGAGGATTCTATGCTAAATATAGGATACAGTAGTGCAGCAATGTGCATAATGCAGGAACATTTTTCGGTTTATGCTGCATTAAGGCCTTGATGCCAACCACAGGCAGGCGTGATTTACCTTTTCTGACCCATTTTGCTGTCTGTATTTCAACGAAAGGTGAGCGTATGAGAGCTGAACATTATCCACAGACATCATAATTGTTCTCTGTTTAACCACTTCCATGTCAGATTTGAATAAGAAATTCAGACTGATGATTAGAAACGATCTGCATGGGCACATCTGTCCTGTCTGGAAAAGAAAATACCGACCTCCACGAACGCTATGGTGAGAGACACTATACAAAAATGTTGCTGCAGTACTCTCAGGTATGGGATGATTTTCCATTACTCGATTTAATCTGTATTTAAATAGGCATATTTGCATTTAAAAAAGGAGGAACAAACAACTGCAGAAAGAGATTAAAGCATTTAAAATGATGTTAACAGACGCACAACAGGTTTTAAACATGCAACTAATCTTCTTGACAAATTAAATTTAGGTTGGGGGTTGCAAAGCTCTCACTACACACACCACACAGCTCCTGCCATGCAGATTTCTACTGCTGCGTTTGAGGCTCGACGCTCTGCCATCTGTGAGTCTCGAAAGTCTTGAAAGTGGAAATCGAGTCACCGCTGGTTTGGTACCAAACGCTGCCTGATTGAATGATGACTGGCTGAAACAACAGCGTAAGAAAAAAATCTTATCATGTGTGAACAGAAAAATGTTTTTAAACATCATAAATGTCATAAATCAGTGCCGAAACACACATTCCATTGTTTCCCCCAGTGCAGATTATATTAAATTACAAGGAAGGGATTCAACACAATAGACTACAGTTCCTCAGCCAGACTGACTCCACCATAATTAGGTGAACAAATGATGTGATATATTATTGTGCACACCCTGATCATAAAAGGAACAAAAGAGATCCTGCTTGATATCTCCAAATACTCGCAAAAATATACACTATACTGTAGCTCTTATATATATTTTAGGAAAAAACACTAAACTACAATGAAACATGTTATTAAAACGCAAGAGTACGTTGAGTTCATTCGAGAATACTTGTGACTCACTAAATAAATCAGAAACCCCATCAAAACCTGAGGCTTTTCATTTATTTTTTGAGAGAGCATCCCCAAAGTAAACAAAACACAAAGCAAAACAAACATAATAACAAAACAGAAATGATCTGCTGTGTTTTCTGACTCACTCATGCGTGGCTAAAAGTACAAGACTGATCACCATGAATCATCTTCCCAAGCTGAAGGCTTCTCTCCACTCAGACCTGCCATTAATATTGCATGCTACACTTTTACAGCAGCCTATTTGTCATGTGTCATGGAACAGCAGATAATCTCACATTTATAATATCTGTAATGCTAGAAAGGCAGGGATGCACGACATCAAAGAGAGCTCCACCACAGTGCTGTACAATCAAAAACTAGTTGCATACGAGATAATTACCACCCTGAACTCACATCTGGTTGAGCTGTTTTTGCTGAGCAGACAATAAGATTAGTCATATATTGTATATAATTCTGCCATTATAAAGTTTTGAGTAGTTGCATCATAAACTGACACCAACAAGATGGCATGCAGTAAATGTGTTTACATAAACCAACGCAGCCCACAGTATACTTCAATACACTCACACAAGTGATGGCAGAACATGCCTGATGAATTTATTTGGAGAAGTTTATGACTGCTGTAAACATCAGTGGGCGTCGGCTACTCAAAGGGCTGCAAGTCACTGCATCTCAAAAGAATTCAGGTACCGCACGACAACCGATGATGGTCTGTTCAGGACAGTTATAACATACAGTAAAGGCTAATGTGCTCTCATTCAATCATACTGCAGCAGTTAAGAAAATACATTATAACTGTGTGAGGTTGAAGCTGCCACTCTCTGTGTGTTTACTAACAGAAAACTCATCTTTAACCAACCATTAACCCACGGAAGTCATGCTTTCCTAGTCTTTGGTCAACTGAAAGCATACGTTGACAGTAACTGTAGAGCTATCCGAACAGTTCTAAAATAAATTTGTCCTCAATGTGTCAGTCCTAATACTGTAAGGTACAAAACAAACAATGTAGCTCTCTGACAGGAAATAACTAAATAAATAAATACATAAAAAATTCAGCTCCATCTTGAAAAAGTCCAAATATTCTGCAGAGCACGACTGTGGGCCATGTACTGTTCAAATACTGCATGCTTACTCTCAGGTACCTCCACATGCACAGGGTTCAGTTTCATAGTTATGCTGATGATACCTAATTATATATTTGTGTATCATCTCTGGATTTCAGATAGCATGAACACATTGACCGAGGGGTTTTATCACCATAGATTGGAGCTTCCTTTGACAATTTTACACTTCAGAATCGTTAAATAACTTATAACGACATCAAACCACAGACACACCGTGTTTCCTCAAAGCCACTCCAAAGCAGCCCGACTAACTGCAAGAGACTGGGTGAGTTGGTGAGTGAACAAATGCATGAACCTACAAATAAAGTTGGCTGCGGTTGTGAAGTTTGCAAAGCTGGCCTTGCAAAGACACATGTTCATGTGCTCCAGGGCTAAAATATGCATGCCTTCAGCACAACCATACAGCGAGCAAACTGCCTTTACTGAGTACTTGTCCATGGTGTATAAACTTTGCTCTCCGTGACACATGGCCTAGAGGTTGTCAAGCTTACCAACCAGAAGGTTGCACAGAAGTTTTTCAGTTTTTTTAGCTTGTACTGTATATGTTTACAATTTGGAAACTGGTACCATTAAAAGTATGCCATTAGCAGTTCTGTTTGCAATGTACCCACGGAAGTACAGACAAATACCACTGGATTACTTTGACAGTGAAAAAAAAAAAAGTTCTACAGCGATGAAAAGCATATTTTTCCTTCTGGTTTCCAGGTTTATTCATGATCGTTTATTCACGATGGACATAGTGATAAACTCATAAAGTTTAAGTCACACCGAATCTAAAAATGTGTGTATCATATCTGTATTCAGAGTTATGACTCTGAGAAGGAACACGCATTATATTGCAAATTGTGGCTTTTGGGCAAATAGATATTTTAAAATAGGATGTACCATGAAACTCAGAAACAGATATTTCACCTGCTGAGATCTACTGTATATAATGGTGACCAGTTACAGCAGTTACTGTAGGTCACTTTTGTATTTGGTAACTTACTTTCTCAAAATATCTGCAATTAGACATAAAATATATGTTACATTGTATCATTAAGGGCAATGAAGACATTGAGAAAGTTCATCTCAGATTTCATTCAGCTGACCTGAATATTAAGAAACTTCATTTTAAAGTATGTTTCCTCGTGCTCTCTTCCCCACCTTCTCCACAGGGGATCAAATTGAGTATCATTAGATTTAATAGCATGATCATAAACCAAACAGACAATCAACATAAATGTGACACATGCCGAGATTGCCCTAACGTTACATTGGCACCTGGGCCTGTTTATTGCAAAACACCTGAAATACTTTAAAACTGAAATTGAATTTACTCCCCTGGAGATTTTTGATGAAAGGATCTTAGCTGGAAATCGAAGTGCTTATCAAATAGACGGTGTGGCTGGCAGCTGCTACAGAAGTTAGATTTGGGATGACCTCATAGATTCCCATGGCTCTCGATGCTTGCTGGAAATAAGAGATGATGATAGATGGGCAGATGGGCACGGAGACAGGGAGCTGCAGTGACACACAGACAGAAAGCAGAGCTAATATCAAGAGAAAAAAGTCGAAGCAGGAGGGAAATCGACTCTGGTTTAAGATGGAACCAAAACGTGAGTGAAAGAGAGACAAAAAGAAAGACTGAAATCTTTTATTTGTGTCAGCACATGACACTAAATACACAGGATCCACAAATTAATGCAATGTTAACTGCATGTTAACACTGTGTCCTAAGACTAAAGAGACAACAACAAAAAGGGATAGAAGACATCTGTGTAATGAGGTATGTGCAGGAGGCTCTGCCATACATCTTCAACAGATTCCATTCAGATAGTGGGAAAATTAATGGCTAATGGCCAACACTTAAAACGAACTCTTAATCATTAAAGTGATACACTTACAGCCTTATAGCAGATGTAACCGAGGTAAAACCCAGTTGATGGCATGCATGGCCTGTGCAGTAAGGCCAAGGCAAACTTTAAGTATTTATACGGCTGTAGAAATATAAATATAATAAATCTAAAAACTATAAATACACCATGGTTATGCCATGAATTCAGTGTCATGCAGCGTTTAAAGCCACACTTTAATCTTACCTTGAAAAAAAAAAAAAATCTGAGTATAATATTTCTTAACACTGTGTGGTCCTTCAGTGCCTCATCCTCTGAGCACCACAGGACGGTGACTGTAACACACAAGCTGCAGGAAGTACACTGCCCCTCTGACCTTACTTATACTTTGTATGGCACAAGCGATCATCTCACACCTTATTTGCTATCCAACTACTACTGCTACTTCGGGCTGCAGCCGACAGGACACACAGCAAATCAGCTGTGGGTGAATATCTTGGTATTGATTAGGGAACAATGAGGTGCGTCTCATTCACTGGAGTAGAAAATGTTCTTATTGCATAAGAACTTGATGGCATGCAGTCATTGTTCCAGGGATTAGTCAAACCCTCAGGTGAGTTATGGTTTGTGGAAAACCTGACTGCAAAATGCATGGAAATGTAAATTAATGGTACTAATTCATTTTCTTTGGCGAGTAACCATAGTATAAGTGGGATAATGCCCTTTGAGGTGTCCATAATCAGGAATTCATGGCCTCTCTGTTGTCCATTAATTCCTGATAAGCGACGCCTCGTCGGGCATTATGCCCTGCATAAACATATCTCAGCCTTAAATTAAAATAAAATTAAATTACACCCAAGCAGTCCACAGTGAGACTGTCGATGGGATGAGGATTGCTGGTATAATGCAACACTCTTTACTTGAGGACATGATTTCAGTCATTTGAAGGTGGGAAGTGAACAAAACTTTCAAGAAACTTAATGCAACAAAGAAAAAACTGCAAGGTCACCACTGCACAATTTTCCCCGCTGGGAGAAAAGTTTGCGCTCAAACTCCTGAATTCCCATTGAAGACATTTAGATTGTGCATTGATTTTCTCGGCTAGAACTTCCAGAATTGGAAATTCAGCACATCTTTAATTCTATTAATCAGGATGTAGTGGTCTTCAGGCAATGCTCTGTCAGCTCCATCAGCGAAGGGTAGATTGACAATGCTGTCAAAAAAAGAAATGTATAGCATGATTTCTGGTGTCCTCTGATATGCACCAGGCCCATTTATTTCTTCAAGGGCAACAGCGAAGATTGCAACAACACACAAAATGATAGGGAGCGATCATGGTGGCACTCCATCATCTCTAATGCCTTTTCAGAATCACCCACAATTCATCTGACATTATTTCTGCTTGTTGATGAGACTCTGTAACATCTTTGTCATGCTTTTCAAATCACCAGGTGAAAAGGGACATTGTCATCCTGGAAACACCATTCCCATCAAGACAGGAATTCATCATGGAGCGAAAGCATTGCATTATATAACAGCGCAGAACCACCAGAGGCTTTCACTCACAGGGAAATAAAAAAATGTGTCTCCATTATACTGACTTTCCTTGCACGTACTATGGCAAGATAATAAAATGCCATTTTAATGAAAATATGGGCGGAAATCTCATTTTGAATACCCACTGTGGAAGTTTTACTTTTATTCATAACTGAATTAAGTGAGGGCTGGTCAGCTGACAAGGAAATTAAATATAAAACAAGCAGCTTAAGCAAATGACAATACAACAAGACACTCACAAGTCTAAGCATTAGCAGACACACACACTAAGCAATTAGAGACAACAGAAAGTTTAATTCGAGCCCATATATTTTCACTTTGAACATTAAATTGATGGACATTCTCAAAGGATGCCAGAGCTGAACCGGATAGAATTTATTGTTTATGTGCACTTATATTGTTTTTCTTTATTCTTTAAGCGAGAATGGCTATATTCTAATGAGTCCCAAAAACACACAGTCTAAACACACACAGCCGTGAAGGCCTAGAGAAATAAAAGGCTCTAGACTTTTTCCGTAAACAATATTATCCTGTCCTTGAGCAAAAGCATTATTCCATTGAAAGCGTACACTTTATATGTAAATGCCAGAAGTGATGATTATGTTATTCTAATCAAAATAGCCCTTTAATATTTTATAAGTTGTGGGTGGAAGGCACAAAACAAACTGCGGCTGCGGCACTCAAGCCCATGCCTGCTGTGACTGCTAACTCCTGCCTGTGTTAGCTGCAGAGGTGTAGAGAATGCTATGAGCCATTTTTGATGTGGCTTTTTTTGGCTCCAGATAAGTGACTGTTACACTCTCCTAAATTAGCATGTTTATTGCTTGCTGTTGCCCTGCTATGCCTGTTTGCATATCAAGCTCTTAGTCCATACACCCTCCTTCTGTTTGGTTTGAAGTTGTGGGATTGTTAGGCACACGTTAAGTGGAACTATCCCTGCTCTCAGAGTGACAATTGTTCAGCTGAAACACTGAGCTTCCCATTATGCTTTATTGATCTCCTCACATATTGCCTGTGCTCTCTTGGCCTAATTACAACACTTTTAGAACCTCAAAATGGATGTGACTTTATAATCAAAAAATGTGTTTCAATCGAAACCCAAATTAACATTTTTTTATTTATTTCTTACTACTGGGGTGCTGAACAACAAGCTGCAGACACAGCATTGACAATTATCACCTTATAATGTTCTAAAGGTTAATGTTAAAGCAAACGGTTGAATATATTCATCCAGCACACACAGGCCACACATGGCATTCATTTGGACTCCAGTTTATGGCCACTTGGAATACTGACGCTCCTTTTAGCTCTATTTTGGTCTCCACCAAAGCTCAAGGGAAGTATGTGGCTTGTCAGCAGTTAAACGCTCCACTATGTTCACCAGGTAGTTGCTGACTTTGTCTGTTGGCCATTTGGTGCTAGTTAGGTAGCACATAGAGGATTTATTAGACATTCTTTTAGCTGAAAACAGCTGCCTGCTAAAACAATTAGCTGAAAGAAGCTCAAACACTCAATGGAACTTGTGGGAACTGCAGAATAAGCTGACAATTCTTTCTGGATTTGTCACTACGAGGGCAGCATTAGCATCATCTGGAGTCCTGTTGGTCTCCACCAAATCCTGAGGGAAGTATCTGTCAGTAGTTCAACGCTCCACTATGTTGTCCAGCTAGTTGCTGACTTTGTCTATTGGCAGTTTGATGCTAGGCAGGCAGCATACAGAGGGTTTATTAGGGATTTTGGTAGAAACAGCTGCCTCTGTCTGCTGCCATAGAAATGTGGCTGGTGGAAGATAAGAGACTGAACCAAAACTGTAAAATTACAGAGCCAGAAACTAAAACATTTGGTTGGAAGAGGCTAAAACACTCAATAGAGCTGGAGAAATCAGCTGACGGTTCTTACTGGGTTCATTACTGCAAGCTACACCTTTCACTTTACTCACAGCCATTTGATCCATCGCTAATGTAAAAACATTAATGTACAGTAAGTGCAGCTTTTAGTTTCCATGGCAAATCTCAGGCAGCAATAGTCTATGTGGAAAGTTAAAGCCATTAAAAACATTAAGAAATGTAATACTGTTTTAATCACACTATTATCATTTAATATAATGTACAGTAGTGTTGAGAGCTGGAGCTCCAGTTCAGGTTTAGCTGGAAAATCTAAATATTTTAGAGCGCTGAGAACAGTGTGTTGCATTTTAAGGTGTGGTTTCATTGGCCGCTGGATATCTCGGTGACATCTCTTTCATGAAAACATGCACAGGTAACCAATGATATTGGTTTAACATTGATATTTGCTTTCAAAGCAACAATCAACACAGACTCTTGTATCACAGAGAGCCCAGTCTGACCCACGCTGACCTGCATTTTACCTCCAGTCATGGAAGTCCATGCTGTTCATGTGCTGTGCTCTGCTGCAATGCTTTCCCCGCCTGAGTGTTTGAATATGAGACAGAGGGGGAGTTAAAGATGCTGCCGGGTCCCCCAGGTATAAGAAATTAGGTCACGTTATGCAGAGAAATGAGAGATTTCTGTGTACAATATTCGTAGTAATTTATGCAGGCTTTCAGGGTCTCTCTCCCCACAGACTTGGGTGTTCTATCTGAAGATCTTTTTCCCCCAGCTCCACATGTCTAAAACAAATCAGTCCTCGAGTTTATTTTTGGTACAGCTGTGATACCATTAATTAGAAAAGAGGAACAATGCTTTCTCACAGGCACTGTATGAATCATGTTTTTGTCTTGAGGTCTAAGTTCCTGAGACAGCGCTCCATTATACATGAGCCCTACATCAGATGACAACCTGCCACTAACAGTATTCTGTTTTTGTTTCTCGTTTTATCTGAGAAATTTCACGAGGAGCCCCGCTGGCGCAGAGGAAAAACACTTGTTCAACACTGTAAAACTGCAAGCCAGGTTCAATCGCTGGCTCTCACAAACAAGGTTGGCTCTGTTCACCCCTGGGATGCTGGTAATGGTTGGTTGGAGCTGGACAAATATCCCAAATTGGGAGGAAAGAAAGTAAGAGAATGCAACAAACCCAAATCATAGTTTGTCTCAATAACTGCAGAACAGAAAAAATAACAACCACGGTCACGCAAAGATGAAAATGTCGCACAGCTACAGATCCAGTAACATAGTAACAGCCATGCGGGTAATGATTCACTAAAACATGGCTATCTCAGAATAATCAAACAGAAGACAGTGAAACATATATCACAGCACAGCATGCACTGCAATGTGTGCAGTGCAAATGAAATGATAGCATCCTGTGTGCTCACTGTGTAGATAGAAAACATCAGGATTCCCTTCTTTTCTTTTTATAACATAGCTGGGAAAAAAAAAAAAAAAAAAAAAAAAAAAAATCACCATTTCCTCCTTTTTTTCACCTGAACTGCTGGATTTGCTTCCAAGCATCTTCATTATATTCCATAAATGACATACTGAGACATACTTGCGGCTCATCACGTCTTAAAAATCAGAGAATCTCTGAGCTTTTCATTTGACTGACTGAGCAGTTAAAGGCTTTAGTCGTGAAGATGAATTTAAGATTAAAAATGGGGTAGAAATGGGACGGCGGCTGTAATGAAGACGGATTGTTTGTTATCAGATCATGACAATGTAAGCACTCTGTCTAGACAGCTGAATGATTTCTTTTTTTTTTTTTTTTAGCATGATGCAAAACTACTCTGGAGGTAGAAAACGTTCTTCAGATGATCTCAGGAAACTGGTCAATTATTGATTTCTATTTTCTTTTTGGGTAACTTCAGTCAGGGAGAAGGTGATGCAAGGGAGAAGACACACATTTCGCAACTAGCCATGAAAAATAAGACGTTTCCCATTTATTGATCCAACAGTTCCACTAACATCGCTGAAATCCATGCAGTAGCCTTTGAGATATTGTACTAACTAGCAAACACACAAACAGGATCAAAACATAACCTCTGTGGCAGAGGTTGCATTCGTTTCTTTGGAGCGCATTTCTAATGGCATCCAAGGTTCTCACAGCAACAGGAAGATTGTGGAGGCATACAGAGCAGCCACATTAGAAAATAAAGCAGAGGCCCCCCTGTCTGCACTGTCTGGGACATTCTGAAAATGGATAGGAAAGTCAAACGGTCAAGCAGCCAGACAGAACCAATTTCAAGTTTCATAATGGACTTCCTCAATAGATTTGGTCGCCTTGCTGGCTCACTATCACACAACAAAGAGCCGCCATATTGATGCTCTTGTTTTATGTCTCCTGTAGTCAAAGCATCTTTGTACTCCAACACTGTCAGGAGGTTTTTGACCCATAATGACAGCCGCAGCGGCTCATAACTCACATCACAGCACTTCAGTGACAAATGCCGTCTGCCCTCAAGTGAACTCTGATGTGGATTCCTTCAGTGGCCTAACTGAGATGGTGTTGATCATAGTGCTGCAGAACCATGCATTTCAAGCACCCCTAAGCCAGCTATAGAATACCAACTCAATGTGTAGTTGAGGGAACGGAGTAGGGGGGGAAGAGTAGAAAAAAATGCATCAACATATTGCTGAGTGTGCTAAAAAGAATCCCATCAACTGTGAAGCTGTCTGGAGTGGCTTATACTCTCAAACACACACACAGGGACACACACACACACACATGCACCACTCATTAAAGCAAGCTATTGTTCATGCTATTGCTATCAGTATGCTCATGCTTGCTTGAAGCAGTTATGTAACAAGGCAGTCTAAATGCACGGCAGGGATGAATCCATCAGCAGGATGCAAAGACGTTCGCCGTCACATAAGGAGATGTGGAAAATCCGTGAGAGGTGGTGTCAGTGGCGTGTTGTCACGAGGGGCCTGTTGGTGCATTGTTAAAAATCCCAGTATGAACTCAGCTGTGCCTGTGCTTTGCGAGATAGATTTATTACACAACCGCCTCTGACACTTTTGAAAAGGATATTCAGTTTATGCTACACTTCTTCTGATGCTGCTTTGGATTCTGAAGAAGGTCTTTCCCTATAGTCATCTCTCCATTGTAGTTGAGTGCGGCCTAATCTCTCTTTGGTTGAAATTCTGAACAGCGGTTATCATCCCAGAGTGCCTCCTTCTCTCTCTCTCTCTCTCTCCCTGCTGAGGTGAGCAAAGTGGCTTAGATGTGGTGACAGGGAGCGATTCCTCGGCGCAGATGCAGGGACAGCTCAAAGAAGCTTATGAACATTTAAGGTTAGCAAAAATGCTTTAAGGGTGGGACAGAGCGCTTGCGATCTGAGCACCGGTTGATATCTGCATAAGTACCTCAAATGAATGCCAAAACATTTGTTCTGTATCTTTTTTTCTGTATGTGGCCTTTGAACGGACTATGGAACTATTACTGCCCTTATGATATACAATATCACATCATGGGAACATGCAATAAGCTTGGCATGACGTAAGCTGTGGTGCACGCCCAGCACCGCAATGACTATTAAACCTGAAACATATTCCAGCTGCAGGTCGCATGATATAACTGAGATTGATGACGCTACATTAGTTATTTAGGAGCTGTGTTTGTATGCTACGTCAGGGGTGTTGGATTCGCCACCACCTACAAAAACTCCCACTCTCTCTCGCACACACCCTTTCGGAGGACTCACTTACCGAAGATGCACTACTACTACACCATTACTCAGTCCCCTCAGGCAAAACGTGTTCCAGGCCACCCGTCCCCGAAATTGCTCATGATCTTTCACCACCGGAAAAAGAAAAGAAAGGAAAAAAAAAGAAAGAAAAAAGCCCAACTGGATGACTTATTTCCAGAGCTGCAGCACGTGATGAATGATTGTATTCATGTGCTTTTACATTGGTGGATGCCACCATCATGTTGTCCTTGCATCCTACAGCATATCCTTTTTAGTATACAAAGCTGCAACCCACACATCTTTTTTTCTTTTTAATAAAGGCGGCACAATCTAATTTGATGATCCAGCATGAAGGTTAAAAGAATGACTATTTGACACTAGAAAAGCCACGTATATATTTATATATTTCTGGAAGTAAAATAATACAATACTGTCGGGAATAAAGGCCTTCAGTGTGGAATCCTTTGGGGATGAAAAGGATCTTTTCCCACTTAATTTATCTCTGGTAGGATTCCTGGAGGTCTTATGGAGCCCCTGTAAATCATCTTTTCGATTCTTGAGATGGATGGGCATGGAGGCCCCCACGGTTAAACTACGGCGCTTTGGGAGTGGTTGCATGACTTTAACCAGTTCATGTGAGAAATGGCCTCACTGCTCATAATCCTCCTTTCTCCCCAGTGCATAACAAGATCACATTTTTCTGCAAATGCATGTAAACAGCAGACAGAAGATGAAGATCTCAGGGAGGATGAATCTATATATGGAATGCACACAAATATCCTGTTTTCCTGGTTATTTGGAGGCTTGTGTATTTCATTTCTATTATCTGTGCTCATTAGCGTGACAGAACTCTGTTGAAAAACTCCTGATTTTTAAGCTCTTAGGTGAATGATCCTTTTTAATCATAAAAACTTAATTAACTCCACAAAAATGAGTCATTTGCAAACTTCTCTCAGCACAATTAAAAGTGTGAGGTTTGCACTGCTTTCAGAAGTATTCCTCAACTCTCTCTGTCTTTCCCAAACTTGGGTCATTTTAGAGCATCGTTAATTCACAAAGGGAAGGGTTCGTTTGGATGTTCGCTGAATTGAACTAAAGTTAACACGACTGAACGTGTCTCATGAAATCGTACTTTGGTAAATTCACGTTTTTGCAGTGTTTTGTCTTTCATATAATTGTGCTTCTAAGCCACGTTGAAATTTCTTGCAGTGGCACAATAAAATCGGTTTTGTTGATTTGCAGGTGATAGATTTTTTTCTTAGCATTTGACACCATAGATACAACCATTGTTTCAACAGCATTTTGATGATTATAACCCATCCTGGTGTGGCAGCTTGAACAGGAACTCTTGGACATATTTCTGGGTAAAAACAACTCAATGCTCTACAAGTGCTCTGGCTTTGTTAGTTGGATTTAGTGGATTGACGCGCCACAGCAGTAAAAGCGTCATGTTTGCTTGTGCCAGTTTCCCTAATAACCCTAACAGCCTTACTCCCCTGTATAATTGTTGAACTGAAGTCAAAGAGCAGATGCATCAAAACCGCTTGCAGATAAACAATCAGTCCGCACAGCGCCGAGGTGCAGCTGGTCCCTCAGCTCCTCACGCTGCCGACTCGTACTTGAAGAGCAGGCCAAGAGAGTCATTCAAGCTTCTCCAAAATAAAATCTTTTCCTTCCTTCACTGATTTGGAGAGGATCATTCATGCTTTTATTTTTTCAAGGCGACTCTTTGTCTCACGCTGAAGGAACGTTCAAGCCCACAAGTGGTTCAGAATTCAGCTGCCAGGCTTTTAACGAGCATCGAACTAAAAAAGGAGCAGTTTCATAATGTTGGTCTGTATGTGCACCGTGTACTCCATATGTGTGTAGGTGGACATGTATGTATGTATGTATATGCATATATTCAAAAGTTAGGAATCGCCTGCAACAAAAGCTTGATTCAGTACAGTCGCTGAGAGGCTGAGAGGACGTCTCTGATGAAAGTCTTTTTTATTATAGATGTTATTTTGGATGAAGGGGTTGCAAAAAAAGACACAGAGACCAAAACGCTGCATAATGCTTCAGCCAGACTTACATTTGAAGGGGTAGAAAAAGACAAAGACGTTTCTAAGCAGCTGCTGAATGAGAACATAAAAATCTCCAGTCATTGTTAAACTGATTTGGAAGCTTGGAATTAAAATCAGCGCAGATTTAAACAGGAACAGGCTCCTACGTCAGTGTCAAGTACACAGTAATGCCTGAAACAAGCTGCGATAGCAGGTGTGCAGCTTCGGCAAAGCTTTCCTTAAAACTCCCAGACAGAAATAGAAGGTTGCTCTACAGTCTGCACTGTTGGAACTGGATCACAGAATATCAGCTGAACATTCTATGGACTGTAATCTCACTTTAAGCCTTTTCAATCCAACCGAGGAGTCAACTGCAGAGGGCACAAAGAAAAACGAGCTCCCAAAATATTTAGAGCCCAGTTGAATCTTAGTGGTCCAGTAATGACTGAGGGTAAATTACAGTTTGATGGACTGGAAAGAAAATTCAAAACTGAAGTGTTTTTGGGATAAAAAGTGACAGTACTCGCTCTGGGGACACTGAGTAAATGAAGTTTTAATCATCATCAGCCAATTTTAAATATAAATAATACATTGCACTTAATTGTTTTTACTTTCCCTTCACTTTCCCCATTTATCCCGATTCATTAAATGTATTATTATTATTGTTATGATCATTTCCTCAATTAGTCCATACAGTGTCAGTGCACATTTGCAGCCATCATTTTTCATGTAAAGTGCACCACATGTTACCACGTGACCTTTCAAGTAAAATGTCCTTCAAAGAATCACAATTTATCAAATGCCAAGAGTCCAAATGCTTGTCATCTGTGACTGAAAAGCTCCTGAAGAAAGCGCCGCTGCCTGCTTTGACATTCACACAGTCATGTTTAATGACACCTGGAAGCAGCCCAGTGTGACTGCGGGTCTTTTGCAGTTGGCCACCGAGCAGCTCGACTTGAGAAGCTGGAGGTTAAGCGCGTAGATCAAGGCCGTCTCTGGGGTAGCTGGCGAGCCGGCAGAGAGCGGGACTTCTTCACTTTCCACCATCAGGTTTTCAAAGCTGGTTTATTCAACGGAGGGTCATTCAAATGGTTGTCGGACGAAAACATACAGAGAGTGAATTGAGTCTTGAACTTTGCTGTGTTGATAATCTGTATGTACATATCAGTCTGTTTATTGTTCTCTGTGACGGTAACTGAGACTGTATACTCAATCCTGACAATGTCGATGTTTCAAATGTCACTCGTACACCATCACCTTTTAGTTAACATTTATACAAAGAAGTTAACAAAGATCCTTCATTAATATTTAGGGTCATTTTCCGGTTTGAAAATATGTAAGAGCTGACCAGACCGGCATCGCTCCTGTTTTCTCGAACACAAATTGCTTTTTTCACTTAGTCAAAAATCACAAAAATCACATATTGTAGTTGAAATCAAATGAGAGAAAAATAAAAATATTCAAAGAAGTACTTTTATTGAAAATAGTTGAGTCTGAGAACAACCTGAATGACTGATAGAAACCGCAGTATAATACAAAATCTGAATATCTTGGTTAGGATTAGCACAACAGCTTTGCTTGCTTCTGTTTGTAGCTTTAAGGTAGGCTTGACCTACATGTCATCTGCATTCATTAGACATCTGTCGTACTGTTGTGTAATGCTTACATGCATTAAGTTCATATACAGTTTACTCTGTGATAATCGGACATGTAGCATGTTGTCTTACAGTATCACATCATTATTATTGGCAGTGAAACAGACTAAAGTTTCCAGTTAACTCTCAAAAACAGGAAAGAAAATCAGTAAGAGCCTAATTCCATCATATAATCCACTGAAGTACTGACTCTCTCTATGCAATCTGGCAATTCTCTTTTCCGTTACAGACAGAGAGTGAATAATAACTCCACAAAATAGAGAGGAAAATGAAATTCCTATTAGCTCTAATTACTCCCATCCCATTTATCCTTGAAGGATGACATGAAGATTAATGCAGCTCTCCACTATTTTAAGCAAGGTTATTTAACTGAGTGATTTTACTCTCCTTATATCATTGCATTAATCTTAACACAAGACAAGTATGTTTCACTTATTTTATCATTTCTCCTTTTTTTTTATATTATTAAAGATCTATTTTAGTATTCTTCACCATGGCCTTCAAGTAACATCCATAAGATCGTGACTCGAACTGAAAAGGCAGTAAACTGTTTGTCGGTGTTGGGCAAAATCCAAACGTCTCTTCCAAAATTTTAATTAACATAATAGCTTTGGCCCCTGCTCTTGTGATCAGAAGTATTTTGAATCAGCCCTCCAGCTTGTCCGAGCTCACGCCACGGAAAGCGAACAACAAACGCCGGCACAAATGACGCACATTTAAAAAAAAATCCTCAAGCAATTAACAGACACAAGACAAGCAGGATTTAGTCCCTCTAAATATTCAAAAATATGTAAAATGTACTGATAAAATTCCAGTTTACATTTTGTGCAATAAGTGAAGTCAGCAGGCTACAATAAAGAAAATTAAAAGTAACCCAAAGTCAGCGGTTCGTAAGTTAGCGTGCTGAATGACAATAAGATGAACTGCATGCCGTGCTAAACTAACTTAAGAGGGAACAGATGCATTAGTGAAAGTCCATTAGACCAAGTTCTCTTCCTGGTAATTCTCCCTCTCTGTTGCTCTTTCTCCATTATGTTTCTCAGCCTTTTCGTCCGCCTTCCTCCTCACGGCCCCTGACTTTCCTGTGCTCCTCTCCGTCTATGCCTTCTTGATGGGGACATTCACAAAGAGAACAATCTTGTGTTGTGTGTGGTAATGGAGCGGAGTTGAGCGGAGCAGAGATGGCAGGGGAAAGTGCCAACTGTGCCCTCCTACACGATAATATTGTCATGTTAGATTACCCATCAGCCTGTTGGCACTGCGCTGCATCTCCTTGAACCCACAACCCTGCTGAAGAGCAGCCAACTGCTAATGGTGTTATTCTACAGAGAGCTGTTGTCTGCGTACAGCGCGGTGTGGTTTCGCACTCACTCCTGCCTATTAAAGCTCTCATTTTCAAAGTATGTTTCCCAGCATGCTTCACTGTGATCTGTGCACTATGTCAGCACGTCCACTGGCTTTTTTCTGGTCCATCTTTATTTCAAATAGTGTTAAAATCTCGGTCTATACGTTTAAATTCAGCCACTTTCCAACCTCTGCAGCAGCTTTATGGGCTCAGTGCCTTGCTCAAAAGTACTTAGCATCAGGGGAGCTACGGGGAATCCAGCTCACCTTAAAGAGACCTGAGCTCCCCAAGAAGCCTCATTTGAGAAATTTATGGTCAGCTCTAAAATACTGGGGTTTCTGGTGCCACCGTTTTTCTATATAAATGTATATTTTCCTGTAAATTTAGGCAAATAATAGTCTAACAGTAAAGCACTTTTCAACATGCATGTATTCACACATTGGTGTTCGTCCTGCTGTGTCCGCCCCAGCATGAGGACGCACTCACCACACGTTATGCACTGTATGTTGTCTTTCGAGTGAACATTTTCTGCCTGTGAGCATGTCCAAAATTGTCACGGGATGCAGCCGAGTCCACTGTGTGTTGGCCTTTTCACTCTTTCTTGGAGGAGAGTGATTTAAAAAAAAACATTGCCATAGTGAATATTTTTTACATTTCTTTGTTGTTAAGTGTTTTCTATATGAGCTGAAACTGTACGTAGGCAGGTGCAGTCATGTATGTGTGTGCATGAATACAACACCCGTCCACCCCCTTGAAATAGGGCTCTCCCAAAAGCTCGGTGTAATTCAAGCACTGCTTAGCACAGACATGGGTACTGAACACGTCACAGCAGCCAGTTCCAGTTCTAACTGAGAGCTGAAATACACCTGCCACCTGACGATCCTGGGCATTAAACCAGCGCTCTCTCTAAGCCACTCTGGGCCCAACAAATAAACTAAATATTCATGGGTACCACTAGGCAGCGAGCAGAGAGCATCACTGTGTTTAAGCTGTGACTAACTATCTTACAGCTCGTGCGCAGTCTGTCAAATCTTGGCTCAGTATGTGGAGGCAATGTGCGAGATTGCAGTCATGTTCACATTTTCACCCAAGTTCAATGTTACACATCACTGGTGTGTGAGAGGTGTGAATATCGTGCACACACCATTACAAGACTGAGGCACAAATTTCTCTGTGTCTTATTAATAGGAGGCAGATCGAGTGTCGACGCTTCACGACAAAGCTCCTCACTCACACAAAAGTGAGCTGATGTGTGCAGAACCACGAGGTTCTCACATATTAATTGGTGATCACATTCAGAATTGCCAGTGTATTAAAAAATACTGCTGCAAAAATGGCTGGATAGAAAGCTCAGTAGATAACAGCAGTTACGACAGAGGGAGCAGCACACGCTCACTGTATGCTATGAAAGATTTTGTGACACATTTGAGCCGATGGTCATATTTAGGACGTTTACCACCCTTCAGTTCTTAATGAGCTAATAATAAGACGATGAGATTCAGTGTGTCAGGCAGAAGCTACAGGCTGGAGGTGAAAAGATGTTTTGTCATATGACTGAGTTCATGTTTCATTTGTCTTATGAGCTTCCTGGAAGCTCATCAGGAGCATCTACATGATCTGTACACTGAGCTAATGTTGCTAATCACCAACAGTGAGTAACGTGTACCACAGCAAGAGAAAGAAAAAAAAACAAAACTTTAAAGCCAAAGCTGTGAGGGACAAATAATTCCCCCCATTTTTCCATTTTTCTTTTTGTATTCCAGGCTGCCGTGGTGCTGTTATATGACTTAAGGTGGATTTGAGCCATTACAAATGGAACAATGGCCATTTTGCACTGCTTGCCTAAATATTGTTCCCTCTCAAGGACAGTTTGCTGTGGATTTTGCTCTACATATTTGTTCAGATTTCCCGTTTGCTGAATAAATTCTGAGTTTGCTGTGGCTTTTTAGAAAAGACAGACTCAGCTTTGCGCAGGTATGCTATAAAGCCTCTGTGTTAAAACTTCTTCATTCTCCCGTCAGCCTGCATTCCACTTGGGCGACTACATACTGGCAATTCACTTTGCTCTCAGCAATCTCTTGTGAGAGAAAGAAAAAAAAAAAAAAACTGAGGGGGCTGATGTGTGAGAGAATGAGAACAGATAGCTAAATATGGCTGAGGGAAATGGCTGAGGGAAAAATTAAGTTAATTAGTCAGGCGAGCGCAGAGGTTACAGCGCTGTATGTTAAATCAGCATCATGGCCTCGGCTCGTTTACATTCACATCTGTGAATAAATGAATTGGTGAAGATAGGAGGGAGCGTCTGTAGAGAATTAAAGAAAACAAAATCGATAGTTGATTCGTGCATTATTTCTATGAGCCTTTCTACAATAAAAGAGCTCATGATTTTCCTTTTTAGTGTCTTTTTTTAGTATATCTTTCAAATATATTCCTGCATTCCTCTGTGTTTAGTCAACAGCAGGAAACCATGTCACTTAAAATCTCAAACCTCTGTTGACTAATTGATAATACATCAGTTCAAAAATGACTTTTCTCAGTTTTCTTATTCTTAAGTGTTGCATCTCCTAACTGATGGGATTTTAAGATGACATGAAAACCCGTCTTACACTCACTGACTAACTAAACCACATGCTCAATGGCTTTGAGCCTTTCGTGCACCTGCGGATGACCACAGCATATGAGCTTCACACCGTATAGTGTATTGAGCTGGTGCAATGAAAATGCAGGAGGTTAGATTTGCCTCAACACTAACAGCTGGAGATGGCATCGCTGAAACAATGTCCCAGAGGGACAGATGGATTGTGGCTTCCAATGAACAAAGCCCATTTAGGACAAACAGATTATGGGGTTTACTGTAATCTGCACATAATGCATTTTACTCCCTTCTTTATTTCCTGCATAATCCGCTACAATCCCATTTAATTTCATTGGCCTACAGATTATTCTGTTTTATGAAATGTAATTGTCTGGCTCTAATGCAGTAGAATGTATTATATGAATGCTTCTATGAAGAAACAAAGAAAAAAATGACGACTTCTTCCCTTATAGTAATGTTGCTATGTGCTCCTTTTTTGTCAGAAATTTTAATAAAGGTGAAAGAAAGAGAGTCCACAGCTATTCATCTCATTTTGTGGAAAAACAGGGGAACTTTTAAAATCTATATTGAGACAGAAGTGCTCAGCGTGGACTGATTAAACTGTATAAATTAATTTCATCAGGCGCTCAGTCAGACAGGATCATTCACCGTGGCAGATCTTTGATTTACTCTCAATGCGCACAATGAAGACTTGTTCCCTTCATCGCTTCATCTTCTTTTGATGAAGTCCAGCCCACCACCCTGTAAAAGTGACAGTGTTATTGTTTTATTTCCCCTTCCCCGTACGTTTAATATCCGCTCCCCAACTCTTCTCTTTTTTTCCTGATGAATGGATTTTATATTGCCGCACCAGCCGGGGCACTGATACATTTTTTTATGTGATGAAAAAGAAAGATGCTATCAGGTCTGTACGGTCAACATTCGGGGGTATTGTTGAAATTACTTAATATGTCTTCCATGTCTGTAATTACACACTTCCTGCCTTTTACTGGATGTTTTGGTGTGTCAAACCCAATCACTGCGCGGGGTGAACAGGAGAGGTCAAACTGCAGGAGAGTTCATCAGCGTCATGACACACAGCGCTTTATATTATTTATGGGCAGGGAGTAATCCTCTGCTATCTCTGAGCTCTGAGCGACACTGAGGCAGAAAATATATTTGAACTAACTTGTTTTTATTTGAGATGGTTGTGTTTCATTTTTTCTTGAGGGCAGAGTGAGTTGCAACTTGTCAAACGCACCAAATCAATGTGACAGAATTGAAAGGGGGAAGATGCAGGTTAACGGGCTGTGTGGCTTCAATCTAATTAACGTTATTGACCGCTCAAGTTTAAGAAATATTCTAAGAAATAGCAGTGAGGACATTCTGAATAATTAATTTTTTCCATGTTAAATGTGTTTCTTGGTACTTAAGATAGTTTGCCATTGAAATTATTTGTGAACATTACGCTAACAATTTAATACGCTTATCTTAATGCTCCATTGTCTGGAATAACACACTCTGAATTAGTGGCTTGTTATTCTGCCAGACCGAATGTTTTTCCATAATGGCAGCTGCCTGAGCAAATAACGGAGTGACACTTCATCATTAATCATTTAGGAAACAATATGTGACAATTAAACAGTGAACATAGTTGATGATGCTCAAGTTATTTTTGAGCGTATTCCTACTCCATGAAAGGCTCGCGCCATTTATCAATTCCAAATTATGCTATTACCACCAAAACAGATCTTGGAAATGTCACCACTGCATCTATTCATTTCTCAGGTGTGAAGTGATTCATATTCCATTAAACAAACACGTAAAGAGTGTCTATCCCTCTAAAAATAAATTATCCTGACCTTCATAGAAATGAGATTTTAAATGCAAATCACCTCTGCAGTAGAGGGAAAACTTCATCAATATCTTAGGCATGAATACCAATGATAAATGTGTCTGCCTGGAATCAATAAGTCTCTGTAGATAGCCTGTATACGCAGCATATCATTTAGCATTTCCATATTAAATGCTGTAAAATACTTACTAGAAGTTAATTGATGATATGGATACACGAAAGGTGGTGTGAACAAATCACATAAGAAGAAAAAAACAAACAAAAAAAACCAAAGTCAAGCATCCATAAACTATAATTAGTGGATTTACTGACCGTTTTACCCCACAATCATCCAGTATCACACACTAAATGGCGCACTCCCTCAGTCAATAATCGCCTGTCTAGATGGGAGCAATTCACATCGAAGACTATTGACTTATGACATTTCTGCTTCTTCTCTTGGATTGACCACACAATATCATCAAGCTCTCTACAGATCCCCAAAATCCATCACTTCTAGAGTGGCATTTTCAGGTCCTGCAACAACAACTGAAGCAGCTTATCAGACACACGGGGAGAACCAGAGACGGAGATAGGCCAGTCCATCACCACAGGCCACAAGGGCACCATCGGAATGTGCCAGAGCCCTGCTGGGTAATAAGTCCCGGAGTATGATTTCACACACACACACACACACACACACACACACGCACGCACAGACATCTCCTGAGAGTGGTTGCGTAAGAGGTCTGAAAGACAAGGGGAACAGAGAGAGAGCAGCCATCACTCACAGGACACATCCTGAGTACCTTTTCACAAAGCTGCGACTTGACCAAATCATTTAGACACAAAGAAGACACACAGGACAGGAGGACGACTTGACATTGAGCGACGGGGCTTTCAAATGTTTTTATTTCATTTATTTTTTTCCTGACGCAAGTGCTCGCAGCGTCGTCCCTGCTGACAGCTGTTTTTGTTATGGAGTTGTCAGAGTGTATATATCAGCCGCCGGAACGCTGTTTTAGCCCGCCGCGTTTTTGGTGTGCTGACAGATAAATGATATAGTTCTACTGATGTGGCTGTAATGGCAACATCTCAGTTAATGCAGTGCTCTGGTAATTCAACTTCACTTCCATCGCTGCTCACCTTAAACTTGTAATGGAAAAAGTTTTCGCTCTGTTGACAAGCACTGACACACACACACACACACACACACACACACACACACACAAACATCGCAGCAGCTTAAGTTTGCTTCAAATTACTTTCTTTAACAGAACCAGAAGAAAGATTAACCTACAAAAGGGGGTTTTATTTGCCCAGAGATTTGCCTTTCAGGCAGGTCATTGTTTGAAGGGCTCCATACAAATCATTCACCCTCATTCATTTCAATGAGGCTGGCTCGGCACAGTGGTGGTTAACGATGCAAAGAGAAGTCACAAAAACCAAACAAACATACAAAAAAAATCTGGATTGTCCAGCAGAAATATTGAACCTGGCCCAACGCGATGCGGGACCATCTGGAAGGGCACTGTGTTGGCCAATTACACATGTGAAATTACATCTGCCTGGGGGATTACTCTGTGCGGGGAGTGCTGCGTTTCTACTGTGAATCTTGTGACAGAGGACACAATTACTGTCACAAAGAAAACTTTCCAGTATCATAAACCACTGTGCAGCATCTATGAGCCTCAAACTCCTGGATCTGTCGCCTGGATTGCATTTTATCGTCTCGACGGAGCCTGACACAGAATACCCCCACCGACGCAGATCCATATGGCTGTTTTATGAACTCCGCACTCTTCTTCTTCAAAGTTACCCAACATTTGACCAAGCAGCCATGAGGCATGCATGCACATTATTGGCTTATTGCTAACTCCGCCTTAAAATCTGGCCAATTGCCACAAACTCATGTTCTGGACATGCACTGATCTTACTTTCTCATATTCCTTAACACATGGACACACACACACACACACACACACACACACACACACACACACACACACACAGGGCATAATGGCTCTCATCCTGTGTTTATCCCATACAGAACATCTGTTTTTCATCCTGCCTCACTCAATGGGGCCACTTTCCCAGATCACTGTGACACAGAACATAGAATAACAGGATATATAAACCAAGATAAGTAATGATTTTACAATCACAACAGTTGTCCATAAGTCAAGAGACCTCAGTTAAATATATTATTTTACAAGTTTTTATGACACACCTATGACCAAAGCCTAAGCAGAACAAGATCTTACTGGTGGAGGTTCAGCAGTAGGAAGCTGCAGCTCAGTTCCTGCTCCTCGTGTCAGCCATGTTTGAATAAATCCTATGTGATCGGCTCCACACAGATAAAACTCAAAACCCAGCCATGGGGCATGTGCTGGGCTCGGGACCTTTTGTTTTCTGATATCGTTCTCCATCTCCTCTTATTTCTTTTGTAGGAATGGACATTAACCTTTATTTAATCAGCTGATCTGTGATTTATCAGTGTAATTCAGTGTGAAACACACAGCAGCACTGTTACCATATTGATCTGAACATTTTCAACCTGAACATATTTGTTCCTTTTTTTTGACAGAAGCCGTTCAGCGCTTCCTTTGGCTTCGATCTCCTCTTGACAGTAAACTTCAGGGTCTTATGCTGGCAGCACAGGCTGAGTAGGTGTTACGCAGTTGGATTCCCCCCAACCAATTATACCAGTCACTTGAATGAACGGGGTGAATAGTGACAACCTGTAATTATCATTCTAAGTATTTTCTGAAGAGATTAATTCTCTCTGCATCAGTGTGTTGAATCAAGATGGACTCTGCCTGTGCTGATAAGTCAGTGGGGAAAAGAGGGAGAGGAGCAGCATTTTGAGCACAGGCCAACGAACCCCTCCAACCCCACCGGGGACTCTCATTCAACACTCATTGTTCTCAGGTTTTTACACAACTTACTCTTTCACTTCTATCCCAGTACATTTCCCCAGTTAAATGCAGTTTCCATCAATCACGTAGCTGCAAGTAAAAGCCTCATTCAATTTAAAAATGTTCATTTAGCATTTATAAGGTCTTATACTAATACAACACAGTGCATTTTGCATCAATAAAAATGCCTGTATATCTTGTTATAATGACATTATAATGTGTTATAAACCATTTGTAGTGTTTTTATATGTTAGTAAATATGAGCTGTTACTGGAAAAAGAGTTAAGAGTTTCAAAAGGAGAAAGAAGAAGTTGTTTAGAAACCGTTTGCTGGTCGTGAGTTCCTCACTGATGCCTTATGGAAACATTGAAAAAGTCAATTAGACCTTGATTTGAGCAGCAACAATCAATATTTGAATGAGCTCAGACTAACAATTGGAAAAAGAAAAAAAAGTTTCTATGGCTATTGTTTTCATTACCACCACGCCTAATTTCATTTAGACTGTTATTGTGTTTCACTTAGAAGCAAAATCATTTGATTTATCTCCTCAATTAAAGGTTAATTTCATAATTTTCAAATGCAATTCACCCCCGGGACTGCTGGCGATTTATTTCCATTTGCCATTTTCTTCATGAATACACGCGAAAATGTGCTTCCCTCTGTGTGTGTGTGTGTGTGTGTGTGTGTGTGTGTGTGTGTGTGTGTGTGTCAGCCTGGAGATAACTTTGAACTGTGGCTGATCAGCACAACGCCGGTGGTTGACTGAGGCTCTGAATCATTTGAGTACCCAGAAAGGTTAATTTAGGTCAGCCATAGGAGTGCTGGTCTATAGCTGAGAGAGAATATTTCATCTATTTCCTTATTATTTTTAAACTGTTCGTTTTTTCCTTCACCTTCAATTCAGTTTTTTTGTTTAATTATTCATGAATGGTGCATAATTTATTATACACTTGTTTATGCATGACTTGTTGCCCAAGGGCATCGTTGTTTTGTTTTTCTTTCCTTTGGTGAATGTTCGAGACATATAGTAGTTTGGAGGCTTTGGTTGTAAAATGTTCAATGCAGCTGCTGTAAGTTTAGAGTCTGCCCTTGTTAGCCAGAGGAGCCTTCTTCTCTTAGCCCGCTCTGCTCTGAATACTAAGAGTACAAGAACAGGAAAATATGCTGCACATTTCTTCAGTTATATATTTAAATATTCACGTCCAGTGATTAAAAAGATGGATTTTAACAATGTATCACTGCACTGCTGCAGAGCAAAATTGATTTAACTCAAACGGAGAGACTACACTTCGGGTCATTCAATTAACATTGCTTCCTCCTTTGCCGCTCATTCAGAACAATACTGTAAGAGTTTTACTGTCATCTGTGCTTCAACATGCAAGGTCTTGATACAAACGCATTTTTATTCAAATCTCCAAAAACCCAATTGGATCATAATTACTCCTCTCTACAGGTCTGGCCCAGCTAAATTAAGTGTGAAAGGATGAGCTCAACCCCCCCCGCTGGGAAATGAGATATTGATCTGACAGCGCTCGAGTCTTCTGACCTTTGACCTTGAAAGCTGCAGGTGTGGACCGCACTGCTGCGCGGCTATGATCTAACTTACAATATGACAAGCAGGTCTGTCGATAAATCCGAGGCGGAATGAGTTTGAGCAGCGGGGAGTTGCCTTCTGCTGTGAAAACTAGCATCAAGGGTCAATGTTGTTATTACACATCGCAGCGCTCATCAATGCTGAGAATCAGCTGGCTTTTGTTTCGATCGCTGAGTGTAATAACAGGCTGTGAAACGGGTTTTAAATGTTCTGTCCATTTTTCATTTGACTGATTTGTAGCCTATATATCAGAGCAGGTGTTCGTCTGTTTTTAAGCTACTATAACCACCTAAATTTGACTCTATCTCTCTCTGACCATGACATCTGACGAGTATTTTTGGCTGACAGTAAAACATATATGTCTTTTTTAATCAATGCTTACAGTCAGTGGAACTGTCAGACCCATGATTCCATTAATGGGAATATTTTATGTCTTCATGTGCTGAGATTGAAGAGGATGGTCAATGGATGGATTTACTTTTTGACTTATCTTTTAACACAATAACTAGCAAATACTGCTACTACTGTTTCTATGACCTAAGAAGCAGTACTAGCAATATTTTCATTAACTTTCATTGTTACTTGCTTGACACAAGGTACAATATACTAATAACAATAACCAAATCTCAACTCTCAAGGTCTGAGCATTGACTTCACAGCGACATCAGCGAGGGTCTGAGAGATAAATGGAGGCCTTATTTCCATGATTGATGGGGCACGGAGTCCTCGGTTAGTTTATCTACGTATGTAACATTAAGAGAACGCACAATAAATGCACCATTAATGTCTTCGCCATGTGTCACTTCACCCCAAACTAAGTATTGGGATTCTGCCGACGAGGAATGCGAGCTGTGCGCCATCCAATCTGAACTTCATCTATCTAGCCTGTTTCTTTATTCCAGAATGACAGTCAGGCATAATGCACTTCAGCTCCCTGAAGAACAGGCTACAGTTTGTTTTCCATCAGGGGTACGGTGCCTTGATGCATCAGCACTCTGATGTCCAATCTATAAGGAAATGCAACAACTTTTAATCCTTGGAGCAAACTCGATGCCACCACTACAATAATGTAGTGCCGTAGCTCTGAATAAATATAACACTCATCTACACCACCCTATGCTTATCAATATGGAAACGTGTGAAAACGACTTGCAAAGACAGCAAATATGAAAAGAGATCAGTGCCAGCAGGGACTGTCTTTAAACAGCAGTAATATGAACTAGTCAAACTCACACTAAATTGCTCAACTTAAAATGAGAGATATGCTGAACGAACAGATTTCAAGTTTGAATTGATGCAGCGCAAATTAAAATTAATGCAAATGTTTTAATAATGTATTTGCTTCACTTTATCACGCTTATACTGTAAATTTGAATTATTTTGCTATTTCAGTTCAGTTTTTATGTGTTCGGGTTTCTAACAACTGGAGGAGGGACTTTTCCCCGAGCGTCGACTGGAAGGTGCCCATTGTCTCTATTAATGCTGACAGGGGCAATAATAAGTCTCAAACTAATCAGCTTTGTCCTCTAAACATAAAAAAAAGTAATATAGCATCCAAACAAGCACATTGTAAGTTAGCTTTACATATTATGTCAACAATATCACACAGGTTTAAAATCACTTAGATGCTGAAGAGTGAGAGCTGCAGACCACAGCTGTGGTGTGAGCTGAGGCTTGTGTGTTACAGTGCCGGTTTGTTATTTATACAAATGCTGCACCTTCTCCGCCTACTCAGGCCCTCCAAAGAAAATAAATGCTTTCCTGCAAGATGTGTTAAGCAATAATCTGGGGCCCACTAGAGTGTTTTAATCAAGGTCAGAAGGTTTTCTGTTAGCAGTTTGAGCAGGAAGAGGTGCTGATTGCAGTTTGGGATATCTAACACTCAGCTATGTTTTTCTGAATTGCACATGACACTATTCATCCATCCATCAGTCTTGGCATCCATCCATCCATCTTCGTTACTGGCTTATTTATTGGCGTCACTGGGGAGCGTGAGCCTGCACCCAGCATGCACTGGGTGAAATGCAGAGCGAACAGCCTGGACAGGCTGGCGGTGTATCACAGACAAACAGAGACAGACAAACACATCCACACCTAGGGCAATTTATAGTTTCCTCATCGCCTGATCCTCCCGTGTTTGGACTGTGGGAATGTGTTTTGGCTATTTCAAGCAGAGCGAGAAAATGCAAACTCCACACAGAAAGGCCCGGGCCCAGCAGTACTAGTCTTGTACAAATACTACATATGATCCAATGAAGAGGAAAGTTGCCTCAGTCTGTCGTGTCTTTTGTGGTTTGCAAACATCAATCTGCTCTACAGTAGATTATTTTATGGCTCATGCATGTCAATCTTTGAGTTTGTTCGAGCAGAAAATCCTTCTTCGGTTTTGTTTGTGGAACAGACAATCCATACCCGATACTATTTATATGTCTCATAGACTCATTCATGCGTAAATCTGAAGCCGCGGTTGCGGAAGATTTCACAAATCTTTAGAAACATTTATCTGACTTACCACTCTAAAATACCGTTTAGACAGAGTCCCTGTTCATCGTCTTTCTCAGCGCACACACGCAGGTGCTCAGCTGTACTGAATATTTAAAAAAAAAGAAGCCAAAATAAAGAATGTGGAGAAAAATGATGCCAGGAAACAATTCATCATGGAAATAGCGAGCACAGGGGAAGAATCCATCTCTCTTCACCGGTGTTTGTAAAAGTGCCATGCCACAGCGCTGCAGCTAAAGCCGTGATCGATCTGCTCGGGGCAGCCCGGGCACGCCACAGCAGGCAGCTCTGGGGCGTCAGTCATTGCTCAAGTCTCAGCTCAGGGTCCTGCACTCTGCTGGTGGACCTGCCCTCTGTCCAACAACGTGAGATTGCGGCATTTGAAATATTAAGCAGGAGCAGGGGAAAAGAGCAGAGTCAGGGCTTCGCCATTGTAAACGTCAAATACGCTGAATGTTATGGGCCGGTGCCACGTATCTGACATGCAATGCTGAGTGGAGAAAGCCTCCCGTGGCTTTTAGCCCACTAGAGCATAATGTTTGGCCGAAGTGCTTACCTGCAACAGCATGCGAGAAACCATTTACCTGTGTTGCCTTCAGTGCTGTATGTGAGTGCAGTGGAGTTCCAGATCAGTACTTCATTTCACTTTTGTTTACAACTGAATAAAACCAGGAAAACACGAGCTTCTGTCAAGCTCACATCAGTTTGCACCTGCTTGTATGCACATGTGGGACTGTGCAGCTGTGTGGCCGTATGCGCGTGCTACACCTGACAGATCTATCTGGAGCGAGCCCTTTGCCATAATGCCTTTCTCTGCCCGCACACTCCCAGCTGCATTATAATTCCGGAGCTCCAGGTGCTTCAATCTACTGATAAGGCAAAGCTCATAATCCATAAAGGAGCTCGCAGGGCCAGCAGTTCTGTTTACCAGTGTGGGATCAGCCTCTGGCAAATTAGACTTTTTATACTTCTATTAAACGTATACAGTAGATATAGAAAGACGTATCCGTCCCTTTAAAAGCTACTTTAAACACACTGGTCATTTACATTTACATGTGTCATAACACCCACGGTGCACTGCGGAGCAGCCGTCTCTGCTGAGACAGATTCACACTCAGAGTGAGAATGCACTGGTTTTCTCCACCAGCACAACTATGTTATAAAGAATACAAAGGGAAAAAAGCCTCATGGTGAAGTTCTGCAGTGGTTGGAGAAGCACAATGCTGAAATACAGCAACACCTCAGGGGACATACAGCTTCTGCTGGAGGATGAGGCTTGTTGTTCTGTTCCAAATCCACAAAGGAGAGATGAGACACGACGCAGTAATCTGCAAAGAAACGTCGCCTCAGTATGGGATGAGCAAACTGCTCTGAACTGAATGCATCTTTAAAAAGCAAACGAGGGATGTCTCATTATGATCCGCTTTCAAATTTAAATGAAGTTTGCAGTTCATGGAGAGGGACTGGAAGAGATTTGATGACCGAAAGCTTAAAATGACAATAAGATACCCAGACAAGGCTGCTGATTAATGCCACTTCCATCAGAATTCAACCCACTCTGAGGAACAGTTCACCTGCAAAGGCTACAAAACCTAATTTTCTAACCAAATTAACCAGAAACAAAGCAGAACATTTTGAGGAGAGAAAAAAAAACATCGACAACAGCGATGTGCAGTAAAAAAGGGGGTTTTAATGTGAGGAGGAGGAAACAGAGTTCTGACAATAACTGTAGATTCCTGTGCACTTATCACTTAAACAGCTATTTTCCATTTGCTGTAGGGATAGTTGTTCAAATCTTGTGCTGATTTCTTCAAAATCAGGTCAGTTATATGTGTCTAAGGTGTTTTTGTGAGTGAGGCTCGACAGTTGAAAGTATACCATGTGGTGTATGTGACTGAAGGCCGTTTTGAAATACTGAAAACCTTTACATTGGTGAAAAACAGCTTACTTCAGTTTTACTATCCATTTACTTACTGTCATGATTGACAGTAAACACGCAAAATGAAGCTCATTTCAGGAAGATGGCACGATCTGTTTTGCCAGTAGGCAGTTTGGATTCACAGAAACTTGATAAAATGCAGGTTTTCTATATTAAATGAAGGATCTTTGATGAATTGACGAATTAAGGATTAGGGAGTGCTCATTCTGAGGAATTAACCCTTTCAGTCTTAAATTATTGATGCGTCTGCATGTAAGCAGCATGTTAATCTTTCAGGTGGCCCAGGACGCAATGCACATGTACTCACCTACTTCATGTTCTGTTTAGATTAGATTCAGCACAGTGCATCGGATTTTAGGACTTTATTCCAAGCTGTGATTCTAAGAAGCTACAACAACAGTAAGAATTTTTACTTTACAATGAGGTGGAAGACAAAGTCTCACAAAACGGAAATATGCTGTTAACATGGCAGTGCACCAAAAGAACAGGAACAGCACTTAAAATGTGGTTTTAACCCCCTGATCAGGTTTTGAGAGCTGACTTCGCCTCTGAGAAGCAGCACTACACGCACTTAGGCAACACTGAAGTTAACAATACTGATTGTGATGATGGAGGTCAGAAAACAAGGACCACATACAAAAACCTCCTCTCTGTGGAAAAAGAAGTAAAGTGGAAAATGAGTTAAACATGACAGGTTAAGTGAAAAAAAAAAGAAGTTTTTCCAACCGAGTTTGCTCCAGTGTCTTCCAAGCTTCCAGCAGTCTTGGGTTAGCCCATGACAACAGACTCTGAAGTATTTAGTGAGCTTCCTGAATATATCAGCAGTGAGCTGTTGTCACAGCTGTTCTTACACTGAATGAGCCCCGCCGGCCTGTTGCTGGAGCTTTGGGTAGAATTTACTGGCTAATGTCTCCCGTCCCGACACCCAGCGCACCGAGCGAACAAGCATTCCAGGTCTGACCCGGCCCGACAGCAAATCTCCACACGTGGATGTACTCGCCCATCAGTTTGCTGCTCCACTGTCGGGGCAAATTATAGCTCTTGAAGGCTATGACATGAAAAAAAAAAAGCTTGATAAATTGTTCCTGGGTGACCTCAAGGGATCAGACAGACTATGAGGAGATCTCTGGCAATATTAGAGGAGACATCCAGATGTTTCTATTTTTGGCCTTCCTTTGTCTTGTTGTTTGTGTGTTTGACAGTAATTTGCTGTTGCTTGTAACAGATTTTTCAGGTGAAGGAGCCGAAAAGGTGCAGTAAATTAGCCCTTAAAGGACTGCTGTTGAGAAAATTTGCCTGGAGTATAATTGGAGCTTGAATAATCATTTTACTGCCATAAGCCTAAAGATATTCATGCTACTACGTGACGTCCGTTTGTGGAGAGCTATTACAGATAAATGCCCGTCGGATTTATGGATGTAAATGAAACTGTGACACTGAACAAAATAATGACTCCTCCGACCACGCAGAGGAACTTTAAATCCAGACAATGTTGCTCCTCTTGCGTTCATTTAAATTCTACTCCCCTGTGGCGTTTGTGTACAATCTGTTCTCCACAAGCATAACCTTTGCAAAATACTCACTTGGCAAAGGTTGTGAATTATTCAGTCTCATCTCAGAAAAAATACCTGCAGACTAACATGTAAGTCTGCTCAACTAAATATTATCATATGACGGAAGATACAGTAGATGTTCCCCCTTTTTTAGAGAAGAATATTCATGCATTCAATCATTTGTTAGATTAAATTGATTAACCAGCATCAATACTGTCACTCAAATGTTCCCTGTGGTCGAGATAATAGTACATACAGCACATACAGACGTGCTCACATTTGTTGGTACCCCTCCACAAAAAATGAAGAATGCACAATTTTCTCTGAAATAATTTGAAACTGACAAAAAGTCATGGGCATCCACCATTGTTCATTCCATATTTAATAGAAATCAGACTTTGCTTTGATTTTTTTTTTTTTTTTCAAGATGATATTTAAAAAAATAAAACAAATGAAAATGGCATGGACAAAAATGATGGTACCCTTCACCCAATAATTTGTAGCTCAACCTTTAGAAGCAATCACTGCAGTCAGGTGTTTTCTGTAGCTCTCAAAGAGGTTTCTGCACCTGTTAACAGGTAGTTTGGTCCACTCTTCCTGAGCAAACTGCTCCAGCTGTCTCACCTTTGATGGGTGTCTTCTCCAGACTGCAAGTTTCAGCTCTTTCCATAGATTTTTGATAGGATTCAGATCAGGACTCGTTGAAGGCAACTTCAGAATAGTCCAGTGTTTTGTTCTTATCCATTCTTGGTGTTTTTAGCTGTGTGTTTTGGGTCATTATCTTGGAGGACCCATGACGTGCGACTGAGCGAGCTCTCTGACACTGGGCAGTACGTTTGGCTCCAGAATACCTTGATAATCTTGAGATTTCATTGTGCCCTGCACAGATTCAAGGCATGTGTGCCAGATGCAGCAAAGCAGCCCCAAATCATAACGGAGCCTCCTCCATGTGTCACTGTAGGTATGCTGTTCACAGAGCTGATGTGACTGGCCAAAAAGCTCCAGTTTTGACTCATCTGTCCAGAGGACATTCTCCCAGAAGGATTGTGGCTTGTCTATATGCATTTTAGCAAATCCCAGTCTGGCTTTCTTATGTTTTTCTTTCAAAAGTGGAGTCCTCCTGGGTCTTCTTCCATGAAGCCCACTTTTGGTCAAAAAGCGACGGATGGTGCGATCAGAAACTGACGAACCTTGATCTTGGAGTTCAGCTTGTACCTCTTTGGTAGTTGTCCTTGGTTCTTTTTCTACCATTCGCACCATCCTTCTTGTCGATTTTCCTCTTGCGGCCGTGCTCAGGGAGGTTGGCTACGGTTCCATGGACCTTAGACTTCTTGATAATATTTGCAACTGTTGTCACAGGAACATCAAGCTGCTTGGAGATGGTCTTGTAGCCTTTATCTTTACCACGCTCGTCTATTATCTTCTTTCTGATCTCCTCAGACAACTCTCTCCTTTGCTCTCTCTGGTCCATGTTCAGTGTGGTGCGCACAATCATACCAAACAGCACAGTGACCACTTTTCTCCGTTTAAATAGGCTGGACGACTGATTACAAGATTGGAGACGTGTGTGATACTAATTAAAGAGCCTAATTAGTTTGAAATATTATTTATTATCTTTTCTAAGGGGTACCAACAAATGTGTCCAGGCCATTTTAGAACATCTTTGTAGAATGAGCAATAATTTATCTCTTCTCACAGCTTCTTTGTTTTATTCTATGACACGCAAAAAAGCACGCAAGTAAACATGACAAAATAGCTTTTAATGTCATTACTTTTTAAGAGGAATGAAACATTATTTCAATGAGCTACAAGGGTACCAACAAATTTGAGCATGTCTGTATAATGTGAGCAAACTCCCTTGCATACAGTTGTATATAATATATTTATGTATATTGTGGTGCTCCAGTTCTTCTATTCTTGTTTTCATCAACTTATTTGTTGCTGCAGTGCAAAATTTCACATCCCAATGAATAAGCAAAATTAAAGTGGATATTAAAACTGAGACGCGAGAGAGAAACTTCAAAGGGAACTTGCGCTCTTGTAGTTCCACAGCCTATACCCGTTAAACGTTTATATGCCCGTATTGGTAATTGCACAAGCCATACTGATAAAAAGAAGGAAAATTAAAAACAACAACAACAAAAAAACAAGATAAAGAAAGTCATAAAAAGACAAACTGTGGTGTGGAACGTCCCCTTTCTTTGTTTCCTGGTGGGACAACAAACACTGACTGCAACCTGCTAAAAGCGACACACACGCTCTAATTTCACCTCATGAAAACAAAGCTGTGAACTGTCCATTTCTCCTGTCTCTCAGGGAGCTTTTACACCTAACCTGATGGATTCAGGAAAAAGAAACTCTGATGTGTTTGCCCATTTAGTGTTGTCTGTTTTGGCTGGTCTGAAAGCTCTTAATCAGACTCTGGTGTGGACTAAACAACCAGACCGAGCCTGCCTGAAAAGGTGTTCAAGGTCTGAAAGCAAAGCAGACAAACCATATTAAATTTTAGCATCATGACCGTTAAATCCATCTCCTGATCGTGAATCGTTCATAAGGCCATCTTATGATGAAAAGTGTTGCCTTTTAGAGCTGGTCCGGTTTGTGTTTATGACTTTTTACAAACAAACCAAGAACCATAAGCTGGACCTTATTCATCGTATTGCATATAAATACTGATGAGCAGATAGAAACGAGACAAAAAGATCCATTTTGTATCAGAATATTACAGAAATAGTGCATAGCAGCTACATGCATACAGGGTGTGTTATAGTAGACTCTGCTCATAGCCAACAGATCATTTTCTTAACAATCAGCAGACAACCTGCATTTTAGCTTTTTAATTCATGCTAAATCCCATATTGACCATCACACAATCGTGTGGTTTCATGCCAGAGTTCACCTGGAGCCGGACCAATACTCTCCTCAGAGACAATGACAGACCAAACAGGCAGTTCAGCTGAACTGAAGGTTAGATGTTTCAGCAGCCGAAGTCTCGAGCTCAGCCTGCTCGTTAGGGTGCAGCAGGGGCATCGCAGGAACAACCCAGCGGTTTGTCATTTATCCAGGATATCTGGCTGGTGTTCCTGGGTGTCACAACAAGACACTGTAGGTCTGTTTGTTTGCTTTGACCCATTGTTGTGTGAATCATTACATCTGTTTTTCCTTTTCCTTCTCCTCCTGTCTCATTTCTTGGTTGCTGTGTTTTCTCTGTGGAAATCATGGCTCCCCCGTAGTCGCAGGCTATACAAATAAATGATTTTCAGCTCCTCTGTTGGTGTTTTTTTATTTTTTTTATTTTTTTTTACTCGAACACTACAGATTCCTAAAATTCCAGTTAGTCCCCTGAGTCACTCTGCAAGCCCCCTTCACCCATCAGCTCAGGACAGATGGCTTGAAAGGGTCCTGCCTTGTTCTAGGGACCCCGACACCAGCTGGAGTTCCACAGAGCCAGCGGGGAAGCTTTACCACTCATTCTCTTTGTTGGTGAAGTGGCGGGCTGTCTGTCCTTCACCCTGCAGTGTTTACACAGCGTTGGCTCTGGCTCCTATGGACAACACACTGTAAGGTAAATAAACTCCAGAACTGACTGACGTCTGACTCAAAGACGTTGGAAAACCGCACTACAGTGTGTAGGTCTGCGCCTGTGTGAGGTCTGCAATAGCTTTTCTTTCGAAGGATACGTCTTAAGGCAGTTTCTGGGTTTATAGGAATATAATTTGGCACTGAGATATCTGGAGGGTTTTAAATCACAAACACGCACCATGCAAACTGACGGAGTTTGCAGTTGTTTTGCTGTAGTATGTTTCAGGGTGGTGGTGCGAAGGTGTGAACAGGGCCAAAATCAAAACTCCAACAACCTTTTTAGCTGCACAATGAAAGCGTGGTAAAACGAGTGAGGGAATGAACTCACAGTAAGCAGGAGGCAGAGGCTTAATCCTCGATAAGATCTTAATGACGCTGCGCTGCAGAGACACTTCGTCTCCCGTGACCCCAGCATACAGCACGCAAGTGCAAATCATCCAACTAATGATCTTTGTTCTGCAGAAATAACAGCTCTTCGCTTTTGTTGTTTCATACTGTACACAAACAAAAACAATAAGCCCAATGATTAAACACAGTGCCACGTGCGCCGTTACGTTATGTTAAGAGAGCAATTTCCAGTAGCCGCTTGAATTCCAGGGCTGAACTCACAGCCGGAGAATATTCATGGTTTTCACTGGCACACATGGTGTCTATCCTCTGAATAAAAGAGCGCTGGAGAAATTCACTCATTCTCTTTCACATCAGCCAAGCAGAAAACTTTTATTTATTAATTTATTTATTTATTGAAGAAAAATCACTCATGCAGTTTTCCCTGCAAATTTCCTATTCAATCTCTGGAAGGATTCAATGGGGCACAGAAATAATAAAAAATGCTAGCACTTGATGCAATCAGCAGGTAATAGAGGGACTAATTTTTCATTCTGAGACCAGATTTTTGCAAATAAATAAGTCATGTGTCTTGGAGTACTGTAGTTGATCTTAATTTTTTTTATTTAAGCCTTCTCTTAATATTTTTTTCTCTTGCACAAAAGACTATAAGACCTGGTTAATGACACTAAAACCTCGCCTCGTTACTGCTGTTCCTGTATTTCAAAAATCTACTGGAAATCCAATGCAAGCGCGTACAGGCCGATCCAGGGGATGCTGATTCATTCTGCAATCATGCTTATAATTTTCAAGAACTAATTTTGCCTGATTGCCGTTAAACACACTGAGACGTGAGAGGAGAGAGGCTGGGGGTGGGTGATGGAGCAGGTCCCTGGGGCAGGTGAAGTAGGAGATTGATTGGTTTCTGAACCCCAAGGACAATGTGTGCGCTAAGTAATTAAAATGTTCTCTGTGCTTTTTAGACCCAAAGTAATAGTGCTGGCTGTTGTTACATTTCAATAACAACTTGGCTGAACAGCGATACCTCCAATTTACGTAAAGCAAAGCACAGAAAAAAAGGCTTAAATCTAAAAAGTGGCATTTATGGTTTAACAATGGTCTTTCAAAAGGCAATTATCTTTTTTTTAATTCTGGTTCTTTTCATCAACTTTGCCTCTCCCCACTTTTTTCTTCTTTGTGTATCAGAATAATGATGAATTATCTGTGCACTGCTTCCCGTTTGCAGGCATAAACTCAGCTATCCTATGTGTCCATATGCTATTTCAACTTGTAGGTTATGTGTGCATCCAAATAAATCAGCTCTTATCAAGCGAGTTTAAAGGGGCCTCGCAGAACAATTTCATCTCTCTGCTCAATAAAAAAGAAAAGAACAAGATTAGAAATGCAGGCTCGTGGTCTTCCTGCAAAGTGCCTGACATCATATAAAACCAGTACAGAATTGCTACAATTCACTATAACAAACCCCTTTGAAAAGCCACACAAATGCACATTGAACAGACTCTGGACTTGTCAAAGCTCCCAAAAAACCTTGTTTTCTGTGAATGTGTATCTTACGTAATGCTAAAAACAAAAAACAAGAAAAAGAATGAAAAAATGACTGTGGATGTGCTCCTGGGAGGCACTGAAGGACAGAGTGGGCCGTCAATACTTCAAACAGAAGCTGAGGTAACACCAAGTATGTAGTCCATAGGTGCCTAGCGAGCTACATATTTTCCTACACATGATGTTGCGGCTGTATGTTGAAAAATTTGATAGATAAACATTTGATAATTCAAGATATGGGGAGAGCACCAGAGGAACAAGTCATGGTAGAAAATAATTCTGACATGTTAGACTTTTCATCAGGGTGTCGTGCTGCACAACAGGTCATTTAGCTTGACAAACCACGTGGGTATAGTATGGTAGAAAACAAAGATGCTTTGTGGACTGAGGAATATACACATTGCCGGTGAACATCCGTAAGCCATGTAGCAGTTTCTTACTATATTTCCTACAAAATATGTTAAAAAAAAAACACATAGGAGTGTACGAATCGATCCAAAGGTGGTCTAGTGGCTGGAGCCAATTCGGGGTGCTGCACTGGGGCAACTCATCACCCGACACCTCTCTACATCAACTGCATGTTACTCTGTGTGGATGCACATCAAAGAGCCTGGGGCCTCATCTATGAAGATGCTGAGATGCTGAGCAGATTTTAAGAATCCCATTCGTAACACGCATCTGTGATCTATAACTCTCAAATTAGCAGAAATTGACAGCACTTGCCTTGTAAAGCAAACATTTTGGAAGAGAAGATCACGGCGACAGTAGAGGAGACAGAAGGCAGGAAACAGGATTTATTCAGTGGAGTAATTAGTGGGTTGACAAACGACGCCGAATATTCACGTATGCATGGTTTTCTGTTTACATCACACTCAAGATGAAACTTGATTGTGAGTCTGTTCTATAAATGAGGCCGCGGGGATGTTTGACCGCCAAGGGAAAAGACGTGTCACGGTGCTCATGGCCTCTGCAGGCTGCCCGTTCCACCTCTATTGAATCCAGCAGCAAATGTGAATTAAACTCATGTGACTTGCTGCCTTGGGCCCTGGAGGTCTCCTTGGCTCAGTGCTACTGGTCAAACCCATTAGTCTGTAAATAAAGCTGACAATCATTGGACGAAAATACTTGAATACTTGAGGAAATCAAAGGAAATGTTAGGATGGTTGAGAGGTTTTATCAGTGGTCCAGTATGTTCTCTGAAGAAGCCGTCTGCACTTAAAGGTAATACATCTCACAGCTTCAGAGCTTTACTGCCAACAAAGTTCAAAGTTGATGACTTGATGTGTCTGTCTCATTAGGTGATCTGTATTTACTTATTTTCTTTTACTTTAAGGCCAAACTCCTCGTCCTTGAGGGAATGCTGTTGAAATACCACCTGCATCCATCATCTGGTGTTAAGTCTCTTGTTCTCCCCCTCTGCAGACTCCTTTGCGTTGACCTTCCTCTTGGCATCGAAATGCTGCTAGAGCTTAAATCTAGCCCATCCTGAGCAGACTATTCCAGAACCCCCCCGAGGTAGAGCCTGTTAGAGATGTAATTAATCAGCTTGCAGATCCTCCATGCAGCACCTCCACATCACAGTGAAGCAGATGCCAAGCAGCTCTCAGTAAATGAGGAAGGAAATCAAAAGAAAGACTGGCGATGGAAATAGATATTTGTTAAAACCCGTGCAGCTCCTTCTCCAATCAAAGAGAAGTTTTGACCAGGGTCCATTCGGGAGCCCTTATTCAGCATTTGCTGAGAAGGAAGGCTTGATGTACGTTCAGTGAAAAGGGCTAAATCAAGGAACGAACACGATCAAACAAGGAAGCTGCAAGATCACAATCAAAAGCAATTCTGTCACTGTCACAGGATGATTTATGACAGAATTAACAAGGCAGACAAAGAGAGACAAAGGACGTAGAAAGAAGTATATTGTGTGTTTGAGTGAGACAAAGCTCGACGGAAAGAGTGAGACACAGAGGCGAAACGAGAGAAAGGGGGAATTTGCTGTAAAACATTTGATTTAATACTTCTGATATTGCAGCACTGACAGAATCCACGACTGGCTCACCTGCTTTCATTTTGTCATGTCATTGTAATTTCATTCCCCGCAGTCTCAAAAGACCCAGGGACATTTCAACTTTCTTTAATATGACAGATGTCCAATAATTTCGCATTTAATCTCTGCCCTGCGGGTGCAAAGGATGTGAGGCAGCAAACTGATGCGACTGCGATGGTGGATTGCTGGTGATTCTGAAATTGGATACTTACTCATCCAAATTCACTGTCCTCATTAGAATGTCAGAATGGAGTTGAGCTCAGGCTCCGTTTTTCCTCTCCCAGTCATGTCTCTTCTGAAAGGTGAATAAGCCACAGGAAACTTTGCACCCATGACAGCAAAATTTGACAGGGAGAGAAATGTTCTTGCAATGTGCTCCTCGGCTGTGAATTATAAGGGCTGTCGCAGTGCTGACATTGTCTAGAAAAATAGAGGCTTTGGTTGTTTCAATTACACGTTTGTTTTACTTTTATTAAGTATGTGTGTCTGTGTGCGTGACAGAGGAGAGCAGGGGTAAGGAGGCTGGTGGAAAAAGTGATTGAGTGAATCAGAAATTATATTGGCGTGGCAGAAGCTCCCCCTACACTCTCGTGTTCAATAACACTCCACATTGTGCCTTTCTCCCTCCACTGCAAATTAGTATTCTCCCTGGATCTGCAAAACAGGGGGGCAAATTATAATCACGTTGTTTCAATTAGAACCATGTTGCTCTGCAAGCCGCCTTTGAACATTAGTATCTCATACCAGTAATTTCTGCATCTTAAGACTCCCACTTTAGAGACGTAAAGGACAGCTTCTTATACCTTTCTAAATGACTTGGCACAAACTGCCACAAACACTGAACAAAAGATTAACCTCATAAAGATCAGCTTGTCATTATTTTGCAACATATATGTACAGCAGCAGATTCAACAATGATGGTTCCCAAGAGTTCTGCAATCACTGCCATAAAAACATCTTGGTTTACCCTTTTTATAGCTTCTAATTAATGAGGAACTGTTTTAATATTATCACCACTGATCAAATCTTAAAGGTTACACCTGTACATTAATGCACTGGATGCAGAAAAGTCTGTTTCTCAAAACTAGGTAACAGCACGTTTACTCTTCCAGTTATCTCCTTATGAGTGAACACTCATGTTAAACATCTTATTTGCATATGTTAAGGATGAAAACATTTTTTCCTTGTTGCTATGACAGTAAACGATTTTTTGGTGGTGAAAGACGCCTTCAAACGGCCTTTGATGTCCACATGGTGCACTCTGTTGTAATTAGAATAGAAGGGGGTTTGGAAGATATTGTTATTAACAGAAGCACTTATGAGCCTCTAATTTATCATATTTGTAGCTACTGAGGTGCTTAAAAATTTGAGACCTGCGTTTGTATGATATAGGCCTTAATTTGGTTAATGAGCGGCTTGTTTCACATAAAGTGTGGATGCTGGCATCCACTCACCAGGGGGCAATGCACAGAGAGGTTAATTATTGTTTTGCATCGAGGTTGTTGTTGTTAAGGTGATTTTTTCATTCTCTTGCAAGACTTTCCAACTGCACCTTTTGTTTAAATTCCCAGCCGTTACATACTGCTGAAGCCCCTGTTTAGCTCGACACTCGCCTCAAAATCGTAGCCGGCACTAATCGATGTAATCAATCAATGTTTTTTTGAATTGTTTTTGATTGATGTTTACCATCGTCATCCTGTGCAACATATGATAACTCTGTACCAGACACACTGGGCTGTACAAATGGGAGAACACGGTAGCAGAAGCCCAAGACAGAGGCATGATTTATTGGTTACAAGTAGAATGCACAGTAAACCAGAGGAGAGGGAACTTTTTAATGGATTCTCTGTGAAAGACAAACAACTAGAAGTGTTCCTGTTCATCTTATTAAATGGATCTGGGCCCTCTGGCACCCGCCAGGTGAGCTGTCAGAACTTTAACAAGCTTAGTGGTTTACAATGCTTTACTTGGATCTTCTACTTTCATTTTCTCTATTTTCTGCCCCTTTTTGGGGCAACAGAATGACTAATATCCCGCTGTCAGATTTATTCTGTCCCGTAGTTGGCTGCCCGGCCACATAAAGCCTCTGTCAGTCTCAGTGCGCTGGCAGAGACTGAGCAACAGCAGTCAGTATAAAGCGGCCTCAGCACAGCCGAGGAAAATCAATAACACTTTATTTGTGATGGATGTGAAATATGACTTTAATGAAATATGTCCTATTTCGGAGAAGGTTACATTTTCTTTTAATGTGTGCTTGACCACTGACTGATTGTATTCGCATTTATTCCAATTTGGCTGGGTGAAGAGAAAAAAGAACTGCCGCTCCCTTGTTGTTGACTTGCTGACCTGCATTACTGTAAAATACTTTTTCTGGGGTCTTAGATGTATTGGATGATCCGATGTATTAACGTTTTTTCAATAAATCCTGAAAAATGCATTCAAAAATCTCATTTCGAGGTGCCGTTTAGCCCTTTCAAACGGGGGAACTGCCTGGCTCTGTGTCGCTCAACACAACTATCACTACAAGACTTTTTATGATTTATCCCTAGGGTCACAAAAAGATCAGCAGTGGTGTGAGAAAAAAAAAAAATAAAAAAGATTTTCTGTGTTAAAAATGACTTTCTATGGCACAAGCCACAGATGGATTTCTCTCAGATATAAAATGAAGGTTTGTTGCAACAGCATATGGTAATTACATAGATCATGTGGATGCACTGGCAGATGTTTTGAAAGGGGTAAGATAATTAGAGACTGGCAGATTCATAAGAACGTGTTATCAGTCTCATAAACAAAAAGTGGATACATAAACAGACAAATAAAACTGCTAACTTTCATTCCCAGTGGCATCCACGGTTGTCTTAAAACGGGAGCGTTTAGTGACAGGTTTCTGACGGCATGAAGCCAGTGAGCTGCTGTTTCTGGCCTGCTGCACTGATCCAGTGTTTGACACAAAAAAAAGGTCCTGGTCCCCGCTTTTGTCGCCTGATGAGCCTGATTTTTCCTCCTCTCTGTTTGGCTGCTGCTCTCGCCTCCTTTCTGTTGTGCTCTTTGCACAGATTAGATTGGACCAAACCAAAACATGTTGGGGGATCTGCTGATTTTGAGTTGCAAGCTAAAAAGCAAAAGGCCGGCTATTATGTCGCGCCACCAGCAGGTTTCAGTGACAGCTGAAAATAATGAATCAAACATACTGTGTTTGTTGGTCACTCCCAGGTTCACCAACAAAGCTGGTTTCTTTATCAAAGCACCGACAATTAGGGCAAACGCACGGCTGATGCCACGGACAAGAGCTGGCAGTATTGAGCATGTGCGCTGGAAAAGGGACTGGCACCCATTATCACTTTCCAGTAATGTGTTGGTGTGTATTTTCACACAAATCCTAAATATCACTGTTTACATTTCTAACAAAAAAACAGGAAGATTTAAGTGTTGGCATTTATATGTTAAATTCCTTAAAGCATGAAGTGTTTATATCACAGCCTTTAACTTATCCTTACTCTACAACCTTCTGTGTTTTTCCATTATTGGACAGCAGCTGGTGGTTCACCACTCAAGGTCTCAGCATTTGCTGTTACAGCCTCTAAACAGCGAATCAGCCTTCCTTTTTTATTGGATGCACTCTGTTTGTTCTCTCTTCCAAGTCCTAACAGTTCTGTCATTTTGAGTCATATTTGTGTCATTTTCTATATTTGATTTCAGCCCATTTGCCATTTTATTCATATTATTACAGTGTTTGTATTTTGTCCTCAGAGACAAGTAAAGAATAAAGCAAAGAACAACCCACTGTGAAACCTGAATCCTGGTGTCATTACGAATTTACGAGGAAGTTTGGGATTAATCATTATCCTCCATCTGTTAGTCCATGTGTTGTTAATGTAACAGGCTGAATCACAAAAGCTGCTCGGTTGCTATAAGTCAGTAAGGAAATGACTCACTCCTGGATGTGATGCCCTGGCTCATTTCTCCCTTTGCCTTCTGCTTGTAGATGTTTGCAAGGAGCTAAACCCTGAGAAACAACAGCCTTCACTGTAACTGTATCATTACTGCACCCATTTGGTTTCCTTTGTGCTCTTTCAATTTACTCAATGTCCTCTTTCATTTAAAATGGGCTTCATAAGAAGGCCCTCACAGTCACTTACAGCTGGTTGTTTACAACACCATCCGGCTGTTATTCTTCTGTCCGCCCATGTGAAAGCAGGAATAACTCAGGAACCTCATCCCACACACTGACCCATAACACACATCATGTTATCCACGAGCCAAGCCTGTGAGGAGTCCTCGGTGACCAAGAAATACAGCGTCTAACTCTGTTTCCCTCGTGTACAAATGATGTCTTTACAAAAGAATAATGTCTATCTTGTGTTGAGATTACTGCAAATGGTAAAAAAAAAAAAGAAAAAAGGAAAGGGGCAATGAAGTGCTTGTATTTGGATTTCAAACTGTTCATTTAGTTCTTCTCATTGGCAAATCAATGCACAAAGAAATACACTTAAAAAATAACTCACTCCAGTGCCCTAACATCACCACTTCTTTCAGTCCAGTTTCAGCGGACTCAACCATTACTTAGTTTAGTTAAGGAAAAGCTGCACTGAAACTGTGCTGGTCCATCGACTGTGAGCAAAACACAGGAGAAGGCAGCGCTTCTGTCACAAACAGAGAGACTTCATAACAACCTAATCCGCCAAAGGGGCGGTCTCCAAGAAACACATTAAGTGCATCACTGCCAGGCTCATTCTAATTGCTGTAATTGCCCCTTTCCTATCACCTCGGACTAATGTTTTTTTTTCTTTGCAAAAGGTAATGGAAAAACTTGTGACTCTTTCTTTGTAGGAGACCTGTTTAAGGTACTGGCACATTGTTGCTTAAAGATATTACCAGCACATTGGGTGATAGAGTAATTGCTCCATTAAAATAGCCCCTGGGTAAGCAAGGTGACACAAAATTGCAACAGGGTTAATCAAATTTACACTTCATGGCTTGGGCCACACTACTGCATTGAACATGATTGTGTTAGCGTGTGAGCATTCCAGCCTGCGGTTGCCGCAATTGTGTGTTTATGTCCTTTGTCTGCATGTTATGTCCTCTGACATCTGAGACGTATAAACTGGAGGTAGGATTGCATCCTGGGGCAAATGCCATTTTTCTCAGTCACTGTTCACTGCAAACAGAATATTAAGTAGAATAACGCACTAAATCTTCTTATTTTATTCACGCCAGCACTGTACTAATTCAGTCAGGCTCAGATCCGTTGAAAAAACGGAAACCTGTTTTATTTATAACGGCCTTAATTTTTCATTGTGTTTACAACTTCTTCAAGGGTACAAAGCATGGCTGATGGATGATAGTCTGATGGCTCTTTGAAGTTTAATAATCTCTCCAGTCAGGGTTTAAATACAAACTTGTACTGAACATAAACTGGTATTATCACACAAAATGTCAGGCTAGTTTGTATAAGGTGCACGTGCTGATGTATACGCATGGAGCACGTACTGTCTGACTGCAGTGACAGTATACTGGCCACCACATACAGTGTGGTAGAGAGAATAAAAACACTGAGTCTTCTCAGTCAGAATTAATTCCAGGAAGCCTTCTCAAGAAACTCAGACACACTGCTAACGTGGCTGTTCAGTAAGTGTCTGCTGCTGCAACACTGCAGGCAGCCTTGTCTCAAACGTTGTTATAACGCAATAAGAGAAAAGTTTGTAGTCAAGCTAGTGGCGCAGAAAAAAAGCTGTCAGAGGGATGAACAAACGAGGGGCGACACTGTGGCACCTCACAGCAATAAGGTCGTGGGTATGAATCGGCCGTTCTGCAAAGGAGCTCGCATGTTCTGAGATCTGTTAGCTCTGCGACAGACCAGTGATCTGTCCATCTCTGGCCTCCCACAACCATGAAGAGGTTATGACGATTGAAAAAAATTATGGAATCCAGTCATGAACTGAAACACTGAACATGTGGAAATGTTGTCCCATTAGTGGAACTAAAACTAGATGAGTCCAGGGTCAAAAGTCATTGGAATTCATCCATCTGGGTCCATGAAAGTCTGTTTTTATTCCATGGCAATCACTTTGAACCGCCAGATGGACGGACCAACGCTGCCATCTCTTGACTCTTGTCTCTTAGCTGTGTATTAACTCGCTGTGTTGGGTGACGCTGTAAACAGCGCGATCTGACTGCTCAACGTTGAACCATCTGAACGCCAAGGGTGCCTCCTCTTCCTCCAAAGGTGGAGCCAATTTGGGATCACATTCGGGGCGCACCACATGAAGGTCTGAGATAAATTAAAATTGGACCAGCTCAGTGAACTGGGACAGGGGTAGCATTGTATGCTAATGACATGGCATCCTCACTGCCTGCATGCCACCTACAGAGAAAAGAGGCTACCTCAAACATATCAAGTGTGCTGCCATCTGCCACTTCAGTCTTGATAAATCAGAAGTTATTTTGGTTTCCTCAATGGAAAATACAAAGCGTTATCCAAAATGAAAAATGGAAACTAATGACGGATACATGACCTTTTTGTTTTTTATACTTAGTACACAACAGGACTCATTTAACTTAATGAGCTGATTTGGAAAGATTTTGAAATGTGAAAGTCTCAGATTGTGAAAAACAAAACAAGAAAGGAAATCAGATGACTTTATCAAAGCAGTGCTCTGTAAACTGCACCAAAAACAAAGCTGTGGTGAACTATAACCATCAGCACTAATTAGGTTGGACATCTACCAGCCTAAGAAATGCAGCTTTATGTCTAGAAATGGAGGAAACTAGAACTACCTGCCCAGTGGTTTCATGCCTCTGGCAGCCACTCAAGCAGCAGTTTGCATCCACGTCTGTCCAGACTCATATATACGGAGATTTGACTGGATATAATAAAAAGTATTAAGTGCCTCTTTTGGCAAAATAGATGTTATCAGTATTGACATGTGAGAAACGTGCTGTCTCCACTTAGAGACTATTTATACAGACGACTGATAGAGAGCTTCAACACATGGTGCAACGACAATCACCTGAAGCTCAATATCAGCAGAACCAATGAGCTTGTGGTGGACGACCTACTGTACAATCAGCACAGTTTCACGGTGGACACCCACGATTAGTGTCACCGATTCAGTATCTGACAAAATGTGAAATACGGTCACAGTCTGCCCTTCTGTTCCTGAGTTATGGTGTTGAATAAGAGTGTTGTGTGCAGAACATTATGATGTCACAGCGAAGTTGACCTTAAAATAAAATGTCATCCCTTCATCAATTTATCGTAGAAGACATTTGTGTGAAATTTTGTCATAATTAGTGTATGGATTCTGGAGTTATGGCCAAAAGTGTTTTATGAGGTCACAGTGACCTTTGACCATCTAAGCAGTTCATCTTAGAGTCCAAGTGAATGTTTGTGCCAAATGTGAAAAAAAGTCCTTGAAGGCATTCCTGAGATATCCTGTGCACGAGAAGTCAGACCACCTGAAAATATATATTTCTGACCATGGCTGCTGCCCCACAGAGGCATAAAAAAAGAGACTGTAAAGCAACTGATATTTCATACGAGCAGTTGTTGTATGCATATCTTTAGCTGTTTATGTGTTTATGCATACATCACTCAAAACAGTTTAAAATAAACTTTAATCAACTTGTCAAAGACAAGATGTCATCTTTTTTCTGTGCTGGATTCATGATCTTCAGCTTTCTGTCTTTTCATCTTTGCAGCTAAAATACACCCTCAGTATGTTGACAGATTGCTCTTTTCCCCGCTGCGAATGTAAAAAGCCTTGAGGCCAAAGCAGACTTAACCAGTGTTTAACATTCTATTGCCGGGAGTTAGCTGTGTAAATAATGCATAGGTGCAATAGCAGCAAAACTTGTGTTTACACGAGCAATTATCAGCTCAGAACCTCTCTATGTCCCTGGAGCTGGAAATACTTTTCAGACAAACTTAAAAAAGGAAGAAAAAATAAGAAAGTGGAAAGCAGAAAGCTTGTATGAGATACAGGTAGACTTTGGATTTGGTCCTAAAATCCTTTCAATCAAAGTGCAAGTTTAATGTCAACTTTGTGTTAAAATCTCAACCAGCCATTGTTCCAGCGCATGCACGCCGGTGTCTCCACATACGGACATGCTTTATGTAGACATGGGCATGCACAGACCGTGTTCTGATTTCATTTTATCTTTCTTGCATCTGTTACATCTGAACTACTAACTCATTTATCAGTTCCTTCATGTCTGCACACGGCGACCTTAGAAAAGTCCCAGCATAGTTCTGCTAAACCTTCAAAGAGGCGTCATCAGCCAGAATTACTGAAACACATGAAAGAACTTTAACTAAAGGCACACACTTTCCATTGATGTACTGTAAAGCAGAGCTTCTCAGCTTGAAGGGGAGATAATTATAATGAACTTAACACACACAATGGAAATATGGTCTTACAGTACTGTATACCTCATATGTGAAATGGCCACACTGTGCTCTATTATCCCTGCAGATTATTGCACGTGTTTACGTGCTTTATGAACATGTCCAGGGGATGCAAGCACAGAACAGTATTCATCAGCAATCACTAATGACACACTCCTGTCTGTCTGCACACAACCTGTAGTGAGGGACACAGGAGCTATTGTTTCATGTTCCCCATCCAGTGATCTGCACCGCGCTGATTACATGGCAGCACATTGTGTGTGTCCCTTACGCCGGCGTCAGTGGCTGGCAATAACAGAGATTGATAGCCGAGTTAGGACGGCCATTTGGGGCCTTGATCTACGGCATCGGATCTCAAGGGATGAAGCCATCCCAGCTGCACTCAGCTGCCCAGGGCCGGTGGTCACAGTAATCGAGAGGAGATGTATTTATAAAGTGCCCTGCTCAGCAACCCCGTTCATTCCAGTAAATCTGAGCAGGAGCTGAAAGGGAAATGTCACAACCCAAGGACACTACAAGGAGCTAACCCTGCTGTTGCCAGCAGGTAATTGGGGTGTCAGTGTGCCCTACAATGCATTTCCTGGTATCACACCTTTTGCCTCTTAGGTAGTGAAGCACCCCTCTGCCAGTAAAGTGAAAATGAGACACAGAGAGAAGAATGGAGATGGACAGAAGAAGACAGAAAAACAAAAAGAGAGCCATACTTTAATGAGACGCACAGTGTCTGCTTTGATATGCTGTTAGCATAGGAGACATTTGACATTAGATGCACACAGTCACTGTCGACATTACATGTCTTAATTTTGAAGGAGAACAATACCAAATAGCCTCCTTTCAGGGGTGGATTTTAGGCCAAATATTTCTGAACGCTCTAGCATCTAAATGTTAGTCATTCGTCACAGCAGTCCTGCAGGCCTTACTCTTTTCACTTGCTTAGCCTATTGCTTGGCTTTAGCAGCAAACACAAATCTCACGTGGAGGTATTGATTGGGGCTTATGACAAAATCTATATGAAACACATTGAGGTATTAAAAGGAGAGCAAGGGAAAATGAATTCAGTGACCTGATGTAGGATGAGAAAGTAAAAGAATCTTTTGGAGACAGCTGCTTTACTGGTTGCCTAATTGTGTGTTTCCCCTGTGCATTCCCACCATGAAACCAGTTGCTGTGGCTCATCTTATCATAATATGTGCAAAAAAAAAATCAGTTTTTCTGAAAATGTTCATATATAGGGCTGAGCATTGATTGAAAATGTTGACCGTCAAACTAACAGGCCAAGATAAAACAGAATTTGCAGTGATTGTTCAAAAGCTGCTACAGTGAACTGACATGGCACCAGTACCAGAGCAAATCCATGGGGAAACACTAATGTGCTGTAGATGTTACACAGATGTCCTTTCAATTAACTAATTAGAAGGAAGGGGAAATCATAATGATGTTTGCCTGCATGTGCTTAAAACATCCATGTCTCTTCATCCCTGGCCCAAATGCAAGGCTGCCACTTTTAACTTGCATGGCTGATGGAGATCAAACAGCAACTGATGTGTAAATGAGGACAAGAATCTACCATGTAAATGCAAGCGAGAGAAAGATGACTGCGGTGATACTGTACGCCGTGGAGGCCGTGCTGCCTTCCCACCAGCTGCAGTTTGGGGATGGCATTTCAAAAACCAGCTTTTCTTCCTCATGGAATGGGACAGTAATCAAATCCCCTTTGAACCCTCCCCATCCAGCATGACTCTGCAGTTTCATTCAGGTTTAATTTTAAACACCAATTTCAAGCTGTTTTGAAACACACAGAGATGATTAACAGTGAAGGTATGTCAAAGGATATGTGCTAAGCAGTGAATTTCACACAATCGATACACAGTGAAAACAACTCAAAATCTGACAGCAGTGTATACAAGCTATTGTGTCTGTGGAGGCAACACTGAGGTGCAAAGCCCAACACGATGAGGCTGCATAACAGGCATGACAGAAGCAGGCCAGAACACTGGGAATTAGGTCATTTTAAGCTTTAATTCAAATACTGAGGCTACTTCATGCATGTAAGCAAACGGCCCAGTCGCAGGCACATTCTTCTTTGAGTTGCTGCATTCAAATGTGTTCAGGCAAATGGAATAAAAGTGTGCTTTCGGGTTATTTGGTTGATGGGAATCAGGACCTCGGATCAGGATCAGCCTCCATACCCGAGGAGTCTGTAATTATTCATGTTCTCCGGGGACAGATTTAGAGGTGCACCGCAGCGCTCAACCCTCAGTGATAAGATTCTGTACATATACAGAAGAAACGCTGCGAGATATTCCCGCCCAATTAGCATTATCTGACATATGCAGAATATGTGCCATTTTCTATAATGCTAGAATGAAACCAGTGGAAGGATCCAGTTACTGTACTGAATTCAACAGGCTGCGTCTGGTGAGCCCCACGATTCAGCTAAATTCTTCAGTCTCGTCAGGCATTAATTTAATTTAGCGCCAGATGTTCATGAGGTTGTAAGAAGGCTTGAGTTTTGTTCATATGTGATCTTTTTATGTAATTCTTTAGCATTTCTCCTGCATCCCTTTGAATGAGATGAGAGAAAAAATATGAAAGACGTTTAAAACCACTTCATGATTACAGAATAGAAATGAGCAGCTGAACTGCTTCATTGTAGACTGAGACAGCATGGCTTCATCCACTTAAGGTGCCTTTTGTTCAAAAGCTTTTGGGAGCCTTATTACAAAATACTGCAGCTGGACCATGCCAGAAACACACCACAAGAGGAGCGCTGCAGAATGTCTACTGCTGCAGATAAGCACAACTTTTTGAAGTTATATCCTTTTGTTGCTTATAAAGCAAATGCCACTTAACTGTATGTTTAAACTCAATCACAGCCACAGCTACCCTGGGTTACTGAGAAAAGGTTTTGGTTATTAACATCTTGCTCATGTTCTTTAGCAGACATGAGATTTAGCTCTGCAGTCACAGCAGAGTTACCAAACACCCATGCTGTGCACCTTTTCGCAAAAATATTCAATAACATACTTGTAGGATGCAAGACTGATTTCTGCATTTATCTTAAGACTGAAAGACTTCAACATCCTCTCATACTTTGGCCTTTTGTCCTCTTGAGTTTATGTCCTGCTCATCTGCAGCCAACCGGTGCCATGTCACATCCCCCAATTTGCAAACTGACAAGGCCTCTATAGAACAGTACAGCTAAAAATAGCAGCTGGTGCCGCATTAGCCACGTGCTCCATATAAAACCGTGCACGCTTCTTCTGCTGAAAGTGAACTCTTAGAGAAAATACAGTTTTCAATCAACACCAAAACAGAGAGTTTTCTCACTGTCTTTGCTGCGTTTGACTTTAATAATAAATTAGGGTGAGAAGTTTTGAAATATGATAAAATATCTAATCCAGAGCTTAAAGTTGTGATGACTTTTTTCACCCAGAACAACACAGCCCTCTGGCTCCAGGCCTATTATATCACTGCAGTCAAGACTACAATGCAGCTGAAATTGAACTCAGATATATGCCAGTGCACATGTCCCTAGTGTGAACTTAATACAGTAGAGTTATTATTGCTAGTGGGTTAAATTCATGGGCAGTTGGCCAAAGAATATCCATCATGATTCACCTGGCTGATGGAGGTATAGAATAACTGATAAGGCAGAGATTGGAGGGATATGTAGGTTGGCAAGACAGCTTGTCAAATATAGGCTTTCTGTGATTGTTTTAAGTAGCAGAGCGAATGGCTTGATGGGAATAAATCTCATTTGTGGCGCCCTGTCAAGCATGCTGAGCAGGAGATACCCAACGTTCCTTCCATTTCTCTCTCGGATCATTAAATTCTCTTTTGGTCACGATAAGAGCGGTTTATTGCTCCCGTGGCCCTCACTTTCTCCTTAGGCTTTCTCAGATTGGCAAAGAGACAAGTCGCATCACTGCATCAAGCGGCACGCTGTTCCAGACTGATTTTAATGATGTGCTATAACATGGCATTTGATGGTCTGTGGAAAGAATGTGAAAAATATTCTCCTCAGTTTGTCAATAAAATTAGTTCATGTCCTTATGAAAGCAGCAAATCTTTCGATTTAAGAAGCTTGAACCAGCAAATGTTTGACATTTTTGCCTTAAAAATGCTTAAATGATTAATTGCTTATCAAAATAGCTGCTAATGTTCTATCAATCAACTAACCAGTGACTTAAATCATTGCAGCTGTAGTACAGAGTTGCAGCTCTTCCAGCAAATGTTTGAACCTTGATTGTTGACGATGGCGTGGTACGAAGACCTTTGTCTAAGTATTCAGAGTTGTTCCTTGTAGATTTCTTTATCTTAAAATGGAAACACTGTATCTGGATGTCAGGATTACACACATACAAAGTACAAGGCACCATATGTGCCGATAGTATATAAAAGGAAATCATATTACTGAGGACAAATTGAGGAGAAAACGGAGCCGAAACACTACAATCAAGCATTTCTGTCACCCGCCTTGATAATATGTACCAAATATATTTATGTGCTAGCTTTTATAAGAGCTTTCATGGTACAAAACCTTCAGCCAGCATCAACCCCTTCCTGTAATTTCATAATAATTCCATGCACCGACTGCGCCATTGAAATCATATGAAAAGGAGTCATAAAGAGGTTCTTTGTGAAATTATTTGTGGGTCTGATGGAAGACAAAAGGCCAGAGAACACTGGTCACCTCCTGACAAAGGCGCTCAAATCAGCATGTGAGGAAGCAGGAAACGCTTGAAGAGGCTGCAGTAGATTTTCCAACTCTGCTCAAATATTTCGATCAATGTCTGCTGGCAGTTTACATTATGATGTTATCTGTATTAATACTGTCACATTGTTTGCCTTCACAGGTAATTAGTAAGTACTGTTTGATACTTTCAGATGCATAATTAAGTCCTGCTGTATGTTGCATGCAATTTAACTTGAGTTCTGAATTATATATTAGGTAAAGGTAAGAGTTTTATGTGTCTTTTCACTAATGATTATGCATCTTACATGTACATTAGCTGTTTTTTACACATGCGTGTCAGTATATCTCACTGAAACACTACCATGTGCACACTCCTTGAATCTTTAATTCTCCTGCTGCAGCTCCATCTTGGAGTGACCTTTCAGAAATGATGCAGAGTGTCATATGTTAGTGCCCGACTGCTGTAACGACCTGCCAGAGTATCGACTCTCCCTCTGTCTCTTCCTTTCTTTAAGTACCGGACACAGTGGACATGCACAGATGCACCATACAAACATTATGTGTGTTCTTGGAGAATTAAAGAGTTCTGTCTTTTTAAAATCAGACAGTCCTTTCTGATGGGACACTGAAGCCATTACATCATCCACGTTTACTTCAAAGCCACCAGACTCCCTTGACAAAAACACTAATTTTACCTCACGGAACACAGAGTCACTGGTCTGCTGTTGCCCTGATTGGATAGTTTATTTGTGTTATTGTGTGACTCTGGTGAATCCAAAATAAACCTATAAAGCTCCAAAAGTCACACCGCCATATTTTGGGTGAATAAAATGCATTGCTGCTGCCTCCAGTCCACAGCAGTACATTATTTAGCTTCCTGCTCATGTACTCCTGCTGCTTCTCCAAACCCAGGGCGTGCGGACCACCATCGACTGTAGGTAATACACTGACTCTGGACTCATACACCCCCCTTAAAAAACAGCCTTTAAAATAAGGATAAGTTTGTGGTAAGTGCAGCTTGTCTTTGCTGTTCCATTCCTCTGCGAGTATCAAGGGGAAAAACTGTGTGTCCTGCGTCATTAGCATTTATATAGCACATATCCATGGAGGCTTCTCAGAGAGCCCTGTGTCGTGTTTAGTATGTGATGTATGTATGTGGGGCTGGGTCTGCGTTTGAGTGTCGAGTGAATATATTATGCGCGCCCTTGCGTGCGTTGCTGTGTGTTAAATTAAAGAATGACAAAGTCAGACGCCGCATTGTGAGTTACCCTGAGTTTAGCAGTTCACGAGGCAGCGGTGGATCTACGACCAGAAGCTTCTCCTCCCCAGGGTCTGTGGATGGAGAAGTGAATCATACCAAACTCTCAAGCCTAAGCTTCATTTACATACATTTCTTAGTGAAAATGATGACGACTCGGTGCACTTAGTTGAAGCAGCTGAGTTGTAGAAACGCGTCAGCCGCCCTTGAGGTGGATTTGGACCTCAGTGGCGCTTCCTGAATGCACGACATACCATAAATTTCCAGAACGAATAAACAAACAGGAGACTATTGTTGTTTTAAAAAGGAGAGAGAGGGCGAGAGAGAGCATTGCTTTACATGGAGCTACAGTCTTTTTCCACTGTAGCTAAATCGTCTCACAACAGGATACTCATTAAGATCAGGATTTCGGTGACACCATGACCCAATTAAAATATCAGAAACGTTCTGGAATCTGGAAAATCCAACCTCATTATTATTTTTCTTCACTTTGCTCATATGTGGGGAAAGGTTTATGCCAACTTGAAGAGGGAGGAAAAGAAATTCCAAGATGTTTTGCATTGTGCCCTCACGGTTACTGATAAACATCCAGTTCTGAAAATTCCTGCTAAACACCGGCTCACCTTTTTAAACCGCCGCTCTCATTCACTTTGACGTCTGATGTTGTCTCACAGGAAAACTCACAGACAGACAACCACAGGGCTAAAAGGCTTGAATACAGCAGTGTAAAATCCAACTCTGCAGCTTTCTGGAAGCTGTCAAAAATTCAGCTTCTCCATATGACAAATTCTGCAGTGCCTCATGGGGGCTAAAATAAAACTGGGCTGGTGAGCTTCTCTCTCTCTCCCTATCCTTCAGGGTTTTCTGTATGTCAGAGATGAATATGTGAAAAGGCAGTGTTATACTGGGCTGCAGGTGCTGAATTGAGGTATTAGTTTCTTAACCAAGGCTGAGCCGAGTGCAAATGCTTGAAATCCACACAGCTCTTCGTCACTCTCCCCATATACTCTCACTACTTCTCAGCTCTGGGTTGTTCCTTTCCTTCCCTTTCCTGATACCTCATGTCTAATCTATCAGCCCATCCATTCACCCTCAGACGGAGCATGTTTCTCTCTCTTTTTAAACTTGCTGAGTCATTTCTATCCAAAGGGTTTCTCTTTGTCATTAGCACCGTGTTTGCTTTTTCTCAACTTTCCACAATTCAGTTTTAGCGACCAATCACCCGGAAAACTGGCGACTGACCATGAGAAAAACCACATTTTTACATCTGTGACATACTGAACAAACGGTGCAAATGAATCCCATGTGAAGTCCAAACAAGCGCTCAACAAATATTTTACACACTTCAGAGTCGGGCATTCATGACTGCAGCATTTTAGTGGTTATCAACTACACCCTAAAAGTAGTTGACTAGTTGATTAATAGTGGGAATTAAGATAAGACAGCATAAGATAAGAAAAAGAACAAATAGACAATAAAAAGAAAACAAAAGAGTATAAAAATAATATTGCCTAAAAATGAAACATTTTTCAATTGCACTTGGGTAAGATATGGACAATAAAAAACAGTTTATTTGTTATTTTGTGCTATATCTTAGAAAAATATATAAAACAGCAGAAAAAACATACAAGCACAGTAAAAATATATGTAATATTGCACAAGATAACCGTTACATATACATCCATCCAATAACAATGATCAACTGATCAAAAAGTTCTCAAATACAACCAGAAAATGGTTAAATAATGTGGGTGGGGCCGACCTGGGGGTCCTCGATTGGCTCTGGGAGGCTGTCCACAAATGAGACGTGATCTGATTGGACTACCTGAACCCCCAGCAAGCATTTCTGGACTGCTTTCTTGCAGGTTTTTCCTTCTCTAAATACCTTAAATTCTGTTTATTTAACATACCGTAATGTAGAAAATGATTCTGGAAACAAATCTATGTCATGTGTCTGTTAGAGTTTTCCATGCTGCTGATGGCAGTCATGCACTGGGACGTACGGCCATGTTTCTTTCTGCCTTTTGCTGCATGTCTGCTGCTTTAGTGCCTCACACTTCAGTGTTAAAATCATGCAGGACAACTCATGGCTTGTCAACAACAACTGCTCGCAGCAGCCGCAGCTGCATATCTGCTGCAGATGCATTTATTACTATTATTTTATTAGTCAGCTCCTCTGTGAAACCCCCACTTCAGAGCTATGTGTTTTCTATCTTAACCTTGGCAATGTGATAAATATGCATTTGTTTTCCAGTCATTTCAAACATTTTTATCCGAGTAAATGGATGAGAACAGTTTGAATCTGTCTGTGCAACAGTCTGAGAACCAACTTAGCAATTTAAATGGGATCAGACGAGCTCAAAGGGGGCAGTTCCCTAAAACACTCTGTGCAGTCAAACCGATATCTCCAAAGGCTTGAAATCCTCTGTGTACGCGATAACACCTTCTCTTTTCACAGTACATGGTGTTGAGATACAAGAATTCTAAAGCAAAGGTATGAAAAAAAAGATAAAACAGCAATTATCTCAGATACTTGAAATGAATGCCTCAGACTTTTCAGACACAAGCCTCTGACTCTCTTTTCGATGATAAAACAGTAAAACTAAGTTTAATCTCCAACGCCGTGATAAGTGAAAGTGCTGCTGGTTTAGCCATGGGGCTCTTTGGATGGAGGTAAGAGGAAAATGTGTTGGCAGTGTCAAACTGAACAGACTTTAACTGGCAACGCTTCTGGGCTTCTGTTTGTTTGTTTTGATTTTCCAAAACTGAAAATTTGCCAGCTTAAAGTTTTTAATTATTACTATTTTTAGCCACATTAGAGGTGCAGATGGCAAGTTAGTGATCCCCCGACATTTCATCTAGTCCCATCATCAAGTCGCATTTCTCACTCGTCCATGTTTGTCAGGAGAAGATACCTTAAAAAAGTGATGACCAAAACATATGGCAGGCCGATATATTGGTGGATATTCACTTATCAGTATATCAGCACCTGTGTTTATGTCTATCAATGAGTAACAGGATACTGCTGTACAGATACAGCAACATATTTAAGGAAGCTTGTAAACAGTGAGCTCATTATATAATTGTATGTTAACATCAAAATGTCCTGTTCAGTCATGTCTTGGTCATAATTGTTTAAAAAAATTTAATTACTGGACTCATATGGAAAATGTTACAGGTTTTTTTAAAACTCAAATATCTATATTACTATTGTTATCTCATAAATCCTGTATCAGTACGGCCATATTAACCTCCAAATGCTGCCGAGCACAATTATATCTATGACAAAGCACAGCTATGAGGATTAAAGCCTGACGGCGTACAGCGTAACCTCTGAAGGCACAGGGATGTCTTCACTGTCTCACGCTGCAGGCCTTTCAGTTCCATCTCATTAAATACTCAGATTACAGTAGATCCATATGGTTTCCGGTTGCAATTTACTGGCAGAGCTTTAGCACTAACGCTAGCTTTTAGTACAGCCACTGCTGTCTGGTTAATTGAATATCCTTTTCTCATACAGGCATTTAAAAAAAAGAAAAGAAATGTTGGAGAAAATGAGCAGGCAGGGTGGAGGGATGGGGCGCTTCAGCCGAAGTAATGAACACATCCAGACTTTTGTGTTTCTATATGACTGTGAAATACTAGCGTGTCTCATGATGACTGATAATCATCTGGGATTGTTCACTAATTACCTCATTATGTTTTCTGCTTTGTTCTGTACTGTTTTGGGTTGCTATCCTCTCACATTCTCCTTCATATTCTCAGTTTTTTCCTCCATATATTGACAAAAAAAAAAAAACCTCCCCCAGAAGCTCTGTTCTTGTGTGAGTAACTTGAGCATGAAAAAGTATGAACATCTTAATGTTTTAAAGATACAAAAACAGTCGACCTTGTCGAACACATTTCAGCTTCTGTTTCTCTCCTTAAATCTGTAATTATTCTCACTCTCCACAAAGCTTAAGTGGCATTATTCATTTCTATGTTGCCAGTGCACTTCTCAGTCAATCAGCACGTTTCCTGAGGTGTGTTCAATAATTTATTCAAACTTGGCTTGCAGCAGTGGGTGATGCCACAAAAGGCAACGCTAGCACACAAGAAGGGGGGACGCTCTGGAAAGAAAAAGGGAAAGAAGAGGAGCCGGATGAGAAGTGTTGTTATTGTAGATTTACACTTGTCTGCTGCTTTTTACTGTGCAACAATGTCCCAATAGATCCTATTGTTAATCCTATTGTCACAGTCTCTAAAGATTCACTAGCAGGCTTTGGGTTGCTCTTCAAGTGTTTTCCACCAGCATAGTGACTGAGTTTGCATTATTTGCTGAGTTCCCTGTGTGGGTGAATTTGATTTGGACTTTTTACTTTAAAAAGTAGAGAAAAGAGTACAGAGAGACAACTTTTTAACATGTGCAGAGGCAGATCGACACTCTAAATGCATGCAGGTACAGCTACAGATGCTGTAGTGGGTAAAACTACCATAACTAGTCCTAAATGATTAAAACTTAATATTACTTCGCAGTCCAATGAAATCCTTCGTAGTGGAAGAGTGACTGGCCTGCTGAAGATCACGTCATTGTGTTGCACAAAGAAAACCACAAATTTAAGTTGCGTCCGGGCCAGGATCAATCTGTGGAACAACCAGTACTTTCCTTGACCCCCAAGCAGCTGCACCACAAAGAAAAACGACTGGTTTGACTTCCTCAGCTAAATCAAGCCACTATCATACGACTTCAAACCCCTCGAAACTTTTAGGCTTCCTTCCCCAGAAAAAGATGAAGGCTCATTCTCGCTCCTCTCCAACCCTCAAAATAAATCAGTGATTGCTTCCTCTTCTAGGCCGTGTGACACATGGCTTAATGCCTCTCTTCACTCCCCAAATTCAGCCAGCTCTCCAATTCCAACAGCAGACCGGCCTCTCGCCATGATCCATGTGACTCCTATTCAGGCCTCGACCTGCATGACCTGAATTTCTTTTTCATCACCCATAACCTCCAAAAGGAGTTTTTCTCAGCTGAATTTTATCATGCACATCTGCCAATTAGAGAGAGAAAACCTGTATTCTCTCCCACTTTAATGTATTCTGTTGTTTAACAGTAGATTCATTTAAATGTTGCATTACAGCGACTCTCTACTGCTCATCTTTTTGGCTATTCGCAAGGAAAGGAAGGGTCGAAAGTGAAGGGAAATGTAAGAAGCAGGAGGAAGCACGAGGGCGAGAGGCAGACAGAGCATATTAGTATGAGGTAGTTTTCTTTAGCAGCACAGAAGTAAATGTAAAATGTAATTTTCCCCAATTTTTCTTTGACCCTTTGATACGAGCCGTTCCTCATCATCCCTTCAGAACGAGGGATCTGTGCTCTCATGATTTCCTTCCCAGTTATTTGAGACTTAACAGGTATAATAATGTGAAACTGTCATTACTAAAAAGGCCTCCGTTTTAGATCCCACGTTTAGATGCTCCAACCGTTTCGAAGCTGACACTAAATGCCGCTTTTCTTCCCTGCAGACACTTCGAATTATGTTTCAGTTTCCAGTACTGAAGTCTCACTTTGTAGCTAACACTTACAACCACCGACAGCTGTCCAATAACGTCAAACATGCAGTGAGGAGACTCATGTCATGCATATACAATATAAAAGGGGTATTACGTTAGTTCAATAACTCAGTAATGTATATCCAAAGTAAGGTATCAGATTACTGGAATTTACATGGACTGGAACACATAAACCTAGCCGTCTAGTTTGCATACGAGGTTATGACAGAGGAGACAATGACATTTTCCACCTAAAAAACAATTTTTTTTCCATTTGTTGAGACATAACCTCTGGATATAAACTTCTATAAACTGAGGAAATTAACCACCTAAAAGGCATTATCAATATGTTCCATTTTGTGGGTGACAGAGTTGTGTGAATTTAGACCGAAAACTCACATTTTCAAGTCATGTCATAAAAAGCCCTTCTATCGAGCTGTTTTTCTCAGCACTTCTCTCTCATGTTATCATTCCAGGGCCTGAACCTGAGACAAATCTGGTTTATCTTTAAGCAAATATGCATCTCTATTTTCAGCATTATTCCAATATGTGAGCACTATTTGTCTGGTTCTTATCTTTATCCTGTTCCCTGCCAGGATTAAGACCCAATTTCCCTGTGGGTCTCGTTAAAGTTGCAGTTAAAACTATCAGGGCACGGTGGCTTTGACCTTTGTGTATCAGTTGTTTGTGCCGCAGTTGAAGTGATCAGGAAATCAGAGCTCATTCTGCTCTGTCGCTAGCAGCAGGTCACATCAGGTAACATGATCATTGTCTTTTCACGGCCACGTTGGAAAAGTTACACAGATACGCATCAGAATATATCCTCATTATCTTCCTTTCTTGTCCGTCACTCTCCTCAACCCCACATGATGGCGTATTCGTTATCAAATGCACAGTAATGTCAGGAAGATAATAAATAATGTTGTCAGGTTGTGAAATGATCTGGAATGTCTGTACTTTCTGGTGGAGGCGCTTTCAAATATGCATGACCGAGGACAAGGAGATGAGAGGCCAGCTGTCCACACAGGACTTTCTGGCAGTTTTTGAAAGTGAAATCCCAAAGTTTTATTTCAAAAGCAACACTGATGGAGTGATTGATGGCGGCAGCTCAATGGATAGCACATGAATGGTGCGGTGCAGATGACCTTTTGTGTGTCATGAGAGCAAGTTAAATATTTGATCCCCCTTCTTCTTCTTCGTTTAAATGAGGTAGAATGTCAGGCAGAATGTCAGGTAACCCTTCATAATAAAATCACTAATTAATATACGATGTTGTACCCTGAAAGTAAGGTTAAATATTATATAACCACAGGTCATCTCGGCCCTTTCTCTCTTATTTGGGTGCATAAGGTAGCGTCTTTGAAACTTCTGATCACTGCAGCAGGGAGTGACCCCCAGTCTTACTTGTCCTCCACAAGAGGAAATCAAACTCATTCTGATACCTGCCAAATAAAAAGTCAAATATCCTTTGTTAAATCAATGTGAAGAATCATTAAATAAAGCAATTAATCACTGTTGGAGGAACAGATGTGCACAGATCAGACTGCAGCAGATACTGCTGCCAAGCTGACTGGGCTCTTTGCCTTTTGAGCAGATCTTTATGATTCGGCATCATGGGGGGAGTTTGTGGTTATTACATATGTCTGAATCATTCTGCTTGTTCACATTATTCACGGCAAGGTGGAGTTCTGTGGTTTCAGCATGAATTTGGTGACCAAGACTTCTGCTTCAAGTGTGCCTGTTGCTCTTTTTATGCATGTTTTATGAAGTGAGATTTTTAGTTAAGGGCCCTGCCATCAATTTGACATCTAATATAAGGAGGACGACAGTGACCTTTCACAACCCTCCTCAGCTGAGCCTGGAAAGAGGACAGCACTGTTTTTACACCAACCTCTTTTAATTCTACCTGGACAGTTGAATCTGGTAGCACTGCTGATACCCACATACACTGCAGAGCTCATCTCACTAGTTTAAAGAGCAATTTGGGGATGTATGGTGACGTTTGGACTAATTTCTTTGATGTTTTGGATAGCTGCCCGTCAGCCAGTGTCAGCACCCTCGAAATGTAAAATATACCCTCTTACAAGTTTGATGGACCTCAGGCTTATAGGTTTATGCCAGCTTTCTGTCCATGCAACTGGGAATAGGTACAAGAGAGGAGAAATAATGTTGACATTAGCTGTGGTGTGAGGAGAACCTGTGGTGGACGGCGGCTAGCAGTCCGAGCTCATCACCTGCTTCACTATGAATTAAGCAAACAGTGGTTGCAGTGGCTTATTGATTACTTGCAGATGAATTTGTCCTGACTGTATGACAGACCCTGCTGAACACGCAGTCACAGTTTCCATACAGTGAAGACTGAAGATGAATTGTTGCACTGATCTCGAAGTGCTAATCTGACAAAGTTTCAGTAAACCCAACTCTATTTTTTGACAAAATTGTAGCCGCCTTTCAGTGATCAATTTGAAAATTGCCAAACAACAGCAAGCAAATAATTGCTTGGCAAAGCACCGCAGGAGCACCAGCTGATTCCTAGCAGCAGAAACAGCAGTCTGACAGCTAAGATAATCACCGTTCTGAGATGAGCTGCTTTCAGGGAGGCTGTGAGATTTGAGTGTGGTGCTGAAGCCACAAGGGGGAACATTAAAGGCAGCATGACTTGGAGGAAGATGGACACGTTCAAACAACATGTGGACGACACATGTAACGATGAAGGGCAGCTACAAGGAGCTTCCAGGACGCTAGATTAAACACAGTATTATAATCTCAGATCAAACGCTTTGACAGACAGAATGAACATGCTGTCTTCATATCATTACCTCCTTTAGTGCATACATTATGAAAGACAGTCCACGCTCAGCTTTTGTTTATTACTACTGTTGGTAAGATGAATGCTAAATGTGAGACAAACCGAGGGATTATTTAGAATGCACAGTTCATTTCTTTATAAGCCCTGTGGGATAAAACGCAGTTAAGCAAACATGTCATCTGATCCCTTTCAAATGAACGCCTCATCAAAACACTCCAGGCTAAACCCTGTTGCTTTACGCCTCTCAGAGATGTTTCAAAGCCTCTCCCCTCTGAACCCCAATACTGTTTTTGTACATTTCAAATTGCATCACACTCCCTTGAAGTAATTTGCTTAATTATAGAAAATTTGATAAAGTCCGTCCGTCTCTGGTTTGTTTTCTTTAGCACTAATTCTTGTTGATTAATTGCCTTTTGATTTAGATTAAAGGTTGAGCCATACGGGGCAACTTAGGTGTGCAAAATTCCCCAAGCACACCGGCAGATAATGGTGTCTAATTGAATGATAGTCCACCAAAGAGGCAGGAAAGTGATGGATAAGAAAATGGAAATGGCACATGAAATGAGGCCTATATGTGCCTGGTTTACTTATTTATCTCTGCCCAGGCTGGTTTGTTATGAATGACAGTGTGCTTACTCAGGTGGAAGGATATTCACGCATGAGAGGGAAGGAGGGAGAGACAGAGACAGACAGAGACAGATATATAGGAAAAGAGTGAGGCGATGAATAATTGATGACACAAACTTCTCAAAAAGAGTAATCAAAATTCAGGAAATTGGAGCGCAGAGGCCCCTTCTATACAGGCGAAAACAATATTTCAGCCATTCTAAAATGAATTTTGATCAATCTTTCAATATGGTTGAAGTGAACCATGACATCTTTGTTTAAAATAGCGTTCGATATGCAACGCAAATCTACAAAGAATAATACAATTATTTGATGAACGGAAGCAGAAATGTAAAAACAAAGGGCAGCATAGGGGAAAACTTGGAGAAGACAAGATGAGAATCTCCAGACAAATCAAATAGTAAAAGAAAGATGCAAATTCATTTCGGATATCTTTTGATTTCACCATGCACACCAGCTGCATGATCTGCAAGGATCAGATGCTCGCACTCTAAAAGAGTTATTATTTCATAAATGCGACCCATTAAGGCTATAATTAATCAGAATATATAGCATGCAACACTGAAATTGCTACCCCAGCATCATTTTATGACCCCGAAAGAGTCACAAAACCCAGAGAGCCTGACACAGCTAAAGGTCAGAGGTTCACAGCCTGCTCATCAGCAGAGCAAAAGAGGCTGCGCTGCTGATCTCTGCTGCCCGGAGATCAATACGCTCCATGCAGTTTGCGTATTTCACCTCAGCTCGCCTGTAACGGCTCAGGCTCGGCTCCCAAACCATTTCACTGCACAAAGCAGCCAAGAACAGAAAAGTCCCCACTGGTCCCCACGGGGACCTGCATCAAAAAGTATTAATTTGATTACTCCATACAACAGAAAAAAAACTAATTTCTCTGGATATAAACACATTTACAGTAAGCAGTGATTTCTTGTAAACCTATATCTTTAACACTTAATAGCCACGCGAGTCCATTGCCACCCCCAAGGTTACAGCAGACACTGAGAAGTAATTAAGATAAAGTTAATAGAAAGCAGTTACAGTTCAATAAGCCAGAGTTTAATTGAAATGACTAGGCCTGACTTTCACTTCTAATGCTGAAAATAAAACACAAAAACAAGTAATTGGATTTCACTTGCAGCTCTACAAACGGATCAAGCGGTCAGTGGGTCATGTTTTTGGGGGAAACAGCTACCTGAGCCAACAGAGCCTGTCCTTACAACATGTGTGCAGAGCGCACACAGACAGACATGCTCAGACAAAGCACAGAACAATGACCCTTCTTTACGGTGAATATGTCTAATTCTAGGAAGTGCGCTGCGTGACATGTGGCTCAATTTCCTGGCCAGAACGGTTGAAACCGAGCATGTAACAGCTGCGGGGTCTAATCTGGGATTCGGATCATGCTTGAGCGATGTGTGAGGTGTCACTGATGGTGAAACAGAATTTCATGCTAACAGAACGCAGTGTTAAAGCGTGCTGACCTTTAAACAAACGGCCATGGAGTTCAACACAGTAAACAAGTCAATAAAAGCGAGTGCTGAGCCATAACAGGGGGGATAGAGGAAAAGCAAGAATGCATTTAGAAAAGTTTTGCACACTTTTATGATTTTATTGAACGCTGACTTAAAGAAAATCACACTTTTCACTTGGTTACACATCTGTATAGATCCATGTGTGAAGGGGATTTGTCTGCTCTTATGATTCCAGGTACATCAGTGACTGTGGAGAGCATTATTTCTGTCATTTCTGTTTGTGTTTTACATGATTTCAGTGGTATTTGTGAGTGTGTGTTGGTCTATTTGCAGCTCAAACAACATGAAATCTGTTTGTTTGCAGTGGAATTCACAGGGATTAGTTATGTGCTCCTTGTTGACAGGTTTAACACCTCAATGTAAACATGCCATCGCAACAAATGCCTGACATAATTACAGTAATGCAGAGTTAATTGGACAGAAGTGATGGCGTTTATTGATGTCTTTCTTTAAGAAAAATGACAGATTTGTAAGATTTTAGACTTGGGACTGCGTTTGACTGACTCCTGCTTTTACGCAATATATTAGATGTCAACAAGCACTGAAGCCAATGGCAAGAAAAGCAGACAGCGATTCTGTTTTTGGTCTCTTTGGAAGCACATTTGCTCACAGGGATGTCTGCTCACAGACGCTGAGTCAATTTCCAGTAATGTCTGTTTTCAAATGGCTCAATACGTTCACTCTGAAATATTTATCAGAGGGATGCTTGAGCTGTAAATTGACCCGTCACCGTTTCAGAAATACTGTACCTGCGTGACAAAGTTGAGCTGTGCTGACAGACAGCATGTTAGCGTGAATGTGCCCTCCATAAACTGTGTTTGGCCAGCGAGCAGTGTTGCATACAGTACCCAGGGAGCATTTTGGCAGGGCTTGAAAAGAATGGTTGAGACAGGCCGAGAGCACTAAGCTGCCTCCCAGTGCTCGTGCCCTTGATGCTGCGTGGAGTGAAGAGCACAGAAGAGCAGCACATGTCACCCAGGGCAGGAAGGAGAGGCTGGAGAAATGCAGGTTACATGCTTCATTAACCAGTATACAACTTAAGGCCCCTGACACTCGGCTGCCAGGTGAATTAGTTGCGGATGACAACAGAGGGAGGAGGCGGGTGAAGAACACGTGGGGGGCTTGTGGTGAGGACGGGCCTCTCTAATTAATTTCTGTTGACAACAAAGTACTCTAATGCTGAAGGAAAAAAAAGCAGACTGTGTTTTAAAAGTCGAGTAAATGCGGCTGCTGATGGGTTTGTTCATTTCGATCTTTAGGAGGAGAAAATAAAAGTGAGAAATGGTGGTGTGAGGCAAATTAGACCTTTTTGTCTCATGTTTTCTATCTAATTAACTGACATTCATTCCAGTTTGCCTTGGTCGACTCAGATCAGTTGATTAATTGTTTAGCTGAGCGACTGAACGTTAACAGCCAAACGATTTTGACAGTCAATTCATCAATTAAATCATTTATCTACAAAAACGACAAACGTTCACCTGTTTCAGCCTCTCAGATGTGACGATTTGTTGTTTTTCTCTGTTTAATATGATTATAAATTTAATGCTTTGGGGTTTTTGAACCCCTCGCTGAAGAAAACAATCAATTCGAAGGTCTTTGTTTCAGTGATTTGTTGATTAATGAAAAAAAAACAACTGATGGATCAGTTGATGAAGATTACCTTTAGTTGCAGCCTTACTGTGTGTAATTATGGCTAAAGTGTATTCTGAATGAAAATCCTGTGTTCAATCTTCATTTCTTTCCATTTTCCTTTATGTGGTCATGTTGGAGTCACGTGAGCCTTTAACTGTGATTAACAGCTAATTGATTTATACGTTAAGGTGGCAAACAGGACATAAAACCTGCAGCTTTCAGCCTTTACAAGTGTTGAATGCGTCTGAGAATTGAATTCATTTTGTGGGATTTTGTTCACCCCTCGCTGTGAGGTCTTCCCTGTTCAGTAAATCCAATTGTAAGACCCATGTTTTTACCATTTACACCCACACAGTGTCTTCGGCGGATCAGACAGCTATCTGAGGAAGCACAAAAAAAAAAAGAAAAAAAAAGAGGCAGATGACAGGCTGAAATCCCATTCCTGAGGTGGTTTTAGATGCACTCTACAAAGGTGCTGCAAAGGAGTAAATACATGTGATTAACATGTCTCCAAAACCGCTCACTGTAACTATGTCAGCGGGCCGTCTGTGGAAACAGCCGCTGTCCCCTGTGATAACGGCAGCTAAAGTTATGCCGCTGTAATCAGCCGTCGCTCTCCCTGCGTCGCTAAAGTGTCAGGAAAAAGTAATCTGAACTTATACAATCACAGCGAGGGCACAAGGAGCTGTGGCAGCATTTGCTAAACCTCATCTGGACTTTTTCTAAATATAAAACCCAGTGTGCATGGGGTCTTTGAGCCTCCACAATTATTATCTTGACTCTTGCATGGTGGGGTTTTTTTTTAACTATCAACTTGACTCTCTGCAGCTAGAAGTTATGCAGCAGCATCATATATACTTTGCGTTGACTTCCTTTACAGTCCACCTATACAGACTTCTTCCAATTCAGCAACCGCAAAGTAAATTTCACACTCTAAAATGAATTCCCGAACAACAGAAATGATCCATGAAGCGCCGGGATTAACAGCGGCTCGGGGTCCCTCTATTTTGAGTCTCGCTGGGGATATTTGCGCTGTAGACGTTTTCGCTCTGTGCTGGAGTTGACTCGACTTTGTACAGCTGGCCCAAAATACACCCATGAGCTGACAGATGCTAGCAGATAGCAGTGAGGGGATATCTATAATTCCCTGTCTGTCGCTAAGTGTGATTGAAGACCGTGCCGCGGTACAGTTCACGGAGGCCGCCTTTAAAAGTATATTTTAGAAGATACTGCGAGAACTTATTTTTCTGTCTTACTTCACTGTACTTCACAATAATTGGATGGAACTTCGAGCTCCACACTCCTTTAAAGATAGCACTGATTCTCTTTGGTGACATTGTGGCGGGCTAGAAAGCTCAACGCTATTCATGAAGTGGCGTTTTATTTGTATTTATACCCATATGCCCTCTTAGTAGTGGGGTAAAAGATGTTGATTTGGTCGGCTTAAAGCATAAATCAGGTGCTGATGTTCCATATTTTGTCGTCAAAAGGATGTCTGCACACTCGCAAACACACGAGCGTGCTCGGTGAGAAATGGGCGTCCCGGGGCTCGCTAAGGCCAGGAAGCATCTTGGCATGGAGAGTGCTGGCCGGGTCTGAATACAAGAGTTTTGCTGGAGTGATCCATCTTTATAAAATATACACTTATTTTGACCTTGGTGCGGATACACAGATAAGTCCAAGAAGGGCTACTGTGAAAAGTTAGGAGGAAAAATACAACCATCCCTCTGCTCCTTCTATTCATAAATTTCTCACAATGCGAGAAGAAGGGCATCAATTATTTACCCCTCCAGACAAGGCCAGCGATGGAGGGAGAAGGGGGGAGGAAAAGAAAAGGATGGAGAGATAAAAATGGACAGAGAGAGGGAGAGAGGGAGAAAGTGAGAGGTTTATAGAGTATTTCAAGGGGTCGATTTGTATCACTGAGTGGGAACATTCACTAAATGTGCAGCTATTACTGAAATAAGAGTCAGTTTAAGTTATGGCAGAGGAAAGACGTTACAGCAGTAAGACAACACTGAGATGATGATACTCCCCCTACTTCTTTCATTAAAATATATAAAGTGGTGATAATTTAGACACATTTTTAGAGTATATCAATTATTACACAAATGTAGAATCTTTCTTCAGTCCCTCCAAACGCCTGTGTTTAATCACTGCATTCATTTCTTCTGGAGGAGTAAATCACAGAGCAGCTTTCTGCAGGCGCTGCTGATTTCCTCTGCCTTTAGTCACTGCAGCTATTTCCTGAAGTCTGGAATCATTTCTCGCCCGTTGTAAATATAAAAAGCCTCGAGGAGGTTAATTGGATTGTATTCACAAGCATCAAATTAGTTTTTTTTTTTTTTTTTTTTTTAAATATATTCCACTTCACCCAACTTATCGTATTTCACACAACTGTTTATCAAGTGTGAAAGTCATTCAGGCACAAGCTCTGAACTAATATTGGCAATTAAGTGTTTACAATTGTTAATTAAGCACATGATTAAATTCCAAGTGACTTATTGTGAATGGAAGGGCAATGCAAAATGTTCCACCCACACTCTCAAGTCAGCACCTGCCGTGTTTTTGAGTCACATTTCACTGATGAATCTTTTTGAACGCGTGTCAGCCCAAAACATACAAGCTAATATAACTGCGGCTCTGTGTACCGCCATGTCTTTAAGCTTTTAGACAATTTTAAAGCCTCAACTTTGGTTGTTTGCCAGAGGACACAAATGGTAAATCAGACTCACTCTAATCCTGTTTTAGCAGCCAATCCTGCTGACTGTCTAAATTGGTGTCAGCCTGCACCTGTTGGCGCTGCTTAAACACACTTGGTAGGGGTGCTCCACCTCGTTGCTTTTGATTAAGGTCCTTAGGTTAAGAAAATGTCATTTGCACCCCACAAGGTGGCTCGTGGGGCACCATTTCAACAATTAATTCTCACTGTGCTTGTGACAGTGACAAAATACCCAGCAACCAGACTAATAACTCCAAGCCCATTTGGAATGGAAATATGCTCCCTCCTCATCCGTTAGAGAGAAAAATGACTCCTAGTTGGAAGTGTGGAGTAGAGTTTCTTTTCTGCCCTTTTCTTGCTTCCCCAAGGATCAAGGATATTGGAAAACTGGGTTATACATGGGGCACATCTGAGATTTTCATATTTGAACTCATTTTAAAAACATAGAGACCACAGACATGACGACAGATTTATCTCATTTTTAATATCTGAATGGTAAGAATGACCTCACCTGACGATGCAGTGAGGCCATTTACACTACAGGTTTTCAGAGTGCTGATTCCAGGGATTTTGGGATCTCACAGAAACGAGCGTGATCAAACATGACTTCAGGAAAAAACAACCACAGGCGCAGCTGCCAATCAGCATGGTTTATACATTTTGCAGCGTGTGCTACAGGTCATGAACGATGACATCCGGTTGGTAACACTTCCTGGTCAGCTCCTCTTCATCAACTATTGCTGCTTTCTCTCAAAGGTCTGTCTCTATTCCTGTCACACTGAAGGATTTCAAGTCTTAAATATCATCATTTCTATTCAGAACAGACTCCAATGTGACGCCATCACAGAATTCTATGGGAAATCTTGGTTTCTCAGATTTCCCACCCACCTTCTGCTTCATGACGTGAAGCCAGAGCTGGCCTGGCTCTGAGGAAGGGGTTAATATGACATTACCTACAGTAAGTGTGGGTAATTCACCTATGAGGTTGCCCGTCACCTCAACTCTTGTTTGATGTGTCTCATCCTCCCCTTGGACATCATTAACTTCATCGGGGAGAGTGAAACTTCTAAAGTCGCTGGAAACAATGACATGAAAGGCTGCACACGGCAGCACAGGATCTGACTGGATATCAAACGGCGTGAAAATGGGAAGAAATAATGTGCCTGTTTTGAATGGTTATGAGAGATGTTATCCTGCTTCTCCTAACTCCTGGCTATTTCTCCAATTTCCCCTCTCTGTCTACATTTCATCATATTACTAACCCAGTCTTCTTCTTCCCAGCACGGCAACAAATCAGTGACGTTTTTTTTATTGCCAGGAGGAGAAATGTCAAACACAAATAAACCTGGCTGAGATTTCGGTTTTCATACTGAAATTATCCTCTACTGGTTCTTGTCATTCCTCTCGTGGTGACATACTGTACTCACTGACACACTTAATCAGTCTTACTGTATATCATCACAGCATGTCAAGGAGAACCGAGCAGAGGATCCAAATCACGCCTAAGTTACAGTCCTTAAACCGCAGCGCTGACAGAATATATGCATTTCTTTTCTACTCTAGATGTCTTGACTTACACAAAGACCCTGAGGCCTTTGTCAGACTGCACTGCTCTTAAAGGCCTTGGAGGCAAAACCAGAGAGAAACAAGAAAAAAAAAAGCTTGAAGTTTGAAATGAAAGCATTGTACGAAAACATGCTTCATTTCCAGTATTTTTCACAGATTGACCCAACACTGTTTAAGGTTCTTGAGTCGGGTGTAGACATTTCGATGAATCCTCACTTTGCTTGCTTCATCTCCAAATGTGAGGCTTTGTCATACCAACGGTTGCTCCACGTATAGAGTACGCACATGTCTGACAGCGTGAGCAGCAGCAGGTCAGTAACTGCACATAACACCTGGTTAAAATGGGATCTATTGTGTTGTTCTGTCTAACGGGATAATTTACTTTTCACTGGACACACAAGCACACCGTTTGATTAATTTCCCTTCCATCCTAATGCCTCTTTTTGTAATCCATCTTCATGCTCTGTGCTCACAATCCCGCTGCAGACCTCTCTAACCTCTCTCGTATTGCACTAAATTTAAATGCCAATCCAAGTGTTGGGACATTCCCAACTGGCCTCCACAGTAACAAAATGCCACAATATATTCTGCTCCAGTCTCTTCTCTGCTGTCCTCCTCTGGTCCTGTCGACTGCTGACCCCTCACCGCCACCCACTTCACATATCTCCCTCTCTCATTGCCAGGAATCCTGAGGAGAGTAGATTTTTCTTTTCTCGCAGGCGCTCTTCTGTCCCTGGACCTGTTATTCCCCCTCCTGCCCGCGGCCTTGCTAACAGATTGCCAATAAGCTAGGTGGCAGGCCCCGCCAACGTGCCCCCCCCCTCCATCCCCCTGTAATGGCCTCTCTCTGGGGAGGGGGAGCTCCTGACTGTCACTGATCCGACTACCCTTATAACCCTCTCCTGTCCTCCTTCCCTCCTCTGCTTTTCCCTTTCTTGTCACACCATCCACCTCCTGCCTTTAGGCCGTTCCATCACAGGTTGCAGGTGTGCCTCTCGCGAGCATACGTGCACATGGCCGTGCATGCTTGACTGCACACGTACAGGGACACAGAAAAACAACCACGGAGAATACAGGTGCGACACAAAAGCTTATACACCTCCACTCACACATACTTAAGTATGTATGTCTCCCTCTTTGTCTCTTTCAAACCACATCGTCCTTTTCTTCCCTTTAGTTCTTTCTTGCCCTTTTAATGTAATTTTCTCACTCGTATATTTTCTGATTGATAATCCGCCCGTAGCCATGCAGGATGAGGTGCACTGAAGAGCAAAACCATGAAGTTCATTCACTTGGTGAGACTGAAATTTAAATTAACTGTTTGCTAAATCCTGATTATGAAATTCTAGCCTTGCAACCATAAAGGTAGGCAAAGCTGTCTTGTCAAGCATTGGATTTCTACATATGCTGAAGCAGCGTGCAGGGGGCTGTAGTAAGAGCTTTACCTCTAAGAGTTTGAAGGGTGGTGACTTTTTAACAAACCCAATAAAACAGCTGCTGAAGTGTAAGAAATGAGCTCATTTTCTGTTATATTTTCTGTTATAATGTTGGTTCTTAATTTACTAGCTGGTAGGATTCTGACTTTTTACCAAAGACATTAAGCATTAGCCTGTTGTTTAGCATTGTATCATGTATGAAGCCATCATGTGCATATTTAAGATGCTTTAGAGGTATAAATATCAGCTTACATGTCAGCTGGAGAAAGAGTTTTCGAACATCCATCTATCCACTAGCTATTCCTGCTTATCCTCCAGGGTCGCTGTCGCAGGGGGCTGGAGCTAATCCCAGCTGACACTGGGTGAGAGGCAGTGTATACTCTGGACAGCTCACCAGTCAATCACCGGGCTGACACTTCGACACAGACAAACATTCACACTCACAATCACACCTACGGTATCCTCTATATTCTGCAAATAGCATACAGGTATGGAATCACACCTATGCAATTTATTCGCCAATAGACATAACCTGCATGTCTGTGTGAAGAAGCCAGAGCATCTGGAGGAAACCAGGCAGGCACGGGGAGGACATACAAGCTCCACATGGAAAGAATCGAGCCAGCCACCAACTCTAGCCTTAGCTTAAGCTAACCAGCTACAACTGATAAAATCTGCTAGAGACAGTGGTCATTTCGGCCAACAAAATCCTGACGTGGATTTCTTTTTTATACTCTTCCATGAAAATGAAGAACCATTTAAGTCATACTGTCAATGCTAGAACAGAAAGCTTGATGAGCATAGCCACAGTAACTAAGGCAGACAGGGTTTAGAGAGCAGTCGATTACAGTGTTACTACTGAACCACTGGACAAGCACAAACCAAGAACGCAGCCATTAGTGGCTAAAATATTGATTGGAATTGTTTTCTATTGACTAAAATAGATAGAAAAAGTGATTTCTGGCTTTGGTAAACCTTTGTGGCGGTATCACAGAAGGCACTGTCACACGCTGCAACGGAAACCAATGGGGGCCCAAATCAGACCTTGGAACACTGAATGAATGAATGAGCTGAAAGCAGCACACAGAGTGAACCAGTTTTCAACAGTCTGATTTTTCTACAATGTAGAATCACCACCTCAATGTTGAATGCCTCCGCCAACCAGTCAAGCCGTAGTTTACATCGACGTCTGTCCAGAGTCAGATAATGGAGAGGAGAAACCCTTGAAGAGAAGACTTTGAAAGAATTTAATAAAAGTGCGTTTTTGGTGAAATCACTACACTGACATGTATGATTCCAGTGAATAAGGTCCAGTGCGAAACATGCAGTCTTCATTTAGAGTACAGAGGACTGATATAGAGCTTCATCACACAAAGACAATCACCTGAAGCTCAATATCAACAGAACCAATGAGCTCGTGGTGCACGACCATACTGTACAATCAGCACAGCTTCAAGGTGGACACCCAAGATTAGTTTCACCGATTCAGTATCTGACCAATGGTCACAGTCTCCCCTTCTGTTCCAGAGTTATGGTGCTGATTAATGGTCAGAAAGGTGTTTTTGCAGGACGTCTTGATGTCACAGTGAAGTTGACCCTTAATGTCTTAGATATAAAATGTCATCACTGAAAAGTTGTCACAATTAGCATATGAGCTCTTTTCATTTTAAAATCTAATCAGTTCATCCTTGAGTCAAAGTGGACATTTTTTCCTGAGATAAGTAAAGTAAGACCTCACAGTTTCTATGTTGTAAATCCTACAATAAACTATTTACAATGAACAGAGTTTTCACGAATACAGACAATATGAAAATAGCTGTTTATTGAATTTTAAATGCAAACCTCTGCGTCTTAAAACACTGACAGGATTTTACTTTAAAACGAATTTCCTCCTGCCTGCAGGAGCTATGACACTACCTCATGTGAAATATATTATTGTTATAAAAGCAGTTCATCTAGCTGTTATATCACAGAAATGATTTTTCCCCTGTGGTTTCAAATCCAGTTATTGATTGTACAAATGGCCTGGAGAGCTGCAAGGTGTGTGATACGACTAAAATGCGCTTTCAGTGTCCTGTAACCTTTCGAGTGTATCTGCCTTCCCCTTGCTCTGTCAATGATGATTTAATGGTTCAGATTACCCTTTTTTCCAGAAGGCCTGGGCTTGGGAGCAAGGGGCCACCCTTTTGTTTGGATGTGTGCGTGTGTGCATGCGTGTGCACGTGGGAGAGAGAGTTCCAAATCGATTTTCGTACTTTGACAAACTCACGGCGCTGGACTTCAGCGGATTGAAATGACATTTAGAAGGAGAGTTCTTCTGTTTTCTTTACTGTTCCGCTTACAAGTGTTTCAATTAAGTGAACTGTGCTCCTCGAAGTGATGTCCTGTTCACAGGGGCATGATGGAAATCAGCAGCTGTGCATTGGATTAGACCCATTCTCTGATGAAATAAATTAATTTCTCGAGCTTGTGCTGTCACCAACTCCACAACAAATAAACATCAAACTGCTGGGATTTCTCTCCATTGCATCAATGATGCCGCCTTGCTCCTGACAGCTACAACAGTATCAAAGGGCAAGTGTTCATTTATGTTGCAGCAGCAAATCTGTTGTTTCCTCTGTGTGTGTGTGTGTGTGTGTGTGTGTGTGTGTGTGTGTTCTGTTTGTGCGTGCGGGACTGTACATGTGCGTATGTAGGCGAACGCATTTACTCAATGGATCGCTGTACATTTCTGAGTCGATCAAAAGGACAGGCGCGCTGCAGGTCTTGGCCTATTTTGGAGGTTTGTGACTAATTCAATGTTCATCTCGCCATGTAACAAGTAAAGGGAAAGCAATGAAAAGATTTCGGGGAATAGCATGTCACTGAAGAGATAAAATGTGGGAAAAGAAATATCACACCTGGTTATCATCTTATTCTCTCTGGTGTTTTTCTTCGTCTCAGTTCCTCACAGTCAACCTCCTCCAGGATCAATCTACCTCCCGTTCCTTCCCTGCCTGTCTTAAACTCCCACTCCTACCCTATTTTTTCACCATTTGTTTCCCACCACCCCTCACCTCTTCCACCCTCTTCTTTTTTATGCTGTACTTGGTGCAATTAAACACAAGCACCTCTGTGATGGCTGTCATTACCTGCACATATGAGGAACAGATCCACTCTCTGAGCCTGGTAAATTTAAATGCTTGAAATGGAAAAGTCACATTTCCTCATATTCTTCATACACTTCAGCTTTACTATATTCGTGTGTGAGTGTGTGTATGCATATGCGTGCTTGTACTGGGGTTGTCAATGATTATCATGCCGGCTGTTCCTGCAGGGGCCTGGGCTGCTGCACTGAACGCACTGCATGATGGACCCTAAACACACAACTAGAATTTCCATTGTATACTAATAACCGTTATTAAATAATTCCCAAGTAAATATTCTGGTTTCCTGCAGCTTGATTTGGTGAATTAATGGTTTATTTGTTTGTGGTAATTGTTGCAACAGTGGAAGATGAACCAAAAAGGTTTTGTTGAGTTTTGAATGAAGTGTGTTTTACGATAATAAAATGACTGTTTCTGTGAATGGAGTCTGGTGGCTTTGGCATGGGAGATATCAGCTGTTACTGTTTAAACAAAAAGGATTGTACTCTTTAACAAAAAGGTCCATCTCTGTAGGGATTCTTTCCATTTTGTTGTCAGGCACTTAGAATAACAATTTAAGCCTGTCTGCAGCAAAAACAAACTATTTTAGTGGGCCTATTTTCAGGGTGAGCAAACACCAGGAGGGATTACATTGCAGCCCTTTCCCAGCTGCCGGCTGCAGCACTCTCACTAAACACTGGACTAATTTCAAAAACTGCTGTCTTTCTTAGTCACTTGGACACAAAAACATTGGAAATAAGGTCCATAAATAGATAATATTTGAGCAGAATTTCTGCTTTTTGTCCGGAACATTGAAATCTTCCAGAGCAACATGGACATTGGAAGCTCCGCACACAACCTCACTTCCATTGATAGAAAAAGAAATGTAGGTAAAGCTGAAACAAGTGACTAATTTCACAATATAGGACATTATTTGTTTACTTTGTAATGTGCCAGTATGTTGATCTTTTAAAAGACATGTTTAAGTTGCAAAAATTATACCTATACAAGCAATATGTCTGTATTGGCTTGCCCTCTAATGGACATAATGCATGAAGACAGATATTCAATCCATCGGCTTTGTAGCAATCAGTGACGTATTGTAGAAATTTCTGAAAACCATGTGTAGAGACTCTCCTCCTCTGCGATGTCAACCCCTCAATCAGCAATTCAGCGTTGTACAAAAGCATGCATACACAATCATCATCATCATCATCATATCATTGCTTGGTTGCCACAGATGTAGAAATTCCATTCAGTGAAGTACCGACAGACGAGAGGTGAAGATTCATGGCCTGACCTCAACGCGCTTTTCAACGTTAACACGTTAGCGTGACGTTTCCATCATCTTTTGTGGTTATCAAGCTGATGTTTTTGCATGTGCTGTTTTACTCCTGTAAAAATAAAAAGCTGCCACCTTTTCCTGGGGTCTGTCATCAGACCTGGTTTATCTTGGATCAGACAGCTCACCACATGTTTCTGCACATAGCACAAACTGTACTGAACTTATGAACTTAATTTCCTTGATTTGGCTATAAGAATAATGCATAACTTGCTGCATGTGCTTCCCCCAAGGTTAGAGGGGAAGGAAATGCTTTTCTTGAGTACGAGTTGAGTCAGTGCTATTTACTGTACCTCAGAGATGGCAGGCAGGAAAAACACTATAGCTTGTCATCTGGACAATGGAAAACCAACAGGGAGCTCAACATCATAATCGCACCATTACTGAGATCAGATCTTGTTTGGAGCTACAATAATTTGGATTTTAGAGTCTGACTTTTAATGAAATGAAGATGAAGAAATTGTCTCTGTTATTACTCTGCATTCCAATGTCTTTGCATGTACTTTTACCTGCAACCACAGGTGTTCATCATTGAACACAAACACTTAACATAAGATTTTACACTTTAGGAACCAAATACATTCAGTGGATTTAATTTAACACTATTGAAATGCAAATTTTCTGCTTCTGTAGTACCGAGACTGCGCGAAGGGATCATTAAAAGATAAGAGTAGAATCATTTTTGATCTTAACCAACGTTTCAGCGACACTGATGTTGCAACAGGGGGGCCATTTTAACACCTAATATTATAATGGTTAAACAAAATAGTCTTTTTTTGTTCCAGACCTCTTCCCGCACCGCCACCTCCAACCCCCGAGGTACCTGAATTCCTTCCCATCTCCCTTTACTCCAGATTAAAGCTTCAACCACCAAGGTCTTCATGACCTCAGGAGAGCTGGCAGGATCAGACGGCTCCTGCTTCGCTTGCATTTTGGCCGCAGTAGCTCGGATGTCTTATCTGTTTCATTTTTATTGAATGGATTCAGGTTTCTCCATCCCCTCGGGCTCCAGGGAGCACGCCCACTTGCTGGCGTTAGTGAGGTTTTTATGCTGACTGAATGAACATGTAGGATCCCTTACAGCGGTGGGGATGACATGTGGACCCCTCTTGACACTCACCGGTGTGCATTTAAAAACACATACCTGCAGGAAGCACGCACACAATTTGCCACAGGCCCTCTGTTCCTTTGACTGACAGGAGAGGACGATGGAAAGGGACAGTGGTGAGATATAGAATTGCTGCAGGCAATAGTTTAGATCATAACATTACAGCAACTTCACAGATCCCAGGGCAGACTCCCTAAGGTCCCACACAATCTCCCCGGTGCAATTGCCCTCCATTTACAAGGATATGACATGCAAATAGTTTCAGGACCTCAATTTTAGTGCTGGGTCTGTGAGTTATTTCCAAGGCATTTTTTTCTTGGCACTTCACCGAGAACTGTGCTTGGAAAACGCAGACGATATTAACTGTTACATGTGCAGGAAAGTGCTGTATACAGGCCTGCAAGTGCTTTACATCAGGTGGGCTTACAGGAACAATTAAGCCTCTTAACTGACTCACGTGATTGCATCCTTTAAATTTTTCATTGCACCCAAAACACTTCCTCCTCTCCTTGCTTTTGCCAGCTTCTTGACTAAATCATTAGATAATGAGACGGCATATGATCCAGTGCGCAAGGTGAGGTACTTTGCTCTCGAGCCATTTCCTCCTGGCAGATATTGATGCAGACACTTTGCTTCACATTAACCTCAACCTTCGTCCTTACATTACAATGGTAATGTGGAGGGATAAAGTAAAGACATGAAAGAGTTATAGTATCCCATAAGCAGGGAACTTCTCTTGCATATGCTGCACCAGGGCTTCCCAAAGTCTGGACCTCGGTCTGGAAGTGGACCAAATGACAGGCCAGTCTGGACCCAGCTCACAGCCTACCTCCTCTTATGAAAAGACAATAACATGATATGAAGTGTGACGCTTTTATTATTGGAGTACATTTTCTCCTGAAATATTGTGTGTAGCTGGAGACAGGGTGTCTGTTCTCAGGTCATTTATGTTTTTATACTGGAACAATATGTTAAATCTTTTCACTGCTGCTCCTCTGACGTCAACCTTCCCCCTCGCTCCTCTCACGATTCGGTGAATTGAGGGTTTATTTCAACCAAACCAGAGTTGACGCTGATTGCCGGAACAGTGGAAAGATGAACCAAGAAGGTTTTGGTGACTTTTACTTTGTTTCTGTCAAGTTTGAATGAAGAGCGTTTCAAGATTACAAAAATGACTCTTTTGTAAATGCAGTCTGGCGGCTTTGGCGAGAGCGATACAACAGCTGTTTCTGTTTCTGTTCAAAGAAAAAAATGATGTTTCTCTTTAACAGAAAGGTCCATCTCTGACAGGATCCTTTCCATATTGTTGTCAGACACTGAGAGTAACAGTCTGAGCCTGTCAATGCAAATAACAAGCACTTTTAGTGGACGCACACTGACGTGTGCAAGCGCCCAGAGGAATTGCATTGCAGCCTGTTTCACAGCTGCAGCACTCTCGCTCAAAAATCGTTGGGTCTATTAGTCACTTGGACACAAAAACACAGGAAAATAGGGTCCAAAACACAGAATGTATTTGACAGGAATTTCCCCCATTTATCCGTCATTGAAATCTTCCAGGACACATGGACCACAGGTTTTGTGAAAACTGAGTTTTGTGTTGTTGCTGCCATTAACGTCATATGGGAGACCTGATAAAATGTTATTTCATTATCGCCCATCGTTCCTGACCTCTGACCTTGAAGAAAAATCTTATGTGGACATTTGAGTAATTCAGTAATTTAGTAACCTTGAGAATCCCTGTACTATTTTCATTATGTTTCAAGTTATATAGCATTGTGCATTTATGATCGCCATGTCTAGCAATACGTAGGTAGTGTAATTATGCTTTAACCTCCTATTTTATATCAAGGATCTTGCATATAGTGCATTAACCACTGCAGTCAAGTGGCCTTTCTCGTACAACACTACAGTGTGCAGACATAATTATACCCAGTACAGTCTCTGATGGTGTAACTACCACCGTTAAAATGTCTTACTAACAATCAAGCTGTGCAGGAGTACATCCGAGAGCACTCAGAGCACCGCGCTTTAATTAATCAACATAGACATGACTAAATGGACCATGATACTGTTTCCAAACAGGGGTACAAACAAATCTACAGTAGGAAAAACCCTTCCAGCTGCTGACCTAATCTGATGTGGCAGATGAAAGAGGAGAAAACGAGGAGGCACAGTGAAAAATCTCATTACTAATTTCAACATGACACCCAGACAATGCAGGTGAGAACACACACACACGAAAATATGCTAATGTAATCGGAGTCCATGACAGCAACATGTGCTAAACTCCAGCACGCACTGCAAACATCAGCTATCTTTACACCGTAAAAACGCTTGATTTCTGTATTGATGGGTATTACCAATTAACAAAATTAAGTGTTACGATAATATACTGCTGTGTATAGTATTATGTTACAAGCACTGCTGTTTCTCAACAGTCACATAATGACTGGACTGATTCTGATATTGACAGAGGCTCATCATTGTGCACAGCATGGCTTCCTCCTGATGGAAACTCACCCATTTCTTTTCTCTGATTCACATTAGTTGCTATCTTTCTTACAGTGATGGCTGATGGTGAATTTATTAAATCCAGTTTCGCTGGTGAAGCTGATCTTGGTTCGCGCTCTGGGGGCCACCAGTTGTTATTTATTCAGCAAACTATTTTTTTAGAAGCAGAGGAACAGAGCAAACACGTGTGACGCACAGGTCTCCCTCTCTACATGGGCTTACCGTCTGCTTCATTCAACACTGCGCTGCTCCTCTGTTACTGCCACATCTCAAAAAGAGACTTAACAGACTCAGAGTCTTGTCCAAAGACTTGGACTTGCAGACATAAAATGACTTGTGAGGACCTCTGGTCCCCACAAACTAAACAATATTAAAACACAAACTTTGCTGCTTCTGCTTGAGTAGATAACATTTTTTTCTAGGAGCAATTGTACTTTTACTTGAGGACAGATTTTCAGAACTCTATCGCACCACTGACTACTTCCATTTCCACCCTTTCACACACTGACGTCCACCCACCCACACACACTCCCACAGACATTTCACATTTCTCCTTCACATTTCTTGTGCAGTGGGTCTTAACTGTAGACGAGATCTGTCAGACAGTTGATAATACGGTGATTGCAAACTGTAGTTTACAATGGAATCCTAAAAATATTGACAGCGGCACGGCTCGGTATTTCGCTCTGGAGCAGAACAGACACAGTTTACTGGTGGGGGCTCCAGTTTAAACAGCACCACTCTGCTAACCTCTCAGCTAATGACGCACCACTTAATGTTTGGACGTCTGGTACAGTGCATCATGACAGTGCATAAATGCCCAATTGACTATCTCTTAACGATTACTAATTATCCCAAAGGAAGCAATTAAACTGTGGAAAAAAATAGGTGCAGGGGCCTATCTCATCCAGAGTGGGTAATTACCATACTTAATATTTTCCCCAATATCAGATACAGTTGGCACCACAACCCCAAAGGCAGACTGGAGCATTACTTTCACAATAAAACATAACAATGCAGAGATCTATTATGTGCTGAGCCATCATTTCCTGGAACAAGCACAGCCAGACACATTGAAGGCTAGAAGAAAACGGCTGGATTTTCTCCCTGTTACTTCAATTAAGAACCTGTACATTATGTCTTATTTTAGTAATTCAGCACAGCATTGCCCAATTACCGTGCAGGTAACTATGGAAGGAGCTTTGATGAGCTCCAAGAAACCCTCTTGGGACAACTCCCTCTACACTTCTGAATCTCAGACAATTGTACTTTTACCTCGTCTCCTTTCCTGAATTAAAGCAATTTTCTTATTCGTTTGGCCTTTTGAAAGATTTTATGAGATTCCAACCTGCTTAGGGACGTTAAGTGATGTCTTTCACTCAAACAGTTGCCCTTTCCAATGTTCAAAGCAAACATTAACAACAATGGTGCCCCTTCACGCATGAATCAAACTGGTCATGTTGAATGGTTTGATAGTGGAAAGCAGTTTTCATACTGTGTGAAGCTTCTGTATGTTGAAGGAGGAATCCTTGAAAAAGCACGCATTACTCTCTGCCAGGTATACAGACAGACATGGTGAAGCCATGTTGCCTGACAAATCAGTCACGATGAAAGAGGAAGACAAGATGAGTCAAGACTGAAAAGGTCACAAGTAATAGATGTCAGATTTGAAAGAGCTGAATTTTCCAACCCAGCCCTTTCTTTTTTTTCCACCACTGTTAGCAAATGCATGACAGCCACATTTCAGGAAATGTCATCTACGCCCCGTCCGCCACCGGAACATCCACAGGACAGCTGCACAGTTTCACAGGTGTGTCGCCACTTTGCAACAGTATGAAAAATTCAGCATTTCATTACAGCACACCGTGTAATTAGATCAGAGCTATTCACTAAAGGCGATAAAAACAGCTGTGAAGGGGATGATGTGAAGTAGGGCTGGGAGGTAAAACGATCTCGATAGCAGCTCACGATCACACTGACGTCGATAACGATGAATGAACGAAGTTTCAGAGAAACTTGCAGAAGAGAAATAAAACGCAACAAAAGCTAGTCAGTTTATCAAAGACCTGCTGAAGAAGCAGAACACAAACGTGCAGAAATGTGACGTGTTCCAACACCCTGACTGCAGTAACTTGCTGCCCGTTACCTCTTCAAAATATATTCCAAACCAAGGAATGTCAAACTGGCAGCATTATCAAATTATTTATTGTGATAAATATCAATATTGATCAATATAGAAAGAAAAATTGTCAGTTTAGCAGACTAACATTGTCAGTTATCTAACCTGCAACCAGACCTGAACCCCAGTTTGTAAGAACGAGCTTTAGACTGGACCCAAGTCTTGGACTGGGCCTTCCATCACCTCTTGCACATGTCTATCATGAGAGGTTTTGTCTGAGTTGGAAGAAACCAGAACATACTTGTTGCTGAGCGTCACTTCTGGGTGCCATAAGGACTCTGTGAAATTAGCTTCAACTTTGATGTTCACGAAGGGATTGGCTTCTTCAGAGTCATCCACATAAAGTGCAAGTGCAATTGTGAACTCATTCACAGTAAGAAGGCAATTTTCCTTAAATTGCTCGCCATCAATATATGGTTAATTCATGTGGAACTTGCACTTTTTCTGACAGAGCTTTATCTGAAATGTCAGTTTTTCTGGTATGTGTGCTGTACAGGAAAATATACAAGTGCTTTCTTGCCCTTTTTAACAACATATTCTATATTACAAAGGAAACTCGGTTCCAAAGCTCCTTTCAGAAGTTCCTAAAGATCTACCTTTGCCACCTTTGATCTCATCACATTAGTTGATCAAAGCACAAGTAATCTCTTTCACAACCGGTTTGTCCCGCTGCCTTGACTTTGTGCAGGAGTGGTTGTAACAGGTCATTTATTTGAAAAGCTGCTGTATCAATGCTCGCACAGCACTCTCCGGGATGTGCAGAAAAGAGATGTCAGGTTGTGCTCAAGCTTTCTCCACTGACCTCCAGATCCTCTTTGTCAAAAGTTAACTTATGCTCTTGTTTAACCTGACAAAAACGTCCAAATTTGAAAAAGATGTGCTCAATTTGGGGGAAAAAAAAGGCTTTTAATGCACACTTGAGATGGTTTTTGCCTTTTATTGCACTTAGTGTGAGATGGAAACACCCTTTCGAAATAAGTTCTGATATAATGAGCATTTAACTTCACAAAGAAGAAGCAGTAGAAGTCGTTTCCGCTATCAGCGTATTCCCGGATATTCCCATAACACATGGATGTAATCTTCCTCACATTGATGCATCAAACAAACAGAAACGTCCGCATTGTTTTTCATCGTCTCAGCAGTCGGTTTGTTGATAAAATGACATTAGCTCTGGGGTGCAAAAAAAGCTAAATGAAATCATTTGTATTGTTAGGTCTGCCAGACAACTATGCGAAACAGCTGAGAGCGGGTGCGTTAATTAATTACAATACTGTGATAATGCCAGCAGCCGTAACAGTCATTCTCAAATGCTGATTACACATTGCAGTCACACTAAAGTTCACACACGTTAAAGTTTTAGTGAACTCAACGACTCAGTGTTATTTGCATAATAAGTAAAATATCTCCGTCCATCACCTGAATATGGAAGACTACAACGGGGGAAATGGCCTCATCTTTACTTCTGCGCTCATCTGCTGGATTACTGCGTTGTTTTTCAGCTGCATGTCACTGCAGGTAAGTCCCAGGCTAGTCCAGAGCATTTGACCAAGGAGACGGTATCTAAGAAAAAGATGCAACTGTCTTCATACCGTTCAACAAACAAGCTAACAAATTAAGTAGCCAGTGAGAATCTGGCAAAGTGCTGCAGTGCTAAAACCTGGAGTGACGCAAAAAAAAGGAAAATATTTTAGCAAATTTTTACTCAAAGTGGTCGTAAAGAAGCAAATTTGGGGTTAATGAAAAGTGTAGTGTAGACAGTGGATCGAGCTCCATTTTAATTAGGTAAACTGATTACAGTACTTCATCCTTAATTATTTGTACTCCTCAGAGGTAGAACACACACACACACACACACACACACACACACACACACACATACACAGTGATTCTTTTGAAAGTACTGAACTGAAATGGGGTTGTCAGATGCTGAATTGCAACTTGTTTCAGAGCAATCAAGCTACACTCGCACATACAATCACATCACAGAGCCACAATATCCTCAGGGGTCATCTCTCACTTCTTCCCTCACGGCCTTTCATGGACAAGGCGGCAATGCCCCAGTGTGCACGCTGACGAACATGTGTGTGAGTGTGTGTCGGTGTGTGTGTGTGTGTGTGTGTGTGTGTGAACATTTTTAATTTAAAACTCGAACCACTTCAGTGGAGCATGACAGGTGTGAGTGTTCTGCAGCTGAATTAACACTAATACATTAATTTTATTTTCAGTGTTTGACTTGTTTTTAGCAGGTGTTTAGAGGATTGCATTAATCTAACACTGATTCCCCTCATGTGGAAAATGTGAAATGAAGATACCGATTCCAGTACAAGCAGTGTCTGTAATTTAAACCTGGAAGCCTCTGTTGGTTTTGCAGTAATTTTACCGGGTTTAAATTGTCTAAATCCTGTTTATTAAAAGAAATCCCATTTCTCATATTTGTCAGTTGTTGTTAAATTGTTCGGCGCGGTATGAAAAATGTGTCGTTGGGATTCCTTTTTACCTGTGGCAACGAGTTAACATGAGTGCAGTGCTGCCCAGCTGTTTACATAAATTTAAAATTTAATCACTTCACAAACAGGACACTTTATCGAAGACGACAGTAAACTCGGATCCTGTCAAACATCAATAGGATTTGTCAGACTTCTTACAAGATGAGACGATAACAGTCAGCAGCCCTGAAATTTGTTTTAGTTCCGCATTTCAGGCGAGAACAAACGGCAGCAAAGACTCTGCTTTGTACTGCATGTGGTCTGAAGGAGGACAAAGCAACTGCTGGTGCCCATTCATTTCTGGAGCATTAACATTTGGATGCTAATGGAAAACTGATTGGGACTGATGTCTTTCCGGGAAAATCAGCCTGCAGTTTAAAGCAGGGCTGCAGAAACACATGAAAGACAAAAGCAACCATCTCTAAAACTGCACTTGAAAAATAAGTAAATAAATAAACAAACCATGAGCTCTCTCTGTTGATCGGCGATGGCACACTGCACTGATAGATTTCTCCTCTGAGACTAGCCGACATTTTGATCTCGTACCAACTGGTGAGCATCGTTTTGCTCATGTGTTGAGTGAAGTGTACAGTGATCCTGGAGACGGCACAGTTGACGCAAAACTGTGACTTTACAGAACAAGAAAATGTACATATTTATGATATGAGGATATAAACAAGATGATGCTAAAAGGCAAAGGGAATTACTCCTTCTTATTTGGGCTGACTGTTGATTGGTGTTGGATAAGGAAAAAAACAAGATGTTGGTCCTTCTTCTCGAGCAATGTTAACCTGACATTTTAAGTACTGCCACACATTGCTTTTATTCCTGACCTTCAGAAAACAGACCGGTTGATGTTGGAATGTACAAAACACACACGGTCTCACACGGATTTCTTATCCCTCGTCTCATCATTCTTAACTATACGGACACAAAGGGAAGATCAGTAGCAAAATATAATGAACCACACAAAAGACAACATTAAAAGGTTTACATTCATATCAAAGTGGATGCATGCATCAAACACACATGACTTGCACAGGCCTTTTATATACAGGATATAAAGACAGAGTCTCTCATGAAGGTGCAAAGCATCCAAATCTTCCACCAAGCAACCACAACACTCCGTACAGCCAATAATTCTCGGTGCCATAAAGGTGATGTCAACTATTGAAACTGAGGAATTCAACATTAGTTCAAACCCCAGCAGGCTCTGTCCGCGGTGCTGACCGTCTGCGTGTGCACAGCGTGCAGTGACAAACTTCAGCAGTTCGAATGACGATACGGCACAAACAGCTACATTCATACAAACAGTGAGCTGAAAGCGGCGTAAACATATGAACTCAGCTTTTAGCCGCAGCGGGCCACTTTGCCATGAAGAAAGCCAAACGTTCAGCAGAGATAAAGGGAATGTAGTGAGTCGCCTACCGGTATTTGAAGATCATTGAGGTCTTCAAGCAAAGCGTCCAGCTCTCTCCTCTTCTCCAGAGCTTTTCCGTCACTCCTCCTGGCCACCCGCCATCTTCACCCATTGACTGAGACAATGAGTTGAAACCTGCAAAAAACAGTGGACATTTTAAAATTTCATAATTTTTTTTTGCCAAAGTACTGAATACCTGAATTCTGAGAACACAGTATAATTGTTGTCTAAATTGTACCAAAGGTTTGCAGTTTTACTAGCTGCAGTAAAAGAAGCAGTAGTACCAGAAATAGGAGTGAATACTTAAAGCAATTTTAGAACTACCCATTGTGGTCTCCCACTGCATCTAAAAATCACACTATGCAGAACTAAAACCTATGAAAACCAAAATAAATGATGAAAATGCCACGCTAAACCCTGGAGGTGTCACATTTATGGAAAGTTTTTCCACTGTCCTGTGATCCAGCTGCTGAGGGAGAGCACAGAGAGACACACACACAAGGAGAAAGAGTGAGTGTGGGTTCAGCCGCCACAACGGAGCACAAAAAGTGAGAGGCAACTTATTCAAAGTAAAACCAATCCCCAGTAGTTTCATCTGCCAGTACCTTAACTACGGCTTTAAAGTCACAGAGAGAGAGAGAAGCTTGTTCCAGAGGTTCCAAGTCTTCGTGTAGGTCATTTCATGAAAAGGGTTTAAAGATCACAAAGGCTTTCTTGCCCAATCAGAGCTGAGCTTTGGGGAGCCTGTGCAGTTCACTTTGACTATAAATTACAGTATACAGGCCTCCACATTTGTCTGTTAAATCATGCATGAAGAAGAGGGAAGCTGTCCTTACATTGCCCTTACATTTAGGTACCTTCATTAAAAGAGTCCATTACATCAAACGGGAATGACTCTTTAATGTGAAGAGTTAACGAGAGGAGATGTGGTTTGAGACGTGGGCCTGCTCCAGAAGCACAGCTTATGTTTTTCCTATTATTATCATCATCACACTCATGATAACGTTTCGGTTTAGTTGGTAAAAGATAGGAGGATGCATATAAAAATGGATGGAAACATATAGCTGATGATCAAAATCATTCTTTTTGGATTGACACACACAGTGCAGTTACTATCATTAAAGTAATACTGCATCACACACACACACCTTCCTACAGGGCAAGCATGTAAGTGAATATCTGTGCAGCTTTTCACTTGTTTCCTACCTGAAGACAGGCTGATCATATCTTTTAATAAGTATTTGACAGTCACGTGATTGCTTAAATTGACTGAAGCCATGTTCAAAAGGACAAATACTTAAATGTTTAGTGACTTGATTGTTCTGGTGGAAGTTTCTCTCGACCCTCAGGGCTGCACTTCAGTCTTTCTGGTTTGGTTTCAGGATACCTTTCATGCCAGGCTGTAATTGTTTATTGAGTCTGCACCATGGTGGTTAACGGTCAATAACCAATTTCAGAGTCATATCGGCTGCTATCCTCAGATAAATGAAGTTGTTTGTGCCCATTGTACAATGTTTTAAGGTGAAAGCGTATTGTATTCTGTATCTTCTTTACAGTGTGCTTTATGGCAGGTGGTCCAAACTGCAGGTTTTTCACCACAGAAAGGATGACAGTCGAGGGAGCGAGTGTGAAGAAAATGCTGCTTTTCTTCAACAGATTTGATGCTGGAAAAGTAGGACAGAGTGCTGTTCTGTCTCGAGCCTCGCAGCTGCTCGTATGGGGTATTATATTGTTCCCATTGTAAGATTTTGTAGGGAGAAAGTGTATTTGTATGCCAAAATCTTCTTTACAGTATACTTTATGGCAATTTTTCTCCACAGTGTTTGTCTCTGTGATGAATAAGACTGGAGGCGGGCGGTGGGGGTCGGGGTGGCAGGTGTTTAACCGAGGGATAGGACAGATGTTGCACCAGGTGCAGCTGAATCAGGAGCATTTTTAGGACCTTTATGTACCTCCTAAACACTTGCTATTAATGAATTACACTACAAAAAGAATTGAGACCTGATGTCCCAGACTGCAGACTGTGGTTCATTAGGCTCTGGTGAATCTTTGCATAAATGGTTTATTTTGCGGTTCTTTCCAGAGAGTAGAAACATGACACTTTGGCCGGATTGGGTCGTCCACTATGACGACAAGACGACAGCTGCAACACCATGGAAGAAGTCTAGCTCTCGTGTTAAGGTACAGTAGACTGGATATGACAATTGTGACAGTGAGTGTGTCGAAAATGCTGCTTTGCTTCAAGATGCTAGAGCAGATTCTTTGAGCCTTACAGCTGCTGGTGTGCATGATTACTCAGAAAATAACAGGACTGGACAGAAGTGTTTACCCCCAAAAAATGAAAATGAAAACTGAAAACGTTGCATGAATGGCCAGTAGAAAATAGGAATATACTTAAAAAATAATATAATTGACTAAATCTGTGGTTCCTGCCCCACTCATCCTTGAGCAATGTTCCTTTTTCTCTAATTGTGTCTCATTCTGCCACGTGGCTAAATTGCAAATGGGGGAAAAAAAAAAAAACAATAGTGAGTGCAATCAAACTCAATCAAGACTGGGATGCACTGAGTGTCACAATCAGCCCCCAAACCATGAAAAAAAGGGGCGTTATCGCACTTTTGTCTTCTCAGACTGAGGTAGAAGGTCGTGAAGAACTCCAGCTGTGCAGCTGATTGCAGATGTTGATATAATGGGGCTGATTGCATGATATGCTAAGAGCCAGCTGCAGCACAAAAGAATTAGAAACTGTGCCACGTGCTAATCTCTTAATGGCAGACGAGAAGAAAATATCTGTTATGTCCTGAAAGATTTCATGTAGATGGCAGTTAGCAGACTTTGCTGTAAGATTATTCTCTTTTATAACGTCAGCCAAATCAGACAGCAGAGACACATCTGTGAAGGTGAACCTCTGTGTTGACTGACATTATCTGGAACACTGTCAGTTGTAAACATTACACAACCTGCCAGGTGCTTGTTTTACTCTGCAAACACCACAGTGGAGAAGTTATTACAGACATTTACATCTTTTCGCTTTTGGAACAATCGCGTTTCCGCTCCAAAAACTATTTGGACTATTCATTTAGATCATTCCGCAAGATACGGACAACATGTACTTCACATGTGAACTGTTGTTTGCTTTAGAGTGTTGTTGGCAGCAGCCGTTGTCCCCTCTGTGACAGAGGCTATTCGGGATTGTCTGTTGATTACATTTCTGTTTTCAAGGAGGACGACTGGAGGGCCATCGATGATATGCTCGTGGATAGATTGAATTTTCCCAGTCGCGTCAGCCTGATTGATGGAAGGCACATCATCATCGCGAGCCCCGCCATGATTACGGTTAAAGTACAGCCACAAAGGTAACTTTCCCATCATGCCCCTGGCTGCTGCAGAGGTGAAATACTGCTTCAGTGTCACTGATGTCAGTACACTGTCGAGCTTTGTGAATCAGGCTGGGAAAGAGGACAGCTTCCTGGGAATCCACCTCCATTTCGGTGTCATCCTCGCCTACCGCTGAGGACAGCCCTGGAGCCTCTTGGGTTGGAGTAGGTCCTGACAGGTGGCAGCCTGTCCAATACCACCAGGCAGGCGCTGGAGGCAAGAGAAAAGCCTATCAGGAGGCTCCCATCAGCAGCAGGAGCACATCGCAGAATGACACATCCAGCACAGTCGCTGTAGTCCAGACCTCTTTCATCCCGCTGTTTCAGTGTACAAGATCAACTTTCAGATTCTTTCATATCACATTGTCTCTATTTGTTTTATTTCATAGGACTAGATAAACTACTCAGGCATAGAGGAAAGATGATTAATGGGCCTCTTATCTCTGTCTCTCTCATCCTTCTTTAGTCTGAGCTCTCAGCTCTTCGGGCCCAGAAGGGGAGTACACAAAGCCAAGAACCAAGGAAGTTGTTGCGAGATAGGAGACCATAACCATTTCTCAACTACTATACAGTCCCTTGAAGATATCACACTCATCCATGTTTAACTCAGAACACATTACAAATCAGTTTGAGCTTGTGGGTCTTTTACAGAAGACTTACTGTAATCACAGTGTCTTAACGGGGCAACAAAATATTGTGCCGTAGATGAATCAGAGCATTCTGACATCCAGTCAAGACACAAGAGGCCTGAATATATATAAATACCATCAAATATTATGTGTAGCAGTTTATCACTACCCATGGAAATACAAGGTAACCGTGTTCTCAAAAAGTACCCGATATGTTTGCTAATTATGCCATGTGTGCATGTGGAAAAAGGATGGTGAAAAACAAATCTCATGCAGTAAATCAAAACATGCCTGTCATGGTTCAGCTGTAACAATGTGGACAGCAGGAACAAATGAACGGCATAAAACAGTATCTCTGAAATAGTGAAGGAGACCAGCGAAGATGCAGAACATTCACCCAAATGCGTCTCTGACAGACGAATGAACAGAGTGAGAAACAAAAGGATGTGTTTTACCGCACTCTGCTTCTGCTCTGGCTCTCATCAGCCAGAGATGATGAATAAATAACTTTTAACAAGTAGAAAATTACTTAATAGAATTTTGACGCCAGAACTCAAATATAAATCCATGGTGAATTCGACGTCGAGTCCTCCACCCACACACGACTGCTCTATTTTAATACTCCTCTGTGAACTAAATTGACTGAACTGGCTTTTTTGTCACTCTGGGAAAGTTTTAAGTACAGAAAAGTCACTTAATTATATTTTAACATTAATAATGGCTCAAATGAAAGTGTAATTTAAAAGGGGGTCGCCTGCAGTGACGAACCCTCACAGAATTATCATCTGACTCCTCGGTCCCCTTCAGCTTTTTCAGCTTGTTAGTGACCTTTAATTGATTGCTTCACAGCTCATCTCTCCTGTTTTGATTCGCTCTCACGGCTCTCATCAACGCCGTTTTCGGCCAGGAAAAAGCCGGGCACAAATAGCAACTTGCTGGCGAACACAGTGGAGCGTTTAGCAGCTAAAGAGTCAGATGTTTCTCTCAGGAGTTAGCGGAGAGCAGATCAGAGCTATGTTGGACTTACATTTCCCAAGTGGCCTGAAACACGACCCCACGTGAATGCTAATGTTGCTTTATGTCTGCTCAATGTGTAACACAGACACCGTTTGCCACGATGTCATGCTAAATCAACTTTATAAGGTGAAAATATGGTAATATCGTATTTATGGCTTGCTGAGCAACCCCTGAAATGCCAAAACCAATTAATGCAGGTTTAAACACATTAGTCAAAGAAACAGATAGAATAAACAGCTGTTTGTGTCGTACAGTGTATGGTGGATATTGCATTTTCCAAAATAATACAGCCTGACTGAAAAGAGATGAACGAGCACAATGAAACCAAAAAGCTTGGTCTTACTCCGTCTATTCATTCCTTGTCCGCTGTGTACTGGACTGGTGCTGGATATAAACCAACACATGCCCGTCCATACATACCTTCACCCTTACGGATACTACAATAGATATGAGGCTAGTCTAACCTTTACCTTCACAGAGTAAAAGGAAACAGCAGCACAGGGAAGAGCATTTAATGTCGGGCAGGAACACAGAGGGTCTGGAAGAAAAACATCTTGCTGGGAGGTTACAAGGCTAACCCCCTTATTAAGTACCTCATACTGTGTGTTTGCTCATTCCGTCCACCCTCTGCACCGTTTCCTTCCCTTTTCATTTAACGAATCAAGATAAAAGTAGAGGAAAGCACGCTCTCACTCTTGAAATTGTTACATAAACTGCCATCAACAACTTTTCTCAGAGCTCATGGTAGGCTTCTTCTATTCTCTTTGCCTTTTGTCCAAGGACAACTTGCAAGGCTACTTACAGAAACATGTTACGGCCTTACAAACACGAGATAAAAGGATCACAGAGCATCGCTAAAATGCAATCTCACATCAATTTTAGATATGGAGCCGACATAAAAGTTAGCTAGATATTCCTGCAGAAAGATGTAGGGGCTCTCCGTGTGTGATGGTCCAAGGCTGTGAACTTGACCGAGCTTTAATGACGGAGGAAGAGCAGCAGACGATGTGTTAACAGCAATAAAGCAGCGCAGCAGTTTTGCCAACAATAACTGGAATTTGTGCTTGTTCTTCCCGCCTGCTCGGACCACATCAAAGGCGCACATGAAGTTCTAGTCTGTGCACAAGCAAAATCTCACCAACTGCTTTAAAAGACAGCTGGCTTCTTTGGCTTTGAAACAGGTCCCTTGTTATAACTTCTGTCACATTTCTGTTTTAACACTGCACACGTGGGTACGGCGTGAATGACTGTCACCTCATACAGACCTGTCAGCATGTGCCACGACATGCACGCGGGAGTTACAAGGAAACCACCAGTTCATTAAAATAAAGCCCTAGGTGTCTCCACAAGAATAATTATTTATTTCCTACTTCTCTTCCACCCTCTGAGTAAAAATCAATGGTCGGGTCAATACCCTCCCGGCCCATTCCTAAGATACATGCCTGTTTCCCGCCTCCTCCTAGCTACCAGCTGCAGGTAAGTTTAGGAGGAGGAGATCAAATCGCCGCACGTGGAATGGCATGCCTGCACGCTCCTTATAGCTCCAGCTTCCTATGTAATTGGTTGGCTGTGATTGACAGAAGAAAGTTACACCTGAAGCCTCAAACCTCTCCTGGCTGATGGGATGAGTTCGCCTGAATTTAAAGAGTTTCAGTGTCCAGCTGCGTCTAAGGATGGACATTATAGATAACTGCTGAAAGTGGTGTTTATTTTTGATTTTATAGAAAGAAAAAACTCCAAACTCTCACCTGCAAACACCTTGATACACACAAACAGTGCCTGCAGGCTTATTACGGCACTTGCTTCACCTTTTCTTTCCACTGCTGCCCAAAAACATGTTTACTTAACACTCACTTCAAAAAAAAAAAAAAAAAAAGATCTGAATTTAGCCACGTCTCTGGAGATCAGCTGCATATGTACAAACACGGACACGCGGAACCTTTTCTGACTGCCTTCCATTACTTAATTAGCCTCTTGCGTGCAGTCCAAAATGTTGCCATGTTTTTCGCAAACCACATGCAGCATATGTTTCATATCTAAAGTGACATTGTTCAGGTTACTAGTACATTTTCTCATCACACTAAACCGAGAACAAGGGACAAACACTGCGGGGTCATAAGCAGGAGGTGAAATCAGTGCTCTGGTAGAAGTGACTTTAGCAGTGAAGACTTGCAGAAAGTTTTCACACACAGAGGGGGAGGCCTCAATTCACACTGTCTGTGGTGCGTTCAGAGCAGAGCTGATCACTTTAAACAACACACGAGGTTTGTGACAGTTCAGGACAATAATATCAGAGAAGTATTTTCTTTTAGCCTCTTTCACAGAGGATTGATAACGCGCCAACAATCTCTCAATATTTGAAAAGACACTTTCCAGTTTATCCTGTCTCCACCTGCGTTCAGCTCTACGACACTCCCGCCTGGCAGTGCGGGTTGTTTCATTCAACCAAGGCTCTGATTTAACTTTATGCTGCCTGCTCTTCAGTGGGGCAACAGAGTCGATGGCAGTTTGACAAGTGCCAAGAAACTGAGCGCTAAGAGCCTCTGAATCACCGCACTCAGGATCGGAGGAGACGCAGTTCTGACGGAAGGCGGCGGAGAAGCGAGCAGCAGTGGAAGAGTTAAAAACCCGGCATCTGCGAGCAGCAGCGGGAGGTTTAACTGAGCTACAGCAAACAGCAGCTTCAAGAAGTACAGGCATGAGATCGGAGAACAACGCTTCACAGGCCTCCAAGTTAAAAACAGGCAAACCATATGATGAAACAAGATCAGGTGTGTGTACCTGTGCGCGTGTGTCGGGCCCAGTACAGACTGGACAAGATTAAAAGAGTCGATTATGTTTCAGAAATCCATCGCCAGGGGGTTTCTGGACAACACACATGGACATTACAATCACCGACAATCAGGACCCGGTCATATTTCGGCATGATATCAGATAAGAACACAGAAAAGTCATTTAAAAAGTCTCTGTTGTATTTGGAAGGCCGATAAACCACAGCGCACAGCACTGCGTAAGGACTTCCCAGCTCAGACAAACCTGATTCAAAGCCGATGACAGCGATATCTATCATATTTTTACCCTTTATCAAGCACCTTGTGTACTATAGGTAGGTACTATACAAATAAAGTTTGATTGATTGATTGATTGATATCTGTTTACATTTAAAATCGCTTTTAAAAATAGTTGCTATTCCTCCTCCTCGACCTGATGTCCGTGGAGAATTAAAATAGCAACACTCGGCAGGTAAAAGTTCTGTAAAAGCACTGGACTCACCAACACTCAGCCAAGTCTCGGTGACGAAGAGGAAATCCAGTTGTGAATGTGAAGAAATCCTTCAGGATGAATGTTGTATTTGCAAGCGATCTTGCGTTAACCAGGCCAAACCTGGCTGGTGACAGTGGGTCCCGGCGGAGAGGCCGCAAGTTCCCCGGATCCACTCCGCGCCAGCGAGGACGAGGAGGGCAGGGACCGCGGGGCAGGAACAGGTCATCCGAGCCGGCCACCGGTACCAAGCAGACAGCGACAGGGTCCAGCCAACGTCCAGAGACACGAAGGTGAGGCACCGCTCCACATCCGCCACGATCAGGACGCACCAACCCGGCCCTCGGCCTCACCAGACTGCCGCCACGCTTACCCCGGCGGCGGTGGCGTTTTCGCCGAGGGAGTGGCGCTGACGTGCGCACAGGTAGGCCGGGAGGCAGAGTTTGATGTCCATAATGATCTAAGTTGACCAGATCTTCAGCGGAGGTTCTCAGATCTAGCAACGTTTGGCGATCATACACCAGCAGAGAGTTGACATTATGTGCAACAGTTATTATAAACAGAGTAAGCACACGCAGAGCGGCCGGAGCGGCCGGAGCGACCGACGGACCGCCTCACACACTGGCGCCATCTTGGAGCACCAAAATATACGTATAGGTACCTTAAGAATGAATATGGCCAAGATTTTGACTTCCTGAACATTTATTTATTTATTTATTTATTTATGTAGATAAATATAATCATGACCTTTTTTGGAGAAGGCCTAGATCTACCATTACAGATAACATATGAAAATATTCAGTTTCTGTGTCATTGTTATCAGTTTTTATTGATCTTGGACTCAAGTAAGGCTTCATACTTTGATCCCATGTTTTTTCCAGCTAATTAGTCCAGCTAATTCAGTCTGCTTTGGGTATGCCTTGGATAGGCGTTACAGGCCTGGTTTAACCTCATTTTGGAAAGGCTTTCTGGCAGGAAGACTTGGTGCGTCACTGGGTTGAGAACGTGTTGGTCCACCAGAGCAGTGTCTCTGGGCATCTAGCATTGCCACAGATGGATTCACAGTGGAGTTAGTTGCAAGCCCGGCGCACCTCACACAAACACTATGTGTCTGTATGAGATGCCCGGGGCCGTGACACAGTTGGTAAAAGTACACTGTAAAACATAATCCGTTTTTATTTTCAGCACATTTCAGAGTAGATAATGTGCCAAATGAAAAATGGATTTTCCAAAGAGAAAATGGAAAAGGAAAACAAATCTGACAGTAACACTGGTCAGCGTGACTGAGCAGCCTCTTCAACCGAGCTCGTTTTCTCAAGTTCAGTTAACTGGGCTCACAAGATGACTATGAAGTAATTATTGACATGAGTCACATGTGCAGCAGTGAATCAGCCAGCGTTAACTTTAAATAAAAAATAAAATGAAAAACATTCTTGTGTCCTGAAAACACATTTCCACATCTGTTCGCTTTCAAAGGCTCACATAACAAATTTAGAATGAGATGTAGATTATTTCTACCGCAGTGTTTAAAACAAAGGTGTAATCTGCCCAGAGGATTTGAGCCCACACGTTTTTACCTCCATGGATCACACAACGTGATGCTTAACTGCAGCAAAACATGACATAAAACATCTAAATCCATCATGACTGCCCACAGATTTCCCTGGAAGTCACCCAAGTACCGGTGTTACATAGGAAGATGGTGATTTTGGGAAAGGGGAGATGGAGGCCACTTCTCTCCCCTTTTCATTAGGAATGTAATTAATACCAGTGCAGATGGATTGGCTGATTAAATGATGTGCTGGGTTTCAGGAGCAGACCGTGCAGCCTGCTTTATGGGAAAAGCTGACATGAGTATTTCCTCTTGAAACAAATGAGCGCAGGCTGTAAGATGGCATATTCATCTGAACATTTATTATGTTTAATAGGTTTTTGAAATCAAATTAAGCATTTTGTAAAAGGCAGTGACTTACTGGTGGTTGTTGCTGATCTAAAAACCAATTATAAAATAACATGAGCCTTATATGAGTCATTTTGTTATTTACAAATGACATACATACAACACATTAAAGTGACTTGCATCCATGGCACTGCAGTTACAGCATTCAGCTTAATTAATCAAGGCTGTAGATGTTTGTCTTTCCTCAACTAAATCCAACAAATATTAATTTTAACATGCACTAAAGAGCACATGTGAACATTTCAGTTAATAGGAAACTGATTTAAATCTTCAGTGATGTGTGACTGACAAAGGGAAATAGATTTAGTGGTCATGACACCATGTTAATTAACATTAATTCAAAAAAGGTTGAAGGGGAGAAAACAAGAAAAACACCACAAACTAAGAGGAAAAAAAACATCCCACAATTACACCATCGCTCTTATCTGCAAGTTTGTTTTTTTTCTTCAGCCTTTTCAGCATCGACAACTACAACACGCTTTTCAGCCCAAACGTCTATAACCTTCACTTTGGTCGCTGCGCATGGTGCATCTGTTATTTAACAGAGAAATGAGGCAAGGTCACTCACCCGCTTGAATGGTTGAAAGATGCACCTTTATTTATTTTATGTTTTTGTATTTACTCGCTTGGAGTTCAGCTTTAACTTTCAGATTGACTGAAGTCTGCCAGAATGTGAAATTTAGCTTTAATTTAGCTCATGAATGAAAGAACGGAGTGCTGTTTTGCAGCTAACTGGAATATGTTTGGCATCACAGCATAACACCACCACAAATGCTCAACCTGTAAAATAAAACCATGTAGATTTCCAAAAATTAGCGGCTGCTGTATCCACGTGCACGAAACCTGCTGTTTACTCATTCAACGTTGTCAGGCGGCTTCTAGACAAGACGTGCAAACTAATCTTGTTAAAACTAACCTCCAAACTGTGAGGCATCATCAACTGACCTTTTTTTTTTTTTTTTTTTTTTTTTTTGCAATATTGTTTCCATGAGAACAGGCATTTGATATCTCCGAACCCAAAGGGCTCCGAGTTGGTTTGTTCGAGCTAATTGGCTTCAAAATTCAACTGGTCTAAAAAGCAGCCATGCTGTGAGCAGTGTGATGTGATGTGGGAGTCACATGGCAGCAGACATTTCTTTCTTTGTCTCTTGTTTGTAGCACTGCCCTCACTAACCATGCGGCACAAACATGTTTATGTACAGCGTGCATGTCAACGGTGCAGTTTGACATAATGCCATTAAATATGGAGTCACGTGGGAGGAGAGGAGAGACAAACAGAAGGGGGGCAGGAGGAAAAACAAGCACACTTTGGCATTCAAAGAAGACAAACATCTTTTATGTCATTTGTTGGTAGTGAACACCGAGACAATGAAGATGATGGCAGGAAAACATAGTGCCTGTGGCTAATGCACAAACTGTAATTACCCCACTGTGTTTAAACAGCTTTAATGTCTGCGCCGGTGTTTGTGTGCATGGGCGTCTCTTTTCCAAAGAATCAGGAAAAACGTGAAACTTAATGAACTCCACTTATTCCCACCGTGACTGCATTCACCTTAATTGTTTGACAAACAAAGTCAACTCTGGAGGAGCGGGATTTTAATTCACTTATCGCAGCGCCTGCATTCATCCCCTGAATCTGTGAACGTGTGATACGACACATCCAAAGTAAAAAGGTTTTCGCTGTTTGAAACTGACTGAGACATTAAGATCGAAAAATTGCTCTTTCAGGTGCTTGTACAAATGTCAGAGCAGTGTAAAACGTAGCATTACATTAAATTACACACACACTGAGTGCAAATTGATATTTTATCTGCATTGGGGACGCGTGTTATTGCAGCTTCTGCTCAGATTGAATAAATGCATTTCCTTTGCCCGCCAGCAGATGGTGCAAGTTGATATGCTAGTTTAAAAAAACACCTTACAGATCCTGCTGAGTCGAACAATTCGTGAGTCGAACTCTCATGTTACAGTGATGATGATGATGATGATGATGATGATGATGATGATGATATGTCTCACTTGGAATGAAAATCCAGTTCCATCGTTTGTCTCCGTTCGTATAAACAATAATAACTAGCTTAGGATGGATGTTTGCTAGCTATCGAGAGTGAATACTGGACTGAAATTCCAACCAAACATTTTCAAACAAAAACCAAACAAAAATTCACAGAAAAGGTCACATTATGCCTCTACCTTGTTACAATAATTCAATTCTTTTTCAGAAAATGTCTCCCGCTCTGTTTTGCACACTGCATATCTAAGCTCTGATCTGGCCTGCCGTTGTAACCATTCTTACATAGAGTGAGGAGTGAGCCAAATTAAATGAAGGACACTTCCTCTTTTGCGAGCCAGTGCAAAGTGTTCATTTGTATTTTTACTGCACTGTGAGAACACCATCAATAATCTTTGTCACCCGTTCACAGCAGCGGGGATGGCACCGGCGCTGCTCTGCAGAGTCTCCCTGGATATGCATCTCTACGTGTGGCACGTCTGTTTGACAAGACATGTTGCCCTGCTTAAAAAAAGGGATTGTGTGTCATGCAAGGAGTCTCTCACCTGCCATCTGCCAGGACGTGCAGAACATTATTGGCTTGGTCTGAGGAAAGACGAGGAGAAGCCACTGCAGGTTAAAGTGGTCGGCGTTCACACTGGATGAGGAGGCTGACTGAGGTGCACAGTGAGGTTGGACACCCTCCTCTGAATGAAGTCTGATTTTTTTTTTTGTTGGCTGTGACATGTTGAATTAAATTTCTCATAGCTGAAAAGAATTTCCTTAACATAATCACTCCAAGAGAAACAGTCGGTTATTTTATTAATCACAGTAATGTACCTGAGTGGATTATCTAACTTCACAGGAATAATATTCAAGAGCAAATGCAATCAGTTGTTGCAGCGATTTCAAATGGCACTTCACCATACTCCACTAATTCACTCTCTGAGGTAATTTTCCTCAAGCTTTATGTCAAGAGGTAACCCTTTCCATCAGACACTTTCAAGCAACAATCCTCTCTTCACAGAAGAGCACCGGTGCGACAACAGCACGTCGAGACATTTGGCACACTGAGTCAAAACCTGCCATTGCCTGCGCCGCTCCCGAGTAAGTCAGATTCACTACAACTGCCAAATGACTCACCACCATGATGCTCAAGATGTCAGAGAAACAGGACTAATGATCCACATCCCGCAGCAGAGCGCGTGGACGAGGACGTGCGTGCATGAAGATTCCTTCTCTTTGCTCTCAGTTGCCAGAAAAAGTCACAACACCAGCAAACTTTATTTGAACATAGCTATTTGTGTAGCGATACGTATGATTTTCAGAGTGCGTGTGAGGCACAAACTCATAATAACTAGTGGGCTGAGGAGAGAATAGCTATCGTTTTGTGTCAGTGTGAGCCCCTTTTCAGGTCAGGATATCTGAAAAGAGAAAAAAAAAATCTATCTGGATTTATTTAATTACAGATCATCACGTGAATTTGTCCCACAAGCAGCTATTTTGTGCATTTATTAAAAACTTCTTCTTTTTTTTTTTGAGGTCCAAAGCATGTAATCACTTTATTTAAATTGTATTTAACACACATTTCTGTCACTGTAATTCTAATTATTTTATTCTAGTTTCAAGAGTTGAGTGCTCACACCCTTCACACACACCCACACACACACACACAGCTCACAGTATGTGACTGTTCAGAAGGTCTCTGACTGAGAGGCTTTGTTAAACTTGTCTCTCCTCCACCTCCACACAGCAGCTTGATGACTTTGATGCCTCTTTTATGTCAAAAATCAAATGAGTGACTGGGTGACAAGGCCATTACTATCGTCGCAGCGACACAGCTCTCATTTGCAGGTGAAGGTGAGAGGAAATGTGTGAGCATGGTAAATCACACCTACTCTACATGCATGCAAACATCTGAACCCACCTGCCATATGGGTGTGATCATAACATGGCACTGTGAGCACCAGAATATCCCCTCTATTAATTACAGAGCAGTGCTAGTCGTTAGCTCGTAGGAGCAAACTCTCAGCACTTCAGCCAGGGAGTGTCTCCACATCTAAGTGAATAAAAGATGCAGCTCACACCACTATGGCATCCATATGTATCCACACTGTCATCAAAAATCCTTCTCTGGTCCCAAAACTCAGATCCAGAGGTCACCAAGACAAGCAAAGCCTTCGAGGAAAGTAAACTTAAAGCCTTTGCATGCCTAACATTCACCCACACAGGTGTTTTTCACTTAAGATGCCTAATTAGACTGCTTCTCTGCAACTGCGTGGGCATGTACAACAGAGCTTGATTGACATCTCACTCGCTCTTCAGAAGGTTTTGCTGCACCTGTTGGGTCGGGACAACTTCCACTATCGTCACTCTTTTTAGTACATTGCGTATGTCATCATAGCTCCACCCATTGTACACCTGACTAGAGGTGCAATCAGCCAGGGCAACTGAAAACACCTGTGTGGGTGTAATACAAACACTAGAGTCAACTGTTGCACAGCCTAGATGTGAAAACACCTTCTCCTTCTGCAGTGAAGTTAGCCACAACAGGTATGCAACATCCGCTTACACTTTCAAAACAGAGGGAACTGAACCATACCACCTGAACAGTGACGCCATGTTCTGCATTTAAATGACATTCGTTTTGATCCAAAGATTATAACAAAACCAACCACACTGATATGTTATCGTTAAACTGCTGCAGTGTAAAGACCACGTGTCAAAATACAAAGCACAAATGCTTCTGCAGTGAATTTTATAGTGTGCCTGAAGCTCTGGAGTTCAGTAAAATAGCATCTAATCTAACTGACCAGCACTTCAATTGAATAAGGACGAGTTTGACAAAGTAAAAGTGGACATAGAGATTATGGTTTCACACGTCCGCACGTTCCAAACTGAAATGGTGTTGTTAAAAAAGCTTTAACCAGGCGCTAGTGCACAACCCTTGGCTTTCAGTTGTTCTTTAAGATCACAAAAAGTGCCCTGGATAATAGTTTTAAGCCCCTTGGAGACCAAGGTAAGTCAACCTTGTAATGTGAAAGGAAAGTCCAGAAATCCAGAATAAAATGGAGGGCAGAGTCATTTTGACCTCCACTCTCCAGGGGCAGTCACCACAGGGTCTCTGTTATCGCATCTGCAGGCCAAAATACAGCGGCGGCCACAGTAAGAGTCACTCCGATGTTGTGTTAAGGTTCTCTGATGAATCGCTGATGGAAAGACGAACATTAATTCGAAAAGAAGCTGAACTTCACATGAACTGGGCAGATTCCATTTCACTCCGACAGACACATGAGAGACTTTTGACAAGCGGCGGGTGAAAGGGGAGATTTTTACCTCAGGCATATTGCCGATGCAGTGTGACAGTGCTGATGCAGACGGCGCTCTGCTGGTTTTTAATACATTTTGCTTGACAAAGATAGAAAAACATGCAAAGAGACTGTCAGAGGTTGGTCTCACTGGACCGAAAACATAAAGAGACCCATCACACTCGTCTCCCCGCAGGCACATCTTGATCTTCTTTCTCAGGTTGTTAACCAGAAGGGTTTGACACCAACATTTTGAAAACTGCATTGTCTGAAATCAAATGGAAAACGGAAAATGAACATCATGTTCTGAGTGACTCTACATGCATCTTGCATTTAGTGAAGCGTCTGTCTGTCGCATTCAGACTGAGGAGAGGAGACAGGAAATCAGTTTTTTTCAAACTTACTTTAATGATCTGCCTGTTTGTGCAAATGAAAATTAGCACAAAATTTAAAATAATAATAATAATAATAATGACCTAAACATACAGTTTTGTAGTGTAACAGCATTTGTGACTAATTCTGCTCACTGCGTGTTTTTCTTTCCAGTTCTAGAAGGTTTCAGCCACCTTCACGGCAGCCTGGAGAGAGCTCTGGCATAATGACTCAAAGTGTGAAAAACCATTGAGAAAATGGAGGCACAGGAGAGGACATGCAGGTCACTTCAGCAGGAGGTTTGTGCACCTATTACAAGCCTCACCGTATTCCCACAGCAGGTAACATATACCTGCTATTTAACTGGAATACCGGAGGACACAGGGTGTTTAAAGTGCAGTCCTCGCTGCCCTCAATGCTTAATGGCTCTTTGAAAATAGAAACACATAGATGGCAGCTCTGATTTCTGGTCTTTAAAAACGTCATTTTCATGTTGTACCACTTGGCTGGCCTGCCTAGGTGACTCAACCCTGCCTGAGGACCTGTTTCCTGTCATTAATCTGAGGGGAAAAGTGATTACAAGGATCCACAGCGTACCAAGATTATCTCCTCCTGTTTCCCGAATGCCACAGGGTAATAAGAACTGACGATCATTCATTCTTCTGATTCTTTGCTGCACAAAAAAACAGGCAGCTAACGTATTAATGAAGTGCCAAGAGAAACTAAGAAATGTTCGCTCTCTTTATTTGCCTTTGCGGGTACCCCGACACTCAGTGGATGGTACATTTATGCAGATTGAAGATTGGTTGCTAAATGATGACAAGTTCTTAAATAATGACATGATGACAAGAGAAATTACACGATACATTTTTTCATCCATCATCTTCAGTTGGTGAAGAATATCGGATCTGTATGGCCTGTTGTTTTCAAATGTGAGGATTTAATGCAGGTAATCAAAGCAGCCATTTGGAATCACTTTGTGCAGAATATTGTTGAAGAAAAGCAAGTTGAGTTTTATACCGTAAACAAAGTGTGTTTTAACTTAATTGTCTCACATGAAACAATCATCTGAATCAGTGTGCAGGTGATAAGATCAAATTAACAGCAACCAATTACAGAATGAAGACGGTGGCAGAAAAAAAAACACTGCTCAAACAGATAATAGAAATGCTTATTATATATTGTGACATGCAGCATCTTATTGTGTCACACTCACACACACACACACACACACACACACACTATGTATGTGCATGTAACATAAGATAAAACTTTATTGATCCCATACAGGGGAAATTTACATGTTACTACTGCAAAAATTTCTAACACATGTTGTGGAGGCATAAATCTGTTTACACAGTCACATCGTGGGGACTTGCCTTCCTTATGGAGACCAAACGATGGTCCCTGTAATGTAAATCATTCAGTTTTAGGGTGAAGACTTTGGTTAAGGTGAGGTTAAGGTTAGGTTTAGATTAAGGTTAGGGTTTTGGTTTTGGTTAGGGAGAGATGAATGTAAGTCTGTGTTAGCATTAACATTAGCATTAGTTAACGCATTAACAGATAGCGTGCATGCTGCAACCTCAACCATTAAACTGGTTTAAAAAATTCTGGATCTGAGCCAGAACAAATGCAACAATCACAGACAACAGCATTTATTTCCTCTTTGAAGCGTTAAACGGTCTCATTTGTCCTGCATTTTACTGGGACCCATGAGTCAACGCGGTCGAGTGTGCAGGAAAGAAAACCTTCGGACTGCAATTCATTCAAGCGTTATTTTACCTCAGAAATACACTGAGGCAGAGAGCCGAGTAAAAAAACACAGACAAACGATCTTCGACACCAAGGAACACAAACAAGGAGCTTAAGCGCATGAACAAAGTGGAAAGTTCATCACTCATCCAACCGCAACACAAGAGGAGAACCTCTCATCTGGCAATATTTTCCTCATTTAATCTGCGGTCCATCTCTGGATAAATGAATTGTGGGTCAACTTTTCCAAAAGACATTAACAAAGTGAAACCTCACCAGGAAGTGATTATGCTGTCATCAATATAAATAAATCTCAGTAGGATAGAATTGGCTTTCAGATACAGAACAAAATGATGAAAGCATATTTTTCTACCAAGCTGTTTTTCTCTGTTCTAAGGTTTGTGCAGTAAAACAAAAAAACAGTGATGAATGCTTGTGATAGAATGGAAAATTATATACAGAACAATTTAATATTACTTGGTAGACATCCAATGTCAGTGCGCTGGGAGGGGAGTCTATAAAATCGCTGATAGAGGCAGAAAAGGCAGAGAAGTTACAGGCAGGTAAACCAAAACATGGCTCCCTGAAGTGCAATTTAAATATATTCACTTTAAATTTCCAATAAGCAGCGAAGAATCTGAAGGAAAAGTAAAGACAGAAGAAACATTTTAGCTTATTCACCAGAGGTTTCCAGGCTTAAAAGCATCTTCAGACATCATCAAGCCCTCGCTGTAATTGATTATATACTTTGGAGTGTGTGCGATTAAATGAGCAATTTTCTAAACAGTTTCTCATTTGAGCACCTCTTCACCTGCTCAGGGTTTAAGCCTATGTGACTGTCTCGGGCCTCTATTATTTAAATTGTAGTTTTACAAATAATTTGCTCCATAGAAATAACTTTTAAGAAAGCAAATTGAACACAACAGTTATCTAATCAAAGAGGTTAGGTTAAAAGTCTTGAGGGATGCGTTCAGGAGACCCAACGCTTGGCTCGACAGTGAAGGAATTATCATTGTTATTTTCTACCTTCAAAATCAATCTGGTTCCAAGCGATTGGATTGCACAGTTAAGGTATAGTGTGTCGCCTAACTGCCAACTGTAAATTAGGCTGGTGAAGAAAAACTGCTCTATTTTCTAATAGGAATTTTTCACAGTGCCTGGAATAAGGGGATCTATTTCTCAAGGGACTGATTTTTCACTTTGAATTACTCCTCCGGTCCATTCATCTCCCGGCCAATAAAGTCTAAGATCCTGCAGAGTCCTTGTCATTTTGGAGATTTGCTGTCAGTCCTGACGAATGATGTTTCATCTCTCTGTTAACATGTTTCTAATGCCTGTAGCAGACTGAAGCCAAAGCCCAGAAAGACCGAGAGTCCTGGAGAATTAAGAGGAATAAAAAGGGGAAAGCATGACGTGTATTCAGAGTGGCAGAAGCGTCAGAGTGGCACCGACTAATACATCTGTTTGATTGTTTCAACTCCAGGGCAGAACTTACATTAGAATATTTCAAATATTCTTATTCATCTTCTCCGAGTAAATCTATCTTGGGTGTTCTGGAGCAAATGGAAGTCATTTGCTGACATAATGCAAACTGCATTGAACGCGTTGCTGATTTGTGACTGTAGTAAGAAATCAGTCATAATGAAAATCTGTTGCAAATACCAACATAAACCACAGGGCATTTTCTAGATAGCTACTCAGGTCATCACCTGCAGAGTATAATAGCTGAGAGCAGTCATGCATAGAAAGTGTATCTATAAATGTCTGCAATATATCAGACAGTAAATAAAAATGTATTTGTTGTGCTGCTGCCAGGAGTAGCACACCTGTGCAGAGCGTCTACCGACACAGTCAGCTTCTATCTGTTCTGCTACACCTCTTTTCCCCATCAGCACTGAACCCCCGAAGCTATCCGACTTTCCTCGTCGAAGAGCAGGATTACAGATTTTTCTCTTTGTTTTTGTCTTCCCAAAGTTGTTGGTTTCAGCAGGTGAAGCCAACCAAATAGTCCCCAGAGGAAAAAAAAACATCGCATTTCCCAAAAAAAAAACCAAAAAAAAAGCAGTAAACTTCTGGTTCTGAGTTTCATTTTGTGAGGACGAGATGATTTCTGTGTGACTGCGATGTAGTGCCTGAGGATTTCACCAAATTAAACTGCTGTCTCGGTGCTATGCAGCCTTCATTTAGCCTTGGATCATTTACATACTTAACTATAGTCTATCAATCCTGCACACATACAAAGCATTTAAAAAAATCGATGTTGTACAATCATAGCTGCCAAAGCTTAAACTGACTTGCGTGAGTATACGGAGCGTCACGTTAGCTTCCTATGAGTTTTTGTTCCACCCTATGATACCTGTCTGTAGATAACACAGTACGAAGAATAAAGCTGAGCGCATAGCAGAGACTGATGTCTTATGGATTTCCCCACCAAGATAATAGTTACTAAAGCAGCAGTATCTTTTAGTTTTACTATACAAGACAAACTATGTGCTCTCACTTATGTTCCCCTCCTCCTCATGGCCTCTCCTCATAAATTAGCGCTGCACTGCTCATCCAAAGTGTCTAAACAAAGCCCCCGACTAAATATGAAAGATGAGGCGAGGCGAAGAGAATAAGAGGCACGGTGGACAAAAGTTAATATGCCGCATTTTTCTGCCAGGTTTGGTGTGTTTGACTCTTTCATCCCGTGACTAGACCTCAGCACAGCTCCAGTTTTGATGTTCAGGTTGTCAATAAGAAGTCAGAGTCAACAGTTTTGTACAGTGAAGGCTTGTATCCCTCAGGGCTGTGTGCGCTCACTGCTGTGCTGGTTTTGTCTATTTGTCTGTCTCAAGTTCTCGTACGCCGTCCCCGGAGATATCAACATTAAATTGCTTTTTGGTTCAGAAGCTACTCCGATGCATTAGAACTTGTAATGGACTTTGCCTTGGTGAAGGCATCAGACAGCGTATTGATTGTGCCTACTGGGTACAGCTGAAACTGCTTCACACCTTTGAATAATTCATGTCTCTATCACAATTATTGTCCTAATTGTAACAATGTTTGGATGGCAAACTGGAAGGGAGGAAAAAGAACTTATTTGGCCTCCCTCTGCCTGCGCTTTATTATTTGAAAATGGGAATAGTAATGTGATCATTTTTCATACATTATAATCGGATCCATTATGACGATGATAACTTGTGTTGCCTGAAAGGCAAACAAAGTTTTAGACGGATCACGCCTCTTAGTTTTAATTAAAAATCACAGACAGCTTAATTGCGGTGCAGTTGTGCTCTGCTGGCCCGTGATTGCTTCAGAAACTGAAAACGAGATTGTACGAGGGGCTGCTTCAGATATTGCTGCGCAGCTCTTGCCCCGTGCCCCCCATCAAGTCTGGACTTTGCAAACTTTCTTCTCCGAGTTTCTTATCACGCTGTAATGAAATCTCCTTGGAGGAGGATTCTTTAAATTGTACTTTGATCGGTGAAAACTACTGGAACAAAATGTCACTTGAACTCATTCTGCATGCACCTGAAAGTCAAGTGAGGCACTTAAGGTTCTTCTGCTCTTTGAGACTATTTTGTCATATTTGCATCTCATGAAGTAAGCCGCTTTTGAAATGTACCTCAGCAGAATTATGTATTTCCGAATTGATAATGCTGATCTGTAATTCACTGCAGGCTCTTAACAATATGTAAGATGCCATACATATTTATGAAAATCTCAGCCTCTGGCTTACATTTAGCTGATTGTGCACTCCTGCACGCAGTCTGGTTTGGTCATAATCCATCATTATGTCTTGAAGTGGTGGCTACCCCAACCCCTCACCCTCTCCCCCCACATCCCATTCTGGGTGTATTGAATTATCACTGAACTTAATTGAAACATTAAAAGTAGCAGAGTCACTGATGGCACGAGCTTGTCTGTGAAACTTTCCTGAATGCTGTTGCTGCTTTGAACATTTTGTTACTAATGTTGTGTTTTTCCCTCCCTTTAAACCAATACAGCTGTTTGTGAGCCTAAAGAACATTTTGATTATTGTGAATTTCTTCTCAATTAATCCCCTTCGCTCTTTTTTCTTTGTCCATGAAGAGAAAATCTGTTTTTCCCTTTCTTGTTTTGCTCTCTTAACTTCCTTACATCTTTCTCTGCAAGACCATGTTTGTTCCAATTTGTTCTCCTATTTTAGAACCTTTTATCTGTCTGCTGCCGCCTCCCTCCACCCTTTCAGCATGGGGTCTTATTTGTCCCATAAAGATTTGATCCTTAGCAGTGACGCTGGAATGCAGCGGGTTGAAAGCCTCCTGTAATCACCAATGTCTTTTTTTTTTTGTGGTTTGCAAAGAAAAAAAAAATCAAACATGATTGACATGATTGTCAGCATCTGCATCAGCAAAAGTGAAATAACATTTGTACATCAGAGGCTGTCAGAAACTACATAGTCAGGTATTAAGTCAGGCTGTTATTTGATAAGGCTGGAAAAGAACTTGACAAATTTTGGAAGCAGACATCAGACAAAGCATTATCTGATCGCCATTCACATAAAAACAAAGAAGAATTGGCTGTTTTGAGAGACGCCAATTCCCTCAACTCGAGTCAAGATCCAAAAGGAGTATTGATTTCCATTTAATAATAACACCTCTGTTTTTACTCTAACGTTCACTCAGGACAGTTTAAGATCAAATGCAGCCTCACTTCTGATTTCCTTTGATTCCTCAGTCATCAGCTAATGATACGACCACAGAGAGACGCAGCAACACATGGCTCACTCCTGTTGAAGAAGTGTAAAATGAATCAGATGTTAATTTTCATTGTTTTGACAATATAATAACACTGATAGCAGCGTTAGCTCCTTTGTTTCACTTCCTTTGTTTCACCACGTAGAACTAGAAATGTTTTCAGTCTATTTGTCTTTTTTTTTTTCTCCTGCACTAATATAAACCAATTCTGATGTAAAAATATACTTAAAGTTGCACCCTGATTTTGTCATTTTGGCGCAGATCCTCCAGCTCACTGTTGATGTTTTGAAACTCAACTGAGTATCGATACATTAATAAAAAAAAGGTCGGCAGATCACACAAACTATCACTATCACGATCCCAGCATTAATTCAGAAAATCATTGCATTTAAATGCATGTCAGACAGCTCAGTTCATTTCACCCCCTAGCACATTAGTGTGGGATATCTGACATATCTGGTTATTGCTCCTCGGGGTCAGAACAGATGTTGAACTGTAAAACTGAACCCAGGGCAGCTGCAAAATGCAAAGTGACTAAATTAGCATTCGGTCGGCTGCTTGTGTTTGGGTAAAATGCTGCAAAAAACTGCCAAAACTTTAGCCTTGGTCCTTCCTCTGTTAATGAATTCCATGTTGATGAATTTGTATGAACACGAGGCAAACAAGATGATTTCGTTGGCATAACAAGGTCAAGTCGTTCACCAGCTGAGTGCAGACTCTTATGCAACATTATCAGGATCAAAGTTATGCAAGATTACAAGTGGAAACTACTTGCTTCAACTTTTTATGTAAAGAAATTCCACTGATTTGTCCCATTTGATGAAATGAAAAGCCTGCATGGGTGCAAAACTTTACATACGCCAACAACCAAGGGATGTTTAAAAAATAATGACAGTAACCTGATTTCTTAGAGCAGAAAGTGCAGGCACACACGGTAAAAGTCGGCGTGTCGGAAGCTTTGAATTGTCATTGTGAGGATTAATAAAGAATGAGCTTCTTTAATGTTTCGCCTGAGTGAGCTCATAAAAGCCGACATGTGGCGAAGGAAGAGATGGAATACAAATAAACCCGGGCCCAATAAATGTCACTACTTTCCTTTTGTGTTTTCAAGGCATGCAGGAAATGGGAGACTTGGGTGTCCACGATAGGGAGACAGGAGAAAGAGGCATGGAAACTAATTTTGCACAAGCTTGGCAAAGGGCATTGCAAAACGCTCTCAATTTGTCATGCACAATTGGCTGCATGCTTTCAGAGAGCGGAGGAAGAAAAAAAAAAGTTGTGTTTTCATGTAGGGTCTGTGCTTTATCTGATTCCGCCTCATCACCGAAGGCTCAGAGAGAATCTGATTGCAGAATTGCTAGAATGAGCTTTTTCATAAATGTGCAAAAGCCTTCCTTTATATCCACAGTACATTTTGTCTGTGTATGCCTTTTCTTTTCCTCAACTCCACCTTCACCACCAACTTATTCGCATATTCTGATTCACTCCCCTGTACGCTTCGTTGATTCAATTCAATCTCGAGGTATTTCTGCAACTGTCTTGTGTCCATGAATGAGATTCTAACTGAAGAACATGTTTTTACAAGGACATCCTTAACTGACGGTGCTTCTTCTCTTTCAGAAGAGCAGCCCATGTGAAAGAGTTGTCAGACAGGCGGTGGTTTCACAAAAGGCTAATCAGTGTGGCGAACGCTACCTGCAGCCTCGCCATGTAAAATTGGTTTGCAGAGCAGTTTTGCGGGCAGCGAGGTGGATGGTCAGCTGAAGTTCAGTGTTTGGTGGTTAAAGCCTGCACACGCTGCACTGATTCCCTCCACAGCTCTGCAAAGCTCAGAATGTAATGTGAGCTGCGCTTCATGGCCCTGACCTTTGCAGAAAGAACCTCAGTCATCAGTTTCATTTCTCAGCGCTGGGTACATCTTGTTTGTTGTCTTTTCAGCACCGCTGAAGTTAATGAAGAAGCAAACACTTCGATTTGTGAAGCTGTTCTGGCATTGAGTGTTCCGAAAAGTTATGAAACACTGTATTTATAAGGACAAAAAATGTTTTGTGCTGTATGTGAGAGGTATTTGTCGGTGTGAGCTTGCTGTTTCCACAGTCACACCGTGGCTCCAGTCAGTCCTGTCAGTCCGTCCATTCGGCTGTCCACCACTTTGGTCCAGACTGAACTACAGTATCTCATCTATGGACTGCCATGACATTTTCTGAAGACTTTCATGGTCCCCAGAGGATGACGACTGTGGTGACTCCTGACTTTAACTGCAGCACCACCAGCAGGTTGACATTTCTAGGTTTCAGTGGAATATCTCGACAGCTGTTGGATGAATAGTTGCGAAACTCAGTACAGGTATCCATGGTGCCCAGACGATGAATCCTGATGACTTTTGGTGATCCGCTGAATTTTCCAGTCCGCCATGAGGTTCACATTTGTGGTTCTGAGCGAAATGTCTCAACAACTATTAGAATGAATTGCCCTGACATTTGATAAAGACATTCGTGTCCATCTCTGGATGAATTGCAGTCACTTTGGTCATCATCACCTCAAAATATCAATTTTTACAAAACTTTGGTTTCTGACTTTCTCAAGAGCCTCAGCTGGGCTTTGTATTTAGTATCAATTAGCAAATGTTATGCTACATGATGCTTGTTTAGCATCAGCATGCTAGCATTGGCAGTGTGAGCATGTTAGCATGCTGATGTTACCATTTCGCTCAATTTCTTCATCTTCGTTAGCTTTAGGCCTGAGAGAGCTTTGGAGAACTGTTAGTCTGCACTGAGCCCAGGCTGTCCTTCTTTAGCCACCGTCAGCCCTGTACTCCATCTCAGCTCTGCACCAGTACTGCACATCTCTGCTCATTCTTTCCACCACTGGGCCAACATACCTCCCAGCATCCACATACACTGTTTGTACTAAACTCAAAGAGTCAAAGCCAACAGTTTACTGTAGATGACTGAGAGGAAATAGCTAACAAACCTCTGTAGTTAACACTCTTTGATACACACATGTATGCATGCACATGTTCCTCAGTCTATCATGTCTGCTCCCCACAACCATCAGAAAAAGAGAAGACACAAGCCGAGCCCTCGAGCTGCAAGGGCCGTGGGCCAAAAAGCAACTTAAATCAATTCCATTTGATTAGGTGCCACGGCATACACTACATCTTATAATTCCATTAACACAGGGATGGATTTTCAATGAATGTAACTGCAGGCAAATGGTTGGGCATAATTTTGCGAAATGAAATACAACACAGGTTTGGAAAAAGGGTGTGAATTTCTTCCTTTTCTCTTCTTTCCCCTCCCCTTTGCAGATAAGGACTTGGCCTCATCCTAATGCTGCAGTCTTGAACTTCTCCTTTTTGCAAATCTGCCTCTTCCCCTCACAGCATTTTTAAAGGCTTTTAGAATGCTTAGTCTAAATTATTTCACACTTTATTATATCAGCTCTGGCTCAGTAGGCCGTGGTAAGACCACCATGCAACTGCTTGATTTAACCCTAACTGCTGATAAATAAATACTATATATATGCCATTAGTTACAGCGCAGAGAGGTTATGCATTTGAATGAGGCCCATTATTGTTTTTCTGCTTTCCCTTTCTGATATCAGCTGCATTACAACTGCAGACTCAAAGGCAGGACTTTGCCAGAGGATTGGACAGGCAATTATTGTGATTACACGTGTCACCTATAGAGGGAAGTGGCTGGTCCTCAGAGAACATGGAGCATGATTGGAGCCATGGAGAGATTTTAAAGACCCCAAGTAAAATATCTATCAGGAAGCCAGTAAAGACAGCTAGATTTACTGCATGACTGCTGCAATTTTATGCCTCACTAATCAACCTTTACTGTGCATGTACTAGGCTAAGTTAGGGCCAGGGATATTGGGACTTATATTTCATGGCTTAGGCAATCATACATAGCTTGAGGCTCGTTGCTTCATGACCCAGTGTATCCTGTCACGCCAATTTAACAACAAATAAGAGATGGTTTGATCTCATGTTTCTCTCTGTTCATATATATGTATATATAGATATATATAGTAGGTCCGATAACCATGCGTGTATGGTGTGCAGAAAGTTTCCACTTCTCTCTTCTTGTCTTTTTTTAAGGCCTTGTTCAGCAGCTGAACCCACGCCTGAACTTTTCTGGCTTCTGAGCAGAGTACGCATTGTTTGCACAAATTTTTAGCCTCGCTCTTGTATTTCGCTTCTGAGATCACTGATCACAGTCAACTCAGAGTAAACCGGTCCTTAAGCTGCCGCAGAGTTTGTGTCGGACACGGTGCTGCATCTTTAATGCAGTGCTAGCTGGGAGACTCATCAAATATTTGTGTCTTTCCCAGTCAAGCAACACAGTGCTTACACTGGCTGAGTGACTCAGTGCCGGCACGTCCCCTCTCAGAAAGTCATCCTGCGTTGAACGGATGCTGCAGACGTTGGCAGTGACAGAAAGTCACTGATGAAGGTCAACAATCCATCAGGCACAGAGGATGGAGAAAAGCCTGGGCCACTGAATGAACATTTAAAATGATGAACGTATGTAGAAGGAGAACATAAATCCCCCAATAAATGCTGACCAAATGTTTTTTTTTTTTTATTCTGGTGACATAAAATCTGTCTGCTTGTATTTCATGGAGATGATATAAGCTATGGCATAGCACACTTCTGATACAAGTGCTTGGACTAAGACAGCATCATATTTGACTAACTTTACAAAGCAAGTAAACAATACTTGCATGCCTGTGGCTGAGAATGAATTACAGAAGTGCTTCTGCTGCAATTCCTTTTGAACACGCTTTGTCAGGGCACATTTGTCAAATATTTCCAGCTGAGATTAGATTCATTAATAAATCATTTTTGTCCTCAAAGTTACTCACTGACCTGCAGTCTCAAGTTCTCACAAGGGCAACAGGATGAAAGGTGCAAACCTACTTGTATGAATACGCTTGTTGTTCTAGTCATTACAACATTACAATAACAGATGAGCAAAACTGTACTGTAGTTACTCCGTGGTTTGTTATTTAACTGCAAGCCAAGAACGCTTTGCCAGAGAGGGAACGGAGCAACAACTGTGCCAGTTTGTGTTGAGCAAGGGGAAATCAAGGGGAGATTTATGAGCATAATAATGAATCTTATGCCTGCTTTAATTACAACAATCCTGGACTCTTTGAAGTGTGCTGTTGCAGCTGGAAATCGTTTGCCTTGTGTCTTTGTCCTTTACACTGAGCAGATAAACATGGATCAAGTATTAAATTTGCATGTTGGTGAGATTTCTTTTAATTATTTTTCATATATTTGCCAGTATCGCTGTTAACAAATTGCAGCAAAAGGAGCTTAATTATCCGCTCTGCTGTGTATTACAGAGAAAATTTAGGATTCGCTGTGACTTTCATTGTCTAACAGTGGAATCAAACCTGAACTGGGAGCTTAACTAGGTTTGTGAGATACATTACATCATTAGCAGCTCATGAGTCATAAGCGCAGATGATGCTCATATATTTCATGAATGACTTTTGAATGTCAACCAAGCATCATTAGAGGGGCAAAGAAGAGCGCCGCGCAGATGCTTTTCACCCACGTTGTCTCTGATGCACCTGTCCCCGCCGTATGTCAAGTGCTCCGACCGTTCCAAACCGAGCTAAACAAGGCGAACGGATCAAGATCAGTGCCAAAGCAGGTGTGTGACAGTTCCACCTGTGTTTCACCAGGCATTCGCTTCCCTTTCTCATGCCCAGATAAAGAGTCTGATCTCTGGCAGAATAAAAAGGATCTGTCAGCTCCTGGCAGGCTGGAGTTATCCAAAGAATCAGACTCCCACAACACCCACCTGCTCTCCCCAGATGATGCTGACAGGGTGGCGGGTTGGAGGGCTTCAGGCATCTTAGACTTCTACTTACCAGTCAGCCTGTTAATAACCGTTGTTTCTGATTCTACATTTACCTTGTATTTCTGTATTTTCGCTTTTCCTTTTCCTCGTGGACTCATTAGAGATGAGGTGAAAGCAAAACTCCAATCTGGAGACATGTTTTCACCTTTGCATTAATGTTTTGTCGCATGCGAATGCCGGTGTTTGATGCATTTCTTGTTGTAATTGCTGTATAAGTTGATGCTCAGTAGTCCTTGGGGTATGAACTCATTTTCATTCCATCATTATGTAGATGTGCGCGGTCGTTTGTTGCCTTTGTTCACTAAGACTGTGTCACCGTTATCACACTGTGTATTTATCCTTTGCATACTGAGGACTCTTAGTAATAATAATGTATTAGAGATGTGAAAGTGTAGACTGCAAAGATGTACATGAAAGATGAATACTTTTCACATCAAGCTAGGGTCTCAAGTTCTCCATCAGTATGTGCAGTCAGGAAGTGGGGCTGCAGTATGAATGAAAGACCATTAGTCCAACTTTTCCAGATTATAAAATGTGCAGAAGAGAAATCTTCCACAAAAGTTCAAAGTGGAGGAAAAGCAGCGTGACCTTGCATGACCTTGGCTGTGACGGGACATAATTTTCTCATAAGGCCTGGGTAAAACAGTGAACCAGCCCTTTAATGACATCACATCAAACAGTTTAATTCATACGATGAATCTGCAAAATGTGCTCTATGAGCTATATGCCTTTAGAAACCTCTGCAGGATGTGTGTGATGTTTAATTCATTCATTTAAGACATATATGTGGGGATAGAAAGATAGCTGATGTTTTTACAAAGACAAGTGTTGAAATTAACTTTTCGTCCAAACTGGTTTCAAAAAAATCAATCCAGTGCAGGAACATGTGTCAGCCTGGATTTAATTTATTCATGCTGTCTGTCCATATTACCGACAAACAACATCATGCACACTCATAGACATCAATAACATACTTTCTTGCTGCATGCAATAAATAAAAGCACTGCAATTAAAAACTTGCCCGCATCACCAATTCTGAAAACTCCTGCATCAGACTCGCCACATATCATAACATGTGCAGCATTTGCTAGAATTTAAATGCATTAATTATGCCGCTCTGCACCTTATGTGCACATCACATCTGCACATACATTATACATAAGATTCCTTATCACTGCCTGACATATGGGAACATTTATGCTGACAAACACATGACTCAGACTATATAATCTTGGCACATACAGAAACATCATGTGACTGAAGGTATCTGCATACTGTAGGTGAGCAGTAGACAGGGAATAGCCCGACCTTCAACTCAGTTCATTACAAGTGAAATTTACATTTAAGCCTGTTGCCTTATGCATGTACGTTGTTTGAGACATTCAATATAGATCTATGAACATCAAAGCAAAAAAAAATGGCCTCACTTTTCAATTAAGTTGAAATCTGAAAATCCAGGAAATGTTATATCCTCTTTTACATACGACTACGATATAGTAAGTCTTCATGACATCAAATCTGAGTCAGCTCTACACTGGTGTGGTGAAAACCATCTCTTAATACGAAGCATTTGCTCATTAAAAATTGATCGAACTCCTTAAATTGGTAGATTTTAAATCATTTTGTCGAGAACAGAAATAATCATTGCGTCTGGAAAAGCAACCTCATCATGAATGTTTCTCCACTGGTGTGGCATTGGGGGTTGGCTTTAGTTGAGAATTAAAGAAAAAAAAAAAACTATTAAACTCAACAAAGTGAGAGTAGATTTTTTTTCTTGTTTCTGAAGTGTTTCCTTCATGTCCTTCATTATTGTGCGAGTTGTCCATCAAAGGCGAATGCCATTGAGGCTTTAGACCCAGCTGTGGTTGAGACAGGGTTTATGGCTGGTATTTATGCATGCAAATGCTTTGTATATAATTAACACTGAACATTAGTGTTAAAACAATTAGCACATTTGCATGCATGTGTTCTTATAATATCTTTCTAAAATGGAGAAGTGCAAGTACAGACCCAGTGCCATATGTGCACAGACAGCACTGATGATCTTTCACGATCAACCTTTTGTCTCTTTCCTGAGGATGCAGAGAGTGCAGGCAGCATTTCAGCCAGAATCCCAAAGTGGACCTCTGTTTTCCCAACCGATGTGTTTTGTGTTTATTTATTTTATTCTCTTCCCGGAAGATTTTGTTGTTGCGGAACAAGGTCAGAGCCCAGAATACTGCAGGGGGAAACATGTTAAGTGAGCCTGGAAGAGTGTGTTTGATGGATGCTTGGCAGGTTTGGAGTGGAGTGCCTCAAGACGTCTCACACACACACACACACGCACGCACACACACACACACACACACACACACACACACACACACATCCTGCCATTGACTGGCGTGCACTGCTCTTTTCATGAGGTGGTGGAGGGCTGCACAGCCCGGCACATTGCATCAATCAAGAATGCTCATGTGAATTTAGTGATACAGCGGGGGATGAGTTATTTTTTCTTCAGGGTTTTGTTCTGGGACAAACGTGTTGGTGGATCTTTCCCGGCTTGTGTAATGTTGTTGAAGTAGAGGGGCGCTAACATCACAGTGACTGAGCAACACTGGCCTCTATAGGCAGCCGGAGGAACAGGAGCTAACATGAGGAACTCCATTATTAAAAATAACAAATCTCCCTCTGTCTCCCTCTCTTTGCGTGTGAGTTTCACGCTGTATTTGTGCGCGTGTCATCCTTTCTTATTTGTTTGTGAACATGTCAGTGCACGGCGGCGCTGGCACACGTCTGTTCTCTTTGTGGCTGTGTTTGTTAATGTCACTCAACACAGCCAAATTGAAGGTGCCATTGTTAGTGCCGGAGGGCAACGGGAGCGAATTCGACAGCTTGACAGCTCTCATTAGCGTATTAGACACAAACAGTGGCACAGATGCTCCCGGTCAGTCCTTGGTCAGCCTGGAGCTTCGCTTAACGGCCCGCTGACAGGTGGCTTTGTGGCACTCTGTCTCATGGTTGACAGGGTGGCAAAGCAGGAGCTCATCTTCAATAGACTGCTGGGATCGCCAAGGACGGTAGATTTTTCACAGACATGAACGCTGGTAGAGTGTAATGAAATGAATCGTGAGGGTTTTACAAACACACAACCTGTTACAGTCAAATAATAGACAAATATATAAATGAGAGCAAGGAGAGGGAAACACATTCACATGAGTTTCATGGATCTGTGACTGTTTGCATGCAATATCAGGCATGATTAGAAAAAAGTGCACAGTAAATATTTATACCACAATATCTGCCAGAGCAGACGAGCTGCTCGTGCTGGAAACACAATCTCTTTTGTTTTCATGTTTATTAGGAAGCAACGTCAGTGAACAATGACGTGAGTACACACAGAGATGTGTGCTCTGTGAAATGCATGTGCACAGCGCTTTCATTCACACGGCCTCAAAAACACACACACACACACACACACACACACACACACACACACACACACACACACACACACACACAGTCAAAGGGTTCTGGTCCAGTGGCTCCCTTTGGAGTGAATTTTTGCTTTTTACTGTAGCTATTGTCATTTGTTACGGCACAAAGCTCAAAAGTTCGGTTCTCACTTTCACTCCTCGCTGGCCTAAAAAAAAATCAATGCCGGAGGCTGAAAAGTTCTGTTAAACTGAATGAAAGTTAAATGATTTTTCCAACACACCTTTTGAAGTTTTCGCAATGCCTCAAAGGGAAAAATAGAATGGGACTTACAAGTTATACAGTCAATGAGGAGCCTGTGCAGGCAAATAGTTTGAGAAAAAGAAGTGGAGGTGGACCAAATGAAAGAAAGAGAGAATGTAGCCAAACAGTGAGGAAGACTTGCCTTGTACAGAACTTTCCTTTTTCTGTGTAACAGAATCATCCTTTGCATTACTGTGCATGCAGGAATCTATTTAAAAAAGGCCACAGTCATCTCAGCCGAAATCAGCAGAACAGAACGTAATAGAAAGCCCTGGTTTCTGCCCTCGGCCTGAGCAAGTCTGAGGGGCAAGTGCTGACTGACAGCTTACTTGGGGTAGATAAGAAACAAAAAATGTTTATAATGCTTAAAACCAAATATGAGAGCGTTTTCGAAGAAGCTAATGTTTTTGAAATATGTTAGATGGACCATTAAGAAAATTAATGACCAGAAGAAATCAGTGATGTGGAGGATAAGATGTCATCATCATTTGTTGAATATGGCTCCTTTCTGGGATGTGGAATGAAACACTTTAAACATCAAGCAAATGTATTCAGTTAAATAAAAATAAAGTCATTTTATCACTCACATTATGGCCAAGACTAAATAACCTGCCATTATTCCTACCTTTCTTCTTACAGTATGGTGAAATCCCATCAACATAGGAATTTTTTTTATATCAAAAGTGAAAGCTACAATGTGAACCAGTTTCTATTGAAACAGTAAACAAATTGCTAATATAAGTGCCAAGACAGCAGGACGGTGTTTCACATCTCACATAACCCTCATGAATGGACCTCATAAAGAACTTGCTATGCATGCTGGGGGGAGGAAAACAAGGAGGGAATGACTCAGATTTGTCATGTTTACCTCTGGTCTCCAGAATAATTCTCTATCTAATTCTCTTTCCAGCCCGGCAGGTTTAATGTAGAATCCAATCATCGGCATCCACTTTATTTCAGAGGAACGGCAATGCTGAAGAGGGTGGGGGAGGGAGTGAAAGCCATTTGTGATACTGGAGTGCAGTAAAATAACTGCGCTTTTGGAGGAACGGCGATGTTGCAAGAACACAAATCTAGGTAAGGATGCTCGTTATTTGAGAGGCCTTCCTCTCAATGTACAAGGGCATAGGTTAGTTATCCCTGGAGGGCTGGGTCAGCTGCAAGTCCATGCAATTCCCCTTTAATCCACTTTAAAGATTAATGTCAAATCACGGTACTATGTGCACGCTATGAACTCCCATTGTGACGGCTGGAGGCAGTGAAGGTCTCAGTGTGCGCTGTACAACCTACATGCATGTGTGTGCATTTACCGTACACCTGCAGGAAGCACATTCACTCAGAGCTCACTGAAATTCCAGGAAAGAAATTTTGACCCTAGAAGTCCTTCCTTTCAGTCCCTCGAAGAACATCGTCCAGACCGAGCTGACCTGATGAAGGCCTCTCTTTCGTCACTGCCCAAGGAAACAGAAACAAATCACATTTCAGCAAATGTTGTTTTTTTTTTCCCGCATTTCTCCCTCACATTCCACAAAATACTGTAATTGTGCAAATCAGCTCTTGTCAGCGGCAATGATGCAAGACGGCTTAAACTCGAGAGTGCTCCTGCCAAAATGAACTGTCCTCATTGATTAACATTATCCATTACCCCTGCACTCCTTTGTGGAACATTATTGCAAATCTAGACAGGGAGAGAGATGCTGTTTACCTTGGCAGTCTAGCCTGCTATCCGTCATGTGCTGGAGCAGATTGGTTGAGAACTACAAATAGCATTAACTGACAAAAAAAAAAAAAAAAAAAAAACTGGAGTCGTCTTACATTCAGATATTTATTGCATGTAGCCACATTTTGTATGTAATGACCCTATGAATCATGCTAGTGATAGTGCTATCATGTACTGTAATTATGCACACAGCCTGCTATATTATTATGCACAGTCATGTACGTGGTTGATTAAAGGTTTGTTTACAGATATGAATAAGCCACGGTTTCACTGAATGCTAATTGGCAGACTTAAATGAGAGTGTGGGTTATTATTTAAGTTGACAGCTTTGTGTATTTGTGCACACAATATGTTTGCGCCTCACATGGCTATTGACAGAGCACTCTGGGTAAAAACCGCTTTGCTCACGAGCCAAAGTCAATAGCAAGAAATTAAGACAGTAAACAAAAACAACAAACATTAGACCACCCGGTGGATGAATCTGAGAACATGAGGCAGGATGGATTTTAGGATTGTGCTACCAACCTTATATGACAAGTAATAACATCAATATTTATTGTGGGGTCTGATGGCATTGTTTGCGGTGGGCACCAGGCGCCGGGATCATTCCCAATCCTTCATTCCTTTTTAACAGATTGCGCTGGCAATGAGAGCGCAGACGCGTGGCAGCAGGCCAGGTGATGACTCGGCGCTGATGGATGTGGCAGCCATGACGAGGGGTAACCAGCTTGCCACGGCTATCGGGATCACAGCAAACAATGTCAGAGCTCCCCACGACTTGTCAGGGGAACGGCATTTTACCAGCTGACAACACTGAGCATTCACTTTGTTGTGAGACATGATCCACCACTCGCACTGAGCGTGGCACTAATACTACAGGTATTACACACAATATATTCAGCTAAATAATAGAATATGACAGCATGTCAGGGCCGAGAAACTCTGCCTTCACTGCAGTGAAGCTCTGCCTATACAACACTAAAGCCCATAGTGAGTTCTTCAATAATGAACTTTTCTATTTGACCAAGAATCAGAGAAGTTTCTGCAGTGACCTACTTCATTCTCTCCTCAAAATACTGAAAATAGCATTTTAGCAAGGATTCCCAAGGTGGACATCAAAGAAGTGAGTGAACTCAAAGGATTTAATTTTGTGAGAGACCATTGTGAGTGGCTCGGTGGTGAACCGTGTATTTTCCAGCTCATTCATAACACAGAACACTCATTCTTCTGCAGCGAATTTTCTGTCTGCATTTAGAAACTGTTTTCAGGCCAACGGATGTGCAAGATGATAAAATGAGTCACACATGACATTCATACAAACAGTGTGGTGTCATAAAAAGACTTCGGTTTTGTACTGATTAAACAAAGAAGATCATGTCAGATAGTGAGCTGCAGAGCTGCTGGTATGGGGGTTTATTTCCAGTGTTCATGCTAAGCTAAGCTGACCAGCTGCTGGCTGCAGCTGCATTTTCACAACACATAGCCTGCATACATACATACATACAAAGTCCTATTCTGATCTAACTCCCAGCAAGAAAACAAGTAATTAAGGAAGTAATTGGTCAGCTGACCCTGCTGCTCTTTGGCAGAGCTTCTCCTTCAGGTCAGTTGCAGAGACAGCTCTCTCATGTTGTCACAGTCAATATCCTTTTGGAAATCATCACACCTCATCTAATTTTTATGTAACATGCAGCGTAATGTGTGTACCCATCCATACTGCCTGCGAAATCCATCTAGAACAATCCATATGGCGCTGGTTTTGTGATGACACTGCGCAAATGCACGACATGACTTGGCATCTGTGAACTCATTTATGGAGACATTGGAGGAAAGGCGTTTGGTGACACTAAAAGTCAAATCAACGCTCACGCTTGGGATCAGATGAGCGTCAGAGCTCAAAACATCCGACAGGCAGTTTGAGTAAGTTGTTCTTTGACCCGGGAGAAGAGAGACGTGTACTCCTGCTCTCACATTTCAAGATGTGGATGCAAACAGACGCAAGGAGGAAGCGTGAATTCTTTTTCAGTGAACGCATGACAGTGAGATGATGTGAGTTTTTAATGGCAAATGAGAAACAAGTCAGAGAAACAAGTCTAGCAGATGCTGCGTATCAAATTAATAAATGCACACACACACACATACACAGATTGCCTAATGGGGACTTTGCAACATATTTCTAGCTTAAGTTTTAGCCTGAGGCTCCTTTAAAAAAATTTCTCATGACACTGAATCCTATAAACTGGGTATTCATCAACTGGAATAAACAGGAGTCTGCATTGTAAATGAATAAATCAAACATCGTCTAAAGTGGCGTGGTGTAAAGCCCAGTTTGCACATATGAGCATTAATCAATGAAAGCGGCAGCAGCAGCAGTAGCCTGCTTAAGGAGGGTCACACCATCAGTCACTGTGTCTGCTCTGTAGTTATTACCATGGCAGTGATATATTTGTGATGAAGGCTGCAAATGCAGATCGCTTATCAAACAGACCCGAGCTTACAAGGACACACACAGTTACACTTCACCCTTAGACAGCCCTATGGGGCGAACAACACTCAACCAGAGAAAACACACCTTTAAAATGACCAAAAACGTGGGATTTATTAATATAACAACATGCAAACAGCCAAGACAACAAATCAAGGCTAACAAAAGACACCAAGTCAAAACACAGACCAGACCAGCAGTACCCACACCTAAAGCCTTTCCTCTGAATCAGGCAAAGCAGCTTTTAAGCCCTTCAGTCTCAGGTCAGGTGCACCTCGTTCAGTAATCAGATGTAGCACACCTGGGCAGAGCTAGAGAGGACAGGAGAGGACGTGTGTCTGTGTGCATGCACAGGTGTGTGAACGGGCTCGCATGCAAACAGTCGCGTTGCCTGACCATGCTGGCCTGTGTTTATTTGTGGTTAACATTAGTTAGATATGTGAGGCTGCTTGACACATGCTAATTTGCTGAGGGAATCAGTGGAGGCTGAGAGTGCGTTAGTGTGTGCGTTACCCAGTGGACCTTTGCCATCACTATCTTAACTGTCATCATCTTCCCTTTGTAGAACAATGTAGCTATAAGGGAAGTGAGCAGGACTCACTACTGCATTATTACATGAGTAATCAGTAATCACAGGTTGTACCGCACCAACCTTCACTCTCTGCCTTCATTTTGATCTTAACTACAGACCTGTAAAGTTTCGTGACTGCATCTCGCACATTGTGATACTATCATGTTGACACAGTCTGTCCACAGACAGACAGGACAGACATAAAGACATCTGGCAAAGTGCTGAAAATTGCCTCAGCGGTAGTTCCTGCAACTGTAGGTGTCCCCAGGACAACATTTTGTCATGATGACACACACACACACATAGACTCACAAGGTGAGAACAATACGAGCCCCCGCCTAACAAGACATAAGGGCAGAAATTGAAGAGCAAGATGAAGCATTTTGAGCAGTGCGTTACAAAAGAGAGTCACTTTTCTTGCCGCACACTGTGTGGACAAAATGGTTATTTGTGTTTGTTCCGCCTGCACAAATCCCAGCCTGTCTGGACATCCAATCCACAGTTTTCAGAGCAGGAAAAAGAGCAGCGCTAGCTTTCATGCTTCAGTGCATTCTGTGCAGGTGAAGAGGCGGGACTTCACTTGAGCTTCTTCAACAAAAAATGCAGCATGAGCGGCGCTCAGGAAGCTGAGATTGCATATGTGCTTGCAACCTTTTTACTATTGTAAGTGGCTTTAAAGTAAAAGCTTGCATTAAAAAATGATGGTTGGTGTGAAGTTTTTGTTGTTAATGAAGCTGTTTTATTATTAATGCAGTGGTCTGAATTAATAATAATAGACTAAAGAGCAGAAGACGAGACATGAACCCTCAAGTCCTTACTGAGGAACTTGCGGATCATGAGTGACGTGATGTCTGATCATGGACCGAACTCAGTAAGATTTATGGCATGTGCTGATGTGCCACAATCACAGTTTGAAGCTTTGTTTCAGCTCGTGAACGGCTCTGCTCTCTAACATGAGGAAGCAGCTAAAGTTCAGATGAAAGTGTTGTCGACCTTCTTTTCATTTGTTACTGAGATTTATTGCTCTTGTATTTCCTAATTTGCCGGCCTGTACCTCAGTTTGAAGAGCATGTTTGCAGATATTGGTACATTTGTTTGATTTATTCTGAGGAAATGCAGTAATCCCTACAGGATGCTCAAATTCTTTGTTCATAAAAATAACCCCTTAATTATCCTTTAGAGATTTTAGGAGGAAAGTCTTTTCCCTCTTTCTTGCCCTCTCTTTCTCTTTTTCTTTCTTTCTCTCGACTTTGTTTCTTTCCCTTTCTCTCTCTTCATCTTTCTTCTTTTACTTTCAGTGAGATGTTCTCAAATCTCTTCTGATGTTTGGAAATTACATATTACAGATACGTTTGTTGAGGAAGGACAGAAGGTTTTGTTCACTGCTTTGAGGCAAATACATTTTTGGAAAGGAAAGTTATTTCAGGATTTTTTTTTAATCTTTCGGTACAGTAGCTGTTAAGGTATCGAGCGCTGCTTTCAATTTTTAAAAGCTTAATCTGTGAACACTGGGTTACATTTTTCACATTCCTCGTCAAAGTCAAACATCTGTAAGACGGCAGTGTCGTTTAAGTGAAATTGGCACAGAAGTGTTCAATCTCCCTCTAATATATAGAAGCAATTTCTATTTTTCACCCACCAATAACCCAAATAGACGGTGGAAACTACTTTTAGACAGTTTTAGAGGTTATATTCCTATTCTGCTCTGATATTAAATGGGAGTAGAACAGGACTTTATGTCTGTTCAGTTGTAATGAAAACATTTAACAGAAACTTGCTGTATTTAGAGGGTCCTTTCACAGTAAATCTCTTGTCATGTATTTCCTAATAACTCAGCCCTGCAACCTCTTTGATGCTTTGTAACACAGACATTTTAGTCTCCTCAGTACTCAGCAACAAAGAGTGGGACAGATTTATGGAAGTCCAGCTCTGACCCCTGAAACTGTTCAATCCAAATGCAGTTTAAAGACGTAGGCCTGTTTAAAGGCCTTGACTGTGTGTAAATTACAGAGCTACAGCTGGGGAGTCATTAGCCTAGCTTAGCATAAAGTCTGGAAACAGGGTGAAACAGCTATCCTGTCTCTAAAGCTAACTGATGAACATATCATCTCTCGTTTGTTTAATCTTTACACAAACAGGAATGTAAAAACAGCTCATGTGCTGTAACAGTGACAGTGAGGCTAGCTGTTTCCCTCTTCTTCCAGTCTCTATGCTAAGGTAAGCTAATGGCTCCCAGCAGCTCCGGCTCCATATTGAACACAAAGTGGGAGGCAGGAAGTGTGCTGTGGATTTATCAGAGCTTCCTGGCTGAACACGGCTGCCTCCCGCTGCTGGACGTGCACTGGAACTGAAAACGATGAGAAAAAAGATGCTGAAACGCTGTCTTTCATAAAGTATAGACGAGAAAAAAAAAAATTTCACAGCAGAGAAGGAGTATGAGAGGTTTCTTTGAATCTTTCAACAACATTTTCCAGCCTCTCATCCCTGTGAAGAAGCATCTCCACGTATTTTAAAGCCACCGCTCACGTCTTCACTGAAACAGTGCACCTTGCACAAAACATGAGATACCACTCCCAGCACAGGAGCTAACACAAGCTAGCTGTATGCAAACATGTGACTGCTGAAATGAGTCATAAATTGACAGCTGAATTCTCAGACATGGACCACATTACATAGGGAATAGTTCCAAGACGTTGCGCAACAATGGCATCATACCACCTGAACATCCCACTGGAACTCATTAACAGTCTACAGGAGGATCAACACTCATTGTGTGCCTGTTCAACCTGCTGAGGAAGCATCAGTTAGTGCGTCAGATATTGTCACTGCCACAGTGGGGAAGCTGGGAAGGCCACCTGAAACTGATCTTTAGCACTTTATTAATTCCCGGTCGGGGAAATTTGGATGTTACACGCAGCAGCAGCAGCAGTATCAGAAGCTTATTCTCAAGGGAGTCAAACTCCCTGATAGCAAAATGATGTAAATTCAAATATTAAGCCAATACAACTGCACAGATAGTCAAGTGTGAAGTTTGTCAGGAAGTATCTTGAAACAAAAGGAAAGGCAGGAAAACAGGACAGTTGAGAAAACATCCAGAGCAGTTGGTATTTGTCTAACTTAACCTTTCTGTCTTTTAGCCAATGGAGCATCTTCTATGGGATCACTGCACTGATGCTGACCAGGAGGATGGAGTGCTGGTGTCAGGTGCCCCCTGTCAGACCAGAACCTTTGTGTCCTTCAGGGGTTAATAAATCCCCTGATATCGACCTTGTGGGAACAGGAGCTCTATATTCAGACAATTGATCTTGTGTGAAGATTGTGTTTTTGAAGCTGAAATGCACAACAGTCCCAAATGTTGACATTTTGTCCCCTCCTTTAGAGCAGGGGCACTCATGAGTGCTTATTTACATAAAATGCTGTGGTGGAACAAACATACAGGAAATCAGAGGTACTGGGCCCCTGGTCATGTTTCAGATGTCTCTGAGTTGTTAGTAGTCCCACCTTAAGACTTAGTTTCTTTTAAATAACTGTTTGATACCCAAGGAATGAAATGACCCGATGACAAAAATGTCAAAAACTATAGAAAAGTCCATAATAAATGCAAATTTGTGTATCATAACTTTATTTTTTCTTCTCCTCCTCCATTACTCATCTCATGAAGCATCCGGTTCATCTGGATCTAGGGGTTGTGTAATGGTGTAGATAATTAGGAATCCATAGCAAAAGACAAAAAACCGATTTGAAAAATAATCTACATTAAGAGGACACGAACATGTGTAAATGTAGTCTTAAGTTTTAACACTTCACAACAAAAGTATTCAGTTCTGAATCGTTTCATATGCTTTAACTTCACACTAACAAACACAACACAATGATAACATTTTAGGTACTGCTGCTACCCTTCAAGACATTTTTAGATCCTGCACCACATTTGAATGCTGTTGCCATATTCTGCTTAAATTCACAGTAACTCACACATTGTGCAGTGGGAAATGTCCTTCTCTTGTATTTTTCTCCTGTAACTTCATCTAAACTAGAAAGAAATTTCCTGTGAATGTAACATCACGCGACTGCAAACGACCTATTGCGGATCTCAATCCAAATGAAATAAAGAGATCACTGTCTTACACCTACTTAGAATGATCAATTTTAACGTATCTGATGTAGACACATACAAACAGACACACACAAATATTCATAACTTAAAAAATATAAATATTGATCTGTAATGGAACAGCAAACACCTCTGTCCTTCCAGGAAGATGAAAGAGAGATACAGTATACTCGTAGTAAACGCGTCTCACTGTTGTGAACTACATTTCCCACACGCTCTAGCGCCATTTCCTTTTCCCATAACCCTTTGCGCCGTTCTACCGCTAACCGAAACAAGAAGGTCGTTCATAGCAGCTTTACATTGAGGCAAGGAAGAAACCAGACAGTAATCATGCTGGGACAAGCTGTAAGACGATTCGCAACGTCTGCTGTTCGTTCTTCACACTATGCTGAAGGACCAGGGAAGGTGAGATGACCTCCTTAAAGCAGCATTATTGTTTAAATGTGATATTGTTAAATGAGGCCTTGTCTGTCTTCACAGCCTAACGTTAGCTAGCATCACCTGGAGGTCATGTCCGCCTTTGACAGGAGCCTGATTGTAATGCTAACAAACTTGCCACAGGCATAAATATTTTCTTCTTTACCATGTAACAAAGCATTTAATCGTAAGGACAGGTGTGTGACAGCAAGTGTTGCTTTGGGTGGTGACCTGTTGTTTAGCATTAGCTATGTGGCTAGCTAAGCTGGTGGTTAGCTAGCTAATCAACGTATCAATCAATGCTACCTCTTTAGCAAGCAACTTTAGCAATTTACAGCAAACCATTTTAACAGATCGAAAATGCTGGTTTTCATTTAATCCACGGCAGATATATTAGTGACACATTACCAACCCACACAACACTTATAGACGCGCGACTATTAGTGTCTCAATAGAGTTGTTTAGTAATGTTACTTCCGGCTAATTGCAGTATCTTAAGGTCACAGCTGCAGCCTAACAACAAGTGGCCCTGGAGAAAGGTATACCTCGAGTTTTGGGATTACCAAGTGTGAATTTTGCTCGTATAATGGAGTATTGCGTTGAAACGGCTCAGTCTATGTGTTCTCTACAAGGAGCCGGCTGAGTTTCATGCTAACTGTACTATCGCATGTAGTCTTGATTCGCGTCACATTCATTTCAGAATGGAGGTCGTGAGGACTACAGAGATCAGAGTGAGCGAACTTGATCTCTTGATCTTATGTTCAATAGTTTTTTAATGAACTAAATAATTAGCTTTATTTTTCTGGTTAAAATTTGGTCTTCTTAAGTTGCACACCTGGAGACTCTTAAGGAATCACCCACAGTGGCCCGTGTCAACAGCTGTCCCCCTCCCCCATCAGTTATTTGGTAAAGGTAGAAAATGACTATGGTAATGGTAAAATAAAAATACATGCCTGTGCAGTTGTATGTAAACCCACCGGGTGATAAGATGACCGCTTCTTTAATGTGTGTGTGAGTGGAGAGTTTGCTATGATCCACAAGTTCTCTTACTTTTTAATTTATTAGATATAATGTATAAATAGAATTAAAATTTCAAGAAACAAATAATTCTTGCACCCATTTTCCTTATTGAACAGAAAATACCACCATGCGCTTTCTGAATTTGAGCTCATCAAACGAGGACCAGCTTCATTGCCTTGTTAACTCATCGTAAAACACACTTCATTCAAACTTTACAGAAACTAAAAGGAGCTCACTAAAACTGTTTCGGTCGCTCTTTCCACTGTTCTAACAATCACTGTTTCTGATACGGTCAAAATAAACACATAGTTCACAGTTTGTGAATGTGAAAATCTAAAATAGCTTGATGAATGAGCATGTCACAGAGTCGTGGCTATCAGTCGCTCTTCAGAGGCAGTTAGCAAAATAAAATGAGGAAAAATAAATCAAAAAAGGTAAGTTTCAAAGTAATGAAGAGAATCGCATTAGATTTCTTGGAGTTTCACTGCATCGTAATTCTCTTGTCCTTTCACAGAACCTGCCATTTTCCGTGGACAACAAGTGGCGTCTGCTCGGCATGATGCTGGTGTTCTTCGGCAGCGGCTTTACGTTCCCCTTCATCGTCGTCAGACATCAGATCCTGAAGAAGTGAAATGGCCCAGAGCTATTACTCAGCCTTCAAGGTAATTATGACTGCCGTGTTTATCTAGCATATCCGCTTTCATTAAAATGTCAAGATGATGTGGCATTTACTGCAGCCTTGGTTTGAATAGTGACCTCCGACAATGACAGTCCTTCATCGTGTCTCTTTAGTCTTTTTCTCACTGGTGTATCTTGAATAAATTACCTGTATGTCTGAGAGTGACTAACAAATGTCGCGGGTTTATATTGACGCCATTTCGTTTCGATAAGCTCGCACTTTAGCAAGTTAATGTGACAGTTTATTGAAGACACTGATGTGTATCAGGTGAGAGCAGGTCAGAGTTGTGGTTGTCACATTTATCTTCACAGGTGTTTACTCAGAAATTGCTTTTCTGTCATCAGATGCATGCAAGTCATCTTATCACTTTTTGCCCTACTTCCTTGTTCTCCCTGCAGGTCGTCAGCTGGAACATATTTATCCATCAGAGATGAATCCGGACCGAAGAATGGGAATCTCTTGATTTTCTTTGTAAATAAAGCTTCCTCAAACATAAACATGTCTGCTCTTTTTTTTTTTTTTTTTTTAACCTGCTGAAGAAGTTTATTATATAACTTAATAGATATAGAATATGTACTTTAAATGCTGATTACCAGGTGCGACCTCTGATTGAGTTAAATACATGTAATACAGGCATATTTCTGTGTAGGTCACAGATGATCAACTATATGAGCATCTTTTTATAGTATCCCATCATTTATCTACTGAGTGTAGCCTGTGCTCAGTGTGATTTGGCCTTGTGCATTATAACATCCACAGAGAGAAGTGGTTTTTCAGATTTATGAACACTGTTGCTAACTGCAACTTTATTCAAGTCCTGAGTAGATCCCTGTTGGCAGAAAGTCAACATATTGTAAACGTGAACAGTGAACCCATAACTATGAGTTTAAACCCTCTGTTGCAGGCCACTTAAAATGAATAAAGTGGAAATCTGAGCGAGAGGACTTCTCAGTCAAGTGTCCAGTCCTCTCCTGATGCGTATTGTTCCCTCACCCTATAGCTCAGCGCCGCAGCTGAACTCCACTGAATAACCTATTTCAATTCAATTAACGCTATGCCTCTGGCTATAATTATCCAAGGACAATGTATTAAAAAGGCAAGTGTGGCTGCTGGTGTTGGTGAGGAAGTGGAATGTAAAAGTTGAGAGGTTTTCCATGCACCTTCATTTGGGTCTACTTTACGCCTGGAGTCATTTGTAGCAATCAGCTAAGCTTTTTCATTTCCTCGTTGCTGTATGGTAAAGAAGGTGCTCGGGTTTGCCTGAAGACATAAGCAGAGACATAAGGGGACAAGCTGTAAGCGTGAGAAACAAGCTGCTGTATATATACCCTTTGTGAACCCCACCTCCCTGATTTTCACACACACACACAACTTGCAGCAACTTTGTAAACCTGTCAGGTGGTTTTGTGTTCTCCTGCATTTATAATGATGTTATACTGTCTGTGCCTCTGGGCTTCCTGGTTGGAAGAGCATTCAGGTCGTGCAGCTCTTGCTAGGCGGTGATAAAGTTATCAGACATTTAATGGGGTCAACAAGTGGGAGTCGATATTTCATAGGTGCATTGTATTGTCGGCGCTCAGAATAGGTTGACCTTTGTTAGTAGCTCAAGGGGAGGGAGAGAGGCTTTTCTGTTCGAAAACACTTCTCAACACATAAACATGACACCCCACGTTATCACAGCATACTAAACCGCACACTGACACACAGCGCGTTTTTACATCTCCGAGTGTTTGTTACCAAAGCACAGTTCACACCTGCACAGACACACGCCGGTGGACTCTGGGGGGAATGTTTGAAAAAATGTGGCAAAAGCGGCCTCTTGGACATCCTCATGGTAGATAAAACATGATAAAGTGCCCTCTAGGGTGGCCCAGTGTGCAAGAAAATGTCACAAAGTGCTCTCTTGGGTGCCCTTCAGTGGAGAAAATGTGATGCAGTGTGCTAATGGGTGCCCTTAAAATGGAGAAAACACAGGACAGTACTATATACGCTGCCCTACATGCTGGAAAGGGTTTGAAACTATTTACCATAAATGCATCATGACTTTCTGCTGCGTCCCACTGTATGCAGCCGGTGCCCTTTTTATGTTATTTTTGCCCCTGCACACACATACATCACAGACACATATAGCAGTCTGATCAGCACCTGACAGACTTTTTTTTCTCCTCACATGCACTTTAAGGCAATAATGCAACCCAAGACAGGAAGGCAGGTGAGGAAGGAAGGTGGGGGGAGGGGGAGCGGGAAAATGTCAAAATAACGCACATCACTATCGTCGTCGTTCTGCTCAGTGATATCTCAAGCTTTCTGGCTTGCCAAGGAAAATAAATGCTCAGCTCATCTCAGCCTTAAACAATAATCCTTTCTCAAAACGGTCCTTATCAGCATATAATGAGCCATTACGACTGAGTGTGTAAGCCTGCTTTAGTTGACGTCCTTCATCGCCTGATACGAGTCGCACTTCACGGTGAGTCTTTCTGAGTGCACCTCGAAGATCACTCTCCTTTTTCAGAGAAAGGGAGCTCCAAAGTGCCAAATAAGCCTCAGTGAAGTGATACTCCATCCAAACACTACCTTTTGAGCAAAGGTGGCTACAAAAAGTGATCACCATCATGTCAGTTAAAACACGGCAGCATGTTGTTTGACAGCACATAGTTTGCTTCCGTGTTGTTACAGTTGTAAACATTTGAAAGCTCCACTTCTGTGCTCCAAACTCTGACAGTGCGGCACTGACTGAACACAAGTGCCAGCAGCTACTTTAAATTTTATAAATGGTTCATTTGGATGCTACAGTACACTCCAGCACCCAGAGTGCTAATTCAGGAACGTCCCCAGCATTTAGACCCTTTTGCAGGAAAAAAAAAAAAAAAGAAAGATGATACAGTCCCAGGCATTTGCTCTCCCTGAGAGTACGAATTTAGACTGGCATTGACACTTTAAGAGATCAGGTCTGAGAGGAGTGTCACATTATCCAGGCATCAGAGAGTAAAAACATGCACTAAGCAGCGGTTACTTTTTTTTAGGCATGAATGTTTGATCTATTCTCTGCCATTACGCCGCTAACGGGAGCTTTTAAGAATCCTAGTTGATGCCAGACTCCAGCAGTGAGGACCAATTAGACACAATGGTGTTATCTGGACAAGGACCAAGCTGCAGTGCAGCGGCAGCGACTTATGAAAAGTACATAAGGGTGTGCTGGCACAGGGCACGTTGCAGGAGGGGTCATACGGTGCCCACAATAGTCTACATCACACATTTTCGATGGGTTTGCCATATCGCCGCTGCGTGACACTTTGAGTGGCTGCAGGAAGGAAGCAGGGGGGAGACAGAAAAAGAATACATTACAGGAGGATTACGCACCCAGCATGCCAAGTCTCTTGCCGGAGTTTGTCATGCTGCATTTAGTGTGTAAGTGTGGGGGATATGAAAGAGAGAGGGACTGCCATTGTGTGTGTCTGTGGTTTTTCTGTGGTTTGCCAGAGTTTACGCCTTCATTATAGCCAATATCTGCTAAATTCATTATTGTAATTGTTGTTCCAAATGCTTTACATTCCCTGGCGCACAGGCACTAATTAAAACAAAGTGCAGCCATTAAAGATCAATTCCGCACAAGTTTATCACCATTCAGTGATTGTTTAACATCATGCATGCTAACAAAATGAATAGGTTACCTACAATTAATATGTTGCACACAACTACAAAGGTGAAATGCTGTATGTGTAGCAGTGCCTCAGCTAAAGCATCACAGCGTTTCATTCCCCCTTTTATCCAACAAACTAATATAGTTTTATATGTTCTTCCAGATATGTAAATCACCTTATTTGCGGCATTTGTGGCCGTTCATTGCAGCCTCTGTAGACTGTTCAATAAAGGACTTTTCTGCATCTCACGTGTGGAATCTAATTATAGACTCATTTGCACTTCAGAGGGGAAGATAGTAGGCTTAGCTTGGTGTAAAGGATGCACAGCCATCTAATAAAAAGACTTGACGTTTTATTGAATCCCCCGTTAGAGGCACATTTCACATCCAACCGCATTATTATAGTCAAACAATTACGTTTGTAACTGTTAGCTGGTGTGAGCGGACTCATTAGTGATTGACAGTTATATAAACATTTACTTACTCTGAATGAGAGTGGGTGCCTGACAAACACTCTGCAGACTAAATTACCCCTCTGGGTGAGTTGGATGAGCTCTAATCAGCTCTTTGTTGTAAACATCTTGCACAGCAGCATTTCATTGTACCAACCAATCAATATATTGCATTCAAAACCAGGGAGGCTCCAGACCATCATATCAGCATGATGACAATAAGAGGTGGAAGCAGCTGTCTCCGGTTGCTGCACAACACCCTGACACTGCACTGTCAGTCAATAAAGTTTCAAGGACGCGCTGAACTCCCAAGTTTTCTGCTAAGCCCATCCTCCTTCCCTACCTTCTCTGTTTACCACGCTCTACCTCAAAGATGCTGACTTGCGGGGAAGTGCTGAACTGTCAGTGCAGGAAGATGAAGTGTACGCGCACCTCCCACTTCGTCAGAGTAGGGCTCGGCTGCCTCATCCAGGAACTCTCCACAATTAGTACAGGACCTCCAGAGGGGAGGCTGCTCACTGGAGATGAATGCCCGCAGGAAAGCGAGCCCACTCATATGTGTGTGTGTTTTTGTATGTCACAAGAAAATAAAGAGTCTCACCAGTTCTGATATCAAAAAATCAAAGTGTCAGAGGCACACATGAATATACAATAGAGACACTCATACCCTCTCTGTACAGGACATGTTGCACTTTGCAGCCTTTATCATTCATTAATGTTGCAGCACCTGTGCTTAGAAAAACACATGCACTCAACCACCTCAAAGAGACCTGCCCCCTTTTCCATCAACAGCACATCACAAAGATGATGCAAAGCCAAAGGAGGAAAATATGTCATATGCCACTTCAGGTTTTTTTTTTTTGTTTTTTTTTTTGCACTTTCAGTTTAATATGAAAATAAGGGATGCAGAGACCTGGCAGGGACCCCAGATGAGATCTGAAACTGACATGATTTCTGCATCCCCTCCAGCCCACTTTACTCCCCAGAACAGTCTTCAGTTCAATAATGAAACACTACGCACTGCCAGAGTTAATAGCAGCAAGTTTCAGGGTGAAAAAGTTTTCATTTTAAATAATCATAGCCACTTCAGTCCACGCTCTCCCACATTAAGCCTTATGTTAATGCCTCTGAAGGGTCGGATGTGGATGGATGTGCATTTTGCTCTCTTACTTCATACAATATACAGTGCGTTTTGAATTCAGCTCTGCGCCCTCTCAATAAAAAGCACATTTTTATCTTCCATTTTACCAGCTGTCTGTTATAAAATACTTCTTGGCTGGTAAAATGCGCGGCTAAATCATGAGGTTTTGAGCTCTTTTGTCTGGGGCTAGTGTACACTGTCTCCATTCCAGGCTTGTGGCTGAACACCAAGTGATTTGAATTTGATTTTAATAAAATTCCCTCTATGTTGTATCTCTATGAAAATTACAGCCTGTTTAATTCAATTCATTGTAACAACTGACTAATCTAAGGCCAGCAGTTTAAATTTCCAAAACAACATCTTTTATTACAAAACAACAGCTTGAAATGTTCATTTATTGATCGTGTTTTCTTAAGACAGCAAAACAGTACAGAGCACCCACATAGACGCTACATGTCAGCTGGCTTATTCACTGTAACAAACCCCTCTCAGTTTAACCGGGACTGGGTTGGTCGGGTTCCATGCGATCTACATAGAAGAAAAAAACAGTGGAAGATATCTTTTTCTCTAATGAAGCATCTCTGGAGATGTTTTCTGCGGCGATGGAACGGTGAAAATCTAGTGCGGGGAAAAGGTCTGACAATGTGAGACTAGTAGAGATGGAAAGTGAGAGGGATGACAGAGAAAAAGGAGGTACAGTTGATCATTTGTTGTTGTTTTCTCTGCCATGGCTTCCTTCCCTCTCACAGGCAGAGAGAAAAATATTTGAACCTTTTCTGGGCCAGAAATTGTGTCTGTTGCTCTCCAGTGGTCTCCCTCCCTTGTTACTCTGACTGGAGAGTTTCAACCCACAGCATTTCTCACGCTGAGAGGCATCTGCTGCAAACCTGCACATGCACATTTGTACACACAAACTGTAAGCCCTGAAACAGATGCACAAACATTGCTCATGTACATTTCCCAAAATACTACTGAAATATGTATACAGTATCGACAGAAACACAAACAGACATGCATCCACTCGTCTAAACGCGGCTTGGGACAAAGAAAGCTGTCATTTTTCTGTTAAAGGAGTACATCTACCTTACCTTCAGTTGCATAAATTAAGAGAGCAAACTAAGCAGTTATCTCTAAAATTGGTACCAAACATGGAGGCTAGCAGTGTCTTCAAAGAGTTACTTCTTCGTTTTATATATATAAAATGGAGAATAGTGGAATATAGCTCATGTTTTTACTGTACAGACAGCAGGGCTGAAGACAGACAACAGATAGATATTGATGGATATACAGTACAGAAATGGGCAAAGAAGCTGCACAGGTACAGGAAGTATATCTCTACAGTTGTTCCCCATCGGGAACAAACACTGCCCTGAAGTCTGAGAGTCAGCACTTTTATAGTTTTTGCATCTCTGTTTACCATATTTGCAAAATTTCTGCTGTTGCTCTGCAGTAGTCTCCCAGAGCAGAGATGCAGAGGTACGGAGGTGGAGAAGCTGCACAGTGGCGCACTGTTATACTGATGCTGGGCAGCCTCATAGCTCCCCCATCTGGACAAAAACGAACTGCCAGGCGGTGACATGTAATGAATTCTGGGAGACTTTAAATACTTACCGTGCCAAGGTTACAGCTGCCGCATGATGGGAAAATCGCTCTGCAGGAATCAGCACTCTTTATGGTCTAACAAAAGTTTCCAGTTGTTTTTCTTTATCATAGTCATGTCCTTTGATTGTCACACATTCATAGTAATGATAAGTAACTCAGGGCAGGTCAAACTTTCAGAAAACCATTATCTGAAGCTCAGAGCAGCACAGCAAGAGTCCATACAAACACAATTTGATCTCACACAGTTTGTGTCGAAGTGTTTGTTCGCAGGGCGGGATGTAACAATAATTGTTTCCTTTGAACTCGGGAACAGAGCACCAACAGAGATATAATACAAATCACAAAGGCAGAACTGTCTGTGCAGGGGAAACATGAATGAAAGGCTTGTGTCTCGCAGAGACAGAGAGGGAGAACTGGGGCAGAGGAAGGCACAAGGGGCTCTGATTGGTTTGTTTCTCCGCAGACCAGTCTCTTCCAGGATGTTCTTTGGACACCACAGATGTTTGGATGAAACATGCAGGCACAATTCGGGTTGGCCCCAGTTCAGCTGGGTCTGTGAATGGTGCCTTTCAAAGCCCCGCTGAACCACACGGCGCCCAGGACCACAGCCACAGAACCTCGCTAGACTCACTCCGTATTGCCAACATAAAAGGATCAAATGCCTCTTTTATTCCTTTATTTAGTTTTTCTTAAAAAGATACCAATATTTGTTGCACAAATTAGCTGATGTTTGGACTGCACCACTGCGTGACATGTTATCCCCCTGGTACTTTCAGCATGAGATAACCCGGCAGATAGAAATCTCTCTGAACATCCTTCAGATGTGCTGTCAGTGACGAGCCGCTCAAAGTTCTGTTTGGTGAGGACAAAAAAAACTTTCCTTTTGCACCAACTACTCAAAGTTATACAAATTTAACTACTATCTTTCACTTTTCAACAGGTCACAGACCAATTCAGAGTTCCTTCAGATTGTCATCTTGTTTGATATTTCAACTTTTACCGTGCAGTCTAATCAGGAGAGAGCTGTTCAGTTATCCGGGCCCTCTCTGCAATTATAAAGACATAAGATACCGAATAAAAAGCCTCTTCACTGATGAAATTGTTATCTGCTGATTTTAGTGTGTGTATGTGTGTGCGTGCGTGCGTGCGTGTCTGCGGAGGTCTACACAAACAAAACTACCCCACTGCTCTGTAGCCTCTTCACTCTGATAGGAGAGGCCAAGATATGCAATTAATAAGGGAGGTTAAAGTTGACTTTCCACTGGCTGGTCCAATCACAGCAGGTGCCCCGGTTAATTTGGTAACAAAGTCATGGCAGAGGTGGGTGGCCACTTAGGGAGAAGCGAGGCTCAGGAGAAGGGATGGATGAGAGGAAGCACGATAAGGACTGAGGGAAAGATTGCGGCCCCCTGACAGCTCAGCTTGCATGGCAAATGAGGAGGCTGACTGAACAAAAACATTTGCTGAATGCGTAATGGGAACGATCACTTCAGGAGAAAGTCGTGTGCTACAGCAAAGACCAAAACTAAACTTCTGCAACAACCAGAGCTGCACAAGTTCGCTGCCTCGGTAGTGTGAGCCTTTGTGCATAAAGTCTTTACATAAATGTCGTTTGACATTTCCAGTTTTGCCAAAAATCACAGATCAGCCTTGTGTTTGTTATGCAACACAATTCTGTCCTCACCCGTTATGTCTCTGCCCGGTCCGGACCAGCAGGACATGACAGGAGCGGCTTTCTGATGTGACATGTGGCTCTTTCCTTTTCAGAGCGCCCACACCGAAACACAATGAAATGCATCAGTCACTTGACTCTACGCGGCGAGCCAGTGACTCTCCACTGTGCAAAGGAATTTTCTGAGCTTGCAAAAAAGATTGATAGATGTCTGCAAAATATTGTATATATGTGTATGTACACACCTCACTGGGACTGAAAACCAGTCTCAACTCTGACAAGCAGCCATGGACGACACTCAAGCACATCCACCGCTGCTAAATTCATATACAGACACTGACGGCAGTTTTGCCTCAGCAAGCTGAGAAATATTCCCGTCTGCTGTCTTTTTTTTTTCCTCTCACCCCCCCGCCCCCCCACCCCCCCCCCATCTTTGGTGTAATTTTCAGAGGAAAAAAAAGAATTGAACAAAGTATGTGAGCTTAATTCGATGCAGCTATGGTCTTTTAGAGTTTGAAATTGAATTTCACCTACCTTCAAAGTCTTCTAACACAATTAGGCTTAGTTCTTTGACTTTAAATGTGATTTTGTTCAGGAGTGTCTTTGTTCTGAATGTCTATTCTTAGAAGTTAATTGCATTTTCACTGGGTGTTGTTCAGTAGTGTAAAATGGGCATTTATAACACCTGGCTTATATCTCTACTCACAGGCAGCCCTGTTGTCAAATACTTCAAGCTGAAATGAATGCTTTTGTATTTTTAATTTGATTTAATCTGGGTTGTACATATTGACATCCCAAATGTGGGAGATTTTTAGTTTTGGTATTCTTTTCTTTGCTCTGTTACGAAATTGGATTTGTGTTCTGGTAGAGTTTCACTGCTCTTTCAGTGGCTGAAGATTTCAATGGTTCATTAACTCGCTTTCCTCAGTAAGATTCCGGAGAGGTCTCTTAAAGTTAGGGTGAGTGGCCTGTTTTACAGAGCAAGAAAAGATGGTCTAATTAAACTATGCCCTCCACCACTCTATTTAACCTCTGACTGCTTTTTTAATGAGTTACTCACATGAAACAGGTTTGATTTATACTCCATTTATTCACGGACACATAAATGTGAAAAAATGGGTCAGCCCCCCACAAAAACCTCAGTCTTAACCCGGGGTTATCACATAAAGGCAATTAGAGTCTGCGAAAGTGAGAGGTAAAGATCTGTTAAACGCTTCCTAGTTATAAGAACTATGATATAACATTTTATCCTCTGAACGCTCAACGCGTGTATGAAAGTTCCTGCACATCTTCTGAGAGGGACTGACTCTTAAACTCAAGATGGCAGACACAAGACACAGACCACGCAGAACAAAAGGGAGTCTGATGGGTAAATACATACAGTGTGAGTATCTGGCCAGTCGGTCCAGACCAGCCCAGCATCCCTGGAGCCTCCTCAGCAGCCATCTGTGAGTGAAGCAGAGAGAGTAAGCAACCGGGAGCTTGGGACGTCTGGAAATGCTGAATCAAATGTGCACCACCAGCTGAAAGAGGGGAATAGTTAGATGTGGTGACCTGGGAGCGAACGAAATAACTGAAAAAGTAGAAAATAAGACCTGCTTTTGATAAAGTGGAGAAATAATGCATGAATATTGTTAAGCCAGGTTTTCTCAACGGAGGAGAGACACTTATTATTAAAAACAGTTCAAATATTTGCTTTTTTTTTTCTCTTTTTTATCACAAGGCTAAGCAGTTTTATAAAACATGCATGAGTGCAGCCAGGACTGAATTATCGTGAGAGGAATGCAGCTGCCGAAACTTTATGAAATGGTGCCACACAATGCTTTTAGCAGCAATCGTGCCCTCTTGTAAATAAGGGGGCTGAATGATTGATTGAGTGACTGAGCGAGGGGATGACCGATCGAGGGAGAAGTGGAGGAGGGAGGGAGGCAGTCGGGGAGTTTGGGAGGGAAAGGAACAGACTGCTCTATCATCTCCGCCCAGACACCGCTGGGATTTAGAGTGAGAGACAGTATAGAGCAGGGGAGAGACAAATCTCTTCTCTTGACCTTTGAGAGAATAGCTACATACAGTAATAATCCACCAGGGCGGGGGTGTGGGGGGCTTGAGCTGGCCATAATATTGGGGTTTTCACTTTCACTACAGAGAAGCACTCTTCCAACACACTGCTGCAGAAGATAAGACTGGGAGGATGGAGGCCTGGCCACTCCTGTGGAGTTCTGCATTTGTGCGTGTTTGCTGGCGCCTGATCTCTCTGTCTTCGAGCTCTGGTGCTTATGTTAGAATTCATTTATCGGCCAGTTTAAAACTAACCGGGACGCCACATTGCACTGCGAATGCTCAAATCTCTTTAAAGATTTGTTCCAACCGGATCAAAATCCTCCCTCTAGTGCTTTCAGCTGCCGCCTCCACCCAGCTAGCAGCTCATTGAGATCTTGAACACTGAGATTTCCACTTTATGTGCCTTCATTAAAGTCTAACTAGTGCTATAATTCTCCTCCCTTTGATTCAAAAGCCCTTCTCTGCACTTTTTTGCCATACAGTACATGTGGGATACAGCCTGCAGTGATGTGCAGGCAGTGTTGCAGCATTATGGGCCCTTAACTTTTTCATCTGCTACAGCAAAGAGGTTAGCGTGATGGACTAGTTACTGGTGGTGCCTGTCACTGTAGTGTGCACTGCACTCTGATCTACATCGTTCTGGGCTTTAAGTACTACTTCATGCCCTGAGCAATTATGGGCTGCTACGATATAGTCTGCCAGAGAGGAAGCTGAAGATGTATTGGGGGGAACGGTACCGTTTCCAATAGTGAATTATTCATCTGTTACATTTCTGTGGAAATGATTTAAATCTTTTGCTGCATTAGTTGATTCACTTTCCACCTGTAATTTCTAACAGCAAGCTCTGTCACATGTGCTTTAAACAGAGCTTTTTCCTCACGCTGTGGGTTGAGCACAAAATTAAAACATTTTAGCTGTAGCACAGGCAGCATTTAACCCCCTTTTCTGTTCTATTCTATCTTCTTTTTCCCACCACTTTTCCAACTCGTAGATGCTTGGATGCAGTCTGGCTGCATCAGATCATGCATTTCCACCAGACGCTGCAGCCACCTCACCTGTTTCCTCCGAATGCATCATCTCTGATCATCTTCCCTGCCATGCACACCCTTCCAATATGTGGGGAATCCCTATCAGTTACGCACTGAATCTGGGTCTAATGGTCCACAGCTGACTGGGCAGGAGGTGGTGCGCCATTAAGGCACACACATTGGGATCATGTCTTACTGCATGTTCCACCTAATCCAACAGGAGCAGGCCCGGCTGATTCAGTGGCACCTCACCACGTAGACACATTAATACCTGCCACAAAGCCTCAAATGACTTATGAGGTTGTAAAAAAGCATCATCCTCCAGGAACGGTGTGCTGTACAACATAATCAATTACAGGAGAGCACAAATACATGCCACTTTATTATTACAAATAATAAATGAACATTAGGCAGCTGGTAATGCAACCAATTTGTCTTTCTGAGGGTCGCTAATGGCGCAAAACACTCTGCGTGAACTCACCAGAAAGAACTTTGGATATTCCGGCACTTTCCATTAAAAATTGAAATGCAATCAGTGTTGTAATCTTCGGCTGCAACTCTCGCTGAAGTCAATGGTGCTGAAACAACAGGCAGCCAGTTCAATCTAATATCAATCAATCATCAGAGATTGTGCTCGCTGGATGAAACTGCTGAGACAGAGAGATGGAGGCAGGTTCTGCTGGTTGTGTATACATACCCACTATATATTCCACATTGAGATAAATGTGAACTGATTGAGCTGCTGATGAAATGTCCCCCATAACCTGCCTTTGCATTATGATTTTTACAACAAGGATGAGCTTTGAACTCCATTTGACCTTCTATAAATATATTTGCTTATTCTTTAAACTGGGGATGTCCTTGCCTGTGTGCTCCATTCGCTGCGTATGCTCATTAGACATCCTCCCATCGGGTCTCAGGGTCATGGACACCGGGGAGAGCCGTCTGAGTTGGCTGTGGTGTGGAATAGCAGAGGAGCCCAGCCTGAGTGCCAGTCAAACAGCCACACCTTCACCCCCACACACACTCAGCTCTAATGAAAGAGATGAATTATTGCTCTGGGTGTCCAGTGTTTCACAGAAAGTGACGTTAGCTAGAGCCACAGCAAAGCTGCACCTCATGCACACGCAGGGAAAGGGGACGACTTTGTCTTCTGTATGCACTGCGCTGTGTTGTGTAGTGTGTGCATTTGTGTGTCTGAAAATGGGAAAGCACGTAGAAGGTGGCGTCGGGGCAGTGGGTCGAGGGAGGGAAGTGGAGGGGGGTAGGAAAAGAGAGAAACTGTACACACAAACACACACAAACACACACACAAAGACACACACTCACACACAGTGCAGCCCTCCTTCCCACTACGATTCAGTGGCTCAGTAAAACCCAGACGTCGTAAACAGGATTTATGTCATTTAATTAAGCTTTTGTACAATTACCTTTATTTACAGCTGCATGAAGCAGGCAATGGGGAACTCATGGCAGTACGAGCCAAACAGAGAGGTCGTAATTTCTGTCCTTTACTTCCCACTGCTCCCAAGATATGAGAACAAGTCTCCTCAGTATGTAGGTTGCATGATTTGCTTGATGGAGCTACATATTTACATTTATCGTCAATTAGTTCTTCCTGTGTAGTAGTAATTATATTGATTTCATAATTAAGGGATTGTCTTGGGAAATGGATGGCCGCTGTGCATGTTATCATTTTTTAAATTGCGTATTTTTGTTCACACTGTGGCAAGCATAAAAATATGAAGCTCAAAATCCATATTACTCATGCTGAATTTATTCTGAGATTCTGCATTTGCTTCTGTTCTCATCTCCTATTAATGTACAGAGTTCGTTCCCGCCAGTCTGTTCAATAATTTGAGAGGAAATGTGTGGCTGACATGTCTCATAATGGTGATGTATTCTTCTTTCGCACAGCAATTTAAGGACACCTGCTTCAGCTTTGATGTTGCAGTGCCACCTACTGGCCGGTTTGAATGCTCCAGGTTTTCACTGGTTGCTGACGCAGAAAATATATCAAAACATGTGATTCTGTGAACCATGCCTGTTTGCGCTGACAACAACAGAGGCCCTCTCTGACAACTGTTCCCATCTCTGTGACAAACCATCAGAACACATGGCAGTGTCTGTGTGTGCTGGCTCTCCGCCATGTGGCAGACTCACACAGACGCACTGTGACTGCTGCCATTGTTGTCACTCTGGGAGGACGTGAGTCTCATCAACATGGGCATTGTGAAGCAAGAGTCACACAACATCAGCACTGTGGATGTTTCATTAAAAAAAAAAAAAAAAAGACATCACATTAAATCTAATGTGTGATATTTTAAAAAACAGGGGTATATGTGCATTATCTGTCATTAGCTGCAACTATTTTTTGAATATTTTCAGTCACATTTTGCACATAATTGCTACATTGTGTTTTTTTTTGTGGGTTTTTTTTTTGTCTCATTTTTACTCACACAAAACATCTCTTGTTTTAGGGTGGTGCGCTCTGGCCAGCAGAGGGAGCTTTACCCACACTTTTCCTCCGACTGCAGTTAAACACAGCAAAAAGAGCAGAAAGTCACCTCATCTTTCTTCCAGTTTTCTTGAAATTGATCCCTCAAATAAGCTTAAAATCAGCTTAATGCTTAACATAGAACTGAAATCAGTGAGCAGCACTGCTTTTATTTCCATTCCAGTAAAGCTGTGTAATGATTTGTAACTATACTACTTATACTTAGATCTACTCAAAATGAATAGTGCTGGTGAACAGTAGATTAGTATCTCTCTCCTCACATCAGGCCATGTCCTCCTAAGAATAGCCTGCTGTTTGCTTTTTTTTTTTTTTTTTTCTTTTTTGTTTGTGCATCATGCCCTTTCATCAACCCCTATGAATAGGATGGGACATGAAACTGAGCTCAGAAATGCAACAGGCCCTTGAGGCACCGAGACTGAATGCAGAGCTTTACTTCTCATTATTGTCCTCATAAAGAGGCTTTTGGATGCTGCTGGCCTGCGGAGGTCCGTGGAGGAAAGTTAAAAAAAAAAAAAAAAAGGAAGGAAGAAAGGAGGAAAGGAGGAAAGAAAACTGAAGAGGCAGATGGAAGAAAGAACAGAACAAGACTAGCAAGTTTGGATTTGTCGGTCACAAGACAAACACATCACAGAGATAAAGGGCCGACTTTCACATAATGGATTCAGAAATCTATCTGTCCATACAGACTCTGCGCATGTGCAGAGCAGAAGGCCACAGCAGTCGCCTCCTCTCGGGGCTCCTCCATGTGGCCCTCCATGACAGATGGGCATCTGCCACTTTCATTCAGTCTCATTAGCAGCTCATACACACTCATTTACATTTAATATACTTGAAACTTCATTTCTATATTCTACACATCTTACCAAACATACAGTATGTGTGCATTCACACAGCCCTGGGTTATGAATTCATAAGCTGCCACTGTCTTGGAAAGTGAGAGAGGATGAACGGTGAAAAAACAGCTTCATTCACTGTGCTGCTGCAGTCAGTGTCTCAGGGCGTTTTTACAGTGTTTTGGAAGTGAAGGAAAGGACGGATAAAAATAGTTCCTGTCTAGCCCGTAATGATAAAACCATACCTGCTGATCCGGAAGCTAACCTTCATCCCCTTTGAAGGCGAAAAGCTAAGAGCAACATCAAGAGCTCCTGGCCTATTCAATCATGCACAAAACACACGACTAAAGTCTGCAGGGAGCACTTCTTTGCATCGTCTTCAACCCTTAGTTTTGATCACTGAATCCCAAGGTGTGTTTTCAATATATTAAATATGCAGCTCCACAAAGACTTAAATCAAGGTTGCTGGGACAAATCCTATACTCTGATTAAATTTGCTGAGGAGGCACAGCTACTCTGCATCCGGAGTTCAGAGGCAGAAAGTGTGTGTTCACAGTGAGTGTGTGTCTTTGTGAGGGGCGCTAAGAACATTAGCTACTAACAGTGAGGAATAAACTAGGCTTTAATTAATTGCAGAGCAAGTTTTGCCCTGGAGCAAAAAAAAACTATGCCTGCTCCTGTTTTCCCTGAGAAGATCGCCTCTGGTGGAAATGCAAGCTGCTTGCTGCAGGCCTTTTCCAGTCAAAATGAGATCTGTCTACACACGAGCACGAGGATCCAGGCTGCAGGTTCAGCTGCCTGCCTCAGTCGGCAAAAACACTTGCATGTGCACATTATTAGCGTTTCTAATTTCACAGGTATTGTTGTGGGAGATCAGAGGTACGTTTGAGTATCCAATTTTAGATTAAACCAGTAATTTTCTATTATTTGGGTCAGAAAGGCAACGGGGAAGATGAACAGAACAGTGGGAGAAGCTGCTTTGTATTAAATAAAGATGATATTTCTAGCCCGGTTCTGCTGGAACACATGGGTTAAGTGCTGAAGATGAATATCCTTCCTCATCTAATGGCTTGTCCTAGATTCCCCCACCTGCAGCGCCCTTATTTTTCACTGTGGTGTCTAATCCACCATCGCTCTTCCACTTAACACAAAACAAAGCCTCCTCCAGTGTTACTCTAGGCAGCCCATGGGAGCTGCCGAGCCGAGACCCGACTTCATCACATTGTGAGTAACACACTTTTTATGACATTCCAGGGAGAGGATTATGCCAAACAGATAGCAGACACTCACCTCTTGTCTCCAAGCACTCTGCTGATTTAGAACGCAATCTGCTCCGTAATCTAAATTTGTTTTGCATTATTCATGCATGAATGTACTTTTTTCAGCGGGATAATTTGCTTGTTATCGAGCCACTGAATGATGTAAAGAGTTTTGCGAGGATGTAGCCATTTTGTTTTTGACACCAGCGCTGAAGTGATCAAACAAAACACTGCAGCCAGATTGGGAAGTCAGCGTGTGGGTTTATTAACAGCTACTGTCATAATGTCACAACCAGCTGTGTAAACTGCATTTCTTGGCATGCAGAGGTCTCTTGATCATTCGGTGCCCTCCTCCCATTTCCTGCCACTGCAGCTTTGGTAAATATAAGGCAGCAACGGCAGGAATGAGCTACATCTCACTTACTTACATACATTGCCTTCTATATTATTCGTTGTTGTCATACCTCATTGCGGTGCTTTGTTGATATTGGCTCTGTTTCCTCATTGTTTGGGACCCCACAGACTCCCCTGCTGCATGTGTAAAAATAACAATAATCATTGCAAAAGCAAACATTTTTTTTTACCCCTAAATATTTTGTCTTTTCTTCTGACCTGGAAAGCATTGAGGTGGTAACTCTTCCCTTTGCCACCAGCTGGTCTAGAAATGAAAAGGCAACAGCATGAGGAAGTATTTTATATTTTACAGTATATGTTAAATGGGTCATTCATAAATAAATATAGACTCCTTTCGTTTGCCAGAAAAGGCATTTACAGACAAAGAAATGTTCAGTGTGTTATCTTTTATTGACCCAACTCCATTAGACCTCTTACTGTATGAACAAACTGCTATAAAACACCAATAATTGAAATCCAAATAAAATTATTTGAGATTTTGGGCCAGTGTGTTGTTTGAGCTGTTGCAGTAAAGAGGGCCTGGGGTCTGCAGGACCCCAAACAGAACAATAGGTTTGATGACTTTTGCTTTAGTAGCCATTAGCATCCAAGCAGCCTTCAATTATATACCCCCATTTTTGAGTGAGAGGCAGGCTCCCAGTCTACCACTGCCTAAGTTTCCTAAATTCGCCAGTTTTCAGTCCAGTTTTATATTATTCACACCATGAAGTTTGGCCTACATGACATAACAATGTAGTTAAAATAAGTCATGCCGTGCTCTCTGAGGTAAAGCATTAGTAGATTAAAGCTTTTTTCCATAAAGAAACAGCATATGAAATGAATCGGAGCAGACGATGTGTCAGAGTTGCTGTGCTGAAGAAGGAGTGTATGTTTACACACACATGCATACACACACACACACACACACACACACACACACACACACACACACATCCCACTATGTACTTACCAAATGGGCTGCGTCGACAGCCGCAGGGAGCCAGATCAAGCAGAATTAAACAACATACACCTCAGTGCTGAACAGTGGGGGGTTACACAGGTGATTGTAAAACACGGTCGGCCTAAGCAGCGGATTTGCTGAACATAGTACAGATCAATAAAGACGCGGTGTGTTGCCAGATTGCTACCCCAAGAGATTCCCTCTGTTAGTGTAATCAACTGCCGTGGCATTTAGATCTCTGCTATCTCTCTCTGCGCTTGACATGTAAGGTAACACGTTCACATACATGCACACACGCAAACATGCCACTTAATTCTGATGTGTGCTCATTCCAACCCTGTGGGGAGACATTACTGCAAGGGAGCTGTTACTGCATGTCATCGGTGTGCATGAGTGAGACGGTAAAAATAACAGCCTCAATGGGTGAATATGACCAAACGCCCACTGTAAATGTGCACACTCTCTCTCTCTCTCTCTCTCTCGCACACACACACACACACACACACACACACACACGTCTCCAAATGTGTCTTTAAGTATGAAACATTCAGGCCCTGCAGACATGAAAAGTGGTTGTAAAAGGTTTGTATTTTGCTCCATTGTGGGGGGAGGCTGTCAGCTTGGATTCAAGGCAGATTCAGTTTATTTTTATTCCACAGCTGACTCAGTTCCTATCTGTGCATCACAGCACTGAGCCTCCTTTACATTACTGGCTTGTTTGCCGAGTTTATAGTAAGTCATAAACACGCCTGATGCCATGAAAATTGATAATGAAGACATGCTGCAGGGTGAATGACGATCAAAGACACTATGTTTGGCTCCAGGGGCTTCTCAATCCAGGCTCAGTCCCCTGTCCTGATCCCTTTTTCATTGACGTATGCAGAACAAATATCGTAAAGTTAGATATCTGAGTAGGACAAAGGGGTCTTTGTTGTGTTTGAGGAATTGCTCAGCTATGCTTATCAAGCAGATCATTTTAAAGACTGTGCCTCTAAAGACTGCCCCCTGAGAATTAAGCCTTGCCTCCTTACCGCGGGCCTGATTTCTCATTTTGTCTCACAACAATATTGATCTGAGTATTCTGTTATGGGGTTTAAGGAAGGATTCCACAGAAGATCGCTGATGGGATGTTGCTTCGAATCCGCCTCTGCTGTCGTAATGCCAATAAAACGCCCCAAGGTGGTCAATGCTAAAGATTAGGAGAATGTTATGCTTGTTGGATAAATGAGCCTCAGCTTGTTTGTACGGGGGATTATAGTATCTGCTCTCATGCAGCCCACTGAAATAAAACAAGTGTGTCAATACATAAAAGGTCATTTATCGAATAAGAAGTAAAAAATCAAAGCTGACTTTGATTTATTTACATTTAATTTGTCTGAATATGTATTTATGTACATTCTGCAAAGTGCAAGAGAAACATGGCACATCAACACAGTACGTGCTCATGCATGCCCGACTGTAACTACACTTTCTGCTCACCATATGTATAGAAATAGTGTTATGAGCATGACATATGTGTTAGAGAGGCACAGAAACACAGACTGTTGTCCTGTCCTCTCCATGGGAGCACATGGTACACCGCTGTGACAGTCAGCATTGAACATGTCTTTGGGGATGCTCCATTATTTACACTGTGCCTTCCTGTGGCCCAGATGAGACATGACAGGAGCCACAGGAAGTTCATGAATTAAACAGAGGGGCCTAAAAGCACAAGGGGAGGGTAGAGGGTGATGGGGAGGCCTGGGGAGACAGCAGAGCACTGGGGCTGCAGATTGCAACGCACATGTCGCTGCGGCCTTAGGGGCTGGAGGGAGGTGAGGCGGGGGGAGGGAGGGAGGGACACGCAGGGACAGAGGGAGGGAGAGATGGCAGAGTGGAGGGACAAGATTTTGTTGAAGAAGAAGTAGAAGGAAAATGCAACAGAGAACGAGATGGAGGCAAAAAAGGCATAATAGAAATTCTCTCAGTAATGATACAGACAGATGAGAAAGATAGCTGAAAGAGCACAAACAGCAGTTTTAATTTAGCCAGAGGGACATTAATCCCTCACTGATGCATATAAAACACAGGAGTGAAGATGATGTCATGCATTCAGTGGGCAGTTAGCGGGGTGTGTGATGTCTCAGCTGTTGCTCAAATAGGCTGGGCAGTGAGTAGCTTCTGGTGTCAGCCTGCCTGTCCGGATGGATGGGATAACCTCATTTGGGCTGTGACTCATCACCTGATGCAGCAAACCAATACACAGTAGCGGTGGGCAATAAAAGACTCAGGCAGTACCCTTCCTGTTTTAGTGAAGTGATAAAATTTGACTAATGGGTATTGAGGTCCCAGACTTGGATGCTGAATTTTGACAGATGATGAATTTCCTGCATATGCATCAACATACAGCAGGTTTTAAGCTTTGCTGTGCATGCTGTATGTTTATAATCATACTAATTTGTCTCCGGATTAGCCCATGATCGACACACACCCACATACACACTCACACACACACACACACACACACACACACACCCACACACTTTTATGAGTCTGATATTTGTAAGTAACTTTTTACAGGAAGGTCCTCTAATGACAGCCCCTTTCATTGGCCCCCAGGGAGCTGCTGTCCATCTCTCATGGCAACCCCAGACGGGAAAAAGGAACCGCCCAGACCGTTGGTGCCAGGGTGATATCATCTGATCATCAACCTCGAGCATGGGCGCTGAGCCACACAGTGCATTTTCATATAGTGGAAGGTCTTCATCCTTCACTTTCCCCTTTTTATATTCAGGTCCTTTTATCTGCAAATATTAATCCTGCGGAACAAGTGAAATTGGCTTGTCATATAAAATGGGAAGTTGTGAGTGTTATATATCTGAATGGGCGCCAAGTGAATTAGGCTTATTAACTTGAATCTGTAAAATCTCTTTTTTTAAAAACCTTGAGCTGAATGTAGCTTCTCTTATTGATGCAGTCCATTAGTTGTAATAGTAGTCTGTCTGTGGAGTATCAGTTGTCGTTCTACTTGTGCTTGAGTGCTCTTAATTCCCCCCAGAGCCCATCTGGACAGGCATTTTTTAAAAACAATATGACAAGGGACTACAATGGTAAAATTTGGATTCAGGCATCACGAGCTGGAAATTTACACATTTCAATCTCTTCCCCAATTTACGTCTATAGCCTCAAACATGCTGAGGTACATGCGTGTGAATTACAACAAGGAATGTCTGTTTAGTGAAGCTGTGGCACGCAACTGCATTTACATAAACAACTTGAATAACTACGATTGATGCAGCATGTGAAATACTGAAATAATCAGCTTAAATTAATAGTGCAGGACTTGTGATGTTCCTTCATCCTCTTCCAACTCACAAATATCAAGAAACTAAATATATGCTGGAGGCAGAGCACTCTCCGAAAAGAACTGATATAACATGTCTGGAAAACAAATTCGGGAAAAAAATTCTGTCTCCGAATGCCTGTTAATATGTGTGTACATGTGAGTGTGTATGAAAGAGAGAGAAAAAGGCAATGTGTTAGAGCATCAACATTTAAAAAAAAGCTGTGAGCACGTGTTTCCCCCCCGTATCTAACACCAAACCTTGGTGCAACAGAGCTCTCTAGTGACGTCTTAAGATGTCTTTCTTAGAAGAAAACATAAGTATCGCAATTAGAAGTCTCTGTTGATGCTGCTGTGTCTGTAAATATGAGATAAATAATGGAAACAGTGCAATAGTACCAGTGTTGGTTGTCCAGAAATAATGCTGCAACGGTGTGTCCATGTTCACATACTTCACGCAATCAAATGTGGTGTTTATCACACTCTGCCTCTTTGCTCAGAGTTGTCCTCATATCACAAAAAGCTGTGCATGCAGAGAGCTGCCCATTTTCTACCACCATCCGTCTCTAAAACTGTGACTGAGGGGGCCATGTGCTCTCTACCGCCACCCCCCCACCCCCATCTCACCACCACTCTGCCCATATGTGCATTCGAGTGGCAGCTGCAAACTCCCCCGCTCGCCCTCTGAAAAAAGAAAGTGAAAAACAGCCCCCAACACCACAGCAAGAGTAGGACAGCTTCTCTGGTCAGGCGATGTCTGGCTGCCACAGTGAGCGTCAGGAAGAAACAAAAAGCAAAGCCTTCTGGTGTCCATTGTTGCAGAAACAGTTAACCAGTCATTTGTAAGGACTGCCGTCTGCAGCATTCATCTGCAGAGAAGAAAAGTCTCTTTTTCGTAATTTCACACTGTCCTGAAATTAGGTTGATGCATTTATTGCGTATATGTGTTTGCACCCCACTCACACAACCTGCAGTTATCCGCTAATAAAGCGCCACAGTGGCCTCCTCATCTGCCTTCTCCAGCTCCTTTTAGGGACTCCAGGAGGTGTAGAGCAGCAGGCTGTGCCATAGCCTGCTCAACGCATTAGTAACTCAGTGACACACGAAGGCCGGGCTGGCACATAGTGCACATATTGAGGCAACTCCTGCAGAACTCTCATCCGGCACCAATTAGAATATTACAAGACAAGTTTGCAATGAGGAAAACAAATCCGAGAGTGAGCTGCACATGCAAGCATAAATATGGACCAGGCCTCATACTTCTGTCTCTTTCACTATTTCTGTTTTACATACACCGCAACACTGAATGAAATGTCACCTCATACATACACACACCGGATCTGTTCAGCGACAGAAGGACCTGCTTCCTCCTGCAGCATAATACACATCTGTGAATGAGCAGCCATGTGGATTCTTATCATACAAAATGGACCAGATGAAATGTAACGGAAATAAATATCATTGACAAAACTGGACCTACAGCAACAGAAAGTTAAAGCAATGATATCATGGTGTGCTCATAGGCTGAAACTTAAATGCTATGGATGAATTATACAAAACACATTTCCAGGCATAACTTATAATCAGCGCAGTGTCTTGTGTGAGTTTGCATGAGTAACTGTGCAGCTTCAATGCACAAAATTGATTTTAATGTAAGCAAAGATACATGTATTAACAGTAGCCGTACATCCTGGCACGACCTGAGACGTGTGCTCCAGCAGGGTTATTTTTTCAGATGACGACTTAAAGTTTCATGTCACATCTTGGGACTCACATTGGTAATTCACACATGGCATTAAATTTTAAGCATCTGGTTAACATTGGACGTGGCACAGGAAGATTTCATGAATACCATGAATGTTGGAAGCCGACTGCTCCCAAGTACCTTTGCTCACGCCATCCATCCATGTGTCGCTCACTCTTTTTTTTTTTTTTTTTTTGAAACTTTCATGTTAATCTGGTTATTTATTCATACAAGTCCTGATGTGCCTACAAGGATCCTTTGATTGAGTTCAGGGAGAGAAGGCAAAGGGGTTTGTGCAGTGATCCAGGAACCTGGAACATAATGTGTTAATGTGTGTACTTCAGCTCAGACAGTCACCACCACTTAAATGAGACATCGAGGGGTTAGCCGGTTGACACACATTATGAAGATTTGGCTAAAGGTGTATGTATGATGTATGCTTGTGTGTGGTCTGTATGTGCGAACGATGACAGAAACAGAGACTGAGAAAGGAAGTCTACGTGCATGTATAGCCTGTGACACTCACTGTCCTGTTTCACTTTATGTCTCATGTATGACTTTTATTCTACATTACCTTGCCACGAAGACGACTGACACACACTCAAGCACCCCCACCCCCCCTTCACTATGCCATATCTGTAAATGGCAGAACAGCAAAGGGGCCTTAGTTTGGAAATTAGATTTAAAAACATAACGCTACTGCCTAACATCACAACTACATGTCAGTAAATGCAAAAAAAAAAAAAAATAAAAGTCATTGGCTTCAAAGGTTCAGGTGGGTGGAGATCTTCCCATGTGCTGTCTTTGAGGGCAATGAAGTGTTATGATAATATCACAATTAATATGGATGAGGGCCCTCAGTCGACACCTAGCCAGGCTCCCGTGGTACTCAAATCAGCGTACATCCTCAAATCTGACAACGCAGTTATGGTGAAACAGAGCAGAACAGCCAGGCTGCCCTGACACTCTCCTCACACTCTTTCTCGCCCTCACAGACTGTCAGCGCCAGCCTCCCGTGACACACATGCAGAGATCCGGAGATGAAGACAGAGGCATGACGGTCCATGCAGATGGAGACAAGATGGCAGAGCACACATGCGCTCATGGGCTAAACTCTTGAGGTTAGATCTTGGATTCGGTTATTCAACCTCTGCAGGTGTGAAATCTCCCTTTTTCATACTCTGTCACACATGTACAGGTCGAAGTCAAACATGATGGAGAAAGGCTGCTCTACCTCTCAGCAGGTGCAAAGCTGGCCCATTCATATTGCCTGACTGCCAGGGAAAGGTGATTAGCCACATCCTGCCTGCAATCTTATTATGCTCAGTCTTGGAGGATCCACAGTTGCACTGCCACACAGAGACAGAGCATGACCCCAGTCGTCCAAATTACACCACCATATAAGGCCAAAGGAGGACTGGGGACTACTGGCCCTAGCAGCAATGACGCCTAAGGCATGACCATACAGTAAATGCAGAGGCAAGAATGTCTTGATGAAAAAAAGGCCGTGCCACTTCAACAGGCCACTTACACTGGAGTGCCCTACGTGCTTAATGAGCATGCTTGAGTGCATGACTATAGCTCATGGTGCATGTTTGTCTGCGTGTTTACAACCAAGTATTTGTGCGTTTCAAGTAGAGTGGCTTTTATGGTTATATGTCAAGTCAATGTCAGCCTCTAGATTTCACAGTTCACTGACCTTCTGTGTCACAGGGACGCCGGTGCTTAAGAGGGGAACGCAGGCATCAGCTCACTGAGTGACCCACGGGAATGCAAGGTGTGCTTCCTCCTGAGTGGCAGTATAGTTTTTTACACGCTGGCCTGTACACCTCTGTCATGGCGCATGCCAGGAGCCATTTGTCATGACAGGACCACTCAGAAAAGAGGGAGAAGGAAGGAGAGGGGGAATACTGATAGGCTGTCACTCACGTTAGATCAGAGAACACTGCAAATCAGCAAAGATTTGGATACACAGATGGGAACTGACAGCAGATGTCACCGGGTTCTGCTTTAAAATCCTCATCTCATATCCATTACATCCATCCATTTTTACTACAATAGCACAAACACTGCATTTATTATCCATATTTGACTCATGTGCAATTTAATATGGCAATGGTATTCTTATAGTCTTGTATATAATGCACATTTGTATTTTTTATTCTGCATCCTTTTTATTGTCTTTTTGATCTTTCTATATCTCTCTTCTATTCTTTGCTACCACAATTTCATTTCCCTGATGTGGCATTAATAAAGTATCTATCTATCTATCTATCTATCTATCTATCTATCTATCTATCTAGACAGCAGCCTGCAAATGACATTTGAATGTTTAAATGGCCATTTAAAGCTTATCCAGATCATAAACAGCAATTTTAATGCATTCTATCCAATGCCATTGGGTTGGTTTATGTCCACTGAGTTTGCTCATGTATCCCTAAGTTAACATTATTATTATTTTTTTAAATGGTAGGTGTGCAATTTTACATTTCTTTTTAAATGCAATTTTAAAACTGCGCTCTAAAGAAAATGTGGCAGTATCAACAGATGAACTACTTAAGATAAAGTGTGAAAACCTTTGTGAGAAGCGTGTGTAGGTCCTGTGAAAATAAACATCACACATGATCACATGTCTGTGTTTTCTTTCACCTTTTTGTGACACATTACGTTAAAACTGCAGCACAGTTATTTTGCGGTGGCTCAAACCAAGTGTGCTACCCACAGACATCAGCAGACATTCGTTATCTTCCCTGGTGATGCTCTGCCAGGCCTGCGCTGTGTTTTCACGTCTTGCTCGTTTCAGGGGTATTTTTGTCTCCAGCCTGGTCTTTAGTTTTATTGTGGCCGTATATCTAACTCAGCCACTCAAGCATTTTGGCTATAAAAACCACGGCTGCCTTTCCTGCATGTTTGGGATCATTGTCTTGCCGCACTGTCCGAAAACTGGACAATTACCTATGTATATAGAAACAATGTATTCCACTCTGAACCTAAATGCCCCAAACAACTGAAGACCTGTTACTGCCCTGATTACTTTCTAAATGCACTGTAAGTAGCCACTGTGCCAGTATGGATTACTCAGTTTTGCTAAAATTTAGGAAGATACACTTTCTGTCACAAAGCCAGAACTTTATTCAGATTATCTTCAGCAGTTAAAAGTTAAAAACTCTCACTAGACCATATAACTACATATTTAAATTAGCCATCACAATAAATACAATTATTAAGTCAATGCACTTTTTTTTTTTTTTTTAAAGGAACCTATTGTCAATATAGCTGAATCATTTTGTCAGTTCCCTTTTTATCTTCATGGTAACACTACTTATCAGACAGCCAAAAATAGTGACTTGTCAAATATAGCTGGTTGCTTCACAGCATTTGATCAAAGGTGTAAAACTTTACTGTGAATACAGGCTGGACTAGTTCAGTGTAAGATAACAGAGATAGATGAAAAACATGCAACTAGTCCAACAATCTAAAAGCCTGGTTTAAATAAAACGTTCGTGCTGCTTGTCTGAAGTTTCCCCTATGACAAACATAATGAGATGCGATAAGAACACAATCATATTTAATCTACTTTATTATCAATTAGGATCCAAGTCCCATTTCTTCGAGTACCGATTGAAGATGTAATGGATCGAGCCGGTGCCGCTCTGTGCTCACTTGGCCGTGTCTGCACGGCGACTGGAGAGGAGTGGGAGAGGGAGGGGAGAGAGAGCAGCGCAGCAGCGGGCAAGCCACCAGCCCTGAAACCCAGAAATAAAGGCGAACTTAGCTTGTACGCGCAAGAATAATTTACTGTGGTTTACGATATGGTAGTTCGCATTGACCAGCGTCCCGTTCCGAGGATTTAGGCGATAGGGCTGCGTCGTTTGTGGACTCTACGCGAGACGGCTGGAAACTCAGAAGGAAAGAAAACAACAACACTGGAAAAAAGACGGGGGTTACACACAACAGTGACAATAAAACAACACTCCCCGACAAGTGGTCTGCCTGCTGCCGAGGGTGAAGTCCGAACAGAAAAAACAGGAGATTTTGGTGAATTGTAATTCTTTTTGAAACGTTTTAAATGTTAGTTTCCAGAGAGCGTTTCTGTGTGAACTTTAAACTCAGGAAACAATGAAGACATAGCGAGCAAGAACTCATCAAGTGTCTCGAAGCTGCTAGCCATCCCGCTAGCGTTAGCTGGGCTATCTCGCAGCGAGCGAATGCGAGGCAAAGCTAACGCCCGCTAGTGCAGCCAAGTAAGCTAAGTTAGCTTGTCGGCTAATGTTAGCTGGCTAGCTAAACGCGTTTTTGAGAAACTTTTCGTGTTGTTTCCCCGGAGCCCAAACACTGAAGGAGTATTGTAAGAACAGAGGGGAAGGGCAGGTTCCCTTCTGGACTTTTTCCCCTCTACATATTTTCCTAATATGATGGCTGCGGAGGTCAGCAGTGAGGATACGGGCTCGGTCACGACGGGGACAGGGGTGGCAGGCGGAGGAGGCCCGGAGACGGCCCCTTTCCCCTACTATCCCAAGTCGAGCAGAGTGCGAGTCACCGATTTGGGACAAGGACCAGCACCAACCCTCCGCCAACATTCAAACACCTCTCCGGACTCACTTCCCGACATGAGCATAATCTATCCCATGGCTAGTGGGGATATGACCGGACCAGTGCTGTCCGCAACAGGGAGTGGCGGAGCAGGAGGTGGACATTCAGTTTTCCAAGGAACAAGCTCAGGGACCGTGGGCGGCATTTGCTGCTCTCCCACTTCGGAGGGTCCAGCTAGTCGGTTTTCACCCACATCAACAGGCCCTGATGGGCCCACTGTCTTCCCCCCACTGCCACCACCACCTCCTCCCCCTCCAGGCTGTGGAGGGCTCGGCGGCACTATGGATGAAAGCGACATGCAGGATGGACCGGAATACGAAGAAGAAGAGGTGGTGTTCCCCCTCTCTGCACCTCCCACGAACCAGTAAGTACACTATCAATAAACTGACGACTTGTTCATTGACACATAGAAATCAACATTTTCAAGCATCCTGTAGTTTTTGTTGAGTTCATTTCCTTCCTGTTAACACTTGATGTCTGATTGTGACAGCGTTGAGTCCTGCAGGTTCGGTAGTGACATGTGCTACCCAGGTATCGTCAGTCATGATCCTGATTGGCTGCACACTATCCTGACTCCATGTACAGTGGAGTTTTATAGCCAGTAACCAAATAGTTGTGACCATGAAATAATCCCAGTTTAGCAAGACCTGTTACCTACCGTGTGTATTTGTTGTATTTGCAATCAAAATTACTCAGGCTGAGTTGAGTTGGTCGCAGTTTAACCACATTATTGTTGGGTGTAATTGTTTCACCCCTGTTCAAAATGAACCTAACAGGACAGAATACAAACCTCACAACGAGAACTGCTGTGCTCAGGATAAAGTTGCCAATTTCAAGCGTTTCTATTGAATAAATACCAAATTATTGATCAGTGATTGCATTAAAGTTGATCAAACATGAGTAGAGTATTGACTGTACTGAGGCACATCTTGCAACATAACCCAAGAAATGGGTAAGTATGTGATAAGAAACACAAATACTTTGTTTGATTAATCAACACTGAATAGAGGGAAATAATGCCATCAGGCACATTGCTTCTCTTGCTCCTGAGCCTCTTGTCATTATTCAACAAATGGCCTGACAAAATTAAAAAGATTCAATGTAATAATTGGAGAATTTACAGTTTCTTTGGATTACATAGATTAGAGGAGACAAAAGATACAAGACACTTAACAGCAACAGCAGCAGCGATCAACAGCTGTAGTATACACATGCCTTTATTAGGTAGAAGAATTTAATTGCTTGTTGCATTGTCCTTTTCGTTAAGTGTTACTGGTTTTTGTTTACAAATCTACACCCACCTAGTAGTGGGTTAATTGTGCGGTATTTTCATCACAAATAAATCACATGATCAGTTTCATAAGCAACGATAATTTGGCAGATCAGTTTTGCCATGAAGGAGTGGTAAGAGGAAGCAGCTAAAGTGAACTGTTTGATGAAGAGTTGCTGGTGACAAGTGCTTACTTCACTGTGGGTGAGGTCAGTGCACGTTATCTCTGAATTGTGCCATTTCTGTCGTACCAAAAACCAGTTGTGTCACGGCCACTGATGCTAATCACAGTTGCACTCAACTGAATTGAGTTCAGTTTGAGTCGAGGTGCAGACAGCACCTGCAGGTACAGACCTGATGTCCAGATGATGCACAAAATACACCGTTAATAGTATATATATTTATTTAATCAAATGGTTAATTTTGATGAATCAAATCAGCAGTCACGGTTTACATTTGTAATCCAGAGTAAGTTGAATTATTTTCAGTGAAGTATTGTTCTGTCATGCTGCATGGGAAATACAAATTGAAAGAAAAATCTAATGTTTCCGCTTTGCTGCACAATCGTTTACTTAAAGCCAGTCACAGTCCTCTGGCATAATGGACATTAGGTATCATAAATATAACATTTTGTTGCTGATTAAAGTGAGATAAGCACAAAACAGGGTATTTGCAAGCCTTTTTTGATTGCAGCAGGGAAAGTGCATCCCGAGCTTTGTATTTTAGAATTGCATCTCTAATTATAGGCATTTCTATGAATTTATCAGGCATGCACTCCAGCACATGTCCAAACGCGTGTGTGCTGGTGTTGTAATAACCTAAATACAGCTCTCCCATTTGTTACAGTCTCATTAGAGAAGTGCTGAGCTTTGTCATTTCTGGCCCTCATACTATAAGATATGGAAGTGACTGGGCCCAGAGTGTGGATTCAGCTCTTATTTTAGGAGCCACCCTATATCTCCCTGTCAGATTACAGAGGAAGGGGAAGGCCAGCATTTCACCATTCTTGCCTGTACTGGTAATGAACAACCCCAAATGGAATTAACTGCAGTTGAATCAAAGTTCTTACATATAGTACTTGTGTGGAAATAGTAGTTTTGCAAAGGGCATACAGACTTCTTCATGGGTTTGCACTTGGATTCCAGTTTATCAACTTGCAGGGTTGCCAGTGAGGCAGTTGAACAGTTGTCACTTGTGCATGAATGGCATTGATTTTCTTTGGTCTTGCTTGTTTCACAATGAGAGACTTGTTGTCAAATGTTTCTCTGCCGCGTTCACTAACACATAACTTCACATGCTGGTGAGTCAAAATGAATCTGCTCACGCTCTCACTCTTGCCTGCTCTGAAATGTTTTACTCAACCGTGTTGTGCAAGGCACATTCACAACACAAGCTTTTCCTCTTTTTTAGGTTTGTGGTTTTGGTGAATTGCTTGTAGTGGTGGGGAATGCACCAGAAAGCTGGACCGCATAGCTTTCTTTCCGGGTTATTATTAGCCACAATTTCCCAATAGGTGTTGCTAAGTGTGCTACAGTGTTTATCAAAATCGGGCCTACCCGTATGGCCTTTATGGATGTTGAACTTTGTCCACATCAAACTGAAAGATGTTGATATGTCGACGGCGGTGAGAAACAGCCTGGTCTTTTTATGTGCTATGTTCTTTCTTTCAAGGCTTACGTTATAATAATATTCAGGTCAAAAGTTGAGTCTATATGCATGTCTGTGCCCATCATGACAACACCTGCCATTGGCAATACAAGCAAGGCCAGAGCTAGGCACACAGCCTTCATTCATCCTCTTGTCTGGCAGTGGGTGCCTCTCGAGAAAGACAAGTAATAAGGTGCTGCCTTTGCCTTGTAACGATGACCCAGTTAAAGCAGGGGTCTGTGCCTCCTTCAGGATGTGCCACTGATCCACTGTGATATACACTGTGATTGCTGTCCTGTAGAGGATGCCTAATGTAATATGCAGTGATTCAGGCAAAATGCACCGCGGTCATGGGCATAGCTCAAGTTCTGGCCCGGAGGCAATAAACTGAAACTCATGGCTACATTTTATGCCATAAAATCAGCTTATCTCGTGTCACATTACGGATGTGAACATCCAAGTCTACGCGTAATAGATGACATTCATATTTTTTTTTCACGATGGACTTTTTCCCCCTGACTGTGCTTATAATAGCATATGCCACTGGCAAATCTACCACTGGCAGCTATGGGTGTCGCATTCACAGCTGACTACCCCGAATGATTCTGAATCTCACCCTGCCCCTTCAGCTGTGTAGCTAGCTGTGTGTGCCTTCTGTAATCGGGCTCCAAGGCTGATCTTGTATTCCTTTGAGTTATGTTAGCAGCCTGCAAAGTGCATGTTCGAGGAGCGATGGTGGAAAACTTCCACACTGTTGTAAGCGGCCCCGCTGTGTGTTGCACGGTGACTGTGAAAGCTGAACTTGGCACATTTGCACTGTGCGGTAGAGTGAAATTGTTTGTGAGAGTGAGAGAGAGACAAACAGCAGTCACATTCATTCACACCTCTGTACAACATTGTGTCATTCATAAACAATGGATGCAGCACAGCGGTAGGAATTTCACACTGGCGGCAGCTTAACGAAGAAGCAAAAATGAAGATGTGAGGTGGCCTAACAGTGCGCGTTCCTGCTGCCAGTAGAAACCTCCGGCCCAGTGCCTGAGCTTAAACAAACAGCATGTTGGGAAACGAGTCGTTGATTTTGAGTTTCCACGAAGATTAGTGAGGATTGTAAGTCATAAAGGGTTTCCCTGAGGAGCTGGTGGTAGGAGGAATGAGAAAACGGGGAAAGAAAAGTTGGATTTGAAGATCAGTGGCTATGTGAACGAATTTACCAGATTTAGCAGTTGGCTGTGGAAACGTCTCTGTAACTGCAGTGTACTTGAGTACACACACTACCTAATTGCCCTTTGTATTGGGTGGCAGAGACAACAGAGTTTTGAAATGGCACAAGGATCATGTCAGATAGCTTAACTAGGTTATAGGAGATTGTTCCCAATGGCCAAAATGTTGCGCTGCCTTTATAGCAAAGCAGGGTCTTTATTAATGGGATAGGTCATTACATTACTCTGTGGTCATTACGCAGTTTTGATGACTGATGAGCCCAGCAATTAGTATTAAGCCTGTAATTTCCTGTCGCACATTTTGAAATTACTACAATACTCTGAAGTTAAATACTGTTCGCACCTCATCACACAACTTCCCCCTCAGTCTCCCAACCATTATAGCGTATGATGCACACGCTTAGTGTTGGTTTACTAGACGCATTTAATGAAATACCAGTCCCACTTTTATTAGTGTAAACTCTGTGCTGTGCATTGATAAGGCAAAGCCTATGGTTTCCATGCATTTTCAGTGTGTTACGCAATGTCCTGTCATGCCCTTCCAATACCCACACTGCCCTGCCTTTTCTCTCCTGCATCCTGTTTTCAATACTTCTGAGCCACTCATTGTGGCCTTAACTGGATCCTTAGAAGCATTTCAGTTGTGTTTGACAATACCCAGGACGTTTGATTTGAATGACTTTTCACATTAGTTAGGTGTGCTGGGTAATAGGTCGGGTTCTTTGCATAGAAAATGTCACAGTGCCAGGTTAAGGCTTAAGTACTATGGTACTACAGGCATGACTTCCTGCACAGCAAGTATAATGAAGCTGTTTCTCTTGACAGTGTTGTCATTGCATTGTTAGTTGTACAAAAGACCAGCCACACAAAAGAAAGCACATTTCCATTTTATTTAGATGTGTTCTGTCTGTCTTGTGGATGTTTGTGTAAGTTACTCCACATTCAGTTTGCCAAGAAATAATGGTTCAAGTTGAGCAGGAAGAGCATGGTCTTAACTGGACACCCCTGCTTGTAGATATCAGAAGCACAGGAGGAAGATTGTATGGGCAGATGACAGTGAAGCCTATTATCACTGATGTAATGATGTTATTTCAGGGAGGCTGATTCACAGCAGGAAAGCCGAGATGTCGGCTTTGGTCCCCGTGTGTCTGGCTGGGCATTAAAATGATGATGGTTGGTTAGCATTCAGGCTGAGCAAGGCTGAAGATGCATGGATGGCCCTTTCCCATCTCTCCATCTGTACTGTTGAAGTCTGCCTCTGTGCGCTGTCACTCTCCTGCCCTCACTGAGGTAACAAGCTGTGGCAGTCCATCATGTGCAAAGCAAAACAAAACCAATTCTTACCCGCTGTCACTCTCCACAGCTCTCCACCTTTTTATCTTTCCGTTGTGGAAACTTGAGCTCACAAATATAAGTAAATGGTTAAGGGACTACAATTTACAGAGCAGTTTTCTGCTGCTTGGTTAGAACATAAGCCCATACAGTTTTACATTAAAATCTCTAGTGTTTGTTCATTTACTAAAAGAATGCTTAGTGTGAGGTTGAAACCAGTCTGAAATTGTGAGGGTGAGAGAGGTTCACATCATCATGCGTTTTAATCTTTAAGCATGGTTTAAGCCAGGTGTATATTAAGTACTCAAAGGCCACTGCAGGTCACAAGGTGGTGTGGTGTGTTTCCACTATTGCATGTCTGTATTTGAGTGTTCATTGACAGCACACAAATGTGTATTCATACAGTTGTCTGTGTGCAGAGATGCCACTCCCTACCCTTGCTGTCCCAGTGCTTCAAAAACCAATAGGCAGCATGCTCACGATGCGTGGCTTTATGAGAGAGAAAGAGGGAAGGCTAAGAGAAAGAGAAAGAGAAAGCCATCGTGGGATGGGGTGGGAGCAGAGACGACACGGTTACAGTTTGACTCAGTCTCTGAAAGATCAACTTCTTCAGATCAGCATCTAAAGGATGATGAATCAGACGCCATCGTCCGATTTTTCTCAAATCAGTTAGCACAACTAAATACATGTGGGTGTCAGTCTGCATCTCTGTGTCCTCCTGTTCATCTTACTTCCATGGATGTTGCTCGACGGGAGATGACTGTATCAGGGCGGCAGCGGGGTCACATCATCATGCCTTGTAAGGATTTGGAGCTGCATTTGCTCTGCTTTCCACGTCCGTGCTCACAGTTTTTCCCTGGCCAGCAGCAGTATCAGTGGAGTGGGTGCATCTTGTGAGACCACGGGACACAGGAGGGAGATGCAGCAGAGGGCGAACTCGGCGTAAGTGGGGCACCGAATCACCCTGCACCTCTAACCTCACCTCCCGATTGATGGGCTGGTAGAAACAGCTTCTGTTTCTATTCTAGGATTCCAGTGTTAAAAAGATTGTTTGTTAAAAAGGAAAATTGTGAGTGTGTGTAGTTTATTCAATTAATGTTATGCAGGGGACTTTCTTCTATGTGAGATCTCTCAGCCAACTGTGCATATTGGACTTTTCAGTTAGACAATCACAGGAAATCTACTTCAGATCTGTTTGTGTTTTCAGTGTTTTGCTTGGAAAGGTGTTAACTGGATAGTCAAACACTTTGATATAATGGTGTTAAGTGGCAGTTTTGTCTAATCACGTAATTCACAGACCTGACACATGAAGTTGTAGGATAGATCGTATTACATGTGTAACTACGTGGTTTTGATGTGATGTTCGTGGGGTGTTTACTGGGAGTTAAATTCATGTGTAGAAAACATGTTGTACTCAGTGCCCCCTATAGAATGTCAGCAGCTCCCCTGAGGTGCATCGCTAATGTACAGTAATGCAATGTTTGACTACTTTTTGATAATGATGAGGTCTGACAGTACGTCTGTGGAGATGTTTGAGTACAGCCGCATCCATCAAGATCGAAGAGGATGAAGAGGAGGGACAGAAGCTGAAGTGAACGAGCTCACAAAAGAGTGTAATGAGAGTCAGACAGACTGACAGAGAGACGAGGTCCAATTCGCTCAAGTCACGACAATCTGTGTCCGCCCTGGAAGTCTTATTGCCTCGAGACTTGGCTGCAGCAAAAAGAACAAGTAAAAAAATAATATCAGTTTGCCAGATTTTTCTAGCATTTCGTAATAAAGTTGTACATAAAGTGGACGGGCACAAATAGTAGAATCTGCTTGCCTGAAATCGTCATAAAAGCTAAATTTAATATCAGTATTTTAAAGAATGCATAATATAGAACGGCTTCAGCAGTCCATTAAGTGGGCCTTATTAAAAGGTCGAGTCCCACCCAGCGTGTTCTGGGTACTTACTTTTTAAAGATAGTTGCGCTTGACTGAGTTTGGTCAGTAGAGTATGCAGTGTCCTCATTTTGAGCACAAATTTTTCCGAAGACTCGGTGTCCCTTTCAGACCGTAGCTTGTCATTGCTTCAACATCTGTTCTATTTTAGAAATATTTCCACATTAGGATGACACACTTCTAAGAATCCAAATATCCGTTATTTTTCCGACAGGATATAGTTTTTTTTTTTTTAAACTTTGAACTAGAGCTTCAATGATTAGTTGGTTGAAAGAAGATGAATCGCCAACTGTTTTGATGACTGATTATTCAAGCAAAAATGTCAAATATTTGCTGGTTGAAGCATCTTACATGAGGGGATTTGCTGCTTTTCTCTCTCATTTATCAAAATGAATGAAGAGTCTTTGGGTTTTGGACCGTTTGTTGGACAAAAACACAATCTGAAGACGTCGCTTTGGGCTCTGAAATTGTGATGAGCATTTTGCACAGTTTTTTTTAAATAGTTAATCGACAAATCCTAGAACTAATAGGCAGTTTAATCGATAATGAAAATAATCATTAGTTACAGCCCCACTTAGAACAGTCTATTGATGTTATTGTCATTTTCTTAATCCATTTATAATTCATTGCCTGATTTCTCCTGTGGGGACTATACTGCATGCTTATGCTAGTATTGCTGTCTAAGTGCAGTCTAAAATACCCTAATCATGTGCTGAGTACACATTAATGACCCAAACAATGCGAGCAGGGTATGCTGTTTACGCTAGACATTATTATATCACCGTATTTTTATTGCTGTATAGAAACATGTCTGTATGTAGCAGCTGTTGCACATTTAATTAAAACATCAATTACATACTCTGCATGCTTGACATGCACTGACATTTTCTTCTCTGCAGTCATTGCAAATGCAGCACAAATTAGTGTTCCATTTGATTTGTCAGTAAAAAATTGTAGAGCTAAAGAAGATCTAAAATATTTATCCAAGTAAGGTATTTTACGGTATTAATCTGTGGGAACATTGCTTCTCTCTTTCTCAAGAAACTTACCGTTTTCTGCAAAATACTTACAAACGTAGTTCATCTTTGTGCCGTTTCTCTCAGAAAATTGCAGATTAATTCCGTAACTTACACATCTCTCATTTCAGTCATCTGAAGAAAACTACATTGTTCACTTCCTGTGGCTTCATGCTGCCACAGGTTGCTCTTTCCGAATCAAAAGCTGTAAACTGAGAAAAAAAAACACAGTGAGGGTTTATGTGGCTCAACAGTACAGCCATAATCTACAAACTGAATGTCACTCCTGTCCTTTCAGAGCTCTTGTGATGCAATATTTTTAAGGCATTCAGCTTTAAAAATATAGCCAGAAGCATTGTATACAATAAATCATGCTGCTATGCTTGCTGGAGCCTAAGCCCCATGTTTTGGCATTCTGCCCAAGCTCACTAGGCTTGGGCATGTTCGATTTCAACAGCGCGCAGTAATATTGTTCTTGACAGCATGACACAATTAGCTGAACTGCGCATGTAACTTAACCTAGAGACTCGTATGATCGCCGGCACAGCTGGAAGGATTGCCCTTGCCTCTTGTCTCATGATGAAGCGTCTTAATCTGTGTCCTGTGTGAAAGTGAGGTTCAGGATGTGGGCATTGAGGGTGGTGAAGGGTGACGCTGTGGGAGCTCATCAGGCTCTCTCATCTCAGCAGTTTGAAACATATTTTGGCGTGGTGTCATTCACAGGTAGTTGTGACTTGGTCAGTTTTTGCGTCATTTTGCCATGCGTGCGAGCTGCCACAATACCACACATTAAGATGTGTGCACACTCAGTATCTGTTTGTAGAGGTTAGCCTGTTTTAGTTGACCCCGGGGAGACTGTATGCAGGGAGACAAATGTCTTATCCTGAGCTGAGTGTCAGCAGAGGAGAGAACCAGGACGTCACTGCGCTGCTCGCTGTTCATGTACCGACACGACAGGGCATTCCTCAAGCTGATAGTAGCACTGTATCCTATCACCGCTGTCATGCCTTATGCTCATCGTGTGTTTATCATAACACCCTTCCTGCCTGGTTTACCCACTCACATCCCATGTCATCATGAACAGCGTAATGCTGCAGGAAATGTTATCTAAATGGCTTTTTCCAAATCTGTAGATAGGTGTGATGTGAAAAATAGCACGACTCTTCCCTGAAGATGCAGATGTCAGGGGTGTACGGTAAACTCAGTCAATAATGCAGATGACCTAAAGGCACTGTAAGGCAACAAATCCACATGGCAGGGTTTGCTATGGCAACACAGAAAACATTTTGCACAGCGGTGAAGTAACAGAGGGATACCACAGCTACAAAATGTATGTTTCAGAGCGACGGACGCCAGCCCATGCTGAAAATACAGCAAAGCAGCCTCACCCAACATGCAGTGGAACGTTTGCTTGTGCTGAAGACTGATAATCAATACTGGATTAAAATCCATCTGAGCAACAAGACTGGTTTATGCATTTTATACACCTGCTTGATTCAGTGACCCGATCAATTTCATAACGAGGTCTGTGTTTGACTCCGAGTGCTTGAGGGAAAGAGTATAGTGGGTTTCTATAATTAAGCAATGCCAATGAGATGTGTATTTTTAAATGTCCACCCAAAGCCAGAGCTATAGCGCTAATATATGGCAGGCGATGTCTGCCATTTAACAGTTAGTTTGAAAACTCACCACAAAACACCAAGGATGGAGCTCCCCTGCATCCTGCACTGGAACAAAGCACTGTTTTGTGTGGAGTCCTGACTTAAATGCATAATGCAGACAAATATTCTTCATCATCTGCACTTGGGAGAAGTTGCTTGGAACATCTGTGGTTGAATAATCAATCAAGAGTTTGATTATTTCTTATTTAAAGTGAGAAAATAGTCTTTTGGCAGTTACCCATAAGTGAAGGCTCAGTCAGTAACTTGAGACTGGATACCAGTCATTAGTGATTTATTAATTTCTCACCCCGATCTTCATGATTAAAATTGAGTTTTCAGTTTTTAATCTGAGGTGGGTGGAAAGACGGGCAATAACAGCTTACAGGGCCAGAATACAAAAATGAAAGTACTGAAGTGACAGGTTGGATGCAAAAGCAAAGGTCTAAGACATTTCACACCCCTGACTTCTAATCTGTAAAATTCCCTCCAGTCTTGCACTTTAATGCTCTAAAGTTAACACACAGGCGTGACACTCGGCAGGTCTTGGTTTGACTGTATGTTGGATAGCTTGTTTGGTTTCGGCTTATGGTGCTATTTTTATACTTTCAAGTGCAACTCTAAACAGCCCGGAATAAGCCCGCTGATGCATTTCTTGGACATCTGTACCACAGCTTAACCCACAGCAGCAGGATGTTAGGCAGCACAGTGCACAACCTCAGACATGCGTGACAAGTTTCAGGTATGTTAAAACCGTAGATTGAGCCACAGTCTGACTGGACTGAGGCTCCAACACACCATTGTTTAATTTGGCTGCATAACGCTGACAAGCAAACCTGCGTGAATGGTTTCATTTTTCAGATTTGATTTTGATATCGTATCACAAATCACAGCCGTAACGACATCTCTAGTCTAACTGTTGTGTGATACCAAAGGCCCAACGTGTCACGTAAGGACTAATCGAAACCGCATTTGTAGTTTGCATGTGTGCTTGTTTGTAGTGTAAGTGTGTGCTGTTGGTTGTTGATGGGCAGAACACCTCTTTACATACCGAAGAAGCTTTGAAACTTTGTTCGGTGCATGTAGTCTTTACATTTTAATCATTATTGTGTTTCTGCACATTTGCTTCAAGTATTCAGTCAGCTGAGCGATCAGAAACATCTGCGACGTCTGTTCTCAGCCCAACATCTAAGACACATTTCCCACCAAATTATCCTCCCACTTGTTTGCGCCTCTCCTCCCACCTGTGTACCATACACTGTGGGCAAATTTTAAGGTCAGGAGAGTAACCAAACTGTGTGAGCGTTGCTTGCGCTGGTTGTTGCGCTGCCCTGAAAGTAGAGCACAATGTGTGCAGTGTTTATGGATAGCCGCTTAGATTAATGTCACAGGGTTAATAGTTGCTCTCATGAGGGTTTTTCCTCTTTGAGTATCTAACACTGACATAAGGACTTGGGTGTGCCTGTCAAATAACACCGCACACTCTTCCAGAAATGTCTTTAATTGGTGCAAGTACAACAGAAGTGGTTTTGGAGTTGGTTAACAGAGCAGACAGAAAACCAGGACGGAGAGGAGAGGCCCTCATTGCGAATCAGCATCGTCCTGTCCATCACGATCCATGCAGTCTTGTTCCTTGCCAGTCTCCCGGTTGCAGGCTTTGGCTGCTCCCTCTGTTTAGTTGTGTTGAATGACTTAAAGCAGTGGAAACAGGAGCCGACCCTCACAGTGTTTTTCATGTTGGATTGTGGCTAGTTTTGAACACAGTTTTTTTAGTTGACGTTGTGGTTATGGATGAGTAATTTGGTTCTGAAAGCGAGGGTCTTTCTCGTCTTGGTTCAGGATTAGATGCAGTTGGAGTTTGAATCTCAAATTTGTTTTATTTGGCTTTTAATGTCATTAAATACAGGTTGTAACAGGTGGTAACAATTGGGGCCCAGCTAGTTTTGCTTGAAGGATGGAGCTGTGCTTTCTTCCATTTTTCTTCTTTAGTCACCAATCTGTCTTTCCCTCTTCACCCCGTCTGTTCTTCAGTGTTTTTTCCCCAAACCTCTGCAGCCCCTCAAGGGCTGCTTGGCCCTGCTCTCCACCTCCTCACAATTGCCCTCTTCAGATCTCTTATCACCCAAAGCCCCCTCACAGACACTTAACTCTCCCTTTCCTCTTCAGCAAGCTTTCTCCGGCTTAGTCCGTGATAGCAGACTTCATCACGTTTTCTTTACAAGTAGAGACCTCTTCTTTCCTAAACCAGACGGGAGCCCCTTAGGTCTCCTGTGAAAAGAGCTACTGCAGCACCTCATTCATCTTCTCACTGCTGGATGTTTTTCCAGTCGCTGCACTCCGTTCTGAGAGGCACCAGTGGCCTAAATTTGGAAAAGCGTGTTAATTTTTTACCCCAGTCAAGTTCAGCCTCACCTGCTGAAATTTTAACCAGTGTTGTTCCTAAGGCTTCTGTTTAATTCAGAAAGCAGCAAGACTTTAATGGAGTGCTTTTGGATTAAAACTTCTCCTTAAAGCTTCTCCTTTCCATGTATTTGAGAATACACGACCTGCTCATTCTGTCTGCGTTGTACTCTCATGAAAGTAGGTCGTAACATTTGTTAAAGCTTCATATCTGATAAGTAGTTTCTACTTATTACTTACTTGATGGTGCTTGTTTGATGTGTGTTAAGTCTGTATGTTTATTCAGGTTTTGCATTTCTGTAATATTGTGTTTTGTGATTCTTATACAGTTCTTAGTACGTCTGCCAAGGAGGTTATTTTTGAGTTGTTTGTTTATTGGTGTGTTTGTCTGTTTGTCAGTGGGATTACAAAAACAACCAAATGGCCTGATTTTCATGAAACTTGGTGGAAGGGTGTAGCATGGGCCAAAGAAGAACCCGATCAGGAGCGCATCTGTATCAAAAGCAGTGGTTTCATGGGGGAACTGCTAACGACTTAAACATCACCACACTCTAACAGCACTTTTTTCTCAAACTAAGATGTGGCTACAGAAACATAAATACACACATATCACACAACTAACTATGCTCTATACTCACATCTAAATGTTGTCTAACACTGCAGTAAACTCCACAAGAGATACTAAGGAAAAATGTTCAAACTTATATATTGACAGAGAAGTTTGTGCTTTCAGATTTGCTTATCATAGAAGAGTGGACCACTGGCTTTGGTGGAGGTCTGCGCTCTCTGAGTCCCCCTCTTGTTGGAGCATGATTGCCATTTTTTTTTAGATTCATGGTGTATTCACTGTGTACACACCATCCACCTGTCTCCAACCCCTAATTTTTTCCTCCTTGTCTGTCTTTCTCAGGTGGTACCATGGCAAGCTAGACCGAACCATTGCTGAGGAGCGGCTGCGCCAGGCCCGGAACCCTGGCAGCTACCTCATCAGGGAGAGTGACCGCCGGCCCGGTTCCTTCGTCCTGTCTTTCCTCAGTATGACCAACGTGGTCAACCATTTCAGGTATGACCGAGAATGTGCAACAAGCAGAAGTAACTTAATATCAGCGGAGGGCACAGTCTGAATCTGCAGCTTACTTCAGTGGAGAGGCGCATTTTATTAGTTAGCATGTTTGAATTAGCTGTTTTCAGACATGGATCTGGCCAGACTTAGCCTACACAATGCTCACAAAAATGTTTTTTGTTGTCCATTGCTGCTATGATTTAACAAAAATGGGCCCAAACAGGGGATTGACATGAAATTGGAGGGTCCTCAAGGCCTCAGTTGTGTTAACTATACCAGTTATAGAGGCTACAGTGCTACTCTGTCTGGCATGGTTTTGCTATCACTGTACAACTGAAAGAGCTTTGTAGGTGGAATAGTTTCCTGGAGATGAACTGTTACACCTCTGTTGTGAATAATAAAATAGAACATAATATGGCATCTCACAATAAGCCACCCCCAGTAGGAGATAAGGGTGGGAAACCACAGAAGTTATTCATTACCTACCAACCAAAAGGGCAGAAAGCCACGGACACTGCAGTGAAAGATCAACCTCAGAGATGAGCCGATACCGAGGTGAAAATGTGTAGGTTTGCTTCTCTGCAGGTTGGTTTCTGGTGGCCTGTCGCGCCACTGCAGACTGCTTCACTCTGTTTGTGTCACAGTTGTTCAAACAGTACAGTACAAAGTTTAAAAACAGTGTTTTTTTTATAATGCATGTGGGTGGACATGACACTAAAAAAAGAAGACAGCGCACTTGTCTAGTAGCAATACTTCAGGGTATTTTACAACCTTACAGTCAATAAAACAAGACTGAATATTGTGTCGTCTCTCTCAGCGGACTTGTAATATTCAGAATGAGGATACATTAACCCTGCAGCTCACACATAAAAGGCAAAAATATGCTTTTTCAGATGAAGGTCACGTGACGTGATATCCTCTACGTCTACTACTGCTTATTTTAGAATGGCTCACTTGAAGATGGGATATGATAAATTGGAAGTATTCATTGGTACAAGAGATCAATAAGCAGGCTACCAATAATGACATTGTGCATTTAGAAGTAGCAGCCAGGTTTCAGCACTCCCTGGTGTGTATTTAATACTAACTGTAAGTGCCTGAAGACACAATGTGAGGGGGTGATTAAAGTCTATCGTCCAGCACGTCTGTCCAGGCCATTGTGCAGATTTTGGTCACAGTGTAAGTATGCAGATCGAAGTTCTTCTCTTTGATTCGCCCTACAAGTGATGTGAAATCTGTGTATTTTCACAGTATTTCCTGCAGCTGCTGCACTGCCCACGTTTGACCCGCCAGTCCTAATTTTGCACCTTAGACGGCAAAAGGTTTGCCCTCTGACAAATCATTTTCTCCAGGAAATGCACTTTCCTAATTAAGTAACAATGACATCATCTCCTTCGCTCACACCGGTTTAGTGTGGACCCATGATGTCATTGATGCTGGAGGGAAGGAGCCTTTCTGTCAGGGAATTATAAACATAAGGTTAATTGCGTGACGGCTACACTTCAAAAAGCTTAGATTGTGCCTGCAGCAGATGAATAATAGCACACGTGGGTTTATTATAAATCCGCAATTAGAGATCCACTCAACTGATGAGCAGAGAATTAGGATTAGTGGCTGTCCAGTTGTGTTTCAGAGCGATGCTTTTATGATACCATTGTAATCACTGTGGTGATTTACAGGTTTTTGTCTGAGTCACAAATATGATGGTCATGATTGTAGGATTCGACAGGGCAGCCTCTGTCTCGCTTTCTCACACTGTCTGAATGTTTACTCTTTTTTTTTTTCTTTTTTTGGCATTTAAGGATTGTGGTACAGATATTTACTGTTATTTTCTCATCGTTTATATGAGCAATGTTTCATCTGAGGTGTAGGAGCGCTGATGAAAAGTATTATTGACACGGTCTACATAGATCATTAATGAATAAACATCCTCTGTTACCTTCACTGCACAGTTTGCAGCCTGCATGCAAAAATAATTGGGCTTCCTTTTATCATTGTTGTGTTTTCTCTCCACAGGATAATCGCCATGTGTGGGGACTATTACATTGGTGGGCGGCGGTTCTCTTCTCTATCAGACCTGATTGGTTACTACAGCTATGTGTCTTGCCTGCTCAAAGGAGAAAAACTGCTATCACCAGTGGCGCCCCCAGAGGTGAGGTTGACTCCGAGTATGCAGTAGATTCCAAAATAAGGTCAACTTTAAGGTCGACTCCAGCATATCTCAAATTTGCAGCTACAATTTCACATCATTCAGGACTCTTTCCATTGCTTGTGTGACGTGACGTTAGTTGATAGTTGCTCCATTTTTTTCTCGTAGTTGTTTGCCAAATTAAAGGTGGTGAAATACGCCATGTCCGTGTCGTCACTGTTGTTAATGTGGTTTGCTGCTGGTGAAGCAGTTGGAGGTCTCTGGAAAGGAAAGAACGTTCTCCTGAGATCTAGAAAAAACTGCACCCAAAGCTTTTTAAATATTCCAAGTGCATGCAAAAACTGCGACAATAACAATATAAACATGTTTCCTGAAGTGTTGCCTAGTAAAAGTATTTAAGAGTTGGAGAAAATGTACCTTTTTGGGTTAATTGAGGTCAACATTGATTCCTTTATTCAGCCACTTGCTCAATGAACAAGAAAGTCTTTTCCACATCTTCCTCTCCCCGTTTTTCTTCTGCCTTCAGGCAGTATTCAGAGCTGTTTAAGGCAAAGCTCAAGCTAATGCTAATTATCTTTTTTTTTGCCGAGTGTGATACCTCCCAGAGGGAGCTCTAGTAGAATACTTGATTTTTTGGAATAATTGGGGGATTTAACATGGATGTGGTTTTGCAAGGTCAAGGCTAAGAGTAAGAGCTTTATTCTCTGTGTGCGTGTTTCCGCAGCCTGTAGAAGACAGGAGGAGAGTGAGGGCCATACTTCCATACACCAAAGTGCCAGATACTGATGAGATCAGGTGGGTATCTGTGTAAATTCTTGTCCTACACCTGTAGTATAGCATTTCATAGCCTTCAAAGTCGGAGCAGTCAAATCTCATTCATGTTTTTTTGACATGTCACAGTAATGCTCTTCCCCTCACAGCAGCCTGGAAAGCACATCATCTGACTTGTTAATGAAAAACAGTCTTGTCCGTGTTATTAAGCTGCAGTAGGCACACTTACTGATGGTTCCAGCTATCCCTGATTTCCTAAATCTGATAAACATCTGTCTGAAGTCAACCTCAACCCCGAGTCTGCCAGCAAACCACAGGCTTAGCTGAGCAGATAGACATGCAATGTTCAGCTCGAATGTTATGAGTCAGAGGAGACACCTGCTGGTGATGCTGTGGTATTACAACCAACACAACATAAATGGATAGTTTCCTCAGCTGCAAAGTTTAATATATCCATTCGCTGATGCCCAAATTTCCTTCACATTATCAAGATGACAGTGTCTCCACAGAGCTACAGCATGAGAGCGATGGTGTGATATTAGAAAAACCTCATGTAAAACAGAGTTCACAGTGTGTTTTACACACTCCTTTATTTTTGCCTCTCAGACTATCTGCTCAGTGTATTAATGTCATCTCTTGACTCACCTTTCCTTCAGCTTCCTGAAAGGGGACATGTTTATTGTTCACAATGAACTGGATGATGGCTGGATGTGGGTGACCAACGTTCGCACAGAGGAGCAGGGCCTCATTGTGGAGGATCTGGTGGAGGAGGTGGTAAGTACTTAACATATGCATGAAAATATCGATCAGAACATCAAAACTATATTATATGGAATAAAGTCAAATTAATGGCGATGTGAGGTGACGACAGTCCTGCCACAGTGGCATCAACGCAGCACGTCCAGGGTCGGGATAACATGTCTGAACATACAGTGTGACGGTCCATAGACGCCACAAAGACTACAGTGATTGGCTCATCACAGCTGGCGTCTTGACAGATGTCTGTTTCTGATGTTTTTCAGGGACGGGAGGAAGATCCACACGAGGGAAAAGTGTAAGTTGTTTTTCACAGAACTCGCTTTTCCAATATCTGATCAATGGGAGCATTTCAGAGCAGGATGTAAACATCGTCATGGATACTTATGTCTTTATTTTGTCAAAGTGGTTAAGATATAAATTATATTTCATTTTCGCGTGAACAGACTGAACAGCATGACAGCACAGGGTGTACGGTGTGAGCCATTAATCATCAGTCAGTTATGGTCACATTAAGCTCTTCTTTCTTTTAGCGCCTTTAAACAATAACACATAAAAGGGCACCTCTGATGCAGTTCACGTTGTTACTCAGTCACGTCAGTCATTTAAGATTTCGGAGTTGTTGCAGTTCGTTGTGTGTTTTGTTGACTGAGTTAAGTTTGTTGTCTGCGCCTCTTTCTTCTGTCGCTCTCGTACGAACTGCTGAACAGCTGGTATCACGGAAAGATCACCAAGCAAGAGGCCTACAACCTGCTGATGACAGGTACCGTCCCTCTCTGCCTCAGTTATTAATCACCTGTGACAGTATCATGTGTTATTTTTCTCAGAAATAACCTGTGAACATCAAAGTCCATTTATCAAAATATTCTGCTGAGCGTGCTCTAAATCCTCTCTGTTTCTCCCTCGCTTTGCTGCCCCTCCTGTGATAGTTGGCCAGGTGTGCAGTTTTCTAGTCCGACCATCAGACAACACACCTGGGGACTACTCCCTCTTTTTTCGCACCAATGAAAACATCCAAAGGTTTAAGATCTCCCCCACCCCCAACAATCAGTACATGATGGGAGGGAGGTACTACAACAGGTAGGTCTGACAACGCTAAGAAAAATTAGATGCTAATGGTAGCATTTTTCAAGTTGTAGCTAGCCTGTATAACCTGTGTAGTTCCTCATGTGCTGCTGCATCTTGTTTGCTCGGCAGCGTTGATGACATTATCGACCATTACAAGAAGGAGCAGATTGTCGAGGGCTACAACCTGAAAGAGCCAGTTTCAGTGCAGGTACGTACAGACGTTTACTAACGTTACTGAGCCTGTATGAGAACATATTTTTGACCCGGTGGGATGATATTTGACAATTTAAGGGGTTTGATAAGACTTGGCCCTTTGAATGGAATTGATTTTGCCTTTGTGCTTTTGTGATGGTTTGATTCAATGATTTATGTATTTATTTTTGTATTTACTGTAGCAGCAGGAACAAGTTCTTACTGACACAGTGGACGGGAGAGAAATTTATAACACTATCAGACGGAAAACAAAAGACGCTTTCTACAAAAACATTGTCAAGAAAGGCTACCTCCTGTTCAACAAAGGTATACCCAACGTCTGTCTTGTACTGCAGTTTTGAGAAGGACTTTCAGTAGCACCTTGTAATATCACAAATAATATTACCGTCTCAGTCTTGTCTTGGTTGCTGGTCAGTCAGGATCCATTACTGTAAACATTTCTTCGGTTCCTCTCACCATCAGGCAAAGGCAAACGATGGAAGAACCTTTACTTCATCCTGGAGGGTAACGACGCCCAGCTCATCTACTTTGAGAGCGAGAAGAGAGCCACCAAACCAAAAGGGCTGATCGACCTGAGCGTGTGCTCCGTGTACGGTGTGCACGACAGTCTGTTTGGCAGGTGAGATGTGAAATTATCGCTCTGGTCTAATCTAGTGAAATTGTTCTGTGCTGTTCTGAATGATCAGTTGCTCAGACGCCTCAGGAGATTTCTTTTAAATGAGGTATCATTCATCACAAAATCATTTAAAATCTTCTCCTCTGTTTGACTTTTGCAGGCCAAACTGTTTCCAGATTGTTGTCCAGCACTTTAGTGAGGAACAGTATATATTCTACTTTGCGGGGGAGGCTCCAGAGCAGGCCCAGGTAACAAGAGGGTCAGAAACAGCCTCGTCAAACGGGGTCCAAGCACGTGCACATCTTTGTTGTCCAGATGCTGAGTTGATTGCTCCTGATATTTATAAAAAGAAAATATGTTTCTGGCCTGAACTGGTTGGCTGCTCAGGACTGCTGTGTTTTACAAATGTTCTGACGCTGCTCTGTTTGCAGGATTGGATGAAATGCCTTCAGACTTTCTGCAGTAACTTAAGGAAAACCACTCAGCCGACCTCCAACAAGAGGCTTAGACAGGTGCGTACGCCATCAGCAGGTGTGTGTTCGTATAAATGAAGCAACGCTGTATGTGATCAAATCCAAGAGGCCAGTAGAAGGGTATTTATCACCCAGCTTAAGACTGCCAGCAGTGAGTAATTGTCAAATCAGAATTAATTCAAAGGGTGGCCACATGATTAGACAGGCTTAATTGTTTGAGAGGTCCTGAGTTCAGTACCTGAAACAGTAAGTGCGTTAATTAAAAATAAGTGATCTTTTATCCTGGCTGCGGTGACACATCGAGCAAAGTCTTTGTACAGCTCCCATAAAACAAGTCAATCCTGGTTCTGTATAATTACACCATTCCCACACTCGGTCAGATTATTATTTTGAAGGCTTCATGCCTGGCGACCCCTCAAGCAAGTTGTGTTTTACTCACAAAGGCAATTAATGCTGTCTATATGAGTAACTACCTGCATTTCTTAGCTGTCTTATTTCTCTGCGGGACGAGAGGGGGTTTCATGTTTAAGTGGACAGCAGTGGTCAGAGTGCCTGCAGGGGTGGGATGGTGACTCACCAGGAGTGGGTGGTAACAGCTGGAAATCCTGCAGAAGAAAGCAAGTGTGGATTAAAGAACAGCCTCTCAGAACGGTTCTGTTCATTAACTGAGTGTGAGAGGAGGAGCATGAGCACTCAGTACAACCCATCCCTGCATGTGTACACTTTCTGTGCTAAAGCTGTTTTTTTCTTTCTCCCTCTCAGGTGAGCAGCCTGGTGCTGTATGTGGAGGAGGCCCACAAGCTGCCAGCCAAGTATTTTACCAACCCCTACTGTAACATCTACCTGAACAGCGTCCAGGTGGCGAAGACGCACCCGAGGGAGGGGCAGAACCCCGTCTTCACCGAGGAGTTCATCTTTGAGTGAGTCTGTCACGAATCTGGATGCGTGTTTTTCTTCTTCCCGCTGTTCTGTCTCCTCCTCGCATACGTTTTCCTCTGCATGTGCGCTGAATAACAAAGTGCCTTTATCTGTTTCAGTGACTTGTCAAGTGAAATCAACAGATTTGAAATCAGCCTGAGCAACAAAACAAAAAAGAGCAAAGAAAGCGACATCTGTAAGTACATCTGTAGATTTGAATCAGCTGTAATCTCTGCATCCTCCTCGCGCCTCTTTGTTTGGCTTCACGTCTCACGTCTCTCCCACCGTTTCTATCGCCTCTATCTCTCCCTGTCAGTGTTCATGCGCTGCCAGCTGAACCGCCTGCAGAAGGGCCAGATGATAGATGAGTGGTTCCCTCTCAGCTCCCACGTGCCTCTGAAGGGCATCGAGCCGGGCTCCTTACGCGTACGTGCCCGCTACTCCATGGAGAAGATCATGCCCGAAGAGGAGTACAGCGAGTTCAAAGAGGTCTGCGCGCCAGAAAAAGCAGCTTTGATTGCAGTGTCCATTAGCTGTCTGCTGCTCTGGTTTTCACTTAAAATGACAATGATATCACTGCCGTGTGTCCTCTGCAGATGATCTTGCAGAAAGAGTTCCACGTCATCTACGCTCTGGCCCACGTGTGTGGTCAGGACCGCACCTTACTGGCGAGCCTCCTTCTGCGGATCTTCAGACACGAGAAGGCCGAAGCCCCTCTACTCAGGACGCTCAATGACAGAGAGATTAACATGGAGGGTGAGAAAGCAAGCACGAATAACAAAAGAACAAAGAGAAGGGAAGGGAAACAGTACACAAACGCTGAATGAACTGACTCGTTTGCAGTGTTTAACGGGGTTTTAAAGGGCTCACAGGGTGCACAGCCATGTGCCCGTATGCTTGCATAACCCTGTCTGCTCGTGCACTTTCACCAGATGAGGCCACGACGTTGTTCAGAGCGACTACGCTGGCCAGCACTCTGATGGAGCAGTACATGAAGGCCACAGCCACGCCCTTTGTCCACCACGCTCTCAAAGACACCATCCTCAAGATCATGGAGAGCAAACAGTCCTGTGAGGTAAAGACCTACAGAGGGCACAGCAGTATAAGCCTCTGAGCCATTTGCCCTGTCACTTATCTGTGGTATGAGGTTAATACATGACATTTATATGATACCATCAAATATAAACAGAAAACAGAAGCGCAGCATCAACATCGAGGCTGCAGCCTGAACCAAAGCAGCCAGTTCTTATAGAGACCATACACCCATTGAGACAAATGTCTAGTCGTTATAGAAGCAGTGGAAGTTTTCTTAACTTGTGCTGCTTTCAGTTATCGTCATTTGCTCTCTGTTGTCCTCCCGTCTCTGACTCTCTCTGCCTTTGCTTGTTTAAAGCTGAACCCTTCCAAACTGGAAAAGAATGAGGACGTGAACATGAACCTGGCTCATCTCCTCAACATCCTCTCTGAGCTGGTGGAGAAGATCTTCATGGCTGCTGAGATCCTACCGCCGTAAGAACAAACACGCTCACACACTATTGCCCTGTTTTGTGGGTGGGTCACTTCAACTGGCTGTAAAGGTGTAATAAACCCAAACAATCAGCCGCTGTCTCTCTGTGATGACCCATCCAGGACACTGAGGTTCATCTACGGCTGCCTGCAAAAGTCTGTGCAGCAGAAATGGCCAACCAACACCACCATGCGGACCAGAGTCGTGAGGTAAAACAGACACAAGCGATCAGTGTTGGACAGAGTTCAGAATCTGTGTTCATTGAGTGTTTGTTCTTATTTCTAACGAACCTCATCCGTTCCTCTGGCAGTGGCTTCGTCTTTCTAAGGCTGATCTGTCCTGCCATCCTCAACCCCAGAATGTTCAACATCATTGCTGGTGAGCGTCTTTTCAGCGAGCACACAGCATCCGCCTGTTTGCCACGTGACATGTTACGATGTGTGTTCTGTTCTCCCGCCTCTTCTTGCAGACCCTCCATCTTCAGCGGCAGGCAGGACCCTCACACTGGTGGCTAAGTCTGTCCAGAACCTGGCCAACCTGGTTGAATTTGGTGCTAAGGTAGGAATTATATGTACTTGAAGCAACAGCACGCAGCAGAAATATTGTTTTGACAGTGGTTTGACATTGGTCATGACCGATCAGTTGTATTTTCATCGTCGTCACAAAGTCATGAAATAAAAAACTGTGCTGAGAGTCTCGACTGTGCTTCGGCGTCGTTTACAGGCGCGCTGCTTCTGCCTCTGGGTATTTTTTATATCTGCTTTAAGTTATGATTAATCCTCATTTGGGAAATGTTGTTTCTGTCCTCAAACAGGAGCCCTATATGGAGGGTGTGAACCCTTTCATCAAGAACAACAAACATAGGATGATCATGTTTCTGGATGAGTTGGGGGTGAGTTGAACATTCTTTACCTTTTGATCAAATTCTCAGCGGTCTCTCCTCCTCCTTCTTCTTCTAATTAAAATTGTCCTGTGTGTCTGCAGAATGTCCCCGACCTCCCTGAAGCCACAGAGCACTTTAGGACGGACCTGTCCCGGGACCTGGCTGCGCTGCACGAGGTCTGTGCCACACACTCGGACGAGCTCCGGACGCTGAGCAACGAGAGGGGAGCCCAGCAGGTGGGAGGCCGATGATCTCGCACCCCGTGCTCGCGCGGGACGACTCGTGTCTCTGAAGACTGATCTAACCTCTGTTTCCTCTCTGCAGCACGTGCTGAAAAAGCTGCTGGCCATCACAGAGCTCCTCCAGCAGAAGCAGGCTCAGTATGCCATGTCCAACAGCAACAGGTAGTACTCCTCTCCTCCCACCCTCCCATCCTCCCGCCAAGTCTCCTCCACCAGAGCGCAGCACAGAGGAGACGTAGCATGCTCTGCCCTCATCGCCATGGCAACCCCTCCACCACCACCCTCCATCATGTCCTCCTCCGATAGCCCCGCTCATCCCCACCCACCCGCCACCATGTCCCGTTCACCACAAGAGAGCTATGCAACAACAGCAGCAGCAGCAGCAGCAGAGTACAACAGCCGACGCAGTACTTAAAAACACAATACATAAAAAAAAACTTGCACCAGTGACTGACAGCTGTATGCACAGGAAACAGATTTTTCCCTCAGAAACTGTGTTCACGAGTCTGACTTGGGTACATTTCCTTCACCACGAGGGCCAAATATTAAGATTTCAAAAGGTTTCTTTGTACCCGCGATGTGTTTTGATAGCACAGGTTGCCAAAGTGTACCCCCCCCACCACCTCCACCCACCTCCCGCTCAGTATGAGGAAACTGACATGAAGAAGCTAGTTCTCAGTCCCCCTTTCTTGTAACTGGATTATGAGCGATAATGCTTTTTATACTGTAATTGACTGATTTATTTTAAGGTTGTGACAATATCCGCAAAGTGCTGAAACTAGCATTTCTGTCTATTTGTTCCTTTTTCTTTCTTTGTTTTCTAGATTGGAACAAAGTCTTTCAGAAAAGTATGGTTATTTTATATTAAGAATAAATTCTCTTGCTGGAATCATGAGTATATAAAGTGAGATGAGCTGAATTTTTTTTTTCCTCCGATTGTATCAGCTATTTTTTGATTATTTGGTTAAGTCTTTTTTGAAACTTCTCAATGCCAGACAAGACACATAATCAGAGAAACCAAGTAAAATGAAAGTGTTTACAGCAGTAAATTTTTTGAATAGTACAGACTGTATCAGACATGCATGCACTTATTAAACAGTTTTTGTAAAGTAGATTATGAGTCGTTCATTGTCCCCTGACAAAGGTGGAGAAACGTCTGCACGCAGTATCGTGTGGCTCGGCTACGTGGAAAGATTATGACGTTATTCTGTCTGCAGAAACTCTAAGACACCAAATGTAGAAAAATATCTTTATTTTTCCTGCAGAAAAAACCCAAGTTTCTACACATCTTGTAGAAAAGTAAATATAACGTGTACATTTATGCAAACTGTGTCTGCCACTCTGTGTTTCCTACGACGGCTTGGTCAGCTCGACAGTGGAGTTAAAGTCGTGCAATAACTTAAAACTTTGTATGGATCCAAAAGCATTTTGGGGTAAATGCTCATATCAGGTCTTCATCAGTCCATTCCTGCAATGAAAAGAACATTCAGAAGGATTGTACAAGAAATATGTACCATAACTGAGTTTGCCCGTAACATCAGATCTCGTCTCACCTCTTCGGCCAAACGCGGCTCTTTTGCTACATGACCGTCTTCTTCATATCCTCTCTTTCGTTTCCTGCAATGCAGAACAGCAAGTTCAGATCAGAACGTGTCTTTGCAAGCCAGAATTGTTGGTGAACTCTTACATTATGTTTGTGACCAACCCCTTCAAGTCCATTAAAAATGTGGCATCTAGTTTCCACTACACCTTCATGACCACCATCAGTAGTTGTAGTTCCACGTCTCCTCATGTTATAACGTGTGACTTCATGTAGACTAGTTGGCACCGTGTGTGATACGTACATGCACGCTGACAGTCCTGCTGTCAGAACGGGTGATTTGTCCAAGCTTGTGCTTTTCAAACATGTCCACTTTATCTTACAGGACAGAGTGCACCATCATGTCACTGGCTGCTGCCATCCAGGTAATGTGACTTTTACAGATTTCCACCTGAAGATCGAAGCGCGGCCGGCCGGCTGAAGTGAGGCCTCGTCCCACGAGGTGACGACTGAAGATTGCAGTCAGTTTGTATTTATAAGCATGTGGCCTAGATTCCTGGCAGTTCAAACGCAATACGGCTGTTCTCCATGGGAAATCACTTGCTGCATATCTGAATACTGTCCTTCCAAAGCCCTTCCCAAAATGCTTCAGTGTGTTGAACTGATTCAAATTTGACGAGACGCCTCGTCGCCTCAGACCCCGAAGAGGTGATTTCTGTGAAGATGGACCTGAGATACAGTCAACCGCGCAAGCGTCTGAACTACTCTTACGGTGGGACGCCCGCCGCTCCCGTCCACGTGACTGACGTGGAACCAGACAGACGGGGGCGCCCTGATCACTCCTTTCCTCGGACGCAACTTGCGGGGGAGGCCATCCAAAGCATTGAAGTAGCGTTTTCTGCCGTCATCAGGGAATTTAAACATAGCACCTCTCTCCGAGATGACATAAGCCTTAACTCCCTTTCTACACACCATCTGCCTGCTCACGTCACCCGATTTTATGGCAAGCTCTTCCTCCAAACCGACGACTTCCACCGTCTGTGTATGAACTGCCGCGCAGCACTGGAACCACGTGTTACGTTTTTATAAGCTGCTTTGTTTGTTGATATTATATAGTTAGGCTTGTGTAGCAGTAAAAGGTGTTTGTGTCTGATTATAGCTGAACGGAGCTGAGAGATAGTCCAAGAGTTTGTAGGAGATACCTGTAACCTGTCCTGTGCATGTGTTAACCCTGAATGGATCCTGCTATAGTGTGTGGGCCTACATACTGTATATGCTGCTCTAACAGACATCACCCGAGCTCCCTCGAAGCCTCGGGGCGTGAACGAAAGCTTTCATGCATTTGCAGTCTCTCCTGCTCTCCCGCCACCACGGGTGGTGTTCCGGTACACCTCTGCACCGACTGTTTCCTTATAGCTTCATCCTGAGAAGTCATGCCACGCACAGATTTATCAAAGTCATAGTCGTAAAGGCGGGCCTTGCGTGCCTCCTGACGATTCGAGCAGCTGCAGAGTCTGAATCTGTGCCTGTCATAGCTCAAGAGTTTACCAAACTGTTTACTGTAGTTGCACTTAAGATACCACGGACCTCACCAACCTCACCAAGTGTTAAAAACGGACAGCTGGCGACAGAGAAACGATTACGAATGAGCCTAAAAGTCTCCTCATCAGCAATACCAATATCAGCTGTGCTACATGGTATGGATGATGCAGGCAGGAATGTGGCGTGCTGTTGAACTTCCTTTCTGTATTTCATACAGCTGATGATGTGTTCCTTTTTATTTTTCTACCTGATACTGAACCTTGAACCTTTTTGCATCTTAGATACGACGACCTGGCTAAAATAAAACTGTTACTACGTATGACAACGGGAAACTCCAGGTGCTTGCTTTGGGTGTGGGGAGAGGAAATTACATCTGTGATTACAAAAGCACACACACACACACAAACACACCAGTGCGCGTGTACGACACGACAGTGGAGTCAGCACTAAAGCATTATTAAATCCTGAATCTTAGAGAAGACATTTCATTTGGCTTCTCAACTCCACGTTTAAGTCACATATTCTGACCTTTAATTAATAGTGACAAAACATAATTCCACCCTCTGCTTATCGGAAATCTCTCCATGAATCCCATAAGAACCACGAGCAGGTCACTTCATCTCCTTACGTGCTTGAAGTGGCAAATTCAGCGTGAATCCTCTCCAGCTTCAGTTTGTAAGCATTCACCTCCTCCGCTTTGGGAAGCTCGTACTTCTTGAGGAGGGTTTTCATCCCTGGATGAGCAGAGAAACTGTTAAGTTCAATCTCAGGTGAGACTTGTTCTGTGTGCTACGCCACAGTGAAGCTCTGAGCAGCTCAACATCGCCATCCTGTGGCGTCAAATCGAAGGTGCAGTTTACTCACGTCTCATCGAGTCGTACATCTTTGAGAGAGTCTCTTTGTCCCCTTTCAGTCCCAGACATTCAGTCAGGTAGCTAAGCAGAGGAAACAATGAGCAAAAGGTTTCCATCAACCATTTTACTTCAGTGAAATTTCGGTTTAAGCTCAGGGCGCTTTGAGGTGGTGCATCATGCAGTCTGTACTGAGGGTCACGCCTCTTCATTAGCAGCTTGTCTGTCTTTAATTAGCTCCTCGTTTTAACCCGAGCACGCCTAATGACCCACCTCTCCATGCTGAGACCGGCTCTCGAGGCGCTGTTCAGAATGGCCGTCAGAGCGATCTGAGAGGGAGGGAACAGCAGTCCTGCGTCCGTCATGGCTGCCTGTGTCAGAAAGTCGTCAGCGCTCTTCCTCAGCGACTCTGGGTTCTCCAGCGCGGGGTATCGTGTCTGAGGGATGAAATGCACAAAAACGTAATAAATCCTCGAGGGAGGACAAACACGTAGACCGATAGGTGACACACAGTTTTTTTTTAGCTGAGATGGACGTGAAATATAAGGTGACAGATGAAACTTTAGACATTAAACATTATTAAACTGATTGCGCTGTGTTTGTAGTCTGCACAGTGCTCTGTAAAACGCTACTCAGAGGTGTATTTATACACTTAATTATTCATGAGTGATGAATTTTATCCCTTTTTATTAACACTGGAGCCACTGTCTTGCTGTTCATGACCTTTTCATTTGATCCTGAACTGTGAAGCAGCTTGTAAAGTCTGGTTCAGTGTGAGCGCTACAGATTAATTATGGGTCATCTTTCAGGAGCTTAATAATAACGATGACTGAAATATGGTGTTTTACAGGCAAGCGTGATGAATTACTGGTGAAGGACACTTTAAATAGCCACAACAGTGCATAATGGTCATAAATGTGATGAAAAGAAGCCTGTTCCTGTCATTGTGCGTACACACAGTTTAGGTCGTGAATCTACAGTTTAACACGCCCGCCTACCTTGAGGTCGATGAGCAGGCCCTCCAGGGGTCTGTAGGGGGTGTGGACCACCAGGTGAAAGTTGAGTTGTTGGATGAGCAGCAGCTCATACTCCAGGATCTGCTCCAGAACTCTCTCCTGTCCTGCCGGGCTCTCCTGCAGAAGGTTGCCCACAAACTGGGTGCTGGACACGTTGAACTCATCCACTTTGCAGGACAGGTATGCACACGTCAGCCTGAAACAGGAAAGTGAGTCTGAAACAGGCTGCATAGGCCTTAGAGTACATTCCTTATAGATCCTTATTCCACACCACTGATAAAATGTAAAAGCACTTACAACAGTGAGTTAACGTGATGTATCTGCTCTAAATTACACTGATTCCAGCATTTACACACTTAGAAGCAAACAATTATTTATGTTTTAATACAATAACTGGATCTAGCATTAGGCCTATCACCATTACTCACGTCTTAACTGATATGTTTGCATTAAACAAGCTTTCTGATTTCTTGCCATGAACCACGCTACTCACATGATAATCCGAGGGTGGTACTCCATGATGGAGTTGTTCACGTAGAATCTTCTGAGGTACATCATGGCTGTCCCCTGCACAGGTGAGACACGCGCGGGTCAGATCTCTGCAGGTAGGCAGGCAGTAAGGTGGTGTTCTGGGAAATGCGTGCACGTACCACAACAGACTTGGGCATCGCAGGCTTGAAAGCATTGCAGAAGTCCAGCATCCTCTTCTCATAGTGTCTGAACAAAACGTCTTCCTCGCGGCGCTCCAAGAACATGGACTCCGACACTCCAGGCTGGTTCAGGCAGAGAGGCGGGAGGAGGTGAAGTGAACGGTCACACAGTGAACCCATTCTGCTTGTTCGGTCTGTTTATGACCACTTACCTTCCCACTTTCCAGTATCTTGTTCCGGAACTTCTGGTTGGCCTTGTATCTCATATGCTCGATTTCGTCTTCGCTTTTAAAAATCCAGTATTTTCTCTGTGAGCTGTTGTGGAACATGGCTGCTTCTGAAAGAAAAGGGGAGCCAAAGCTAACATTAAAGAGAGGATAAACAAGAGCAGCGACAGACAGAGAAGCTGCTGCTCACAGTGCGACAGGTTAGCGCTAGCATCAACTCACCTGTTTTATTTGGCTCTAAATACGCGACAGTCCATTCAAAAACTATTAAAGTCGACGACGACGACGATGTGGCGAAGCGGAACGAAGCTGTGCGGGAAACGGCCTCTGTGGTTCCTCGTAAACTTCAAAATTAGAAGTAGAAACAGCTGCTAGCTTAAAACTGACGCGCGTCGCCTCTCTTTGACGTCATCGATGTCCCTTTATGATGACGCGCTACTACCGTAATGCAGGAAACGGTGCGCGAAATAAATCTACGTATTAGCATAATGCTCTCTCTCTCACACACACACACACAATGAAAAAACTCAAGAATAACGTTTTCTTTTCTTTTCTTTTCTTTTCTTTTCTTTTCTTTTCTTTTCCCGTTAAATTAAGGTTGAAGCCTCGTGAATTTACAGTGGTGGACAACGTGCATTTAGATCACGTGAGATATGATTACATCAATTTTAAAAATGCAAAAGTAGCTCGTTCCAACACTTTAATACCATATGGAAATTAAAATAGAGTTAAAACGTATTTAAGTGTAATATAGGCCTACTCGTTAGGCTAAATGCAGGCTATTTATTGTCAATCTGCACCATTTCTGCAGAGCAACCCCTCTTCATGCGGGTCCCAGAGGTTGAAAAATGTAGCCAACCTGCTCTAGAAAAATAAAATAAAATAGATAAATAAATAGAGGCCTTCCTATATTCTCCCAGTTTTCATGATTCCCCCCATGTTTGAGACACACTTTCCCCACATTTCCTTGCTTTTAGCGCCTATGAAGATCTCGGACCGTTTTCAGATGGAAGAGCCGAACAGAAATTGAATCACACAGTATGTTTAGACCGAGCCACTCAACCCCCACCAGTGTTTCCGTACACCGTCATTTGCATAAACATGAGTAATTTATGAATAATAAATGCCCTTGCATTCAGCGGGAGCCGTTAATTTGCATATCACCACAGCTACAGTTTTATTTCCTTAGTGCGGTGTTATCATGAAGCCCTTCAAGCCTGCATAAACCAGAATCAAAGAAGTAATGCTTTAACAGGTATGTGCTGAGGACTGTTTTATTATCTTAATCTCTTTCTCTACAGGCGGACATGATTTGAACTTGTGTGTCTGAGCTCTGTCTGTGATAGGCTTGTAAAACGCGGTCCGCTCATTGTGCGCCGGGCTCACATCTACAGTATCCATCGCTCGGTCCTGCCCTGTGAATTGCATAAACATGAAGAGCCGATGCATTATTGATGAGACCATTGCAACGTTTACTGTATGTGCGTCCGCGTGTGCGCGCGCTCATAGGGCGTGATGCGTGCGTGCGTGCGTGCGTGACCGTGCGCATGCAGCCTCTGTGTTGTCAGTGTAAGCAAACACCTTTGCTGCTGCAGTTGCCTTTAACTCCGCAGTGTGGTGTAGAGGACTTCTGTCTGTCTTTGAGAAAATCTTTAAAGTCAGCTGTTGAGGTTTCACTTTATGTGTTTGGCACTGATGACACTCAGTCTTGTTATTTACAGAAGAAATGCATGGATGCAGCAAGTAAAACTGTGTGTGAGTGTGTGTGAGACGTGATGTAGAAGAGAAATGTAAGGTCAGGCTTGTCTGTGTGTGTGTGTGTGTGTGTCTGTGACTAAAGGCTGCACATATATAATCTGACAGGCAGGGTTTTATGGGAAATCAGACTTGGGTGATTTTTGTGGCATCACCAGATCAGCGGAATGATCTCTGAGCCTCCCTGATCAAGTTAGTTTCATCCACCCAGCATCAAGTCTGCACTCCTGTGAAGCTGCATGTTAAAATGTTCGCGGGCACGGTGGAGTTATTGCAGCTCACGGACACAGAGTCAGCTGCTGACCGATGGCTCAGACGCCGTGCGAGCATCACCTTGGCTGTACACAGCTTTGTAAACTATTCATGATGATGATAATGCTGTGAAGGAGGAGGAGGAGGAGGAGGAGGAGGAGGATAATCCCCACCGCCTGGCCCACCTCCCCACCGTCTCATCTATGAAGTTACTTTCTTGTATGGAAGGAAATCATTTGGAAATAACCTTGACAACGATGCAAATGATTTCTCTGACCAATGAGCTCGCTTAATCTCTTTTCCCCTTCTCTGATATTCCTCGTTTTTGCCGTGGCGTTCAATCCATTTCGGCTTCACACACCAACAAATGCAATTAAATCCTCATTCAAACTCCCTGTATGTGCATATTAATTATTCTGCCCTCCATCTTGCACAAACGCCATGCACCCCCCCCCCCCCCCCCCCCATTTGTGTTGCCGTAGCAACCGAGGGTGGCAGCACTGATGTCAGAGACTCCTCCAAGGACACTCATGCAGGCGCTGGGTCAGGTGACGCGCACTGCTGCTGGGCATTGACTCACACCCGAGAACAAAATGGCCGTCATCCCCCTCATACTTTTTTGCCGCATGGGAGAGTCTCCCTTTGAGCCTCAAACAAAAAGGGGAAGTGCACCTGCGCCCGCCTGATACCTTTTTGTTTTCGATGATATGTGTGATATGGATGATGTGGGATGCTCTCGGTGTGATTGGTGTGACCGAAACGCATCACGGAGCTGAGCTGTCTGAGCCCCTCAGAGATCAGCCGCCTGTCTGAAGAATTTAGAAATCTGCCCGGCTATTTAAGTGCATTCACATCTGTGTGTGCGCCTTTGTGTCTGAATGTGTCCGTACATTGGTTTCCTCAGGTTGGCATTAAGCAGCCGAGGGGTTTTTTTTTTCCCCTTTCCCCTCCCCCTCCCCTCCAGACACTCAACGCTCCCCCACCATCTCTCCCTCTTTCTGTGTGTGTGTGTCTCTAATTGAGCTTTGTGTCTACCTCCATCTCCATTCAAATCCAGAGTCATTTGCATACTGCCGCCGCGCGCCGGACAGCTCCCCAGCTGTACAGTACAGAACTAAATGAGGAACACAGACCCACTTTACGTGACGTGAATACTAAGCAGCGAGGAGAGTCATTTTCCTGTTTCCTGAAAATACAGCTACCTGAGAGATGAGGGCTGGAGAGGAAGGAGGATGGCTGTATCAAATCAGCGCATTCAGAGCGAGACAGGCATTACCAGTCTGAAAGGAGATGCTGATGTAGAGGCAGAGTTTATTATTTCTAATAAAACAAGACACTGCAGACGGCATCATAACTATAATTTGACATCAAACGGAGCCAGATATACTGGGATATATAAAGGAAGTTGGTATAGAAGCCGGTTTCACATGCATGTTAGCATCAGTGCTTTCCTGCTCCAGCTTGAACGTGACTTCAGATTTGTTGTAAATTCTGCTTTGTGTTCACACCAGAAACCTTCTGCAGGAAGAGAGAGGATTTACACGGGCCTGACATGATAATAGCTCCCGTTTTGCCCGGTTTAATTCGGACCCAGCTGCCCCTTGGCTTTCCTCTCGCTCCAGTCCTGTGGAGGCCTGATCCCGAGCTCTCCGGCACTTCACCAGAGACTCGGCATCAATATATTTTAGAGACATTTTGCTTGAGTGCGCGGAGACACGTGATTGCGTCGTATTTTTGATGCACTCCAACCACACTTAACAGAATGTGTTAAGCACACCCTTAATGGGAACCTTAAAACCCCAAGGCCAATTTTCATTTCTAGCATATTGATGGGGATTTGTGACATTTCAACTCATTTCAGGATTCAATCAAAGCCATAGCTCCAGGGAGAGCAAAAATGGCATGCTCTTTATGGCAAATCCAACTGTCCTTGGTTTGCTATATGCATACAACCTCTTCCTCCACAGTCAGACCAGTGAGAATTGAGTGAAATTTAATGAGCCATTTAACTTTACCTTGAAGACAAATGCAAACAGTGCAAAAATGTTTCCCTTTTTTTTTTTTTTTTCCCTCAGTGAGCTTCGGCGGAAATGTTTTATTTGGAAAACAAAGTAAGTCATACTCATTTGTAAAGGCCAGGATTTAAATCAGCGGGGAGTGAAAGACACACGGCGTGCTCCATCATTCTGAGCACCTTGAGTGAAATGTAGAGAAGGACAGATAGAGCGATGTTAAAGTGCAGCCATTCTGGTGAAAATCCAATCCTTCACAGTACAAAGCTCCAACAAGTCCTCCAAATGACCCTTTATATCAGCGTGTGTTGTCCTCACCTTTCCAAATAGCCAGGCCATTTGGGTGAGATGGGAGCACGTACGGTGTGCTGATAGCGTAATGTATGGCCTCTCTGCTGCCACTCCTCTCATGGAGTGTGTGTTTGTGGATCCGATCCGCATGTTGGCATTTTGTTTTTCCCTTTTAAAGATATTTAATTCATTTCTATCGTATTTACAGAATTTCTCCAAGAACAGCAAAGATAAAAGTTCGGTTTGCAGTTGAAGTGATGCCTGATATCACAGCGAATTAAAGATTTTAGTTTAAATGCTGCATTTAAAATATGAGCGTTCTTCTTTACACGTATTTATTAATTACACCAGAACTGAGACGCCCCCAAAACGTACTCCTCCTGATAGCTGCATTTTTAAATGGGTGTGTACATCACTAAAGCGATAAGTGTGTGTGTGTGTGTGTGTGTGTGTGTGTGTGTGTGTGTGAGATTTGTACATCAGTGTGAATTTGCCCACAGTGGGGGGGGGGGGGGGGGGGGTTGCATCTTAATCTAATTAAGAACGAGATGCCTGAATATAGACGAAGAATTATGAGCTTGAAAATGGGGGAGGGGAGCCGTGTTTGATCAAGTCAGGTTGCCCAGCAACCCAAGCCATTTATTTCAGACAAAAAAAAAAAAAAAAAAAAGCCCTCTAAGATTTAATAATCAGGTTGTCTGCATTAAAATGCAAAGGAGGCTGTCAGGCTGCACCTGAAGGACGGCAGAAATTAGGCAGGGTAATTTCTCGACTTACAGGTGAATTGCTGACCTTCTGCAGTGAGTGCCTGTCAAAATCAACACTCAAACACTGCAAATCAGCCAAAACGAGCTTTTAAATGTGGCTTGTAAAAACCGAGGTGAATGGAAGTGAACGGGCGTGTGCAGGCGGCGCGTCTCTCCCCTTCTGCATTTTGTTAATTGAGCAAGCTGAAGTGAGTCTAAACGCAGTCATTATGAATTAAGCACGTTCGTTTTCAATTTCCTGCTCAGGCTCGCAGCCTCGTTCGTTCCAGAAAACAAAATACAACGAGGGAAAAAATGCCAAAACACAGCTTTCCTATGTTTCTTATATAGAAATAAAATAACACATGTTGGGACATTATTCATTCCCAAAATTTTAAGTTGTAGGATTTATCTGTTTATTTGGATTTACTCTAACTATAACAGAGCTTTTATAAAAACACGTTTGACAAATATGAACCAATAGGAAGTATATTTTCTGAGGCTGTTCGCTGCTTCTCTGACTGACGTCGTGAAAGCTGGGTGTTGGCTGTCGAAGTGCTCCTGCTCATAATCGCTGGCACCCTCCTCTCCTTTGTTTTCCTAATTGCTGCCATCCCTTTTGTTAGAGAGCATTCTTATAAGTGCATCCATCCCTGCTGGAGAGCGCTGAAGGCTTCCTGCGGACTTCCTGTGGACTTCAACAAAAAGCCCTGTCAGGTGGATCAGCCATTAGTCACCAGTCTACAAATCTGATGTTTAAAGCACGTGCATATTTCCAAAGCACCCCGCCTGCTGCACAAATTGCAGCCGTTTTATCCTGGAACTGTCACACATGTTGAACTTTTCACGGAAAACATGTTGATACAAAATGTTGATTTGAGCCTTTGTTCAATTCATAGAAAAGGTCTCGATGAAAACATTTAATTATAAAGAGTGTTTGCTGTTTGTAATTTATTCCTTTAAATCTTTTTTTTTTTTTTTTCCCAAACAGAGTCTCTGTGGTTGTGACTCTTAATTCATGTTCAGCCATTTTTTGTGCTATAAAATAGCATCTGTAGATATTCTGAAAATTATGCAAAATTCTATGTTAATTTAAAGATGATAATAATAAGAAGAAGAATGCTAAATAATTTTTCCTTATCTTTCGCTCTTGTCTTTATCTGAAGAGGTTAAATCTGTGTTGGAGCTGCTGTTTTTTGCAGCTTCAGTCTAATCTGTAATAGATTTTGCTACAATGACCTGATTAAATAATGCCCTCTTGTGGTCTTTGTGTGAGGAATATTAAGCGGAAGCAATATATAATTAATATAATGATAATAGTTCAAATACATTTGTCCCCTGTTTTTTTTTTTTTTTAATTTTTTATTTTAGTTAGCCTCCAAATATGCTAAAATACTTCCACCACAATCTGAATTATATGAACACTTTTATTCCTTCTTTTTATTTTATTTCTTGAGAATCTTGAGAGGTGCATGAAAGCGAAACACACACACTCACACACACACACACACACACAGTTGAGCAGATGATGGGAATTACTCCTTCTTTTCACTAGATGGGGTAAGAGCATCATTTAAAAGGCTTTGACAGTGAGCACAGGTGGCCCCGCTGCACCTTTGCAAACAGCACTTTCTTGATAAATCTGTGCTTTAATTCTTGAGATTCTCTAGAAATCCGGGTTCTTGGTGCGCTCTGAACTTACACCACCTGAGCGAGGTCGTGCACGTGTTGAACCTCGGAAAGGGGTGTTTGAATTTTGGACATTTTTTAAACCCTGAAATTCATTTATGTGTGTGGCGGAGGAGCTTACTCAGCTGTCTGAATGCAAAGAAAAATCTAAATGAGCAAAAAATGCACATGGTGCCGTATGATGTGTGTGTGTATGAGTGTGTGTTATGTCGCGTTTGTGTGTAGAGTACCGCAGTGTGAGAAGGCCTGTTGGGGGTATTTGTATGTAAGCAGTGTTTATATTCAACAAAATATCTTCCTGAAAAACACATTTCAGCATCCGCGGTACAACGTTTCTGAATCCTCGTTTCGTTCTTCATCAAATATATTCAGACTGTCAAAACTGTCTGTGATGCCTCCACTTCTTCCTCTCCGGCCTTCTCATTTCCCAGCACCCCACCCTGCTTCACACTCTCGTTTCAGGGTAGCATATCATTAGCTCATGGTTGTGTTATGGCCCGCTGTTGTTGGTCCCGTCCCCGCTCCTCAGTGTGTCTCAATTGGCATGGGAAAGAGAAGGGGAGAGCTTAACCGCCAGAACTGTGAGGCTCTGTGGAGATGACAAGTAGCTCCTTGATTAACCCATAGGCTGGTTGAGCGGACACACTGTGTTCTTTATTCATTTCCCTTGTCCTTTTCTTTCAGAAAGAGACCCAATAGGGCCCAGCAGGTGAATGTAAAGAAACGCGAGAGGACTCCCCTCCGATCGGCCTTTTCAGACCCAGACAATGGGCCGGCCCACCTCTTGTACAGCTGCATTAAAACCCTGATTAAAGTTCTTCCTGTTAGCGATTGATTGAGGATGCAAAGCTAAAACCAACAAAACCCCACGCTGCTGAGGCCTGATAATGACCGGGCCCCACCTACAAAGCACAGGCTTCAAATGATTAGTGGGGTTTTGTTTTCTTAGTAGGTGTGTGTGAGTGTGTGTGTGTGTGTGTGTGAGAGAGAGAGTGTGTGTGTGTTAGAGAAAGAGAGAGAAGTGAGGGAGGAGAGCTTGTCTAATCATACCAGGAGGTCTTCAGACAGATAGCTCTAATTAATCAATGAGCTCGCTGAAAAAACAACAAAACACCGAAAAATACCTTCTTTTCTTTCTTTCTTTTTCTTTCTTTCTTTCTTTTTTCTTTCTTTCAGCGTCTATGTGCGTCTGTTTATTTGTGTAAGTGCATGTTTGCGTGTTTTAAAATGGAATAAACACAAATATTGGATAATACATTCGCCGCTTGAATCAAATCATTTGGGAATAATCGGATAAAAACAACGAATAAATCAAGAGGAAAAAAATAAGAAACAAATGGATGAGGGGAAAATTGACATGCATGTTCGCGATTGAACATACAAAATGAATTGAAGAGGCAGAAGCGTTGCACTGTACTCGGCTGGTAAAAGAATAAAAACGGTCTCCCACAAACGCTTAAGGTCCGTTAAAACTTTCACATGCTTATCATAATCATGCTTTGAAGTGTGGCTTCTTAAACACTCTTGTCATTGTTATGTAAACAGCCTTTTTTGCATGTTAATCCTTTTATGAGAGAACGTTAGGGAGACGCATGACGACATGGGAAATGATTTGTAGAGAAGACGCCGAGAAGACTTTAACAATACGTGTGTGTGTGTGTGTGTGTGTGTGTGTGTGTGTGTGTGTGTGTGTCTAGAGAGAGAGAGAGAGAGAGAGAGGTTCTTCAAGAGTCCATAAATATTGCATTTCTTTGTTTGACGGATGTGTGACACATTTTCATGTTTCCTCAACAAATTCCACTGTCATATTTTCCCTTTTGTCAGTCATCTTCCAAACAGCAGATCCTGACAATTATCCTGGAGAAACTCCTGATCAAAACCGTCTTATTCCGTCTGCTGCTCAGCTCATCACACACTCTGATTCTGCATCACTCTCTTCCTCCTCTCGCGCAGTCTTTATTGGATTCCCGCTCTCTATATTGCACCACTCATCAGTTCAAATGCAAAAATTACATTTACAAAGTGTTTGTGTCATCTGCATTTCGTACATTTCGTAATGCCTGTTTGTTGATGCACAGCACAGTTATTACAGTGTTGCTGCGGCGTGATTGTCGTCAGGCTTCTCTCTCTTGTACTGTAACGAAGCAGCTAATTCACAGTTTCAACAGAGGAGGGCATTGTGCGTTTGGCTTAATGTGGGCCGCTCTTAATGGTGGACTTATCAGCAGAACAATGGCTCGGAAAAGTCTTCAAAATAAAATAATCGTTCGCCGGGTTTTCCTTTTTCAAGAGGAGCCGGTGTGAATTTGATATTGAAGAATTATATTTTTGCCTGTAGTTAAATAGAAGCAACTTAATATCAAATCACAAACTTCATTAATATTTCAATTCATGACTGATTTTCAGAAAATTTGGGATTTTAAGCTGCGGAATTTATTACAAAAAAATGACAAATTCACACACTGGAAAGTAGAAGAAAAAACGTTTTTATCCCGACAAAGTGTTTGAATAGCAGGAGTGAAAACTACAGACAGGTAGAGGGAGGCGCTGAGGAGGCCCTCAGGCTGCAGTGAGGGTCTCGGGCAGATTGGCTGTGGGGCTCCACAATGATCCTCACATCCCACACATTTATCAGAATAGGGTTAGCGTACCACACTGTGCCTACACTTACACCGTGCCCTCACGCAAACACACACACACGTTTAGACGCCCGCCTACACCCACTGTAAGCCTTATAGCCTTTTTAACGTCTCCTCTGCGCACCTCTTCCTCCCACTCTACTGTTAATAGCCTCAGACAATCAGACTACCTGACTCCACCTCGCGGCGTGTGCATGAGTCAGAACGACCTCCAGTCTCAGTTATTTTCAAGAGCATAATTGTTCCATGTGTATGGTGTGCATCAATTGCCACCGCAGAATCAAGAAATGGTGCAGGAGAAAGACATTAGTGAAATATTATTAAAACGTCTAAGACCTGAAATCATTAGAGATTCTCCAATATGGCGAGAAAGCACACGGTGCAATATGTTTGTAAATACAGTTCTGGGCGTTTTGCTTTTATTCAAGCTGAAGCCTCGCAGCTCAGCCTAAGCCCTGTGATTTTTTTTTTTTATTTCATATATGGTCAGGGAGTCTTATTTAGTCTTACATGAGACAAGTGTGGCCTCAGGCGCATGAAAAGAGAAAATTCAACTTTTGACAGAGAGTCAATCTCTCTTTCATTTGCACCTTGTACGTCTCTTTGCTCTTTGGAACATTTATGTATGCTTATAGAAATGGACGTTAACCGTACCTGGCAGGCAGAGAGTGGGATAAGAGCGGGGGTCTGTTGATAAATCCGGCGTGGCTCGTAGTCAGACTCTAACAATGTCTACGCCAAGCCCTCGGAGTGAAAAGCTATGAAATAGTGTTTCTGTGTACCGCTGCTGGTCTGCATTCACCCTGCTGATTTGGTGCCGATAGGACATCGTGCTGCTCTCTGAACACAAGCCTGCTTTTCATGTGTAGCAGGTCAGAAATGAATGACCACAAGAATCACCAAGTGCACATGAGTGACACATGGATGGAAACTGTCAATTTTGATAAAAACCCATTTGTATTGCCCACAAAGACGCTCTAAGTTTTAGATTTGGCATTTTTGACCTTTTGGAGAAAAGATAAATCTGTTGTTTAACGTTTATTTTAGAAGACTAAGAATTTACGACATTGTTCTGATTTCTGTGTTTTCTGGAATAAATCACTGTGGAATCGAGATTGTGGGAAAACACTGGGTGTATTTTCATGCCCTACAATAACCACGAAGACTGGCAGTCTCGACACAACCCCTATCCTCAGCTCCAACCCCCCAACCTCGTCTGTGCCCCCACCAACCCACCCTCGACTAACCGTGGTCCTCGGCGGTGCAAACAGCAGCACGTTGTCACACACTCGACCCTCTGTGTCAGCAGTGGGTCACGGGGGGCCGCCGACGGGCTGTGTGTACCATCAAGCACACATGTCAGTGTGAAGGACTGCCAGATTGTCAGTAACTCTTCTCATCCAACCCTAAAATATTGCATAGTCCAACACCTCCCTCACACACACACTCACTGGCTCAATATCCTGATCTGTCTGACCCCGGTGGATGTGGATCAGTGCAGAGGCACTGACAACTCAGGCTCTGGCATGCCAACAAGTCTGGTGTCGATGAAGTGATGCTTTGAATTAAAAGTACGTTTGACGCTTAAGAGGAGCTAACCTGATTTGACTGGCTAACGTGATTTGAGTGGGCTCAGACAGAGATAGAGTGCTGCAGCGTGTGGAGAGAAATGGATCTCTGCCAGCCGGATCTGCTTATTCAGTCGATAATGGAAGCAAATGCAGCCAAATGAACGCTGAGGTTCAGCACGGAGCTAATCTGAAATGTTAACAGTTGCCCTTGCATTGATGCTATTCTAGATTTTATCTCTATGGTTATCTAATAGCCTCTGTTAAATGCTCTTCAGCATCACAAGTTTTTTTTTTATTTTTTTTTTATTGGCATTCAGCAAAGTTAAGAAATCAAATGTAATCCGAATGCAATTATGTGCAAGTGTTAGTGGTTTAATGGTTTGTATTTTGAACGTCGGTGTTCATCTCTGTGACCATATGTGTTTAGCACTGGATATTTTCACTCTTAAAATACTTTTTCTTGCCCGTACTGTGGCTAATTTTGTTGTGAGAAACGCTTTTGATGAGAGAGGCCGAGCTTCTGGGGTGTTTTCAGAGGTGAGACAGTGTCAGAAATGGTGAGATGCAAAGTGCAGACGCGTTGATTGGGGAGAGGCGTGTGCATCTGGAGATCTTAGAGAATAAGATTTGACTACCAGGATGTGTATGAAGCAGCAGCAGCCTGTGTGTTTCTCTTACCTACACTTTCTCTGTGGCATCACTGTTTGTGTAGGAAAAAGCAGAGTCTTTTGCTTTGTATGTAAAGAAGCTGAGGTGCATTGCCCCCCCCCCCCCCCCCCGCCTCTGCATCCTCAAAGAGCATTAATCATTGGTTCTCAAAGACACAGTCTCTGAGGAGCAGTCACTCACCCCACGATGACGAGACACACATGAAAGCTAGCAAAGGGGGGTTCAAGATAAGGTACAGCGAACCATCCTGCAGGGAGAAGAGGGAGAGGATTTCCCCTCTCATTAAAGATCAACTGCTCCGCTCTCGCCTAACGAGAACTCCCTCTTGAAAGCAAACAAACAAACATGCAATCACTTGGAGGGAGCCATAAAGCAGAGGAGAAGCTTTCCACAATAGATGATTGCATATTGTCAACTGTGTACCTCCAATAAACTCCACCGCCGTCACGCTTGTCAGCATAAGTTGCGGATGGGTGCTATCTGTGCGAGGTCACAGGTCACAGGTGGTCTCAGGGGGCAAGCAGACCAAAGCCGAGCCTTCTTCTGCTCCTCTCAGAAATGCCTCCATGATCTCCAAGCGTGAGCCCTTGCTCCTGAAGACCATCCCCTGCTGTGCCTCTAATCCTTCCTGAAAGAACCAGGAAGATGGCTTCTCTGCTCCTTCTCTGGCCTTTGGGTCCTCCAACACCTCCCAGTATATGAGGGGATTAGCGAAGCAGGCCTCGAGCACCCCTGCTGTTTCAGTGTGGAGCTGACCCCGCAACCTTGTGGCCAGGTGGAGCTCTGTGATGGGTGGATATCAAGGACTGAATTAGCTTCCCTCTTCCTCTCTAAATGAGGTGTCCTGACGGGCGCCAGGTAAGACAGGTCACGAGGGGTCGGCAGACCCCTGCGGTCTGACACAAAAAGAGGCAGAGGATCACCTGCCGCTTGCCAGATCAAATGAGGGTTTAAATAGGGGGCTCCTCTCTTGTCAAATCTCTCCATGAATACTCAGGAAGGCCAGAGACTACTGTACAGCCTCCCCCAGTCTTGGCCTCCTGTAGACCTGAGACCCTGTTGACTGCTAACACCCCTGTACTTCAGCCCAGGTCCCCTCGCAGTAGCCATCAAGCTCTTAATTCCTACTCTCAGCCCATCACTAAGTACTGTGTGCATAATGGACCTATAATCAACCCCTGGCCAATGGAGCCTTTTCTCTCAGCGTGTCTGCACTCATGTTGAGCTCGCATGTCGAGTTGCAATGAAATGCTAATTAGACTTCATATCTACAGGGCTAATCTGTCTGTTCATATTCAGGTGCTTTTAATCCACTCCATAGCCGAGCAACTTGCTAATTTGCAGGTAGTATTACCATAGTGGTCAAGGGACAAGGGTAAAATTATCTTATGAATTATTATGATGTAGACATGTTTGAAGGAAGCTGCTCAGATATAACACGGCGCAGTAATTTCTACGTGTATGTACAACGTGTTCTGTGGCCGTAAGGTTGATGGTCAGATCCTGTTCTCTCTGCCAAATAACCTCATCAAACTGCACCGCATGACAGGGTAAGTGAGGGGTGTGGCGATCTAGGTGCCCAACACAATGCCCCTTGTCAGTCAGCCTCATTCCTGGGGGGTGAAGAGGGGCGAGGGAGGGTGCAACGGAGGCAGCCACAGGCCATTGGGTCTCTGCGATAGGCCTTAATCCACCAGCTAATAAGTTCAGAGAGGGGCCATATGCTGCGGTGCAATGTGTGGGGAGGGGAGTGTTGCCTCATGTTACTTACACCAGGCCGGCGCTTTCTCAGGTACCGCCCTCCCACGGTCTGTTCCTTTGTACTGGGGGATCAGCCCTCTCCACGCTGTGAATGGCCCGAATTGATTAAACCCCACCGTATAATTGTCAGCAAATCCCAGCGAATCATTTCCCATCCATTTGAAAAGTACAATGTGCGTTTCTCTTTTTCTCCTCGCCTCCTTTCTTCCTCACCATCCCCACCCCTCAATGTCCTTCCCCTCCTGTTTTCTTCTTCTTCTTTTTTTTTTTTTGAGGTCTCAGGTTTGTCCCTGCATGCCGCTCTCCCCTGCATGAGAGAGAGAGAGAGAGAGCAGAGGCAGGAGGAGGAAGAGGATAAGAGGAGGCAGGGGTGAGGAGGCGTAGGGTATGCTTGGCTGGACAGTTGGCCGTAGATGAAAGTGGGCAAAGGGGAGACGTGTTTTAATCTGTGGGCCAGGCCAGCTGATCTGAGCTGGTACCTGCCTGGGCACAGCCTGGGCCGAGTCTGCTCGCAGCATCAGGCCAACGCCAGGCAGTCCAGGTCTGAAGGAGCCAGAACTGGAACAGGCGTCGCTGTAGTAAATATCACATTTTTTTTTTTTTTTTTTTTAAATTTCTGTGGTATTTTTCCAGTCTGTCCTCCCAAGAAAAACAAGAAAAACAGTTCAGCGAGTGCCTTAAAAATTCCATTTGTTTACATTCAAGTGACAAAGCCCTCCAACCTCCGACATTATTGTAGAGGGACACAGTCCACATAGGGAAGACGTCAGGATGGATGGAGGAGTAAAGAAAACATCAGAGACCACTGATCGAGGTTATTTTTCTAACCATGATAACAAAAGTCTCCTAACCTCTCCAGAGTGGTCATTTTAACTCAAATCTTGATGCTTCTCTAACCTTAACTTGGACCCAAACAGTGATCTTTCCGTAAACATTACCAAACCATTTTTGTGCCTTAAACCAACCAAACCTCCACCATAGTGTTCTTACATCATAGAAAGGATTTGTAAAGGTTTTGGAAGACATAAACAAAAGATGTTCCTGCCGGTTAGGGCGTCAGCTCGGAAAATGTGTTGTCCCTCAAACTGGATAAAAAACCCACCGACACCCACTAAAACCTGGCTTTTGTCTTCAGTGGGAAAGGGTACAATCATCATTCATTCCCAGTAGTCCCAGCTATTTATCGGCTCCATCTCCAATCAGCAGCGATAGAAACACGAAGCCGAGTGGACAGGAAAATTGTTTGTCCCTTATCCGGTGCCACGATGATGTTCCTTAAAGTAAATATTGCCTTATATGATACAGAACTGTCAACTTCCATTTCCATCTGAACATCACGATCTTATGAAAGATAGAAAGAAGTAACCACCATTATGTCTACTGAGGTAAACTCATCTACCACATATTTTTAGTGGGTTTACCTGCATTTAAAAAAAACCTGCATATCTGTGCTAATTTGCTGTAAAAGTGGTGTAAATGTTGCTCTAGAGGGCAGTTACAAAAACATATTTTCTCATTTAATTTGGAGCTTTCATTTCATTTAATTTGCAGGTTTTGCTCGTGTGCGCTTTGACTCCTCAATTTAAAGTTGCCTTTTATGCAAACATGTCTTTTAGCATCCCAAACCAAAATATCCACTTTATATGCTGTTATGATATTACAAACCTATTTACACATACTTATTTACACTAGGATAGCAGAATTACTTTCAGTAAAACTGACCAGAAATCAATCAGCCCCTCTGACATTATGAGTACACATGTTCAACACCCCTTCATTGATCTGAGAGGTCCCTAGACAGAGGGTCAAGACTCTCTGACCTCAGTCATTTAACCTTTGACCTTAGCTTCTGGATGAAAGCATGTCCCAGTCAGAGGATTCATTTTATTTCATGAGGCCTGTGCTTTCAAAACACACACATTTTACTCTAAATGAGTCATAGTAGTAGTAATAGAAGCTTGCACTGACAGATTTTACAACATTTTTTACTCCAAATCCTAATATAATAATCTGGACAAAAAATAGTACCAGATGTTTTATTTGTTTAATATATGCAAAATGTACTATTGCCTCAAATGTTACTATTGTTCAAGCAGAGTACTTGTGGCTACGTTTGCTGAAATAATCTTAACTCAAGGTCCACTTACAAGCCCTTTCTGGTGTTATTAACCACATCTCATGGTCTTCATCAGTGGATGGAGTTCGCTCAGCTGTCTGGAAAAAGCTAAGAAGCCTTGAATTAAGACAGTTTTGTAAAATGTCTTTCTGTGGTCAATAATGGATTTTGCATGCGTGTGGCTGTTTGATGGCTCGATTAGTTTAAAGGCCCAAAGTTCAGTTAAAAAAGGTGCTCATGTGCCGTTAGTCGAGTGTCATACAGAGCAAAATGTCACCCGTCATAATGCATTGCTCTGTATCTCACATTGCTTTCGATCTACATCCGTCGGAGATCCTCTTCACACGTGGGGTCATATACATACAAGCAGGCCCTGTCAGGAATCTCGTAACCTGACATTGATCTTCAACTTTGACGCTCGGCTTTCATTACTGGCTGAAGGGCGTTGTTTGTGAGAGTGATCTTCATGTAAAGTGCTCATAAACGATCACGGGCCATGCAGGCAGATTTATGATCATGGGAGTTACAAGGAGACGTGGGACAATGCAGCATCTCATCTATACTCATATAAATAGCAGAGTCGTGTAAGTTTGGGGTTTGTAAGCGGTCATGGTGGTGGTGATGATGGTGATGATGAGGAGGAGGAGAAGATGGAGAGACACGTGGAGGCCGGGATGAGAAGTGCAGCGAGTGAGCTGTTATGCTAGAAGTTGCGGTTTATAATGCTTCTGGACAAATAATAGAGCCCAACTGACTCTGCGTTAATTCATATGAAAGCTGCCGTGCAAATGCTCATATGGATACAAAACACATATTACCATGCTAATTCTGGATGTAGCTCGTGGTCAGGAAACGCTGCACCTCTGGCCCCTTATTTCCATGCAGAATAGTTAACCTTGAGATCAACACTGGAAAATGCAATCCTCAAAGACTGTTCCTCTAAAGACCCCATCTAGAGTTAATTATCATTTCCCACTCTTCTGCATTGTTAATGACTTCCTGCGCATATCCCCCCCCCCCCCCCCCCCCCCCCCCTTTTCACACTAAAGTGCTTTCTATCGCGGTGCTTTATCTAGGCAGGTGCTGGACTGGGAATTCAGACTACAATGTGGTCTTCTTCCTCTGCATTGAAACTCCATGTATTTGCCTATTCTGTAACATCACAGTATATCAAGGTCAATGCTAATTCCTGCTGACATTGATGATGGACACGTGCAACTGGTGCACCGCCTTAACGCATGTGAATGCATTTATGGCTACAGCCTTCAGATTATTTGCTATCACTGCTTGTTTGCTGAGTTTTTAGCTTATTGATCATAACTTTGCTGCAAGTTTAGCAGCTCGCAAAGTCAAGGGTCATTAATCCTTCACTTGTCCTGCCCAAGTCCTTAATGATGTCCACTAACTAGCGCAGGAGTCCATCAGCAAGAGTCTCCTGGGAGTGAGGTCGTGGTGTTTGGTTGGTGAACTCTGACCTCTAGGAACCACAGTGGTCTGACCCACACATGTGGTCTTGTACCAATGAGGTCATCAATGGGACCTTGTCAAGGGCCTTTAGCAAACAGATTAGGCCCATTGTTGGTAAATAGGATGACCAGCTGCCTCACCGCCCGTCACCATATGACCCGTGAAGAAGGACACTGACACAAGTCCCAGTTTATTGGGAGCACAAGTGGTTGTCCAAGTCATGAAAAGGAATCATGTCGTAAGATATGTGTATTTTTTGTGATATAATACACTTTTTCACAAATAGTGGACATAACACCTTGTTGTTAAGAAAAAGCAGATGAGCATAAATCTTAATTTACCATTTTTTAAAGGCCAAATATAAATTAAAATTCTAGTATCCTACAATGTAAGCGATGTGTAATATGTTACACAAACCAAAGAAAATTGCCCCTCAAAAAAATCTAATAGTATTTGCTCTGTAGCATAATGAACCAAAACATGACCAATCACACACACACACGCACGCACGCACACACACACCCAAAAAAAAGTCATAGCCGAGGAGTATTGGGTTAAGTCGAGTGTTGCTTAGTGCCAATCATTCCCTCGTTAACCCCCTGCTCAGCAACAAATTGCCCCCCTGCCATTGCTCCGTGTCTGTGTCCACCCGGGGATGCGACCACCCCCACCCCCGACCCCTTGGACGGCGCGGCGTGGCTGACCATATCCTCATTTGACCTGCATCTCCCATATGGAGAGAGGCAGTGGACGGATTGAGAGGAGACACTGCTGGAAGGTCAGAGGTTAAATGACCAGGACTGTTTACAAGGCGATGGGGAGTTCAAACAGCAGACGCTCGTCCAGTCTTTGTCCTCAGCCTGTTAATGACTCCATTAAAGACAAGCAAGTACTTGAACCATCATCTGTCGATTCAGATTCATTTAAAGAATAATCTAGAATAATTGATCCAAATGATGAAGTTTATCGGTAGAGTTTTTCAGCATGGAAATATGTAGAAATGCAGGAAAACAAAATCAGTAAGTTCTTCAGTCTACTGAATAAGCAGCTCTCAGTCCAAACCTAAAGCTTTCACACCTTAGCCTCTATACATCTTCTCACATGGGTTATGAATCTGATTAACGCAGGGTTTGCTTTTGTTCGGACACCCTGTGTTTACATAAAGAGGCCCAGTGGGACCAGCCCTGGAGGTCAGGGGGTCGAACCTCGGTTGTCAGAGAGCCTTGTGACATTTCTTTCCCACGTTTCCCGGCTCCCATTGTCCACGGCGAGGAGCCCCCGTTAACGTTTGGCCCTGGGAGGTAGTGTGGCGTGAGAGGGAGGCCTAAGGGTATTGGACCCTCAGCGGGTCCCTGGGAAACGGGCGTAACCAGGCGGGGCTGAGGCGAGCAGGGACAGCATGGGGTCATTTTCCGGCTTGCTGCCCCTCTAAAGGGCTTTGGAGCACAGTATTGGCCCCTGGAGGAGTGCTGGTGTGGAAGACGGTACAAAGGGCTTTGTCTGAGTGTGCGTGTGTGTGTGTGTGTGTGTGTGTGTGTGTGAGAGAGAGAGAGAGAGAGATGTGTGACTGACTACACACCTCAGCAGGTTTGTGTGAGTATCAAAATGATTATTTCACATGTTAATATCTATAAGCTATAAATTCTGATCTCCAGTTTTAATAACAACTAATTTTTGAGTATGGATGAAGACGAGCCGTTCTCAGTCCCAGCTCATCACATACGGGTGCTTGGTCAGGACCCCTAGACGTCAGTTTTTAAGGCACTGGATACTCCTTTCGCCTCATTTTTCACATCTACAGAGAGCCTGTTCTCACTCCCAATGCATCAAATGACGTAGTTCAAAGAGAAAAGTCCACTGATGGAGGAGGCTGGGCTGATTGGATCAATCAAGCAGCGGATGTCCACCCAGGTGACCGGGCTTTGTGTCCCGTGTCAAACCAAAAGTGAAGGTTGATTTCTTTTGCCAATAAAGTAACGTAACCTACGTAACTTAAGCTATGTAACGTACATAACTAATGCACCTATTTCAAGCCAAACCACGATCATTTTTTAAACCTACCAAAGTGCAGCTGTTTCACAAAGTTAACCGCATGTTTCTTATTGTTCTCAGTGAGCTTTATTGTCTCATCAGACGTTGCATATTTGTTATTGCTAACTTTACCGTAGAGCCCTGCATGTTGAAAACTGACGCCAAGTGGGTACCCAGTGCCTAAAAACGTGACGTCATCCCTATCTGACGAGCTCGGGGTGAGAAAGAAGTTCAGTGATATCACGGTGATTTTAGCAGGGCGAGAGCAGAAACCCACCAAGGTGTGTGATCACAAAATATGGGGTGATGATTCAGTAATGGTGGCAGCTGCTGTTGACGAGGAGCCAAGATCGTCTCGTAGCTTCTGATTAGTTCTAAATTAATGGCAACGCAATGTAAGTAGTGCAAAAAAGTTGAAATCAAATATCTTGAATAATAAATGTGATTAATATTCTGTACGTGAAAACTAATTTCAGAGGTCACAGGATAAACTATTTGCAGTGTGACACAGAATTACAGTATTATAAATGGTAATTTCTTTAATAAAACATGATTTATTAACTGATTTAATCACTGTAGTCGGACTGTTGGAGAGTGATCGTAGGTGTTTCTGTCATTCAGATAAGAAAACGGGAACATTTCATTTTGAATTGCAAATACTCTTTTATCTGTTAGGAATATCTTTAAAATTCTGCTTTGTTTTACTTAAAAATAGTAATTATGCCATATGTTTATTTATATCACAGCATGATCCTGCAATATTAACACACAAATTCCTTCTTCCTTACACCTTTCCTCACTAAGTAGACGTGCATTTACATTTTTCTCTTGTAGTCCTCGGATGTCATTTGAAGCTAACACACCGAGCTATTGAATAATAAATAGACATCAGCAAAATGAATAAATAAAACATATCACCCTGCCATTATCACCTTTTTCTCTGTCTACATGCCAGAAAAAATATAACCGACGTTCCTCCTTATAATAAGGTCATCCTTTTTTAATGTTAGCCCACGCGTATCTTCAGCGTCTCTGACAGCTTTTCAGGAGTCTGGTTTTGCAGTGGACTCGACGTGTACAGTAATGTGTGACCAGGGCTTTGTTGATCTGAGAGGGGCGCGCTCGCTAGCTTTGAGAGATGATGGTAGAAAAAGACCCCCTCCACCCCAACGCACCGCCACTGCTCCCGTGGAGAGCAAAGCAGCAGAGGATCTTGGGGGAGAAACGTTCTCTGGCGTTCAGCGCATGCAGAGGGTCCATGATATTTCTCTGTTAGTGCAGCTTGCATGTGTGGTGACGAATGGCAGCCATTTTGTTTCATGCATTAAAGCGTCACCGTGTCCCTTTCATGTCTGGAAATTATTTAAGGTCACCCTTGGGGATGGATAAAAACTAAATCCACACACCAGGACTTGGATTTGTTCTCTTTTCTTTAATTATTTCACGTTTTCCTGTTAAACGTCATTCATTAATTGCATTTAATTCACTTTTTTTTTCCCTCTCCCCCTCGCAAAGCTACGGGTAATGACAAAGCTACAATCTGCTCAAGGTTGAGGGAAAGAAGAAGAAAAAGGAAAACACTGGCAGAGATGGAAATTTTTACACATGGAAAAAATGGAGAAGCACGCTTTGTTTGTCTCCAATAGACCATGCTAGCTCCTGAGTGCTATATATAAAAGTTTCAATAAAATGTCTATTCATCCCAGGCCTGAACGTATTACCAGTAGCATATCAGCCACAAGAACTAGCCTGATAGAATCTCTCCACTCTTCCAAATCGCAGACAAAACATTGCAATCTAGTGGCTGATTGCAGCTATTTTCTTGCTTCTCTCCTTAGCAGAATTGTTTCCTGGCCCTTACGAATTGAGTTTATCAGGTGTTGAACAATGGGATAGGGATGGTTTATCAGGTGTTAAACAACAGAATAGAATATTGTGCAAAAGGTCACAACTTTTTACAAAACTCAAAACCAAACTTTGTTTCAATTTCATTGCGGGAAGAGGGCACAAAACCTTTCCATGTGAAAAAAGAAAAAGAAATCCTGGGTGCTTTGAATGTACTACAGCATTTCCACACATCTCTCATCCAACACCTGACACGTGGGAGGGTGCCATTTTATTTTCAGATGTATTTATTCATGGATCTGACATTTTAAACAACCTCTGTGTGCCTGCAGAGTTACAAAGCAAGCTAATTTTCTATCATATTCCATAGGTTTAAGGCTCTATCACAGTCCATAGACTGTTAAATCTGAGGACTATTCACTCGCTGTCTTTCTCTCCTCGCCTCCTGCACTCCCAAAGCCTGAACCTGAACTTGGGAGTGCAGGCATAGATTTATATGCATGCCCCTCCTTTGATGACAGGGTAAATATTCACACAGACAGCCAAGGTGCCCCCGTCATTACCCATGTGCTGTGTGTTTGCCCACCAGTTAAATTCTTAGGGGGATTGTTTGGTGAGATGAATGGGGCCAAAGTGCTGAAGGACGTATCGGAGTTCAGCAAACAAAACCTCCCCAGATTGGCTCGGCAACAGCTCGGTCCAGTGGGCAAAGTTAGTGACGAGGAGGTGGGAGGGGGGGGGGGGAGCCGTTGTAGGGTTTTGCCTGTCAATTAAGGCGGCTGTGAATGGCTGGGCGGTGGAGAATGCTAGCCATCTCTCTGGTCCTGTTGGATCTGTGGAGATAGCTGAGGTGCCGTTCACCTCAAATAGGAAAAACCCTGTCAATATTCAACTATTTAATAACCCTGAATGTGCTGCTCACGGTGCCTTTTGAAGACTGTGGGGTCTGCATTTCCCTTTGATGTACTTTCATTGTCAGACTCTCTATCTGAAATCTTCGAAGATGGAATTGGTGACATTTTCTCTTTTTTCATTCATTCAATCCAACCTCAAAGGTTTCCAGCAGTATTTCTCTCGTCCAAGATGCTTTGTTGTATTGGGGGGGGGGGGGGGGGGGGGGGCTGGAGGGGGGGGCATTCAAGTTGGCTGTAGTTCCCCACTAGGATTTCTATTACTGGGTAATGGAACACCAGGAGATTTAGGCAAGGATGTTACTGACAAAATATACCAAAATATTGCCTACTAAAGCATAGACCTTGGTGTCTAGATTGCTCCAATTTAGTTCCTTTTTCCAAAGTCAGAAATACAAAGACACACTGAAGCACATTTACTGGCATGAACGTTATTTCTCAAACACACACACATGCCGACAAAGCTCAGTATTTATAGATGCCTTGTGTATTCAACTGCGTTAAAACATGCTAGCCCATGCCAGCACTACCTCCTCACTAACATAGTTTAAATTACACATTTTGTGCCTCCACGGAACAGAAAAACGGACGTATAGGTCGTTTGTGTTAGGCGGCGACCTCTAGTGGCCTTTGCAGTTGTGACAGGAGCAAAGGAGGAAGTCAGGTGAGGTAGTATAAAGAGAAAGAAAGTCTGCATATGGAGGAGGTGGGCTGAATGGATAGGCCAAACAAACACGGATCGTGTCCCTGTGAAACCGACAGTCAACGTTGACTTTTTCATTTTCTATTTAAAATTTAACACAATGTGCTTCATTTTCGTAACGGTTCACTTTTAACCACAATCTTTTTCTACTTTTTAATCAAGTAAAACCTTCCACTAGAAGGTCAAAGGACCAAATGCATAGTTGTTATGTTTCACTTGAACTAACAGCTAAGGAAAAAAAAAAGTGTCCAGAACTAACAAAAAAGGAAGTTGTACTCAAATCACATACATCAGTGCTCCCCTCCCTTTTTTTCAAACGGGTATGTTCCTTGTTGGGGACGCGATAGAGTTTATACTACAAAAGATATCTGGTCACGTGTGTCCCAGACCACCTTGGGTCACAGATGTCTTGGTGGTCGTTTATTCTGTTTCATGCTGTCCACTTGTGATCAGATCACAAAAACACATGTTAATGCCAGGTGTAATCAGGTTAGAAGAGGTTTTGTTACTTAAACCTAAGCAAACTGTGACCGTTTCACGTCAACCACAGGATGAGGAAGGTCCGGTGTGACAAACGTCTGGTGTGTCAGAAGTCCAGTGTGTCTGTTACTGTTACTCTCCAATGTTACTGATGAGACAACTGTTTGTGATGTCCTAAATAATGAAGCCTATTAGGTGGTCTAGACTTTGTAAGCTAGTACAACTCATTGTCATTACCAGATGCAAGCGTTTTTTCACATCCCTCGGTGTCTCGTCTCACATTTGCTCTAAGTTCAGTTAATTTACGTGCGAAAGTTAAAATAATTCAACGTAGACTTTTACTCTAAATGCTGCCACTCAAGGCCGTCGCCTTGAGCTGTTTGCTAGCTAACACATGCAATGTATGCGAGCTAGCTAACGATCTGACAGGAACATTGCGACATGACAACAATTAAATTAGCATTTTCATAACATTTTACAAAACCTCTCACAATTGACAGTGATAGAGAGTATAATTTTAGTTTCCACTTTTTGATGCATTCGAAAGTAATGAAATAGAAAGTGTGGACAAACCACACATGAAGCATAAATAGCAATTTATTAAGTTTAGTCATTACTATGATTGCTGAACAGAATTCTGAGTAATGCTAATGATTATTTTGCGGACCTGGCTTTTGGTCAACCATATATGTCATTTATAATATAATATAGACATTGTATTATAATTGTTATAATTACAGGCCTGCTAGCAGAACAAAAATGACAAACTCTGCGGCCTTGAATGTTGGTTAAGGTTGTCAGTTTTCCTCTGGAGGTTTTGCTGTTCTGACTTTGCTTCCTTTTGCCATAAAATCTTTTTTTTTCTGCATTTTATAGAAGAGAGCACAGCTGCTGGTTGTGTTTCTTCTGTTGGTGTAGCTTCAAGCTTTTCATTCAAAGGGACACAGTTGTCTTTGTGTTTCGGTTGAAGCAGCATCCACACCTGCTTTGTTGTAAATCCAGTGGACTTCCACTTGTAAGAAATTTCAAGTTATATTTATGGAACATTTGAAATGTCAGAAATGCAGCAATAGTAAATTGCTTTGTGTGTCATGAAGTCACTCCTGCATGCAAGTAACACACAGTGATGCTGAAGAACATATTTTCCTTGATGTCATTATTTTAGATTATTTTAGACGAAATTTTAGTTGCAGCAGCTGCAGTCGCTCATGAAGGCTTAACAGGAGTGTTTTCTTAACAGTATATTTCAAGACTTTTTTCATTATTATTGGTGCTAAATTTGCTTTCGCGGTGAGGAAAATCACTGCACTCTCCTGCAAGTGACCACAAAAGGCAAAGCAATTTAAACTAAGGCCTCATTGTGTGACCTTAATGCCACTAAATCACCCCATTTACTTCATTTGAACCATTTACATGTATTGTAGGTAGTGAATAAAATGTCACACGAGACCAGACAGATTTGTCAGAATTTAACACAAAGTGAAATGAACAGTGGGTTTAGCATAGACGAAGGTTTGGCATATAAGAGCCACGTGGATCTTCAATTTTACCACAATGTATGTTTCATTATACACGTTATAAGTATAATGTGCGCCAATGTGGATGTACATTTTTGATGAAAGTATAAAGTGCAGTACTTTTGGCTTTCAAAAGGTTAGCAGAACACTGATGTTGTGGTGACTGTACAAACACCTTTCTCCCTTTTGCTTGGAATTTGAACTCACTTTTGCATTTATTTCAAAGGGAAGTTGTTACACAACGTCCCTCAACTCAATGGCAGCACCCCCTCCTTGACCTTTCATTTCAAAATATCCAATAAACACACAAAACGTATTTATTGGGATGCTAAGACACCTGAAAAACTCAAAGCCGAACCCCGATCCAAGGCAGTTATGAGTGTATGCAGTACTAGTGCAAGCAGAGTCCCTGTGGAATGAATAGCGTGGACTTTCCCTCACTATAAAGTATCTTTCAAGGTCTGTCTGGGGGAGGACATAACTATAGAGCCCACACTCCAGAGCGTGCAGCTGTAATGTCTAACAACTTCCTCCATTTCTCCTTCTCATATTTGGCTAATTTGTGTCTTCCCATCTCTCTGTGGTGCTGTGTGCTCCATACATCTTCACCCACCATTCCCTCACATTTTCACTCTGTGCACTCTCACTCTGGAGGACCTATACACTGGCAGATAAGAGGAAATGAAGTCTCGTCTGCACAATTTGAAGCGCTGCTTTGAAGCTGAATGTGAAATAGCAGCTCCGCTCCTTTCTGCTCCTCTCTGGCTGGTAAAATAAGGGCCCTCTCGTTAAAAGCACTTTACCTGTGCTCCCTCTATGGATCATTGCTCTCATTAAACGGATTTGGGGTTACATTCAAATCACAATTACTCCAAGCACTAACTGTTAATGGGCACAAGGGTTGAAAGAGTAAGAGAAATGTTTCTGACATTTCTTTTTATATCTCTCTTTGAGCTGGGATGAGAACACATCAAAAGGTGTAAGGTGAAGCATAAACTAACCTAAACCTGAATGGGGATTAATTTCAAAGATGTGCAATATTGAACTGTACCTGAAATCACAGTCAAAAAATGTAAACTTTACACTAGATTTTAATCCTATGGTCTGCTGCAAACAGTGATTATATAATGATTATATTTTTAAAATATAGAATTGAATTTCCTCTCCAGACTGAACCAGTAACTGGAGCACAGTCTTACCCTGATGTGACCTTTCAGTAGTTACTGAGGGAGTTCTCCCGTACCTGAATATGCAGCACACATTAGTGTGTGTCTGTGTGCGAGTGTGTGTGTTTGTGTTGTATATGTACCAGGCTGTCAAGAACACCCCTTGGGTCCCACTGCACAATGCCAAGAAGAGTGCAGGCACGATGCTTTCATCTGCTCACCACAGAGATCCTGCTGGGTGTGTGTGTATGTGTGTGTGTGTGTGTACTTGTACAGCAATATTAGTGAGACCCAATATGAGTTTTAGACCTTGAAAATGGGGAAATTTTGGGAAAGTGATGACATTTTGGCCGGTTGTCACTTTCGGACAGACTTCCAAAGATCTTAAAGTTAGGTATTCACTTGTGATGGTTAAAGTTCGGGTGAGGAGTTAAAGAATGCATTATGTCTTCAAGGTAGAAGAGTGTGTGTGTGTGTGTGTGTGTGTGTGTGTGTGTGTGTGTGTGGTGTTTGTCTGTCTGGTAAAGGAAGCAGATATGTCACCTTGGGCTCTGCAGCACAGAGAGGAAACAGACTTTTTTTGTATTACTGCTACAGTTACTATTCCTAATTTGACACTTGATCATTTAGATTTAACAATATTTAAATGACTGTTTGCACTTTGCATCAACTGTTCCTCAGATAAAGATAAACCTCTTTAAAAGTCACAGACTCATTGCCTCCCCTGAGAGTTTCTTTTCATTATTAACCTGCTGACTGCCTCAGGAAAAGAGAGCAATATGAAGTTTTGCAGTTTTTGTGTGTATTTGTGAGCATGCATGTGGTTGCATCTCAATGCTACTATGGTACATGTGTGTTACATGTGTGTGTGCAGCTTTACTGTATGTGTGAGGGCCTCTCCCAGTGACTGCCTAGGGCAATAGCACAGGATGTAATCCCATGTATGCCTCCAGTCTCTTAGCTGCCTGCGTAGATGTGGAGGAACGTTTTAGCCCCTGCAGTGTGCCGTAGGGCACAAGTGCTCACCCTTCTGTACTGCTAACAGACAGCAGCTGCCTGGTGCAGTTCCAACACAGTTTCATCCTCACTTTCACCATTCGTGTGCTGCTCTTTCTACACTCCCTTTCTGTGTGGCACAGTTCAATTTGCAGCAATGAGAGATGGCTTAAGGAGGGAGAAATTTTACTTTTGACAGCCATTATATTAAAGTATGCACGCTTTCACAAATTTGTATCAGTGTCTGGAGGTGAAGAGCACTCTCTTGCCTGAAAATCAAATCATCTATGTAATATATAGCGTTATCTTGATTGGCACTTGGTTGTGCAAAAGCTAAGAAATACAGTGACTAAAACATGCTTATAGTGAAGCCAAATGTCATGCATTGATTGAAAATGGAGTGCAGACATCCTTAGTCCTCAATTCAGGCTCCATGACAGGCTATCAAATTTCATTTGACAAATGAATTCAAGGAAACAATCTGACATGAATAGCTTCATTCAGCAGGTGCATAGAAATCATATCACTTAAAATAAACATCAAGGAAAATTAATTAAGCTTTTCTGTCTTCTTAAAATATTTGAAGCAGATTTTCTGCTAAAAACCGAAGCAAGCAAGATTTTTAAGTGAAAATGCACCTGTTATTTTGGCCTAAATCACAAAGTGGGGCTGCATCGGTGTAATAATCCCATCCTCCCTACCTGAGACTCTAGGTGTGCTCTAAATGCATTCTGCTGTTGGGTAACGGTACTTCTCCACCTTTTGGAAGTAACACATAGAAGCTCCCTTTTCTTGGACTCTCCTTGATCTCTTACATCTCCTGTGATTTCTGCGCCATGTGATTTTGCTGAGCACTGGGATTGACCGTATGGCAGAAACGGCTCTACACTTTGCACAATCAATATCAATATAATCATTCATTCGTGTTGCTGATCGCCTGAATTCACAAGATGGAAGAAACACATTTACTTCATATTGTCACTGGTGCTTTTACCATTTACAGTGAAATCTGTCTTAGCCTACATCCTTTGTAACTGTGTCCATATCCTTTCAACTGGTTTATTATTACCGTGGCCTGACCTCCCGTGGTGTTTATCGAGAGTTCTGATGAGGTTGTCGAGAAAGGCTGGAGGAGTGACAGGTGGTCTTGATGATAACTATCCATCCGCTCCCTTCCATCTCACCACGGTGCAAGCCTCAACCACTGATCTTATCTCTGATGTCCACAGTTGCAACAGAACACAGCAGAAAGGTAGATCAATAGGTGTCATAATCGATAGGTCAGAATGAGGAATCGCCAAAAGGTCGGCCTCGATCGATTCCCACATCATTGCACCTCAACCTCTCTGCTGTTTTATGTTGGTCATTAAGTATGAAACCCTGCAGGACACCAGCACCCCTGCCTGCTTTTAGTAACATCAACTAATCCTAATTATTAGTTCCGCTCTGGCTGGAGGGGCAGGCGACGACATTTTCTTCATCTGTGTGTGATGTGTTATGTTATGATATCTGCCTGGCCCTTACACCCCTGACCTGTCTCTCTGTGAGACAGTTCCTCGTTAGGAGAAAGTCAGCCTGCCCCCTGCTGCATGTAGCTGCTGCCATACAGCCATCATTAGTGAGTGACAGCGCTGAATGTGGCTGCCACGCCGCGAGGTTCTCGGACCAGCATTCTTGAGCTCTAGGAGGCGATCCTTGAGCTGTATGTGGTCCAGATCTTGAATGTTACTGCATTTAGCTAAGAGCAATCCCAGACCACCATAGAGCTTAGCAAAAGCTCTCAGCTCTGTAGGGGAAGGGGACAAGATCACCAAATCTGATTTTCACCTCTGTCTACACTGGTGTGAAGCTATGATGGCGTTTTGACTGGCTTGAGAAATGCAGTGTCATGGTGACAACAAGCATGTCAGGTAGGAGGCTGTATCTGAGGGAATGTAGCCACTCTGTATTTCTAAGATGTGGGTGATAGAGCTGCGACCTGTCCTGCAAAAGCACCACGCATGCTTTTCTTACTCATCTTCCACCAGGTGATCTTACAACACACCAGAGCAAAAATGCACATCCTTAATCAACTGTGAGTTAGCATGGACATTAAAATATCCTACAATGCAAATTGAACAAAATGAAAAGCAGATACTGACATGCATGTTCAGCGCTGCTAAAAAATCAGGCCTGTGCCGTGGCCAAGCAACTACACAGCTCTTTTCTGACCCTCCAAACCCGTTTTGTCCAGCACTTCTTCCCTGAAATGGCATTAGCATAAATCTCCAGCCCATAGAGGTAATGATGGCGTGAAATTATGGCTGCCTCAGCAGACCTTATTCCCCTCTCTCCTCTCCCTCCCTCTGGGTCCAAGGCCCCAGCCTTCGACTGAGACCATCTCCCATGCCTTCTTCCTCTCCTTCCTCTCCCTCTCTCTTCTCCTTTGCCTCCTAGTTCCATTCAAAGGGAATGTGTAACTGAATTTGAAATTGAGTGCCCTTCTTTCAAGGACCACAGCTAATGAGACGTTTTGCCTTGAAATCCAGGCTGGATGGGGGGAGACCCTGATGGGTGGAGATGATAGCCACCCTGAACGTCAGGTGTAAGGCTGTCTGGATCACTCACCGCTGAGAAGGGGAAAGGTGGTTCCTATAGGGGTGAGAAATAAGGATAAGCCTTTACGGAATGAGCACCCCTCTCTGGGTCACCTGGGGCTGCCATTGTGAAGCCAAGAGCCGACCTGAAATAGTACGCCTGTGTGATCTGCATCTATGTGCAAAGAGAAGACCGACACCAGCCAGGCCTCCCCCTTTTGCATACATGTATTAGGAGCTATACTGAAAAAAAAAGAAGCCTGTGAGGGTCTGGAGAGAGATAGGAGGTGACAATTAGATTGAGATGGAAGAAAGTACACTGGAGTGGGTCAGAGTGAGCTGAGGAAGGATGGAGTGTGGAGAGATGGAGAGGAGAGTCAAAGAGATGGAAAGGGGGTCAGGCCTATAGAAACAGGTATACTTGACAGTTTGCGGTCCGGGGATCATCCACGAGACGCCGCATGGGTGCAGTGATGAAAGGAATCGAGAGCTTTGCGTCCTAGGGGTTCTCCCTTTAATCAGGGGCCCCGAGGAGAGAACCTTGCAGCCTATGGGCCCCTGGCCGCTGCTAGCCACTGTCATGCTAATGAAAGAGGCTCAGGGTGTGAATGGAGAGGCTAGCTTGTTACCCAGCGTGCTAATTAATGCATGCAGCAGGGGTGTGTGAGTGAGTGAGGGTTTTATGCATTTTAATGAGGTGTCTGTGTACGTGTGAGTGTGTGTATGCGTGTCAGGATGACAGGGATTTGAAGCATGGAGTGAGACGGACGTGCAATCAGGTTTAAAAATAGGGGCTCAGGAGCGCAGGACACCGCAGATGCGTCTAGGAATAGTGTGGAAATCATTTGTTGGGAATTACCTGAAGACGCTGACTCGAGTCTCCCTCCAACATCATCTTCCTGCTTAGTAATAAGACGTTTTTCAGCTTCAAAGTGCAGTTAAAAGGGCTCCTGTAGACAGCGTTAGCTATAAACTGTGCACATTGTGTATATTTTATTATTAATTAGAGCTGATCAATGGCTATATTTTATAATTACTAATATTATTTATTAATGCGTAGAATCTGAATGACTTCTTCAGCTGCAGCCTGCACTGGAAACAATCCTGTCTGATTTACTTTCTCACGACTGGCTACATCACACAGACTGCTGTTTACCAGTGCTCCTGCGTCTGTCATGTCCCAGACTATATGACAAAAAATTATCCTCGGCTGTTCTGTTAAGGGTCACACCCCAGACAACCCTCTCTGTCTCACCAGCGTTCCCACAGACAAATAGATGGGGGACTTGTGGACGGCCATAGGCGCGGCATATGGCCCTCGGCGGCAGCATTGTCTGAGCTTTTTGGGTAAGATAAAAAAACCCAGCATTGTTGCACGTGTCACTCAGACAAGACGTAGGGGCGTGTGTCAGGGCAAAGGGAATGCCATCGAAGCCCGTGACCTTTTAATTTGCTGGTGGCCTCTCCCACAGACCTCTGTGTCGGCCGTACATGCCCCCATTCTGTGATATGGGACTCTATCATTCTGGTCGGTTTTGACGAGGGACATGTTTGATAGGTTCAGTTTGACTGATGTAACCCAGGAGGAAAATCTGCAAGTACAGTAGAGGTTTGTCAAAAAATGCCGACATGTATAAAAATATTATTTCCACAGTGGGGGCTGAGATAAATTAGGTTAAATGCTGTGAGGTTATGGCCTGTGAGAGAATTACCACAAGGCCTGAAATGAGAAATTGTCATCTTTGAAGAATTAAAATTATTTTCTAGAGCATCCATATGAATATCTCAGAGGATGTGACCCAGTACAGACGTGATACACTGCTCTACTTCTTCAGTTTATGTACAATTTTGAAAAGCTTAAGGTCTTATCTTTCGTTCAAGCGGTGCAAAATATTATTTAGGTTTGGTTGAATAATGGAGTAATATTAACAACGGCTGCATCTAAAATATTTGTTTTTGTTAAATCAAATTACCAGTTGCAACATCCGTCATGCTTTTCTGTTCTGTCCACATTTAAGGCCACAGTTAAACACACTGTGCTGAATAACAGAACATACTGTAGGTCACTGTCTCGCTTCATGAGTGCTGCATACACTGGAGCTTCCTGTATTTTGTTCCACCAGCACTGCCGCCCATATCCCATCCAACCCCCAACCTTGTCCACCCTGTAAAGTGCCATTATAAAAATGTCAAGGGGTCCCTCTCGCTCGTCCTGCCTGTCAAAATCATGTGCCATTATGCAAATCAATGTGTGAACACACACTCTCAAAGATTTACATAGGCTGTATGTGCTATAGGCAATGGTGAATTCAGATGATTACAGAATTAATCCTGGAGATACATATTGCATATGTACATTTATGAAAATGAGGGAATATTTTACATTTGCACTTGAAGGCTAAACATTATGACTGCATTAACATGAATGTGGCAGCTGGGGCTCAGGAGGTAGAGCGGGCCGTCCAGTAATCACAGGGTTGGTGGTTCGATCTCCGGCTCCTCCTTTCCACGTGTTGATGTGTCTTTGGGCAAGTTGCTCCCTGTGGGCAGGCCAGCGCCTCGCATGGAAGCTCCGACGCCATCTGTGTGTGTGTGTGTGTGTGTGTGTGTGTGTGTGTGTGTGTGTGTGTGTGTGTGAGTGTGTGTGTGAGTGTGTGTGTGTGAGTGTGTGTCAGTTAAGGTAGAAAAACGCTCTATAAGTGCAGTCCATTTACAATCATTTCAACATTTTCATTCAGTTTTTCATCTATTTCTGTAAACACAAATTCAGTATTTTGCTTTTTTTAACTGTTAATTCTCCAATATAGAAAATCATTTAAAAAAAAAAAAAAAAAAAGTTCATTTAAAATCACAAAATCTACAACTTTTTAAATCCAAATTTGAAGCCAAAAGATATATGAACAAATCCGTTTGGCCTTCAGTCCAATTCAAGTCAGACGAGTCACATCCTCAAATTTGAATATATTCTTCAGGTTAAGAGGATTTTCATCTATTGATACTTATTATTGAAGAGATCATGCTAAATGGTCCAATGCCAGCACCTTCATAAATTGGGTTTAAAGCGATTTTCTCAGTGACTATTTGATAGAAGTGCATATGTGATTTTATCCTTTTACATTTCTTAACTCTTTCCTCTTTTACTGGTCTTAAACGTCTGCGTTTGAATCGCAGTGTCTGGAGTGGGTTTGCGGCTCTGCAGAGATGGAAATAGTGTGTGCAAGAAAAGAGGCAAAGAAGGACTTAAGAGGTAGAAATATGTAATTTTTGGTGGAAAGCATGAATGTGCCTGAAGTGGAGGTCAGCCCTATAATGTAACCATTTGGAGGGAGGATCATTAAAGCCATTTACCATGACTTTCACTGCATTGCTTTTTAAGTAATGACAGAGGTCTTCCTATCGAGGGAAGTGAAAAGGGTTACGTGTATCCTTCTGTTGCACCTGTGCTATACAGAACGTTTCATTGCAGAAAATCACGAAAGGACAGATAACTTCACTGCTCTGTGACACATCAGGGTATCCATTAGCCGCAGGAAGAGCACAGGAGAGAAAAAGACGGAGAGGAAGGGAAAAAGAAATAGAGATCGGGCCTTCTGTTTTGACAGCCCTGAACCAGAATATTGCTCCATTGTTTGTTTCTCAGCGCAGAGGAGTCATGGATGTGGTTTGAGTGACAGTGAGTCCGATGCACGCTGACATGTGGAGCTGCTTCACATTTCCTCTAATTGCTCCGCATTGCCCGAGCTTGGCACACATGTAGAGCATGGTAAGAGGCGCCTCTTTTTAGGTCGAAACAGAGGGTGCTGTGATTTGGCATACAAAGAGAAAAGGAGACACGGGGGGAAGAAGAAGAGCAGGAGGAGGAGTAGAAGGGCTTGAAGAGGAGGTATTCTATTATTCCTGATAGACTACTCTGAAGGACAGAGAGGTGATGGCCTTGCTTGTACAACTCTGTGGCATAATAATGTCCTGCATTAAATCTCTGGCCAGTTAAGGCATAGATATAGTGCCAGCACACCAGATATATGACATCAAGTGCATTCCACCAATCAGGTGCCAACAGTGCGAGCTATGGGTTTTGTGGAAATAAGCAAATGTAGAAACAAAGAAGAGGATATGAGGGGCACGTTGCGGTGGCATACATGGCGTCAGTTTTGATTCACGGTGTGCTGAAAAGCACTGAGATTGGAGGAAATCCTTGCAAGGGAGGGAAAAAAGCCTCTATCCTTGCTGATGCTATTTTAATTAAATAGTTGCTAGGTTACATCGTGCAGAACGACAGGGGTGGGTGGTGTGGCACAGGCGCCCGGGCGAGTGGAATGGTGTGTGTGCGTGCGTGTGTGTGTGTGTGTGTGTGTGTGTGTGAGAGGACATGTCCCTGAACAATGAAAGCACATCCCTTTTTTCCACACCCAATCTATAATAAGGATTTCAAATGTGAGACATATTGACATGAAATACAGTGAGAGCGATTTTACACTCCCTAAAACTCTCTCCAGCTCTCTCCCGCTCCCTCGCTCTCTCCCCATATTCGTCTGCCTTTTTCATTTTTCTCCCACAGATCAGAGGGTGGGGAGAAGCCCCCCTTTCATCTCTGTGACAGTGCTTTTCACCTCCGCTGGTGACTTACCGAGCACTAGTGCTCCCATTGCACCCTGGGATGCCAGACGGTGGAGAATGCCACGGGCCTGTGTGCCCTGGCAACCGCTCTGGTTTCAGATACCCCCCTCCCCAACACACACACACACACACACACACACACACACACACACACACACACACACACACCTCCTCCAGCGTCCTTTCGCTCTCCACTCCCAGCCTCCATCCAGGACTCTGACCACACAGAAACCCAGACAGGGCACTGATGGATGGGGCTGGAGACAGCAGAGAGTCCCTTGATGTTGGAAATAAATCTGACAGGCCCTACTGGATAAGGCCAAGCATAATCTTTCTCATTGACTTCAGGCCGAAGGGTGTGTGTGTGTGTGTGTGTGTGTGTGTGTGTGTGTGTGCGTGTGTGTGTGTGGGTTTGTCCTTTTTTTCCTCACCCTTTTCTTTATTTTCACCCTCCCTCATCTCCACCTCGGCCCTCCGTTCCTCCTCCACTTCTTCCCTCTATGCCAGCAGAGATAATGCCATAATTTACAGCTATGCATTGTGGAAGATGAATGATAGTTGCTTTTCTTGCTTAATATGCATTCACCACTACCAGATAATAGTCTTTTTGTAGGAAGAATGAAAGAAATACCGTGAAAAGGAATTGAGCATTTTTATGTTATATTCTCCCCCTAATGTGCTAAAAGTGATATATAATTCTCAGTCTTTCATTAGAAACAAAATTGATAATGATGAAAGTGTGCTACGTTTTTCTATAGCCGTTCATTTTTCATATTCTTGAGTGAAATATTGCAGGGTGAAAAAAAAAAGTTGGCTTTTTAGTTTTTTCCCTCCACAGTCTCCTGTGTGGACTTTAAAAAAAAAAGTGGGAAAAAACACACACAAATAATTTTGCCAACGTCTTTTTGCAAAAACATCCACTGATGCATCTATAGCATAAATATGTATTCCATGTCTCAGTAACAAACAGCCTTTTTCTCTTTTTTTGTTCACTTGTATGTTTCCCCAGCCGGCAGCGGAGCTGAGACTGGAGCTACAGTGTGTGTTTCTGCACCGAGAGAAGCTGGGGGCCCAGTGTCCAGGGGCCACTTTCCCCCGGGAGTCCCCTAAATGACTCCAGTGACCTGTGGCCCTCCTCGGTGGTTGGCATGCGCTCCGGCAGGTCGCAGCGAGAGGTCAGAGGTCGTTGGAGCAACACGGTGTCAATATGCGACCCTCCCGCAAACAGGATCAAACGGCAAATTAACTCTCCGAACAAGGTCACGGTTTGGGTTTGGGCTGAAGGATGACGAGACTCCTGATTTTATGGAAATGACCTCAAGAACACTGACGTGAGAATTTGACTTTGGCTTCCTGCTATTATGTGTTTCCTCTCAGATCTGAGAAAATCTTAAAAAAAAAAAAAAAAAAAGAAACCAAGAAAATATATTTTGATTAAATTCACATTATGATGGTTCCCTTTTTTTCTCAGTGTGAACAATTAAAAATGAACAAACAAACCAAAGACATGGTCAGATAGGATATTACTCTTGAAGTGACCCTTTAATGTCACACATCAAGAGTCAAATATGATATTCTTATATTTTTCCTTCCAAATGAAGTATCACCACATCAGTCAATACCACCAGAACTGTAGTCCCTCATGTTATTTAAGGTACAAGCTAACTAAAGCTTAAAATACATTTCTCCCTTGATCCAGAGTAATGTTCTGAATTTGCCGCCTTCATTCCAATCAGTTTTACATTTCCTGAAAGCAGCGCAGAGTTACATTGTCTTAATTAGGAACATAGGCTGGCTTTACAACGACGTGTGGGAGGACCAGGGGGTTGAAGTGCTCCGTGAATGCAATGTGCATCATCAGCTTAATACAATATAAAACTGAAAATTAAGTCTGTTGGACCTGAGGCACGCAGAACAACAGGATCCCCGAAGCAAAATGATGCAGGTTTCACTTGCGAGTGTGCGCTTGCGTTTGTATAAGTGCATTTGCTAGAGCGTAGAACCACAAAGAAAGCAATTATAGAAATATGTTTGTTACTGTATTAATGCTGTCTGTGGAAAAGGAAGCAGAAAAAAACCCTGCAAAGAAAATGTGATGTAGGCTGCGGCTCCTTTGTCCCAGTTTGTGCACCACATTCGCCAAAGTGCATCAAAGTGTCAGCAATTCAAACATGAAAAATGGATGAAGACAATGGTGCATTTCTCACAATTTTTCTAATAAACTGTCAATCAAACTGCTCCGTGAATGACACTAATATCATATGATGCAGCATTCCATATCAAAGATCTCATCGATGCTCGTTCCCCCTTTGGCTCAATCCGAGGCCTGTCCTCCCCTCTTATTATCACCATCATCATTCGGACATGAAAGGAGAGAAACAAGTGCTGCACCATTGCCAAGGAGAAACCTTGATCTCGGAGCATTTGCATTCGCCACCTACTTCCACTGGATGTATGAACGCGTTACCAAGGTGCTCTCTGATTGGATGGCACTGAAGAGCTGGCATTCTGCTAATGCTCAAAGCAGGCAGGCTCTCCCCCTCCCCCTCCGTACGCTGTCACACTCAGCTGGTGGCACTAGGGGGCAGTCCACTCTGTTGGTTGTTATTGTCGAGGAGGCATCAACAGTAGGGTGCTCATCAAGAGAAATAGGACACAGCCAGAGTTTAAGAAATAAATATATAAATCATTTATTCATTCATGTTAATCTGCTGGGCTTCTGTGAGCTTAATATCCTGCTATTTCACCATGAAAGACATTAAGCTGTGTACAGTAGTGCCGCTTTTGCTAATTAATTTGGAATGTACCATTAATTTGTCCAACAGTTAAGCACAGTTTTCTTGTAAATCATGGATTACACAGACAAGACACAGAATACGAAATTCGCTTCTGTTGGTGGGTGAATATTAGTCTCTGGAGGAGTGTTAAGTCTGGAGTTAAATGCGTCTTAATGGCACAATATGAAATGATTGATAGTAACATATCTCCCTGTAAGAAAAAGGCTCATTTAAAACAGTAAATATGCAGGCCGGTGTTTCTGAACGCACCGTTTGTTACTGTGTGACGCTTTGAGAGAATGAAATGCACTGTTATCGCAATGCATTTCAGATTGATCCTCAATAATATTAAAAAAAAGGACAAAATGTATTAGGAATAATAACACTAAATACATAATCTATATTAAATTAAAAAAGTGGGATGAAATGTCAGTGCTGGTTTACATTAAGCTTCAAAGAGGAGCAATTCATTTAAGTGCTAAATACATGGATATGTGCACACACACACACACACACACACACACACACACACACACACACACACACTTACACAGTCGCGTTTCCATCATTTCTGGGGGCGTTACATAGACTTACATTCATTTCCTGGAGACTTACCCAAACCATAACCGTAAACACTACTTACCTAACCCTTAACTTAACCTTAACACAAGTCTTCACCCTGAAATTTAATGATTCACATTATGAGGACTTGCGTTTTCTCCCCTTAAGGAAGGCGGGTCCCTACAATGTGCACACAGATTTATGTCCCCACAACATGAGTAATACACACACACACACACACAGTTTGAAGGAGCTATGTGTACTGTAGCAGTGTGTCTGTGGTGCAGTATCTGCTCGAGCTCGAGGAGGCTGCTGATTAAAGGCCTGCAACAATGAAGCCTGGAAACCCCAACGGAACAATGTTCATCTAGAGATGAATTAATGTAAGAGCACTGGTGATTACACGAGGGCAGTCAGCCATTTCATATTTCGAGCACGAGGCAGCGGACCTCAAATTTTAACCATGACGAAATTTTAATGTCCTCTGCTCGGCGAGAATCTCAGTTTCTTTCTTTCCTTTTTTTTTTTTTACCTCGCCGTTTTTCCCTGCTTTGCACTGATAACTGGTGCATGTTTAACTCAATTAGGTCGTAACACACAGACAGCTCCATAGATGAACAATATTTCCCATATGTGGGGGTTGTGAGTGTTGAATGGGTTGGAATCAGAGTGTGCGTCAGTGGGATAACATGGAGGAAATACAAAATAAAGCTGCTCCTCCTCAGTGCTTTTAGATGCCGCCTGTGCATCTTGGCTTTCTGTGTTTCTTGTGCACCTCATGAACTGATAGAGAGAAAACCAGATCCTACACTTGACCCTGTGTATTTGTGTAAAATGATTGGAACAATTTTTGATCAAAAACAGCCTTTTCGCTGTCATATTTCAATCTGATTTCTCCGAGCATCACTCGAACACACCGTGGACTCACTGCCTGTCAACACGCTGCACTTTCATCTCAATTATCAATAAAATTCATTTAGAATCGGCTCGTTTTTCTCCTCTAAATTCTTTTATGCAACTTTGTGGAACACGTGCTGAATGAGATGTCTGTCAGCTCGCTGCGGCTCAAGATGCTTAAATGTTGTGCGCCACCTTCTCAGCTGTTGTCATGGTAAAGAAAAGATTATAATTGCATGTATTGCATTTAAGGTGACTGCTCCATGCTGATCTCAGTCAACCGATCTGCAGCTGGCACTCGATTCAGCAGGCGACCGTTTCTGTTTTTCTTATCTTTGTCATAATTTAGAGGTATCGCTGGAGAGAGAAGTAGAAAACAGGTCAGAGGAGTTCAAACAATGTAAAGTGTTCTCTTTTAGGCAATTCACCGTGCAGGGTCATGTCAGTCATGGCTGCTGCTTCTCACAATCGACATGAGGGTGGGATCACCATTCTGTGTCAGACAGAAAGCCCACTATTATAGAGTCACCCCTCCAGAAGCTTCTCAGTTCTTCTGGCTGTGCTGGAGACCGAAGGGTGGGGGTCTTCGCTCCCCTTCCTGAAGCAGAGCTCCACGCCGCTCTTCGGAGAGAGGGACCTCGGTGAATAGGCTCCACTCAAGAGGAATAAAGGAACCTCTCCACTGGTTTGTTTTGGAAGCTGTCTTATTGATCTGTCTACCTATGAATGAATGCATTGGCCCAGTTTTCCCGCTCATGCGGACAATGGCACTCAAGGCCTGTATTAACTGGCTCTATGTTCTTCCCAGAGAATGGCGTGCATTAAGAGGAGTTTGGGAGCGTTTGTCATTTCATCTCTTTATCTACTCCACTAACCTTTCCCACAAGAATAGAGAAGCCAAACTACGAAAAGCAAATCAATGGCCACTGACTGCCTAAATCAATGCCAATTTGCACAAGGACATATTTCATAAGTAGAGTGATGCTGAAGCACAATTACAGTATTATTGAGCACCATCATTCAAAGACTATGAGTCTAGTAAAAAAGACGCCATTTCAAATCCTTCCTGAGACCTTGAGGACCCAAAAAGGAGCCACTGTAAATGCAGAGAAAAGCTTTAAGTACAAAGCAATGGTAGCATTGCTTTGGAAAGAGGACATTATGTGCTTGTACTGTCCAAGCAGAGAATAAAACACTAAAGCTTTAAGAAAGGGACATCTGTGTGGAACTATTTTGTAAGTCGGGATTGAACGGCTGAATCTGAGTCGGGCATATCATCATATCCTTCAAGCACGTTCAAGTATGAATTCCATGAAAAGGCCATACCGAAAAATAAATAAAAGTTCTGCACACGCCCGACGCGACATGCCAAAAAATGTGCTGTGTGATCTCAATCTCGTTTGGAGGACTTTTACTCCTCTTGGCTTGATGTGGAGGAAAGGAGAGAATGAGACTGAACAAGGAGAGACAGACGGAGTCAGTTAACTCTTTTTTAGGCGAGGCATCGTTTCTGAAGCTTGTGTGGGAGAGAATCATCGAGCATTTTGGTCATTTATTGACCGACGAAGCTAAAAGTGAATATGGAGCTATTTAATATCAAACCTCAGCTTCTCTCTTTAGTCATCTGCACTGTTCAATGAGTGTGACCAATAAATCAATCTGAGATTTTTACTTCTCCAGGACTGCAAGCTGGAAGAAAAACATGCTTTTCGATGCTTGCTTTGAATTTCCCTGTAGGTCACAAACGCGTCTAAAGCTTCGTAAATGAATCCACGTGCCTGCTGTGCAGCCGTGACAGCCCTACATGAAGACAACACAGCACGAGGATGAAACAAAAAAAAGGACATAGTAAAGAACATAATTTATTTAAGACAAAATCTAAAGCAGAAATAAATACATGAAGGAACAACAATGTGTGTAATTTACTTTGTGAACTCAACAATGAGTAAGAAACCCTTTGAGTGGTCGCAAACAGAAGAAACAATGCCTCATTAGGCCACTGATTTCTGAGTATCCCAGCTACTTCTTAACGGAGCAGACATTAAAAAAAAAAAAAAAAAAAAGGTTAATCTGTAAATGATTTGTCAAACACATTTCAAAACTGACTTCAGCCATCATGCACTCCGAGAACAAAATAAAGTGTTTGCTGTTAAAATTAGAAATGTTTACAGGCCTCGACATGTGTAATAAATACAAAAACAAAGATAATCAATAAAAACAGTCATTAGGACAAATTAGATTTTGTTGGAAAGGTAGATCGAACAGATGGTAGTAGACGAGTCATGAGTAGAGGAAGTGCGGGGGGCGGGGCGTTAAATCAACTCACCGTACAAAAATCATTTTCATGAAAACAATCGAGAAATTAGGCAGGATTGATACATTCATTATGTGCATGTTCCCCATCATTTAAAACATCAGGACCTTGAAGATGTGATATGGTGCTGCTCGACTCGCTGGAACGTTTCCTGTACAAAACTCATAGAGCTGGAATTCACAAATCACAGCACTACGATACAATAAACGACAGAATGAAACGGCAGAGAGCCGCCGGGCCGCGCGGTCCGGCGTCGTACCCTACAATCCTGAATAGACTGGACAATCATGTCGGGCCAGTGCTTCACGAGCACAGTGATTGTTTGTGCGTACATTTACCCACCGAAGACTCGCAGCACGCAGAGACGCTGTAAGCACTGTTACGCGAACCCGAGCTTGTGATTCTCTCGATCGAGACGGATCTACAGAAGACAGAAGGCCGCAGATGTGTAGTCCAGATGTAGTTTCAAACACTAGCAGACACCAAATCTACAGACACTGGGACAGGGGAACACACTCACTTGGCACCATTTAAAAAAAAAACAAAAACCCAAACTTTTACAAATTCACCATTTGATCGATTAGAAAAAGGGAAAAAAAAAGTTTAAAAGCAATGGATGGGTGAAGGTTAAAGAAAGGAAAGCAGAACATGAAGGCGGTAGCTTATCAACAGTAGTTGACATCATCTCCTCTTGATCACAATGCCCTTTCAGATTACAGCTGACCCAGAGCAGAGATCCCCCACATGCAGACAGACACACAGACACAAGCACATACCTCGACTGAGCCCCGAGTGCTGTCCTCCCTTTAAATCATCGCTGCCGCTCAAAAAAAAAGAGCTGCAAATTCTCCCCTAGCTTCGAAAATGGCTCAGATAAAACCAGGGAGGTCACAATGCACATGAAACACCACCAGTCTGCTGGAACGCCTCCCGCTCAAACACCGAAGTTTGTCCGAGATGGCGACTTCATTCAGACGCATTTGAAGACATCAGCTTCAAGTCGACGAGGTGAGTTTAACACCTCCTCTTCCTCCTCCGCAGGTACAACTCTTCTTCACTTGTCCGCTCTCCTCACCCTGGTCAGCTGCATGGCAGCTCTACCCAACCAGCCATTCTGGGAATATCCACAGGCTGCTCCTCCCTCCTCTTCCTCCTCCTCCTCCTCCTCCTCCTCCTCCTCCTCCTCTTCCTGCAAACAGAGACGTGTTGGTCCTCGCTGCAAAACTTTAAGACTCTCTGACACCTTTGTGGTCCGTGGCCATGGAATTCAGACACTTGAGTAATACACGCCATTTTGCTTGAGCACACATTAAAGTTTTGATCAAAGACAAAGATGGGGCACCTGCATGGCAGTTATCAGCTCCCCCAAAACTCAGGAAAACAAAAGGAAAACAAGTAATGCTTATGTATGAAGTCGCACATTCGGCTCCATGAGCAGCTCCAGATTCTGTGATATTCTGACCTAAATGCAGCTTCTTTAAAATCCCTCACTGTTAGAAATTAGCTGTATCATGAACTGGGATGCCGACTGGAACGCAGATAGCTGCATGACTCTTTGTGTCAAAGCCCTGCACATAAGCACCAACCAATAAAACAACATGTGTCCAGTCATGACGAGTTACTCCAGATGTTTTTCCTGGATAAGTTGAACTATAATTCAGACTGAAACCCAGTTTAAAGCAGCCTTAATGACCGCTGAAAACAGGGGAGGGACAACAGCCTGAAATCTGACGTGCATGAAGCTGCATTTAGGGCTGAATCTGAAGAAGCTGATGGATCAAACTCATTGCATGAGAACGACAGTGTTAAAAAGAACATGAATTAAAATCACTGGCATCCCTAAAACCGGTGGAACTGAGCAGAACTGCCACACCACGTTTCAACATGTAGGACGAATTGAAATCAGGATCCAAGATACAGTATTTCACTTCATATCATTCAAATTTCTCACAGCAAACAGGAGCAGTTTCTCTTAGGACGCCATGCCATCACTGACACGGACTGATACTCCTCTCACTCATACTTTAGTTTGTCTGTTATTAAGGTTTAGAAATCTCGCTGTCCAAATAAAAAGGTAGTGGTTGTTGTAGTAAAAACAATGACAAGAGTTCACAGAGTCAACTGTGGAGGAAGCACTGGAAGTTGAACCAGGAGCTCTGATGATATGCTCAGTCATCGTGAGGTGGTCGGTGGGAGGGAGGAGGGAAAGGAGGGCTCGTGGAGCAGAGTCATAAACAGGCCTCTGTCGCCCCCCCGCTCAGTCTTCTCTGATCAGGCCGAACACACAGGAGCCCCGTGGGGGTCTGGCTGCCACTGCTGGGTTGGTGATGCTATGCCGCCATGAGATACTGATGGTAGAAGAGGCCAAAGAGGGAGGTGGAGAAGAGGCAGGCGGCGATCCACCAGGCAAAGAAGGAGAAGAGCCCCCGGAAAAGCAAGGGGCTGAAGACAGTCCGCAGGCCTCCCAGAGCCACCGACAGCTGGGCCACAGACGCCCGGGCTCCTGTTTCTACCACCGCAGCCGGTGTCGGGGCTGCGACTGGAGCCGCCCCCATCACAGAGTTCATTTCATGGGTACAAGGAAGGTCTTCTTCAGGATAGACCCACCAGGAGTGTCCACCTGTAACAAATGAGACAAAGGGAGAAAAAAAGCTCGAACTTGAAGGCAGAGAGATGTTCTAAATTGGAAAATCATCGAGCGGTGCACGACTCACCTAAGGTTTTTAGCAGCAAAGTCGTATGCAGCAGCATCACCAGCGGCGCCACATACTGTAGTGCGATTACACACAAGTAGTAAAAAACACGTGCAACCTGGGTGGAGTTACAGAAGAAGAACCGCGTCACGTTGGGCTTTTGCACAAACTGTTTAACGACACATTCTGCAAGGTTTAACACCAACCTGTTACGGCTGCTTTTCTTTTCTCTGCAATATATCCCCTCAAACATCATCTCCCCATCCAGCTGGGCAGTTTATCAGTTTTAATAACGTTACATCTTATGAGAGAAATGGCATTTTTAATGATGGTGACAGTCGCTGGACGTGCCAGTTCATAAAACCACATTAGCAATAAAATAAGTAAGAAACTTTGCCTGTTAGACCACAACTCTTTCACTGAGTCTCGAAATGACATCTGTGACAGCTGGCCTGGATTAGCAGCACCATATATTCTATTATTTGGGCTGATGTATATAAACACTTGCATCCTGAAGCAGAATACGAGTTGTAAGATAGCGGAGGCTGGTCTGCACTGGACCAGACTATCAGTACTTTATGCTTTTAGAGGTGAGGACACGAGCTGATGTGTTTGGCCACTACTGATGCCAGTCCTAAACACGCTCACTGATAATGTATCCAATTTCCAAGTGCACCACAGGTGGGCTGCACGCCTCCTGCATAATGCATGTCCTGTGCACAGATGACCGACTTTTGTGCTGTTCCTTAATTCACAAAGACCGGAGCCGAAATGTGTCTATATTTGTTTCAGAAAAGGGGGAAACTGGCTTCCTCCTAAATTTTTCCACTTGTGCAAATCCAGCCTTTGAATCCCTTCAACAGTCTAGCTGTGTGTTAAGTGGGCTTATTTTATCTCTTATCTTATTCACCATCTTCTGCAGGTCAACGGTACTTATCCGTCCTGCTTCCTTCTTCATCTGGTCCACACCCTTCTGGGCCAGGTTGAGGTAGGCCTGCAGGTGATGTCTCATCATAGCGAGCCGGAGTATACACATCAGTATGATGATCCATAACCGCAACGTATCGTACGTCTGCTCCGTCATCCTGATGACAACAGAAAGATGTAAGCGAGGAAGAGAACGGAGATGATGAAGGGGTGACGGCTTTTTCTGGCCTGCAGACTCAACGCGTCATGTAAGCTGCTGCAGAGACAATGACTACGTTAACATGTGTACAGAGATGCAGAAGAAAAGTCCACATTTCTGGCTGGAAGGAGAAACAAAGCTACCGTTAAACACTGTGAAGGACTTGGATATCAACAGGTTTTTTGGATATGTGCAAATATCGCAACGTCGACCTTTTCAAGAAGGTGGCTGAATGAATGAAAGAGGGAGTGTGAGGCCGTTAATCAGTGAACGCACAGATGCATGTAAACAGCGATACTAGTGGGATATTCATTTTAATTATCCTTGTAATCAGCTTAGTTGGAATACTGTCTTTTCAGGAATGAAGGCAACAACCGGAATATCTTGTGCATGTAAACGTAGTCATTGAGACAGACAGGAAGATAATAAGAGCAAAGGAGTCATAAACAACTCAGAAGAAGAAGTACAAGAGGGTGAAATTGAGAGATAAAGAGGTGAGAAGGGGGGTGCCGTAACATGAAATCAGGCTTAATCATGTTTGACCTTGATAGTATCAGCGGCACCGTCAGCATCAGAGGAAACTTTGACACATGACAGAATTCAAAGTTGTAACAAATGAAAGCTGTAATCTGGGAAAGAGCTAACAAATGACAGCAGTTAGAGATACGATGAAGAGCTTCCCCTGAGGTATGACTACATTTGTTTACAGTCTAATTTTAACCCAAGCAGACAATGTGTGTGCTGTCACTTCATCTACGGGCTGAATACATTCCTTATCTCATCGAGCCGTTGTAAATTCCATTTTCATAACTGCTGTTGCATTGTTTACATCCATTTCCCAGCACAAAAGCCACAATTACTTTTATTTTCGCAGCTTTGCGACGTCGTCCCGTCCCTCTTGTTTGAATGGCAGGTAATTAGCTTGCTAGATATCAAGGGAGTCCGACGGGTTTGCCTCCAGAGCACAGATCAATCAACACAAGGTGCGAGTATGTACACCTACAGCTCACTCTTGTTCGCCAGAAATGTTGAGGCAATCTCATTCATGAGCTACAAAGCATTTTACCGGCGAGCTCATTGTCCATTGTCCAAAAGGGAACTTTCAAATAACTAAAACAGTCACTTCTGCTACAAATAACAACAAAAAGGTGAAATCTCGCCTTAGCAAACCTCTTTTTGAGCATGCTGACTGTGGTGTACGTTGGCATTTTGGAAGCAGAGTAATAACTTTTACTTACAAAGGCACACTCTCCTTGTCCAGAGTGGGGTTCATTATGTAGTCCTTGGTAATGGGCTTCACCCACAGCAGGACCATGATAAGAGGGGACAGGAAGTTGATATGAAGCAGAGTCCTACAGAAAAAAAAAGGGGGGAGGTGAGGGAGAAGATGTCCACTTACACCAATCCAGACATGCAACACCTTATCCTCCTGGATGCAAGAGTCTCAGAGGATAATTAAAAAAATGTCTGACCACTGAAGAAACTCCAAACTGATTGACAAATACAGGCTTGATGGCTCAGAATCATCAATACCTCCCGTGCATTTAAGAAAAAAAAAAAACAACATCGAAATCTTGCTCTTTAATCTGAAATTTGAAGTTAACGTAGGGAGAAATGAGGTCCATGCTATCAATGCAACTTTTCCTGAGAGGGGTGAGGAGATAACCAGGGCGCATATTTTGAAGGGCTTGGAGATAATCCCTGCTAGTGACAGGGTCTGAGGATGTAAGCTCATGACAGTTAAGAGGGGGAATGGAAGGGGAGGCCATTTTGGAGAGTCTGCTATGCCAAAGTGGATTATCTGGATGCGACGTGCTCCCTGCTCTGCACCCCCTATCATGGTCGTAGACGTGCCACCCAGTGAGTTCTGAAATAGAAATCCGCCCCAACTGAGGAAGTCTTCATCTGACTCACGGGGTGCTTTCTCTCGTATCTGACACTCGGAATAATAGGAGACAAGTTCGGCTGCGCTATATTTGGCTTCTTAGTAGGACTTGAGCGCTGTGTTTGCGGCCCATCTGAGCACATCGTGTATTAATTAAGCCCAGAGGCGCAGATACGGCAGACCATCCTGGAGCTTTTTCCTTTACCAGAAACAATTCGTTCATTTACGTTGGGATGACATGAAAGTTACTTGCTTTCACTTCAAACACCGCTGTTGGGAAAATGAGCGAGGACGTTCGGCGCCGACGCTCAAGGTTGAGTCTGGAGAGCGAGGAGGAAGGGCGACTGAAGCAGCGGAGAAGTGAAAACAAAGCTTACTTTTCCCTGACCAGGAACTGATCCTTCAACAAAGACTGCCGTGACTTCTCACCTTTTTACATCCTCATTACGAGCAGCTCCTGTCACATTTTCACTCACTCACTCAAGCCCTGCACCTCTATGGAAACAGCACAGTCATGTTTAAACGCAGGGAGAGCTCAAAAATGTCTTTTGGGGAAAAAAAGAAGGACGGGGGATCCACATGCTTTACATACAACCTTTACAAAACCGGGCGTTTTCAACACATGTGAGTGCTGGTCTCAGCCTGAACATTCAAGGCCTCCCTGTTGTGCTGAGGAGCGCAGAATTTAAGGTTTTTTGTTTCCAGGAGTCGTGCAGAATAAAGCGATTTGATCAAATACTCCAGTTTTTAGCTTAGAATTGGTTATTTTTCCTGTTCAACAAGCGTCATAAATTTGAAAATCCAACCATATTTTCTATTTTTAGATTTAGATTTTTTTAGAAGAAATCATACTTTCAAACCCGCCGCCGCATTGAGGGGTGCGAGGGTTAAGAATGAGGAAGACATCAAAAGCATTTAATGAAAAATACATGAGTGACCACAGAGGAGGAGACAATAACTGTAGAGGACTCACTGTGTAAATTTGGCTGTGGTCAGATTGAGTGCATCTAGGTGCATCTGGGCCAATCGCAGACCAGGGAAAGTTAGAAATGCTCCAATCAGGGAGCAGAGCAGGGCCAGGATCAGCTTGAAGGTGAGTTTAGATATGGGACCCCTGTGAACGAGAAAACACATAGTGAGTTACTATTGTAGTTTCATGAGTCATAAAGAATTCATGAAGGCAGAGAAAACAAAAATGATACTGTGAGAATACTGATTTTGTACTTACTGGGACTCTAAGCCCTGGTGCTGCAGAAAGTGTAGAGCACTGTCAGAGAAGTTGGCAAAGCCTGGAGATGAAGAAATGTTTGACAGTGACTCACACGCCGGTGCCAAAATTAATCAAATTTGGATGTGACTAACGGGTTCATTCGCGAGACTGTGGAGCACTAACCTGTCTCCAGACCAAACTCCAGGTAGTTTTCAGTGACGATGAGAATGGCCATGGCTTTGACAAAAAAGAAGAAAGCAAAAGTAATGCAGAGCGAACGCTCGCCTCCTTCCTCCAGCTTGAAGTAGTGAGCCGTTAGAGAGAAAAGGGTCTTACTGCGGGAACACAGTCAAGGGAAAACATCTCCAGAAGCACGCTGGCATACAAAGCAAATACAATCCGCTTTTGCAGATATATTTTCAATACCTTTCACACGTTCACGAGGAACAGAAAGGAGCCTCTGCAATCAGCCCTCCACCCATTACACAAGCCCTGACACCGGCAGGTGTGGGCACCAATGCCTGCCACTGAGGTAGTAATAGTATTTTACTGTGTCCTCGAAGACACTGATCGGAAGACGAAGGACAGAACATGTTCTTCGAGCAGACTCTGGTCAACACGGAGATGAAACTCCCCGTTTCTGCAACATTTCAGGTGACAGCATGGCAATTTCTCACTCCCTTTTAGTCCATTTCAAGACTGGTGTTCAATCCAATGGAGTCTTCTTTTCTTTTTCCCCTTCTATTCACTGCTGTGAAGCCAGCTGTATAAACACTCGCCAGACAAGCCTGAGCCAGCGTGAGGCTGAAAAGAGAAACAGCCGTGTTTGAGCCATCACGTGGAGGGCTACAATTAATATACTGCCGAGCTGGCCTGTCAACATTGGCCAAAGGTGAGGACATGCAGTCACATTTATAAATTTCAGGGGGAAAAAAATGGGTGAAGAAGCGAGCGAGGTACCATAAGACGCAGACACCCGAAGAGCATGCTGCTCCCTCGTTATCAGTGGCGGTTAAGGCAGTAGAGCTGATCTCCTGGGCGAGAGTCTTAAACATATCATCAGAGCTGAAATAGGAAAACTGAAATCAAGTGTCCCATTAACACATATATTGAGCCGACCCTTTCCCTCATCTTCATCTTCATAGTCCCATTTCATCTGTTCCACAGTCTGTCCTTTTCCCCAAGCATATCAGTCTGTTGGGCTGTGAAAATTGGGCCTCCAATCTCCGACGTAGGCAGGAAATGACACACCGTCTGACCGCGGTGAGCCGGGCCCAACCAGGAGCACTGGAAAGATTGATCCCTGTGGTTGGTGGCAAGGATAATGCATATTATTTAACCATCATTCGGCGTAGCAAAATGGCAGGTAGCTGTGGAGCGTAAAGGTGCTGAAGTCAAGCCAGTAGGTGCTTTAGCAGTCACTTTATAGTCTCAGCCACTGCTGCATCCACACAATCAAGCTGGAATGATTCGGTCCCTTAAAGACAAAGAGACGTGAACCTACGACGGCGGCGAAGAATGTAAAGTGAAAATAAGGGAAATGTGCAGAGGAGAGTCCCCAAAAAACCTCAAAACCCACCTACAGACATAATGTAAGAGCATACCCCCAGATTAGAAAAAAGGCTAGCCGGGATGTAAGGATACATGACAAAAGCGAGCACCAGCAGGCACCAGACCACGCTGATGTTCATCTCTCCTGAGGCCTGAGCCGCGCTGTAGTACAGCTCTGTTATCAGATAGACCACAGTTGCCGCTACTGTGAAATCCACCAGCCACTGGAACTCCGGGAAGTAGTGCAATGCTGGGGGCATAAAGAGCATAAATGAATCCAAAAATATACAGCACAGCATATACAGACATGACAGAGGAGCTACAATTCAACTGTAGACATCCGTCCTACCTAACGTGTCGACTTCTGTGATGCATTTCGTCTCCAGCTGCAAGTCGATGTCCTTGGGAACCGTGAGCGGCTTATTGTCTATGTGACCATTGTACTTCCTGGGGCAAAGAGGGAGTGCAGCAAAACAGCAAATGAGGTCAGAAACAAGCAACTCAAACAGCAAGTAAACAGAGTTTTACACATTTTCCTTTCCTGTGAGGAGATACGAACTGGAAAAGAAAAGAAATCCTCACAGCGGGGTCTGTCCTCGCAGACGTTTTCTTTCACATTTTTTGTCAACTTGCCTTTTATACAACTGAAAAGAAATAGCAAGTCCACACATTCCTGCACTTTTTCTATTTTGTAAATCTGCGGAAAATATTGGTAAATGTTGCAGGTTGAGTGAGATGGTGGCCTGAGCTGGAGAATCGTCCTTCAAGAAGAACTCGAAATAGATTTCCTACCTCTTAAATACTCATGGCGATAGTAAAGCACAGGTAAAAATGCAGCTCTGGCATCTAAATGCAATGGTTGGCAGAGGTCAGGTTACTTTTTTTTTTACTAATACTACAGGACTCTCCCATGACCAGGAGGGACAATGCATAAGCAGCTCTAAATCGCCAACAGCAGGCTAATGGAGAGCTGTTCTTTGGGCTTGGACAACTGTCCGCTGGGCCTCCTCAGTTCTGGGCTTTGTTTGTTCAGCCCTGTGTGTGCACTGTATTCACAGGACAATACCACTGTAAGACTCAAGGGCCAAACATGCCCCGGACAGATTTCATCTCTGAGGCACCTGACAGGAAAAAAAAAGGGGCTCAGCTTGGCCCCTCACCAAGGGAGTCAGACTGTTAACAAAGGGAACGGAGCTGCATGGCACGAGCTGGCCAAAGGACAGTGAGTCCATCTTTTTCTTCAGGGGATTACTGAACATGTGGTGCTAGAGAGCCTTGACCTGCCTCATACAGGGTCAGAGAAAGGACCGCGCTCCAAAAAAAGTTCGGAGCTGGACACCACGAGGAAGAGTGAGGATTAACTTTCAGTCGTGGCTTCAATTTAGATTCACATTTAACAGGAGAGCACAAAGGAAACGGCACTGAAATCACGTGCTCGACATATGGCTCAACTTCCACCTGCGGCCCGAAAAACCGAACAGCACTTTTATTTTAATTGCAAATTAGCCTTGAAGGAAAATCATCTTCCAGAATCAAAGCTTGACATCTGACCACTTTGAAGACATAATGCTGTGTGGGAAACTTTGATTTCAGAGAAGATGCAATCCCTTTAAACTGTCAGCCCCTAAAATAGCCTAAATAGTAATGGCTCCAAAAAACAGGACCAGCTCTCCTCACATCTACCAGACAGGGCCACTTCTAAGCCGAGTTGCTCTGAGCCTCGATGAAGAGCCATAAAGGAGCAAAACAACAAAAACAGACTTCTGTGTCTTTACTTCAAACGGGCCTTAAATGAGCCACATAAACACATCAGCTTCATCTGTTTGCTGACATGCTTCTGGTCTCCATCCATCTCAAATGTCTGCTTCTCATCTTTTCTCTCCACTCTGATGAAAGGGGTGCCTTTCGTACCTCCTGTGTGCCACTGCATTTCCCCAACCCCCCAAACAAAAGCCCTTCTTCATTCCAGCCCGCACCCCTCCGCCCCCCCCCACCTACCTGTCTTTCCTCTTCTGTCCTTTTTGTTTCCCAGCTAAGCTCCTCAACTCATCTTCCGTAGGGTGCTGATACCACCGCAGACTGTGAACAAAGAAAGGACAGAGACGTGGAATCAGGCTCACACAGGGACAGAGGAGGAAAGAGTGAGACAGAGTGAGACAGGGGACACCACGGAGCAGATATTTAGAGCAAAAATCATGTTGAGTCTGAAGTAAGGAAAGACGAGGTTAAGTGATTTGTACTTTACTGTAAGAATAAAGGGAATTTCCTTATTATTAAAGGCTTGAAGTGCCTTTACATCACTGCTCAAAGCAACTATTTCTAAAATCCTCAAAGCACAAATTTGCAACAGCTCGGAGCTTTATGATTAACTCACAAACAGAACACACACACATACACACACAACAGGCGTTCCTCAAAGCTTCACTTTATATCAGTGACTTTACAAATCTGAAACACACGTGCGAGAAGCTTTACAACAGCAGGGTTATCTGTCCTTCAGGGCCCAGTCTGACACAGGAGCTAATTTAAGAGCGTCCTTTAGAAGACAAACACTTTCAGGCACCCCGTTTAACTTTGAACTGAAAACTTGGAAACGCTCTTGTCGGAGCGTCCCGAGAAGCGGAGGGAAGGAGCACGGCTTGTTTTTCCCCGCGCACGTTTATTTATGATGGAAAATTCATGACTAAATATTCTAGAGGGACGCTCCGGGCCTCACGCTCGGGGTAAAAGTTTTCAGAAAATGTTTCGATGGTGCCCTGAAAAGAAAAATGAATGAATTATTAAACGTGTTCCAAGAAGCTGTTGAAAAACATATGTGGCGCTAATTAGAGGAAATGAGGCGGGCACTTTCTTTCCATGCACCGTCCTCTCGGGTCATCCCAATATTTTGACGCCCTTTGGTCTCTGCAGTGTGATTTAATGATTCCCCTCTTCCTCTTCTTCTTTCCACAGGCCTTTGCGCGCTCTGTCGGGTGAGTAAACACTTTGATCCCCATTGTTCTGGACCCTTTTTGAGGGAAAGTTCAGCTGAATGAAGCCTTGAGCGTAGAGGACCTATCTGAAACATCACATGTGCAGGACATTGCCTTACCTGCCGCTGCAGAGTAGCCATCTTGCAAAGGAATAATGAGGTATGATTTTCTGAATTACACTGGCCATTACCATGGTAACCACCAGCTGCACACCGATCACACCCTGTGGAAAGAGGATGGGGGTTTAAAATCACATTGAAATAGTAATTAGACATATCATAAGGCAATTATGCATAAAAACTACAGGTTCATACACAGCAAACTGATACAGGCTGAAGCATATCTTCAAACTGCACCTTGTGTTTCAAATGGATTCTGAAGTCCATCAAAGGTTTTTGCATCTTAAACTGCTCATGTGATCAATAAAACGCCCTTGACACACCGACGGACACACACAATAACATGTTGTCAACAGGGAGGACACACAGCACGTTGTCCCATCAAACTTGAAGATGACGGTGCAGAGAGGCTCGTGTTCAGCTGTCATGACAGACTCTGAATGTTTACTGCGCCGCATTATAAACACACTGTGCAGATGTACTATATGTGATATTATAATACTAATATGATATTATAATTAGCATTTTTTAACACTGCCTTCAGTGTTTCTGAGGAGTTAGCTCTAAATTGAAAGAGGTGAGGTTACAGACTTTAATGGTGCTGTTTTGTCCCACTTGCAGGAGCCACAGATGCTGTTGCCTGGAACTTTGCATGAATACTCATAGTCTCCGGACTGCATGCAGGGTTTGAGACTAACGGCGTTCTGTCGGCCCGGGGACGACAGACAACGCGTTTGGGGTTGAACTGCAGTTTACTGTGACAACACAACAAGTTTACAGTAAATAAATGGATTGAAGTGCTTCAGGTGAGTTCAGTTTGGAGGTAAAAGTATTTTGAGTTAATGTTACATTTTACCAAATGTCTGTCAGAGATTAAAGTAACCAAATACAAAAAGGGTGTTTAGCTGTTATTGATTAAAAAGTGCTTCATGTAAACTATGTCGCTAGCAACTATAGATGATAATAACAAAGTAAAAAGCCACATCTTGTTTTTGGGAGCGTTAACATCACTTTGGAAAGGTTGGGCTCTGGGACGGAGATGAACCGAAGCTGGAGCCCTGCTGCATGGATCCTTCCTCTCTGTGAGGTGTCAGAAGAATAATGCAGCCAAAAAAGCAAACGCTAGTTGGTTTCAACCAGTCTACATCAGACACCACAGGAAAGGTTTTTATGGTAAACACTGACGAAAGATTAGGCTCCACAACTTTGATTAAGATCCAAAGCTCAAACACAGAACGACCTTCAGTTCAGCATAAACACAGACAGAGTGCAGGCTGTGGAGCCCAGGAGCCGATCACTTCACTGTTACTCAGTCGAACCAAAAACAGGCAACACGCCATGTTAGAATCCTCAAAGCAGTTCCTCTCTGCTTCCACTTGAAGCCATGGTGTGTATAATATGAAAGTTTTCACTTAAAGGCCCCCACAGTTGTGGAACCCAAAAGAGGCCCCGCGGCAAATCTTTCAGGCTTCTGACATCCTTCTATTACCATCCTGATATCTGCTCCCAAGTACTTTAACATCATTTACACCTTGATTCACGTGACGATGGTGTCTCTTGAAATTACTTACAGAGTGATAAATGTCAGAAATGACCACATTCACCGAGATACAACAGAACGTAATGATTTTTAGAGTTTGATTATAAGGGATTTAAATATTAACCAGCCACATGCTGTAATCTGAGTACATTTAGTGGCGTAAATACCATGTTCACTAAATTCCTCAACGTCTCCAACATTTGTCACAATGCCAGCCGCTGCGTGCCCCGGAGAATGAGCAGCCGGCGCTCCTGCGGTAGGCACCGAAAGATTTAGCAACATAAGGAGCTCAATATCAACCCGGCGCAGTTAGATCAATATTCACTTAGGCTTAAGAGGCCAAAATCATTCCCATCATGCTGCGCTTTTATCCACTCACTGTAGGCTAAGGTCTGCAGGTTGGCCTATCTCTTTGGCAATCAGCGGGAATCATTGATATCTGTGCCTACACACATTTGAGCAAAGAGAACCAATTAGATAACTAATCCCCTCTAAAATATTTTCTCTTTTCCAACAACAGTCTGATATCTGTGCTGGCACCTGGGCAGTGAATCTACACTTGCAAACTCATTACCCGAGTATACAGCAATAAATCCTGTAGCCTTCTTTGTGTTCTCAACATGTTTACACATCAACAACATGAGGCTAAACAAAACTCCCCGCCCTCGCTCAACGCTACTCAACAGAGCCCAAATTCACCCTAAAAGGGTAATTTAGAATGCTAATTTCTCTTTGCTTAATCTGTGCCTTGGCGGTAATTTGGAGAAGCACCGGTGCATTAAAAATAACGTTTTTCACTGGATGGAAAATTAATACAGGACTCAATCTTTTCAAAAAGTAAAACACCAACTCTGCTGACATGCAGATTCTGAAAATGTGTCATCTGGGTCGGCGCATTATTGAGCGGGTGCTTGGCCTGTCCTGGCCGGCATACCTTACGCCTTTCGGTTATTGGAGATGTTTATAGTGTCTGTGCAACCATCCACTCCTTCCAGCAACAAATACTAATTAAAACGATGCCCCAGCTCATCGTTTTCTGGTTTCTGTGAATCTTCATCTTTAATTGATTTTTGCACCAAGTCCCCTTTTTTGCCGGTCCAGCCCTCAGCATCTTTACTTAGACCTTCAGCTCGTTTCAATGTTAGCCTCATTCAAAAATATGTAGGCTGAATTACTGCAATGACAAAATGACAAGAAACTGGGTTGGTACTGCGGTGACTGTGAGCAAGCTCACACATATCCTGCTCCTAATATAAAGCTGGACAACAAGCACACATTCATCACAATGAACAACCTGCACATAAGACTAATAAATGCATATCTGAGTTAAGTTTGAACCTATGTCAGCCTGCTGTAGGCGTAGAGGGAGGCAGAGAATGACACCTAAATATGAAAGATGGTGATGGTGAGGCCAGACCTGCACACCAGACCTATATTTTGGATTGGTCATGGGGATCCCCAGTGTCACCCAGCATGGGGTAAGCTCCAAAAGCTAAAGTCAATACCTCTTCTGGAGCCACAGAGGGGACAGTGGGTGCCATTAATTTGGCAATCACACTCACTTCAAGATGCAACGCGTGACCAAACACAACCTCTCTGACTCAAGACATTTCTCCATGTGAGTGTCGGTCAGGCTATATAGGTCAAAAGCACACAACCTTCGCTTGGTGGATGCTGACCGTTCTCCGCGGGGGCCCTGCAAGGATCCCAGGCCTGGGGGAAATTGAGCCAGCATGGACTCTCTTATCTTGGCCAGTCCGCTTGACCCCCCTCCACACAACAACCAAATGAAATCTGTAGGGGGTGGGGAGTGGGAGCTGCAGTGATAACCACCAACCATATGCGCTCAAACACCTCACATGAAACTAACTTTGAGAGGGTGAAACCCCTTATTGACCGGTGCTTCCCCAGTTTCACTCATCTCGACGAGTCTCGGTGTATTAAATCCTTCTCTGTTCAACCACTGACTGTTGGAAATTTAAGACTACACTTTGTAAAAATGAAATATTGCAGCTATAGACGGACCAAAGTGTACATCGAAATGGACCTAATGTTGCAGTAAAAGATTGAATGACATCCTGGATATCTGACATTTCTGTGATATACTGTTGTTAAGATATTTCATTTTTCCACTCCCCTCGTACTACATAATACCCTGAAGGTACTACAATAAAGTGGAAGTGCTCATGCCTTATCTGTTTGTTCCACCTGCTTGAAAAATGGACGACTCCACCTGCCTGTTAATCATCTCCACATTATGAATACTAATTTCTAAGTTTTGTCACTTTTGTCCCGTCCTAGCTGCTCTCACAGAGAATAACACTGAACAGATTGAGACATTCTGGTTGTGTTAACTGAAGAATCATGCAAATCACCACTGATAAATATTCATAAAAACAAATCGCAATACAAATACAACCAAGATAAACTCCCTGATTGTGTTGGAGATCCCCCAAATTATTCAATTTCATATTCTCCGTTTTACTTGTGTCAGTTGTGTCGAGATTACAGATACCATCTGTGTTTCAGGTGGAAATTTGAGGATTATTGTGTGCTATAAGAAAATAACATGCCCATTCTTTGACCAGTATACAAATGTCATGAAAAACGTGCAGCCTGCCTCCAGCAGTATCAATTTCCCTCAGTAAGCTGGCGATGTGAACACTTCCCTGACAGATTTCATAAAAACCTTGACATTTGATTATCAGAGGATTCAACAAATGCTTATAACATTTACCACCAAATGAGCAAAAACACGAAATGTAGTTCCAGTCCCTCTGAGGGCATCCTAATGTCAAACTGAGCAGGTCAAGAGGGTAAACACACCTTGACTTCTCCCAATGGTATCCTGCTGCCAGATGAATGGCATGCTAACTGTATGCTGGTATGATTCATTCTAGTATTTCCAATGTATTCTCAACTTCTCCCCTACAACACCAGCTGATGTCAGGACAACAAAACACTGACTGTGATGAAACACAAACCAAAACTTTAACCATCGAATAGTCCTAACGTCACTAAACCGCAGACGTCCACTTTTAGCTAACGCTAGCTAAATAGCTACATTGGCTAGCCGGCTACAAGCACCTGCTATGGCTAGCAAGCTAAGCTAACGTTACACTGCAATCACAGCAACAAGCTGACCGAACACATAACCGGGTCAGCAGCGTCGCAGTAGACATCGACATGAAAGCTGATGTTAGCAAGTACTGCTCTATGAATGAAGTGCGACAATTCAGAGAAAACGTTGCGTTCAGGTGTTCGCTGTCACACTCACCATGTTGATGCAGTGCAGCTGAAACGGACTCTTCCCCGACAACACTGAGCACCCCGAGTCGGAAATCAAGCGGCGAGGAGCACATAAGCCCTTCTTGCGATGGTTGCGCACAAAATGAAGAGGTTTCTCATTCAAATTGTCATCGTATCCTTGCAGAGATGGGTTATAGCGTCAAAATTCAATGGATCCAACCTCCGCTCCCAAGTATTTTCAACTGCAGTAGAGGTCATGCGAAAATTTTGGGTAAGGAGGTGTCCTCAGATATGCCTGTACACGCAAAATAAAATACGAGGATTTAATTATTCTCACTCTCGCGAATTGAAATGAAACTGTGGTCTTGATAAATATTAAATATACATGTGTGTCAGGTTATTTTAAATTTGATTGAAATATTGTATAGACTTTGGAATTTTGTGTCGGACTTATCAAGATCCCTATAAGTATCCATTAGGACCCCCACAACCGGAAGAGCGCAAGAGTCACCACCACACATGACAGAGCGGTACCTGCATCAGATGCCTGGCAGTGGGCAGTGGAAACACAGCGAGTTGAGGCAAATAACACCCTCTCCTAGTTTCTGCTTTTTTTGATGTCAGAATGTGATTATTGACCGCATACATTGTACTTCGTGGTTGTATCAGTTGGTAAACGAAGTACTTTTGGCACTTCTACTCGTAATTAAGTCGACTGTAATGGGATCCTCGACCCTCGTAATCATAACTCCTCTAACATTTTTAAGTCAGTCATTAACTGTAAGGCAAGTTAGAACAGTCGGCGACTATAAAAAGTTAACAGGATGCAGCCATGCTGTCGTAACTAACGAACCGAAACATTTGAAAGGGTCTCAAACGCGTCCTGTGTACTTTTAGGCCGTGGTCACAGAAATCCAGCAGACACAGAGGCTACTTCTACCGCCCGTATTTAACTCCATCTAATGAAATAATCCATGTCTGTGTAATAATGAACAAGAGTTACACTGTTTTGATGAAGAAAGACTGTTTTAAGATTGTGATTATGTACTGCTGAAGTGCCTGAAGTGCTCATTTAACAGTGGTTTGTCTCTGCTTTCCTTTCAGTGAGCGGATGGTGAAAAAAGGCCCCCGACTCCAATGAACCAAATATAACTGTGGTAGGTCCTGAGTGCTACTGCTTATTCACAGTATCCAATCACTATCTATGTGTATTTGAAAGAGTTACTAGCACACCAAATAAAGGACAAGATATGAGCTTCTGCCACCGTTTAAGTCCAGTTAAACATTGTAATGTCTGCATCACGTACAGCATTAGAACAAATATACAATGAATTATTAGTTCAGTTCAATAAGAAATCCATACTCAAAATGGAACAATGTTGCTGAAATAATACTTTAAATACTTAATTACATTGAAGGTTATTGCTCATACTTTCATCTGTTTACCTAAACTTGAGAAATGCAGGACTAAGAACACAATATATTTCTTATGGAGGATCTTTTTTTCCACAACTACAAATGAGATTGGGTTTGTTTCATGATACATTGAGGTGGTAAGTGAGTGAAGACCCCCCCCCCCCCCCCAAAAAAAAAAAAAACCCTGAGTGAGGAATTATCTGTTCAGTTCACCAACCATTCACTGTCAGTGGCATCACTTTGAATAACTCCCCATGAATTCAGTAAAGCAGACTTTTCTCTTCACAGCTGGGTGAAAGTTCCTTTTCGCATGCTGCATTTAGGAGAAAATGAGAGACATCAAGTGTCAAAATCCCATTAATTAAAGAGAATTCAAATGCAGCACGGTTCAGACACAATCAAACGCTGAGCACTCAAACACAGAGTCCACATGCTTGTGCATTTGCATCTGCAGACATGGAGTGGCCTGTATATCAACATGTGGGTATACGCGGGCTCGGCTGTATTTGCACATGCGCATACGTTGGCTGAGCCCTCCTCTCTTATTGCAGGGATGCCTACCCCACCCCCTCGATGCATCGTACCAGCCCCTCGTGGCATGTAGACACACACACACACACACACACACACACTGCAGCCCTGCGCTTCCACGCTGTCTCAATCTACTCGCTTGCACATTCCCCCCCGTTAATTACCATTCTGCCCCGAGGCCGAGGAGATATCTCTAAGATCGCTGTTTAATAATGATGATGTCAGCAATGAATGCAATTAAGTTAAAGCGATGCGGTAATTCACAGGAGGAAATAAAAATTACATCAGGACACATGAAATCTTGACGATTTTGAAAACAGGACGATGTTTCACAAAAGTGGCTCTAGAGAGACGCAGACGGTGATTTATTTCAGTATCTGGGTTATTCCATACATTTCACACTGATTTCCTTTTCATTTATAATTGAAGGGAGTCTCGTACTGTACATTCTCCTCGTTGTATTCCGTATCACACTCAGCACTATTACTGCTGCTGTTTGAACTCTATTCTCTCTGGAGCTTGTGTTTTTTTTTCTTTTCACATTCAGTGTTGTCTGTTCTTTTTAGTCGGGCTTGTTATTTTTAGATGAAACATAATAGCCAGGATCTTCAGTGTACTGTGAGAGTTTCACACCCCTTCCTAGTGTTTAATCCATATGACATCTCCTCCGTGCCTACTGGTTCCTTTGAGTTTCAACTCACAAGCCTTACAATATAAATAAAGATGATGAGAATATTACAGTAAAAAATCTCAGCCTAGTCAATCAAATAGTCTCATTGTTCAATGTCACGATTCATTTTTAATGGCAGTTCTTTTTGTGTGTGAGTGCTGGTGAGCATTATACATCGTTTCCTTCTTTTATTAATCAAACAACAGTTTGAAATGTGTGTCACTGATCTCAGCAGTATACCTCGAAGCAGAGGAGGAAAATAGAACAAAAATCCATGTCAACTCCTCACCAGTGAGACTGAAATTGGTTCAGAATGTAATTCTCTTTGGTGCAGCGCCTCCTTCTCCATTCTCTGTAATCTACAAGAATGCAAATTACAATGCAAATGCAAATACTGCTGAATAATTTATGTGTAGCGTAGAGTTCCTGTACAGAATCGAGGAGCTTTTTGCTTAAATAGAGTAATGTGGCATTGGGAGCGTACATACGGTTAACCACAGAAACATGGCATAGAAATTCACTGTGTGAAATCCAGCTCGACAATTTAGTGAAGGTTCTGCAGGTGTCGGGATTAAATATCTGAGATGCACAATCTCTGTTTTTGAATTATATCATCTCAAATGCGGCACTCTGCCGTGTGCTCACTTTATAATAATGCTGGTTAAAATCCAGCTCTGGACCTAAACAACACGTTTCTTTGTCTTACTGGTTAAACATTAAATTTCATCTTGCGTCCTCGATTCCTCTTTTGTTGCTGATGTGTAATTTGGTCCATTCTGGCCCGACGAAACGGCCAAACTAAATTTTGCTTGAGGACACTGTAGGTTATAACCAACAGTAGTTTAATTATTTTTTTCCCAGCATTAATTTATTCTCATCGCAGCCGATGGTTAAACACCTTTAACGTACTGTATGTAAATGTCAATCCAAAGCACTGTTGACATTAGACCCAGTCCTCAGATGCTGCTGTGCATCTCCATCCAGCACAACACATCAGTCTCATTTCTCTAAGTCAAATTGAAGCACATGCAGAACGCCGCTGTATTTCGTGTGGAGGCTGGGGGAAAATTACACGTATTACAATTAATGACATTCATATACACTTGAACACATACATTTGTGTTTTTGATAATAAAAAAAAAAAGCGTCGGTTTTTCTAACGTGTGACTGTTCAGGCTTCTCCCTCAGCGGTTTTTCCATCAGGGATTGTAATTAACCAACAGCATTCATGAGTGGGCATGCTCATTTAGCCTGTGTCTGGGCTTAGACAGCTTTAGAGGGATGAAAGAACAAATCCTGGTGGAACAAGGCAATGTATGCTATAGCCAAATTGAAAACACTGCACACAGAATAACAACTGCTCCAAAACTTTTGTATGTATGTGTTTGCAGTAACATTATGTAGTCTGAAACATATACTTTCTCCTGACTATTTTGCCTTGGGAAGCACATATATTAAGACTTTACACTGTATTTACAGCAGCATGTTTTTTTGTTTTTACACAAGTATTAAATAATCCATATACTCTGACCTATTTTTATATTTTTCCTGTGTACGAACAGCACAAAGATCGTTCTGTTTTATAAGCGATGTCTCTTTTATATGCACACTTTCATGGCTAAAAGCTGACGTTATTCTTATCACTGGGGTTAAAAGAGTGAACTTGGGCTCGTTGTAGTTGGACAGGTGGAGCAGTGGATTTGGGACGATAATGACAATAATAACACAATAATAAATAAAAGGCTGGCATGGCACTTTTTCATAGAAGTGACAGAAAATCGTTTTTTAAAACGACTGAAAAATAATATGTTACAACACAATTTTACATAACGATGCCTTTCTGTGCTCATCTGCATATAAAATAGTTATGGAAATGTAATTAATTTGATGCTGTGTCGGTGATGCTGACGCGGTAATAAAATCTCAATATTAAATCATAATTATGTTTTGAGGTTTTCTCTTTGTAAACCACGAGATGAATCTGTGAGGCCAAAATCTGTGACGTTAAAGAATTAGATCTCTTTTCGGGCCTCTTCTTAATTATAATCATCCTCAAAGTATCCTGAGCTTCCAGTCCTTGTTAGGATAATAATAAAAGAATACAGAATTTTTACTTTTGGTGACTGTGAAATGGAAACGTATGCTTTTTATTTAATTGCTTCAGACTGCACTGACCGAGTTTCTGATTTTAAGATGGAACAATTTGGATGTTTCTTTAAAAAAACATAATGATGATAAGAGGCTGCAGGCTTGACTCAGGCTCTGTGGTTGTCCATTTAGATGAGATTAATCATAAACTGCAGTTTTTTTTCTTCTTCACACAAAGAAAGTCAACAAACTAACAATGCAGCATAAGGCACGGTGGCAAAGCCTGGCGTCACAGTGGCCAAACGTTCCCGTCAGTGTTGCCACCTGTCTGAAATCCGCAAAATCAATTAATTGTCAGAGCGTCACTGTGGCGTCTTGTGCTGTATTGTGTTGTTTTACTGTATATTTCACTCCCTGCTCTGAAACTCTATTGTCTGCTGAAGTCACGGGAAAATACCAGGTTTCACCAAAGCCTGCAGAGCGCTTTGCAGCTCCAGAAAATATTAATGCTGATTTTTTTTTTCTCCTCTATTCAATTGAAGACTGATTTATATCAGAATTAGGCTACAGTGTGTGTGTGTGTGTGTGTGTGTGTGTGTGTGAGCATACAGCAACAGACACACAGAGAAATAAAGGCAGAGCTGGAGGGAGAGAGAGAGCGAGAGAGAGAGAGAGAAGCTCATTATAATCAGGCAATTATGCTGGCAGAATTAGAAGCGTCCTTATTTTCTCTTGTGGCAGCCTGAGTGTGGAGACGGTTTTTTAAGTGACTGCAGACTAATCCATGGATATGACTGACTATCCTGTGTTAATATGGAGCATCTGTAGTCGTGTATGACAACAAGATTTGGAAGTGAAAGCCTGTGATTTTGGCTTTTTGGAGAACCGGTGATTCAAGCAAGGCTCCCCAGGTTCTGGGCTCTAATTTGCATTGATGAGGATTTTTTTTTTTCTCTCTCCTGGTTGAGGTTTTGGCTCAGCGGTAGTGAGAGACGAGGGCAGTTATACCCGCCTACAACTCAGGACCATGGCTGTACACAATCAGTGTCCTCCAAACAGTGGTATATAATTATATTGCATGTTTTTTTGAGACATTTTATTCAATTTCATGTGGTATGGTATGTGCATTGCTGCTGTTGTTGATGTTAATATCAGTGACAAAGAGTGTGTGAGAGAGAGGTTGTGTGTGTATGTGTGCGTGTGTGTGTGTGAATTATTTATGATTTATCCCTAAAACTGGAATACATTTTAAAAGTCCATTATCAATCAGAATGTCTTAACGTTTTTGGAATAAAAATCAAAATGTTTCAGGGTTAAGAAATATTGTAGAAATATTGTGATCATCTCATTGATTATTCTCACATAATAAAATGTGTAAAAAATGCAATAAAAGCTCACTTCATACGTCTGTTTGTGAGACCTCTTAAATCCAAATAAATGCACTGTTGTCATCATTATTTGACATATCTGTTGACTGTGCACGAGCAGCATGTTCACACTAAAGACTTTGACCTCAGGTCAAGGGTATTTGACCAGCATTTGACTCTTGACCTCTACTACAAGTCTTATCAACTCGCCTGTTAATGTGTATTGATCATCTCTCCCTGGAGACAGACAGACTGACACGTTATTTTCAGGCATTTTTGGCAGTTTAAACAAGCACTTGCAAAGACATAGAAGTAAAAAACGTCCCCATTCCTGTATAATAAAAAAAAGTCTCACAACAGAATAAGCAATGCAGATTCTGTCCCAGCAGTGTTTTTGCATGAGAAGACAAAATATTAGAGACAGAAGGACATATTTTAATGTCCATCTCGAGGACACGCAGACCCAACACCCAACATCTCCCAGCCATTTTCCACTTACAAAAAAAGATGTTGAATTGTGCATGGAATTTGGCAGTAGGGACTGTCTATGTGTGTGTCAGGAGGCTGGGTGGGGGGGTTTAAGATGAAGTGGAATGACGACTCCCTGAAAGTTCTCAGGGAAGTGCTTGTGTCTGGCCATGGAGCAGGCAGCTGATTTGGGATAGGGCGTTAGCATAACAAAGGGCCTGAGCCTGTGAACTTGGGGCACCTTTCGACCCTGGCACTGTGGAGATGAATGGTCTCTGGGCCTCCCCATAGAGCACCCCCATGGCTAGCCTGATCGTGGCTAAATTGTTAATCAGGGTAATTTAATATAGTTTTCAATATGCCTCATCTCTCATCGGGAAAGCATTCACCGCCTTCTCGCCTTCCCGCCCAAAAAAAGGCCCCCCTATTCAACGGGGCAAGCCGGGCAGCTGCAGGTCTTCCAGCCTTCTCAATTGAAATGTTCAAACATCAACAGCGCGAAGACCCCGGCCCTGTGTTTGTGCATGCGTACGTGTTTGCATGTGTGTGCGCTGGTGTGAGCCACTCCTCGTCCAAACTTTAGCATGAAGAACTATTCATGGATGCGTAAATCTGGACAGAAATACGCAGAGCGCGGATCTGTGGGCGAAAGAGGAGACAAAGAGAGAGATAAGAACTCCACCATCTTCGTTTTAACGAAACGCAATGCCACATATTTACTCAGAAAATGAGGCAGTGTCTTTAAGCTCTGACGTGACGGCCAATCTGTGGCACTTTTCCTCTCTAACCTGGATCAGGGTGAGGTCACGGCGAGCAGTAACTCTCCGTCTCAGGACAGGTGACGTCAGCTCTCCTGGTCGCAGCGTCCAGTAGCGGAGGTGACTCATCGGACTCAGGGCCCTAGTTTTAGGCAGTGTGAGGTGGAGACACCCATCCACCCACACACACACTCAGGGCCTGGGTCCTGACTCTGCTGTCTATAAATACATACTGTAATCTAGAATGACTCAGACACTTCATGGCTCTCTGTGGGGAGGCAGAAGATGGACCGGGGAGGACAAGGAGTCTGTCGGAACAATGCCGGCAAGACCGCGCGTTGCTGTTATCTCTGGGTGCATCCGAGCTGACGTGGTGGCAGAAAATGGAGGTCGATGAACAGGAAGTAGGGTCTGTTGAAATAGTGGGTGACGCTTTTGTGGGACTCATTAATTAAGAATGAAACATGGCAATCTCAATCTGTTACGTACACATTATTAACACCCACACAGATATATAACATATTAAGAAAAGCAGCCTAAAAATATTACGTATGAAGCCTGATTGTCCATTTATTTGCAACTCTAATTATAAACCGCTCTATTATTTTCAGTCATTATCTGCTTTATATCAATCTAACAAACTAGAGCCTGTTCTGACAGATTATATTAGCGACGTATTGACTGCTTATCATACAATGACATGATATTTCCTTGGATTTAGATGTGCGGCGGCTGATTTATTTATCAGCCCGCTTTTTTTTTGAAAATTTTCTCACCTTTTCTGCCACTGATGATATTCTGTCTGTCTTTTAAAACCCTTTGTTCCCAGTCAGACGATAATAAGTGTTGGCATGTAGACATTATGACAACATACTGATGGCAGAGTGCGCACATGTATGTGCAAACACCAGCTAATTAGCATAACACCTAGCCATGAGCAGGCCATGTGCTAACAATGACACTATGAGGAGTCTCAGACCAGCCGACCGGGTTCCCTTGTGGGCCATTGAATAGAAGTGGCCTGCTCTTGTGTACTCTGTCTAAGGCTGTATGTTAATTTGCACTGTGTGACTAGATGATAATTCATGACTAAATCACCAGACAGCACCCCCCAAAACCCAAAATCCAGACATGTGTCTATGGGAACCGAGGACCCTAAGTCAACACAACACCAGACGTATTCACACCGCCCTCACAAACACAGTTCGACTCGGATAACCAAAGCAAAACAAACACAGAATTATTTTAAACAGTGATTATTTTTTAATATCAACACTTATGACTGAAAGAAGTTTCTACACTAAATAAGCATCAATTATTCATTTTTTGTTCATTAATGTGTTTTGACAAATAATATTCTCAAACTACTTTTTGTCGTTACATCTGTAAAATTAAAGCCTCCGTTTTTGTCCACTCTGCAGGTCACTGAGTCACTTACTGCTCCGTGCATGCCTGTAGTCCGAGTTTCAAAGTTTGGATGTCACGGTGTTTGTTGTGCGGCTAGTACGACAGGAAATAGAATTTATCAACATGGAAACAAAGGTATTATAGGCCCCTGGGGGGACAGGGTCTAACTGGGGTCAGGACTGCGGGGCCTTGTCTAGACGGCCTGCTTTTGTGGTTGCGGGGTCTCAGCCTCTATCTCACCCTTTCAATAAGAGAACTTGACCCGTGTCGAGCTGCCGTGGGACTCGGAGACGGGGAGGGATGGACTGACGAGATAGTGGGACAGAAATAGAAGAAGTTGTTTTTGGTAATTAAGTAGTGGAGAGGCTGACTTTTTAAATTTAGGATGATAAAAGTGAAACACAAAGTAGGCCGAAATTGTTTGTGAAAAAAATTATTTTGACTTTTGAACTCTCAAGTTACATTTTTTCCCAGGCTGGAGTTCACCACAAAATGAACCTCAGGCTTGATTTCCAAATTTTTCCAGCTCCTCTGTATGGGTGTGTCACTCCGCACAATACCTAATTCAGAAAATATACGGAGTTAAAACCAACCAATGACAATACCAATACACAGGAACACCAAAACACCATTAAACGCCAAATTCAAATCAATCCCTCCTACTCTCTTAGCTCCCGTCTCAGTGTATGTGGAGGGTGCAGGGTGCTGCTGCGGGGCATGGTATAATTGAAAGGCTGAAGAAGAATACTGCTTGTTTAAACCAACCAGCAGGCAGCAAGGGCATGATGGGAAAACAAAGCCGGAGCCCCAGGAGTGGGTGACACGACATCACTAATGGCGGAGCAGCGAGGAACACTGCCTCTGTTTTGTTACCCTTAGTCCTTGTGACAACCAGCAGGTTGAAGACACTACACAGCGTAATTCAAGAATCCAAATCTGAAGTTTGTGCTGCCGTTGGTTCAATAGGATCTAACAGGGCTCTCCTGGGTGCTGGCTCCAGAGCTATGTTCTTTTTATATGGGAAATATATTGTCAATCATCAGTGTAATTAATTTGGATTTTGTCGCCATGATGGCTTCGGATGTGTTGGTGTGAATTGAATTCCATATTTTCACCTCGAATATAGTTTTCAGGCTGCTGCAAATATATGATTTAAGGGCAGAAGGAGCACATATGGATTCATTTGCTCCTGCACATGTAACAGAACCTCTTTATTTCCTCAGTCCCTTTCATATACAGTGCCTATATACTGTACATACACATCGCTGTGGACAGTAAGTGATAGTTGAGTGGATAGATTGTAGAGTGCCAACACGCTGTTATATTTAGACAATATTGAAAATCTGCAATGTTCCTTGAGACCTTTCCATTTCACATCTCTTGTTTTTTTTTCCACCTATGGATGAGAGTTTGACACAGGCTATATCTTAGCAGTATAAGCCACAGCAGCTGTGAATTCCCTCAAAGCAAATCACCAGGCATGTCTGAGTCTTATTGACCCACATCAGGAATCCCCACCCACCACCTGCAAGACGGAGGCTCATTTTAGCCAGCAATAAATATCAATGTTACATATCAATAAACCCATCAGAGAGGTGGGTAGAAATAGCAGGGAGGAAAAGGGGTTAGATTGAAAGGGGGGTAGATGTGGAAAATGAGAGAGGACAGAGGTGGGAGAAAGGAGAGAGAGAGAGAGAGTAAGAAGAAAGAAAGAGAGAGAAGAAGAAGAAGAAGAAAGTGAAGGCTGCTCGTCTGTTTCGGCCCTGTGGTCTCGTGCCTCCTGGGATAGCCGAACACTCTGTCAAGATTCTGCACTTCAAAATCAATCACTCTCGACTGAGCACAGAGAGAGACGCACACATTCACACGTGTGCATGTCCACACACACACACACACACACACACACACACACAAACAAATATACATTCACACAACATGTTACAGGCGATGTCGTCTGTCCTTGTCCAGCCTCAACAAGGCAGCCTCAGCATGTCACGGCAGTGTGTGATAGGGGGCCGTCGTGACTCCATGACAAGAGGAGACAGGACTCCAGATCACCGACGTGCTCCAAAAACAGAGGCACTACAGGGCTGAGTTACCTGTTACATGTTCCAATGAGATGCAGAGATCATCTATGTGAATTCCCAACCAGGGGTACGCGTACCCCGGGGGTATTTCTGCAGTTGCCTGTGGGTACTTGGAAAATTTGTGGAGGAGCTCAAGTGATTTGAAAGAAAAAAAAACAGAAATCATGCTAAAAAGCAAAATCCAAACATTTTGAGTGAGCTGTAACATCTGATCGCTGTGTGAACTGTGCAGAGAAGTGTGGGCAGTTCGTCAAAACTAATGAATACGTGGTTAAAACAGATTGCTAAAAGTAATGCATAATTAGTTGAAATATTGGATAAATGGTTGAAATTGCTGAAAGTGGTGGATAAATGGTTTAAATCACTCAACATAGCGGATAAAAGTAATAGATGAACAGATGAAATAATGAGCTAAAAGTAATGAATAAACAGATGAAATAATGAGCTAAAAGTGATGAATAAATGGTGAAAAAGCTAAAAGTAATGGAGAAATGGTTGAAGCTTGCTGTCTCTACCACTCTAAGCAGAAGCAATACAAATGCACATTTGACCAAAGTGACCTAAATATTGATAGTTCCAACTGTGTGAAAGAAATATTTCCACAATATCCACTTTCATACAGCTAAAAGCGACGAGCTCTTCTGAAACACAGTGGTTGGTGTTGATGAAGAGGTGCTTGAGTTCACCTGGCAGATACACCAGACAGAAAAGGTGAGGAGCCACAGATTTATAGAACAAGTTATTTTGGTTGATGCGTCTGACGGAAAAGTTAATTTATGACCAGCTTTTCATTTAAAAACGTCCCCTTTTCCCTTTAACCTCCACCAAACTTGAATCATCCCGTCAAACTCCCTTTTCCAGCACCAGATTTTGGTTGTGTTCTTAAACCAGCTGCTTTTTAAAATCTACACACATCCTCGCATTGCATTTTAAAGTACTGTTAACACTATGCAGCCAGCAGCCTCTTGGGTTTCCACTTCTTCCAAGGGAATAACCAGCGGGTTAAACACACACCAAAGGTAGTCTCAGTAAGACCTCATTTTTCTCACTGTGAAGTTTCCAGACTTGGAGTTCTGTATCTTGTCGTCTGTTGGGATCATGGGGCGGATAGTACCTGTGAATCTTCTCCCAAACAAAATAAGATAACACGAAGTCCTGCTATCTGTAGATAAAAGTGAAATACTGTGCCGTCTAGTGGAAAAAAAGAGGAGGGAGACAAAGAAAGGAGCAAAAAAGTTCTATCATATAATGGAGTTTAGAAGTTTTATTCTTTACTTTTCCTCGCCAGCAGCTACCAAGGTCAAGTTCCCGGGCCAAAACAACACCTTAACATAAAAAAAGAGGGTTTTTTTCATCAAAGCTCTGCGTCAATAGTAGAACTCATGCATTTATTTTTTACTGCCTTCAAGAGATCAATCTTAAGTAAGTGCCATCTGAGATCTTTGTGGTTCCCAAATGCTCTTGGTTCAATTCAATTGTACTGAAAGATGTAGACAGCTGCATTATGATTCCAGGAAGACTTATTTAAACTGTGATCCATGTCTTCACGTGTTTGAATCTGTCTCTATTGGATTTCACTTCGCGTTCATCCACCAGCCGGTGTAACACAATATGATCTGCGGTGAACATTTTCTCTCATGGATAAAGCCACATTATTGATGAGGCATTCGTCACGATAAAACATCGTGGTGTACAGCATGTGCGGCGCCCTACGAAAGGTTTCGCATGTTTTCCAGCCCTGAATCTTAATGAGAAATGTATGCCCATGCCTCAACCCAGGCTCATTAAAACATATTATTATTCTTGTCATGTCAGGAGAAATCAGAAGCAGGCTTGCAGCTTATTTTGGGCTCTGATTAAGAATTAAACAAACCATGATCTTAACGATTTCTAGCTGCTTAGAAAACTCAAAGTAGTTGAATTACAGTAATTATATGAATGAATCATGACTGGCCTAAATGGTCTCTACTAATAACTTGTAACGTGTGGATATTTGTTTAAACTGACAAAAGAAAACAGGCCTGCTGCCCTCATTGTGTCCTGATTCAAACCCGAGTCCTTGTGTTACAGCATACTGTATATTGCACATGGTTGCACATACTATAAGGCTTATTGTATGTACTGAGTAGCATGGTATTGGGAAATATAGACATAATGAAAGCAATGGCTTTGCAATGGTGCATTGTGCTGCTGTGGGAAGATTGTTTGTTCACATTTCACCGGTTTGCTCCTGTGGATATACAGTAAAAGAAGCATTTGAGCACCTGTGAGGAAAAAAGGCTTATTCAAAGCAGAACTCCGTTCAGCTTTTGGCTAAAAAAGCTGCACGGAGCATTCTGCTCTCTATGCTAAAAAATAAATCCTTACGAAATGAAACTGCACTTACAAACAGATCAGGGTTCACTTTTGAGATTTGACCTTTTTCAATACTTCAGACCTACATAAGCCATGTTTCCATGAATGTATTTTTGAATTATCACATTCGAAAAGGTTGATGGAAATGGCTAAAATCGAAAAAGCTTCCCTAATTTTGCAAGTTTGTGTAACTCACAATACTGATCAGCTGTTTCTGCTCTGGAAGAAGAAGAAGAAGAAGAAGAAGAAGAAGAAGAAGCTGTTTCTGCAGATTAAAACGTGTCCTCATCGCTTGTAACCTACCTTACATCAATACATGAAACAAACAGAAACGTCATATTTCCATCATGCGTTTAATTTTGTTTTTTCGCCGTTTGAGGTTTGACTGATGCTCTTTAATTATGTCATCTTGTTTCGCCCTTTTCCTCTGCGATGGCGGAGGAAATTGGTGTCAACTACTGCTTATCTCAATGAACCAACAGCAGCCGATGGAAACAACCCTTTATTTGCATTTTTTTTTTTTTTTTTTTTCCAGATTTTCTCACAAATTTGGTAAAATTTGTGATACATTTGGATGGAAGCCCAGCTATAGTGACATGGTACAGTTCATACACACGTCTTCAAATCACTCATTGGTTAAACAGGTCATAACTCAGGTCAGAAAACAACAGCTCTGCCACATCGCACAAGCTGTGTGATCACCTTCATTATGGTGAAGCATTTCTGTCGCTAAATTTTGCCCGTTATCGGTGTGACAACACATACGAACTGGTACAAGAACCAGTGGATATGAACGTATTCTTAGTTTTCAGGTATATAGCGCAAACATTTGCCCTTTCATAGACATTGTCCAAAACGGCGTGATCATCAAGATTTAATGAGATGGAAATGGCAAAATGCTAATACAGCTTTGTCAACAGAAATTTGATTGTTTGGAATATGAGAAGAAATTAAGATTATGCAGCCGTGTGGCAATCATGACAGACCTGAAGGACATCACAGCACATGCTTGTGAATGAGGCCTTTGTGGGTGTTTTGTCTGTCATTGCCATTTTTTCCTCTCTGGATGGAAGTAGCCGTCGGAGAACATGAACACAGTGTAAACCAGAAACCCACGGCTGTGTGTTTCATTGTAGAGCTAATTGTTACAGTATGTTTTTGAAGTGGAGCATTCTCTGCCAGCTGCACGAATGACGGGATATCTTGCACAAGATTTCGTGTTACAGCCTTCAAGTTGACGCCAAGACATGTTGGAGCTATTTTAGCACTCCTGAGACACTTTTTGTTGATGTTGCCTTTATTTTGCTAGTTACCTGTAGATGTGACACCGCTGGCTCCAGGGCATCCTTTGTCTCATCACAAAAGCCACTAGCGGTTGATACAAACATCATTGGACACTCTTGGAATACACACCATCTCACCTGTCATGCTGTAACAATCACATCGACAACTTGGTGCAAACATGAGGTGTAAAAACGTACACAGACAGAACCATCGGCTCAGATTCCCGTCCCATACGACCGCTGACGTGTGTGTTTGTGTGAGCGTGGCTGTGTGTTGGCATGAGTCTACAGTATATGTGTGTGTCTGTCTGTCTGTGAGGGAATAGGTGGAGGCCATCTTTCATCTCTTGCTGTGATCAGATATTCTACATGATATGATATGATGATACAGGCCCAATTAAGGGATGGGGTTGTGTGAAAAATGTGATGACAGGGCAAGCCGAAGACTAGACTGTGATCTGACATCTGAGAGGGAGAGGAAGACAAGGGAGAGAGAGAAAGGTAGCGAGAGAATGGGCAAGGGCGGGGGAGGACGAGCGGGGACAGACGGGACTGAAAGACGGTCGGAGGAAAGAGGGGAAGAGTGATGCTGGTAGAGGAAATGAAGATGGAGTAAGCGTGAGAAAAATAGTGAGAATGAATGTTAAGTGGGGAGGGACGGAGAGAATTAATATGATTAGGAAGGAGAGGGGAAAATGGAGAGGCACATAAAGATGAATGGAGAGTAATGAAAGATAGAAAAGGGAGAAAAATTAGGCTTCTTGCCCATAAGAAACAATTTGTCAAAGATTTTATGGATCCTACTTTTGAGCCTTCTCGTAGAAGAAGAATTTTGGGGAAACTTTGAAGGGAGACAAAAGACAAATTGTTCTATTTTTCTTTAAAAGGCAACATAACTCGGTGTAGAACAGAAGCATAGTGTCATTCTAGCTTTTAATTGTTTCATATTTTGCGCATTTGATTTGACAGACAGGCAGCAGGACACCAAAAAAAGCACACAATCAGGAATGGAGCTGATTTTAAACAGAGAGGCTTCTGGGTACTGTCTGAAATCTGTTTCCCCACATTTCGTAAGTCTGCCTGCACAGACTACAACCGTGTCAGGTGTATGATTTTGATCAGGACGCGCGGCAGCTTTGATCACCCTGCCGGCTTTTATCAGCACGCATGCTCTTTTCATAACCAAATAGGACCCAATTATGTCAAGCACATTGTTCTTAACCTGGAGTACCAAAGCACTACACAGAAAGCAGAAAATAACTCAACTGAAACATCTCTTGAAGGAAAAAAAATCCCTTTATTTAGCTGTCAAAAAATATACTTGTTAGACTCAATCAATTACAAGAAATAAATAGAAGTTTCAACGTGTGAAATATTTTCTTCCATAAAATTCTCCCATGTACAAAATTACAAAAATAAATTAATTGGTATATTAGTGCAAGGTCACAGGATTTGTCAGTTTTGTCTTATATAACCAGATAACAGAGAAACAAAGAAGAGGGCGCAGCTCCAAGCGGGGTAACGTGAGGTTTATCAGCGGACATCTTGAAGCTCCTCTCCGCTTGATCAGGATTCATCTACCTGAAAAAGAGAAATATTAAAATTACTCAAACAATTCACAAACATTCCAGTACCCTCAGCTGATTATTTACCAAATATTACATGTCATCAAATCAAATCGCCATGAAAAACTTCCAGTGAGACTAAATCATCATTCCCAGCTGGTGAGGCTCCTCCAGCAACCTGTCAGTTACAGTAACAAACACACAACCTCTGTGTGCACAGCTGAAGCATGAGGGACAGCACTTGTTGTAGAGTTTCATCACATCCCAAAGCGAGATCCTTGAATGAAAGGAGTTCAGTGAGCTGTGAGTTCCCGGTGTACTTGACGGTGACAAAGGCCTCAACAATAGCCGCTGACATTAGTCCCCCTCATATCACACTGCACTTTCCTCTCATTGTTCCCCCTGCACTTCTCACATGTATTGTCTTACGTGATATCCTTAGAACCTGATAAGACGCCCAGCGAAGGTTTTTGTAGCTGAGGACACAGGCCTGGGAGTGTCTCAGGGTTACAGCTGCTTATTATTCTCTCATAGAGGAGACTGGGAGACTGTAGGGTCTGGGGAACGCCTTATCGGATCCCCTTTACACCCGGTCTAACCTGGGTTACCTGCACCTCCAGCCCTTCCTCCATTACTCTTGCCATACCTGACACTCCCTTCCTCCAGAAGGACATTATGGTATTGCATTTCCCACAAACTATAGAGCTCGCTGACAAGCACGGGAGGTATTCTGGGGCCAATACGAATGTATAGGCTGTACAGAACAGCTGGGGTCATTGGAGACAATAAGGAAGCCTGATTGGCTCAGTGAAATCGTCAGTCTGTGGTGTCATTGTCTGCATAACAACAGAGGCAGAGCAACATGTCCTTTCAGGATTCCAGGAGGTGCTTCTTCTTTACTCTAAATGTACTGGCTGATTTATGCTGTCAGACAAATCTCTCAAAAGTGGATGTGTCCCTCACAGGTTGCTATAAACCTGCATCTCTCCTCAGTCTTTTTCCAGGAATACAGAATGTCCAAAAGTACTTTTTTGGCTGGGCTGTCTACTTCAACAAATTTCTCTGATGTTTGCTTGACAAGACAGAACAGTTCAGGGTTGGCAGAGGGTCCCTGGACCATCAAAAGCCAAACTCAAACCAGCTCCAAGAGATGAAGAGAGGTGGATTCAGACAACTCAAGCACACCACTCTGCCTGCTCACAGCACCTCAAGGGCAAAGCTGCCTGCCTGGCCTGTCTGTCTATCTGTGGCAGCTGATCTTAGTCAAAGCTACATGTGCCTCTCTCTGCATCCTCCTCATCTTCTCTGCTGACACTGCAGTTTAATGCCTATATAAGGATGATGTCCGCAGTGGGTGTGTGTGTGTGTGTGTGTGCGTGTGTGCGTGCATGGGTCCAGGGCTTTGCTGATGGCTCTCAGTATTTCAGATATTCTGGTTACATCAAACAAAGCATTTGACACTCTGAGTCAACTGAAAATTGAAATAGCTGCAAAAATGTTCATCAACTTTTCAGTGTGTGGCATTTCTGACCGTGGATCAGTCAGTGGATGGTGAAGCTGATGTTTTGCTATGCATAGAGAAAATTCCATCACCTGACATGCTTCCTGCACTCAAACCTGCCCATCTAGAATTGCTGACATTTAGGCCTTGACCACACACATATGGATATTTTTTAAAGCAGATATTTTCCTTGATGTTTTCTGTCTGAATGACCTTCGTTTTACAAAATATCTCCAAACACACCGGAACATAAAAACTGATTCCAAACGCACAAACAAGCATGCCGGGCCAGTAGGTGGCGATAACATCTACATCAACGATATGTCAAATACCAGAGAAGAACATTCTGAGTGTAGTGAGCTTATTTTACTTTGGGGTGAAACGAAGACACATGAACATGAACAGGAAAACACAAACAATAGCAGCGAATTATTTGTAATTATTTAACGTCTTTGTTGCACACGGACGAGCAGCTCTAACCAAACGTAACCTAACCAGGAGTCCGCCATTGTTGTTGTTTCAGATCTACGCTCATTACACAAAGCAACAATGGGTGTGCGTGAATCGATGTGGTGACATCATCACTTTGGAGCATCTGAGTTTTTAAAAAGAGATTTTGCATCGAAAAAAGGGCGCAAACCCAGAGGAAAACATTCATTTTTGCTAAATGTCCGTATACCAGTGTAACATTTAGTGGCGTCTAGAGGTGAGGTTGCAACCAACTGAGTATCCCTCGCCTCGCCCATCACCTTCCAAGCAGGGAGTGGAATTTATAATGGCTGCCAAATGTGAAAGACACTCTATAGCCAGTGTTTGGTTTGTCTTTTCAGGGCTACTGCAGAAACATGGCGGTGCAACCTGGGAGGCTCTGTGGAAGAGGACCTGCTGGTTCCTGTGCAGCTGCAAAGGCCTCATTCTAAGGTAACCGAAATATGACTCTCCTTATTTTCAGGTGTCTGTACAATAGTGAAAACGTAATTATGAATATTATATTCAATTTCTGCCAGCAGATCTCCCTAAATCACACAAACTGGACCTTTAAACTTCGTAGTTTTTTAGCAGGACAGCAAAACACCTGCGTGACATCATGAGTGGGGTGTGGCCTGAAATGTAACATGCTCATGTACTTCTGACTTATATACAGTTTAATAGCTGATGGAAATAACAACATGCTTTCCACGAGTGAGCTTCTCAAAACAGGATAGTTGGTGTCAAGGTATCTTTATAAACATGGACATGTTTTCATAGTTTTGGCCTTCTTCCTATCAGAGATAACATTTTCCTGACTATGTTCACTGTGGAGATACATTTGTATTGAAAACAACTCTAGATAGAGCTTTACAGACAACCCACAGGGCACTGCAACACGTCTCTTAGCAGTTTAGTCAACTTTTTTTTTTTTCTTAGTGATTCAAACCATTTGCAGTGTTAGAAATGAGGGCAAAGAATCACTATGAATTTACTATAACTGCCAGATTGACCCAGTTTAAGTGAATCAAACTGGCGGTTATCGGTGGTGGTCTCATCTATTTTTGCATCACTCCACACACTCTGTTTCTAACAATATCATTGTCTTGGGGCCTTCGCAATGAAACTGCTGAAGATTGATGCTCCTGTCTTAGTCACAAGGAACAACTGCCAAAATGTGGAAAACGGAAAAAAAAATCCCTTAAAGTATTAACTCAATAAATAATATATCTAAAATTTAAGTGCAATGAAAAAATTATATTATTCTTTTATCGTTCTAATCTTGGGGATTCTTCAGTGCCAATAGACTCCGATTTCCCAGACCAGACTCACAAACATGGATAGTTGTCATGCTCTCCGTCACAATGCGCATTTATGCGGAAAAATACAGAATTTTTTGGGAGAGGTCTCCCCTCATCCACAAAAAAGGATTTCATGTCAAAGTGTCCCCTGGGAAACAGATAAAGGCAGAAAGTAGTGCCTGGTGTTGCCCCGAGTCTGATAATCGGGTAGAGGAGTTGTATGCCTCGCTCTCCTTCTGCTAACTACTCCCAGTAGACTGCAGTCAGATGCCTCCACTCTCCATGAGGAGGCAACTGATGCTGCTGCTGATCTGCAGAGAATAAGACTCGACTGAAGCCTATCAGAGTTGGAAGGGACTACTAATCCAGACTGAGAAACATGATGCATACACATGCATGCATGCATACATATAGGTGCGCATATAGGACGTGCGCTTGCACTATGAGTAACGCTGCTTCATTTACATGATATAATATAAGACTGGGGTGGGTTTGGACACAGCCTACTGTACATACCAATGCCAACAGAGAGACTTGTGGGACTAAATAGACACACATGTACACAAATGCACAGACATGAATACCAAACATGCACAAAAATATGACTGACACACACACAAACACATCTCAGCACCATCCCATTCTCCCCCTCTCCTACTTTCTGTATCTATCTCTGTCCATGCTTCTGAACCTTAGGGAGACATATTCTTTTTCATCTGTCAGTATGGATGGAAACAGACATGTTCAAAACACACAACAATGGCCTCCCCAGCACCGAGGAGGCTCTATGTTTTGTATGCTTGAAGCACTGCATTATCTCCTAAGTGTCTAGCAACCCCAGTATAGTAAATAATGGATGCTCCTCTTCCTTCTGAAAAAACCCTCTTTCACTTCAGGGACCAGTCATGGTTTACCTGTATAAATGCCCTTTCTGTGTCTTTGGAGAAATGGATAGCACTAAAGGATGTGGGTCAGACGATTTCATTAGCACAGCATTTCTCCCTGTGTCTCCTTCAATCAGCCGTTTGACAGAAGCAATGTCACTCAAAATGTCTTACAGAACTTTCATATAGAAGTCTCTGAGAAAAGGGATGCAGAGACTGCTGATCCATAGCAGGGAATTGGTGAAATATAGCCCATCTAATGCTGGAAAGGAGAGAGTGCAGTCACCTCTGTGATCAGCTGAATATCCTTGACGTCTTTAGCACGGAGACTCCAGGCTTTATGATTTGTGTGGGGGTCATGATATACGAGGTCTCCATCCAACCTAAAAACACAGGACAGGCATAGCGTTTAGTGCCACATAGCATACGTGCGGTAGATAAACATGGAACATTGCTGCTCACATTTCACAGACCGTGCATGGAATCAGTCTTTACTGGATGATGAGAGTCCTTTATGGCTTATTGGGTATTGCTTTTTGACCTACTTGTTTGTCTATGCCTTGTAAGGAAAGTCGAAACACTAAGTAGGATTGGACTAGACTACTGTGTGCCACCATGTAGTCAGTCTCTTTGGTCTCCCTCCCCCATTCATTCCGAGGTTACATCGAAAGAGTTTCAGCTATTGTGAATTATTTACTTGATTCACCATTCAGGCCTTTAACCCCTCAGCAAATGCACAGGCAGCCGGGGTTAAAAATACACCCCCACAGGATCCGAGTTTGACTTTCCATGCATGTGTGTGTGAGCATGTGCGTGTGTGTTTGTGTGCGTGTGTGTAGGCAAGGATATGGGTTTAAAATATAAAACAGTATGGAACCCGTGACACATAAAGCACCTTCCATTCTCTCTCTCTCTCTCTTTCTCTCTCTCTCACACACACACACACACACACACACACACACACACACACACACAGGAACTCATCAGAGCATCATTATGTGGGTACTTTCTGAGTGAGAATCCAGGCCGTCCCAGATGGGATTATTATAACACAGCTTGATCTGTGCAAGAGCTAAGAGTGTGATCGTGTGAGTCTGTGTGTATGCGCGAGTGTGTGTGTGTGTGTGTGTGTGTGCATGTTTGTTAGACAGTAAGAGAGTCCTGACCTGTGCTTCATGACCTGAGTGAATGTGAGGGTGCACCTCTCTGTGTCTGTGAAAGTATATAATATATAGTCCAAGCATAAAACTGTGCCATGCCGAACCATTAGCGAGAAGGTGTTTTCCTTGAAAACTGTGTCAAACTACAGAAACGGGCTTATATTCACTTACAGGAGAGTATTTATACTGTGGGCTCATGTTGAGCCTCTGAGAGAAAGGCTGAAATAAAGGTGTCTGCGATACATGCCTGTCTAACAGCAACCTGATTGAGACTGCAGCAGCTTTCCTGTCTGACTGAGTGAATATTAATGTCACCAAGATATGTGGGCCCTAATGGATCTGCACACACACACACACACACACACACTCACACACACACAGACACCAACTCTACTTGGCCATGTTGCCGTGCTATGTCCCTGGCATGCAGCAGTGTTGTCATGGATACCCCCAGACACATCCGCCATCCCAAAAGCGGGGGGATGCTGAGCGCTTCAGAGGGGCTGGCGCCGAGGCCCCCGCCGCCCACCCCCATCCCCAGCCCCAAACCCTCAACCCCCATTCTCTATCCCCTTCCCCCCAAAACTGAATCCCTGTCCCTTATTCTCCCTGAAAAACCGGCTCAGCCACAAAAAGGCTCTGTGCTCGTCAGCCGGGGAGGCCTGGAAGCACACAGCAGCTATCTTGTCCCAGTGTCGGGGCCGTGTTGGGGCCCGCATTGCTCTTAACTTCAGTGGGTTGTAATGTGACACGGATGGAACAATGAAGAGTGACATATAGACAGAGCCAGTGCCAGTTTGAAGCTTGTCTCAGAAAACCTAAAATAGATGTCGAACAGAGGAAATGAATGATGCTCTGGGTGTGTGTGCTTGTCTGTCTGTGTGTGTGTGTGTGTGTGTGTGTGTGCTAGCCCAGGGCTATGGTTAAGCCTGTAGTTTATCCTGATCTGATCCTTTTCATTAGCCATTATCAATAATTCAACAATGCACTTGCTTTAATGGTTTAATGTGGGCAAACCCTCAATCGGCACACATCCGCACTGACACACACACACACACACACACACACGCTCGCACACTCTACTTAATAGCACTCACTCTATTGGCCTGCGCCCAGTGTCACTGAGGTGAATATAGATGTGTAAACGTGCACATAACACAGTCAGTGCACCTAAAGCTCTCAAAGGTAAATACCTATCAATCCGAAGAAACACTTTGCACCAGCAGGCAGTCATAGAAGCCTTTGATTTAGAGAAGAAATCATTTATTATTCCCCTACAAAAGTCTGTTTTACTGTATATCAAGTAATATTTCCAATAAAAAAAAGGCACATCAAATCCTCTACTCTGAGACAAGGAAGTGAAAGGGTTAATCTTTTATGACGCGTCCCCTCCCATCCGTGCTCTCTTTTGCCCTCCCTTTCATATTCTCCAGTATGGCAGTGCTCAGTGTCTGCACATATGCTGGAGAAAAAAAAGAGGATCCTCTTTGATTGGAAGGCTAATTTGAAGTGTCAATTATTCTTATGCAAATGAAGGTACAGTTTCTCACGTCTGAAATGGGTTGGGGGGCACAGATGGGTGCGTATGTGTGTGTGTGTGTGTGTGTGTGTGTGTGCAAATCTCCCTCCAAAAACATACAGCGCCATTCCACCCCCCCCCCCCCCCCAACTCTTCATCTATACCTCATAGGGAAGAAAGCTGACATACAAAGACAGCCGGCATAATGGGACGAGGATATTTGCATGCACATTGTCCACACTGAACAGCAAACAGATCATAAATTGAGAATACAATGCCAAAACAGTAACAAAGGCGTAGAAGTGCAAGTCAGCGCCCAAAAACATTTGACAATACGCCGGCATGGTTCTATGTTGTAATGTAAATAATGAAACGATGTTGGGTACACAGCAACGAAACAAGAGCTTGGATGTATCATGGGAAGTATTGTGGGGGAACAAAACAACTTACTAAAGCTTTTGTCATTTAAACACTTTCCAGTAACATCCTCTTTTGCTCTTGCCATACCAGAGGTGCAAGTGAGAAATATAATCCCAGTGTCTGCACAGAGAGAGTGGTACAAGAAGATCCCGTTTAAAGAAAAAGTGAGAGAGAGTGAGGGAGGAATTGAGAGCGACAGAGTGTGCCTAAAAGCATACATTTGCGTCAAAGTACAGCATGTGAGTGACTGCGCGCTCCTCTTTATGGTAATTAAAGCTTCAGACTCCAGCCTAAATCTGGATGAGAGATTTAGACCGGCAAAGAGAGACAGAGTGAGGATGAAAAGGAGAAAGAAAAAAAAAAAAACAAGCAGACAGACGGAAGACTCTGCAAATAGAGTCTGTTGTCTGACCCTCTCAGCTGATGTGGTGGTTCAAGTTTAAAAAAAAAAAAAGGCTTTTCAGGCCCAAAACAGGATCAAACAACCTGCTGTGGAGTCCGGTTACACCATAACAATGGCTTACATTCAGTCTCAGCCTCAACACACAAGCTTTTACCTCAAAGGGTGTAGAGGGAGAGAGTAAGTCTGGTTTGGAGGGTGGGTGCACGCGGGTATGGAGGGGAGTCGAGCGATATCTTAGACGATAATGGTGTTCAACAGATTAGATGGTATCAGCCTACCATGTTTGTTTTCAACTGTCGGCTTCTGCAGCTCTGCTGAGATCTATGGTCAACCCCGCAGGCACTCTCAATCTCAAGGAAACTTTTAGATATTGCCGGAGAAAGTGAAGCACTCTGATAGATAGCATTCAAAACTCGTAGATAAAGACAAGCTGGTGAAGAGAGCAGCTGGGGACAGAAAATACGGAGACATCCTGGAAACCTGCCGTCGTCAAAATCTGTTATTGTCCGACTGATCGCATTGAGCATTTTGATGGACTTTTAATTGACTGGCGAACGGGTGCGTTTTCTTACCCCTCCCTTCATTAGCTCAGGATTTTAAACTCAGACATATTGACGGATTCTTAAAGATATCATATAGCCAGCGACAACAGCCGTCCCTGTAAGCTTCTCTGTCCACAGCGGACAATCTGATTAATCACAGACCCACAATAGGCAGCTACTATCTGCTAACCTCCTAAGACCCTCCTGCTCAAGCAATGAAGAGCAGCCTTGGCAACTTGTATTTGTTTTGCACTGGTTCAGTAGTTCTGGAGAAATTAGTATGCAGTCAGGGATGGGAGAGCTTGTCAAGATCAGGGGGGGGATCTCTACCCACCCACCGGGTGGATCTACATTCATGAACAAGGTTGACAAGAAAGCTGACTAGTGTAAAGACAAGGAGCAAATAAAATGGCGGAGAACACCATGAATATTCTTTTTCATATGAGTGCACTGAGAACACCTTCACAGACGGGCCCTTCCTCTATCTGTCTGTCTTGCATGTCTGTTCATCTGTCACTCTCTCTTTTCCCTTCTCACACCCTCCAGCCCCTCTTCTCTTTTCCAAAAACTATGTGTCATGCACGTCAAAATGCTAAGGCCAGTCCTTTTGAGGGTGTTCTGCTGGACCATGGAGCGAATAAACATCCATGTCAGGAGAAAGCGATCTGGGGCCCTTCTCTCACTGAGCCCGAGCTCTCCTGGGAAACACACAGCTCATACAATGGATAGAGGAGGCCTTTTGTTGAGTCTCTGGGAGCTGCAGGGCTAGCTCTGGATCAAACAGGGGTGTGTGTGTGTGTGTACATTTCGACATTTCGCACACGCGCAAGCACACACACACATATATGCGAGCCAAGCACACTGACACGCGAGAGTGAGCACACACACCTTCGCCCACACACACACAGAATCACAGACTTTCCTCATCTCCCTAAACTCAGTGTGACTAAGTAAACTTCTTCACCCTTTTGCAGTAGTTACCGAGGGCAGGAAGATGAATTTGAAATAGCCAGCAGGGGAAGAGAGGAGAGACAAAGAGCAGAATGGTGACGTAAATCAGTGTTGGACTGATTTAGACTGGTTTAGTGTCAGTCTAAAGGGGCTTTCTGTTGTACTATATACAAATCACAGTTCAAAGCCAGTGGCTGGGTTCCTTCCTGGGGTCCATGGCAGGGAAATCCTGCAGAGAAGTGTCTAATACTTGTGGGTAGCCTGTGTGTGTGTGTGTGTGGCACAGTTATTTCTTGCATAGGCTTGAGAAATGTATGAGCTAATATTGCCGTAATGAGGGAGGGGCTGCACAGAATGGCAACACAAGAACTAGATGATTGCAATTGTGCTCTACAAAAAATGTTTTAAATACTTAAGGGCAGCAGTTGAGTGAGTGCGCTCTGGATGCACATTAGAAAAATGCTGTCTGCACCACTATCAGCTGCTTATGTCGCCATTGTCTAAGAACTGTGTCTGTCCTGGCTGAATAGTGTGAACAAGATGTGGTACAGACACTAGAATACAAAACCGCTACCGCTCATCCTCTCTTCCCAGAATGCATTTTAATAAATCTCCATTCGAGCCACTGCCTTGCTCCTGGCCGTCTGCCCCTGCTGCAGGATCTATGGGAATTCTCCTCACTGAAATGAACTCACACCGTCTGACCCTATTCATCCCCAAGACTGCACTTTCTCTGGGACTCCCCCCTTTGCAGTCCCCCGGTTTCCCACAGACCCCCTCTCTATCTTTGCATCCTCCCCTTTTTCTCCCTACCTTCCCACTACCCCCACCACTCCCAAGTCTCTGCCTTGCTTTCAACTCCAATTTTGGGCACAATGAAGTTGTTCTGGCTGACAGTTTGGCCAGTAGAATAAGTGTTGTTTGAGCCTGCTGTGTGGCCCTGTAGTGGGCCCATTCTCCCCCTCGCCGGCTCAGTTACCGAGAGCCTTGTTGGTGGGACACGGAAGCCATCCGTCCCCACGCTCCCACCCTGACCCAAACAATTAGCCTCAAACCACACTCAGGCTCACCTGCGCCTCCTCTTTACTCACAGGCACACATGCATGGACAAACGCATGCACAAATGCACAAAAAGAGCTGTCAGCGGATAAACAGCTCTTTTGCAACGGGAGATTTGAAAGTGTATGAAGTCTTCATACTTTCATATTCTTGTCTATGTCATGAGTTCATCACGGCACCATGTGGTGCCCCTCCACATCGCATCTGTTATGGCGCAGTCACTGCTACACCACAGCCAGGTTGGCCTGATTTACTCAGTTACTCCATGTCTTGTAGGACGTGTCAGAAAGGATTCTGTATTGGGGTCAGCTGGAAAGACAAAGCCTGCAGCCCTCTCTCCTCTGTCGCTTTCAGTAAGCATCAACCAGCCTCTCTTTCTCTCTCCCCCCTCTGCACCCCCCCTTACTCCCTCTGTTTCTTTTCCAGTTCTATGTTTCTCTGTTCCAATGAGTTATCAAACAAATATAAAAAAGAGTCACGCTATAAATATTCTTCTTGTGTGTATCCCCTCTGACACACACACACAAAAGCCACACACATACACACACACACAGAGAAGCCAGGACATGAGAAAGTGGCTGGGAGAGGCCCTGATGGGGGGACCATATGTCCAGGCGTTGTATATCAGTCGGCTCGCCCTCAGCGCTCTGCCAGACCACCATAACTTAGTTTGTCTTCAGCGCAAAGTTTGGTCCAAGCTTGGCTGGGTTCATTAGGAACCTATTCTCTGGAGCCAATGAAGCTCAACAGACCTCCAACAAAGGAGCTAATCACACCCACTGCTGCTCTCCCTCTCTCCCTGCCTCCCTCACCTTCGCTCTGCCTCTGAAAACTCGATATCTCCACTATTTCCACAAGGTCTCGATCGTTTACTGAATAGAAACCAAACAAAAGTAATCATTCAGTGCCAAACAATGGTAACTGTTAACCAAACTTAAGACAATAATGGCACAGTCTGTAAACTGTACAGCATGAGGAATAAACAATCACAGCAGCGGTGGCAGAAACGTAGCAGCTGTCCAATGGTCGTACGCTTCATTCTTTTGTGTCTGAACAGCTATGGTACAGAAACAAAAATGGATAATTGTGTCTCCATTGAAGAGTCACACCTGCGATTGTTGTTGCTGTATATGAGCGGACTTACGATGTGTCATGTCTTCACCTGACAGACACTTGCTGTCTCGAGTGCGAGTGTTAGTGGGATGCGGTTTGTAGAATGAACGCCTAGCAGCAATGTGTTTGTGAGTGCATGTGTTTGTGAGTGCATGTGTGAGCAAAAGGATGCTGCGCGCTGACAATGGAGAGCTCCAGGCTGCTGAATACTTGAAATGACCTTGAACCTCAGCATTCTCCATTCCCATGGCTGCAGGGACGGTGAGCACGTCTGTGTGTTTGAGCATGTGTGTTTGAGAGGAAGAACAATGAGGCTTTGCTCGTCTCTGCACATAATAGCTCTTCCAAAATTCTGTAACAGTCAAAACATTTCCAAAATATCAACAGTGAATAATGCAGGAACGATTTTATGGCCTTTGAATTCATGAAGAAGTTCACTTTGCCTCTTCAAAAGTGGAAATTTTAAAAACAGCTTTATCACATTATCACATCAGAGTAAGCTATCCGCTGTCACATGTGTGCTGCACTACTTCCCGGCCTGCAGTGACCGTGTTTGCTCACTCTGCATCCAGCAGAGAAAGACGCTTGTTCCATACCATGTCCCCTGCTGTGCACACAGGCTACAGGCAAGCATGAATGTGGCTGATCTGGACATGGCTTAAACACACAGACACTGTACACACAGGATGGTCCCAAAGCACACAAATACACACACAAACAGACACACCTGCATGCACTCTGATGAAGAGGACTTGGTTGGGTTAAGAATGACGGTAGGGGGTAGGGCTGGCGAAGGGAGACCCAGCGAGGGGTGGTAAAGGCCATGTCACCGGGCCCTGCTTGGACATAAATGTCAGCAGCATGACTACCTGTACATGGAGAGCCAGCGGTGAGAGAGAGCGCAGGAGATCATCAAGAAGAGAAGGATGAAGAGGAGAGGAAGAGACTGACCAAAGACAAAGCAGAAAAGCTTAACTGCAGCACAAGAGCAGGTTTTAGGACAATGATTTTACCTTAAACCCTAAAACGATTCAGGATTTAAAGGCTGAACTAAAACATGTAACAGTGCAGAATCATCTGATTTCAGAAAGGAACAAAGACTTGTCTAAATTTTAGGGAATGTTAAATGATGACTTTTCTAATTAAAGCAAAGCTCTCTGCAACATCAACACTGAAGGTATTTTACCAAAACTCTGTCAGATGCATTACTCAAACAGCGTGCACACCTCCCTCTCATGCCCTCCGTTACCGCTCCTGCTCCCCATCCATTAGATGTTGAACATTTCAACTTTCAAAGTGGAGAGAGAACACAATGCCCTCTGCAGCCTAAAAACACTGAATACATTATAAGCATTTTGCACTTGCACTTTAATATTCCAACAGATACAAACAAACAAGCACGCATACAGTATACACTGAGATTGTGAGGAAAATGTTTTTTTTCTATCTTTTAAAGGTCAAAACACAACCCTGCACTATTCTGAGGCACTTTGAAGACCAACAAAACACTTCTACACATGCACTCAATGTTAAAAGAGATAAAATCCACTTTACAGCTCCTCAGGTAACAACAGAAAGTGTGTACATTGTGATGCATTTTCTATTCATCCATGCATTAGTGAAGAAGCTCTTATAAACAGTGCATGTGGACTATAAGCAGGAGCCTTGTATTTCATGTACAAGGCAATCAATGTGGATGTTTTTATACAGGTAAAAACCACACAAGTGTAGTGGGATTTAACTAAAATTGGAAACGCAAACACACATGAGAAGACACACAAACTCAGACAAAAAAGGTAGTGATACAGGCTTTGATCCCGAAGGACAATAAGGAGCAAAATCAGACATTATAATACATAAAATGGCCAATTTAAATTTAACATTACATTGTGAGATGGAGAAAGGCTGAATGAGATATGAACTCACTGTGCTGACTTCATCTCTATATTATAACACATAATGAAGGTGTTTATGTTCTTATGAAGACAAAGGCTTCACAAGCAAGATTCGGGGCAGGGAAGACATCTCTCGCAGACATGGACGAACCATAGATTAAGGCATTTATATATTATTTGTTTTCTTTTCATGCTGCACATATTGTAATTGTTGCCCACACACAATACATCCACAAGATACACACTAAACAACACGGTTCAAAGTATTTGCTTTGTTGTGAGGGTAAACACAAATGGAAAAAAACCCTTATCACCTGTTTGTTGAACTAAAATTACACTTTTTATTCAAAACCAATTGAATCCTGTCCATAACAAATTAATTCTAGTAGTTGTCTAGGAACAATAATTATTATTACTTTTTGTTCATTTTGCTCCCATGTAGCCTATGATCATGCGATTGGCACAGGGTGTGTTGTACAAGTTTGATTTAAATGTGGGGTTACGAGTCACTGAGGTCATGTGCCAGTCCAAGTAGTAAAAGCTAGTAAATGATGGCTGTTATATTGGAGCAGCAGAGGATACTTACAATCATGCTGATATTCTTAGTTCACCTGAATTTCAAGTCACCATGTGTACTGTAGAATAAACTTGCCTCATTTCAAGACTGATTGCTGGTGAGTTCCACTGATCAGAATACCTTAAATGCAGTATTTCGATTTTTAGGGGAGAAAAGTAAAAATGTTGAATAATCATGTTGAACTTCAAGCATCATGGTGATTTAAAATGTGTATACAGATTAAATAACAAACTGTGCGTGTTATTGAAATACGCTCTTGTAGCCCTTTACCGTAACCTTAACCATCATGGCTAAATGTGCAGCCCCAACCTTTACTCAAACCCTAACCTGAGCCTAAACCTTAAAACAACGTCTGAACCCTCCAACAGTCCTCTGAAGGTCTGTCTCAAAATAACAAATAAATGTCCTCACTCTCCAAAAAATGTCCTCCCTCCCAAGGTCTAAAGCTCAAATTGGTTCTCACAAAGATAGCTGTACAAGTACACACACACACACACACACAAACACACACAATCTCCAGATGGCCATAGAGAGTAAATGCCCTGGCAAACACAGCAACAACAGATTCCCTGAACCCAAACCCGAGGCCATCTTCCTCTCAGCACGCACTGTCCTCAGAAAAAAAAAGTCCAACATCCTGATATACAATTTTTCCTTTCCCCCCCTTTCCTTCATTTCCTTTTGTTTCCTCCAATTCTAACCTCTGCCTGGAATCGCAGCAAAGTTCCTCAGTGAAAGCGGTGTGTTCTACTCATCACCGACACTTTTACAGATCCTCAGCCAGACAGTGGTGATTTGTGCCTGTGTTAAGGCAGAACTACTCCTTGCCTCTTTCACAATATAGATTGCTGCCATTATCTGGAGCTATTCCTCTAGCTGACACAAAAAAGAAGAAGAAAACATGGGGGGAAAAGGATGAAGGAATTTCACCCAACCGCTGTATGAATTGCTGATGGGACCTGAGTGACAATTTGGTATGCAATTGTCAGCGTCAGTCACAGAGACGTTGTCATGTCTGATTCCTGTCGTGTGGAGCCAAGCTTTAGTGGGTACAGTGTGCTGTCAGAGGACAGCTCTCCATTGACGAAGTCCAATCAGCATCAAAACACTTTTATTGGTATAGCTGAGAGGGATTAAATGGGGTTTGGGGATTAATTTTGGCTAATATATATGCTATTACATGCATTCACATATCCCAACACGCTAAGATTTTACTTTGCGCCAAGACCTTTGACTGTAGCGGAACCTGACTGATATTTTAAATAATGTGGTGTGAATGTGGCGGAAATGCAAATTCACCCGCAAATTCAGCTGTCGCCTTTCACATTGAGGAATTAAATCAAAGCTTTTGTGGCCGCTGGGCATTGAGGGTGGGAAAAACGGCGAAGCGAGGGGGTTCCTCGGGCCACTCGTTCGGGCTGTGAATGAGCCGGTGCCCAGGCGGGAAAGATGGTGTGCCAGTGGTGAGCTCTCTGCTAATTGATTGCCTCTGCTAACAAGAGCATAATGTATTCTATTGTGATCACCCTTTGCCCATGTTCATTAAGCCAGGAAGCAGCGTGATCTTTTCTTTTTGTCTCGCTTCGGCCCCTTTTCTATCCCCTGCTCCTCTCATCCCCTCCTCCCAATCCTCTTTTTCTTCCTCGCTCCTCTTCTCTCTGACCCTCTCTCTCTCTCTCGCTGCATGGGGAAGGTGATGCAAAGGTGGTATGACAGGCAAAGCATCCCTCACCATCCCAAACGCAAAAACGAAGAGGAACAAAGGACAGATGGAGGGAATGGAGTAGGTGGCTGGTGGGATGCTGCGGGAAGGAAGTGCGGATGAAAGGACGAGAGGAGAAGACAAGGACGGGAGATGATGGCTGAGAAGGTAGAGGAATGTGGAAACAAAAGGAAGATGGTGGGAAAAGAAGACACAACGCAAGTGTGAAAAAAAGATGAAGATCAGAGAAGCACCTCTCGCCATCTCCCTCCATCCCTCTCTTTTTCTCCCCCTCCCCCTCCCACTCCTCTGTTCCCTGTCAGGTTCCCACTCGCTCCTGCTCTCCCCCGCACCTCTTCTTTTTACCCCCCTTATCCCCTCTTGCCCCTTTTTCACCCACCTCCCTTCCCCGCTTCTGCTCCTCACCCCATCTCTGGTTCACTCTTAATAAGAGCTGGCGGGACAATAGTACCATTGTTGCCCGTGTTTGGGAACCCTGGACTGAAACAATCGCTGTTTACCCAAGCAGTGGCACAGCCTGGACCCTCTCCTTCATTACAGCCGGGCCAAGTCTGATTAAGTCTGTTCCGCAAGTGCCACAATAAGCCACTGAGTCAGCCCCTACGACTCATCCACCCTGTCTATTCGCTCTCCCTCCATCTCTTTCTCCAACACTTCCTCCCCTGTCTTTCTTCTACAGTCATAACTTGATTTGGATTTTCTCCCTCTGCTTCCACCTGCTAGCACTGTCGCCCTCTGATTTACATTTTGTTCATCACCAGTGACCAGGAGAATCACATCCACCACAGGAGGAGTAGAAGAGAGAGAAATAAACACAGAGAGGAAAAAGAAACAGAGCAGAGGTGGCGTATAAATGACAAAATATTTCAAAAACCATTAGTTGAATCTGATCTATTTTCAAAATGACCTTCATAATCTGGGACAACACTAATTTCTTTATTAAAAATTCCCACTAGGTTTGAACATGCTGCAGGCACTGGCAATATGACTGACTGCAAGAAATGAGAGAAAACTCTCTCTCCATAATGGTCTCAGATCATAAAAAAAAAAAAAAATCGCATGGAGGTAGCGTTATCAAGCTGATGCTTGTGGCGGAGACGCACTGAATCAGTGGATTGAAAGCCTTTTCACTCAACCACATCCCTCAGCTCTGTGGCTTGTAACAGAAGTATGCTACCAGCACTATGCAAAACAGCATCATGAATATGCGTAATTAGGTGGGACTGGTGTAATTTTTCTGGGTTATGGGATGTGACATTTGTGGGGCAGGAGCATACATCAGCGTAAGCACGACTGACAAATGCATAATCCCTTTCTCTGCAATAAGGCATTTTACACTTTGCAATACAAAATATACAGTTTGGCTTCATACACTTAACGGCCGCATGCAAAAATGCATGAAATCATACACACACACACACACACACACACACACACACAGCCACACGTGCACAGACATGCTCAGTTAAACACACATGCAATAAAAAGCACTGTGCATACGGCACTAAAAGAAAAGTGTGTATTTGAAGACACATATAAACTCTGGATCACAGTCCATTTTTATTTAAAAAAGCGGTGCACAAATAACAACAGAGACACGGATTTACTACATTTACGAAAAAGAAGAAAATAAAGGCTGAGTTGAATCTAAAAGTATTCGACATGAGGACATCAGAGGGGCACAATTACTCAATGGTAATGGCAGGAATTAAATAAAAAATAAAATAAAATATGGCCCAGCCTTGGAAGGCAGAAGGACACAAAGACTGCTATTGCCAAGCAACAAGGTTAAAAGAAGACTGATACGCATGGATTTTTAACATAATATGCTACTAGATATCAGTTGGTAATGAGCTTTCGACGCTGTTGTCGGTGACCAGGAAATGCAGCATAGCTGATGAGAGAGTCGCAGCAAATTTCTCTCCACACATGACTATGATGTTAAGAAATATGTGGAAATCGAGGAGCATTTTCTGCTTTTGAATTACTTAGTAATTCAGCAGCATTGAATTACGAAGCATCCGTTATAATATATGGTGTGTTTTTCTTTCTTTTGCATTAGTGTTTCATTTAGATGAACCTTCAAAAGAACTGAAAATGTGAATGCACAAAAAAAGGACAGGCACATGGGAATAGGTACACTGACAGAAGCATCTATTAATAATTGGATCATATTCTTACACAACCAGAAACACACACACACACACGCACATATGCGCGCACACTTTCAACACACCTCTCTAGCTCTTCAGAGAGAGCCAATTTATAGATACTGTACTGAGCCCCCCTCACCACCTCTCGCCTCTCTCTTTGCCTTGCCATGCCCCTTTCCCTTTCCCCATTCACCCATACAGGCACAGACACACAAACACATACAGGCACACACGCACACACAAACACACCGGCACGCACACCACCCTGCCACAATCCACCGCCCTGCCACACATACCGAAGGGGAGGACACATCCCTCATAGCACCCAGGAAATTAACTTGACATTTGATGCAGACAGAAAAAATATATTTCGGTGGGGGGAGGAAAAAAAAAACAAAGTGTACTAAAGCAGAGATAGCATAAACCCATCCCTTGTTCACCCTTCCCCACCCCACCCCGCCTTAAGCCCAGGGACGCATTCGAGGGGGATTTCAGCGATCTGCAATGCAGACGCCACTGGGTGCCCATGGAAAAATGAGCTTCATCTTTTGCCTGTCCTTCTCAGTGTATGCTGTCTGTCCCTCTTTGTTTCCATCTTTTATGATGCCAATGCTCCATTTTCATATTCACTTCCCCTCCCTTCGCGTTTGTGTCTTTCTCTTTGGGAGGAAGTTGGGGAAAAAAAAAATAATAAAACAGTGTTGGAGGATCACTTGGTGGTGCATGCATTTGAAATTACGTTTAAACGGGTCCTTGTGAAAGCAAAAATTCAGACTGAGGATGTTTTAAATTGTTGTTGCCATGCCACTTCTTTCAATTTCCCATTTATCTCCTAAAATCCCAGCCACTCATATGCGCTAATATCCCTTTGCTCAGTTTAAACACCTGCATAAATCTGGATTAATCACTCCGAAATGAACCATCATTTGAGAGAAAGACAGCAAACATACGTCCGCCGGTTGCAATTTTGCACAAAGCAACAACAAGAGTCGTCGCTTTTACTCGGATTACAGTGCACCTACAATTCCATGCAAGCAGACTGGAAAATAAAGTGCAGTGTGATCTTGCATATGCTCGATAAGATTAACGATCGCATCAAAAGGCCACGTAGTAACCTCGGCAAGGAGCCCAAACACGAGCGAGAGCAGGCCACAATTAATACATCATTATGCACTGCTACAGTTTATCCCCGTGAACACACACAACACACAGCAAGACCACCGACCAGCTAGTGTCTGTCTCAGTATCCCCTGCATTAGACATGCAGGAATGTTAACATCATTATGCACAATTGTGAATGTCTGTCTGCGCCCTCCCCCTTTTCTCCTCTACCATATTGTGTCTGCGGGGCAGTCCACGTGTGTGTGTGTGTGTGTGTGTGTGTGTGTGTGTGTGTGTGTGTGTGTGTGTGGTGTCTGAAGGAGGGCAGCATTATTTAAATATGATTTTTATTTTGTATGCAAGTTGAAACAAATTACGGATTGTCGCGCGGCCACGAGGAGCCCTGAACGTGATGCTGTTAAACCACGTTTACGTTCACATCAGCGTTTAGTCAAAGGAAGTCGTGCAGCAGGAAAAAAAAATACATGCTTTGCAAATGGATTAAATAATTTGCAGTAGGACTTTATTGCATAATTCTGGGATTTATCTACAAATTAGGATTGGATAAAAGTTTGGAATTAATTTGTGATGAAACACACACTGGCATATTTTACACCACACACACACACACACACACACACACACACACACACACACACACTCTTTGAGCTCTGCACTGTGGTGTTGTGTTATGAATTCTAAAAATGATGAGATGTAATTTAAGGAGAGAACAAATTGATTTTGGACTCTCAAGCACACAAATGAATCTTTTTGCATGTGATGCATTGGTGCTGTTATCCTGATGCAGTAACCCTGCCGGTGTTTTCAGTAGTCGTGGTGAGAACCAAATCAATTAAACAGGAAAATAAGTACGAGCATATTTTTTCCTTTTCATGTCAAAGAGAAAATGGAGACTGACCTAGTTTGTCATTACCTAATCCCCCCAGTTAGTGAGCACCCTTCTGAAAACGGCACGTTTGGTGAAGTTTTACTGGGAGGGTGAGGTGGAGAGCAGACTTTCATTAGAGCTGGTGTTACTAATGTCTGCTCTGCATTTTCTCGGTCAAAATATTGCATCATCCCAACACACACACTGCAAAGCTGCAGCCATTGTATCATGTTTGCGTTCTCTGTGTTTCACAACAGCCTCTTGAATGAACACTGCATTTTGTTGCATCATAAAAAAAAATGAAATTTCCAGCAAAATGGAAACAATACAAAGCTCCATATTGTTTAGGCATTGTAAGTAAACAGATCTACCCAGCATTTATACGCAGAGGAGACTCTACAAAGTCTTGCTTTTATACCAAACGCTGTGCAGAAGAGATTTGGAATCAGATTTGAAAGCAATATATTTTTAGTTATCTGCCACAACTTAAAGGAAGATTGTCCAGCAAGTGTTGTATACAAAGTCCTTGGCATCCCTCTGCTTATACAAACTCCCCTCCTGCCACCTCGCGATTCCTTGCTGCCAGCGATTTGCATTCATTTGCATGATTTTACGATGTGCATATCCTTTGTTCTGACTGTATGATGATGCAGAAGAAACCTTCCCTACGCAGCGCTATTACACAGCCTGCTGAAAGCTACTTGGATATTAAATTAAAAAAAAAACAAAAAAACAACTGGAGTTTTATCTGTTTTAATTATAAATTGATAAGAAGAGATTTCCACAAATACCACACTCATCCCCTGGTACACCAATGATAATGTCGTGCATCAGAATGAGGGGAAAAAAGATGAGTGTGTTCTAGTTGTGTGGAATTTTTGAACAACCATGGAAAGGACATATTGTGCTATCGCTAAGAGGCATGAGCATCTGCAATATATAGCAGAGGGAAAGGTTTGCATCCAAGCATGAAATATGGAATTACTTGACAAATAGGAAATAGGAAAATTATAGATGGAAACTAAATCATTGGAATAAAAAAAAATAGCCTTCATATATTTTACAATATTTTTATAAATTATGTGCTACTTTGTCCCTCAGTTGCTTCCCTGATTTTACTCGTCATTTCTAACCGTTTGCTATCTTTCCTGCACACGACTGTTCCTTTGGATGTTTGTGAATGGAGCTACTGAAAAGTCTTTCTGTATGCTGGCATCTTTTGTTCTGTGTTGTTGTTTCATCTGTGCAGACAACATGCACACACACACACACACACACACACACACACGCACGCACCGATGCTTTAGCACTCCTTAATAATGCAGGCGCATGCAGACGACTTCATTAATCGCTGTGGGCTAGCACTGATGATACAGAAGCCAGCCTACAACACTGGAGGGTTTATATTCACGAACGCGGGCGCCACATTATAAATACTCACCCCCGCTGGCACCCTAATAGTAAGCAGCTGTACTCCAAATATGCATGTCTGATAGATGATTATGAGTATAGCATAGGAAATGAGGCGATGCAATGTAAACAAACTACACTGTATAGTAAACATTCTGTGTTTTCAAGGCTGCTTATCTGAACATTTAGCAAATGGTACAAAGGCAAATGGGAATGTGACCCTCCAACAAAACTCCTTGTTCTCATTTCAAGTGGGAGCATTTCCCGATACTGCCAAAGTGCATGTGCATCTGCAAAGAGGGGAGCTGTCCTGGTTTCCTCAGATTCAAACCTGTGACCCTGCCATATTCTGCACCCAGGCAATGGCTGATGGGGGGGGGGGGGGGGGTTAGAGGTTACTTATGAAAAAGCTTACCTTTCTAACTAAATAATGCAATGTCAGATATAGGGGTCTAATGACCCTGACACACTTTAAGGGATGGGCTTTTAGCAGAGAGGTTGAGCTCTATCTGAGGTTTGTTATGTATATAAAATGTTTGCAAAGATGCTCCACAGACATTGCTCTCGCTGTATCTCATTGGATCACCGAGTGAAAACTATGACTATCGAGATATTTTTTTTTTATCATTCAAACGTCCGCTTTTTAAAGCTGTTCAGCAAAGTGTTCGATATATCAAGCTGTTGACCCGCCTCTATTATGCACTGACACAATTCTGAAGTCTCAGGTAACAACTTCCTCTTTCACAAAGGGCTAGTGGTTTTCACTTTGCACCTTTAACATCTTTGGCTATCAACAACGATCCGGCTACACTCACAATCAAGCAGTAGTCCTAAGTGCTAAGTTGAAACGATGTCGGAATAATAATGACACGTGTACAATAAATACACAGAAACACCAAGATGTTCTATTTGAAAGTTCTATGGTAGCAAAAGCATTAATTCTATATATATATGTATAAAAAAAACGTTAATTTGTGGAAATGTACTGCAGAGCTCGCTGTAAGACGCCATCTCTCTGTGGTATACTTTAGATGGCTACAGAGTTGAGCACTGACTTTTCCTACCCAGTGACTTGCCCTGCCCTTCTAATTGGCCCTTCTGAGCAGTCCACCAAATGTGTGTGTGAGTATTGGGAGTAATTAGGACGAGTAACACCACCGCACACTGAGACCCATGGGCGCTGACATACCACCTCTTCACTTAGCCACTTATTTTTTTTTTAGCATCACCAAGAAATAAACTTTTGACTCTGCGAACTCTCAGCACAGAACATGGGGAGTCACAGGGGTATTTTCATTTGCTTTAATTTTTTCCACACCAAAGGTGCCTCTGTGTGGTATTGTTTCCCACCATCGAGACCATAAGCATACAGGTATAAAGTGCTACTGCATGTTTTCTGCTGACAGTGACATACGTCAGTTATTTCAGATGGTTGTAAGAAAAACGGGGTCAAAGCAGAAATGAAGCGCAGATGGAAATCTGCTGCCGGCTAATTTATTGAATATTTCCTTGTCATGAGAGCAAGCTCAGCTCATTAAAATGTTTGTCTGTCTTCAATAACATAAAATGTCACGTGTAATAATGGCTGGAGGTCTAATTGATAGAACAAGATGTCCTGCACGCAACGCAAACAATGCCAGGGCGGAGGGCAATTACTGCTACCGCATGGATTTCGATGGCTAGAGGAAATTTTTTTTAAATCACTTCCTGGTTGTAGCTCCTGTTGGGGTGTGTGTGTGTGTGTGTGTTTGTGTGTTGCTGTTGTGTTGTTGCGATGATGAACAGTGAACAGTAACCTCTGTTTCCCCTGTGCTTCTTGTCTTTGGTATGGACCACAGGGCAAAGAATGGGTCATGGGATTTGATATTGCCCACGATCACATCGCCTGAGCTCCCTTCAAACCGCTGTTATTCTGTTTACTGTGTCCTCTGGACCACTACTAACATCTATGCCTTCATCCAACACACACATGGGCTAACTTTGCTGCAGGCAAACACACACACATGGACACAGACTCACACATGAGCAGAGACAGGCACAGAGGGGAAAGACAAAACCCCTGCCAACAAAGAAATTTGGTTGTTTTTGGCAAAAATTTCAATACTTACGATATAATTAGCATCTATGTTTTTCAGAGAAATACAATCAAACTCACATGTCAAGCAAATTATTCAGAGCTGATTTGTGAATTTGATTTAAGGGAAAAAAACAAAAAACAAAAAACACATTCCTGGAGTCCACAAATTGGAATAATGCCGTTTCGGTGTGATTAGGCTAAATTTAGGTTGTTTCTGCTGGATACAAAAATGAATGGCAGGCATAGACACAAATACTAATTTAGCCCATATATTCTGATATTATACTCACACCATACACACACACACACACACACACACACACACACACACACACACACATTGGTTTATTAACCCAAGCTCACCTCATGTGGGTCCAGTGGAGAGCAAAATCCCAGAGATCTGGTGTGGTCCTCCACTCCACAGCTCCCATTCTCCATCACTGCAGCAACAAAAGACATACACACACACAGGGAGTGAATATGTTTACCAAGAGGTAACCTTTACATTACATGTTGAACAACTCCTCTTGAGCAAATCACAATTAACTCGCTTCCACTAAAAAGAGAAAAGGGGAGAGCAGATGCACGTTACGTATACGGTGGAAGGAGGAAACAGTGGTAGCATTTACCATGGCTAAGTTTACTTGCAGGAATCCAAATTGGCAATAACTTTGTGCAAATGTCGTCTCAACCTTTACACTTTGCCACAAATAGCAAGTCTTGCTATTGTGCCCTTAATGGCGCATGAGCAGCTGCTTTGCAGATCATTTGAAGGTCATGGGAGGATGTTTTTTCATGCTTCAAAATATTACTACAAAACCTTGTTCAAATGTTAACTCAGAAGTCAAAAGCTGAATTACTGATGTATAGATACTTAAATATCTTACATCAAAACTTAATTTTGGTCTAAGCAGGGAAGTCTTGCAGGCTAATTCTGGTGTATGCTAACACCGTTTCAGCAGCCATGTTGTTGAACCGCCCCTGACCTCTGCCTCCTCTCACCAGCATGATGAGGTCAAAAGTGAAATGTCAAGGCTAAAGGACCATGTCCATGTGAGGTCAGAGGTAACGATTATAGATTGCAGCAGCCAATATTGAGTTTGAGACCCTCATTTTTGACCTCACACAGCGACATGCCGATGAACTTGAATGCATCCTTAAACAATTGGGGATATTTTGTTTCAGTTTTTTCATTTTTGTCCTTCAACCTTATAAACAGATGTGACTGCTGACATTCTCCCAGTCAAAATCCAGTCAGGCGTCAAAAATACTGGAATTGAACAGCGATTGTGAAAAAAATTTTTTTTTATCCAAATCCTGTAACAGTTCATTTTATTTTCATGCGCCGGTTGTGACTCATTAGGAGGATGCATACAGGCATATAGAGTATATACTGTATGACGTTTCTTTCTCCTGGATTTATTTCCTGCTGTGGTCCCAAATGATTGTGAGGCTCTTCTGGCATGTCAATATCAAACTGACATATGCCACGTTTTATTAGAGCTCCATATCAAAGAGCACACACACACACACACACACACACACACACCTAACCGCACGCTGGCACTGACACGCACACTGTCATGATGCTGCATGTGGCAGTAATCAATAATACAACCACACGAGAGCCTTCTGATTTAGTTCTCGATTTTATTTGCTTTTATTGCATCAAATACAAACTGCAAAAATACATTAAAATCAAGGATCCTGAAAAAAAAAACACATGAATGTCAAACAAGCATAACCTTTAAATTCAATTAACACTTGAGGAGTCGTAAGAGGAGCCAATAAAAACAATTAGGATATCTTTATGCAGGACGTATTCTCGTGCTCCCCAGTGCAATGTTCTACACTCTCCTGAGCGTGTTTTGTGGTTGTGTGGCAGACCAGTGTGTGTGTGTGTGTGTGTGTGTGTGTGTGTGTGTGTGTGTTTCTAGCCCTACGGCAGGGTTTAGGGTAACTATACAGCACTCCCCCCTCCACCTTCACCCTGTTCCCTTTGCGGCTTGTGTGGCTTGTCTCATCCCATCTCCCTCCTGCTCCTCTATCTCCCTCCTCCGCTCCGCTCCCCCCCTCTCCCCACCGCCACTCTGCTTCTAGCCTACATGTGTGTGTAGTGTGGTTTGGGGGGGTGGGGGGTGGGGGGTGGGGGGGCTGCACGGGCGACGACAGTGCCAAGAATCAACCCCTGCTTTCTCTAAAGCGTGAGGTGATGCAGATGATGCTGAATCTAATGCAAACCGCATGCGTATACATGTCACACACAATCACACGCAGGCAATATAAGATGACATGAAGAGGGACACAAGGGTTATTTTTATAGAGTGGAAAAATTATGTTTAAGTGAGCTGCGCTGATTTGAAACACACTGGAAGAAATTTAAAATTGGGAAGTGCATACATCTTGATTTAAGCGATGCAGAACTGACTGTGCCTTTCTCGCTCTGTGCAACTCCTCACCAATAACACCTACCTATATGACAAAAAGAAGTAGTCAAAGAACAAAAGCATTTCCTCTACGAGAGGTGTGTCTGCTCTCCACCCTGGTGGCTTTCAGTGTTTCATTATCCAAAGTCGAGGTCTGCTTTGCCACCCAGCTCCCCCATGCTGCCTGTCTCATTTCCTCCCGGTAACAATCCATTAACCAACGCCAGGCTCAAACACGCAGCCGCTTAATTATTCTCACTTCTTTGGCAGCACGCCGGGGCGTACCACTCATCAGAGGAAACAGGGAGGTAGGAAGGGGAACAGCTGATATTGTATGTATACTTTATGCATGTAAAAAGGGACAACGGGCTGACTATGCAAGGACACACAGCTCATACAGACATAATATCCACACGCACGACGACTTCAAGCATTTGAAAATGATGATTTCCAGATGAATGCACACGCAGCAGTACAGATGTACCTACAGAAATAAATTTACGCATCAACAACCAATTTAAAGCGAAACTCTAATTGTAAAAAACGGCAAATAACACACTTTCCTCAACTGGTTAACCGCGTATGCGTGAGTGTCTGTGTGTGTGCCGATGCCCGAAAAATGGGGATGATGTGTGTTATAATTCATCTTGAATAATTTCCTGCACATTCTTCTTCATGCTATGCCTCAGGAGCACTTCAGGATGAAAGGGAATGCTAATGCTGTGTCTGTATCTCGCTGAACAATGTGTGTTTGTGTGCTGTTCGTGTGTGTGTGTGTGTGTGTGTGTGTGTGTGTGTGTGTGTGTGTGTGAGTGTGTACGCCACCTCACTAAGCACATTTATGATAATTAACAGATAGGAGAGGTCAGCTACAGTGTGTGTATGTGACAGGGAGACAGAAGGAGACAGAAAACGATAGGAGGAACGGTACAGCGCTGATTAACATAAATTGGCAATATTGTCACCGACTTTCTGCAGCATCTGTATCATTTTGGGTGTAACAGTTAGAAGAAAGGTATCGTCTTTACTCTCACAATAAGAGCAAGTTTTATCAGTAAGCGCACACAAAAATTACAATGCGGCACCTTTATCCTCAAGGTTCGGGTACGTACACGTTTGTGATGTGTACAATATGTTGACTTTTATTTCCATCGTGTGTGGAACTTTAAAAAGGCAAGCTCTGGTTGAAAATGACAGTAATCACATAATTTAATGAGCTATTAAACACTGTAAATAAACACATTAAAACATGTAACTTGAAGTATTTTCAAATAGAAATGCCTAGTGTGTCATATTACAATGTTTTGCCAAGCTGAACTCAATAAAAGCCAACCTACAAATTGTTCCCTGGGCTGGAAAATACATAGAAATGGTCCATTGAAATCCTTCAAATATCTGCAAATACCAGCTAAGTTCTGCTGGCCGTGGTGCTAGTATTAGCGCTCGTACCCAATAAACGGCGGGCAATAGAAAGCTAAACACAGGCCGATCTCGTAGGTGACAGTAATCGAGGGAATTAATACATGCAAATGAAATACTCAGCACGCATAGCTGCCGATGACAGTAATTGAATAATTGACTTTCAGAGCTCTGTGTTCCTGTCCACGTACCACACAGAAATTTGTATGCGTTAATGTGTATGCGTGCGCGTGTCTATGCCAGCGGACATTTTAGGTCTACCCTCCTCACACTCTCACTACTGCCAAACGCCTTAAGATGGTGGCACCTTGAGGCAGAGAGAGACACTCGTAGAGAAAGCCAACCTCCTCCTCCCTTTCCCCCTTCTTCCACCTCGGGTCCTCACGACAACACAGGACAGGCCCCCCTTCCTAACCCTTAGCCCCCCTAATAAATATTTAATTCACCCCTCTCTAATAAGGATATTAGGCGAGTACACCCCGGCCCTGGCGTATATGCATGAGTCCTTTCTCATCAAATTTACATAAAAGGGCCAGATGCTAATGCGAGCGTAGCAACTACTGCTCACTATTCTATATGCACTGGTACTGGTTCCCCAGTCCGAGAGCCCATATAATTTAATTGCCGAACAGCATATATTTTTCAAATGGTTCCTCGTATTCAAATTGCATCCAGGCCTCAATACCATATGCTTTACAAAGAGCGCAAAGACGGGCATATTTTAATTGTCGTGGCCGCACGTCTACAGTATTTATGCTTATTTAATGTTTTCTGAAGCCCCTCCTCTTGTGAAATGGCACATAATACAGACGTGCTCATGCATAATATGACAAAAGAAAAAAAATTCCGGATGTTCAGACAGTGAATAGAGGCATGTTGTGTTTTACAGAGTCAGAGTTTGTTCAAACATTAATTATCATTTCGACAATAAAAGCCAATTAAGGTGTGGAAACTGCATTAGGCTGACAGTGTTAGGGCTTTACTAATGGGACACTGAGAGCGAATACAGTGAGAGACAATTAGCATTACAATTTGGAAACAAGTACCTGGATATTGACAGACCGTGCATGTACATACAGCATAATGTAAATAAAAAGCAACATGGAGACCACTTAAATGTAGGGTATAGCATATGGCATGTTGAGACTGAGCGCCCCGATGTTTGTAATTAATAGACGATGAATAATGCAGTGACACGAAATATATTATTTACATCCTTTCATCTTCGAGGGAGATTCAGAGCATATTTCAGATGCAATTATACTAATTTATTTATAGTGCATATTATTTGCATAATCAAACGCCAGCAGAGCACAGATATCCTTGAAGAGAGACTACAGCCAGCTTTGGACATGTAGAGCAAAAATAGCATGTATGCACACGGGCTTACTGTGCACTGCTGCTGCCACAGTATTGATATCTGATCATGCAGCTACATATCTCAATGTGTTTTGTGCTACGTCTTAGCCATAATATAATTGGAGATCAAAGTAGGAAGTATATAATGTTCCATTTGCATCATATTCTACTTAAAGTCATGCAACTTTTGCGGTTAGATTTTGTGTCAGAATAAAAACAATCTATGTCCCAGTTATCTTAAATTTTGGGATATTGTAAAGACCTTTAACAGCTCAACAACACGGCTTGCATTACACATTGTGTACAATTAACATTGTCACATGTATGTTCACTTAAAAAACACTGAAGCTGGCGATAACCACTGCATTGTCTTTATTATGTCTGCAGAAGATCATAAATCTCAAACAGTTGTTCCCCTCGAATAAAAATGGGATCAAACTCTGTGAAGGTCTGACTTATCTCATAACCTTTTTTCTTGCCTTCAGATTGAACCTTTTTGACAAGCAGTGGTCAGGTTCTGTGGTCAGTGCTGAAACATAAGAGACATGTAGGCAGTTGCTGTGGCAGACTAGCAAGCATACTGATGGAGAGTTTCAATTAAGAAGGCAGGTTTGGGAAAAATACAGACGCTGGTGTTAGCAACATCAATTTTGGGACAACCACGTTTTGGCTTTGCTTCGCCCTTCAATGCTGCAACTGTCAGCTTGATGGACAGTTAAGGGAATAAACACAAGCTCACAGTTTTAAATAGGCTGACTACAGATAATCATAAAATTAGTCCTTTGTTATGACATTAGCGTTTCACTGACGACTCATTTTTAGTCCTATGTTTCACTTAATGGTAAAACTGTAAATGTCTGTCTACCTATTAGCTGCATATTATTCTGTGTATCTACCAAAGGGTTCATATTAATACCACAAGAGGTGAATACTCCCATCATGCCTCACAACAAACCAACACCGTACAGACAATACACCTCACTCACGTTCAAGCACAGTCACATTATTTTACGTATGGAGGAGATCTTTGACCGTGCGTCAGAGCCCAAGGTGCCTGTCTAACATGTCGGCCATGCATATCCACGCAGTTAGCTGAAGGGGAGGGCCATACAGCGTGGCAGAGCACAGCATGCCCGCTGGTCCCCACAAGACGCTCAAGTGGCCATGCATGATGTCATTAAAAAGGGCCCAACCATGACATTCTTTAGTGGATTATTGGCAAGTTATGGCTGGCTGGTCCGTTATACAGGGACGTCGATCAGATCCCCGTTAATCGCCAATGACACCATTAATGAAGCCAGTGACGCCTTTTTGAGTGTTAGTGCGCACCAGTATGTGTGCAAAAGACCGATGGAGAGTCTGAGACTTTGTTTTGCCTGACATATAGAAACCACAGCCTCCGACTCTCGCAATTCAGTCAGGAGCTAAATTAACATTATGACCTCAATTTATGGAGGAAACTAGAGAGCCTTCAATTAACCAATGCGTGTGCGGTTACCTGACAGGAAACACATCTGAACACTGCCATGGAGACAGGGAGTGGGTGGCAGTCTAGTTTCTTGCATAGAGCACTCCACACACACATGCACGCACACACACACACATACACACACACAATCGCACAGACACTCACAGAAACCAGGAATCTGTCCTGCATTGGCAGGGGCTGATGCTGCCATGCGCACGGTGATCTCACCTACCGTTGCCGTGGCGACACCAACCAGAGGGAAAAGCCTTATTGTGTGTGCGCATGCGTGTGTGTGTGTGTGTGATTGTGACAGAAGCTTGAGCTGGAGGAAGAGAAGGAGGAGGAGGAGGAGGAGGAGGAGGAGGAGGAGGAGGAGGAGGAGGAGGAGAAGGAGGGCCTGCAGGAATTCACATTGTGCCTGGCTTGTTTAAGGTTTATGCCTCATTCACTTACTACCCTTCATCAGGGGGAATACTGAACCGGCCCTTTCAATTATCAAGGCAATAAATTCAGCACGGCTGTGTCGTTAAAACAGCAGGCCGGTGCTTTACTAGGGAAAGGGCCAGTATACGGGAAGGGAATGGGTGTGTGTCGATTAATTTGCATAAACTATATGGTGAGATGAAGATAAACAGGAAGGAGAAACACGCAGGGCTTCATGCATACACGCTCAAACGTTGACAAGCTAACAGATGCAACACACACTGCACACATGCGTGCAAGCTCGACCACTACTGGCACACCACTACTCTTATTTCTCTTTAGGCAAACAGACAGAATAAACTCCCCTACTACCAGCTGGTATTGTTGAATTCTATTAGTGATGAAGAGCTAACTCAGACTATAGGGGTCATCTGCTCATCAATGGGTGGCGGTGGCCTGGCTTGCTCCACAGCCATGAATGCACTGAATTCATTACCCCTGGTGCACAGATGGTGTCTGGCTGCCTGTCTCAAGTTCAAGTTCATGTCCAGGAGACACACAGAAAGAGAGAGACATGGCCCAAGCCAGACAGACAGACGTTGTTGACTGAGACACAGCTATTGTTCCCCCTCAGCAACATGATGTAGCGGCCTCGCTCGCTATCCGAGACGCCTGGGTCAGTTAATCGCAGAGACAAAACGCGCAGGGAAGCGCACGTGCAAACACAGATGTGCATGCGTAGATGCACATGGAGCCTCTCGCCCTATCACAGGGCTCAGGAGGAGGAAAATGGCCCTGCAGTTCTGCTCAGTTAGCCTGGTTGAAACAGTTTCCACTGTAGTGGGCTAATACTGCAGATGATGCTTCATGGTTGCTCTAAATATGACAACCTCTGCTGGAAAAGCAGCCACACGTCTAACCGCTTTGTTATTGCAAAACAATCAGAGAGAAGGCCGCGATGACTGGCAAAAAATACAGCCATGCAACACATATATTAACAAATGGCACCCCGATGACGACTATATTCATATCCTTTGTCTGGCACAGAAATTACCCTGGGCCGACACATATTATAAACCTGCTTCTGCACCTGCCATACACAGCAGAGAGGCACAGGGGAAGCACATAAAAACCCCAGGCACGCTCACATAAAATATGCTGATTGCCCATCCAATGAATATGAAAACACCTTCTGTGGTCGCCATGGTTTTGTTACTCAACATATCACGTGACAACAATGGCTGCGGCACACTGTATGTGTGAGCATGGAAGGAGGGCACAGCCGAGCACGTAGCACCCATTTACGAAGGAGGAGGAAAAGGGACTGTCACCACCCATTTCTGCGCGAATAGTCAAATCACACGCCTATATTTATAAATATATGGAAATGGGGGCGCTGTGAAATGAATAGCAGGGCCTTTCTTTTCCAGCAACATGCCTGCATGGCAGGAACACTTCTATAAATAATATACTGTTAAAGCATACTTTTGGCCACCACACACTCTAGAGGACACAATAACTCAGCCTCATTTATAGAGACACAGGCAAGAATAGAAATGCACCGTTACACCAGCAGGTGAATTTGAATTTTTAGATATGGCGTCATCATCGCAGATAGAGAATGCAGTTCATTATTTTTAAGGACTCGAGGAAGCCACGGTTGTCTGTGTTCATAAAAAGCGCTAATGTGAAACAAAACGCTGAGATTTACTCAATCTCCAGAGACGGGCAGTAAAGACCATGCAAACTGCTGCCAAGCCATCCAGCAGCTCTCCCCTCCACGCAGGCTCGCTGAAAGTGGCTGAGAGGGGAGATGCATGCAAGTGTGATCTGCAGCTGTTTCATACATGTGGTGATGCTCTCTCCTGGCAACAATGCATCTCAGCATCACATTGCATTTCCTATTGACTGTATGGACCATGGTCCTTTTCTGCATGATGCTTTGAAGGATGGGCCTACAGGTGAGTATTGTGGAGGGAGCGATTCAAGCCAGTGACATCTTGTGTACACTGACTTAAGCCTCTTAACCTCTAAAAATATACTGATTGTGATAAACACAAGCTGAAATATAAATGTAGGAGAGCACATTTTGTTGCAATCTATTGTCTGAGTAAAATGAGCCACTATTCTCAGAAAGAAATAAGCAGGCTTGGATAAAAAAGCATTGTATTATGCACAGGTTTTGTAAGAGAGGCATGCTGGATGAGCTGCTGTAGAAAATTTAGTGAATGATATGAGATGCTGGCTTAGTTACGGATCCTACGTTTTTTTCCCTACTCTGGGTTGACATTTAGTGTGGCCCCCAGACTTGAAAACAGTGTTCCCTTTCATAAAGCTAGACAACGATTTCAATCGACTTAACTGGGGACAATAAGACTTGTTTTATTCAGCGCTGCTCGGCCCAAATTGTGTTCTCAAATTTTCTTTCGGGTAAACGACCCGGTATTGTATGCCGTCTTTGACAGGGGTCGGGAACAAGAGACACTAGTTTTGTCTGACGGTGTGAGAAAGTCGGCAAGAGACCTTTTCAGCTGAGGCGGTGTTGAATTCAGCCAGTGTGGCTCTGTTTAACAGCGCACTTGAATAATCCTCTGTTGCAAAATAGCCAGCTTCACAGGTTTCTGAGCATAACTTGAACTGTGACTTAATCAGATATTTGGAAATTAAACACACACGCTTTGAACAAGGGAACAATGATTGATTGATGACAACGTGTGATTTATCCTGGCACAGTCGAACACGTCATAAAAACGATCGGGCCTGTTTTAAACACGTGGTCTGCACGCCGGAAACAGCCTATCATATGACAGAAAAAAACGGCATCACTTATTTGTGATAAAATAGCTTTAAGTGCAAAACTCCTGACTAAAGCCTTAATTAAATTGTGTCCAAAGAATACATCCACTGTAACAACACTGTAAGGCCGATGTTTTTATATCTGAGACCGGCCATGTGTCCTTTGACCTTTTAAAGTGTGTGTCAGGAAAGCGTTGGGTTGATCCTTAAAGCACTGATCCACCAATAGTTCACCTCCAGCCTGCATGTGTTTCCCCCCACAATTTTATGTTGCCACACTCACAAAATGCTCTTAACAAATTTTCTTCCAGCAACTTTAATCTCAAATTGCTGCGTTCACGGTCAAGTTCAAATACACACAATGCACCTCGATGTCACCTATTCAAATGCCCCAGACTCCTTTGTGCAGCATTATCTGCGCTGTTACTAATTCTCAGGAGAAGTAGCCTCCAACGCCTGGGTCCGCGCGCACAAGTGGGGCCACGCAGGATTACATAGCCGCAGCACATCCCTTTCAAATCCATAAACCCGCACAGTTTTAAGATAATGACCCAAAGTCCTCATTATCAGTACAATTGGCGAGACATTACGCATTCACAACCGTTACTACTCCAAGTTCAGGAGCGCCGCGTCGGCTGGGGCTGGGAAACGTCGCCTCATTCTTTGGGGATGCAGATGAGTCTGGTGCACTTGACGTCTTTTCATGACCCCTGTCGGCCCCCATCCCCCCTCCCAGCCCCTCCAGGCCCTCACGGCGCTGTCTGTCATATTGGGCCGGGGCATGGCATTGCCACTTGCCCCACCGAGCGTGGGAATGGGATCGTCCAGTCGTTCACATCTCCTGCACTGCGGTTAACGGAATCAATTAAGCAGCCCCCCCCACACACACACACACACACACACACATCACCCCAATCCCCTCACTCCCTCCCTCCTCTCCTCTCCTCCCTCTTCTGCCACCTCCCTCCTTCTCCTAACCCCACTCCCCCACCTCTCTCTCTCCCTCTCTCTCCATTTTTGTCAGTTCAGTATACGTCCTAATTATTACTGTTTGGGATGCCAGCGCCGTTTCCTGGCCGGACTCGATCATGCTGAAATAAAAAGCATGCAGGCGCACACGTGGGTTTCCACAGAAGCCGTAAATGTCACTCTTTAATTCCCATGAAATGCTCGAGATGAGCCTACGATGAAATTTCATTCAAATTAAATAAAATGTAAAATCGCACCTCATGTTAAAGGATCAAATGGGCTCGGCCTATAAATATTAACATGCAATATCTGGCCTGAAGGGAAGTTCAGTGTGTGTGTGTGTGTGTGTGTGTGTGTGTGTGTGTGAGAGAGAGAGAGAGAGAGAGAGAGGATGTGTGTGTGTGTGTGTGTGTGTGTGTGTGTGTGAGAGAGAGAGAGAGACTGTGTACATGTTTAAATGTTGATAGGTGAGCGCGCCTGTGTGCACAACAATAATATGCTCTCTGAAAAAGTTCTTAATTAAATGAAGGCAAGTGCACAAACAAAGCTGCCCCCTTCCTGCTGAACATGTCAAACTTAAATGACAAAGAAAATCAAAATAATATGAAAACAAAGACAGTTATATTAACAGCATCTACAATCAGCTCCATGGGAAAATTGAGGAATATGTCATGTGTCCTCCTCAAGTCCTCGACGAGTCTGGAAGTAGTTTTTACTTTCGGTTATCTAGCTTTATGACGAGCAGAACACTCATACAGCTAGATAACCAAAGATAACAACCCACTTCCCAAATCTTCTGCAATAATCCACATGTACATTTCCTCTTCTTGTCTCGAAGTTTCCGTCCCTCAGAACTCAGATACATTAAGCAAAAAGTCACCAGTATCCTTTTTCAAGTCACACTGTGCATTATATTCCTTATATTCCCTTTTTGCCATTGAGGGCCACTACTGCACAGCCCCGACTGTTTTACACCCGGTGTAAAAAGGCGCAAATTCTTCGAAAAGATATATTATCCCAGCGTTAATGTCATATTCACTTGACATTAACCAATATTACTGAGTTGAAGTAGGCCTTGAAAATCGCGGGTAAGGTGCAGTCATCCTTGCACAGGGGCCCTAATTTGCAATGCAAATAGCTCCAATCCCACAAAAGGCTCTTTCGCCTCTATTAAGTCGTTGTGGCAGTAGCAATAGATATCCTGTGAGGCCGGCGGAGAAGAAACACGGTGGAGAAGGGGGGAAATCCGGTTTCCTGTGGAAAGTGCAATAACGGCACAGGGAATTACGACGCAAATGTTTCGGATTATAAAGACAGGAGCTTGCTTTTTGGCCAAAGAGTGTCAAGTTGTCCTTTCACATCCAGCATGTACTTAAGGAGAGGTGAAGCCGATGACTCTGAGCCAAAGGGTCCGTTCTGCAGGTTGCATGGTCGGTCGGTCGGTCTGAAAAGAGTGGGGGAATAAGGGCCATCCCCAAACGATAGGGGGGCTGGGGGTGGCCAAAATATGGACCAACCCCGGTGAGGTCAAAGGCCTCGGACCACGACAATGTTACTGCGATGATGTCATGAAAAAATCGCAAATGCACCCTCCTATCCGTGCACAATCTCCATCCATTACACAGAGCGCGCTGGAATAAGTCCGCCTTGCACCGAGCAGTCTGCACGCCTTCTCTCACACAGGGATGAAAATGGATGGCAGGGAAACCATATGCTTCCTTTTTTTTTTTCTTTTTAACAAAGAATGAGAGCGATTCAACTGCTTTGAACAGAAGACCTGATCAGATTTAATACCAATTAATCAATAAAAATGAAACAACTCAATGAAGAGAGCATCCTGGAGCTTCCCGAGCGCCAGCGTCTTCTGTCTATCCAATGTAGGCTGTATTTTCTGTTCGCAATAACACGCCACCCGCTCGGTTATTGCTCCTCTTCTCATCTATGAGGAACCGTTGTAGGAGCTAAATTGCTCTCACGTTTTCGATTTTGCGTCGAAATCCTTACTGGCCTCGTGTTTTTTGGTCATCGTCGCATCCGAAGGGTAGACTACAGTGATATTCAGGCTGGCGAAGTGTCGCCTCACGCGAAATAAAGCCCAAGCGCTTCACCGCGTCCGCGTGTTAATCCGCTCACTTTTCCATGGAAATGGAAGTAGTTAACCGATAGCTCAGCACAAATGGGTCAATATATGGGATCTTTGTAACTGAGTCAACAATAACAGGCAGCGGAACATGTGATGGATCATGCGCAGCAGCATGCGACTGCAGGTTACCGAGCCACTACCGTGTGAACAACTTTGATTCTGTTCGGACCGTAAAGCAGCTCCGGTTCAGGGGAAGGAAAAGTTAGCCTGTGACAGCAATCCACTCAATTCATGTCTGTCTGCATGTGTGTGTGTGTGTGTGTGTGTGTGTGTGTGTGTGTGTGCGTGTGTGTGTGTGTGTGTGTGTGTGTGTGTGTGTGTGCGTGTGTGTGTGTGTGTGTGTGTGTGTGTGTGTGTGAGACTATCAGGTGGTGACAAATTAAATCCGTTTTATTTGTCAATGGCATCATCACCATGTTTTTTTTTTTCCTTTTTTTTCCCAGGTCTCCATTCACTTGCTACAGTTTTAGATCAGGCTCCCAAGTTTACTCTGGTTTCATCGGTGGGAGGGGCAAACCAGAGGTGTTTTAATGAGCAAATATGAGTCACAAGGCCTGTGCATTTCAATGAGGGATTATTTACTATAAACAGCACTTTGTCCCTTACATGTTCAGCCACAGCTATTGCATCCCTGTTTCTATGCTTCAGTCACCCCTCTCTCCATTAACACACTCCGCCTGCAACATATGACACAAGCTAGCAGCCTGAATTTGTCCTAATGTCACTTAAACTATGGCACATTCTCATGATTCACTGCTTTACGCATACATTGCTTTTCTCCCTATTTCTTATCATGCAGTCCAATTTTCACCCGTCCACAATCATTCTGTCCCCCTGGTGTGGATCTGCTGGATGGTAAACTGTAAGGCCAACTTGATATCGTTAAGATCAACATTATAAAGCGCACCTCATTAGGGTAAAGGAGGCTTCAGAATGGGCCTCCCACACAGAGGCCATGCTTTAATCACAGCACACCATTTTTAAAACTTACAACCTGCTGATCCTCTTGAAATTATAATAAGCTGTGTTCCCGTGAAGGTTAATGATAGTGCTGAGAAGTCAAAAAATATCATAAGGGCGCAATTGTGCTCGCATTATTAGCTTTATTGTTTGAACAGAGGCTTCCGTGCGTAATAACACATGGATAAACAACACAATGAACGCTTTGTTTTCAAGACATTGTGTGACGATTTTGGTGACGTTATTCATTCAATGTTTTTTTTACTTTTGTTGCAGCCCAACATTTCAACTCGTTTTCTGAGGATAAATAATTATTCTTATGTGTTTTACTGGCGTCTTTTCTTGCGTAAACGTGCCCATTTTTATGGTCACTCTGAAATAAGCTGGAACACCTCGCTCCCGAGATCACATTTCTCACACTGAATCGATACTACACTAACTAAAGTCTTTGTCTTCACTATTGTAGAAATTTGCATTTTTAGCGGCCTAATAAGGATTATTTCGGGCAACACAAGTTTTAAGAAGAAAGCAGAGGAACAGAAGCAGATAACCAGAGACGCATCTACTGCTTTAGGAATACTGCCGAATACACTCTCAAGTGAACTTAATTGTAGGAGGCAGAATGTAGAGAAAGCAGTCGGCAATAAGCTTCACAATGTAAAAGGAATCAGTATTAACATATATCACAGCCTAACCGGACAGTTGGATTATATACAGCGGCTTCTAAACGGTGCCAAAAAAAAGTCTAATCCGTGCGCCCTAATTCCAAAGTGTGTGAGGAAACATTCACAGTCTCAAACTTCACATTTCCGTCTATATACGTGGAATCTCACCACAAATCAACAGTCCTTATCCACTCTTAAGCAAATGACTACCAAGAATATGTTTTTCTTATCTCAAGCCTCATATTTAACTTTTGCGCTCATGGGCAACCTTTACGCACACGATTGCCTCTACGCAGCCTATTAAAACGGGCACAAAAGTTGCACTTACTTCCTAAAGGTGAGTCAAATCACTGCAGTCGATAAGAAAGCGTCCCAAGCAGGAGGAGAACAGCGGTGTTCAGACGGGTCCGTGTGCACCGTGATGTGGTATATGTTCCCCTTCAAATATCCCAGCCGTATTATTTGGTGGGGGGGCATCACTTTAAAATTGCCGCTAACACTCAGTAGCCTGCATTAGGCGTGCTTCAGCTGCTCTGTGCAAAGCATGAGCATATCCCAAGCACATGATAGACGAGGAGAAGGAGAAGGAGGGAGGGATGGGGAGAGGGAGAGAGACAACTTTCCCATAACGTCTACAAGCACCAAATAGAAAAGTGCATGCACAGTTGAGCTCTCAGAGTGTGCAAGTTTTTTTTTCCCCTGTTGGTGGTGGGGTGGGATGAGGAGGGAGGGGGTGATGATGATGATGAGGAGGAGGAGGGGGGAGGAGGGGATGTAAAGTCCATCCTTCTGTGTGAGGAGAGGACGTGCTCTGAAATTCAAACAAGTTCCCTCGGTTCTTTTGTTGCACGCACGAACTGAGGCAGCATTGTTCGCGGTTTGGCGTGGACCTCTCCCTCCTTTTCCCTGACCAGGTTACGAAGTGAGCCTCGCAGTTGGGTGGTAATGAATTTGCTGCAGGCGCTTCGCTAACACGCTTTGACAAACGGAACGCATTTACCGGTTTTCAGACAGAGGGGAAATGATTTGCTGCATGCAATTCCCAAACTAAGTCTAGAATCAGGTCTATAATAAAAAGAAAAGGGGGGGAAAGACAGCACTTTAAACTTCACTCAGAAGCTTTTGATTGGATCTGCGTGTACAGTAGGTAGACTATAGGCCTGTACTGGACGCATGAATTCACCTTGCTCCCAGTAGCCTAATAAGAGGTAATCTTATAAGAGTCACACACAAGCGCGCGTGGCCCCTGCCAAAGTGGACACACACACACACACACACACACACACACACACACACACACACACACACACACAGCCAAGAGAGAGACAGGGAAAGAAAGATAAGAGAAATCTTTGACACAAAAAAGTTGGAATGAGGTGACCTACTTGTAACTAGCCTACCAGTAGCCTGTGTCTTCTGCTAATTCTCTTGGTGATGACACACTTTTTTTGTTTTTATGAATACATTATAATTCTCGACTTTTTCTGCAAAACGAGTTGGAGCGCTGCGCTCTGCAAGAACACCACTCCTCTCTGTCCTTGCTGCAAAAGCGTCAGGCTGTAGCCGCTGTATTATTTTCACCGATCACAGTATTCAGAGTAAAATTGTTATTTTTTTTCCCTGATATTATTTTTCTGCACGTCTTATAAAAAATGTGAGAAAATCATCATGTGACTGAAAAGACAGCAAACTGGGAACGCAAAGCATCCTCTCTTATATTACTCCCCCTCCTCTTTGCCTAATTGCAGGCGTATCCATTAGATTCAACCGGATTCACGTTTTAGTTTAACAGCGAGGGCACGTTCAATGACGTAGACAAGCATATCAGCTACGTGCAGCCATATTTAAATACATCAAGGCAATTAGCGCATCAAAATATGCAAATCCCGCTTACTACATAGTCCGCCCGGCCGCAGTCGGAGTAATTCCCCCCCAGCCAGTTCTTGGGTGTTTGATTGCCGTTTTGAAAGTCAGCATAGCCTTGTTTGTTTTTCCAAGAGGCTTCGTTTATGTGAACGGGACAGAAGGGAGACATGAAGAGAAGGGGGACCGTTGCTCCTGCGTGGAAAGCCGCCCATGCGTAATGAGACGACCCGCTCCGCCATTCTCAATTCTCCGACGCCGTTGGCTCTGGTGTGCGTATTATTTTTAATATTGATGCATATTCAGTGGATAGATTTGCATTACATACTTATCGCTCAGTGTTTATTTTCCATGCTTTTGCGCTTATATAGATGCAAAGCCCTTGTTTAGCCTGTTACAGCGCTGACATTCATTACCTAAAATTGCAGATTTCATAGTCAAATCTTAGGTTAATGTGGCATTTACTGGCATCGGCTGCTCTGTGGTCTGAACAGTTAATTTTTATTTTTAAATCTGAATGATGCAAATCGCCGAAAGCCTTTGAATACTCATATACAGCATGCATGAACAAAGAGCTCTCTGGTGGGCAAACAATAGAGCAGATTCAGAGGTAAGACTGAGGAGGTGATCCTGGAGGATGGAGACGGCTGCCTCATAACAAGAGAATGACACGGGCTGTGCGGAAACTAATAACCCAAAAGTCTCCTGCTCAGTTTGTAAGAAATCCAGTGACGCAGCGCTGACATTTAGGCTACAATCGCTCGGGCTGTCTCCTCGGTGTCCGTGCGCGCTCACCGTGGTGCCAGAGACGAGTGCGCGCCTGCGAGCGCAAGCGCTTAGGGAAATATATCCGCAATTATCACTTAATATAAAATAGAAGACAGACATTTCCATACAAGCATCTCAGTCATTTCCCCCCCTCTATAACAACGCCGCACTCGCTGCGTCTTTGTGATCCTCCCAGAGAAAGCCGGGTCCCGGATCAGACCTCTTAACTTACCTCCAATTAACAAAATCCAAATGGTGCCGCTGCTGTGGCTCGGTGCTTGGTTACGTGCGACGTTTCTATCGAGTTGGTGGGACGTTTTCCAGGAGGGCAAACTTTCTGGTATCAGCCAGAGCAGATCCGGTCCCCATAGGCTACTCCCCTCCCCATTGAACCCTGCTCTTCAACTGCTCGTGGCTCAACACCACTGGTCAGGCTGGCTCACGTAAAGATATTCAAAGCCACGGGAGTCCGTTACCTCACCTGTGCTGGGCTCCTCACTCTTAAAAGTAATATTTCCTCATTAGGCTACTTGTTCTGAAATGCTAGAATATTATAAGACGTTGCTTACTTCTATGTAGCTCCCCAGGAGCTTAAATAGTCCGCTCTGTTGTATTACCCACGTCTCCATTATTCCACCACCTCCCACCATATAAAGGACGCACACACCTTCGTTTACCTTCAAAAACGAAAATAAGCAAGCTCGTAATTGAGAGTTTTAGGGGTGTGTAGTGTTTTTGCTCTAGACAAAATCAAGCTGTAATTCCTCCAGTAAGATGACGCTTTGCTGGTTTGTTTTTAATGATGTGAGAGGAGTTTCAGATAGGAAGGAGTGTGGGAAGGTGGTGGTTTGTAGAGGATTTAACAAACCTCTTATTCCTTCGATTGGTGGCTTTATTCTCACTAAAAAAAAAGAGTCGAGGTTGAGTAATTCGTTAATATCCCCTCTTTGTTGGAAAGCCAGGCGTTGAGCATTAGCAGGGTGAAACACACGAGGTCTTTATCTTTTAAAGCCATGTCTGGAGCACAGACTGGAGGATAGGTGCAGAGTTTTGTTATGGGGGCTGTGGAGGAGAGCATTCCGCTGTTCACTGATCCTCATTTGAATCATATGTAGGAGAGACACAATTTATGTTCTCTCTGCTTCTGTTCATTCAATAACTTGTATTTAATATAACTGCATTTGCGGTAATATAGAGGCAAAGAAAAACGTGTTTTTTGCGGATGAGGAGATCAGTTTTTTAAAAAATCATATTCATATTTCTACATCTATATCATGCTCTCATATGGAGATGTAAGAAGAGCCAATAATTCGGCTTCCAGTAAATTTAATAACATGTTTAATTTAAAACGAGGTAAGCAAAACAAGCGTGGAGCGTAATTTTATTTCCAGAAAACGCCACTGAGGCAAAACACCTAATTTCTCCCCCAGTTTTAGGCCAGGCATCAGCCAACGGTGCAGTTTGGAACAGTCGAGCTTCGTCTGAACCACAGTTTAGAATTTAGTGAGATGAAACACCTCCAAATGAAGGAGGCAGCCAGGTTGTTTTTTCTATAACATACCTGTAGGTGTAAGTGTGAGGCGTCTCCTGCACCGGTGAATACTTTGTGTCCTTCAAGGGGACAAACACAAGTCAGCTTAAATGTGAATGTGAAAGCTTCCATCCTGTATTATTATTATTATTATTATTATTATTATTATTATTATTATTATTATTATTATTATTACCTTGCTTTACTGTACACCACGAAGTATCCCTCTTTTTCTAATCAGATCTTAAACAATAACACGGAGATTTAAATGATCAGGGAGGAGGAATATTCCATCTCACACTGACACTAACCATGAAAAATGTTCGTGCAGCACACAGATGAGCACGCAGCCTTATTTATGTCTGCTCGATCTACATGAATAGCTTTGGAGACCGAAGATGAGGATGAGGAGGGTGAAGGTTAGCGAGGGTTCGACTAGATGACTAAATGGTGACATCTAGTGGTGATTCTGGAGAATGTCGATGGTGAAAGATGTGGCCATCCTTCACGGTCACAGGGAGCACACTGCGCGCCCCCGCCCTCCTCTCATCATACAAATGACTGCGTGTAAAATTCCACACAATTCAGGTGCAAGCACAATCTTAAAAATAGCATTTTTATTAAAATAAAAAAAATATTGCCTCAGCTCAGATCGATCAGATGCTACACCTGATCTACAAAAGAGACGCCAACTGCAGCCTAAACATATTCATGAAGGCCATCACATGTTCAGAGTTTTTATTATTATTATCATTTCATTAATGTTATTATTATTATTTTGGCATATCAGTAAATTCTTAAACTCAAGCAGGCCTTTGCTGTCTTAATTCATTTCATTTAGACGGAGACTTTAATTTTTAATGCGCTCGTTCTTTCATATTTTCACACATTTTCTCACCTTTCTCTTGGTTTTCATTCCCCTCGTATCTGTAGAGTTTTAACAAGCGATGGATCCCATTCAAGCAACCTGTTTGCCCGTTCAAACGCCGACGTGTCTTGCATCAGTCTGACCTTTCGAGAAGCTGTGAGAACTGCTGTCGCAATAGACGATTTCTGACAGATAATAAATTATATTGTACCCACAGTGACTTTATCGGGCTTCTTCACCACAGGCTTCTGGAATCAACCCTTCAAATCCTCTGAAACGGCTGCAGGCTTCAAGTAATGAAGCAGCAGAGGGGCTTCATGCAGCGAGGCCTAATTAAAACCTGCGAAAACGCAACACAGTGTAGAAGAATTCACCGACTGCAGGGATATTGAGGAGATTAAAAAAAAAAATACCACAAACTCTAACTCACAAAAGTCTCTCTTCAGCCTCACAGACACACAGATCCCGATGTGAATACTGCAGTAACACTGCACATAAAATACACCGTTACAGTAATGTCATATAAAGAGCTCAGTGCCGTCAATCATAACTCATGTTACGGTGTTTTTAAGGGAATAAACATAAAATGCTGCAGACTGTGAAAGGATTTATGATTTCGTTATGTTCGATTTTGTGCACATTCACTAAAACAGTTCTAACCATGAAGGTGCGTTACAGTCCTCGCGAGACAGGCCTTTAAAAAAAAACTCACAAAATCCACAAAATAACAGTGAGGTTTTTGTTTTTAGTTCTGCTTTTTGCGTGTTTTAAACAGAAAGGAATATTTAAAAAAAATAATAATAAATGAATGAATGATAGTTCACTTCTCAGGTGGAATTTCTAACTCCCAAAGGAGTAATTTAATATGAAGAGTCGCAAAATGAAACTGGAGTTTAGGTGTGACACAGAAAAACACTGCTTTTAAATTAAAATCTGAGTCAAATTTATCACGATGGTGAAAGGAGTGTTTAAATTTTCGGATAGCTGCATCGTAACACGCGTTTTCTTTCTTGTGGAAGCGTTTAATCAGACGGGACTGATTAATGAAAAGGTGTTTCCAAACGGGCCTGAAGCTGAACTGAGTCACAGGTGAGCAGTCAGCTCTGATCTGAATAGCTGGACTTATTTTAAATGATATGAACCTGGTGTTTGAAACAGGATTAACTTTGTGAGGCAGATTCCGACGAGAAGAAAAGCAAAAACCTCATAAAAATCACAGGTTTTATTCAATAAAAATGCAATTAGAACACTGTGGGACAATAGAAAAGCTCGCTATCGGAATTGGATGTTTCTAAAGGAAAACATCATTTTGTTTACTTGTTTTTTATATTCATCCACTTTGAGCGATGAGACTAAAAAACCCTTTTTAGATAAAGAGAAAAAAAACGAGATTCATGCTGTGCATAGAAACGAAACACAAAAACCTGCCGAAAGACGCGCAGTTTGGTTAAAATACGTCTAATTTTATTTTTTAAACAGAGTTTTTATGTTGACAGCCCTCCGCAATCATATCATCAACTCTTAATAAATGTGTAACTCTTGTTTCCGATTTTCTAAAATGCGTCATCCTCCGCCATTCTAATTAACACGCGCTATTTTACTGCGCTCTTTGCGTCACATTCCCACCTGATTGTTGCGAGGAAGCCCGAAAAAAAAGGAAATCATGGATTTACTGAATGAGCTCTTCCTCCTGCTTTCTTCCTGTTCTCTCTTCTTCTTCTTCTTTTATTCAGGAATGCATGCGGTAGTCCAGGAGTAGGCCTCTGTGTGTGTGTGTGTGTGTGTGTGTGTGTGTGTGTGTGTGTGTGTGTGTGTGTGTGTGTGTGTGTGAGAGTGTGTGTGTGTGTGTGTGTGTGTGTGTGTGTGTGTGTGTGTTGGGGGAATTAATGTTTTCACATGTCTCTGATTCTGATTTGCAGGAGCAGGTCACTGTTTGCATTGCTCATAATGTGAATATCAGGTCTTTGTGTATTGTGTACAGCCTAATGTATCACTGTGAGAGATGATGTCACTGTAATGTTAAGTGAGATAAACCTTGGCTTTAAATGTCAAATCAATGTCTTCAGTATGAATGCTTGCATTAAAATGCCACATTTTCAAAACGTAAATGGATTGAAGCAAATGTGAAAATGATGCTATTGTCATTATTTCAATGTCGTGCAATTTGTATTGTCCTCAAATGAAGCTGCTATGGCACCAGCCACTGACTTTTTTTTTTTTTTTTTTTTTTTTTGAGTCTGCACATTATGAAAGCAACTTTCAGAGATGCATGCAGAAACAAGTCAAACACAATGAAATCACACCAAGTCACATCAGGATAACTAAGAAAGCCAGTAACTTTACTGAAATCTCTGCAAAATACAAATAGCCTTTCCCTCCAGCAGAGGAGACTTTTATTTCATCCCCATACGTTTTCACTACATACAGCTGAATCAAGTCCCTTGAGTTACAGAGATGTGGATTTAATTTAATACCATCTTAGTCTCAAGTGGCGACAAAGGCCAGCTTATGCCGCTGAAAGCCGCTCTTGCGTTCCAGAAAACATTAGTTCCAAACCTCCCCCATTTTCAGGTTTATACAAGCTACATTTGATACTACAGACTGACTTTTTAAGCATTGTAACATATTACTCTTTTTTAAAAATTCCTTTTCAGCTTTTGAATACAACTTAAATAAACCACAAACACGGTGGAGCAACAGAGAATCCCATGTGAATGCAGGGACCTATTACATGGTTATTACACATGGCTGTACAGTTGTATGGTCTCCCCTTCTCACTGCGAGTGACTTATCAAAACATCAGCTGAGGTACTGCTTGGGTCAATTTTGAGGTACCAACATTTACGCTATTATAATAATGACAAAGAACAACTGATCAACAGGTGATGAAAAAGAAATGGCTTCAAATTGAACAAACACAAAGAGGAAAAAAAAAAACAAAGATATAAAGACAGGTTTTCTTCATGTCTTTGGTTAAAATGATTTCAAAACTACAGCACGCTAATGAAGCATCAGGACATGTTGGCATTATTTCAATCAGTGAGCATGATCAGAAGCGTGTAACGTGCTTTGATCAAGTGGACAGCGAGGCCGCCTTTCACATGATCAGGCCTGAATCATTCTGTCGAGCGAATCACAAATTGGAAATACAAAGTTTCCGCATGGAACCTTTTCAATGCACAGGGGGACGCGTGTGCAGCTAAACATGTGAGCTACGGTTGGTACTGACGATGCAGCTCGAAGCCTGAAGCTACGTTTGACTGGCTGGAATTGAAATGTGAAACCAATTGTACATTTGAGCAAATTCTTTTATTGTCTTGTTTCAATGCTTGCAAAAACCATAAATGAATGTGAAAATAAAAGTTGAGTTTACAACACAGAAATGCCACTGGCTTTGGTTTCTCCACACTTATGCTGCCTGAAACATCATGTTTATTTTTTTTTCTCAACCTTTTTGTATTGAATTTTAAAAAAAGAGAAGAACACCATTATAGAGGCTCTGCCCCTGTTTGACTACACAGACTGTATACAGTAACAACATAGTGAACCTGCATGAAATATGCACATAGAAATATCATAACACTTAAGTGACAGCAGATACGGGAGTGGGAGGCAGAGAGATATGTGGCTAGTTTCATTGTTTAAAAAAGAGAAAAAACAAAACAGCTATTTATTTAAAATAAACAATTGTGCTTCTTCCACACCAGCTCGATCAATTTGTCTTCGTGTATCTGACGCTGAGCTGTCAGTGACATGTGGGAAATGAGGTGGAACCCTGTTCTGAAGAGTGGAACATGAGGAGTCACAGGACAACACGCAATCAGCTGAAGTTAGCAAATGATCAGGGATAATTACAAACGATGCACTGGCGAAATTATACTACAAATATATGATTTAAAACAAAATTGTATAGATTGTGTCTGGGCCTCTGCAGCACAGGGTGAGACTGTGGCGAAGATCTGAGATGGAGCAGAACAAATATCGCTGTATTAAATGAGATAATTACGCTTAAAGATGAAATACGTGATGCATTAAAATGCATCCGGACCGGACTGAGGTCGCTCGTATTTCCTCATCAGCGTGACGCTCTTGTACATCATGTGTCAACATCTATTTTCTGTGTCATCCCCAGTTCCAGTCTCATGACATTTTCCACTAACAGGTTGTTTTTCAGCATTCAGGCCCGTCTCTCCTCCGTCACACAAACCCTGGCGGTGCTTTCCAGCTGGTTTTTAAGGTTAGACTAAATACACCCCTGAACAGCACTGTTCAGGGCTCAAATGAAACAAACCAGACAACATGTGCAACTGCACATAGAAACTCCACTAAGAAACCAACAAAAATCATTAGTATATATATTTATATATTAGAAAGCTATACACAAGCATGTTAATTTCACAGATTTTTTTTTAAAGATTCTTAATATTACCATTATTATATATAATTAGAAATACACGTTTAAAAACAAACCTCTACAAAGATAAAACAGTTCAGCAAAGCATTGGATCTCAGTCTGTTTTTCATGGCTTAGGGCGTCAGAGCCCTGTCATTTCCCCTCTGGGTGAACTATCCATCTCTTATTAGCAAAGCTATCAAAAAACACATTCTGGCTTATAGAAACTACAAAAAGCCACAAAAATGCTTTGCATTGTATTCCTTTCATATGAAAATATAAGCAAGTGTATCGTACAATTGTTTTTTATTTTTCCTTTTTTTGTTTATTAACACTGAATATTAATACTAGATCCAGAGTTTTCTTGATTACACTAACGTAGCTCTTAGATCAAAGGGTGGTCGTCGCCGAGCTCCGTTCTTTAAGGGGAGCGCTAAAATCACCAAAGGTTCCACACGTCTAGCATTGGGTCTGCCCGTTTACCTGTACAATCCTTCAAATGTTGCATAATAGCTTTTCATTTAGTGAGTAAATAAATCTTGTAATGTCTGGCAACTGCTGACCCCTGCCCTTCCCCCCTTGACCCTCTATTTACATAAATACGTTGAACCTGCAACATGACATCATCTAATGTTAACACACGTTTTTGCAAGGGAGAACTGCAGAGAAGCTATATAGCAATGAAACTGACACTGTACACATGTATTGTTTGTCCAACTCAAGTGCTAAGGTGTTTTCCACTGGACACACTCACTCTCATGTTAATGTTTTTTTTTTTCTTTTTTTTCTTTTTTTCGTTTTTGTCTCTAGTCACTGATATATCGCTGAGGCAAAGTGTAAGTACGTTTTATGAAACAGAGTACCTGACTATTTTTTTTTTGTTTATTTGTTGATATGCATATATGTACACATACACACACGTGTAAAGATATATGCATACGTGATTCTTTTTATCCACACACAATACAATTTATGCATAGTTCCCCAACAAAAAATACCCCCGGATCCCTTCCCAACCAACACCCACCCTCCCAGACCCCCATTACAACACCCCGCCGGTTTATATAATGTCAATATGTATAGCACACGCACACACACTCAGCAAAATAAAAGAAAATAAAAAAGGAAAAGAAATTACAAACGTATTTTTGAAAAGGGCTGTCCCTTTTCTTTCCTTCAGCATTAAAGAGATAAAAGGAGAGAGGCCGTGGGGTTGGGTGGCGAGTGACTCGTGGTATCGAGTGAGAGGAGGAAGAGGAGGGAGCTGACTTGGGGGGCATCGTAACGCTGCGTCGTCGGGGGCTCAGGGCAATTCGGGGCACTGCCGGGGGAGAGGACAGAGCTATCATGTGGCCCATCCTTCTGACAGACGCACCCGTTTGATGGAGGGGCTCTCGCGCTCGTCCAGGGCGGGCCGGGCCAGTCCCAGAGGTGAGTGGAACTCATTCCTGTGCTCATCGCGGTCGCTGCCCTCGTGGGAGCTGCTACAACTGCTCAGGCTATCAACAGGGGAGCGTCCCGAGTCCTGGCGGGACGAGGGGTTCTGGGGAGGTGGTACCCCGCCACCATAGCCCCCCGGTGTGCTGCTGGTGCGATCTCTAGGAGGAGAAACAGGTTCGGACTTGATGTGCAGGCTTTGAGCAGAGGGCAGGGAGAGATTTGAACCCTGACATAAGTGAGAGCTAGAGCAATTTCTGTAGGAAGGAAAGGAAACGCAAGGGGTTACAGAATTACAGAGCAAGACTTTAAAGTGATCTTTAAGTCAGTCCGTCACACATGCACGCAAGCACGCATATACACACACACACACACACACACACACACACTGACAGACACACTCATTAAAACAGGGAGGTGTCATATTTGTGCTGGACCTTGCAAACGAAGGCTGAAAACAGTGAAGGCCTCTCGGTGTCTCAAAAAATAATCTCTGGTGATAATTTACACGTTACATCATGCATCCGCGCAACACCTCAGATTCAGCTCAGCGCACTCACCCTAGCTGGCCGAGGGCCGAATGCTGCATATTCTGAAGGTGTTGCTGTTGCCACCCGCTCATTGAGCCGAGGTGAAGGGAGCTGCCGCTGTTGAAGCCAGACAGTGAGGACAGGTCTGCGCTGTTCAGGGAATACTCTGCGCACAAACACACGGGGGGAGGAAGAGGGCCAGGCACATTAGAGCAAGTTCATACAAAGTTGCAAGGAGAATTCAGCTCTGATGAATGCTGCGGTGGATGAGACATGAGCGTGCTCTCTGTGCGCTGGTGTGGCGATAGCACCCTCTGCTGTTCGATTGTTGTATAACATTTAAACTGAGGAAGGAGGTTTCATAAGCAACACACACACTTGAAGTGAGTCAAATTATAATTTTTACTGATGTGCAACATCTGAACCAAAACTTGTTTTGCGGATTCATTTGAGTGACTGTAATATTAAATGTTATGTACATGTATATGTATGAGGTACATACCGGTACCATAAGAAGTCGAGATGGCCGACGGGTAACCGCCCATGCCTTGTCCTGGCAGAGTGGGAGTTGCTACTGATACCACCGGGGTGGCCAATGACTGAGCAGACTGAGAGTTGTTTATTCTCTGGTTCTGTGACAGAAGAGGAGAAGACAGAGAGATGGGAGAGGTTTGAGAACACGCAGTCGACTCCCAGACGAAACAAACAAAAAACTGCAATAAACCAAGAAAGTTTTTTTTTCTTTCTTTCATTTCTTTCTTTCACTCAACAGATGCTGAGAGAATGAATGTGATGCCAACTTCTGGGGAAATTAATCACTTGACATGCGGCACGGCTGAACCCTGCCAACCCTATCATTTACCACCCTTTCCGAGGGCCCACTGTCGCTATAGTAACACCATCGGTCTCCACAGCAACGCAGGGTAGCGACGGCAAAGGAGAGGCACTTTACCGTCGCAGAGGGTTTGGCAGAAAAGCGTGCAGGTTTGATGCAAAATGAAATTGTTGCCCTTCATTTGTACAATCTGAGTAATGAAAGCTGTGAGCTGTGCAGCGCGAGACTGTACGCAGGAGAAAAGATAAAAGGAAGGAAGGAGGGAGGAGGAGGAGTGATGCAGACGGCTGAGGAGAAAAGAGGCCAGGCTGCTTTTGCACTGACACACCACCGGATGGCACTATGTGTCCTTACAAAACATCACGCGAGGTGACGCCGGAGCCCTCAGCAACGATAAAGGTGAAAGTTTCTCCACAGTCTGGACCCCTTTTCTCAAAAAACGCTGCATCTAGCCCAAATCATCCGAGCAGTGATAGAAAAACTTAACGCAGATGAAGAGGTTAGACTGCAACGCCCTCGCTTCTACAAGGCACGCTATGCTCTCAAGAACTAACCAGCTTCTGATTGGAAAACCTCTCAAGTTTCAGACTGTGAAGGCTGTTGTTTTCTAAATTTGAGTGGCAGTCCGACTTACCAACAGCAGATCGACATCCTCAGACTGACAGCATTAAAAGGGGAGGGCAATAAATTCAAATTAGTGAGTGTGAGTGAGAATATAGTAGCGGTGTGCATCTAGGGATGGGGCTGCTGCAGGACTGACCCAACGGAAACACAACTAACGTGAAAAGAGGATGCTAAGAACTATTTTTACTAACTGAAATATCAGGGCCTAAAAGCACCATACGCACACAGACACAGCAGAGGGAAGATATCTGACGCTATATCAGACTTGGGCCACAGGTGAATTTTAAAGACGGCCGTTTATTTAAGAAGACACATGCAAAAAACAACCAAAATGTCATGTGCCTAAAGTCAAGCTTATCACGAACATCAACCCAAGTCTGATATGAGGAGATGAAAGCTGCAGCGAGGACATGAAAGGAAATAAACAATAGCAAACAAACCCTCCGCAGAAAACAAAGACCCCCCTCCTCCCCTCCCCTCCACAGATAGGGAGATACACAGTAGGGAACGGGCTCGGGGAAAAGAGGAATTATGACATGAAACGAGGGATGGAGGGATTACTCACGATGGAGGGCATGTTGTTCTTGGCACCAGGAGGGATGAGCACACGTAGGTCAGGTTTGCGGTTGTTCATGCCTAAGTTCATGGGTGGGGGGGACTTAGCCTGCATGTTCTTGTTCATGCCGCCTGGGGAGACGAGCAGACCTGGCGAGTTGCGGTGGTTCCCGTATCCATTTCCTGAGAGAGCAAAGAAATGTTTGGGAGAAAGAGGCAGAGACATGTTGAACATACGGGTAATCTTGAGTGCTACTGGAGCCAAAAACACAGCTACATGTTTCAGAAGTTGAATGAATCTTGGAAACCCTGTTGTCCATGATGGTGTGGACTAATGAGCAACTGCAGGAGTGCATTTCCGGCTTGTGAATCGTGTTTGGTGAAAATGGTGCACACTGGTCAAACACACGCTGTTTTTGCCTTGATTATCACTGCTGTTTGCTCGGCCGCCGTACAATCAGGGCATCCTTGAGAGGACCTCACCCTCCACCTCTTTCACAGTCAGTTGAGGCTATATGTGCACTGCAACAGCCAGTGAATCGTGTAAAAACATCTAATTATGGGTAGCGAGACCACAGAGGGATGGGGCCCATCATTTGGCCATCAGAGTTAAACACGTGTGGTTCTTCCAGACAAAGACCCTGCCTTGGGGTTGCCACCAGATCTGCGTTGCTTTAAGTACGGAGGGCCAAGTGCAGCACCCATTTCCTCCTCAAAAACCGGTGGGGCGAAATCCCAGCAACATCATTAAAAAAACTGAGAGTGGAGCATTCTTGCAAGCAACATAGTCTTTGTTTCTAACCCAATCCCACAGGCTGTTTTTCCCCTTACTTCTCCTTCCTTCTTCCAAGGGGTAGAACACAGGGCACTGTGTGGACGTTCCCACTTGAAAGACGGGCAGGAATTATACGTTAGACATAAATGAATTTCCTAATCATATACTCCAGGGGAAAATGAGTCGCAGATGTCTTCCTGGGCAATTTCCCTCGCTGATCTTTGTTTAATTTGAGAGCGAGGTTTTTGTTGTTTGGAAATGAAAAGTCTCAAAAGCTCAATTTGAACAATCTGAAGAGTAAACGGCCGCTAGCGGTGAGAGAAAATGAGGCCGTCTGACAGAGGAGGAGAAAAACAGTGTGTGCGACTGCTGCTATGTGCGTGTGTTTGTGCCTCTGCTAGCATGCGTGATGTGTGTAGAAGTTGATGTTAACAACATAGACTTTGTATGTTTTGCAGTATACAATTTTGCATGAACATGATTCCATATAAGCACCCACTTTCTGCCACTGAGAGCACATAACCACAGTATGACTTGAGACTCTGCAGACATGCTGTGTGACTGCTTATGCACGAGCCATGCGTATGGATGCACGTGTGTGTTTTGTATTGGACCCTCTTAGTTCCAGTGTCAATCTCACATTAGCAAAGAGGCAGCTGCCTCTTCAGTTTTCCCGCTCTCTCATTCTCATGGCTGGGCCTTTGTGAGATTGAGTGGGTGCATGTGGAGATAGATGAATGAGACCTCACACACACATAAAACACACACACACAGCACACATACACAGACTTTGGTAAATAACCCAGCAGGAAGTACATCAGTGTTTCTGTACAGATGAATCAAAAAAGCGAGGGAGCTATAGAGAGACATTAATACGCACTTTGGTCAAGATGACATGGACTTCATCTTGGTGACAGTTAATCAGACATCTGTGTATCGCCACCCTGTGGAGACGGCTGCAGTCCGGCCAATTATCTGCTAGATGACTATGATCACGAGTGGCATAGGCCAGTCCTTAAGCACTCCAAAAGTAAAATCATTAGCTAATTAAGCTAATGAGGGAAGAATTGTAACTGAAACTGTAACTTTCACTTCTGTTGATCACCCTGAGCTTTAGGACAGTTGCGCTCAATGGCGACGCATCGACTCAACTACAGCATCAGCTGCGATACCCAGAGTTCATTTCTCCTCCTCTAATGCAACTATGCACGGTCGAGCTGCGGCGCAGGCTGGCGTCAGCCGTTTAGAGGAAGTACCAAAAGAGACACAGCCCAGCCAGGAGTGTGTTCTGCTGCTGTATAAAACTCACACATAGAGTGACATCTGATCTGATCTTCAGATAAACAGCTTTTTGCTATTTCTGAGCTGGGGACAACTGAGGTCATAGCTGAAAGACTGCAATCTGAAGGTGCCATGGTTACAACGTAGCACACTTCCAAATGCATGTGTTTGACAAAGCCCCCCCCCCCAAGAGTGTTCGTTTTTTTTCACACACACACACACACACACACACACACACACATAAAGGAGAGGTGTGGTTAAACTCATGTAGATTTTACTGTTACTGAACAAAATTCTGATGTCCTGTTGTGGTCTAACAGGCGTTCTATTCCCCATACACACACACTCTTCCGTTGCGGTTTGGCCAAATGTGCATTCAACCCTGAATTCTCCAACTGAACTAAGGTGTCACACACACACTTACAACTTGCACAGTTGGTGTGAGGTGCTGCCAAGACTGAAACCCACATTGTTTGATCCCTGACTTGTTGTCAGTTCTTGCATGTGTCCTTTTTAGCTTGTATTTCTGTTTGATTTTGACCGATGATGTCTTAAAGGTGTACCCTGCATGTAACTCGTTTGAGGGAGTAATTGGTGTGTGATCAAGGTGAGACGTGCCACGAGTTTCTCGTTAATTCCTCGCAGCGCTTTGGTGAGCGGAGTGCTGATCGGAGCATAGATGACAGCTACATAATTGCATAAATGGAGGTGAGAGGTTTCTACAAGCTGGGGCCTCGGTCCGGAGCTCCCTTCGTCAGCTCTCCTTCTCCCTTTCACTCACATTCTGTCTCTTTCCGCACCTCGTGCTCTCTCCCAGCCAGCAAAAGAGTTGACAGATTGAACACATACTGTATATAAATGAGCAGACATATGCACATACACACCTCGCACAATATTTCCATAGAACTAGAGATGTGATGACTCAGCTTTTCGGTAACGTGCCCTATTTGCACTGGACTAGAATTACCTGGGGACCTCGTGTGATTTAGACTTTACCTTCGCGTCTGGGTTTCATGCACTGTATTTGCACAGGATAAACAAAAAGTCTGTGTTCCCATTAAATTTACAGGCCAAATCTCAGTAATTATCTCCAGATATGACTTAAACATAGTGCGTCTTCATACTAACGCTGCAATGAACCTCACAAGTTTGTATTTTCTTCATGGGGAGTCGAGTGCATGATATGTTTGGAGTTCAAGTCATGAAAACGTTGCTGCTAAGCTACTAATAACAAAAATGACTCGTTCCCTTTTAAAAAGTGTGAGAAATTTTGTTATTGCAACTTCATTAACTATTAATAGTATACAAAAAGTAACTGGCACAGGTTGTGAGATTTTGAAAAATGTCATGAAAAGAAGAAAAAACATTTAAGGCTGAGATAAATTCACACTAAATTAACATTTTTAATTCTAACTTTACAAACTGACGACATCGCAGACTTTCACAGAATAAAGACATAAACGACTTCTGCGGTCCTTCCAAACGACAGCAGCATCCCAGATAATGTTAATACCATGTGAACTGGGCTTTAAAAGCTGCCCTTTTCTCTCTTCACAGACACTGGAAACATGACATCTGAGGCACAAAGGAGGTGTTGTGTTTATGTGCATGTCTGAACCACACACACGTCCGCATGCACGAGGCCCCTCCTCTGGCACTTAGGCCACGCCACTTAAGACACTCACCCACAGGCCAGACAGCTACTTGTACAATCAGCTTATCAAAACTCACGGTGAGGAGAGGAGGAACATTAAAACAGGCCTCGTGGTGCCACAGAGGCTGGGCCACCTCACACTGAGTCACTTAGAGGAACATCATTAAAATGGCTGACCAAGTTCACAGAACACTTCCATCTGTGTTCCCCCACTATTTCTACTTTGCACACATGCTTCCACCATCAGTGGATATTCATCACTGGGGTTTCCCCCCCACACGCTCTTTCTCTCTCCCCCTAGACGAGATTTAAGAGAGCTTTGAATGGAATCTTTTAGCTCCCACATGACTCTCTCTCCACGTCGTGTTTTTCGCCGCTGCTGAGCGACACGCAGCTCTCACAGAGCGCCTCTGTTCCTCCAGCGCGGTGACACAAAGGCTACATTTGAAGCATGTTCTGCAGCACGCCGTCGACGGAACACACGCCACAACAAACGGTCCTGTTGTGTGTGTGATGAGTGACCAGACAGAGGAACCAGGCATTGACCCCTTGTGATGGAGCCCCAGGGGCCAGACAAGGCTGGCCAGCTGTGCCCCACCGACCCCCCCCCCCCCTCCATTTTTACACTCTACACTGTATGTTGAGGCTGTAAAATTTAACCCTTTAAGAGGGAGTCTCTTTGCCATAAACTTGAGCCTGACATGTCCTCAGGGTCAAACCCATGACACACAGAAGCTAACACATAAGATTCCTCACACATGTTCCTCAAACATGGCTTGCTCCACTCTCCGCAGGGTCATTACGGCATGGTGAGCCACTACAAACACTGAATTAATTTAGCTGCAGACATATGATAGCAGTTACTCTGAAGCGAGTTTGTGCCGCATAACAAGTTGATCCAAATGGGAGCTATGGGTGTTGTCATTTTGAATTTACGTGCGAGAGGCGGTAGACAGAAAGATGGCTCATCACACGGAGAAACAGAGAAAATTCAGCTGTACATTCAACAGCCCAGCGTCTCTTCTGACTGCCTGTCAGTCAATCAGCTGCCTCAGTATATAGTGCGATTTATTTCTGTTTCCCCCTCCACTTGTTCTGCCGTTTTATAGCTGAAAGCAGGCAGGATGTGTCACAGCCCCAGCGCCGCGCAAACATTCCCAGATGAACTCCACGACCACTAACATCAACACATCATGGACAAAATCTCCACTTGGGTTTGGGTTACTATTAGTCATGCATTTTACGGCCCAGAGTGGGTGAGTGGGTGCCATGAATGTGTGTGTGTGTGTGTGTGGGTGTATGTGTGTGTGTGAGCAGACAACTGTGTGTGAGAAGAGGAGACCAGACCGTTCTTACCAGCACTGGTGCCTGCGCCAGTGGTGAGGTCAGCACCCATGAGGCCACCTGAAAGATGAAAGAGAGCAAAAGAGAGAAAACCATTAGAGGATAGACACCCACGTAACATGCACTGTGCCTCCTGTCTCTTACCTCGCCGGCCTTTCAGAAGCTAACTCAATTTAATCACAATCCACTGTGTGTGTGTGTGTGTGTGTGTGTGTGCGTGTCACTGCGTCAAACGTGTACTGATACCAGAAGTAATACTACTTCCCACTCAAACCTTAACACTCCGAGCAACTGGACGCTGCGAGTGGATACATTCAGCTGCCGTCCAAGAAAAATGACACATTATTATTTTTAAGCCATGTGAGGTGGAAGAGTGGGAGGGTCCAGAACGTGTGCGGTTTGGTGTGGATGCTGCGAGCGCCAAAACTCATATTTAGTTTGTGCTGGCGCTTCTAGCATCCAGTTGTAATGACAGGGTGAGGGTGTGGGCAGCAGCCTTCAGACCAGAGGGACAGAAAAAGGACTTTGGACAACAATAACAAACCAACAGGCCTGATTTGCTTATGTCACCAGCAGCTCAATGCCTATACATAGGGCCAGACATCCCATGTGTAGAACCTCACACTAAATCAAGGAGACTGCGGGCTGGGCTTTAATATGATGTTAAATCATCAACTTACTTTGAACAAAATACTGAGCAGGCAATATGTGAATATTTACCAGCAGGAGATGACTTTAGAGTCATTCATTGCCTTTAGGTGGAATATTGCCATAAAAAAAAAAAAAAGCATTTGATGTGTGTGAGCCTGGCAGACTGGTACACACACAGTCGAGAAGATGGGCAGACGGGACAACAGCATGTACATGGGTGCGTGAGTGGATGTAAGGCCCTACCTGTATTACCTGCACTGGGGGGTCTGTGAGTGACTCCAGGAGACATGCTGTTTCTCTGTAGGCCATGGTGCGCCAGTGGCAACAGGTTGTGGTTGCCTAGAGAACCACCAGGATGGCTGTAAATGAGATTGTTCTGGTTGCTAACAGGAATGGACACGGGCATGTCATAGTTCGACTGGGGCACGGCCTGCTGAGAAAGAGAGGGGAAAAAGAGAGACAGAGGATGATTAGATACGAACGACGGCAGCGGGCGAACGAGCTAATACAAGGAATGGACTCAGAAAGAGGGAGAGATTGAGAAACAGTCGAGGGACACAAAGGAAGTTAAAATCTCTTGACGACCAACTGTGCTACTGCAGGAGCAGCAAACAAAAAGAGCTCGAAAGGACAAATGAACAGCGAACAACACACAGCCATGCATAGATGAAGGGTACAGCTGCTCCAGACAAAGACGACATGGATGGTGAAAGGGAAGGCTGCACAAAAATTTGCCTAGAAAGCTCCCCTCAGAGCTACTAAACAAGCCCCAGATGATATACGCTCTGCCATTGGTGGGTTACTGGTATCTTCCTGTCATTGACATGTTGTGATATTTGTCATTGTGAAGGCAAAGGCTTGACCTGAGGAAATACTGTGGTGTGGACCCGGCATTTATACACCCTGAGCTGCATTCCTGCTTTAATACATTTAAAGAAATAAGAAGGCTATGGTTTACTGGGAATAAAGCCAATGGCATCCCACTGTTCTAAAAGAGCTAAAGATAATTCAGTCTGTCTTCACCTCACTAAAAAAAGCCTGCAGTATTTCTTACAAAAGTAGCTTCGAGACTGGAGAATGAAATGCAATTAGGAATAATTTATTTTTCTGTCACATGGAGCTAATGCAAAGTGTTTTTAAGTGGTAGACTCAGATCAGTCAGCAGTCTCATCAGGAACATGAGCAGAGGTAGCCTGGCCTCAGGCGTCTAGTTTGTCATGTTTATTGTGTCACTTGGCAGAAGGGCTTAACCTTGGGAGTGCCCTGGAAGTGGTTGATCCTGCATGTTAGCTTTAGGAAGTAGAAAATAGGGCCCTAAATTACTGCCATGTGTCTCGGAGTTAGGGAGGGAGCGCATCAGGGGGATCATCAGCCTGGTTTGCGTGGAAGTGGGATATGTGCCTCAGCACTGCTTCATCTTCTTCACTTTTCTCCCTTTTGCCGAAACTCTTTTCACGGGCCAAATATTATCTCAAAGTACAAAGACAATTACTTTAACCATATTTCATCGCGAGCCTCTGCACGTTTCGCTTTTACTGCAACTTTACACAAGAGTGGGCGAGCCAAAAGCTTCGTAACCAGTGAGGGGCTCTCTCTGGTTTTCGTTTTGAAGACTTTCAGTAATTTCTTCCATCTCGGATTCCTTGTTGGAGTTTTTATACCTCATGACTTCTCTGTGCGGTGGGGGAGCTGTGTCTGTGTGCACAGTTGCATGCGCACACACCCCATCGCTGGGTGTTAGGGCCCCGTCTGTGAGCTGTCCTTTAACCGGTGCCATCCTTCCTGTTTTCGCTCATCTTCCTCTTCCGCCTCTCCCCGCAGTCCCCTCAACAGTCCCCTGCAATCCAGAGGCCCAGTGCTTGGCAGCCACCCTGACCACACACTGAACTGCCACTTGTTGTGTGCAGAGTCCCCCCCCCAACACCACCACTGCTGTTCCACCCCCATCCCCACCCAGCTCCGATCCCAAAGCCACTCCACCCCGCCACGCCACCCCAGCTCACCAACCCCTGCACTGCTTCTAACCACATCTCCCCCTGCTCCACGCGGCTTAGACACTACTGTTCTTCTCTGAATGATCTACCATGGAATTATCTCTTTCTCTGTAAGGCTGCAGCACTAACCATTCCAATATGGTGCTTTCTGAATGAAGGGCAGGCTCAGCTTACATAGAAAGCAGCCTTTATTTTGAGGTTTCTGGCAGCTGGTTGTAGAGTAGATTCCTCTGCAAAATTAACACGACATAATATAAATTCTGCAACTGACATATCCTGACATGTCTACGTCCATTAATAAAGACGCTTTATTAAAGCTACGCAAGATTTTGCCTTCAACTATTTAAGCAAGGACGCCAGATAATTAAGTTTTCTGAGGTATTATGAGACGTGCTGAAGAGTGTTTGAATGTCTGCTGCTGCTTCATTGCCACAGCGTCTGTCCTTGTTGTTGCGGGTGACTGAGCGCTGTGTTTTGGTGCAGGAAAAGGAAAAGCACATGCAGACCGCACCTCCCCTGAGAGCCAGGCAAGGCATTATGGGTAACGGGTTCGTGGAGGGAACCCAGTGAGGTTAAAATTTGTCATGAGAGAACGTCTGCAATTACTATAGCTAAGATGCCTGCTAGTTATGGTTACAGTTATGTCAAATTAGAGGACCGCTCCTCAACTGTAATCAAGCAGAATCAAAGAACTGTCATTTCTTTCACTGTAAGTATACAATATAATCCCACTCTAGTCTTACTCTCACTCTCACTTTGGGTGTTTAGTCTGGTGGCAAACAATGGTGGTTAGCTGGGTTAGCTCAACAGTTACCGGCCAGTCAGCGTTTTGTTAGCCTGCTGAGGGTGCAACGTAGCTTCAACCCAGTACTTACAGGTATCTTATGAGTTTTAATCATGTGATCAAACTCCTCGTTAATCTGTTTGTATTTCTCCTCAGTGCGTGGGGTGAGGATGAGAGCAGACTCGAGCTCCGGGCTCTCGCCGCCTTTGTTCTCCTTCTTGCTCAACGCCTGCCAGGTCCCACAACCAGAGATGGACGGAGGGAGACACGGACGAAGGGACGGAGAGATGGGTGGTAGGAACAGGTGACGAAAACGAGGACGAAGTGGCAGAAAAGCACAGGGGGGGAAAGGGAAAGAAAAGAAAGAAAGGTGAGAGGAGGGTTCGGGGTTCAATGAGAGGTACTTACACACAGTCTCTGTCTGCTGATCATCAGATCAATGTCCTCGTTTATTTTCCTGTACTTGTCCTCAGACTCGGGGCTGTGGCCGACCGAGTCGTCTGCGTCGGGGTCTGGGCTGTCACAGCCGTTTAGGCCCTTCTTTCTCAATGTCTGCAAACAGAGCAGTTGCACAATATTGTTGAAGGGCTTTTCGGGTAGGGAACAGCAACCCAGGTGAACAGCTTGGGAGGGACAAATGGTGATGAACTGTGAGGAGGCACCTTTTTAGAATCGATCCCGACAAAAGTCCAATTTGAGGGAATTTCTTTAACAATTATCCGGCCATATTTAATAGATTTCCAAAAGTCTTTTTTTCTTTTTTGTTCCACAAAAGATCTACAACCTTTTGCATGAATCATTTTGGCAGGCTCCATTCTAACCTCCATAGATGTGAGGCGACACGAGGATACATACGCTGGCTGCTTTGTGAACAAATAAACATGCAGCTAAACACTCAAGATGGCACAAAGGATTTAATTGCATCCAATAACAAGACATAACAAATGATCAAACTCTTGACCAAAACGACAAATCACGGGACCTTGAAACCTCATAATTACACAGGAAAAGGAAAAGTCGTAAAAGCAAAACACAATTTTATAACCATAATCATCAGTGGGTCATGAAATAGACCTAAAACAGCAGAGGTGCTGGAGTTCATGACTATGGTGCGTGTGTGTGCTATTAAATGCGGCAGTTTCTGTTTTGGCCACCTGATGGCCACCTGCCCCCATTAGAGTGGCCAGAAAACAGCAGGAAAGCACACGCTCCACTCGCTCACCACTCCCTCCGATTGGAAGAGAGACACAAAGACAGCGTCAGAGGGAGAGAGAGCTGCCTCCGTCCTTTTTTAGATATTGTTGACAAGCATAACGACAGGGATAAGTTTCAGAGCGCATTACTGCGTGTGATAGCACGAGGGTGCGTTTGCTTGAGCGAGCGGGCGTGCACCGGTGGCTGCTGTGTTCATTTGCCTCGCAAAGTGAGAGACAAAGACAGAGCAGAAGAGAGGAAAAGTACAGTAGCTGACAGTTAGAGATCTCATCAAAGGCTCCCCCCCCCCCTTCTCCTCTCCAACCCCCTTTCAGTCTCTCTCACCACCACCACCCCCTCCACCCAACTCCCCTTTCCCTCTCTCCTCCTGGCTTTAATAAAGGGAGATTAGTCTACAGGAGGAATATCACGGGCCTGCTCCTGTCTGTGCAGTCGTCGCTTCACACTGCGCTCTCCTACTTTCATCTGAAGCTCCATATCAGACAGACGTAATTAAATTTACTTTAGCACACCCTGTATTTGATGCTGATCAAGTGTGTGCGTCTCTGTCTCTCTGTATATGCAGTGTGTGTGTGTGTGTGTGTGTGTGTGTGTGTGTGTGGGAGGGGAAAGAGGGGAATGAGTCTGTGTTTGTGTGTGCCTGTGTGGGTGTGTGAGAGTGGGTGTTAGCGTCGAGAAAAAAAAAAGAGAAAGAGAGACCGAGCAGGAGAAGGGAGGGAGATGGATGCTAAGATAAGTTAATCTCGGTGAACTTCTTCCTCTCATTTGTTTGTCTCCGTCAGCGCTCGCTCGCGGAAGAGATACGAGTGCGAGCAACTCCATCACAACCAGCAGCAGAAGTGACAGGGAGCGATCTGCCTGTTTAGAAAACAAATAACAATCCAGTCATCTCTCATGTCAGCACAACAAAGGCCTGTTTTGAGTGTGGTTTTAGTGAACTTAGAGGGCTTCTTTTGTGTGCGCGATAACTGTTTGATTCCTGAGGCGTCTCGTGGCGAGGCAGCTACTGTAAGCGTGTCAACATTTGCTGGCTCTCCTCTTTCTCTCTCTGAATCCTCACTTGGCCCCCAGAGTGGAAATCTGGAATTCAGAATTTGAAAGCGTCTCTCACATCTTTGACAGTCTTCAGGAAATCACACCAAGCAAATCAACCAAGGCGATGCAGGAGATCTGACTTCTAACAGACCTGCAGTGAATCAGGCACTCTTGCTCGATCTGAGGTGGATGAGTCAAAAGAACAAAGGGGTTGCAGAGGTTTAGCATGCTGTCTTTTTTGGCAAAGGCGTGAGATGTAAAACTTTTGCTGTTTCTTTTGTGTAGTTTCATTCTGGCCTTGGCGATGCATCATATCGAACTGACGAGAGCTGAACCACTGGCCTTTTCCGTTCACAGGAGAATGTAAGAAAAAACACAACTTTTCTTCCTACTTGCACAGATTTCCACCACCTACCGCCGCCAAGTGCATGAGAGATTCACTTCCATTCTAGGAAGAGCAGCAGTGGGGCATTGCTGGGAGAGGAGAACGAGGGCTGGGGTAAAGGTGACACCCATATGGGGCAACTGAGCTGGTGGTCTGGCAGGGGGTTGGGCAATGGTTGCATTGGGTGTTGATGGGGTGCAGGCAGCCAGGGCGTGAGTGTTATATGACTATGAAGCATGTGGCCCAGGCTTAGCTTTCCAGCAGGGCTCAGCACATTGAGGGTGCGGTACAAGGGCAGTATGCTACTCATCCCAGTTATGCCCACCTGTTTAAAGACATCACACCTGTTGCCAAAGGCTGACACACAGGGCAGCAACCAATCAGATCTGTTGAAAGCGCTCATAGCCATAGAAGGGCCTCTCACTCCTGCACCCTCAACACCCTGCTGCCTTGCTCTTGTCATCCTATATATTTTCCTCTCCTCTAATAGCCCATTGCTTTATCTGTGCCCTGCGTTTGTTTTGTATTTCATGGCTCTGCCCTGAGCCCTCCACCGCTGCTCCAAACAAGGCTCTGAGTCTGTTATTCAGTGACGTCATCTCTATATAAGACACATCAAACCATATACTTCAAAATGACCGAGAGAATAACGATCGTTGGAAAAAGAGCCGCTACCCTTATATTGGAAGAAAGAGGAGCAAGGGTAAGAGGAGCAGGAGCGTCTTTGGGGAATATGCTAATAGGCTGGGGTTTAAACAAAAACACTTTGGTGGAGTTCACTCGTGCCAAGAATTTTATGCACAAAATCGTCACCCAAATTATCATTCTTATATTAAAATGATTCAATTTATCGTGTAGCTGGGATTTTCAGTTTCATAAAGAAACACTCATTATTTTCCTCTTACAAAATGACTGCTGGCATAAAAGGAAAACTTTTTGTAGAGCATTATTTAAGCCATTTCACTGCCTCTGTTTACAAAAGCGCCATTTTTCACCATTAATTAATTAATGTTTTTTTTTTCTTTTTTCACAAAGTTATTGAAAAAGACTAAAGTTTCCTGCGTTCCTGCTGCGGTTTAACACAACAGAAAAAAATGGCAAAATGTGGATGTTCGGGGACGTGAGAAACCAGTTCATAAGATCGATGGACAAAGAGGGGAAGCTAGAGCAAACAGCTACAAGCTACTACAATGTGAACAGTCACCGGGCAGGCTGCAGGAGAGTGAGTACAGTAAATGTGAGAGAAGGAGGAGAAAAAGTATGACAGAGAGGAAAGACTGCAAAAAAAGCTGTGTATGCTTGCTTGGCTCTGTGTCTTTCTCCGTGGCCCCTTTGGAGGCTTGCTCCTAATTAAACTCCTTCTTCATGATGCTCCCTCATGACTCGACTTGTCACAGGGCCTGTGTGAAGCAGGCGCAGCATAGACACGGCGTCCTACATATTTAGACACCCGTCTCATCGGTACCCTTCAGCGCTGTACCCTCGGCTAGGCTGGACTAAGATGAGCTGGAGGAGTATGGTGAGCAAGGCTACGACAGGCAAGCTCGACTGGATCGAGATAATCGGAGGTTGAGTGAAGCAGGCGTGAGCTACAAGAGATTCACAGTTTTTATTGCTTGCTGTCAAAGATTTGGCTTATCTGGTGTTTTAACTACAGGAAAATTACAGCCTTTCATAGTTTGGGGTGTGGGTGCTAACTTCATGAAGCTCTTGAGAAAAACTGTGGAGGGTATTTGGGTGTGAATTCTGGGTGGCCCCAGGGGGTCTGCTAGGGACAGCTGACGCCTGCCCAGAGCTCCTGCCATACCAGGATCCGTCTGCTCGGCATTCTGCCACCCTGCTCACCCTCTCTATCCCTCTATCCGTCTTTCTGCCCCCATCTTTCCGTCTCAGTCTGCTGCTCAGTCTGTCTCTGTCTCCCCGCTTCTGTCCTCCTCCCTGGATTTTCTGCAAAAAACCACCACATCTCAACAGAAGCTGAGTCAAAACATTGTTGGCGTGATGGCTACATCTTCCTGATAGACTAGTTGACGGGCTGTGTTTGGAAGAAGTTTCATTGCTGACCATTCCCCTCTGCAGTTATCTTGGCAGTGGCTGAAGGGTACGACACATTCAATATTGTGTTTATGGCTATTGGCGACAGCCAGGCCGATGAATGTTTCTCAATGTCTTCAACCCAATGGCTGACAGCATCAGTGCAAAAACACTCCACAAAAACAGCCCGTTTATAATGGGCCTTTTATATCTTTGCCAACACTGTATGGTCTTCAGAATACACATACTATTGTAAGCAAAATCAAGACTTATGAAAGAAGACAGTATTGTGCAAGGGAACAAAGACTTTTCCCCAATAAATGCAGCAGTTTATGGTTTTGCAGTACATTTCAGCAGTCGATGGAAAACAAGTCGCTGACAGACAAGCACAATATAAAAGCATTAATAACTGTGCCACTTATGGTTAATCATGTTTGCTGTGCTGTTAAAATATAATAAAATGGTACTGGAATAAACAGCTTTGCCTGGCAGGGTCTCAGCCTCTGTTTGTCACAATGTTAAAAATGGTAGAGAACAGATTGATTCACTCTGACGATCAGAGATATTCCTTGAAGACATGACAGTATGCAAATTGTACAGACCTGCCTTCAGAATGTGTGAGAATGTGTGTAGGCTGAGTGTGACCACAGGGTGCACCTACAGTATGCACTACAGTCTTTTCAGTAACTGGTTTCGGACCCAAAAATGAACCGCAATTTAATTTAAAAGGGCTTCCCAATAATCTTCATGAAAATGTCAGCTAAAGCTAGAGGCTACAATAATTAAATAGGCTTTTTTAATTCACACAATGTGCAAAAGTCTGAATGGAAAATGACAGGTTTAACCTAAAAAATACCCAGTATCCTAACTTACAGACCTAAGATTTAGATCGGGATTGTTTCAGAGGGAAAAAAGTGACAAAAAGAGGAACAGTTTGGAAACCGCAGGACAACAGGGAGCTGCCTCGCTTTTACCAATTGACAAACCCAATTTCGTCAGCGCAGATTGGTAAGGAGCAGTGTGGCTTGGTGTCAGTAGGGGTGAGGCGGCGGGGAGAAACGTTGTCCCTTCCCATCACAAATAACAAGATGGAGGTGGTCATGAAGTGGACCCGCTGTGGATTAAGACCCCCCAGCACCACTGCACAATAAGCACACTCAGGGTGGCCTTGCTCGCGGCAGGGATGGGCTAATAGTATGTTTGAAATGTGCTCCCATTCTCCTTATTTCTATTTCTTTTTCTGTTTGTCTGGCTCATTCTTACTTGCTCTCGTTTTTGTCCCCCCCCCCCACCACCACTCTCTCTGTCTCTCTCGCTCACTCTTTCTTTCTCTCTGCTTTTCAGAGTGGAGGGAACATCAGAGGGATCAGGCTGGCTTAGCTTATTGGAAGCAGATGGCAGACCAAAGGCAAGAAGGCCACAGTTTCATGAAGCGTGGTTTGAACATGCCAGGACCATGTCGAGGGGCATGCCCATGGATGATGGCTACATGGTGTGTATGCGTGTGTGTCTGTGTGTGAGTTAGCATTTGGGGGGAGACAGTTAATTTTGTAGGTTACCAATCTGAGGAATGGGACCCCAAATCACAGTCTGTCCCTGCCTAGTTTTTTTTTTTTTTTTTCTCAGTCCTCATCTGTGCATCCCTATGCGCTGGTTGAGACGACGCATCAATGACTTTTCAGTGATTTGGTGGCTTTGAAGCCCCTTACTCCTGGTGCCCTGCTGCACTATAATCAGGAATCAAAGGCTGGCGCCTGGGATCCATCATCCCTGGGCAAAGTGGTCGTGTGTTCAGTAATAACGATGGCTAACTGTGTAATTACTAGCTGTCAGGGGATTACTAGATTGACTAAACATTAAAAAAAGGGAGTGAGAAGTAGAGCAAAAAATAGAGAAAAGTGCTGAGAGTGAGTGGGACAGACAGAAAGCAAGACAGCAAGGGGACTGTTCGCAACAAGGTTCTTCCACATTTGTCCAAACTGTGGCATTTTGATGGTGCATGTGCTAAAATCACCATTAAGAAGAGCCCACTGCAGACGAGAGCCCACTCACAGACAGACAGTCTTAGCCAGCCAGGACACAGCGCAATACCAGATGGTGCAGTGTTTCCCATATGGAATAGACAAACACTAAGCACATGTCAGAATCCAACACTGTTTGCTACAGCAGCATCCCGGCCCTGGGAACAAAGTGGTCATTCAAACTAGTCACTACACTGTATAATTACCCAGATAGACATTATGAGACACAATGCCAGCTCAGTGAAACTGAATAAAGAGGGCACTTATGTCTGCACCCTCAACCTACCCATCTTTCATCCCGTCTACACTCCAGTTGCATAATACGTCTCTATTCAAATGACAGAAATGAGAATATGTCTATACATATTTCTGATTCAACATAAAAATCAATTTGTCAGGGCTATATTTTGGGTTGGAAAACACTCGCATGCTCGCTGTGCGCACTGCAAAGCCGCATGAGAAGTTTATGCAGTGCCACGTATGTGAGTGCACTGTGACATTATCAAGAAAGCCTTGAATTAAACAAGTTTGTCAGATAGTAACAGCCTCGGCAAAGTCACTCCAGCTGTCTTAGGGTGGCAATGGGCAAAACTCTGAGTCCCCCTCCAGCCATCCTCCGTTCCTTCTTTGTCCCCCCACCAATCGTCACTTATCGTCTTTTGTCTCACTGTCTCTTATCGCTTGGTGCCACGGCAGGAAAAGGGAGCCTGGGGGAGGCCTTGAGTAACAATGACCAGCCGGTTGACCTCTATACTGTGACCTTGAGTTTCCACACCCTGTCCAAAGCAGCAATCATGGCAGGGGAGGGGCTGAGGCCAGGGGGGAAGCTCCAGGCAGGGCAGGGAATGCCATCTACAAAAATAGATCTTCATTATTCTGAATTTTCCACAAATAGTTTCAAAGAACAAGGCATCATTTCATCTTAATGGCTGGCGTGAATTGTTTTGGGCTGCGTAGTGGAAAAGCCTTGCCTTTTGGCAGCGTGTCCTCAGAAGTGGCCTGCCTTTTTCACCGCTCCACACCACAGGGACCACATATTGGCACATTTCAAACAGTCTATTTTTAAAACCTCTTTTTGTTGTTGTGTGAGTACCTCAGACTTCCGCTTCAATGTATTGACCTTAAAAAACACCTCTGACAGAGATCCAAGTGCTACTTAGTTTCTTGTCTGAGGTTCTGCTTTTCTGGGCAGCGGCTGTCTGATGTGGAATAAAATGCTCAGCCTTTAGATCACATACATTATCTGTCATCTTGCTTTTAGCCTCTCTTAAAAAGTGGAAGCATATAGTCTATAAAATAGGAACTCAGTAAACTTGTTCTCTTTATGTCTGAGGCTGGCGCCGCAGACAGATGTGTTCTCGTGTGCCGGCCTAAAACTTCGAGCAGACAATGTGGAGCTGTGTGAGGAAGCGGAGTTTCTGAGGGTGATGCCTCTCAGGGTTTGTCACTTTTTTTGGGTTTCATAAGAAAACCTGCTGATTAAAGCGCACTTAATTCTATTGACGGAGATAATATCACTTTCCAGTATTTTCTCCAATAAAAAGTTTTTGGAAACAAGCAGACAGGAAGCCACTGTTTGGCGGAGTGTGGCGGGAGAAAAACAAGGGAATTAAATAACAGAGTTCTTTATACAAGGCATCAAATGTTTATGGGCACCGCGGGGTCTCGGGCCGATGGTCTTATGCATGTGGTCGCCGAGGGCAGCTCTTCATGGTCAATCCTCAGGAAGAGAGAGAGTCGGAGGCTGAATGAATAGCCTGACACTTCGCTTACTCACTCTGTTTCAAAAACAACCCCCACCCACCCGGTTTCAAACACAAGGAGGGGGGGGGGGGGGGGGGGGGCGAAAAGAGAGAGAGAGAGAGAGAGAGAGAAAGAGAGAGAGAGATTCCATGCCTATTCTTCTACCCTCTCCCAGCAAGGACCGCCAGCCAGGCAACTATTTTTAGCTTCACCACACACTATATTTAGACCGCTACCACTTTTTGAGGCATTTATTAGGAAAAAAGTACATCAAATAAAAGAGAGTGATGGTGGTGGTTGTTTTTTTTTTTTTTGGGGGGGGGGGGGGTGCTTTATTCTGACCTTCTAACAAACTGGTTTTTATGTGGTGAGTTCAGTGCCAATCACGTCGACGTGGATGCATTCAGAGGAAAACGCGGACAGCTATTCCTCGTTTTGCTGTCTCAACACCCTTTTCTACGCGACAGAGCAGACAAGTTTCTGAGCGAGGCTTCGGGGCCAAACAGAAGGGGACGGAGAAGGGTGTAGACAGGAAAAGGAGGAGGACAAAGGCGCAGCTCTGTTGTTGGACTTCACGACACTTTGAACGCCAGACAGATGTTTCGCATACACTGTATATAGTATGTGGCAGCTTGTTTATTTTTCCACCAACATTTGAGCTTCTTTATAAGTCCGTGAACGATCTCCAGAGCCAACTTTAGCATTGTTAGCACTGTAAATATAAAGTATGAACTGAAAGCAGAGATGTGTGAAAAGTTATTGACAGTGGTTTCTCTCGCCCACTCTTCAACATGTGGGCCTAATTCTCAACCTCACATACTAACTAGCATTTTTTTTTTTTTTTTGATGATGCGTTTAAGCATGCACACGCACTGTCATCGGGATCTTTGTTATAACAAACTGCTGCACTGTTATCTCGCCAATGTCGCAAGGTTAATTTACTTAGTCAGTCAAAGCAGCTTCAGACCTTAATCCTCAGCTCCCAAGGAAAAACAAGCCTTGCCGATCGCTTCGTCACTTGTAAACACTGAGGCCCTGTGATCGCTGTGACAGCCCCACCCCTCACCTCCACCTCATGTTGCACCACATGCGCCTTATCCTAAAACCTCAAAATGACTCCATGCAAAATTACTGTGGACAACTGTAAGACAGGAGATATGATATGATTCCCTTATTTCTCTTGGATGCTGACACATGTCAAAGTCGTAGAGGGTAAATTAGTGAAGGCATTCAAGCCGGAGTAATTATACAGTATTTGAGAGCCATGAGAAGAAGTCATTCAGTGAGCTGATCAACACAGAAAACTCCTTAAGGCTAATGTTCTCCATGCTGTTTAGAAACCAAATAAGCACATAAAATAGCACACATGCTGGAAAATATTTTCACAAGAGCGAGGCAGAACATGAGCACACTGGCACTTCAGAGAGGGAGATCACATGTCCCGTTGACTTGCAAGAATATTATGAGAAAGCAGAGAAAAAGGCGTTTAAATGAATAAAGAAGGAGATTTTTGAGGTGTCTGTTAGAGTGTGAGGAAATTGCCAATTGAAACATTGCGCAAGACATGCGCTAAACTGTGTGGATATGCCACATTACTCGTTTTCTTTCTGCCATCTCCCAGACATACTTGCTTGATTTATTTTCTCTTTATGTTTCTTCATTTACACCCCCCACCCTCCCCCCTGCTCTCTCTCCCTCGCTCTAGTGGACTGTCACTGGGCTGAAATCACACCTGTGCTTCTCACACATCTCGGCACACGGGTGAAACATACGCAGGGTGAAACATGGTGAGGGAGCTTTGCTGAATCTCATTAGCCAAGCGGGTAGTCATTAACAGAATGACCTTTGGAAATAATTACCAGCCTTCCTCCCTACATCCCTCTTTCCCTCCCTCCTTCCCTTCTCGCACTCATCCATCCCTCTGTCCCCCCCTTCCCCCTCTCATTCAATAGTTCCTTCTCGGTGCACATGGAGGGAGAGGGAGGAGAAAAGAAGGCAGAGAAATGAGTTGAGGATCGGTGGAGAGCCAGATCCCTGCTGCTGCTGTTTAAGATTACAGGGTGAGCTGAACTTTCAGATTAGGTTAATCTGCTGGAAATGGGATTGGCCAACGGCCGTTCTTCTGGCAGGTAGGCAGGTCTGCTCAGCACCAAGAGCCATGTGCCACTCCATGTGATTCTTGAGCCAATGGCATCAGAGTGTGCTGTGCTGGCTGAGGTCATCACAATGCCGTCAGCTCTGCGGGGTTCGAGCCAATTGCCACTATGTATGTGCGCACGCATACACCCATGCAGAGCAGCCATTGCGAGCACACACTTACACAGGCCAGACTCACTTTCGTGTGTGTGCATACTGTATAACGCAGATATTACAGCGTGCTCACCTCCTTCCACTCAAGTATATCCAGGCATGGGGGGGTATAGCTATCACAGTTCACTCACTAACCCTTTAGTTGTTTCACAAACCTGTGTTCTTTGTTTCAACAGAGGGGAAAACAAACATATTGTGGAACAGGGATTTGGCACAGCCCAAGTGTGTTGTTGGATTTGGGGCCATTCAATCACAGCAAGAACCAGCCAGCGCCGCTTAGGTTTAGGCTGCAATCATCGGGAGGGGAAAGAAAGGACTCTTTCATGTGCTATTGCAATTAACAACCCCCACACTGGCATCATAAATCACCAATAGGAGCTCAAAGTGATTGTTCTTAAGCAGGAGTAAAAAGAGAGGAAAAGGGAGAGATAGATCTATTCTCTTGTCACTTCCCAACACGGCTTCCCATTTCTCCTCTAATGCCGTTCACATGTCCAGGAAACCGGCCTGGCAGACAGCAAGTATAGGAAATCTATCTGCATGTTTGACTGTTTTATCTGGAGCCAGACTCAGAGTGTGCTGTAGACCTGCCAGGACGACACACTTGGACAGCCAGTGATGGAGGTTCTGCCTCCGCGTCTGCTCTCATCAAGCTACGAGAGCCGAGATGAGCTTAGATGTCTCTTTGAACAATTAGCATTAATTAAGTGGACCTCCTCGATTGTTTGTGTAGCGGCTGATGACACGGTGTAGTACATGTTTTATTGCAGTCTCGGGGGGGAGTCTCTGTGAGTTTAGACACCGCTGTATCCTACGTGGCAAAACGTGCATTTTGGGATGAAATGGAACCATTGAAAACGGTTTGTTTGGAATTGCTACTGTATTCATGTGATTACTGTTGGTTTCTGGGTGTCATGCACCGCGAATGTGACGATAATAACTCGTAGCCATTTTGATTAGCAATGCTTCTTTTGTTTTACAACTTGTGCTCAGAGGAGGGTTAGCTTTGGTTTCTTGGTCTTTTGCTTTCACAGATATTTGTGGAAGTGCCATTCCCAGCTGAGACTGTTTTCAAGTGAGTCATCAAGACCTTCTTTAGCACTGCTCTTTCTCTCTCTCTCCCTATTTCTGTCTCTCACATACATGCACCCATTGACCCCTACATAGATTCAACATAACGGAAAAAACATACTATTTTTTTATGCATCTATGTTCAATGAAAAATTGCATGAAAAAAGAGAAAAGGAGTGAGGGTGAGAGGAAAAAAGCCCTCCAGCCTCTTGTAAACATGCTGTAGCTAGAGAGGCTGTGCAACACTCTCTGTGCCACTCTCTCAACAACGCTAATTATCAACCAAAGACATGCTAATTACATAGAGCTTTATTGCTAATGTAGCAGGCCTCTATGCCAGCCGCCCACACTCTGAGCTCCGCTCCCCTACCTCTGTCTCTCCTCCCACTACACCTTCAGGCAAAGCAGCAACAGAGGGAGAGAGATGCATGCATTTTGTATACTTCAAAAGAAGAGTGCTCTCCAAATTTGAAATTAAATATGTCACCTATCAGATGCCACATCTAAGCTGTTATTGTTTCCCTGTGGGGGATTCTGTCCTTAAATCCGGCCGCTCATCTTGTTCTTGACCCCCTCCTCATCATCCTGCCATCTCAACGGGAAGTCCGCTTCTCTCCTGCCTCCCCCCAAACTCAACAACCCACCCACGTTCCTGCACCTGTGACGTAGCCTAGCAGCGGCACACAAGGCTCGGCGGGAGAGATCCAACCCCCAGTTCCCCTCGCTCCCCCCGCCCCTCCCACCCTCGCTAAACGTGCTGGTGTCAGCCCTGTGGCCAATCCCGTTAGCACGCCGCAGCTAAGGCTGAAGGCCTCTTCAGATCGATTTCTCCCGCTGTGAGTCGCTCAGAGTCCTCCAGGGATCACAGTGTAGGTAGTGCTCCGCAGCACTCACCCCCACTAGGCTGTTCAGCGTCTTCCCCTGACACGGCTGTTTACACGTTAGCCATCCTCTGCTCTCTAATGGAGACACAGTTAAAGAGAGAGCCTCAAAGCGGGGAGCTCTCGTCACAGGCACTTGCTGAAACATGTGACAGCTCTCTTCATTGGCTGAGCTGGGGCAGGGTAATACACTGACTGTACAGTGGCTGAAGGGTTTGGTGCATAAAGGATGTCAGTGCTTACAGGCACACTCGGGATATGAGTGGATGCTAAATGGGTTAATGCAAATGATATAATGCATAGAGGATTATTTTTTATCCCTTCTGATAGACTTGGGTACGGTTAATTTTGCACAAACTGTGCAATTCATATGGATTTCTAATAAGACTTAAACTAAGCTTAGATGTAAACAGCTTTGCTGATTATTTGATGTTTTTAAGTTACACAACATATTATAACTACAATAAAACTGATTTCATGTTTTAAAAGAGTCTTCGCTTATAAAGTTATAGCCTCATCCCCATTAATAATTCAAAAAAAGGCTCAATAATATGAATTATAGGAAGGGAATAAGAGCACATGCATCTCATTGTAAAAAAGAATACGCTCTTATTCTGTGTCTGCTGGATTTATTTGTGCCTCTAAACACTGTCCATGATAATGCACCCAGTCCATTCTCTTTGTTTTCATCATTAAGGTTAGCCATATGTTGAGTGCTGTATCCCTTGATGTACGAGCTACATTAACACACTACATATCTGACTGCGCCAAATGGAAACAGTGATGGAACAAAAGCAATACTGACAACAGCGGACCACCGTTAAGTTTACAATATGTTGCTATACGTTTATTCATGCTGCTTTTTTCAACCTGCAAACATGATACGGAGAAAGAGGTAATTATATGAAGGAAAGGAATAATGCGAGGCAAATTGCTTCCAAAGCAGAGCACAATTAATATCAATGTGTAAATTCAAAAGGTTTGTAGTCAGGTGCATAGTGCCATCTGGAATAGCAGGAGTGTTCCCGGTGGGCCTGACCATCCACGGCTGGGCAACAAGCCCAGCAACACCCATATGAAAAGATAAAAACATGCTGTTTGATTCAGTGTTGAACTGGCCAGCCAGCGCCATAGGTGTGTGTGTGTGCTCAGGGTAAACATTCATTACATCTCAACTGCTCCTCACTTTTACATTTGGTCTTTTTAAAATCCTGAACCGACAATGGCAGACTTACAATGTCGTGCACAAATTGCGACCACGTTTATTTCACAAATTAACAAGATGCAACCATCAGGTGCTGGTCGAATTACAAACTGAACATATGGACACAGCTGAGGTTTTCTGTGACCTCTGAGCTGCTAAAAATGTACCTGGTGTATCTATCATAATATTTGTACTGCAAAAAAATCCAAGCTTCATTTGAAATATTTTACAGAAACTACGATATATGGGTAGATGAGTGGAGTCGTGAAACACAAACAATATTTTAATGCTGAATCACAGGCAAACATGCATGAAATGGATACAACATGTAGAATTTTCTATTTAATGTAATGTCACAGCAAAATGCCATCTGGATTTGCATATTTAACACAATATAAGCATCATGTTGGTTTAAAGGATCCATGTAGCAAGCAGACAAGGAATACTGAAGAAACTGCATGTGACATTTTCATACAGCTAAAAATACAATTTACTCAACATTATTTTGTGGGACAGGTGCAGTTCAATCAGCAAGCATGGTGTGAGTGTAAATGTGTGCGCGCAAGAGAAAAGGATAAACTCTGCATGAGTGCATGCATGTCTGTGTGTGCGGCGCAGCAGGTTTGTCAGAGCTACAGTGTGAATGTTGCATAACAGGTTCACGTTGAGAGCTTAAGGATCCTGGTGGGTGCCAGCGTCATTTCCTGCTTTATCTACCTGCCCACTGGCTGGCCTGACAGCACTGTTTAACATAGCCTTGAGCCAAACCAGCGACATGTGTCCAAAGCAAGCCAGAACAACATCCTCGTCTAAGAGGCACATCAATGGTGAAAAGATGTCAAAGGCAGGGGCTGGTGGCTGCACACCACAGGGGACAATCTGAGAGGTCCAGATCAATGATAGGCCACCACTTTTATGTTGCAAAGTACACACGACACAAGGAAGCAATTTAAATCAACAGATTTTCTCGAATTGAATGATATGTTGTGAATCTTAAAATACCTGTTTTAAAAGTGATTATCGGGACTGAACCCTTGGGGAAGACCGACAAACTACGGGAGCAATTATTTCTTGCACTATGTTCAGTGTGAGGACCAAAAGAGAGAAGTAAGGGTTGCTGAATGAGTCACAAATGCTGTCGCCATCTGTCTGCCTGTGTGTTTCTGTGTGTTTGCATGAGCGTGCACGTGTCCGTGCACGCGTGTGCTCTCGCGCATCTGTGCGCGCATGCATGTGTGCCGTCTGCGTTTCCATGTAACTTACCTCCACAATATCGGAGTTGGTCCTGCTCTCATGGGGCTCGTTGTACTCGGTGTATTTAAGCAGGACCTTGTCCATGTCTGTGCTGGCATACTGGAACAGCTTGTTGGTGCTGTTGAAGATGATCAGGGCAATCTCACAGTCACACAGCACGCTCAGCTCATACGCCTTCTTCATCAGGCCAAACTTTCGCTTTGTAAATGTCACCTAGGTAGAAGAAGGAGATAAAGAAATTAGCGGATAATGATTAGCTGAGGTGAGAACAATGTATAAATAAATCCTATTCACAGTGTGGCACTGAAGATTTATGTGCACACATACAGTGTCACTACACCAAATCTGGCAAGCTTTTTTTTTTTTGATTTGTAGTAATCATTTCATCACAGCAAAAAAGTCCCGGAGGTTCAACATATTCGCTCAGAATAAAGAGGAATCTGGAATAATAACTTTTGCTTGTTAAAAGATGTGGTTCAGCATTAAAACACAGTGAAGTCTGCTGATGGTTCAACACCACCTGACTGTAACAGCCCATCCACTATACCAGGAAAAAAAGAAAAAAAAAAAGAAGCTGGGCTTCCATTTAAGGAACTGAAAACGCTCTGTCTCAGACAGATAACGGTAAAGAAGATCAGTTATTGCTTGTACATCAAAGCACATAAAGGTTCATCATGGAACATATGTCACCTTAAATCATCCCTTTCATACGGCCTGAACGTGTTCACAGTCTCTGTAAACAACTCCAAAAAAAATAAATAATAAAAAATACACACACCTATAAGTATTTTAATTTAAAAAATAGCTGAGGCATACTATTTCCTCACAGTGACATTAATGCACATTGTTCAGCTGTTGTGTTACCCAATTAACCGCCTCTCGTAGTGAATAACAAGCCATTGATATAAATAACGGATGGGTTCCCTGCCTGTGCTTGAAGCTGTTTGTGTGTGCTCAAATAGTGACAATGCACTCAACTTAAACCACAAAAATTGTCTTCTCTAATGGGGCCTTTTTTCTTTCTCTCTGTTTGTGGCTGTGTGTGTGTGTGTGTGTGTGTGTGTGTGTGTGTGTGTGTGTGAAGACTGGTACCTTTAATAACACACACATACAAGTGCCCACATTGTCAAAATAGAACAGCCTCTATTCCTCTATTGTTTGGATCAAAACTAGAGCAGTGAAAGTGAGTTAATTCCAGTGAGCTGCACCTGGTTTCTTTTCCAAGCCATGTGTGTAAGCTCTTTGGCTGAATGGGAAAAGGAGAAAATGTGCCACTGCCAGCTTCCTTCTCTGCTTTTTCTTTTCTTTTTTTTTTTTGCATTGAACTTTCTTTTATTTTCTTCTGCGACTGTGTATTATTTACATTGGAGATCTGTATCGACAAAGCTTTTTACAGAGAGGAAATACTGCCAGAACTGTGCCCAGCTGGTAGCTAATGATCTCAGTTTGTTGATTAACTGCATGTTTGTCTATTCTCTTCTGACACTTAAGTGGGCCAAAAAATACAGAATGAAAACCTCCCAATACTCAGTTAAACATGCTCTGAATACACTTATGAAGACGATAACAAAAACCTTTGCAAAGAAGGCCTTTAAAGAGAGATCTGTGTGTGTGTGTGTGGTAGATCTGAGTAATGCATGAATAGATTTGTGGCATAAATCTATCATGCATTGCCCTTCACATTTTCTCTTTACAACTCCGAGGTCTGAAAGAGGAGATAGGGTTCAATGGATATTGATAGATAGTTTTGGATTTCCTGAAATCATATCTCCCAGGATGCACCAGGGAAACTGAATATCAAACTATCCCTCACCTCTACCCTGTCTTTCTCTCCGTCTCCCTCTCTACCGACAGTGGCTAAAACCTTACATGAACTGCTGCATCCTGGACCAGCTTCCCCACCTTAAAGTTTTCCAGTGATGTCACTGTGTCACGCCGAGCTTTGTGTCAGACAACAGAGGCTGAAACCAGAGACACGGCATTCTAGCTCTGTACAAACGAACGTGTGCAATGTCAGGTTCTGTACCTCGGCACAAACGCTCATCTGATTCGCCGACGGCGTGAGGCGAAAAAGCTCCCTTGGGCTCTAAATACCATGCTGACATTTACACAGTCACACTGAAATGTAAAAAAAAAAAAAAACAAGCCTCATTCTTAACGCTGTGAGATCAAAAGGTATCTTGTGACAATAAGATTAATTGTCATATCCAACCCACTCTGAGCTCTACCATCCAAAACCGAAACAAACGCACCCTGAAGGGGTCTGCCAGCCTCACGACAGCAAAGCTACAGTACAAGTCGCACATGAGCGAGTCAATAAGATGACAGGACTGTAGGACAGAAGGTCAAAGCAGACTATTCAGGAACAGGACATGTGGAGTGTTGTCTTCCCTTTGGTGTTTTGATGCAAGGGGCACCAGGGGCAAACGCAGGACACAGCTAGCTGCCGGCCCAGCTCCGTTATCACCCACTCACTCAGTCGCACACTCTGCTGGGGCCATTAATGTTTCAAAAGGTGGCACGTGGCACGCACAGGGGGCCGGGTGCGTGTCCCAGAGGTCCAGAACTGCCAGTCTCAAAGGAGAGAGGGTCACACGCTGGCTCGGACAGCTCGCATATCGGAGGACCACTCCACACACTCGCACAAACACGGCGAGTGTAAGGCAAAAGGCAGCTTGTTTGCTGCTTGTCATTTCAACGCGTGCAAAAGAAAAGCAGAATCCAATCAAAGTCGTCTTGAGCCTCACACTTTAAATGAGGAACTGTGCATGCATTTCCCACATATTAAAATTCACACATAGACCGACTTCAACAACACCACAGGAAGAGAATGAGTGCGATTATGAAAAGCCTTAACTGACCAAACAATAACACCTACATAAATATCACACCATACCCCCACATCTCAATCTGACAAGTACAACCTGCTACCTCCAAATCATTACCAGCACTATGCATATACACCCATAAATACACAGGCATGTATACAGAGCATGCTCACTGAGCAAGAACACACACACACACACACACACACACACACACACACACACACACACACACACACACACACATTTTAAAAGACAGTTGGCCTGTGCTTAAATGCTGTCTTGATGGCAAATACTGGTGCAAACATCATGTGAGACGTGCTGATTTGTACTGTATCTCAGCTATGCAATTTTTATGTTCTGTATTCGGTTTCACCACTTGAGGTTACTCTGACTTCATGGCCTCACATGATGCTGTCATGTGACACTTTTAGCCCATCAACGTTCAAGCTGGTGATGTCACCTCTTTCCTTTCCTGTGCAAGCTTAAATAAGCTCTCTCAGTCCAAACAGCAGCCGGAAACTAGTGCGCTGGACCTGCATTCGAGGACTGACTGCTCTGCACTCAAAAACAGGTGCTGTGAAAGGCACACCTGATCTACAGCCCTTTACAGATAGATGTCCAGTAGTGAAAAGGCTATAGTGTATGTGCATAAAATAATAAACTATTATGATAATCAATTTAGGAATCATAAAAGTTTTACTATGTGCCATTTTTCTAGCATATGTTAAGTAAAAAAACTAATTATTACTGTCCAGAAATCCCAGTTATTTATATTTTATTTCTAATTTATGCTACCCATACTTCTGATGCTGGTGCACAGCCTTTGTATCAAGTGACAACATCTATTTATTACACTGAATGAGGCCTCTATCTTTGTTGTTGAACCAAAAAACTCATTGTAAACCACCCGTATGTCAGTGTGGGTGTAATTTTTGCTTCCTTGGTCAGTGGGTGCTGTTAGACACACCACTATGTTAATAACAGAGAGCGTGACGTTACAGCACATTTGCAACTGTGTGCACTGGTAAAAGGGACCAGTGTAAGTGCGTGAGTGTGAACTCAAGTGCGTCTTTTCACAGTAAATTGGTAACCATGGTGTGAAGCCTATCTTCACACACACACACAGGAAAAACTGTGGACCCTCATGGCATAATGAGACGTTTAGCTTTTGAACTGTCATTGTATGCTAGTCTCTGTGCATTCTTGTGAAGCAGTTAGAGGCTACACACACTATTTCTGGAAAAAAAGATGCACCGCAAGTTTATGAGGACAGCTCTCAAAACTCAACCGACTCTATGCATTCGAGCTCTGCATCTACGGCAAAATCAAGAATTTTGGCCTGAATATTTGTGTTTAGAAACCTTAGCAGCTACAAACATTCACCAGACTTCCCAGCAGAGATTACTCAGCTATGGAAGAGCTCATGAAGACAATAAGATATTGCACACTTTCTTTAACTTTGTGAAGCAGACGAAAACACCCCCCATCATCCCATAATAGTATGTACACAAATGCCTACTTATACATATGTACAGGCTGTTATCTAGTATTACACTCAATTCCTTTGGCACATAATGAGCACTCACTCATAGGCAGACGCATCATGAACGTACGCTGTAGGCTCATAGTGACACACAAGCCTTATTCGTTCACCCCTATCCTCCTCCACAGCATCATCCCAAGAGAGACTCTGACGCATGCACACACAAATGCATGCAGACACATACCCCTGTAAACATGTGACCATGCATAACCCTCTCTTAGAGAAATTTTCATTCAACCCATTTTAATTTGTTTTTGCTTTGCTTTCTGATGTGTTTCTATTTGTATATATAGTTATATATAGTGCATGCTGTCACTGGAAAATTACCAATAGTAAAAAAAGAATTTAAATAATCAGTTGCATTTCCTCTGGTCAAAAAGCTGAAAAATGCCCAGGATCAACAGAGGAACAAAAAGAAAGGAGGGATAGTGGCTGATTCTCTGCCACATGGGTGAGAGGCGAGAGAGGAGGAGGGAGAAGAGAGGGGGCGGACGCACAGGAAGCACATTTGTATGCATTTCCTCTCATAACAGGAAGAGGCCAGTGGCTTCCCCTTCACAATGGCTTCGCTTCTGCTTCCCACCTCCTGCCTGCTTCCCTGGGGGAGGAGGAGGTGGAGGAAGAGGAGGAGTGGAGAGACAGGCACCGAAAACTGCTGGTTAGCAAACCAAACATGGCCATGTGGGGACACACACACACACACACACACACACACGCACGCACGCAAGCATGCACACACATAAATGTCAGTCAGCGACGGAGCAGCGCGATTGGTCTCGAGACAAACACTTATCCCATTGTCAGGGGCCAAGCAGGAAGACACGGGCTTACGCAAAAGGAATAAGAGGAGCCCAAGACCTGGTCCTGAACTCTGCCTCAGAGCCAAAGAAGCTGTTAAGAGGGGCATTACAACAAAAGAGTCTTTGTCCCACCTCTAATATATGCTATGCTCTTCTCTCTCCTCAAAACCCCACTTATCATCCTTCTTCAGTGCGCCTTCATTATACAGTACGACCAGGAGGCGGCAAACATTTCTTCATTCGGTTTCTGAATGTCCACTCTGAGTGGTTAAAAGCTAACCTGTAGAACTGACTGAGTGGTGTCTTAATTATGCCAATTTTAGTTAAAGATGTCTCTAAATACATGCCAGTTTAGATTGTTCTTCTTACCAGAGCTTGTAATTACATTTCAGGACAGCGCTGTAATGGCTGGCTGGGCCCCTTCTCTGTATGCTCTTGTTTACGCTGAAAAACCGCAACTGGAAAAGGATATACCCTCTGACTAAAAAAAGTGGATGTTACATTACAAGGCCCAAGTTAGTGGCCGGAATGACAAAAATAACTTATTTGAGGTGGATAAGCTTTTACTTTTGCAGTGGCACTGAGGCAGATATTGTCTATTTAAGGCACACTGTTTTCACTTTCACCAGTTTTCCCAAAAAAAACAGGAGCCGAATGGTTTAAACTGATTTTCACATGGATTACATTTCCTTACGCATCTAATTGTTTTAGTGATTTCTGCCGCAATAAGACCCTATTAACCCCAGTTTTCACAAAATGAAGACTTCTTATTACAAGCACAGCTCAGAATTTGCTTCTAGTAGTAAAAAAGGGAGAGAAATATGAAGGGAAGATGTAAATGAGCTGCAGATTATCATCCATTCCCACAAAGTCATTTTTAAGAAAGCTAAAAATTACTTTTGCCAGTCCACGGGCTGCGCATGCAACATATTTCAACAATCTTATTTTTACACATAATTTTGTTTTAATGTTCAAAATGCGGCCTGATAAATCAACAAACTTTCCCTTTGAAAATTAAAAGCCCGACATAATGAGCACCACGGCGGACAAAGGAAAGAAAAGAGAGGGAGCTCGACAAAACCATTAAGACTCTCTAGCGAGTGAAAATTGGAGAGGGAGGTGAGAGAGCAAAATGAACCATGTGAAGAACATGTGAATGAGAAACAAGGAATAAGTTGAGAAGGCAAAAGAGAATAAAAATACAGCAGAGAGGAGGTGAGAGCTTAGTGAGCCCTTTTCAGGTGAGGTCTTGCAGTGCTGAACATATGACAGAGAGGAGTGCCACTCGCTGTGGTAAAAGGAGGAGATGGTGGAAGGTGGGAAACAGGGAATTAGAGGAGGGGCGCAGGGGTGAGTAGCTACCCTGTGGGCCTCATTATTTTCCTGCTGTTAATTTCACTTGCACATTTTCTCACCCCAGTGCTGTTGATTGGAGAGAAGAATGCTTTGTCGTAGAAACAAAAAGACCCTTTATTTCAGCTGCAGCGCTGCAGTTAACAGGGTGAGGGAAGAGAAGCGGCGTACGCAGGAAGACATAAAAACATCTTTTTTTTAATCTTCCCCCAGCCAAGTATGTGTTAGTGTGACTGTTGTTTGTGGGAGTTGGGAGATCCCGTTGTTTTACTTCCTGTCACTGATGACCTGATCCATGTTTAACCTTTGGCCCTGGGTCCCTTCCCCCTTGGAAACCACATGTCCCACACAAAAACACACACACGCACACACACATACACACAGATTTCCACAAACAAGTCATCCTAAATTAAGCCCACTGAGTGCACTGGCTGGAGAGGTAACACTAATTAGAGCCAATTGCAGTAAATTATTCGATCCCCAAGACCGACTCCAGAGAGATATGTGTTTTAGATGTGTACACGTGTTCACAAGCATGTATTTGTACATGCTGCATAAACAAAATACTAAATACACCGTCTAAATATGTGTTTGGGTGTATAATCTGTTATGTCTCAAATATATGCCAGCATACGTATGGACACACACACCTGTGCACGCCTCTTGTAGTGTAGGTGTGAGCACCTATCTGTGTGTGTGCTAGCTTGGGCAAGAGAGTCTGCTCCCTGTGTGCAGCCCATGAGTTTATGGCACAGGGGGCTCTTTCATGTGCCCGAGGCTGGGAGAGGGTCTGAGTGGTCAGGGGGCTTGGAGCCAGGGCTCACACACTGCTGCCCACTGTCCAGAGCTCCGGGCAGCCAGTCAACGCCAGGGAGGCCTGGCCCTTCTGCCCCTGCTCTGGGGAAGTGTTTCAGGGCCTGGGGGTGGCAGCCCAAAGTGGCCGCCCAGAGAGAGCCAGGCCCTGTGCCCACTATGATACCGCTGCTGCAGGGAGGGCAGAGGTAGGGAGGCAGCGCAGCCCGGTAGGTGGCAAGGTAGCGCTGACAGCCACACAGAGTGGTGCCACTCCAAAGAGGACTGCAGTATGAAGTGTGTATGCAGACATGTACGAATCAGGGGAAATGTTACAACAGCTTTTGACTGGAGCTGTACCATGTTCTGTTTAATACAACTTCAGGAGCTGTTGGATATGCATATCAGGTCAAACTAATATCAATCTGTTAAACACAGAGGAGCTTTAAGAAGATGGAAAAACTTTTTAGACATAAAACAGTAAAAGTATGTAAAGAATGTGAGGTTGAAAGCAACACTATACAAATTCCTCTGCTGTTTATTTGGCTTGGGCCCTGGGACATTTCCTCAGAAAGGAAGTGAAAATATGCAAATGCAAAGCTTCCGTTTTTTTTGCTTTTAAGAAGAAAATTTAAGTTTCTGTGTCTGTCTCTGTCTCTGTCCCTGTCTTGTGATGTCCGCCTCTACAAAACGGGGTGATGTCATTCATCTAGGCCGAAGGTTGAATGACACTGGAGGCCATGCGTGCATGAGGTGCTTTCCACATGACTCAGTGACATCATGTCAGCAGGAATTGTGATTGGACTTAAACAAACAACTGAGTAATCTATCATTTTAGAGATCAAAACAACAAAATCCAGTGATATATTGATTTTCCTTTCCCTGAACCCTCTCGCTCTCTCTCGCATCTCCTCCCTCCTCCTCCCCCTGTAAGTAAAGCCCGGATATCTCAGGCATCGATTCCCCTCAGGTGTCCTTCCTGTCTCCCTCTTTCCCTCCTTATCCGCAGGAGCCGGAGTGCCTGGTGCAACTGGCGGACCCAGTCTAAGGTGGGATGAGAGAGAAGGGCTGAGATAACAGTAAGGAGGAAGTGAGGGTGCTGCTGCAACACGATAGCTTTAGTCCTCATCTAAAACTCTGTGACCTCCTCCTTGCTCTTCCTCTCTCTCTCTGTCTGCCTGTCTCTCCTTCAGTAACAAATACATAAATCAGAACACAGACCACATAGATGCATACTGTCACATACCCTCCCTGCCTGTTTCTTTTAATCTTTCTCCTTACGTATCTCTCCTTTTCATGCTGCAGGTGTGGCTCTAAAGGCGCCCTGCTTTCGAGATGAGCCCGCTGAAGTATGGTAAACAGTAAAATCAGGATTATTAGACGTTTCTTCTTTCTCTCAGGTCCACTCACATCCTCACTCCCCTCTCACTCTCCTCTTGTTACTTGCAGTTACACTCATTGAGTTGAATCATGACAGGGGTCACAATCTTCTTCAATTACTCCTCCAGTACTGAAGAATCGATTCTTCTTTATGTCAGTTTATTCTGGCCACAAATGACTGGGTTTTGTGAGCGCGCCTCAAGAACCGGTTGTGCACTATTATTGTGGATGTCAGACGACAAAGACGTGGAGAAAGCGATGAAGCGGGCCTGTGTTCGGACAAGGTGCGTGCGTCTTTGTGCGTGTTTGACCTGCAATCCAGGGGCCACGCTAGCAGCGTATGGATCCAATTGGGCTGCCAGGAAGCTGACAAAGTGTCAGTAGTCAGTCGTGCCACAGGAAGTGATCAATTGTGGGCCTTGAGGGCAGTGAGAGAGCTCTGTCTCTATCTATTTCCTGCCACAGACGGCGGTGTCTGCTTGAATCACGCTGTCCACAATTTATTATGTCTCACTGAAGCACTGCCAGCTGTTATTAAACAGTGCCTTTCATGAATTCCACTGTTAGGTTTGTTCTTTGACGGTTTCTAGTATCTCTGATTTAACAAGGCTCAGCAGAGGAAAGCTACAGCAGACCTTCTGTTACTGATTTAGCTCAAGAAAAATACTGATTCAGTGTTTGTCTCCCAGGTAGCCCTTCATCTCCACCCTGTTGGCCCAGTCCGGTGTGTCACTTTGGACCATCCCATCTCTGTCTGTTTGTTTGTTTATGTTTTCTCCAACCACCGTCTGCCCGGTAATATTCCACTGCCAGTGAGCTAAACTGGGTGGCATGGTGTGAGAGGTTGGGTGTGTGAAGGGCGCTACAGTTGTGTGTAGGCCGCAGCCCTCAGAGCGTGCAGCGATATGCAGAATGGGTTTTTGAGAATTACACATGTTCTCATGCAAATCCCTTTAGGGAAAAATCCTCCTGGTGCCCTCACACTGGTTTGTCAGCTTGAGGGGAAACAAACCTGCCATTATGAGCCAATGGAAGTCTTCCACCCAAAGCAATATCCCCGCATACGCTTCTCTGTCGCCCAGTTCACATATTGCCCAGACTCCCAGAAGACCTTCATTGTTGAGGGGTGTAGGGTGTTTCTCCTTCCTCCCCCCTCCACCCCTCCCCTTCCCCACCCTCATACTCATCCATCCTCCCATCCCCCAGGGACTTACCTGTCTGTTGCGTTCATCCATAATCCGCGTGATCTGAATCTTTTTCCTCCCCATCGTCCCCGTCTCTTTCTTTCTCTCCTCTTTCTAAAGAACTTTATGCTTTCTTCACTCTCCTCTTTCTTCTTCTTTCTCTTCACTCTTCTGCTCTTTCTTTATCTGTCTTTTGTCTCTGCTTTCTATTTGTTCCAATCAACTCAAAGATTCCAGCATCCGTACCTGCAAGAAAGAAATGGGGAGGGGGAGGAGAGGATGAGCATTAAATGAAATGAAATATGGCAAAATACTGAGAGGAAAAAAAAAATAAAAGTGGCATCATGGCAGCCACAAGGGAGGGTGAAGAAAGACAAAGAATCTGTCAACAATGTTGTGAGAACTGCTGTGTTTTTCACTGTCGATATCATGCAAATCAGTTTTTGCATTTTTTTTCCCAGGCACCGACTATGAGAGGAGACAGCGCTGTCAGGATCTCGCCTCGTTCACAGAGAGTTTGACAGTGTTTTGGAAGTGCCGCTAACTTAAACGCTCTAATCACCAACACTGTAACATTACCTCTAGACTGAGAAATACATTTTGTTTCTTCCCACGAACTGCACTGTATTGACAGTGGAACTGCCAGACACAGCTTTTTCTACTCTATCTGCAGCTCATCTCCAAAATGGCAGGCGTGAGTTGCAGGATGGAATACAGATGTAAAAGTGAGTGTAGTCTTGGCATGTTCTGGTAAAACAAAGCCAAAAAACAAAAGAAGAAAAGAAAAAAAAAAAAGGTGCCAAGAGTTTGAAACATGGTAAAAAAGGACGTTTCCTAGAGACAGAAATCAAGTCAAACAAAATTTCAACATCAACTTAATCCAGTTGGACACATTGCATGTCAATGAGTGCATCTGAGGAGCATCTGAGTAAATGCACTTGTGCGTCTGCTTGTGTGTGCACAGCTGAGTGTGTGTGTTCCCGTGTTTGAAGAGCGGAGGCCAGCAGCTGATGAGCTGGACTGCATGTGCGAAGAAGAAAGCTGCGCTCCAAAAAGTTTGCGTGAGTGAGCGACTGTGTCCATGTGTGCGTGCGTGTGTGTGTGTTCTTGTGTGAGTTTGGCTAAGCCAGAGCTCCAGTGCATCTCTCCAGAGTGCTAAAGTAGGCCAACCCAATCTATCTCAGGGAGGAGCAGAAGAACTGTTGTTGTGTTTTCTTTTGACAGTAGAGGTGATAACGTCCCTCGTTATGCAAATGAGCATCCCATTATTTAAGCTCAGTGCAATGCAGGGGAGCTGTCAGCGCCGTCACATAAAAAAAAAAAAAAAAAAAAAAATCCTCCATCTACCCTGCCTTTTTTTCTCTACTTTCCCCTTCTTCTCTCTTCTCTCCTTTCTGAACCAGATTTCCGGCACCTGGCAGCACAAGCATCAGACATTGATGTGGAAGACGACACCGCTTCACCAAAAGACATGTCAGTCTCAGTCTCTCTCTCTATCACTCTCTCTCCCTCTCTCTCATACACCCTTGCTCTCTTCCTCACTCTCATATTCTCTCCTTTGCACACTCCCGCACACATACATGCACATTGTAATGCACTTCCTTTCCCCTTCTTTCCTTTTTTTTATCTTCTCCTAACCTGAATCCATGTATTTATTGAGTAACATGCATGAGAAAGCACAAGAAAGCTCTAAACCCCTGAGGTGAGCGCAGCACATTGCTATGCACTTGACCTCTTTGTGCGAGAGTAGGACATTGATAATGAAAGCGTGTAATAGGGACATCCAGGGACGCTGTGGCTCTAAGTGACAGACCAAGGCCTGCAGCAGTCGCACATGACTGTAGATCTTTTCATGTGCAACAGAAAACACAGGCTGTGCACTACCTGTGTCATTCTTTTAAAATCTATAGCACAGTAGTGTTTGGTTTGGTTACGGCCACTATGATGATGTCGGCCTGGGGTCCATATGCAGATTTGCAAGATGTATTCAATTTTCAAGGAATAGCATCACATCGATTATTATGTATATTTCTGCCAAAAACTTCCATCACACAAAGATGGAAAACAAAGTGAGACAATACAATATGAACAATGATGAAATGCATGACAAAAAACTTCCTGAGTTGATGGTTTGGAATACGCCCACTTATGGAAGAAATGAGATACAAACATAAATGCATCATTTGGCAGTTAGGACAACAGCCGGACTGCACCATCATAATAATAACAAGACCTAAAATAACTCTGTGGCAGCTCTGAAGAGGCTATCCAAAACATTTTAGCATTGCTCTGCGCAAACACACCCATCCATAGACAGAAAAACAAAGAGCTGCCCTCTGGAAGAAAACAAAGAAGGATGTTGTCAGACAAACTAGGATTACAAGCCAACACTAAGGCGCTTGGCACAAGACAGCCAGACAAGGATATCAATCAAGCCGGCGTACCTCAATCACAGGCTGACAGCATCATCCCCTCCCAGTCTTTGTACTCAACACTACCCAGCCCGGGCATTGCTCCAAACAAGGAGGCGTTACCTCTGTGATCCCTGCCTCCTGGCCTCCACCTCCTCCTCGTTCCTCCCACAGCCCACTGAGCAGAGCTGAACCTCTCAATGTCAACAACCGCTGGGGCAACACCTTAGGCCTTACGTAACATTAACGCTAAGACTAAGCCCGTGTCCTGAACATTTAATCCCTGCTTCTGGCTCCCAGCGCCAGCCAACGCTCCCTGAGGTGAGGCTCTGCAGCCGCTTAGCCCCGTGTCGATGCCTCCCCGCCTCAGCCAACCCACCGCACCCACCCACCCCTCCTCACCATTACCTCCTCTACCTCCTCCTACACAACGACGCAAGTTCCCTCCGTCCCCACTTCTCGCCCCCCTCTCTCGCCACCAACCCCCCCCCCACCACCACTTCTCCTCACACCCGCCCCCGTCCCATATGAGTGCCAGGCAGCTCCTGGATAGGAACTGAGCACCCACCTCCTCATCGGGCTCCCTTCCCTCTCCTTCCGTCTCCTTCCCTCGTGGTGGATAGAGCATCACTTAACTTAACAGATTACCACTGAATCACTCAATCCAATTTAGCCTCGTGACGCCATGACAGTGAAACGGAGGGAAAGGCAGGCAACAAAAACTGCTTCGTGAACATGGTCGAGGTGGCAGAGGACGGTAATCCTCGGCAGGATTCTTTCGCGGGGGACCGACACTGACACCTGACCTTGAGAGGGCAGATGAGGTGAGAAAGAAAACAAGAGAGGAAGACGAAGACACACAGAGCGATCCCGAAGAAAGAACTAACAAGCTTGTACACATTAAGCCAATTTACTAATCCCAAAGTAAGGCGTAGGGAAAGAGGGAATGAGCTGTGGAAAATGAAGAATACACAAAAGAGTTTCTTTATCATCTCCGTGGAGTCTGACTAATGGTATGCCTGCATTCACACGAGCCTGGTAACTGGAAGGAGGCTGGAGCGGGAGGCTGCTAGGGTCAGAGAGCAAGCTGGCACCAAGCAGACAGAAGGACAACGGCCGCCCCCTCTGCTTGTCTCATATCCTGGGTCCCAACTCTCCGTGCTTTGAGTTGGAGGGGTGACAATGAAAGAGAAGGAGAGCGGAGGGAGACAAACAGAGAAACGCAGAGAGGAGAGGGAAATGGAGTGAAGCATAAAGAGGGATCTTTTGAACAGGCACCAGGCCTCTCCAGGGGGAGGGGAAGAGCTGTATCCACGACCCTCCCATCTGTTAAGCAGACGGACGGAGAGAGAGAGAGAGGGATGAAGGTTGGGGGAGGATGGGAGAGATGGAGAGGGAGCAGCGATTCAGCACATAGATCTAATGAGCATTCTCTCTCTCTCTCTCTCTCTCTCTCTGTGTCTCAGAAGTGGAGCTGAGAGGACGATGAGAACATATACACTCAGTGCACCACAAGGCTTGATTCTAGGTCGCCTCTCTCCCAAGTGTTTAGTCACTAAAAACTAATATACAGCACATGGCGCTTTTTCACATTCTAATAGACGGTCTGCAGGGTGCTTGTTAATGTGGCTTTGTTATTGAGGACAGACACTGAAGACGACTCCTTTGAATCAAGGGGGTGGCCAAAAGAGGAACTTTACCTTGACTCATGCTCGGGACTAATTCGTCACTTTGAGAGACGGCAGCAGAGTTTTGTTTGCGAGCGAGGGGGAGAAACTAGCATGAATGCTAGTTCCAAGAAGAAAAAAAGTTGCGCACAAGCATCTATCAGATTCTGCATTCAGAGAATTGTGATGAAACTAGCATGGCTGTGGATTCTGCTGATGCTCTCGAATCCTAATTCTACAGCAAATTGGGGAAGGTGATTTATCATGACAGGATTGGCTATGTTTTTCCAAGAAACCCCACCTCGGCAGCACAGCCTCGGCTCATGGTACATCTGCAACACATTTGGTAATAGCATGTGTCCTGAAAAAAAAAAAAATGTATATATAACGCCAGTATCCCCTATCCTCCTAGGAAATGTGGTTGTGAGGATTTGAAATAACATATTACACTGCAGTAAGTAAACCTTTTAGGAGGTGTATGGTACATTAAATAAACGCTCTCTCTTTTTAAATAAACTCCCATTTCCTTGAAGAGGAGGACGAAAAAAAGCGCTTTAATATGGTTTTCCAAATACAATCTGAATGTCAGTACACACTCACACTGCTCCATTTTTACTTGAGCATTTCTGTCATGTAGATTTTTTTTTATTTTTTTTTCCTGGAGAACATTAAAGTTTTTTTTTTTTTTTTTTCAGATGTGTAGATTTTTGGAGGTTTCTTCTTTGTGTTTTTTGATGCAGCTATGTTCGCGTGCGCCGGGATAAACGCAGATGTGTTTGCGAGCGCGCTTATGTGTGTGTGTTGGTGCTTTATTTGGAAAGAGTGGTACACAGCACTTTATCTCCTGTCAGGATGGATGGAGATATACCAGCAGAAATGAGAGGAGGGGAAGGATCAAGCAAAGGAGCGAGTCGATGGCCAGGCAGGATGGGAACAGAAAAAATGTGTATCAGGTCTCATTGTGCCTCTAATGTCATTACAGGCAGTGACTCCTCTATGTGGCACGCCGCACTACCCATCTGTCAGAGCGAGATAGGCAGGGTGACGAATGGCTACCACTGCTACTTCCCTCAACCCCCACCACCCCCACCCCCCACTCTAATGTCTGTATCTTTTTCGAGTGCTGGGGGAGAAGAGTGACCTAAACCTGGGCGGTAGCCCACGCGTAGGTGGGCCTCTATGGCTCTGAATCTCAGCAGATATTAGGGCTAATTTAACATGTTAGCGGCTAAAGAGATTAGCAACATGTACATCTGGGGATTAGAGTGATAGCGGTGGATCATCTTATAATGTGTTCATTCCTTTTTTTTTTTTTTTTTTTTCTTTCCCAGTGAGCGTTCAAGCTAAACTTGAATTTGAGAGGCTGTAGAGTGTGCGTGTGCGTGTGTGTGTGTGTGTGTGTGTGTGTGTTCTTAAATGTGTGTTGGAGGATATGTCTTCACCTGTCTCTCTCTATTAGCTCATGATTTAGCTGGATCATTAGTGAGACAGAGACAGTTTTCACATGTATTCTATTTTCAATCTCTGTGTGCCTTTGAACTGAGACACCTGCCTATTGATGAGGAGGAAAGTGAGCCAATAGCCTGTGGTTGGCACAAGTTCTACACACTCTGTCAAGCACTCATAAGTCAGATTGACATTATGGAACAAAGTATATTGTTATAAGTAGCAGCTCAATTGCTACAAGATGAGTTCTCAATTTCTCGCCAACTCCAGTTCAACCAATTCCTCAACTTATAACTTCATACTTCAAATTTAAACTTAATTGATTTTCATACTAATGGGACTCTGCCAGCACTGTTTCCCCTCTTATCCTTCAATCCAGCAGCTCTGCCCCAGGGCCTCGGAGGACAGAGAGACAGGAAACACACACACAGAAAGACAGCTCGGCGGAAGGATGTGACATCAGCAGGCACAGACAATAAAAGGTGCTAAAGGTGCTTCCTTCCCTAAATCACTCTGTTCACAGAGCATAAACTGGAATCAAAATCCAATCGCAAACAGTCGATGAATGCAAATAAACAGAAGCGATACGCTCACTGGAAATGAAATACTTACATTGAGTTCCCTAAAACGTCGCTCTTGCTTTACATGGTCAAGGGCCCGTATACTTAGATTTCCAAGGGAACTCTTAATAAAAGAAAAGAAAGACTTAAGTTAACTTAACACTTTTTCACAGTGCAAAGCATTTCTTTATTTTATTTAAGATATTTAACTTTAAAAAATTGCAATAAGCATATTTTTAAATGCCCGTGCTTCGAGTGGCACAATATGAGATCATAATTTCAGCAGTAAGAAAAGCAATTTTTTAGATTTTTGACTGCCCATTCATTCAGCACCTTATCTGACTTCGCATCGCAACAACCATAAAACTGAAACAAGTCGAACATTTCTAAACTAAATGACATCGCTTTCACTGAAAGAGCAATTAGAGAAAATTCACTTTAAAATGCATAAAAGACATACAAGCACCAATACAGGATGGATGATGTGCCTGCTTTTCATGTAAAATGCAATGTGAAATTATTCCAAACTCTCATATACTGTGTGTATATGAAGTATTTCTAACGGTGAGTTCACAAACAAACAGCTTGCAATATTAAATTTGAGTCTGAACGCAGTTACATTTTCACAGGAAAATATTCAATTTCCCTTCATTTTTATAAAAACACTCTGATTATGAAGTCATATTTGATGATTCATTCAGGTTTGTATTTTCCGCCTGAGATATTTCATTATTTACGAGGAGTTTTGCCAACTGCAGTGTGGTATTGTCAGGTAATAATGAATGGGTAGAGATGGAGGTAGACGAGCACGGAGCCCTGCCCTTCGTTTGGGCAGCTGCACGTCTCACTCAGCACCAGCAAACAGGGGCCTTGGGCCATCAGAGCCGCAAAGGAGACAGGTAGCCATCCGTCAGAGCCAGTATGGAGACAGGTGAGAGCCATCTTTCCATTGCCCATTGCTGACTTCCCCAAGGACAAAATGACTTGACACAATGCGTCAACCCCCCTCTTTGAATGGAGGCCAAGGGCTGTAAAGCCACAGCTGCTAGGCCAACGGCAGACGAGCGCGAGGGCACACATGAAAGCGAGGCGAAGCCAGACAGACGGGGACAGGGAGGAAGAGGAGCTGTCGCGGTTAAAAAGGCATTCCCTGTCGATTGTCAGCAGCTTCGTGGTGTGACAGCGGCTTATAGCCATGAGTGATAAACAAATAAACTTGGACCGCAATGACAAACTTGCCACACACATACCCTTGTGCCAAGCTGGAAAAAATGGTATCAGAAAAAAAAGGAGAAGAGAAGAAAAAGCAGAAGCATAGGCAAGCCACAATTTGGAGAGGCCCCGGAAAGGCTGGAATGAATCACCATTTAGTACATTCAGTCTTTCCATGGCACGAGCACGAGGAGGGGCAATGGACGCATTCAAGTATAGAGATAGAAAGATGATAGCCAACAAAAAAGAATCAATGTTACAGAGGTGACACAGCCCGAGCCGGAGACAGAGCAAAGCCCAACAGAAAGGGGAAAAAATCGAGGTATTGAAATGGTTTTGAATATGGAAGTGGTGCAGATTGCGGGGATCCACACATCTGATGTTTAAACACAAATAACTTCTCTTGAGTTTCACTTTATCAGCCCCGCCACAGTTTCTTTCACTTCTTCCTCTCTCTGTCTCTCTCTCTCTCTCTCTCTTTTCCAGTCATTGTAAAGTCATTTGCGAAGCTCTGCCGCAGGTCATGTTTTCCAGTGAGCGTAAACCACTGTCTCAATTCACATGTTGCCCTGTGCACCGCAGGCCCCAGGTGCAACCAACTGCAGCCACTGAAGGGACGGGAACAGAAAATGAACGCACGCACGTACATGAATAATCACACACTCACAAGTGTGCATCTAGCTGCACAGATAACTCACTCCCGGCTTATACATTATGCTCATAAAACAAGCAGGGGGAAAAAAAAAAAAAAAAAACCTGTAATGAACAATGAACCAATGCGGTGGAATTGCAGTATAAACCCTTCAATGAGTGTACCCAGCCCCCACAGGAACAGCCGGGAGTCATGTCACTAAGAACACAAAGCACTGACATATTCACCCAATTATGTTCCCTGCCGAGTATGACAATGTCTCAGGATGTTAGCAATGTTCTCCAGTGGGGGGAGAAGGGCAGGGAGTGTGTGTGTGTGTGTGTGTGTGTGTTTGTGTCAGAGGTTTGAAACCGAGGCTACGGGCTCGTTACTGCATGGGACACGCTTACTTATGCTCACAGCAAACTTCCCAGTAGTCGTGCGCCCCGACTCCCGTGCTCCCTCCCCCACCCCACGCTGCATCAACACCAAAAATCATGGCGAAGATGATGATTTCATCACACCCCCGCTGCCGCCACCCCTTATTCTTTCTCTTTGCCACAGCATTCTAATCACCCTAATTAAAAGCTTTGTTCATTTAGAAATCTCTGATGACAATTTGTTTCACTCTACCCTACAGCAGTGGTGGCTGTGAAGAGAGGAGAATTAAATTTGATCTTCTGACAGCAATTATTAAATGCTCCCTCCTGGCCTCAATTAAGGCCCGCAGGCTAATGCTAACATGGCTAACCCTCGTGCAACCACGCCACGCCGGCGTACTTCCTATTTCTTCGCCAGCTTCATTTTGTCACCCTTGTCGGCACACACGCGCACGTGTGTGTGTGCGTCTGCCGACTCGGTGGGCCTCGGACTGCGTGCTTGCTTATGGTCATTATCTGTTTTACATACTTGCTGATGGGAAGAGGCTAATAAAATGATTTCCTTTTTTGGCTCTGTGTTGTAACAAAGTCAGCATGTGGGGACGGGCAGATCTGCGGGGAAGTTGTAGAATTTACTATTTTCCAGTCTCGCTTTATCAGCAAATTTGGATGCCACATTGATACTGTCGCATGAAGTGAGTGTATTTGAAGTTGCGACTGTGACAAGCGAATAGAGAAGCTGCTGCACACTGCTGATCTCCTCTACCTCCCTACTGTCAAGTGTTCAGTGTGCTGATGGCCTCAACTTATATCCATAAAAATCAATAAAACAGACAGTTGTCATGTTTAGCATCACTCTATATTGCACCGGGCACATGCTCACGACTTAAAGGGACAAGACTTTCGCAAAAAAATATTAAAAAAAACATAAATTGTAAACAGTTAACACTCGGCAGAACACTGCCTCTCCCTGTCGTTGTGACACTCCAACAGTATTATGTGTCATGGTCGCAGCCTTGCTGAGCTGAAATGAGAACCACAGCGCTGCTTTGAGTCTATGCACAGCGTGTGGGTAATTTGCAGAGAAGTAGAAGGTTGCACACTTCAACAAGGATGTCCTTCATAGATTCGACCTTCTGGTTTTTTTTTTTTTCTTCCTCCGGTCCCTGTGCTCTGCTAGGAAACCGAGTAACCTAGATCGTAGAGTAGGGAGAGAGAGAGAGGGACTGTGGCAGAGATGGAGAGCGAGACTGAGCAAAAAGAAGCAGTAGGATGGATTGAAGGGAGACGGAGTCAGAATTTGACACCCCACCACCCCACCCAACGTTTAGAAAGATAAAAAAAAAAAAAAAAACTCTGCTAGGATGATGTCAGGTTTGCTCCTCTTTTTTCTGGTTACCGCGAGCTGATTGTGCTGATTATTGGTGAGCATTGTTTCACTGTTGACGCTGCGCATCATTAAACAGAGATTGTTCCACTGTTAGTGTTTGTTTAAGCGAGGCTGGTATAATGTTTCCAGGCACTTTCTCTTCACCGCAGACACACACTCCCACACGCACAATGTAAACTTGACACACAAGTTGTGTCTATACTTTACATCCTGCGCTTTGTTTCAAGTCATATTTGTCAAATAAAGCGAGCAAATGAAATCAAAAAGCAATCTGTCCAACCTCTACAAGGAGAAAATATATACACACGTCTTTCAGCGCACGACCTGAACTACTCTCACAGTGCTTCACAGTTCCCAGAGGAGAGCTGGCGGTGGGGTGCATGAGACGAAAGGTTGCACAGATTGTGCAGGGTGTGTTGCGGCATACGGTACCTACAGATCAGCCTCTGTTTAGGGGAGTGGCCCCACCAAGGCCAGAGCCGGGCCAGACCCAGTCCAAGCCTCTCATTAGTCATCGGCTGGGTGCCGCGCTTCTTTTTGGAGTGGTTAAGGGGGAACCGGCGAGGGTCTGGCAGTTCCACTGTACTCCACTCCCAGCACCATCACAACCCGACCTCATCAAAGCGAGCGCTCGTAATTTGTCACAGAAAGCAGCCAATTAACATATGTTAAGGGAGGAGGGACGACGAGAAGAAGGGTGGAGAGGAGGGGAGGGCGAGTGAAAAAAGATAGCGTATGATTAAAGAGTCTGCACAGCTGCACAAAATCAAGATGGCAAAGAGAGGTTTGAAAGAGACCTCAGACCCAGTAATCTGATAAAGCTTACTGTTACTTAACCCCCATAAGCAAGAGAGAGCGGGAGAAGGAGAGAGGGGGAGAGTGAAATAATAGAGACAAACAAATATTAAATTACTGCTGTGAAGCTACAAGCTTTGGCAGAGTGCCTCTGCTCTCAATATGCGGCTACAGTGAAGGCCACTGTATCACATGGAGATGACCCCTCTTGCCAAAGCACTACTGCTGTTTGACCACGCTCTATTTTTAGCCCGGCGCTCACCATTGTGTTTAACATAGTTCACAGTGAAGCTAAAAACTGCCAGGAACTTGTTTTTTTTTCTCTCTCTTTTTTTTTTTTTTTAGTTAAAAAAAATGCGCACGCCTGGTGCACCACAGCAATTTAGCTCCCTTTCTCATAAAACAAAAGGTGTTTTTTTCATTTTTCATTTATTTTTCTGTCACAAAGTCTCAGACAAGTTGCTTACATTCTGACTTGTTTGTTTGCTTTCAAATTCTTGTTCCTCATGGTTGGTTTTTAACATGCTGTGTGTGGTTATTTATGCATGTGTGCGCGCCCGTGTGAGGCAGTGTGTGTGTGTTTGTGTGTGTGTGTGTGTGCGTTTATGTGTCTGTTATTGTTGATGTTGTTGTTGTAGGAACATCTTGTGAAGTGAGTTGTGTGATATTTTGCCTTGTTGTTGGATACGGTGGCAGGCTGAATGCATTAGCAGCGCACGCCGTTGCCATTCTGTGTTCTGTCGTCTCTCAGCCACCTCTGCCTTGTCTCTCTACAGCGACTGATCACACGGGCTGACAAGCAAGTTTGGGTCTTCGTCTGCCGCGCCATCCTTCACTACGTGGGCTCTGACTCCTTCAGCGAGCAAAATAAGGGAGAGGCGGGGAGGAAGCTTTAAACAAATTTGAGTGATTTTGGAATTGTACGTCAAGTCATGGGGAAATCCCCCCCAAACGAAAAGGCAGCAAACTTGAACAACAATTCAATATTTCTAATACAGTTAGAGGGTTAGAAGGGTTGAAAATTAAAATTATTATCAAGGTTTTACTGATAACATTTTATAGAAATTTATATTTAAAAAAAAAATCCACAGAGCTTTAAGAATGGCATAAAAGTATCGCCTTCTCCTAAAAAAAATAAATATTATGATTGAGATGAAAATGGACAGTAAAACCACAAATGGCCGTCCAAAAAGCAAACCCTACACTATATATAAATCATGACTGTTTCTTTTTTCCTCCTCTTCCTCTCTCTTGCGCTCTTATCTTTGCCATCAAGCATCAATCGTTATTTATTTATTTTTCCTATTTGGGAAGTAAAGGGCTAGAGTGGAGGAGCGGAGGAGTGAAGGAGTCGAGGGGTGGGGGGGGGGGTGGCGGACGGAGGGGGCGGCGGCGAGTTGTGTTTGGTTCACAAGGCTTGCTGCTTGGTTGAATTTTCTCTTCTTCTCTTCTCCGCTGTGTTGCGAGCTGGTGGTTCAGTGAAGGACCTGGCTGCCTGGAGTTCCCCCCCCAACACACACACACACACACACACACACACACACACACACACACACACACACACACACACACACACACACACACACACCCTCCACTCAAATCCCTCTGCTGCGCACACAGCTGCACCGTTCACATAACCTCGCCTGCCCCCTCCTACTACCCCCCCCCTCAAGCTAATGATAGCAGAGCACGTCCCCTCCGCAAGGCAACAGCTTTTTCCACTTCACGTACATACACACAAACGTGGCGCGCACGGCAGCGCTGGACGCACGCGCGCACCAGTGGGCACGGCGTATGCCTTTCCCTTCTCTTGGTTCCTTCCCTTCATTTTTTCTCATATCATTCAATTTCTTCCCCTTCTCTTCACCCTGAGAAAAATCCCCTCGCCTTATGACCCAAGGAAGGCCTGAGAAAATTACCCCCCCACCCACACACACACACACACACACACACACACACTCTGAACCCACCCCTCTGACTCCAAACTCCGTGTGTTTCTCCCTCTGTACAACGCTGCACAGCGAGTGACCTGCATCACAGCTGTGTGTGGGAATTTGTCCGGGTGGGTGTATTTGTGGGAGTGTGTGAATGTATGTATTTGCACATACCTGCACACGCCAATGTTCACACTCCGTATGTTGCTGCGTAACTGCATGTGTTATACATTTACTTAATGTACATATTTCTGCTGTGTGTGTGTGTGTGTGTGTGTGTGTGTGTGTGTGTGTGTGTGTGTGAGCAGAGGAGGAGGGAGGTGAGGGCGGCTCTGGGCTTCTGCTGCGCCTACTGTGCATTATCCCAAATAAACAACTCATTACACGTGTACTTAACCAAGGGGAGCTGGCGAGCAGTGGAAGCTAATCCCCGTTATCGTTCCCAGCGTTTCTCTTCCGATTAGGCTACAGGGAAGAGGAGCCCAAGAAGGTAGGCTGCTCAGTGCAGGAGGAGGAAGAGCGAGGAGGAGGAGGAGGAGGAGGAGGTGAGAGAAGAAAGAAAGGCATTTGAGTTAACTTCCCACAAGTGCCTTTCTTACTTAGACTATCCCTTCTCACTCTATCTTTCGCTCTCCCTCTCCCGCTACCCTCTTGCCTCCTCTCCTTCCTTCTCCCTGTGGATTTTGCACTGCTCTTCCTTGTTTTCGACCATCTCTCAGAACTGGGTCATCGACAGACTGTGCGGCAGCATTTTGAAGAACATGGGAGGGGGGCGGCGGGGGGGGGGGGGGGGGGGGGAGCGTGTTCTTTCTATGAGAACAATCCAAGGCTTCTTTAACAAGTAGCCCGCTTATCAAATTAAGCTGTCAAAAGCACATTAATAACAGGCAGCACAATTCCCTTCACAGAGAAAGGGAGAAAAAAGCACGTTCAGAAAAAAAAGGAACGATTTCTCTTTTGCCGTGTAAAGACGGTCCACTAAGGGCAGCAGAGCTTTTCAAAGATTTCTCTTTCTCTCTGTTTCCGTCCCACTAACCCTAACCCAACATGATCACGGGGCCCCGATTATGAGGGGCCAAAACGTAGAGTGGCACTCATTTGGAGGGTGGACAATATGCAGCAGGGATGATGCCTGTGTTTGATATAATTACAGGCTTAACGTGTGCTGTTTTTCAACTTTCTGCGAGACAGACTCAACCACTTGTGCTGGATGACAGTTAAACAGATAAAAGAGCATCTCATGGTGACAATGTGGATTCAAGACCAAATAATTACATGGTTTAATAGAGGAATATGATGCCCAGTAAAGGATAAGAGGAATAACAGAATGGAGACACAACACTTCAGTTTGACCCTGGATAATCTGAACCTTTTCAGAGATAAACAACTGTTACATGTGTAGAAGCATAAACAGGCTATAATAAGTAATTTCTACTCTCAAAGCTAACATCATTATCAGTAAAGCAATAGCTGGTTCACACGTTCTTTTTTAACTGAGGGCTCCATCGTTCCAAAACTCTCATTACCCTCAAAAACGTGGAGCCGTATCATCCCGTAACGAAGTGAGAGCAGAATGTGAGGGAAACAGTGTACAGCAGCGAGGCAGAGAGAGAAAGTTAACACTCTCAGTGCTGTTCGCATGGCATATGCCTGACAGTCAGAGATGAAATTAACAAGACACCTCGGCATACACATGGCACAGAGGAGAGAAAACCACCCTATGACCTTATGCTCGCAGACTAAGTGTCTAAAAAACACAGCTCTCGTTCTGAAGCCTTTCTATTGTGTTGCCATCTTGACACTCCTCTCAAAGCCTAACTGCTCCGTGTTTGTAAAAAGAAATTAACTAATCCGCACTTTACAAAGTCTGACAGCGCCGGCCGGGCGGCTCGTGCTGGACTGCGAGTCCTTTTGTGTTTCACTCCAGAGACCGGTTTTCTCACACCCTCAATTTGAGTCCCATCCTGTTTGCTCGGCCCCCGAGGGGGCTGATCCGCCACGGCCGCGGCGGGCTGGTGGTGGATGGATGTGACGTGGAGGCACTGGGACCGTGCTGGAGGGAGGCTGGAGCCACGACAGGTATCCCCCGCACTTCCTCGGCTATTTATAAAGCCACAAGTCCAGCACAGGGCCAAAAATAAGACGGAGGCCATTTTTATCCCAAATTTTGAAAAAAAAAAAGCCGACTCACTCCCTCACCCACACGCTTTAATGCTCACACCAGGAGCAGAAAGAATATCCATCCACAGCGCACAAACATTAATAACACACTAACAAAGTCTGAAACTCCTCAGCAGACAATGAAACCATGTCTGTCCTATCGAGCATGCTCAAACGTGCGCACACACACACACACACACACATGCACAGCAAACAAAAGTCAATATCAAGGCTGAGCTATTTCTGTAGAGAGCACTATTTAGGAAGTGTGGGCTGGGTGCCAGTATTCTCCTCAGTATCGTCTGGGCGTCACTGCACTGCTGCTGTTATACAAACTCACCTCTTTCCTCTCTCACCCGCTCCTCACCCTTTCCAACCAGCCCCTCGTTCCATTGTCAGCGCCCCCTGTGTCTCTCTCTCTCTCTCTGTGTTTCTCTTATACACACACAAGGTTATTTGTTTTTCCACTGGCTCGAACCACAGTGCCAGGTGAAAGCATCTATTGGCAGGATAAAGAGAGTGGCTGGTGTGAGATCACAAGGCCCCACTCTGCCCAGCAAACCTTGAAGAGAAGCGCCGGGCTGGAGTTTCAAACAAAGTGCCCCCTCATTCATTATACATGCAACTGCACTGAAAATCTCCTTCCGCAACACCATCTCTTCTCCCCTCTCTCTCTCTCTCTCTCTCTCTCTCTCTCTCTCTCTCTCTCTCTCTCTCTCTCTCTCTCTCTCTCTAGGCCGCTCTCTTTCTCTTCCTCTCTTTCCTTCTCCCTTTTCTCTCGTTTTTTTCCAGACAGAGCATCCATAAAGTATGAATAAAATTAATGACATCACGAGCTGCACTTTGGAAGAGCCACTGTAGGAAAAAGCCATACATCACGGGGAAGAAGGAGCCGGGACGAGAGAAATGTGAAAAAAAAAAAATGACAGAGTGAGAGAAAAGGGGTGTGCGTGGGGGGGCGTTGCTTCACCCTTCTCCACCCTCAGGGCACTTCATATTGCTGTATGTTATTGTGTCTTATTAAGTTTCATTTCAGATGCACTTTAGCTGCAAAGTTTCTTTTTTTTTTCTTTCTTTTTGCAGCAAAGCCACCTTTCCTTTCTCTGCATTTCTTTGTCCCGCTTCCTCCTCCACTTTTCCTGGTCAGCTAACGAGTGTGGGCCCTCCGAACAGTCCTGTGCCGCGCATTCTTTTACAGGCTGGCCTTTGGTGTGGGAATGGCACAGATGACAGTGGAAAGGAACACTGGTGTGGACTTTGGCAGGACACCGCCTGGTTAAGCTGTGTGCTCTGCGGAAGAGGGAGAGCACTGAGATTCTTATATAGCTGTTTCTCGACTTAGATGGTGTTAACAGCGTTTTCAACAGCCCGGTCCCCTCGGAGTTGAACAGCAAACCTCCTGATGCTACAGACTTTGCCCAGATATCTGAAACTCCACCGTGAAAAACAAGCACCGTCTTTAAGTCTCTAATATTCTTCCTTAGAAGAAAAGGGGAAAAAAAAGTGATGGATTCGTCACTCGTGCTGCCTATTATTGGCAATTTAGTGTGACACTGTTTCATTACAAGAGCAACATCACACAAAAGCCTGACTGGGTAAAATTCGAGACCTTATTCTTCTGAATCCAGCGTGAACACAAGATCTGCTAAAAATACGCGGAGAAGCTCAGCAGCAGCAGCAGCAGCAGCAGCGTGGATGGCAGCGGCGCAGACTGTGGCGGCCGAGTGAGCAGAGGTTTCAGATGGATGTAAGCTTGTGTGAGGCCAAGGCACAGAGCTACCTCTGTGCGTCTCACCGGACGACGTTGCAGAATGACTCGGCTATGTTGCAGACGTGACAAAGATAAATTACAGCCACTGGAAAACATTTCTACTTTTTTTTCTCCCTCCTTCTCCACACCTCTTTTCTTTTTCTTTTTTATTTCTTTTGGCATTGGGTGTAGTCCAAAAAGGCAGAAGATGATGTGTGTGGGGGGGTCTCTCTCTAAAAATACATTAATTGGGTAAAAAGTTACCCCCTCACCGTTCACAGGTCAGGCAGTGTGTTTTAAGATGGAACCACTTCTCCCTCAAACTAACCCCCAAAACTGACTAAAAAGGATTCCCAGTCAATTCTGGATATGTTTAGAGCAGATATGACAGAGTCTACACACCAGGCTGCCCGGATCCTGAAAAAAAAAAAAGAAAGAAAGAAAAACCTCACAGGAGGTAAAGCTAAAGTAGGTGTCTGGTGAGGAAGTTAATGAAATCCTCATTTTAACCTTTACGTTTCGATGCTGAGGCGCTCTGCCTGATCTGAACCGTCCAATGTTTGGACGAAGAAATCCAACCTCTGTTCTACTCTAAATGTTTCTCTTTGTCTTATCATTCAAAGTCCTCTGCTCCCTGCACTGCTTCAGCCTTCTCGCCTCCCAGGACTCTCTCCCTGTCCAAATATTTCAGGGAGCAGGCCTCAAGTATGGTGAGGTGTTTTGGGTGTCTCTTTAGGTGGGCTGCAGCTGACGATATGACTGTGTGGTCAGCACTGCTGAGCACAGACCACCCAGCAGGCAGCTGCTGCCATAATGACCCGCAGGCTGGGCAGGAAACAGGAAACAGGAAGAAGAAGGCAGGACATCCTGTTCATCTAGATCAGTGTGTTAAGCGTGACATCACGAAGGCATCACTCTTTAATGAAGAATACCTGATCGGGGGGCAAATATTCTTTGGTTCTGCTCTCAAGTCGCCTCAGCTCAAATAAATTTCGATCTACGGTTTCTCTGTGTGTGTCTTTCTCTGTCTGTCTGTGCATCTGTCTTCTCAGTTTGCCTTTTCAGCACTCACACTGACACTGTTTTCCAGACTGCTCCATCATCCAAGACATCAAATCCTACCCCTCTTCAGTGTGAGAAGAAAGGAGAAAAAGAAATACACGCATTTTCATTTGAATATACACCAGCAACAACCTCACAAAACTCAGACAAAAAAAAAAAAAAAACACAAAAGCACAAACATTCTGACGCGCAAAAAAAGACGGAGACGAGGCACAAACTTGAACGCGCACGCACACACACACACATACACACACACACACACACACACACACACACACACACACACACACACACACACACACACACGTCCCAGACACACAGCACATACTGACAGACAAACACACAAAGAAACAGCAAACACAAAGCACAGCACAGCCAGAAGTGTACTTTATGCAGAAATATTCTAAAGTGTGTTTTACAATACAATTAAACATCAAAGGCTGATATATTCCTCTGTGATCTTTAACACCCCAGTGAACAAACCCCATACACCCCCATCCACTTACAGCATACAGAGAAAGTTGCTGAACGTCACCGCTAATTACTAGATAGAGACAGAAGAAGACTTTGCATCATTATGCAAAAACCAGGACATATTCAAATATATGCATTCAATCCACTATGAACCATTCAAGGACTGTGTTATTTACTTTAGATTATTATTTTTTAAGTTTCATGAGTAATTGCAGCTCTTATGAAGACACACAGACAGAGCTCCTAAGGCAAAGAAGCATTTGGCTAAACATTTCTGACATGCACAACAGTCAGGACAATGAAAGGGAGATCTGTTCTAAATGAGTAAATAAACACATGGCGAGGCTGAGCCCTGCACTCTTCATTAGTTCTATAAAAATGTATGAAAGTAAAAAAAAAAACAGACTTTTCCTCCCATGAAGCAAAAGAGGGAACACCTGCCTTGTGCAATAAACAAGAATACAACAAGCCCTTGGTTATTATGAAAGTTAAGCGTTCTCATCTGCTTATAAGCAGGCAAGAAAAAGTTATTCTGAGCAATTTTCCACATTATTTGAGTCAGATAAATTTACTGAAGAGATCTTTATTCTGTGACATTTGGATCGTAGTTGTTCAATGTGGCATTTATACCAAAGTACGTAAACCAAAATATTCTGCATTATTTACAGGATACACAGAGATGTCTCTTGACGGTTTACGATATTACATGCTCCTTAAATATGAGGTAAATATGATTCTCTACAATTGACTCTTATATTACCTTCCCGTTTGAGCCAAAGGGCATGAAGTCCAATTACAGTACTTCAATATCTACCTGCAGATCTTGCCAGCCTGCAATCTGCAAATGAGTGTTTTACTGATGTTTAACTGAGCAAACTCTGCAAACCCCTTCCAAAATATTTGAAACCATTAGAGAAAAAAAACTTTAAAGCATAGCAAAAGGGGCTATTAAATTATTTGCTTAAACATAAATGCTTCTGATGTTTCCATTAAGAATAATGTTTTCACAGATCTGGTTTTCCATAAGGAGGGAATCTTGAAATGTGCCTTCTGTACAGTATTAAATGTCCCTGCTCTGAGGCAGCACAGTGTTATACTCTATTCCTTTTTAAAAAAGATGCAAGTTTGATAGCGTATATTTCACAGTACTCAGATAAGTATTCACACATTAATGGGATTTATATTACAGATTCATGATTAAAGATATAAGCAACAGCCCATCCCATGCTGATTTTGTCCGTGCACTTTAAAAGCACATGGCAAAACCCTGACCATGGCACTCAATGTGTCCCTTCCCTTCACTTAACTAAAGCCTCACTGAGCCCCTGGTGTACAGCAAAGTGCCCTGACAATCGGCTCAATGCCCTGGCCAATCACAGGGACACGTGACCTTCTAATCCCTCTCTGTGAGAAGGGTAAGAGTGTGTTGTCACTGTTGGTTTTGTGAATCAGCGCCCAAAATCCCAAATGATTTGTCAAGAGGGAGAGGTCTTAAGAGAATAAGAGAAACAAAAGCAGCGCAGGCCAGATAGCGTGGGTGTCAGTGTGTGCGTGTGTGTGTGAGAGTGTGTGCGTGTGTGTGTGCAACAGAAAGACAGCGAGAGAGAGAGGAGGCAGACCATGCTTTTGTCCATGCATCTGTGTGTTTGAGTGCGACTGCATACGTGCGTGCATGTGTGTGTGCCTGTGTGTGTGTGTGTGTTTGCACAGGGTCTCTGAGATTACAGAGCTTGGCTGACAGAGTCCTCTGTGTGTAATCGTGGGTCCACATGCGAGCGCTCACCTTCCTCTGAGCGGATTAACCTAACGCTAAATCCCAAGAGAGCAACAGGCCAGACAGGCCACACAGAACAACTTCATTGACGATGGGGAGGAGAGGGAAGGCCATGTGTAAAATCTTTTTATAGATAAATACACTTTTAAATATTTTGTCATGACTAAACAACTCAAAAAACAGCACAAAGGACTATAAAAAGTAATGTGACAATGGACGGCAGCCTCTTAAAATTCAATAATGCATCTCAAATGTTGCATACCCATTACACTGTATAGGCTGTAATTTTTTTTAAATTGAAAGAACTGTGAAAAGCAATCATGCAGTAAATGACTGAGTGCCTGCAGAACGCTTTTCACAGTCACAAATTAGGTTGATATGCTGTAGTAGACAGCAACACTTCATCACTTAAATTTTTTTACTTTTTCAAAGTTCTCACTAATAAGCTGCATTTCAAATTTAATAGTTCTTCCAGATCTGAAAATGTGCCGTGAATATTACATTACTTTTATTAATTGTGAGAAAGTGGAGCTATCTCTACATTAATGGCATTTTTAAAAACTTTTTAAATGGACACTACTTATATTGGTGGTTAAAATTGCTGTTTAGCTTTAGAGCAAATTCACCAGAATACGGGTGTGCAGATTTTCTTTCATGCTTAGGCGACTGAGCATGAGTTAAATGCACACAGCTCAGTCAGTTCCACAATCGGTCTGCATTAAAACAAAGTGTGCTGGAGTCCTTTTAAATTTAACGACCATCCCCGGCTCATCGTTTCACCAGTAGGCCTCGTATCCACACGTGAAGTCCAAAACAGATACATCCAAATTTATTTAGAAAGCTGCAACCTGTGAAAGTTGCCACAGGTTAATTATGGTGTCATTCTTAATCCTCTCACTGCAACAGGTTCAACAGAGTCACACAAGACTGAACTAAACTCGCTGTAAAAATGCACCATTCTTGCTGTGGTGGGTTAAATCTAAATACTCTCAATCACAAAGTGACAGAGAACAAATTATAATTCGCCCTGCTCACGCCAAGCCTCCTCTAAAACAGATTTACAGGACTGTTATCACTGTGTCTCTGGTCTGCATGAATTCATGTCTAACAAACTGTGGTCTGTTGTTTTGTAGTGTGGAAAATATTAATTTTTACATCACTCCGTCTTCTATAATGTATTTATGAAAGCTGCCTCTGGACTGTTTGTCCTGATTTAATAACTGACTAATTGTGATCATGAGTGCACTTCAGTTTAGTTTGTTTAAACAACTGGCAAATAAATATATTTCCACAAAGTAAGAATACGTGCTGGGTTTCCCTTTATTCTGAAGGAAATTATCTAAAATTGGAAAAACTTCTCAGCTGCATGTATTTCTCCCCATTGACTGAGGTTTTCTTTTTTTTTTTTTTTTTTTTTTAAAGTTTCTTCTCATGACATTCGGTCAAATCGTACATATCAGGCAGATTTTAAAGTAGCTGTGCAACTTTTCCTGTGCCATCCCATAGCGCAGAAGAGCACGACATGTATTATGTTGTATGGAGGGAGGGCAGCCTGTTCAGTAGCTGTGGCTTTGGGGCTTTGCGCCTGCATGTGGACATGAGAAAGCTCCACAAGGTCGACGCGTCTGTAACACTGACTAAAACACGGCAGACCTCGACTCTTGTAACGGGCCATAAACAGCTATTTGATGTCAGCCTGTAATTATATGACACGGGCTAGTTGTCACCGGCAGGAGTCGATCGGGGTCACAACAAATCAATAGACGCAGTAGACTTTGTTGAGGCAGCGCGCGTCAGAATAGACTCCCCAAGTTTCCCTCTGGAACATTAAAAATAAAGCTCATATGATGCGACGTGTCTTGTGGGTGTTTGCTTGGCGAGTGCTGTGAGCGCCGTACTTACTTTATTTCGCATGAAATCTTGTCCGGCTGAAGTGAAAGACAGGGGAAGCGGTCCGCCGGTTGTTCGGTCCGGCCGGTTGACGGAGAGGTTGAAGCCGCTGCTGGATGGTGACGGACTTCGCCAAGACGCACTTAAAATCCAGGAGCGCAACTTAGCGGAGGACGTCGCCGGGAGGAAAAAAAAGTAAGCTACAGTACGTGGTATGAGTCTCTATAATGTCAGAGAAAAGTACTCGCTCTCTCTCTCTCTCTCTCTCTCTTCCTCCCTCCCTCTCTCTCTCTCTCTTTCTCTCGCTCTCTCTCTCTCTCTCTCTCTCTCTCTCTCTCTCTCTGATCGGACAGTGTCTGCTCAGGAGGCGGCGGGGACGCTTCGCCTGGTCTCTGTGCGAGGTGCCGGTGAGCGGACCCGGTGGAGCGGCGCGGCGGCGGTGGTTGGAGGTGGTGCTGGTGTGCTGCTGGACGTCTGGAGCTTGATGTTGAGAAGCTGTTTCTGCTCCTTCCCACAATCCTGACCGAGTCTTTCCCCAAACCCTCTCCTCTCCCTGTGCGAGGAGAAATAATCGATTTTTTTTTCTCTCTCTCTCTTTTTTTTTTACTCCTGAAAGGGGGCGGGCTCACATTTCCCAACTCTACTTTAATGAAAGAGGCACGGCTCTTAATGCTTTATTATCGCGCCAGCCCCGATAGAGTGGACGCGCAATTAACTGCTCAGAGAGGACCACTAGAGGAACATGATGGGGAATGTGTGCTTTAACTAATGAACCAACGGAGAGCGCGTTAAGCGTCTGCAGCCGACTTGAGACAGCTAAATCCGAGCCGCAAAAGTTGATGTTTTTGTTGGGGCGCACTCAGTTTCATGCATGTCACATCAAATGGGAAGTATGCTCAAACTGAAGTCAGACTTGCCCAAATAAAACATCAACAGGATAAGCAGCAAATCTCCTGAAACACTTGTTTTTAGAACACTTTGGAAAAAGCCAGAGAAGGCAAATCTCTCCTCTCAAGAAAATGCAGCGGTTGTGAAGACATGAGTCATTTTGCTGTGAGGACAAAATGAATTATTTTAAGGAAAAAGGAGATTTTAAGATGTTGCATTGAATGATAGACGCTTCTTGCAGTGTGATGACAATAAAAAGTTGGATAAACTCCTTTTTTAATCTTGTTCAGTCAGCCCCAAATAACACCGTCATTCACTCCTCAGCATATTTCTTCCATGTCTGTGCGACATGAACGCTGCTTCCTTTCTGAATCAACTTTCCACCTCCGTGCACGCCGCCAATCGTTCTCCAGGACCCAGCTATCTCTCATAGATAAGCCCTGACACAGACAGTAAGCATGGGGGAATTACCAAGCCTTTATCCATCCAACCAAATGATTTCAAAACATCCACTCTATTAGTGTGAAGATAACAATTAGAACAGCAAGTTTGCCACTAGAGATAAGACACAGACAGGCAGCGCAATGGCTTTCTGCACAGAGATGCATCCCAGATAGGCCTTGTAATACTGTGGTTCTATTATACTCACATTATATGGCTGCCCTATCAGTTTAAAGACTTTAATGGTTGTCTTCAGTGAAGCCTGTTAAAGTCTTGCAGGTCTCACTCTTGAGTTTTCATTCATCCATCTTTAGATGAACATGGGTGCTGTTAGCAATATTTTTGAATGCTTTTACATACAGTTGATAATCTTAACCATTTCCACGCCAAAACAAGTTAAAGGCCCCTTAAGTTTTCTTTGGCAGGAAATCAAGTTTTTTACAGAAAATGTTAGTTTAATGTCACTTGGTAAACTTTTTGATCCAAATACAGACAAACAGCCAAGCTTACGAGCTTAGCTTTGCAGCACAAGTCCGTGAAGTGTAAGTGGACACCGAGCGGCACCCTAATCTTCCCCTTCCTTTGAAGTTCACCTGTGAAGCATAAGCCATGTATGCAGCTCGCCAGGCACCCAGTCAGTCCGTCAGGGTAGGAAATGGCGGGACATGAAATCAGTTAATAAATAAATCAAGCTGGCTAATCTGCTTGACGGGCGGACATTACAGCTTGTAACTGAAGCTGCTGGTGTCTGATGACTCGGGATACCACCTTCACATCACCTGACCCTTTAATCTTTAATAGCATTTCCTCCGGCCCCCAGACCTCCATGATAATCAATAAGGTGTAGTCTGTTAGACACCGTGGGTTCATAAATGCAACATGGCAGATATCAATGGCATCACACGCCCGTGTGTATGAAAGATCTGACACCCTTAACAGACACAACTTCCTCCTTTCATACCTCTAAGTGTGTGCTACCGGCAATTGCATTAAATATGTAACTGACATATGAACACCTATACATTGCCTGCATGTTCATACATACCACGTTCAGTGTTCCTTCGCTTGCAGTCTTGCGTGCCCTCAGTCTCGGTGCTTTCTATGCTGCCTGTCAGCGCTTCATCACAGAGGTCCTTTCAGCGTTCACAATGCTTGAGGTTGTCTTTGGTTGGCACCTGGGAGGAGACGAAACATGGGAAAGCATGAGGGGGAGAAGAGAGAAGAGAGAGTGAACCTGCCGCTGAAATGGTAATTGTTTGCATGCACCTTGCACCTAGTGAACAGGATCCATGTTAACATCTATGTGCGTGTGCATGCGTGTTTGTGTGTTCAATGGCTATGTGAAATAGTGAGAAATAAATGGGGGGGGGGTGGATTGAATATATTTGAATGGTGAAAAATCATTAAACGAGGCAAACACTGGCTCATGCATATTCATAAATGACTGTCTGACTTGTCTACAGGGATAAACTTATACTGAAGGCATACTAACAGCCTCATTCCATGCTCACACATTTAATGCAAAGTAGGGAAGACCCACAGTATATTTTGCTCTAGAGATTACCAAGTGGGAGTCTACAACTACATCTGAATGTGGTTGAAACAGCTTGAAGCATTATAGCCAGATTAATATTACATTGTATTATGTCGTTGGGAGTTTGTCACACGAAGCCCTTTAAAGCTGGTAAATTCAGTCAGGTAGACAGGAAGTGGGCAAACATGTTCAGGATTGTAAGTTGTTGCATTTGTGTCATCTTGAGTATTTTCCCCCCTAATTAAAACAAACTAGCTTATTAGTTCCTTCCTATCTGAAACTTTCTCACTCATTAGCCATTGTCCCTCCCTCCTACTCTCCAACCCAGAACTTCTGTTTTGACGTGTGTGTGTGTGTGTGTGTGTGTGTGTGTGTGTCAAGTGTGGGTTGACAGTCTCATCGAGGCCTGGTGAAGAAAAATCAACAGTTTGCCAAAACAATTATACAATTTCAAATATGTCACAGTGTGCATATACACACTTTAGGCTTTTGGGCAAATTCAATTTCGTGAGGTTTGGCACCAGCCGTGCGTAAAAAAGAGAGGAGGGGAAACTGCGACTGCATGTAAAGTCAAACACATAAGTGCGGTTTGCTGATATTGATCTTGCTTGGATTGTTTCTTAAGCCTCTCCTGGCAGTCACTTCACAGCATGTGTCACACACACACACACACACACGCACACACACACATGCAGAACAGCTCGCCTGAAAATGTGTGTTTTTTTTTTTTTTTTGTAATGGAGGGAGAAAGAAAGGAATGCCTCTCTCAAGCAAAAGATAAACACAAACACATTTCCAGGGCAAACAGGAACAGCCCGGGCTCAGTGCAATCTGTTGTCGATCACGCTCACGTGAAAACACAATCTGCCTGTCACAGTAGATGATGTTGTCAAGCACTCTGCCTCGCTGCTCCCGAGAATTAGCCAGCTATTGCGGAAGCACTACGAGACACATTTGTTGTGTGTCAGATATGTCTGAGGATGCTTCCAGCTTTATTTGGTATTTACTGCTTTCAGTCATTCTTCCTGCGTTCGCTCCCTAATGAATTTGAGAGACATTTGCTGTTTTGACACTAGATTGATGCGACATGATGTGACGACCAAGCTCTTCACAGGGGGTACAGAAAGACCTGCAGGCCAATTTAAATCACAGGCTCAGCTGGGGATCTATCGTCTGCACGTGTGTGTAGGTGTCTCTGTATGTGTGTGTGTGTCTTAAGGGTACACCGATATGGGTGTTTGAGGTGCAGTCCAAATACTAATATTTTTAGATTGTAGTATCAATACATCATTTTGATATTCAGTTGGAATATTCTCAGTAAACATAGCAATTTCCCTCTGAAATGTTGTTGCTGACAGGATGGAAAAGCCTCTGAAAACGCTCCTACACCATCAGGTATGACTAAATTCTGCTCCACACATTTAGCTGTAGGAGAATCTGGGAAAAATTACACAAGAGAGAAACTGAGAAATAAGATTAAGAAATTCTTTACAAAATGCAGCAAATATAAGAATTAACGCATTTACAAAATGTCATGTATGACAGCAGCTGCTCCATATCCCTATCTGCAAAGGCCATCAGCCTGATAAATCATCAGTGTAAGTGCCATGTGTGTTTGAGTGCATAATGACTGTAATGCTCTTGGTGCACGTTTGAGCATTTATGCAACATATAATTTACACATTCTTAAAAAAATATAACACATTTAAACTGCACTATCTTACACTCGTTGTTCATGTTAGCAGATGACATCCATATTATACAGGACTTGATCAGCCTGAACATCTGGGTTCTGTTCTCAGAGAAAACATACTTGCCTTAGAAGTCATCTCGCACTTTGTAGGAGAGATGAGAGACATTTCCCTGCCGATCTGTGCTTGGTCTTTGTGTAAGTCATCCAAAGCGTTATATTACACATGATTTGGAGCTCCTTATTAATAAGGTTTATAATGAAACTCAGAGGGCAATATCATCAGTAATTACAGTCACAGGAATTGTACCACTGTACAGTATAATTAGGGGCGCAAAGGTGGGAAAATCATTTTTAATTAACTGAAATCATATGTCCTCATATTACAAAATATATAAAACAAAGAAATTCATGATTCTGGGTAAACATTTATTTGTACACTCAAATGAGCCAGTGTAATTTAAAGGTGACATTCCTCTTCCTAAATTTAGATTGCAGGCAATATTACCCTGATGGTTCCACCACAGGCAGTATGTTTAAACTGTTTTTGAGTCACTACCATACATACCAGCGCCTGGTGGCAACTGCCATTGCAAAAATATGATATATATATGTGTGTGTGTGTGTGTAGATATGACATATTTTGATATACATTACATACAAATGTACAAAATGTTACTATGGAAATTGTTGTCAATTAATCAAGTCTTGCACTTGAAGGAAAGCTCATTAAATAATACAGTCATTTTATTTCTTTCCATCTGTGTCACTTTAAAACACTGAAGAAATCACTCTCCAATACCAATGAACAGATTTTTGCCTTGGACATTAAATGATCCCACATATCTCATAAAGCTCTGCCACCTCAGTAATTTACAGCGCTGGTCAGCTGTAATTCCTGTAGTTTTCAAAATAAGGAAAAAAGCCAAGCAAAAATGAAACGAAATAAAAAGTTCTGTCTACTTATCATTAGCTGCTGGGTTCCATAATGGCATGACTCATTTTTCAGTGAAACCATACAAAGCTTTATTTTCAATAACAACAGTTTTTATGTGTGGTTTGGCCATTAACTGTGTCTGGCCAGCATGAAATTCACTGTAATTTCATACATTTCCTTGTCCTTATAGTTCACAGCACCCCGTTGGACCAAAGCATACGAAACAGACTCGAATGCAATAATAACAAAATCAGAAGGCCCCTGAAACTGTAATGGCCACATAACGACCCCTTACTGCGCGGTGTCAAATAAGAGACAGCGCTGGTGATTTGCATGTGTCGTGTTTAACCAACAGTTTTCTGTCTGTACACCTTTTATGCATTATGGATGAGGCACAAGCTGAACAACAAGCTATCCCTTTGTTCTGCCTGATGCTCCAGTTACATCACAGGAAAAGCCCCATGGTCCTGTGACTGTGCTGACTGGCTGAGGCACAGAGCCGCTGGGGAACTGCTGATCAGACCTGTTGCTTCTTGGCTATACAAGCATGCATATGTGCACACGTAGATACGGATGTATGCACGGACACACACACTAACCTACATGAGACTGTGTGCCTCATGAAACTTTATCCACTATGCGGATCACATTTAATTCAAAGAGCACACTGCGCCTCCTCTTGAGTTGAATAATAATAGATACACAAAATTTGGATATTTAGAATCCAAATAGCGGCTGTTGTCGACATATATTCTTCGATTATTCAGGCTCGATACCTGCGCATTAATTAACTTGATGAAACTGCCAAGACTGCTGACTGACTTTACAGTCAAACTGCTTTAATGTCATGTATGTCATAAAGATACACGTGACAGGCGCCATCAGTGCACCACCTGCTACATATGAAAAGCACACTGCGCCTATAGAGGTGCATTCAGACACTGCTGTGTAATTAAATGTGCTGCCTGCAGGGGAGCTCTGCACCCTTGCCAGTCTATAAGCTGCATGGGTTAACTGGAGGGCTCCCCCAAACAAAGTATTTTTGAGCCCTACATTGTGTTAATTTGGTCGATAGCCTCCTGTAACGACATTTTAATTCGGAGGAATCATCTAGACAGAACAGAAATGAAATATCAGTCACCATTTTCCCACATACAAACATTTTAATAATTTTATTTTAATTTCCTTCCTGTTTTATTCTAATCCGTGACACTGGCATGTTCCTCTCCCCTCGTCCTGCGTCTTCTGCTGCAGCGTAAGTGTAATTGCCAGACTTTCTGTCTGTATATCAGGGGCTCAAAGTTCTCTTTGTCTCCACTAGATTGCTTCATGTGAGGGGGGAAAAAAGAAACTCACTTTCTGCTAATGATTTTTCCTCCTTTTGAATGGTTGGAAAGTAATTCCCTATGAACTGCTCCAACACAAGCACAGTTATTTCATTGTTCTCTCTGCCCTTTCTCTAATTGTGCCCATAAAGGGGAGATGCCAGTGTTGCTTTTTTTTCTTTTCTTTATTTATTTATTTTTTTTTGTCTCTGTTTAAGGGGTACCCAGCGGTGTTTCCTGAACTGTTAGTGTTAAATGTGCAAAAATGGAATAGATCCCAAGTCTGACAAAGCTCCATGATCAACATGTGAAAGTCTTAATGATGTGAAGCAAGAGCTGTTACACTACATATCTATGTATAAACCTCAGCAGGAAAATGCCAGGATTGGCTGCTTGTTTAAATACCTAACACGACCTCGTTTACCTGACGAGGCCCTCTTACGGCCGTGCAAAGCAAGACTCTTATTGGTTCAGGAGCAAAGGTGGAATTCGCGTGACGTTGTGTAGCATGTGACTCTGACATGGGAGACCGCTGTTTGTTTCCCATTTTCTATAACTGTCAACATTGGTTTCTTTAACCATGACCACGATAGTTCCCTAAACCGAAGCAGCAGTTCTTTTCACATTCCTGAACCTTAACCGAGTAGGTTTTGTGACTAAACCTAAACAAATCTTACCCATGGTGGCGGCAGTACAGAAAACATTCATGGCATGTCATCTTCAGGTGTATATATATATATATATATTATATATTCAATTATATGAATGTCTATAAGGCACTGACAAACAGTGTTGTCTTTATGTGGAAACAGATCAGAAAATGCTAATGTGGCTAATTTTGGAAGGTAATGGTAATGGATTTGGTGGTTTAGCTTGGAGGATTTCTGGTGTATCTTCCATTTACTTAGCAGTCATTTTCTACAGTTGAAGTAAGTGGGGCTAGCAGCTGCTTTTCAAAAAACAGAGATCATCTTGCAGATGTTGGAAAGCATCATCAGCCAAATTAATCATATCATAAATACTGTAAGTGCCACTTCAGGAGGCTCCGTTGTCTGTGAAGGTATGGGGAAAGCAGGGTTTCAGACTAGCAAACTAAAGCTTTTGTCTCTGTAAAATATTCCTTTAGTCCCGGCCAGTCGTGTCGTCTCAGAGGTTTCAGATCAGGTTTAGATAACAGACGATCTGTTGAGAAGTTGCATCAGTATATATCCTATATTCTTTTCATCTTTTGATCACTATTTCACTGATAATGTGGCTGGCCTAACCCGTATGTTGTAATGCACTCAGCTATTGCACAAAAGCCTACAGTCATCACTGTTTGCAATTCCCATAGTAACCATTACACAGCAGAAGTCCCTCCTGCAGCTGCTGGCCTCAGCCAACTCCCTTGACAATTAAAGATCACTCAGCATGGATATGCAACTTCTCCCACACTCTCAACAAGCAGCTGATAGCATCTCACTGTGAAGAAAAGCAAGTGGAGCGGAATATAATGTGTGTCTAAACAAGGGATCCCCAGCTCTGATGTGTGATAGCGGGGCCTAGCGACCATCAGCGCAGGCTCACGTTACACGGCGGAGCTCGGCAGACGAGCAGCAGCGTCTAAAGCTCTTTGTGCCTCCAGGATCACCCCGACTCATTCTTATTCAGACATGATCAGAGGGGAGGCAGGCAACTGAGATTAGCTGCAGATCAAAGGAGCTGCCTCGCGCCAGCACTCGTGTTTTGTAGATTTAGGCGGCCCCGGCGCACAAGCGTTGTGTAGTGACGGCAGAGCATCGTACTGTTTTCTGGCCTCAACAGTGCTCAGGGGGGTAGATGGAAAGAGTGTTTTCATACAGGAGGCCGGACCGCTGCTGGAAATCTTCCAAAATTAAATAATAACGACAATAGAAGAGAATGAGGAAAAATAAGAGCAAAATTACCATGCTGTTACAGTAAGCCATTACAGTGGAACAAAGATACTTGTACTTTCCAAGCCATTGCAATTGAAACTGCTTCCATATGTGTAATAGGTCTTGGTTCAGTGATAATTTGTTTTAAAAATGAAATGCACTTTCTACAGTAACATGTCTCAGGTAACTCAAGAGCATCTGGATCTGTGGTGCCCACCAAATAACCATGGAAACTAACTACAACGCTGGCAAATTACTTCTATGCCGTATCTTAACCTTTCTATTAATTTACAGTGAAAAGCTCCAGCAGCATGTCTCCACTGAATAAAATTCCACCGAAAACTAAACAAGCACGGACCGCGAATCTCTTTGTCTTTGACGCATTTCAGCAAGTTTTAGCTCTTGCATTATGAGCGACATCCTAACTTTGAATAACACTGAATTTCATCTATATTCACATTTCAGACATCACCAGGGAAGATAAACAAACGTCCCCCTGCTATTCATACTGCATAAGAACGGCAACAATAAAACTAATAGCAGAGTGTGAAGGTGAAGTGACAGGATGAGGAGAGTTTCAATGGCACAGAGGCGAATGCGTAAATGCGCCGGCCACCCTACAGAGAAAGAAAATAACGCGCTTCCTCGACTCCGCTGACCATCAAAGCCGTGGAATTCAGGGGCAGAAAAGCTAATAAGCGAGGGCCGAGCGGTTCCTGTAAACTGGGTCAAAGTTTCTCAGGTCCTGCCTCTTAAGGTTAATACCATGAGGACAGTTACCCTCCCCAGGTATGAAATAAGGGGCATAAGTGCACGTCTACTTATATCTCTCCCTATAGATATATACATATATCTGAACCTGTTCATCTCCTCTAATTTGCTTTGGTACAGTTCAGTATGAACTTTACTCAGAAATGGAGAATTACAGTTCTGATTGTCATTATTGTTAATTGTATTTGTGGTAGCAAATAGCATAAGAAAGATATGGGAAGCAAATTAAAATCAGGAATTAAACTGGATATACAAGGATATCAAACTCTGGAGAAATACTTAAGGAGTAATAATTACTTCTCTTATTTCATCCAAGATCGGTTAAATCAAATGTGGAAGGAAAATATCCAAGAGTCGTTCACCACTCATTACAATCAAACAAAGCCTTTGCTTTAGTACCAAATACCATTTGGTTGTTTTGGGACGAGAGCCCTGTAGTAGAGACCTATTCTCATGTCTCCTGCGAAGCAATTTGGCTAGGAATAAACCCCTCTGTTCATTTAATATGACAAAAGTTTCTCCTTCGAATCAAAAGTTTGCCCAATATGTCTTACTTAAACACCAAACTGTGTGACACATATTGCTACTGAAGTGTGTATTTGCCACTTAGGTAGCTACCTCGAGGGAATGAGTCATTTCTAAAGCAAACAGCATGTTAAGGCCATGCTCTTTTCTCTCACTGATAATTCCAGATTGTGCAATGAGATGTTCTGAGCAATTACCCTTAAAAGTACCAGTAACCTAAACTGACTGTGAAGAATTAGAAACAGAGAAACTACACAATATAAAGTTCCACTTTAGTGACTTAAACCATTTGTCTTGCCTTAGAGAAATAAAAATGCAGACTTTTAAAACTTAAACACGCACAGTTCCAGGAGCCTCAATCAGCTATTCCGCAAGTGCTCCACAGAGGTTATTGGCAACAGCTGGGACCCGAAACCTCCTTCAGCAATGTTAGAGCTTCTCTGGTGTCTTTCTACTTTGTCAAGAGCCGGAAAAACTCAAAGTAAACACCAATTAACTGTATCTTTTGGCCTTGTTCGTACTGGTACAGTCGTTTCTGTATTGGGCTACATGACAAAGACATCATTCATAAATCCAGAAAGGCTATAATGAAACAATTAGGCAAGAGCCCTTCAAAATAAATTTCAGAGCAGTTCAAATTGAGCAGCTCAAATATCAAAATTACAGCTTAATCTGTTAAACATGTCATGACCCACTGCGCAGAGTATGGTTTGAAATCCTGACAGAGACAGGTTTTCCACTGACAGAATGAGATCCAGAGGAGAGGGGAAAAGGAAGGGAATAGGTGTACTGTGGAAACTCACCCGTGCCGTTTCTCTGCTTCCCCAGGAAGTCACACCCTGCAGCACCAGCCAAGGCCCGGCTCAATCAAACGGTTCAAAAATCAAAAAAAGATCGGAAAACAAAGGAGATAGTTGACAAAAAGCAAACAAAAAATACCAAAAAAAAATTGTCTAAAATAAATGTCCTGCATGTGATAAAGCCAGACCAGCTGGCTTTGAATAGAAACCCCCGATTTGGGTTGTGTGTTTGCCCCCGATCTCTCTCTGAACTGAAACCAGGTCTGGTTCTTTCCAGTGCCCCCCTCCACTACCACCACCCCTACCCCTCTGTCCCAGCCGAATCCACCTGTTCCCATCACTCCTGAGTAAATTTAGCCTTTGAGGGATCACTGAGTCCCCCCCCTTCGAGCACACACCCACCAGACCTTTGTCAGCACTGGCATATGTGCCCTGGATTATTGCCCCCCCAAGAATGCTGCCATCTTCACAGGGGCAAAAAAAAGACTCCCCTCCCCCTCTTTCCCCTTCACACACTGACAACTCAAAACTGTATAGACGGAGCTGTTACAGGTGGAGACAAACATCCGTACTTAATGCAAACATCTGACAGAAAAGATGCCATATTAAAATGAACCAGCTCTTTAAGACTTGTATTATGGATGATCCCAGATTAAGAGCTCAAACATTAGTATTTTGTGTAATTTGATGACCTAGGGCATCACAGCTGGGAAACATTTCCAATAAACTTTCCTGTTGCAAATACTGTTACCCCTTTCATAACCAGCATCAGCGTAATCGATGTGAATCATAAATAAATTGTGCAATGGAAGAGATTAGTCGGCATTGATAGCATCTCCTCAAATGTCAAAATACCAGGTGCAATGGTGTACACCTATAATTTGGTAATTATAAACTCATTTGACAGAGTATATCTATGACTAAAATCCGCCTACAGTCTTGTTTTTTTTTCTTTTTTCAAAGAACCACAGTGTTCAGGAAATGTAATTTTTTCATTAATACCTGATAAAAATCATACATCTCCATCCAAGAGAGAAGTTTTGAGTTTCCCTAAGCTGCTGGCATCCTGACTGTAAGCCATTTCTCTTTCTAAATGATACATTCAGGAGAATGTAAGTATCAACAAGCTTAAATCGTAATATCCTCTGTGACTGTTTTCATATTAGCACAGTTTTGTGGGGGCGGCACAAGGGTAATTGTATTTTTATCAAGTATTTTCCAGTCAGGTCTTATACCTGATGCCAAAATCTAATGATAAACCCAAATGAGTGTTTTCTATATCCCTCTTAAATCAACCAAGCTAATGTAGAGATTGACGATATAAAGGAAAGATGAGTAGGATATAGATTGACATTTTCCCAGAATACATCCAAAAGAGGAAATCCACCGCGGGCAGATAAAGCAGTGGTGTTCCCCTGATGATAGGCATTCACACACTTCTGACAGCTAAATATATTTGTATCGATCCGGTTGTATTGTTTACATGTTTCTGGGCATAGATAATCAGCTAATCTGTTTATTTTCTAAATTTTCTGTCACCATGACTAGCTGTGTTTGTGATGACCTCATGGACAGGAATTCTGTGATCTTTTGGGTGGGGGTGGGGAGTGGCTGATGGATGTTGGTGGGAGTTAATTTAATTATGACATCCCTGGATGAGGGAGGGATTCAGTGTCTTGATCAAAGTAACTTCATCACGGTGGCATGAGCTGCGCCCACGAAGCCAGGGCTGCCTGAACAATGCACAACCGCCTGCGCGTTGTGCTGGTGAGAGGGCATTTTAGCTTTGTCTCTCTTTTAATGGTGGAGGGACTGCGTTGAGGGACGAAGGCCTGGTTGTCAGGGTCAAGACGGGGAAAACCAGAGAGCACCAAGGCAGTATGGGACACACTGCTGACCAGAGGAACCAGCAAGGCTGTGGCACAGCCGGTAAAATCAAGAGAACGTCCTGCCCTAATCAAACCAGGACTAGCCAGTCCACACACGCTCTGCTCGGTTTGGGTGTAAGGATTTTGTGCAGCCTATGTATTTAGGTGTGCGTTGATACATGTGCACTGTAAGTACATGTGTGTTTGTGTGTGTGTGTCAGTGAGGGTGAGGCCGAGTCCGTGCTGTGGCTCACACCACTGTGGGCTACGCCAGCGGCGAAGCACTAAGTGTTCTGTCAGCTGAGAGGTGACAGGCGCTCAACAGGAAACGTGGCACGGCGTCTCCTCTGAAAACTCCTTTCACTCTGTTTTATTTTCTCTCTGTTTTTCTGTTGCTTTATCATTAAATCATCAACAGAAAATTAAAGTAATTATTGTAATGAACCCACTGACAGGTTTATGTAACTCTGGGTGGATTTATGAGCGCTTTTATAACAACTCTACAGTAGTCTGGGGCAACCCTACAGTCTGGCTCGAAGCTGATGACGATGAGCATCGTTTGGAAGAATACTTGATTGTGTGTGTTTTCCGAACTTCTTCTTCTTCTTCTTAAACATGTATTGGTTATGGTTAAGGTAAGTGTAGCATTTAAGTAATACCTGACAGGGGTTGATGAGTAACACTCACTTACTTAAGAATAGATGGACCAGTAGGTTCGACTACAGGAGCCCAGTGGAGTGTTCAATGAGACTCAGAGACCAGAGAATAAGCTTAAATTCATCCTGGCTTTTAGTAGAGAACAGTGTACAACACAACTTGTTATTGCACATTAACATCAACAAAGAAAACTTTTGGAAGTGTCAAATTGGCCAATATCTCTATCTTGGGTGCAACCTTGTAACCTGAATTTTGTGCATCAACCTTAGATCCAAGTCACTCTTATCAGATTCGCAGTTCATAATATACAAAAGATACCAGGTTTAATAACAAACACCACTTCACCTAAGGAGCATGTCCCTCACGTCCATCACCACTATACCGTCCCTGAGACTGAGGAGGTATGTCTATCAATTTCAGCTCAAAGTGCAGGGAAAAGTAGAAAAAAAGGGGGGGGTCCACAGTTCCTGGGATGTCAAAAAGCTAAGTGTGGGGGATTCAGAGTTCAGGAGGAAGATGGATAAGTATGTGTGGAGGTGGTTGGAGAAAGAGGGGGATTGCATAGAGGGCTGAGTGTGAGGCTGTGTGCAGATACTGGGCCTACCACACTGTAGAGTGCAGTAGAACCTATCCAGTGATCACAGGGTATCTTTGGTCCCTCTCTAGATCCAGGTGGGAAGGCTCGCCATCTATCTTACTGGATGGATCCACACGAGGAAACAATCCAACACACACAATGACAAAAAAAAACAAAAACCTGACCTGTCAACAGACAGGGTCAGAAGAAAATCATGAGTTATCTAATATCTAATGTCCATTTTAATATAATTGCATCATGAAATGTTATATTTTTTTCTACTTGTACTGACATCAACTTTTATAATTAACATCAATTCTTAAATCATGAAACTTGTACTGGAATCAACTTTAAATCATGTTAACAACGCAAACTGTGGATGTAACAGTTTTAGCTGCTATAAACTCTTTACAAGTGCAAAATAAAATGACTTAAATCCACTCAATAACTTGTTAAACAAACCTTACCTTTGAAAAACCACACATAAAATACTGCAGAACAGCACAATCAATAACCCAATAAAGTGCAAATTGGAATGAAATTCCTCAGTGAAAAGCAAAAATCATGCTCACCGATCTCCGAGTGGGTCGGGCACAGCACATCATGGCAGCACCCAGTAAGCAACAAGGGATTTCTAAACAAACATACAGCAACGCTTTCTTTTAGCAGGTCAATCATACCAGATAATTTGCTTTAACTGTCTACTAAATTACAATAAAATACACAGTTCATGAACCGAGTGTTATTTACCTTTCTTCCCGAAGCAGTAGGAGATGAAAACCATTGGAAATCTCCGTGTTCGGCCAGCGTTAGCGGACGAGAGCTAATAGTTTAGCACAGCAAGCTAGCGCTAACCATAGGGAGCTAACAAATTAGCCGCAGCTACCGCGTTGAATAAACTCACGAATCACTTTAACTAGCGGCCACAGTTACATTGTCTTCAGTAGAGTCTGTTTTAGTTTTATCTCCTGGTTTTCATTTGTCTCTTTTCTATTTACTTTACTTTTTACCACCACAGCGCCAACATCGTGCTCTCCGTCTCCGCATGCACGTCGCTCAAACAAACAAACAAACATGTTACTCTAACACGGAACAGGTGGGCGGAACTACTTGCTGTGGACTGCTTTCTGACAGGTGGAAATGACATTGTCTCCTTAATTTCTATTGGATGAACTATCCAGATAGAGTATTCAGCACGGGAATTTGCAAAATAAAAGTATAAAATAGAAACAATTGTACAATTACTCTTTTTCTGAGAATGTGTACTGAGACATAATAATTTATTACTTAACTTTCCCTTTGTTTTTCAACCTCATTTGCATTTGCTCATGTCCAATTTATCACGTGGGTTACATGATAGTCTCCAGGAAATTAACGTAAGCCTGTGTAATGTCCCCAAAAGTGATGGAAACATGGCAGTGTGTGCATGTGTGTGTGATCCAGAAGGATCATTTCATTTTTTTTTTTTTTTTGCCAACAGTGCACTGCATGGCGTGAGCTGACTTCAGCGTGTCTGCCCAGCCCTCTGCTCCACACAAGGTCGCTCTGTGTGTGTTCGGCCTCGGAGAATGAGGGGAGGCCGCGGCGCACAATCACCACTAAGCACATACCTTTCTGCCCCACAGCCCCACCAGCCCAGACACAAACCCAGGGGCTGTATGTTTATCAAGCGTCTCAGGGTAAGACTGCTGATTTAGGACCACTGCTCAGGTCCCTTTAACCACCGTTTTCATCACAAATCACTCTCAATGAAAAGGATTTCAAGCGCTGACTTTAAAATCAGCGCTCAAAATCTGATACGCTTGATAAATACCAGGCGAGGCCTTAACCCAACCCGGATCACGGCAGATTAACGAGGGTTGACCGAACCGGTCCTCTGGAGCTCGATCCTGATGAGCTCTGTTGGTTTTATAAGAGGCCCCCTGTGACAGGATCTGATAAAACACAGCAGGAGGAGGGTTTGAAAGAGAGCTGGAGAGCACAAGAGAGAAAGATTGAGAGAGACAAGGACATAGAGAGATTGAGAGAGCCCGAGAGTGAGAGCGCGAGTACACACCTCAATCCAAAAACAATATTATGACTGAAACCTTACCCTCCCCATCTGGCTCTTTTGAAGGGTGGATTATGACTGGTGCCATGGCTAACTCTTTATCCCACACTGTTCCTTCTGTAAGTCCACTCTGACATTTTTCCTAAAGGACAGTCGTACAGGAAATACACGTGAGTCTTGTGACTATCAGACATTCAGAATATAAATCACACACGGTGCATAATTTGTAATTGAATGAAATAAACACAGGTAAAGGAAAGGCTCCATATTCGTTGCATGGAAATAAAATAATGAAATATGTATAATATGGTGCTTTCTGAGGACTGAGTGGCAGCAAAAGCTCTCCTCTCCTCGTTTCTTAGCATAGTTTGAATCAAACCATGTCCTCGGGCACCATCTTTAAAGTGACGGGTGGTCCAATTGAAACGTCAGTTTCATATCTGCAATTTAGGGGAAACGTCAAAGATATTGGCGCAAGACTAAGAAAGGGCAAAAAATAGGATGACTTCTCGATTAGCCGCATTTCATAAGCTTTCACAAGTAGATCAGACCAAACCCACAATATCAAAAATGAGCGCTTGATTAATATTCACGCTTTAAGTTTTAATCATTGATGTTGGATACAGTGCAACCACATCATTCAATTAAATCTCAAAGCTTTAACTCTCATTTTCTCCTCATGTTGCTCTTTGAGTGTTTTCACCCCTGAGTAAACCTCCATGGCAGATGTTTTGACTTGAAAGCCAATAGGAAGTGAGACAGTGATGAACTTGTGATGCCATTTGAACCAGACTTAACTACATGCTGTACCATATTCAATAACGCCATATTAACTGAGTATATGATCCCGACTTCCTTTGAAAGCATGCCAAGTAATTGCCTATTAGTGTATTTTTCAAAGTAAGGCTATATTTAGCATCAGCCCATAAGGAGCAGATCCTTAGCCTGTTGAATCAGAGCATTACATACTCTGCTATAACCAGATATGTTTGTCACGTCAGTGCATTTAAACTACGTACAGCGTCTCCGTGTCGCAAATCAGTTAGTTTGTGAACACCCGCTGTAGCTTATTGAAATGTAAGTCAGATAACGCAGGAATGTTTGAGAAGCCATTAGCAGTGTATTTTCTCAGCGGACTGTGCATTAGTGCATATGTGTGCGATTAACATTATACGGCTCGAACTGTACGTCTGCCCAGTACTTTCGTGTCTCGTGATTGCTGTTGGTCCATATGCTGAAGCTCTGTGCCGACCACATGAAGAACCCTAAAATATATGGAAAATCTCATTCTCTTAAACCAATCTTGTTTTTGCACGTTAAGTTGGACGGGGAGTCACATGTAATGAGAGATTACAGTTCTTTTTACAATTACTGACAGACATGGCTTCTACAGGCACAACATCCTTTGTCTTCACATTTGCTGACAACAAAAAATGTTTTTCAGCCATTTTAGTCCGAAAGGTTGCGTTTTTTTTTTAGATTTTGAGTATACTTTTTTTTGGAAATGTGTTTAAGTAGTTGTGGGGAAAAAGCAATGTACTGAATCAATATTTCTATGTTCTCATAGTGAGGAGAAATGAAACCATTGGGGATGTCTGTGTGTGGCTCACGTCATCCCACTTCGTGGGTTATTGGCATACTCTAAGGGGAAATCATTCTTCATTTCTCCTTAATACACACCTACTAGAAAAGTCAGTCTTCCAGGTTTTAAAACCTCTTTTTCCTGTGTTGTGATTTATTACTCTGATGACTAATTTTCTTCGTCTCTTATGCTTGGGTTCAGTTAGTAAAGCATCTGCATCAGATTCATTAATCACCATCAACAGCTGAGGTCTATTTATTTGGATATATTTATGCTTTCAGTAGCAAATCTCAAATTTCAGAGGTCTTTGTGGTTTTGCTTCAGCTTAACTTTTATTGGGATGAGAGAAGGTTTCAGACGACTGTAGGTCCCCTGACCTGAGTCTGAGTCTGAAAAGAATTCCTTAAATTTTGACTCTGTAAATGTATCTGTTGATGCGAGCAGACATATAAAAATGCATGACCGTCATGTCCTGTGTGGGTTTGGTGTCGTGTACAGCATGGCTCTATGGTCCAGCGGTTTACCCGCTCATGCAAATGATGGCACGGTTATGTCTTTTTTTTTGTGTGTGTGTGTGTATAAATGATTGGAGTGACCAAATCCAGATTTTGCTCGTCATTTCCACATCTAATTTCCAAAATGTTCCAGTAGGCCGTTGTCAAAAAGTCAGATTGAGATGCAATAAAATTTCTATTCTTGCACCTTGCAGTATTTCCGGCAATGTAAAGTTCGGGAAGCTATTGTAAGTAGGCTATTTGTAGTGAGTGCAGTGATATATGGGTAAAATTATACGACGACTGAGGGATATCCATACTTTGCCAGACCCTTTGAGATTCTGATGACAAACGAGTGCAACGCTCGCTTATGTCAAATGTATGACATGAGAGACTGTAGGGAAGGAGCACAGCCTGCAGCTCGCAGCAGACCAAAGCCTGAGGGAGTACAGTGCCTTGGTGCCCAGGGAAAACAAAGTCTCAGGCCAGAGGTTTAGGGTGTTGCCTGGCTCCTCTGTCAACTGCATTTAACATGACAGAACACAACTCTGACTCAGACCACATAGATAGAAAACTTCTGACTATGTCAGGGGAAAAAGTGATATGTCAGTTGTTTCATTGTGGCGTATTCTGTACGACTGCCACGCACGCAATGGAGTGGAAGTCGTAACCTGTTTAAAAAATACAGAAACAATTTTAAGAAAGCAATTGTTCAGATGTTCTGTACAAAAAGAACTCAAGCTATACAAACGACAGCAAAAAAATAAAGCGTTCTCTAGAACGGGATAAGAGAAGAAGTAGGAAAAAAGTGAATTGTTGTGATGAGCTGTTGGAAAATGGAAACTGCAGTTCTCTGTATTTCTCCTTAAGACCTTTATCTGCACACATACACAGACGTGCATCACATAAACAAACTGCTTAATGAATTTATTTGTTGTTCAAGACTACTAAACTACTTCTGTTGCCTATATGCAGCTAGAAATATATTGAAAGCCATTATGGTTATACCTCAGCTTGACAAAATATTTCTAAGACTTTTTTTGAAGTAACAATTTGAAAGGAAAATACTTTATTTGAAGTACTTCATTAGATGCAATCTAGTATTGAATCCAGCTAAATATGGTGGGACATCCCTGTGTCAGGCCATGTCTTCGCTCGACTGCTGCATCTTCATCTGATTTATATTTACATTTCTGATTTATATTTCAGAGCACAGTGCGATGTTTCTTAAATTAGCGTCTTCATTAAAAGGTGTCTTGTTTCTTCCATTAGATGCTGTCATGGTGGCAGTGCTGTAATCTGTCTGATGTAAATCCTCTCTGCTTTGTGGTGGCTCTGAGTAAGGAACTCCACAGGGCTTATACGCATGCCTGCCAGCCATATCAGGCGCACATTCACACAATGCATGCAGGCAAAGACACACACAGTGGGCACGCGTGTACATACATACTCTGACAGGGTATGCATAGGTTCACGGAAAGAAAGAGAGAGCGAGGCTTGTCATCCACCTGTCAGGAGCAGTAATAATTTCAAAGTGTTTCTCTCAAAGTGCGTGCCACACGCCCTCCGTGTTGAACACTGGAGAATAATCATTTAAATGTCTCCCAATCAGCCCTTTTGCCATCTTCAATTACACCTTTCCACCCTTACATTTGTGTAATTTTCTAATCTAGCCGAGGCGTGGGGCTGTCAAATGTGCCAGAGAAAGCAGGAAAGCACCGCCAAAGACTGACAGATGGATCCACCAAGATGGAGAGGCATGTCTCTGGATCTTCCATATGCCCTGGCACTGCTGGTGGATTATGGTCACATCCGGCTGGATTTTTGCTATCGTTATTGGAAGTGCAAATGGCTGTTTTCTGTCTGTTGATAACCATGTATTTCTTTATACTATAAAAGCAAAGCAGAAATAGGAGCTTTCTGGAAGAGCAAGGCTCGGGATGAAAAATAGCACGTTCTCTATTTGAGGAAAAGGTGACGGAAAAGAAAATTTTGATTTCTTAGTAGGTTTAACGTTAAGCATTCCACAGGTTGACGAGTTACTCCAAACAAAGTACTACAGAGTGATTACTTGTGCTTGCAGTGCCTCTGATTCTACTCAGTATTGATTTTCTGTCATTTCAAAAGAACTTACCACCTTTGTGTGGAGCCACTAAGGGGTAAAAGCATTTTGAAAGGGCATCTCTTGGTTGAGCTTAGTTTCTGGTAGTGCTGTTCTGAGTAGATGGATGTGGAGTGCCAGTATAACCCTGCGTCGTCACCCATTACAGTGTTTTAGGTTAAAGTGCCCAACTGCCCACCACTCTCCTAACGGAAAAAAATCACCTAAAATGACAGAGAATGGTGCCGGGCACCTTCTGCTTCTTTCTTTTTTCATTTCTGGAACTGACATGAATTGAAAAATGAACTGCATGACCAGATACTTTATAGCCATACTCCCATGCAATGGTATTTAAATTTACATATACAGTATCCTGTACGTGCAACTATTATATATTCATAGCAAACACACATCTAACTGTGTTTTTTTGTAGTTACCTGCAAAAAGTTAAACTTTCAGAGGAACCATAGGGAGGAATGAAAATGTAATCAGTGTGATTTCCTGGCAATGACAATGTAAATAACATTTAAAATATTAGCAGCAATCACTGCCACGGTAATTTTTAAACATTAGTCAAACATGCACACGCATACACACACTGAGAGAGTAATTAGTTAATGCAGCTTTGTTATGAACAAATGTGATGCTTCAATTCTGCTGGCAAATCAAACAGCTTTGGCTTGTGGTTTCAGACTCATTAGAATAGATCTAAGGGATCTTTTAAAATGGAACATGTGTCCTTGGTTTTGACTCAAATACCTGATCCAATCCATCAGCTCTCAGAGGGTGTCGGAGCCAAGGCCGGCACATGAAGACGCATTCATCTGCTCTAATTGTGCGAATGGAGAGATACACAAAAGGTTTCATTCCAGTGGAAAAAAGGCAACACTTTCTATGAAACACAGATCTGTGTTATGATACACATATCGGCATTATGATGCATGTGTAAAACATGATATGATGTAAAAAGCCTCCATAAAGCTTTTTGAAAGACATGAGACATTATAAGTGTGGTTATAATTCTGCTTTACAGATGTTGTCGAACAAATCCAAAAAAAAATGATTGTGCGCAATTACATTTTTATGAATCTATTTTGCGCAATTAATCATGGTGTCGTTTTCCAGCGATCTCACCATTTGACTGACGGCCCTCGGTCGTAAACATCAGAGAGCCACTGCCGCTACAGCAATTTAAGACTTACATAAACTTAATGTCTGCTTCTTATAAACATGTTTTCCCTTTTCTTTTATTCACTGGGATCTGCGTATCCTTCTGAAAGTGGATGACATCCACTGATGTTCATATGTCTTTCATTTTCTTCCTCTGGAGCAGGTTTGGCTGCAGCTTTAGAACACCAATTTAAAAAGGTACACAACGAGCGGTCTCCCGATCAGAAAACAGCCCTTCTTTTGTAACCTTTAGAGGAGTTTAGACCGATGCTCCGTGTTTATGTGTGTTCATTTCTCACAGGCAGTTTGATAGCGCTGAATGACAAGTATAATTTCGCCAAGGTCTGTGTTTTGGTTGAGAAGTAAACAAAAAAAAAAACAAACGGGGATATCTTTACCTTTGGCTCTAAATAAAAGGTAGCAGGAATAAATAAATGGAAATAGCAATTTGTTAACGATACACATTTTCAACTGCTACCTAAAATGCAGCTCCAGCCTACAAGAGAGAGACAGAGCACGGCAAACACTGCCTGAGACCATTCTGCAGAGAGTCTATCACTTCATTGATCTCATCCTCATCAAAACTCTCATTTTTTTCTCACAGCGCTCTCGTCCTCAGATCCTGTGCACATGCTGGCTCGGGTTGTCTGATAAATAATACTTCCTGTCATGAGCCTTCCGCGTTGAGCAGCTTTCGGTTTGAGGACAAGTGTAGCTGTTCAGATTTTCCCAACTGGACTTCTGACAGACACTTAAACAAACAGAAATGCAACACCTCTGCATCAGATTCCTCACCACAGCTGAAGGAAGGAGCGAGCGAGAGAGGGAGGGGAAAACAGACAGAGTGTACGCATTAATGCTGTGTATGTACAGTTTATATAAACTAATATAAGATAATGTTGCTACCTGTCTATGCAGGAAATACACAGAATCAGTGCGCTGATGAACATTCTGTCCTCGCGCTGTTCAAAACATCCTCTGACTGGCTACGAACGAGAGTCATCTGTCAACACTATTTTCAGACTCGCTCTCCTGCGGCTGCAAGTATCAAACTAAACTGGGCTTTCCTCTTAGAAACCAGGAGAGAAAGTCGACACAAATCACACAATATAATCTTTATGCTTAAAGACAGCTGTTCTAAATCCTTAATTGAAAGTAGGATTCAAATGTACCATGAACATGAGCGCACAGAAATGTAAAAGTAATCCAATGGAGCTGTTTTATGTGTTAAGGCGTAGCGAGGCACTTTTATGCTTTTCCAATAATGTAAAATGACACTAAAACAGCAAAACCAATGTTTAATACTGACATGTGGAGGCTGAATATTGTTCTTTACATGAATTTTACATTGCAGGGTAGTCATAGTGACTCATCGAGCAACTCGGTCTCCTGCTGTTTAGCACAAAACCTGTCAAATGGTGACTGTTTTTTATCCACGTATTCTTAAGCTTAACTCGGTAGCAAAATAATGTTCTATTTCCCATCCAGCCAACAAGTTCATGTTTCAGTAATGTGTCCAGACCTTTTAAACATAGAATTTGGCTTGCAGCAGGCGGCTGCTCTGCCTACTTCCCATCCTTCCTTCAGATTTTAAGAATAGAAGTTGAGAAGTGTCCAAATTATTAAAAAGAATCTTTGGGTAGTCTGCTCATTGGGGCTGTCCATAATGAGTCTGCAAAGAGGCAGAAAGACATGTTTGCAACTATTTGGACATGTAGCATTTGGCTGGATAACAGAACTTCAGAAACATGGGTCACCATCCCCAAACATGCCGTTTTGTTTCCTGTCGAGAAGCGCTTGAGACAGTTGTCCCCACATGCCTCCATGCAGGCCTCCTTCCATCTTAACCTCTGCTCCACTAGCTTCTTCTTCTCACTGTAACTTCTTTCTTTCTGAAGAGTTGAAAATACTACATGCATCACTGTGGTGCATTACTGTCCACGTTCTGAGATCTATTTGTATGTACAGTTCTACTGTACTGGTTAGTGAATATATCAGTCACCAACCACACACGTGTTGTTGTTTGGACAGTGCATCTGTGGCTGAGACTCATGGGATATACTGCTGTTAAATGCTAACAAAATAAAGGTTCTTTAATCACTGTTAAAGTACATTAAATCTTCTATAGCTTGGATTGTATCATATATTAAAGCACTGCCTTAACCTTAATAAAAAACTACACTCTGTGTGCTGCTGTGTACATGATGGCTGATGGAGCACAGATGCACAACAGTGACTCCTGAGAGTGCTGACTGAAAATGAGGTGGTTAATAAGAAATGTCTGTACATACCCTGCACCGAACACCACAGGGTTATTGAGAAACTGGAAGTATGAATAAACTATACTGTCAAACATGGTTGCATGATTATTTTAATGTTTTGCATTCTGTGTAATTAAAATTCACCATCGTCTGCGTCTTCTCCCGGTGACACCAACATTTCTTGTATTCAAATGGAACCACAAACCACCAAACACTGGCTGACCCGGCAAGAGTTTATGTTTGTATGTTTTGGCCCCCTTACAAGTCTTTTTTTATTTTTTTGGGGATATTTTGATGGGATAATTACGAGTAAGAACTTTAAAACTCTTCTCTTAAACTATATTGATTCTGAATATGCAAAAAAAAACATTTACCATAGAGTAAATGCAAAGAGCTCTGCATGTACAGACTTTATATTGACTGCACAAAACAACATTACAAAACAAAACATGCTGCAAAAACAAGCACACAAACAAATTAACATTCTGCACATTTTAAAAAGCTGGAAGAGCAAAAGACAGGGCGGAAATCATCTGCCAGTAATTGTCTCAGCAAAACTTCCTTCTTGAGCTGAATAGCGAGGGCTTGGACCTCCGCTGCAGCTGATAAGGCTTTGTGTGGAGTTAGTTATTTTTTGAGGGAGTGGTGCAACCCGACTAAGAGACTTTATTGATTCAAATTAATTAATCCACTTACAGAGGAAGGGGATTCTGTAGCTCTGGAGCGACTTAAATAGTCCACACAAATTAAACTGTAAATTTGTTGCCTTTAATGATATTCCGAAGTAATTGAATTGCAGGAATGCTTCAAAATATGTGGCATTAGCATGCAAAAACCATGTGTTTTAGCAATGGATAACCCAAATAAATTTGATATTAATTAATTTTTGATACGGTTCAAGCCTGTTTAGTGTGATTGTAATTACCATCTCTGCGGTGAAGTAAAAGCATGTGGGTTTAGTGAGGAAGAGCACATAAAGCTGATACAAATTCACATTTCAGATGTTAGCAAATAATATACAAAAACATGTATGTGAAAGAGGGTTAGCTGTGCATTTACCGTCGAAGTACAATTTATATAATAAGAATTAATAATGCAACATTTCGAGATATGTTATGTTTAATAATTCCACTGCTGTGCATTGAAACTGCAAACCAGTACATATAAATATATATATATAAAATACTGAATTTGGTCTGGCAGTAAAGTTGTAGGTGTCCCATATCACTGCTGTTCCTCTTTTTGCCTCCCTAATACTTTGTGACAGCCATACCGCAGCATCCTTGGCTAATCCCAACAGGAAAAGCATAGATTAGACATTTTGTACCTGCACAGATGATTTTACATGCACTCCATGACAACTGCCACTACCCGTGCCAAAAACGAAAAAGTGAAAAAGATAGACACGGTAGAAAAATAAGTACGACATAATTATCCTTTTCTAATTTACAGAGTGAAGTTGGTAGGATAATTGATGCAGCGTTGTTCCTCGCACATCTGTTATCCGTGATGCATGGCACAGCGTGTATATGCATCTGTGTGTGTGTGTGTGTGTGTGTGTGGACGTGTATTACCCATGTTGTGGGGACATAAATCTGTTCAGACAGTCACATTGTGGGGACTAACACTTCTGGGGACAAAACGCAAGTCCCCTTAACGTAAATCATGTAATTTTAGGGGAAAGACTTGGGGAAAGGTTAGGTTTAGGTTAAGGGTAGGGTACAGGTCAGGGCTAGTAGTTATGGTTATGGTTTGGATAGGTCTCCAGGAAGTGAATGTGAGTCTATGTAATGTCCCCAGAAGTGATGGAAACACGAAGTATTTGTGTGTGTGTGTGTGAGAGAGAGAGAGAGTGTGCTTATAAGAGTATTTGGCATGCTTCTGGCTTGAGACACGTGAGCGTGCTTTCACACCTTTCCTGACACACAAATACTCACACACATACACAGGACACACACAGAGCAGTGACACACACACACGCTTCAGTTAAAAAACAACATCCCACCTCCACTGTGTCTGTGATCGCAGTGTGCACTGCATGTATTGTAAAACTTACACGACACTGTTCAGTAACTTAAATTAATGTTTGAACTCTGAAATCAGAGCACGGCCCAAACGTGTAATCACATTTAACCCTTAACTTCATGGTGTTTTTTAAACATTCCTGAATGCCTCTGAATTAAGGTGATATAACACAGATTAAGACAAATACTAAAATCATTTTACATCTTATTAACAACAATAAACACAAACAATATATTTTTTTTGTCATTTATGACATTTTATCTATCATTTATGGAAGTCAGATTTTTTTTTCTGGATTAATTCATATTTCCCAACATGGCCTGTTCTATTTCATGTTTATACTGTACTTCTTATGCATAGCTCCCTGTAACTTCTCCTAAACACCTACCAAACCTAAATCATTCAGCACAGGAATCTTAAATCACACTCACATGCTCGTGGTAATTGCACCATTGTTGCGTGCCGTACTGGTTCGCTGTTTAGCGGTCGAGCGTGGATGGACACATGTGGCATCTCCAGCGTCTCTGTGGGAGTTCCTCAGCTGAAGCGTTTTTTTGGACAAACCAGAGACTTTCAGATGATCCATCAGCGTTTGGAAGTCGTGGCACCTCATTCCTTTTCTGCAGCCAAGGTTTTCCTGGAAAGTGCCTCGCTTGTGAGATCTGGCTGTCCAAGTTGGAAATTTGGCCTGGAGAATCACTTGTGTGTTTATAGCAGCAAGGTTGAGACATGTTGAAGTGATTTCGCGTGTTATCACCATGCGTTTTTTGCTTTTCGCATGTCGTTTCATGCCATTTAGTCTCTACTGAATTCCACTGTGCTGAGGTGGCGTGTCGTTTTATATGTGAATATCACAAAAAAAAAATGTCAGGCATAGCATTCAGAGCAAGGCGGCGTGGCTGGATGGGCCAACGTAGACTCATTTTAACTTATGTACTTCACTTAGTTTACGTATATGACGTAAGATAACTTGGACCATTTTGACGAAGGCCACACCATCACAGTGAAGGTCACCTGACATCGTCCTTTCCTGCGCATCCAAAACTCATAAAAAAAATGCGCCATCCCAGCATTAAATGACACACGAAAAGCTTGAAATGTGCGAACATGACTCGTGAAATCTCTATTTATACTCCATCCGATGATATCCTGTTGCTTGGGACCACCACTTGGACCATTGTCTCCTTGTGTGATCTGAGCTAGCTTCCTCATCCTCGTGCTTCAGCTCTACTTTTAAATGATTTGATTCATAAATCAGAAGCTTACAGTGCCTGCTCTGCACTAAACCTGACACCCAGATGCTGCAGCATCATGTTACTGTGACTGCAAGCTAATATAAACAAACTTTTTTCCAGCAGTGACTGCATTAACTCATAGCAGCAGTGACACAGAAGCGTGTTACCCGCTATCTCTTGCATCCAGCACTCTTACATATCTCAGTGACCCTGCAAATTTAATAGGAGGAACAGCACTTTGTGTTCTTCTTGACATTTAGTTGAGGGTCGCTTAATACCCAACATTTGCACTCAGGTTGATCCACCACTGAAGTCTCTGTGTTTTACAATTTTCAATCAATTCCTGAGAGTTTCCAGCAGCACAGAGCAGAACAAGCACACAAAGGATTGAGAAAAAAAAAAAAAACTTTAGCATTTTATATCGTTTAAAGTCCAGCTGTTGACAACTTTGCCCTCATGACATTAGTGTGAATATATATATATTCCATAATTAAACTGTGTACAAAAGATCTGAAGAGATCCGCAAGAGACGTGACAAAGTTGTTGAATGTCGCATCATCTTGTCAACAAAGCAGCAGCCTATAAAAAACACAACCTCTCCTGATCTGCAGATCGACACTGCAAACTGCGCTTAACACTCATTCAGAAGAGCATCATTAGCATGCCATAAAATTGTTAATATTCTCATTCAAAGTGCATTTTTTTTTTTTACCAAATGGAGATCTTAACTCCCAGAACAATTCATCACAGTCATACCAAATTATTGGGTTGTTACTTCCATTACACCAAAACACTCGTTCACAAAGTTTGAATTTGCTGACTGGGAGTTCATTAATTTCTGGGCAAGCAGCGAAGCTTACACTTAAACGCAGCAGTTACACCTTTTTGAACAGCTTTTGAATGTTCTCAGCGATCCGGTATGATTGGTACGATTTGAGTGTTTGTGCCGTAAAGAGTGTGTTTTGTGTATCTGCATTGTGAGCATTGGAATGATTTCATATAATCCTTATTAAGATGTTGCAGTTTTCCCTGGAGATGCTGCGTTGAATGCATTTTTGCCAACAATGCTGAATCACAGTTGACGGCGTGCCATTACAGCAGACACAACAAGATGACCTCCCCCAGTCAAAGCTTAATCCCCCCTTCTTTAAAAGGACCCTATGGTGAGGGCTAATGAAATGCAACTCCTCTCCAGCTCCCCAGCGAGTGGAAGAGGATTTTTCTGATTGAAAACTTCCTGGAGGTGTCTTGCTTGGTTTGTGAAACGTTGTAATTACTGCTGGGGGTCTCCTCCCGCTCTGTTTGTAGGGGGGCTGAGCAGCGTTTGCTCGCGCTCCAGGGTTCTCCCTCAGTTCAGCACACTTAGGCCCGTCTAATTAGAGTCTCTGCCACGTCTCCGTACTGCTGTCTCCATGCGCAGCTGGGGACAACCTCCAAATCAAGCTGTGGCACACAAACGCTCACAGAACATCGGTCGGTGAGCAACAACAGGCGACACTCTCAATGCGATGTGAACATTAGCTCCTTCCCTCTCTCTCTCATTCATCCCCTCCCTTCTCCACTTCCTCCTCCACCACCTAAGTCCTCTTTTCTCCATCCTTCTTCTTCTTTTTTTTTTTTTTTTTCCCTGGCTTTGTTCTCCCTGTTCTCCTCACCAAGCTCAGGCACAGCGGCTACAAAGAGCCCCACATAGGAAGATGAGAGGGAGCAGAGAGTGAAGAGGGTTCAGATGCTGCACAGCGCTTGTGTGTTCGTACGTGTGTTTGTGTTTCCGTGTGTGCGAAAGTCTGAGAGTGTGAGGCGGCAGGAGATCGCCAGGGTAGTGAGAGTCGGTAGTACACCCAGAGGCACTGAGAAAGAACAGAGAGAACACTTGCCCCCCCATCAAGAGCAGTTGTTCAACCCCCCGAGGCGAGGTGATGCAGGGATGGGGGGAGCAATGAAGGGCAGAGAGGTGGCAGGCAAAGCTACACTCGTCTGCTTTTCTCTTTCACCTGTTCACCTTTACAGTCTCTTCAAACTCTCCCCCACCCGTTCCTTATACCCAGTGGGTTCGTGGAGACTGCTGGTGTAGATTTTTTTTTTTTTCACTTCTCCTTGTCTCAGATAAAGTTTAGAAAGCACCAGCTGCCTGTATAGTTGCAAATCTATAAGATACAAGCCGATGTGGTAATCTCTTGTACAGGTGAAATTCCCATGGATGCGTGGATGTGTGTGAGCATCACTGTGTGTGTTAGCGCATTGAATTAACAGTTCAGCATGCCCGTAAGTACTTTCCATTGCAATGCAATTCACTCTTGGAATTTCCATTTGCTTTATTATGCTTTGAGTTTTAAATTACACTCTGCAGCCTTTGACTCAAGCTAGGAAAACGGGTTTGTAACTCAGATTTTGTTCTTGTTGTGCAGTTCAAGTAACCAGCTATTTAGACATGTTTTCAAATAAGGAACCTGTTACCGTGAAAATTTTAGCCGATTTCGCGATTTCTTTTGTTGCCACAAAAAACAAAAACAGAAAATCCCCGATGCATTCACGCTGTTTCTGCTTTATTCCTGCTTCTTGGGCGTAGCTGCATATCAGTGGCAGGTGAGCAATCCTAAAGTTGCGTCAGTGCGCATGTATCCCAGCTAGCAGCCTTTACGTCAGACAAGTATTATTTCAATTAATGGGTGAAAGGGACAAAAACATCACAGCGAAATGCAAATCCTGCCTTGGTGGTGAGTGTCTGTCTGCTGCGAAGAGCTCTACTTCAAACTGGAGAAGCACCTGCAAGCTAAGCACAGCTCCCCGACATTCAGGCACCCCTCAGTTTCTGTTTGCTTTCACGTCCTTCAAATAATTCATCCTATTTTCATTGCAGCTGAATTGCAAAGACAAAGTTGATGTTGTATGAACATTGTTTGGTTATATGCATTGAGGCCCGTTTTCCTCTTGATTTTATGTTTGCTTTTAATCAAACGTAATTGTTCATAACAAGCTCTAAATGGGATAGACTGGCTATGCAATGACAGTAGGGTGAATTCATTTAAAGGTACATGCAGCCCTCTGGACAATATAAACGGCATACATAAGGAATCGCAAAGGGGTTCGCAAAAGTACTTTTCTCTGTGGGTAATGCTGTAATGTAACAAATTACTTTTAAAAGTAACGTCACCCAGCACTCTTTGTAACTGCTGCTGTCAAACCTCACCCTCGAAACCCAGAGGAGGATGTTGTCCTACTCCCTGGCTCTGTGTTCATTATGTATACTGCTTGTATGTTTCTATGTATGTATGCATGTGCCTGTGTGCGAGCGTGTTCGCGTCTAATGAGGCTGTGTTTGTTTCGATCAAGAGGGAGGGGTGCATAAACATGGACGGGAACGCTAGTGTTTGAGTCATATACAATGAGGGATGAAACAGTGTGCAACATAGAGCATGATGTACCCCCTGGGACTCATTCACACACACACACACACACACACATTCTGCACAAAGAAAAACACACATATAGACTGTGCGTCCTAGCATCCTCATCAATTGGGAAAAACAACAGTGAAAAGAGCGGCCATGGGAGACCCGTGTTCTGATCATTCAAAGCAATGCGTGTGTTACACAGCATACACAGCATATGCATTTTTCTGTCTCTTTTTCATACAAGTGTACGGTTATGTGGAAAAAATTAGAACATGAGAGGTTGAGGGACCTTGTTTTCTTTCCAACAATACGACGCTGCACCTGGAGAGACGAGGGAAGTGACCATATGTACCAAGTGCACTCTCAGTTCTGCTGTGGCTTTTCTTCCATTTCTCTCTCCCTCCGCCTGTCGTGTTTGAGAACGCACACCTGCAGCAAGCCTCTAACCACACGCCATGCTTCAGTAATCTGCTGACTCCCACTGATTTACAGCTTTATGTCGGGTGAGTAGCCTAAGAACTGATGGCTGCTTGCTAACTGGACACTGTACACCTTTTATTAGAGCCACCCAATGTTTCGACTATTTTTCTGAGGCATTTTTGCCTACATGTTGATCAGGGACCTCTTAGTGTGTTTAGTTTTCGCACAATGCTTATAGGAGAGACGGGAAGGATCATACGCAGCAAAGGCCCCTCACATGTCTATTGTTTCTCCAGCCCACTTAAGATGAAACTATGCCACTACAGCATGGCAAAAGCTACGTACCAAAAAATAACAGCTAGGCTACAGTTGCTTGGAAAATGCCAATATGGGCAGGGCCACGAGGGCCGTGCCCCCTCAGTTTGGCCTTATGACCCTCAAAAAAACATATACCCTGCGGCCACAGTGGCCTTGATGCCCTGCCTGCGCTGCCCATTCTCTCCTTTGCCTCCTGTCAGCATGGTTTTAAACACTAGTGTCTTTTCTTATCAGGCAATTTCAAGTGAAACGCTGCACACATAACCACTGATATAAACTGCTGGCAAATCGGGCTGTTTATTCCAACTGTTTAACACATATCTACTCGACTTAGTCAAGCTCATCCTGATGTGCCAATGCTGCAAAGCTTTGACTGAGTGAACTTCTGAGAAGAGAAGGTCAACTGAGCAAGAGGCATTTGATAAATTAGTGAACAAATAAGACATAACTCAACTTACAATGCTGATTTGGCCTAAAATGTGTTAATGTGCCTATCGAGTTTGCTGCCCCGACAAATAATTGACAATACCAAGTGGCGTTACCCCTAAAATGTTAAAATTGAAAGAATGGGCATCTGAATTTGATTTACTTTTTATCTGACCACAAATGAGACAGTTACCTTGCTAACATGCTATTTCCTAATGTTCAGTGGATGTCTGTTGCTGAGTAATGGGAAACATATGAAGGACTATGAGTCAACAGTTTGAGTCAAGCATAGATGACGTATTACGTGTTACGTGGAAACTAGCATTGAGGCACTGAATTTGATGAATTTACACAAATGAGACAAGACTTGGCTGGCTAGTGTTGGCATGACAGTAGCTGAAGGGACGTAATGGAAATGCAGCCACGGAGGCTTTTGTCATATGGGTGTGGTTTCATCTACGTTAGAAATAAACAATAGACACGTCCCAATGGAGTCAATGGAGCAATATGGCACTTACGGTATGTGGTTCCCATCTTCCGTAAAGGTGTGTGAAGTGAAGCGAAACTGCCGTGCGGCACAGTTACCTACAAAGTCGGTGCGAAGATACAAATCATCCATTCACGTATCATTCACGCAAGTTGAAACTATTCAACTTTGAGAGGAAATATTCTTGTGGCTTTGCAGAGTGTTGTGTGTAGAGGACTGGGCAGAGCGGAGGGACGGAGCAGCTACTCAGCTCCTGAGCGTTAAGGAGCTCTGGAGCAGAGAGTCGGGGGCAGAGCTGGAGCCTCCGGAGGGTAAACACCTGGAGTCGCACCGGATGCTGCTCCGATCCGAAGCCGTTTAGCAGCAGGAGCAGACCCCAGAGTTCATTTTTTGAACTTCTGGCATTAAAAAGTGGATTTATCTCCACTCTCGCATCTCAACCTGTCTGCAGCAGCGAGCCACTGTCGGATGTTATAATGTACTGTAATTAGTCTCTTCGTCCATGTTGACTGCTGACTGACGGGGAAATGTACTTTACTTCATGAACATACAGAGAGGAGAGGGGAAATGAAAAGACTGGAGGGAAATAACATAAATAACCAGAGTCTCTGGTGTGAGTTCAGTCTAAGGATGAACTGAACACGAACTAAAAGGCACACTGTGGTTGCTTGCTAGCTTACAGCTAATGTATGCTAAGGCATTGTGACTGTTTGGGGCGAATGAACACATGTAGTCAGACTCGTGGCAGTAAAGTGAACACAAATGATCACACGGTCAAAGCGTCGCGCAGAACACGAGGCAAAAATCTGCTTTCTGTATGAATACGGCGTAAGACACCAGGTCAACCCCCGTAACTGCTTTTAAGATTGAATCTTAGCATCAGCAACAATATAAACTGAATCTGAGAGAAAAACACAGATGTGTTTTTTCACTTTAACCTTTCGTAACGCCAATAAAATCTTTTACACCGATGAATTTTAAGTTGATCATATCTGACAAAAGGTCACTTTTCATCATAACTTTGACCGCATTGCAAAAAAACATAAAACAACGAGAAAAAATGAAAGAAACGAAAGCATTATTTTAGCCCAAACACAACTCCCACTCCGAGCCGACAGCATGCTGCTTGGACTGTTCTCCCTCATGATTTCACCAGTAGCCTAACACTGTCATTAACACTGTCAAGAGAGCAGCTCTTAAAGCTAAGCGTGTCTTGCTTTTTCCCTCCACGGTGGAGGCCGTGCGGATGGAGTTGTCATCAGTTTAGTCCTCGCCCTTGTTTTAACACATCTCCAGGGATCACTGCTTCTTGAGCAGGCATTTACATTTACTCTTTTTACACTGATTTTTTTTTTCCTCTTTAAACTTGTTTCTTGGCAGGTTGACCTGTCGAGAGGAAGCCCACGGTGCCTCACAGCCAGTTGAGCTGCGTTCAAAAGCTGTTAGAACTGCGTTAAAAAAATGCCTCCTCTGGTTTCAGCCTCTGGGGAGCTCAGAATACTCTAGAGAGCAGCTTTTTTATCTATGACAAACTTGTGAATACAAAATATAATAATAAATAGTTTTCAAAAATGAAAGATACGTCAATAAAACCATGTGTCTTTAACAGTAAAAAGTATTTATTACTTTACAAATTAGCTAATTTGTTGATCACATCACCATCCTTTCCATCTTGCTTTTAATGAGATTGTGTGTTTTGGCTACATAGAACTGAGCTTCACGTTTTCTATGAACAATAAATGAGAAAAGTCTAACATAAAGCACATCTGAGGGAGTCCTTGATGAACAATTTGAGACAAAGACAGACTGAGAAGTCCGTTGCAACAAGTCTGATATGTTAAACTGGCCTTAAGCAGATGAAAGTGCAGAGATTCTCAAGGCTGGAGGAAGGAAAATCAGTCATGGTTTGCGAAAGAGGAAGCATCTCTATCGTCTTGTCCTCAAAAGCAAAGATAATTACATGGAGGTGATCATGTGACTGTGGTCTTAAAAAAGAAAGGAACGTATGTACAGTGCTACATATCATGCACACATAAGCATGAATGTGCATGTGGCCCCAAAAGCACACATGCAAAATGCATACATGTACAAGCACATGCAAAATCCACAGCTTAACTAAGCAATAAAATGTGTGCTGTTTTCGTGAGTGTGTGTGTGTGTGTGTGTGTGTGTGTGTGTGTGTGTGTGTGTGTGTGAGAGAGAGAGAGAGAGAGAGAGAGAGAGAGTGAAAGAGAAGCAGACAAAGAGAGAGCTGCATGGCCTTCCATCTCAAGGAGGGAGAGTGATACAACTGAGAAAGCAGGAGGACGTGGGAGGCGAGCGGGTGGGTGAGGGGTGAAGGGGAGCCCATCTAAACTCATTTTGAAAATCAGAACTTCTTTTCTAAAGTCAGCATTTCAAATCAGAGCGTGTCCCCTCTCATTTAATGCATCATTTTGCGAAGTGATAAATTTGTGAATTAGACATACATCCTTTTTGCTTTTAAGATACTGGGCCTCATAAGGGAGGGAGCAGTGTGGAGGATTTAAGAGCGTTTCGCCGTGTCAAACATTAAAACCCACAGGGAGAGCATCAGCGCAATTAGACTGGGGTGAAGGGAAGAGAGAGAGAAAAAAAATCCACAGACAAAATCAGGATCTTAAGAGCAGCGGCGTTATTCGTCTGTACAGTAACGTGGTTATCTGTCGCGGGTGATCCTTTTTAACGCTTCGTTTGCAGGGATAAAAGCAGAGCGGAGGAAATAAACTTAGTTCTGCCTCCAATCTGCAAATCCTTGGTGGTCATGGAAGATGATCCCAATTTGCTTCTGAGCAGCACTGTCAGATCTCACAATAATAAATAATTTAAGACTTTAAGCGGCAATTATGCTCGATAAATGTGGAAAGCCTGTAGACCACTGCTTGCCGTAGCCAGACGATGCTGAGGTTCCTGCAAAAATACACCAGTCGCTACTTATGTCATAGCCAATAAATCATGCAGAAAGGTTAATGAGAAATGTTTGATTTAATATCAGGTATGTTCCAGGAGCCATCTGCGGGTCTTCAAGTTTATATAACATAAGGTCTATAAATGTGTTCAGTCATCACTGAAAGAGGATTTGTTTGCGATACAAACACCTGTCCAAATTCTGAACGTGAATGGGCGTTAACCCTGAAGTACTGCTTGGGGTCCTGGAGGCCTTTACCAGTCCAAAACCTGTTTTAGCAGCTTTGAACTATTCTTTTAGAGTTGCTTAAACATGAATTTGAAGTGATGACATATTTCAGAGGTTTTCAGAACTCTTCCATCAAATATGAAACATGTCCCTTTCCCCAATCAACAGACCCAAACCTAAAAATACTCAGTGTACAGTCGAATAACACAAAGAAAACAAACAATTAATCGATTATATAACCAGCTGTCAATTAGTTTTCTGTTGACTGACAAATCAGCGAGGAGGTAAAGCACAACAGAATCAGCTTCATTACAGTAAGAAACTCAGATTCCTCCAGTGCTGTTATTGTTGTGATTGATGCGTTCACAGTCGCTCATCACTGAAACATAAGTCAAGTCTGACACTTATAGCAGGTGCTGATATGTGAACCAGTGATGTCATGCACCTCACAGTTGATTAAAGAAGCTATAATGTAAATAAAGGTGTTTGCATGATGGAGGATTCGCAGGTCTACCTGCTGTATATGAATTCACTACGCAAGGATGATTAATAAATACATGGCAGGGCAGCATTAAAACAAACTTTTCAGTACCAACAATGACTCCTTGAAACGGTGAAACATGTAACTTCAGATCATTACGCTCCCAGTCTGGATTGTAACCAATGAACCAATCAGTCAACCAGCCAAGTAAACAATAAGCAGAAACAATCTGAGCCGAGGCGTGCAGGGAGATGGGGCTGTCTGGTTTCAGAAGGATGTGCTTGGGTTTGATTTCTCTCTCTGTGGTGTGGTTTGTTCTCTCATGAGCTGTCTGCCTCTTCCGTAGCCCCATGTTTGCCTTTTGTTTCTGCCAAAAATATGCCAAATCATCAACTCTCCTCCAGCTTCCACAGCTGCTTAGGTGAGACACTAAATGTAGAGCAGTAATTAGACAATTTAACAATAACGGATGGGAAATTGCTCTCTATTGCTTAACATGTTTGTCTTTCTTTCACAGTGTAATGTCATTCGATTAATCTTTTTATAAATGTAGACTTGACGTAAACCTCCCCCCAAATCATCATTAGTTCCTTTTCTTGGAAGAAAATAGTGCCAACACAGCATTTACATTTATTACTGACTGGGAGCATTTAATTCCAGGATGTGAGTTTTGAGGTCTGTTAAACAGCATGATCATTTTCATTTTTAGGCTGGCGAAGGCTACAGAGAGAAACAAAGCCAGAGAGCAGCAGAAAATGAGACTTTGGCACTGGTCACTGTTTACCTAGAAGAGTCACTGTGTCCGTTTGGGCTAGATATTTTGGTGGCCACTGGAATCCAGTTTGTGAATACCTGCATTGAGCTACTGGGGCAGAGGCAAAGCTGTGAGGCCACGGACAGGCAGGAGCCACTGGTCACCACAGTTTGAACATGGTGCCCTCATGCTGTTTGCTCCTCTGCCGCCTCCTCTCCTGTATGGCCACCGCTGTGTTTGCTCATGCGCGGATATGAAATAGCAGCAAATATGATGTGATGTGTGGAACTGAGTGCCACCTTGCAGGAACCGAGATGTTTATTTTATCTTATGAAGCTTTTCTTATGTGTGTGTGTGTGTGTGTTTGCCTAACTCCTGACAACCCTGGTATGAGTAAAGGCGTGTGTCCATAAATGATTAATCGTAAAAGGTTGAGTAGTTGATTTGATTTTGATATATTTTCAAATCATATCCCTGGAAGCAGCGTCTAAACATTCTGGTTGTGTGCCTTGAGCCAAGTGGTGTCACATGCATGTTATTTTAACTTATTTTCCAGATCAGATTAAACAAACTGGACAGAAAAATCTGCTAAATAAAATCTAATTAATACAAATAAATAACATTTACATGTCATGCAGTTTCCCCAGCTGCCGTATTTTCCTCAGATACAAAGATTTCTTGTAATTCCATCATTTTCGCAAATAATCCAGTAGTTTAATTCAAAACAACTCCATTGTTCCCGTGAACTAAAAGCATCAAATGCAGTAACCGTTGGCAGATAACAGCGACTGTATCAGCTGCAGAAGTTGCACCAGTATCTCGCACTAAAGGCCGACACAAACGAGCATCGAGCCTGAGTATTCCTGGAATACCATGGATGTGGCCACAGGGGAACGAAGAGAGCGGAGACAAGAGGAGAGGACTAGAGTGCAGGGGTTTGAAAGAGAGACGGGGGAAAAAGAGAGAATTCCCAGAGACTTAATTCTCCTCCGTTCTCTGTTTAAAGCCAACAAGGTTTCTGCTTTCCCGATCGTTAGCAAAGCTGGAATCCTACAGCAAAAAGCAGAGAAAAGAAATGGCATTATGTGAAATGGCATTCTGACACCGTGCACTGTCGACAGAATCTTTTAAAGTTAACAGGCCATATAATTCATCCACTAAAATATTAGTCCCTTTCCCACAGGCTGGGGTTAGTCATGGAGAGCTGGAAGGGCTGTTTGCTGTGGTTTGTTGTGGTGGGGGCTGAAATAAGCTTATTATCAAATTTGACTCTGAAACTGCCTCATTTCTTGGATGCATGAAATGCCCTGTCTCTTCTGTGAGGGCGGCTGGTAATGCTGAGTGGCAGGTACTCCAGAACAGCGCCAGAGTCCAGTCTGTCGCCAAGGTGATGACGTTATGGCAAGCAGCTGTCAAACGGCTGGATAACCGCCGTCGTCGACAAAGACGCTCAACAGAACCAGATGCTGCTAGCATTTCCACCAATTAGGAGTCAGGAGCTGGGTGCCTGTCGGAGGAGAGGGAGGCCAACAGAGAGCGGAGGAACAACACCATCGCTGTCAGACACAGGGCTACGGCCACTGAGGAACAACAGAGCGGCGGCAGAAGAAAACACAGAGGAAGGAAAGAGAAAAGCACGGAACGTAAAAGTGAAAATGAATTCCAGATCAGGGAACGTCATTAACTTGTTCCATGAATGAAAGTGAGAAAGGGGAATAAATTAAAAGCAAGATGTGCCACATAGGCTTGCTGACATTCGCAAGTTATTTTTACTATCAAAATCTGATTTAACCAGGTGAAACTCTTATTCAAGGGAGCCCTGGCCAAGAGGAAGGAGAGGCATATACGCAGATACCAGAAACACACAGAAACCACAGGCATTACAGTGATTCAAAGCACATAGCTGCAAACACTGAAAGCATAACAGCAAACCTAAACTATCAACTCACAGAATCATATGTCTTAAAGAAAGACTGGAGGAGGCTCGAGTGAAGGAAGCAATTACAAGTTCCAGGAAAACACATTTGGGTTTGTTTTCCTAAAACACACCAGACTCTGTGTGACAGGCAGACATCTCCCATCATTTCATCTGACTGTGACACTAGATAGATAGATAGATAGATAGATAGATAGATAGATAGATAGATAGATAGATAGAATCCAGCCACCTGAGTCATCATTGCCATCACCAGTGTGGTGTTTGGGGAATATTGAAGTAATAACAGAGAACAACAGGAAGAGACTTGCAGTCTAGTTTGTGCACAGCATCGTTGCAGCAGCATAAATGTCCTCTGAACATGAAGAGCTCTGTTGTCTAGTCAAGCTTGTTCTGAATGGAGAGTAATTTCATGTCCTTGTATAAAAGTATACCCTATTGTTTGAGAATTAAGCACAGCATATAGGCCTGTAATTATACCTCCACAATAGCGGGTTTTCAGAAAAGGGCTGGAAATAGCATTGGAGGGTTCCGGTCTGAGCTTCGAACTACAGAGCTACTAACAGGCTGACAGACTGTAAAATGGCAGAGAGCAGAGAATAGAATCAGAGACTGCTATCGTTTTACTGCCTGTGGATTGGAGGGGGCCGCTGCCATTGTCCAGTAACTTCCTGATTTGCACTGTGGTGCATGGTTTATAAATGTGGGTACAGCGCTATGAAAGCTATTGTTAAAGGCGAGACTATTGTCAAGAGCGTTTAGAAGGGAGGACACCAGGAAGAGAAAGAGAGAAAAGTAAATAAGATAAAAGAGAACTGAGAAGGAGACAATAAAGGAGGGAGCAGAAACAAAATCCAGCCCAAATAAGATTTTTTTATCAGGCCCACTGCATAGCCATTTCATATCCTGAAATAACATCATGCTTTTACCCCAATTTCATATGTGAGCTGCCTGGCATGCTGCCTAACTACCCAGCAAATAGAGGGAATAATATCATTATATCATATACAATACAGGGAAATCCCAGTGGTGAGCAGACTGCATGAGCAGCTGTCTGATAGAGACAGTAGGCGTGCGCACGTCTGTGCGACTGTATGTGTGTGTGCATGTGCTGTAAAAAAAGTGTGAGGAGAGATGTACAGTAGTCGTGTATTCGCCTGTTAGTGTGTGTGTGTGAGAGAGTGTGTGTCGTCATTGACTTTGGCTTTATAGCAGGCTCCCGGGCAGTGCTTTACCTGGGACCTAATCAGTCAGTGAGCCTCACTACCTCCCGGGACCTCCCAGCTGGAGGGGGGAGGGGGTGAAAGAGAGAGAGAGCGAAGGAGAGAGGAAATCTAAAGGGGGGCTGCAGACGGCTGTGCTGAACAGAACGGCCTTCTGGGAGCCAGTTCAACCCCGCCTTCTCAGTTTCAGTGCCCACGGCTCTCTCTGACTGGTCACAGTCAAGGTGATCTTCTGTTCTACAATACACACCTCCACAGGTACACACACATGTACAGACAACGCAATCGTGTAGAAATATTACAACGTAATACAGACAGATTGAAATGTCACTTTTACATTGATGTATAGGAGGTAAATCAAACTGTCATGTCCTGCTCATTCACACCCACACACACGCCGCACACACCCAAACACAGACGGCACAAATTTGCTGAATGGTGGCAAATAAGGTCATATAATTTCTTTCCATAGGCAAATCTGGTTTGCGCCCAACTTTTGAGGGAAATGACCTGCACAAATTAATCAGCCATCAGTGTAACTCCTAACTGCTTCTGACAGTATTTACAGTACATGGCAGCCTTTGTCTGGAGCTGGGAGCGGTAAGCGTGGCCAGGCGGTCTTACTCAATGAGGAGATGCTGGACGTCGGCCACGCTGAGCTTCAAGAGCCCCCTGGGCCTCAGTCCCTGGGGTGAGCACGGGTTCAGGGAGAAACCGCGCACCAGTCAACTGCCAGTCCACAAGCCTACAAATGACCAACCTCCACCTGGAGAATCGCTTTGCATGGAGAAAAAGAGGCGACGAGGTGGAGAGAAGGAGACCAGGGAGAATAAGGATGGTGAGGAGGAGAGGAAACATAGAGGGTTGCCATGACAAGGAGGCAGGGGAATAAAAAACAAACAGAGGCGGGTGGCACCGGGGTTGTCAGCAGTGAGAGCACTGACAGCTTCCATGGCATGCCTGGCACCCACTGTCGCAGAAGTCTGGTGGACAGAGAAACGCAGACTCCACTCCTCTCCTCCGTTTGCAATATATAATCCAGTCTCACATCACACCACCTTCCTCTCCTGTTTTCCTTGAAACTTGAGCCTCTCAGTCTCCTGTCTAATATAAACTGTGTTTTGCGGTACTGTACCTTTCCCAACTAATCCTTCATAGTCATGGTCCACTGGTTGTGACAGGAAGACCACCTGTGGCCAGGCAGACTGTGACCTAAATGGAGCTTATGGCAGGTCAGCTATACCGTGTGTGTGTGTGTGTGCATGTTTGGGGGGAGGGGTGTGATGTGTGAATCTGTGCGTTTGTGCGCAGTCTTGTATTGTTTCAAAGCACGCTGTATGTGTAATGTGTGTATGTAAATTTGATTTTCTTTGTGGATCACATGCCTCCATCAAATCTGTTCTCCCAGCTCACAGATGGGCCTGCCGGATAATGTTGGAAAGACAATAACTGCTGAGGACGAGCCGACATACTGTGGAGGACCTGGCAAAGGAGAGCCGGCTATTTGTAATGGGGGGAAAACAAAGATGATATAAGATTTATTGAACCAACACAGCAGAGCAAATGAACAACAAATGAACAGAGCTCAGTGAAGGATAAAATAACACAGTGGAGAGGAGGCGTCCACACAAACAGCAGTAAAAGCAGACCTGTATCGATCTGGAGCAGTGAGCCTGCCAGCTACTGCTACCTTCCTCTTTCCAGGAAGACTCTGCACATACAGGATAGACCTTAAGGCATCTCATTGTACCCTGTTTGTGTGTGTGTGTGTGTGTGTGTGTGTGTGTGTGTGTGTGTGTGTGTGTGTTTGTGCGTGCATGTGTGTGTGTACACAAGTTAAAGAATGTGTGCATATATTGCCCTTAGTCTGTGATCTCAGAGTCAGTCTTTTAGTTTATGTGCAGTCCATAACTCAAAGGATCAACCTATACTGTGTATTATATGAACGTAATAGAAATCACTCTTCAGTATTTTGTCCTTAATGAATATCCGTGGCCGGACAGGCCTGCACAGTATTAGTTGACACACGGCATAATCCTGATTGCATATGGATTAAGTGGAAGTGGGTTGAAATGTCACAGTGCACACAGTGACTCAGTTAACCACCTGGAATATATGACACCACGTCTCTGCTCGTGAAGACAGGACATCCCTAGCATGAGGAACTGGGTCAAGGCTGAAATATTCATGATGTAGAGTCACACACACACACAATCACACGCATGCACACTGGGACCAGACCTCAGAACTGGGAGCTGCTTGCCTGTTGCTGGGGTGCAGAGCTGAGCTAGGGCAGCGAAACTTCCTGGTTGTGTGTGTGTGTGTGTGTGATGTGATCTGTTGTCAGGGGATAAAGTGACAGCAACTGGGTACACAGACGTATCATTTTGAGTCTGCTCGCAAATGTATGGTCACCAACTCCGCCCAAACCCAACAGAGCTGAGGTTATTTACATGTCCGTGCCAGTTCAGACTCATCTCCGCATGCATGGAGAGGCTTTGGGCCAGGTTATAAATATCATTATTAAACATCAAACGCTACTATTAAACACTTCTGCGGTTTTACTGTTTTGAAATATTAGAAGAGAGGGCAGCACATGTCAAAATATTAATAACATGACATTCACTCCAACAGGAATAAGTCCCGTACTGTTCCACATTACCGATTCGCTTCCTGTCTGGAGCTACTTTCACTCTTATCTTTCAACTGTACTTCCTTGGACAGTCACTATCTCCACCAAGCAAACATGGCTCTTTCAAAGGCAAACTCTTTATAGCATGCACGTAGGCTGCTGCTGCTCCAGTGTTCCCGCCTGTGTGGATGACGCCATGTCACAGAAATACTTCCCATCGTCATTGTGTGGTATTTTGTCAAAGACAGACAGCACACCGTGCAATTTAAAAGCAATTCCCAGGATGGAGTGAAACGGACAAATAGTTAAGCATGACGAGGTTTAAAACAAAAGACAAAGAAGAAAATGTGGAGTGTCATAAAAAAGATGGTAAAACTTTTATCGAGTACTTCATCTGGTTTCTTAAGGTGAATGGTAACTTCAACAAGAAATACTCATACACAACAATACATATGCACTGTAGGCTAACACATTTTAATGAGACTACAGTTGTTGCTCCCACGCATTTTATGGCATCTCTATGAATCCCTGACAGTATGTCAGTCAGTAGCAATTAAAACGCACTTATGTGGAAGATACCTATACCGTGTAAACTCTTTCAATTACAACATACAGAAAATGTATGCGATTTTCTCTCAGCTTGATTTCCTGGACGTGATGGGGCACTAACAAGGGGAAGGGGCAGAGGTCAGTCTGAGGTCATAAAATTAAGGCACTTTTTGCAGACGCGGCTTCATTCGCAGTTTATTTCCTTATTTCTCGTTAAAAGTCTGGATAACACGTTTGAATATGTTCAGGTTTTTGTTTTGAATTCTAATTAGTCTACTCATTGTGCAATCTTGAAAACATCTTGAGGACATGTTCGTCTATACTATCACCATCACCTACGAGTATAACAAGAAAGTGGGTTTGCAAAGTTTGAATCAACACCATCTACTGTACCGCCACATCCTTACATTATGCAGTAAGATTTTTAAACATCTTGTTGTTTCACCTCGCCCGGTGTTCAGTATGTTCAACACTGTAAACAGATGTTATTGCTATACAGGAATAAAGTTTCTGCTTCCCAAACGCCACAGTGGAACAGAAAGAATCAGACTCAGCACTGTTCCTACCTCTGCTTTACACCCGACATGCATACATGCCACACACACACACAAACACACGCGCGGTGAACCGAGAACACAGCCCCGGCACGGCGGCACAAACAAACACACTAAAAATACAAACTACGCATATCCAAACACTCTCACTCCTTAATGAGCTAGCACTTTTAAGAAAAGACTCCGCCACAACTCTATACCACACACTGATACCTTGAGGAGAACTCGCGATCGGAAGAGACGAACACAAGAAAAGAAGCACTCTGGGATATGAAAGAGGAAGAGAAAAAGAGGAGGTGAGAGGAGAAATCAAAAAGCGCCTGGAGAGAGGGAGGAGAGCAGGAAGAGGAAAGTGTTGCACCTCGCTCCTCATATCTCTAAGGAAGATGATAGAGGGGATAGGATGAGGGGGGGAAGGAGCTGGAGTGGAGGGGTGTCTGGGTGGAGGGGGGTGTGCGGCGGTGTTGGTGGAGGAGGGGTGGTGTGCTGTCGCTCTTGGCAAACAAGCGGGTGAGTAAATAGACTCATGGGCGTAAAGGGTGGTGAAGGTAGGTGAGGCGAGGGGGGGGGGGTGCACAGATGCTGTTGTGCTGGGGGAAACTCAGCTGTTAGGGCTCCATCTAGAGACCCAGGCCCTATATGTTGATGAGACTGGCGTATCCGTCTTGTGTACACACACATTGCCCGGCCCTCGTACCCCTCCCGCCCCCCTCTTGCATCGCTCTCCCATCAGCACTTCCCCCCGCTGTCTTCAAACATCCCTAACAACCCTCTCCTCCATCCTCCTACCCTCTCTCACCCACTCCCGTCCTCCCCATCCCTGCAGGCCCTTAACCTAGCTCTCATCTCCCTATCCCTTAAACCCTCCCCCCTCTTCACCAGCCTCCTTCACCCCCTCCCCATCTCTCCCTCTCTCTCTTCTCTGTCTATCTGTCTCTCTCTCTCCCTCACTCCCTCTTCTCACTCCCCTCCTCCCCTCCCCCCCTCCGCCGATCATATCCCTCGGGTCTGTGCACTGCTGCTCGGCTGATGAGGGGGAGGATATCGCTGCCAGTGCTTTGATCCTATGAAAGCTGATATCCAGAACAGAGCTGCAGATCCCGCCACTGGGCACCCTGGCATTTGAACGACATGGCTCTGTGCAAAGCCTCGGTGAGAGGGCCATTCCCCTATAGCCTGCCAGCTGGGAACGTTAAGTCTAGACAGGTGGAGCTGGCTGGTATGGAGCCCATCATACCTGAGAGGTTGCACTTAGAACATAGCACAGTAACATGCAACACGCAATTAGCTGGTGTCAGCTAATTTACTTTTATGAAACTTTGTTGATATCAGTGAAAGTATGAAGCCGTGCAATTAATACAATGCATGTAAGATTGTGAAAAGTACCAAAACATACAGATGAAACTATATTTGTGCAGATGAAAATGTTGCATAACAGAAAGTTCCTCATCATCAGTGACTATTTAGTGAAAAACAGCACAGGAGACTCTTCAGCAAACACCTGGGTGATATATGCCCTCTTTGCAGGTCATCCAGGAGCTGTTCAGACTGATTCAAAATAACAGCAAAGTATAGAAAAACCACACTGGGATCTCCACTACTGTTCCCCTAACTATCCAACAGCCCAACTCCAGGGCATTGTATAGATGTTTAAGATTGGCAGGGTGTGTGCGCTTTCTTTTTATGTTTTATGTTCCCCTAATCTAATTATAGGGGGCCATTTTCTTTGTTGTACTTTAAACTGATTTTATGACCGTTTGATTTCTTCTGCGGCTTGGGCGTCCGCTCCCACCCTAAACTTCTCTAAATACTGCAGAGTGCTGATCAGGCAGCTTGAGACGCAATGTTAACTGAGGAATGTGCAGCCTGCTTAATTACAGAAATCCCCGTGAAGAGCACAGCGCCTTCCGCCCAGCTCAAAAAGCAGTTTCTGCTATTTCGCTCAGTGTCAGACGACCGATTTCTCTGTTTTGTTTTACAAGCACAACTGAGGGAAGTAAATGCGTGCTTACGGCAATATGGGGAAAAAAAAAGTACCACTGCCCGACAGTGTCAGGGAGAGAAAACTAGAAATATTTGTCAGGGGAACTAAAATTTGGGATATACTTCAGAAGAAATCATGGCAGCACATTTTAGAGAAGGACATAGACAATATCTATTGAATTCACTGAAATCCACATGTGGGAAACACTGAACTAAAATAAACTTTAGTGGAATGACACACAATAATTATATATTAAAAGAGTGTAATGGAAAATATTCAGCTTTCGACAGACTTCTATAAGTGTCTTGCTGGTTACATCAAAGCAATTGTGAAGAAAATAAACAATTAGCCATGGACTGGGAATATGTTCATAAATAATGGATTTCTTTTCTCTCTTAGAAAATAAGTTCTGCAGTGAGTAACCTTATATAGATCTAAAAGTTTCATGCTGTGAATTGACACACAAGATATTAGCCTTTCCCCCACAGGCCACCACAAGGGGAGAATAAAAGAATGCCAATGACATTTGTGAATAACCAAACAGCCACAGAAAACTTAGGAACAAGTTATGTAGCAGCATTAGAAAATGTGATATAATTGAGAAAGGGAGAAAATTGCTAATACAAAGGAAAAGGAAAGAGGAATAGAAAGGAAAATTAATTTGCATCTCTTATTAAAAGTTCTTTGTTTTATGTATGGCCATTTTTTTCTTTTTCCTGCTGCTTCGTGTTTCAGGGAGATGGTTTCCTTCATTTCCAGGATTCATCAAGTCGAAATTCAATTCATAATATACTTTCAAATAAAGACCAACCCCCCCACTCTCTCTCTCTCTCTCTCTCTCACACACACACACACACACACACACACACACACACACACCTCTGAGCTACATTTACAGCAGGTTGTCATAGTGTTCGGTGGGGGATGGGGAAAAGAGAGCAAAAAGAAAAAAGTTTCCCGGCTGTCCATCACTGAGCTATCAGAGTGTTATCTGTGCCAGACGCCCACCATCCTCAGCAGCGATACTGAGACAGCATCCAGGACCTCAGGACGCCGCGGGAAACACAGCAGGACACCAAGAGAGGTGTGACAACGTCACTGGATGCAGCAGGCGCAGAACACTGAACACACACATGTGCGCACTCTCACACAGACAGACATGCAGCACACACAATGGATACACATTCTCATGCACACGTACAGACACACTCAAAGGGAGACACAAAGACAAGCACTTACACCATCTGATATTGCAAAACTGTCACGCCCACGCAAACAGGCGCTAGGAATACGGTAGGGCAAATATCTGTGTCGCTATATCATATATGGGCATTTATTAAAATTATTTGGAAAAACAATACTTCTAAACGACAGTCTATCAAAGATGAAATGTATATGCTATAAAAAGCTTTTTTCCCCATGTTTCTACATCAAGTAAACCCTTACTGGCATCGCGTCTGTCAGCGAGGTAGGTTTTAAAAAAGAAAGAGGTAAATAATTTGAGGACTTATATTAACATGAGTCGAAAATTGCTGCTTTTGGGATCAACAGATTGTTAAAAAAGCGAGAAAGAGTGAGGACAGGGAGATTAAAATGAAAGGGAGAGACGCGTTCAAGTCACCCGCGTCCTGCCAGTATTGCACCACAAGAAGAAGAAAACAGAGACAGCGCGTCCAAAAATCACTTGGAAAAAAAACAGCTACTGCATGTTGTTCAATATTTGGAAGACTTGGTGACTGTCTGCTCAAATATTGCCCCGTGGCTGTTGGGCTTGAGAGAGGAACAGAGTGGCAGTGAGACTGACAGTGAGATCTCTGTCAGTAGCCAACACTCTGTTTATCCGTCTGTCTGTCTGTCTGTTTATCTGACTGTCAAATTATCCCTCTCAGCAAACAGCTCACCATGAGCTGAATGTAAATAACACGGTCAGCGAAGGTCACGTGAGCCAGCTGGTCGGGCTCCTCTTTGGTCAGCTGAGCCGTCACACTGGCCTCGTTCAAAGGAAGCATGCTTGGTTGTCGTTGAAGTGGTAAACTGATTTCGTGAGCAAATTTTGGGCTATTTTTGTGATGTGGTTGGTGACATGTTATTTGAATTGCATATTAGGGGGTGCATTCAAATTACAGGTACATTGCTTGTATTGTACTGTATGAAAGTGAGAGATCTATGCATTGTGAATAACATACAAGCATATCATGAACGCAGCGATGAAGAATGCCTAACTCTAAAAATTCATTCATTGGCATGTGTGTGTCTGTGTGTGTCCATGTGTGTGTTTTCCATCTCCTCAATGCTTGGTCTCACCTGAACATTATAGGCCTGTTCGGCTGCCATTTTCCCTCAAGCCACAGTGTATATAAGAAATTACACAGGTTAGCCTTGTGAGTGACAGAAGCTTTCATTAAAATCAGATCATCCCGGATGAAAATATCCTCTGTTGAAAATCTCGATTCCATGCGGATTATACAGCAAATATACAGCACGCAGACATAAACAGACACATATCAGTGCATTGATTCATGAATGCTCTCATCGTTGTCAAAACGATCTCTCTTTACATCAGAAAACCTACACCGATGTCGCTCTCGTCCGCTTTTGAGCTAAATGGTTTCAATACGCAGCATTTCAGAATCCATTATGAATGCCTTTGCGAGTGATTGACGTGCATTTAAAGCACAGGTCATATTAAAAGAACTTAACAACAGTTAAAAGGTTTGGAAAAAAAAATGTGCAAACCAGAACTAAATTATTTTTATACTTATAGAAATAAAACAGTCACCAGCTATATGTGTATTCAGCGCTTGCTCGAGTGTGAAATTCACTTTGATTCCGCTTCAGGAATAGTTGCTATGGACCAAATGCCTTCTCCACTCAGCCATTTGGTCTTGAATTGTGACTGTTTGTCTTACCTACCGCCTCCAAAGTGCTCCATAAGGAATACATAAGCATAGGTTTTGACACGTGCAAACAGACGCCCTATGTGCTTCCCTAACAAAACGTGTCCGAGCCACTTTAAAACCAAGAGGAGTTTCCACCCACGGCAGTTGTCCTCTTGGTTTAATTAGGCGTTCCAGCCAAACTTCTCCAGCTCCAGACAACACGCAAGAAAGCAAATACTGTGCCACTGTCATGCAGGGTGCCACTGATTTCATTAATAGAGTTATAAAGTCTATTAAAAATGGAATACATGGAAAACTGTTCAGACTGAGAGTGACTTGAATGATTCACAATACAGTTATATCCAACCGAGATGATAACTGAGACATCACCAGAGGAAATCTCTTACATATCACTAAACAATATCATCGAACAATAACTTTAGGAACTGTGGTTTGAACAGCACAAAGAGTGTCTTTGTGTAATTAAAATATGGTGCTATAATACACTTGTCACAGTGACAAAAGACAAAACGTCTTAACACGCTGAAAGCACTCGAACAGAAGGCAAAACTCAATTTCACATTTCTGTGCAGATCTCCACGCAGACCGCAGAAGATGACACATTTGCTTCATTTTAGCATTATCGACTCTCACAGGATCCTCTGAAGTAGAGAACTGAATTACACAGTCTGCACGACTGTGCTGAGAGGCAGAGATGGTCAGAGGAGGTGAAGGCAGAGAATGAAGCAGAGCAGGGACGGAGGAGACGGCCCTTTGACAGAGGCCTGAGACCTGATGCCACCCAGAAACGCACGGCAGTGTGCTGAAAAGGGGCAGGGGGAGAGGGACCGGCATCCGACCACTTCACAGGAACGAGCAGGATGTTTGGACACAGCTCTGTACTTCACAAACACCACTGGAGTCTAAATCCTCCACTGCCTCCATGTCAAGGTCGACCTACAGTATTGGCCCAGACAAAATATATGGATGTCTGTGTGCTGGACTGCCTACATATCTATGTACATCAACAGACCTCTGTTTACCAGCGAGACTAACGGCGGGACTCGTCTGTCAGTGTCAGTGCATGATTATGTTTGATTATGTGTCTCGATGTGTATATATTAATGAAATAGAGATTTTGCTCTGTATGTGTTGGTATGCCCACGCATGTATGTGGCTATGTGTCTGCGTACGTTTATTTGTGTGTGTGTGTGTGTGTGTGTGTGTGTGTGTGTATGATGGAGGAGGAGAAAGGTGGCGTGTGGAAAACTAGTCCTGCTCAGAGCTGCTGCAGTCTGAACCTGTGTGGCTGCCAAAGAAAACTGTGGTCGGAAGAGTCTGCTAATAGAGCATGAGGCATGTCACCTGAAACTAGAATCATCTGAAACCCAGAAACCACAGCAAGCAGGCATCTCCGTGGTCCTCTATTAAAGGGCCGCCAGAGGCCCTGGGTGCGTGCCACCCTCCCACCGGGGTCCTCCCATTAGCTAGGCCTCTTCCGTTCGCGTGCCGAGCTGCACCATGGGACATCTAGTCGTGTTAGATGCGCTATTAACGCCTGTTCCAACTTCTGAGCTCACCTTACCGCAGCTTCCCCAGGAAGAGCCATCATGCAGAGGAGGAGACCTGGTGAGATGCTGGTGAGTTACTTATCCTCACATTCATGGTAGAGATTGACAGTAATGTGCGTACAAGAGCACGGGAGCACGTGTGAAGCGACTCTTGCGCACACGCTCACGCAGACGATCTCGCATTGAGACGGTCGTGTTTCTACACGTGAATGTCTCATAACGTACGTGTCTGTTGTGGTGTATAGCTAGACCTGCGTTCAGTCAGATGTGGTCTGTGAGAAACAGCGGCGTCTTTGTGTGAAGGCCATCCACAGCGAGGTAAAGACATTGTGCCCATTCATCCACATGGTCTCACAGCTTTCCCACCTCTCAGCCCAGCGTCTCTCGCTCATCAGAGTCAGATCTATTCCAGCAGTCGTGTAACTTTAGCTTTTAGCTCGAGGCTCTTTTTGGTCGGACTGTAATAATTCATCTCCAAAAAGCTTTCGTGTCATCAAACCAGTATCTGTTTATCAAATCAAGCGTTGCTATCAGGCTTTGTCTTCAGTCAATACTGGAACTTCAAAGACTTTTTTTTTTGTCATGCCTGTCAGTTGATCAGTTGAGGACCTCCCAAGTTGCCGTAGTTTTGACAATAGGAATTGCCACTTTCTTTCCCTTCTATCAACACATAGGAATCACACCTTTCTTGGCAAAACTTCTTTGAGGCAAGAATGCACACATCTCATCTCTGCACAGGTGCAATAAAATGTATCCCCGCTGCAAGAGTAGCAATTTGGTGACAGGCTGTGGGTGGCGGGGAAGACGAATCGTGTCAATGGCGGCCATTAAAAAGGACCACACACTCTCCAGTCACTGGCGAGGCATGATGGATGATTATCTCAAGGTGTGACAGGTGCTGCAATGGTGGGGGAGCGCTCGCTATCCTTCCCTTTCGCCCCCCCTCCCCTCTCTGTCTTCCTCTGCCTCTCTCAGCGTATCTTGGTCAATGCTTTAACACCCCACTAACATGACTCTATTGACACACTCCAGATAGCGTCTGGTGGCTAATGAGTATCTGAGTGCCTCTCTCTCTCTTTCTCTCTCCCTCCCTCTCTCTTCCTTTCTTTCTCTGCTCCTCATCTCCCTGTTATCCCCTTTTCACTGTCAGAGCAGTACAGTCTGGCCTATCTCACACACAAAGCCATTAGAGCTTGGCTGGGCACACACACACACACACACACACACACACACACCAGTTTACACTGACACACTTCACAACACAGTACACACCAAAGGTTCACATGTACAATAAAAATGAAAAACTATTGATTATCACCACACAATGTATTTTCTATGCACTGACAGTATATCTAATGAACTTTTTGCTCATCAGGAGCGTCTTTTTATTTATTCACGCCAAAGGTCGTTGAGGAAGCAAGTTTGTGAGAGCTGTTTTTCTGCTTCACTCACAAACCAGGAAGTTTGTGCAGTCTTTAACATCTGACCTCAGACAGGAATAAATCACTGTGCTCTATATCTTCCCCAGTGACAGGGAGTCAGGGGAGTTTCCCAAATGGAAAATTAAAATATTTGGGAAGCACAATGAAAACAACTCCTTGTTCCGAACAAATACGACTGGGTCATTATTTGCTTTGTGTTTGCACAGTAATATGTGAGCATTGATAACTCTGTTTTTTTTAATGGACAGCTGTGGTGGTCTTTGCATCCAGCTGTGTTGGGCTCTAACTGGTCAGAGGCACATCCTGCTGCTCGTTGATGCCATTAAATCTGTCTCTTATCGTTTGGTGAATGTTTCAGTTTCCACTTCCAGAAGTGGACGAATTCATGATCAATATCAAGTAACAAAGGACAAGCTTTCAGTAGTTCAGATGGCTTCTATGAGGCTGACAGCAGAAATTACATTTGAATTGCGTAAATGAAAATTTGCAGCGCAGCGCTGAAGCGTTGAACACCGGACCGTTAAACACCTGATTTGTTGATTGTTTCAGACACTGAATTTTTATGGGACTACATAAAATTAAAGACTGTGCCTTGAAATTTAATGTAATTATCATTAATTTTAGCTTTGAAGTGCAATTTCCTAGATCAGTTTTCCAAATTCAAATTTCTTAATTCATATCGCAGTAGGCGCTCTGAGCCGCTCAGCCCTGAGTGTCGACTGGAAGGTAGCCATCTCCTCCGAGGCTGCCAACAGTGGGCTCACAGTCTTTGGCCATGTGGCACGGAGCCTTGCTCATTTTCTCTGCCAATGATCAAGACACATTCTCCTCGCTTGGTGAAATCTTGTCATTTGTGTTACACTCCCAAACATCTAATCTCACACCTTCAGCTTGAACAGCAGAGGTCTGGAGAAATTTAAACCGGTCAAGTATTGCCAGGGCAGCGTTAGCATCTTGCCGAACTTCCTGTTTCTGCAGTTAGAGGCAAACGAGACAAAATAACTTAATTTTAAATAACTTCTATTTTAGCTTCGAAGTTAAAACTTTTGTGTTGATTAATCCCCAGTGTGGACAGTCACAGTACCTTTCCTCTGCCAAGATCCTTTTCTATATCAGGACACCTTGATGTGCATTGTCGTGCTTATATCTTTGCCACACGCAGACGCAGGCAGGATGGGTTAAAATTATCATCCTGGTAACACATATTGTAGGATTGTACGCAAGGTTTAAAACTTTGGTAAAACTGGTTGAGTTGCCCTGATTTTTAATGGATTAATGGCAGCTAATCTGTGGAAAGCATTTTCCTTGGCCACGGTGTGACTACTTATTAATGACCAGGAGGAAAATGGGTAGTTTGTAGGTGACTGACGCTCTGTGTATGTGTATGTGTACCGTATACCTTTCACCTCTTGTTGATGCAGTATTTACAGTATATTTATGGTTGAAGTGTAATCTGTTTAATGTGTTTCATACTTCCATTGTTTGCGTGCTGCATTTATCAGATGCACAACCTGGTATGTTTACCGTGAATCCAATGTTTTTCATTGTTCTTTTAATAAAGGTCTATGAAATGTCATCTCACCACTGTTACTCCACCACACCACCATTAGAAATTTTTCAGTTGTTGTCAATCTCAAGTGTAAAGTTGCACGGAAATAAACAAATAAATCTAACCTCTAATTATACAGCAAAAAACTGAAGTAATTGCAATGCCCTATTTTGAAAAAAAAAAAACAAAAAACAAAACGCAGAAATATGAAAACAGCCAATTAACATGAAGAAAAGACCAAAAATAACACAAATAAATACAATACGTTCATTAGTCAATGTTGAATAATGGCTTTTAAGAAAAAGAAAGTGTTAATCCCCAGACAATAAGATCCTTCTGATACCTTCATTAAAGCCTTCTTCCCTGCACTGTATGAGATGTCTTAGTCATATTATTATTTGGAAAGAATATATTTTAATTTCCATCTCTTGAATCTTAGGAAGAAGAATGGGAGGTGTTTTAGATTAAGGTCTGTCAACCACAGACCTGTCGTTACGGTCAGGAATGGACTGACAAAGCTCTGTGAAGACGGACTCATACTCTGAGGTGACCCCGGTCCTAAATGAGGAGGAGGATTTTTTAAACATTTTTATGTCACATACGTAGATAGATGGATAGATAGATAGAGCATTGTGCTTTGATTTACCAGTAGAAATGATGTGGTATAACAGCGACTCCTCCGTGGCTACTACTTTGCTGGATTTAAGCCATCAGGACAGACTGTGAAATAAGCAGCCCCCCCCCCCCCCCACTCCCCATACGACCCTTCCCTCTGGGCTGATGGTATCTCCCTCACTATATCAATTTCACTGTTACTGCCCAAATTTCCAGGCTCTGTGAAATGGTCCAAATAGCGTTACAAATGGTGAGAGATAAAAGGGTTAAACTAATTGCAGTTAGATAGTAATAAAAGTGATTCTTTTTATTCTATGTCTACTATGCAAGACTGTCTGCACTATATCCTCAATAATACCCAGGCTGATTAAACTTTTTCCCTCGTATATTTCATTATTAAATGAAACATAGCCCTATAAGACACACTGCCTTTGCCTATCTCAGAAGACAGAGAATTGGACATGCTAATTTTGAATTATCACACTTACAGTAGCGCCATACACTCAAAAGATACAAGCCCGCAACTATCTCTCTTATTCTCTAGTTAACAAGTCCTATTGTGTTCTTGGGTTTTTAAATCAATTCCACTGACAAGACGTGACCAATCTAGAATCACGTACATATACATTTCCTTTCAAACTGCACAATATGCTGACATGGCTTTGATTTTCGTGGATTCAGACGTTTTTACCGTGTTTCATCCCAGGTCTTTGTTTAAAGTAGTCAGTCAAATGTCACAGCCAATATTGGAAATGATAGCTGTCATCAAACCTTGGTTCAGACTCAAACTACAAAGAAAAAGACACAGAACAACAAGCTGTGTGGCTTGCAGCTCATAATTTACTTTGTGACAACTCAGTTTCTGCTGTTTTGAATACATATTGTAGCAATAAATGGTGGTGAAAGGATTTACAGAGAATTTACAGCGCTGCTCATTTAAATCATTGTGCCCAGATCTGAATCTGCCAAGAAGTTGTGCAGCTCCGTGACAGTTGGCAATAAATGTTTTAAAAATCGTGTACAGTATCTCGATTATTTACAAGCAGACTTGAGTGACAGGGCTCGTTGGTCTTTGGGCAAACAAAGCCTTAGCACCCTGCGCCACACACTGTGCTGGTGCTGTCAGTGTTTATGTAATGCTGGGCAAAAATCCATTATGTCAAAACTCATTTCCTGCACAAGAAAACTAAACAGGACCTGTCTAAAGAGGGAAGAGAAAATGGTGAATATTGCACTTTGAAAATTGATTCAGCTTCCTAGACCTCCACTGAGTAATGAGCTCGAGAGAGACGCGGCTGGGTGCTGTTTAGATAACATACAGGTGGTACACTATGTCTGTACAGTACTCATTAGTGTTGGTGAGAACAAAATGTGGAGAAAACAAAATATTACATATGACATACTGACTTAGCTATGGACAGTACTGCAAAAACAACTTTTTTTCCTTTTATTGAGTTTGATGCATCTGTATGCATCTTTTGATATGTTAATATTAGTCTAAATATTTGATTTTCATTTTTAATTTTGCAACATTTCCGTCTTTACGTCTAATTGCAGGATTTCAGCTGAGCCCTGCATTGTTCTGACACTCGATGACGCTGAAGTTTCCTCCTAATCTTCAGTGCCACAACAAAGGAGCTGTCACAATGCAAACGTTTCAGGAACTTACCCACCTCAAATAAACTTTTCGATAGTTCCCCAAACAGAACTAATGACCTTGAAAGGAGAGCAAATTAGCAAACATACAGAGCCATCTGTGTGCCCCGCAGGCAGGCGAATTATTCCGTCTTTGCCAAGGTAGTGTAATGAAGCTCGTACATTTTACATGCAAATCTCTGCCTAATCTTACTCCTCTCCCTGCCAATGTCTCCACCAAATAAATATATAAAACCCAATTATGATTTAATTAATAGAAATCTACCGTTCCGTGGAATTGCTACTTTGGCTGGGCCGACTCGGGGACTTGGGCATATTAGTTGCACCGTTAAACCACTATGTGGCTTCATAGTGAAGCCTCATCAGCTCTTGCTCTTCATACAGGCCCCCCGGGCGGTATAGGAGGCATCCTGAGGTCTAAGCACCACAAACCCATCGACCCTTACAGTGGAAGCAAGACAAACTGCTGGGATACTGCTGTCATTCCTGCTTGATTCCCCTCTTCTTCTTTCTTTCTATTGCGGATGTACAAAAGATATTTGAAGTCACACTCGCTATAGTGACCTCCAGAGAGCTCTTGTTCTGCACCGCTCTGTGTGTGTGCTTGTGTGTGGGTGTGTGTGTGTGTGTGTGTGTGTGTGTGCATGTGTGTGTGTCCACCCTCTCATTCTCTGTCAGGATGAAGAAAGCAGACATGCTTCATTAGCCTCTCAATGGCAAGGTGTTATTAGAGCAGCCAAAATCCCAGAGACGCTGTGTTTTGTCTCTTACTCTGCCACACAGAGGACAGCAGATTCACAGCCACACACACACACACACACACACACACACACACACACACACGCACACACACACACATATGTGCGCAAAGCAATTTAGAACTTTTACATCCAGAGTCACTCAGCTCAAGTGAAGCCAGCTCCGACTCAGACTGCCTATTTCAATCTGCATGACTCATTCACTCAATCAGAAGCCAGATAGGCAGCTCCTCCAGACCTCTGGTTTCCACCTTATATGAGTCAATCAGTCATTTGTTTCCTGCGGTCCAATTTCTTTACGACATAAATGTGACTCAGATCAACCCCGGTCTCCGCTCTTACAACTTACGCACACGCACAGGTGCTGTTTACATGCAGGAGAAAACCACAAAAAAAAAAAAAAAACACACCTGTACATATGCACAGTTTCAACACTCAGACAAGCACACATGAATGCAGACAGCACACCATCACACACACAAAGTTTATCCTGGTCTGTTCTCTGGAAGTCATCCACTAAGTGCCCTGGATCTGGCTGCTCCTGCGTCCCCACTGATAGGAGGCCATACACAAGCTTAGCACCGCTGAGCTGGCCTCTGCCATGCCAGTCAAGTGTCTGCCCATACAAGGACATGCCTTTGTACCCTATTCCCCCATCCTGTCCTGTCCTCCACCCCGCTCCGGCCCGACCTGCAGACCCTCTGCCCCGCAGCCTAAATGACTGGCTCTCCCTGTAGGCAGTGAGGAGGAGATGACGGCCAGCGAACAAAGTAGAAGCCTGAAAGGAAAGATAACTGCACTACAGGAAAACACACTGTTGTCTACGTGCGAAATCTTTTGCGAGATGCACAGAATCCTGACACTTTGTGTTGGAGGATGGGATTCTTCTCTGTCAGACAGTATAAGCTTTGACTTTGGAAAGGCTCATGTGCCGTTCCTGATATCTGCTCCTGTCTCCTCTGGTAAACAGCATGTAGACAATAAGACAAAGACTCACACACTTCTTCCTTTTGTCTCTCAGAAAATTTCTCCCCCTTTGACAGTCTCTGTCATTCCCTCTGAGCTTTCCCTTCTTCGTGTTTTCCCTCTTTAACTCTCACTAGGTGTCTAACCTGCCTTTCATTCTCCCTCTCTGTCTGCTCCCTCCTTCCCTCTCTTCCCTCTGTCTCAAGTAAGGGATCCAATGACTGATACGGAGTGATTTTCCCGGGACTGTGGGGATCTCAGAGCAGCTATCAGGGCCTTTCAATCTCTCCGCTGTGGAGGGCGATAGCAGGATCCTAATGGGCCTGTTCTATCAGCGAGCGGCTGGTCCCTGCTCTGGAAGGAGACAAGGGGAAAGAGAGGCAGACAGAGAAAGAGAGTGTGTGTGTGAGAGAGAGACTGATCATTCTGACGCCTCCATCTGATAGCACTGGAGAGGTCCCCTGTCAAATGATACAGCACAGGCTCCTGTCTTTCTCCCTCTTTCTGGGTTTCTCTTTCTATCCCATTCCTTTCTCCCTTTCTCTTTTTTCAGACCATATATTTGCCGTCCTCAAATGTGCATATTCATTGTCCTGCGCTCACCGACGTCCTCTTCTCTTTCTTCTTGATTCTTGACTCAAGCTCATGTTCAGGGGTATTTCACTGAACACACATCATATTCACAGTAGGACATTTTAATTAGCAGTAATTCAACTTTTCTGGAGAGTACAAACACTGAATAATCACAATAAGAAAATGAAGTGGAAGCCATCTAACTATGTATTTCACCACTACACTTTTCCCATTTTAAGTGCAATGCTGTGAATCTAAAATTTAACAAATATGCTATCTGTATCCCCTCTACAGCACAGAGACAGCTACTTATCCCCCATAAACACCTTCCACCCACTCTTTCTGTTCTCACTTTGCAGCAATTATTAGGAGCTAATAGATTTGCAGTGTTGCCATTCGGTGATCCAATTACTAGGATCTCCATTAGCAATTAACTTCTAGCTAAAAATAACAATAATGCCAATTACATGCACACTTAATCACATAATCAGCATATTCTGTCACTACACAGTTATTGTGATTACCTCTATGTTTCATGAATTGCCTTGCCAGAGGGACGAGAGCACACATCAATGGCAATTTTGATTACATGAGAATTACAAATGCAACATCGTATGCTTGGATAATGAGTGGGCCAGAGAGGCCATTCTCTGGTTCCTAAATTGATTTCTGTGGATGACAAAAGAGGATGGGGTTTGGGTTTTGTAAGTGGATGGACTGTAAATTAATTGTGAGCACTAAGCTGACAAATGTTCATAGACAATCAAGCAATATTTTCATATTTCTCTGATTTGGGTTAGCTACTCACATTCCCAGTCTGTTCATAAAATGTGCCTTTATTCTTGCCAGAATTTGGGATACAAGATGGATGGAAGAATAGCATCCAAAATATACAAGGAAAGTTGAAAGCTCTAGTTGTTATAAAGGCAGGCAGCCATTATCTCACTGTTTATAACATAAAAAGATGGTGTCCAAGCTTTTATTTACTTCAAAGTGCACAGTAGCCAACATGCAGCAGTTAACAAATATTTTAGCCAAGAAGGAAATGTTGAGTCTAAACACTGATAAAGTTAATGTCTACATTACATACAGGCCGCACTGCAACATTTTCACTGTGAACACAAAGTAGACGTGATGTGAATTCCAAAAATAGCAAAAAAGCCTTTTTAAGGATTTGTGGTATAAGGTGTTTTATAACCAAACTGTGCACTCTACAGTAGATCCACATAGGTTCAAAAATTCACGATCTACTAGCTTCGATAGAATTCACCCACTCACAGAGTTCTTAAGAATGATCTCATTAAAACATCTTCCTGCATATGTGTGACGTTTGCAAGCTCCTACTCCTGAGTTTACATGTAATAAACCTTAGTATGGTTTCAAACATGGATGATGGCAAATCTTTTACGTTTTTAGATGAACTGTTCCTTTTAAAATTCCGATACTGTTGACTTAGTGGTAGATATTAATTTTTTTTTCCTTTTCTGCTTGTTGGAAGTGGATATACCCCAGAGATTGGTTTGAGATGGCCCAACGTGGGACTTTCCCTGTTCATTTCTCAACAGTTTAACCATGGGTGGCGCTAGCATGGGGGCCTGGTACTGGATCAGGAATGTTGGTGGTCTGTCCAAGAGGACTGTGGAAAGGCCCAAGTATGAAGCTCTGAATTACCAGTTCTGGTGGAGGTCTCACACAAGGGAGCTTCTGCAAGAGCGGTTTTGATGTGTGTTTCCCTATTTGACCTTCTGACCTTTTGTTAGTACATTTACATGAAATAGGTAACAGCATGCATTACTTCTGTACTCTTCATCCTAAGGCATGTATCAGTCTCTAGCACCGCCTGTGTGGGCCTACCCACCCCCACTCACGCACACCCACAATCGCACACATACACTGGGGACATGGAGTTATGATGCCTTTTATGGGATTGGAGGGATGTGCAGATGGACGGACAGACTAGAGACTAAATACATCAGTGAATCTCAAACACAAAGAGGCCGGCGGGTCGTTTGTGTTGCTGTTGTGCTATTGTGTGGAGCTGAGAGCGTGTATGTGCTTCTAGATGTGTGTACATCTGTCCAGAAAGCGTCTCTCTCCACAAGCTACTATGTGTCAGCAGCAGCCATGCAGGCCCCCCTGTGGGGATTCTGGGAGTGAGCCTGGTGTGTCTACATGGTGTCTGGTGTCTCTGCAGTAATGACCAACAGGTGTGTACTATTGTTAGTGCCTGCTGTGTACTGTATTGATGGGAGAAGAGTGCACAACCATACACGGCCACAAGCATTTGTGCAAATTAGTGTGCGAGCGCCTGCGAGCCAAAATCACATCCTCCACCGCTTCTCTCCCCTTCTTCCTCTCATCAAAGCGTGTGATCACCGCACGCAAAGCAGACGCCATGTCTGTCGCTGTTTTGGCCTCTTACTCATCCCTGCCCTGAGATCAAAAGACACTTAACCAGGACCAAATACTTTTCCCTGCCAAAGTGTGGCCTTTGATTAAGGTTTAGCTTTGGACACCATGTGAGAGGTGGTTATGACAGATACAAGCCTTTAAGAAACCGCTGGGGTAAAACTTTTGGGAATGCGTCTCATCGGCTTTTGAAATGTGGAGGTATGGGGAAAAGCATTCCTGGTGGCAGGGTTTGAATTCCTCCACCCAGACTTGCGTACAACCAGACCAGTCTCATGGTTGCATCTGTCCTAGAGGTCAAACTGTTTGTAGGGCACGCTGGAATGCAAGCATGTGCACAGCTCGACGCATGCACAGAGGAGCACTCTGCTCTCAGTCAGTGATTTAATGTAAAATAATTGACCCCTTTTCTTGTTTGTTTAAAGAATATGTCCATTTGTGGACATATTCCTCAAACAAACAGTACCAGTGACTGTATGTGTGATTCATGTCACTGCATAAACCTTCCAAATTCAAATTATGCTGGCCTGTTTCTGTGTAATTACCCCATGATAGGCTGCTCCGCGAAAAAACAAAAAATGAAAACCTGGTTTGTGTTTGAATGAGCGTTTCCTTCTCTTTTTAATGTAAAAAGTATGCTTTGTTCATAAGCCATTAGAGCCACTGGGTGTACTGTGGTAAGGGCCAGTGAACCAGGTCAGGAAAGTGGGTTGTTAGAATGAGGAAGCCGACACTGCCGGAGTAGACGAGGTGGCAGTGGGCTGAGAGCTGGTGTGAGAGGAAAGAAGAGAGGTGGAGGCTGCAGCAGGGCGATGTATCAGGGGCAGTAAGGTGGTGTGGTGTGGTCTGGTGGCACCACCAGCCAGAAAGGGAGGGAGAGAGTCTGTCTCTGAACAAGCAGACTGGGTATACTTCCTCTGTAAATAGTAAAAGAGCTGTGGTAGCCTGCCTCTCTCTGGTCCAGTCAACTTTCCTCTCTCTCTCTCTCTCTCTCTCTCTCTCTCTCTCTCTCTCTCTCTCTCTCTCTCTCTCTCTCTGTCTCTCTCTCTCTCTCTCATCAGTGACATGTGCTGTCTGCTCGGGACACACTCCATCATTCAAAGGGGAGGTTATTAATAGGCCCTGAGCAAACACAGTCAAGTCTAAAAGTTTCCAAAGGGCTGTGCCACAGGCTAGAATTTCATAATGGGATAATAACATGTATGGATTATTACACATCCTCTTTATTTATCTGTAATAATATTAGCCTCAGCGAGGAGATGTCACTCATTATGAGTGGCAGCTTGCAACACTTTATGGTTTGTCAGTGGGGAAATGTTTGGTTTGTTTCAATATGAGAAGCAGACGACTGAACACTGAGATTGTGGTGATTCAGTTTTTGATGCCCTGCCAAGCTGAGAAGAATGGGAGTATTTAGCAGTGACTGCAGTGAGGTAGGGGTATTTGTTGTGGTTGTTAGATCTCAATCACCTTATCCATCCACTCTGAAATCACCACTTGCATTAAGCTGATACAGTCTAAATAGGCAGGGAGAAACCTTCTAAAGCATCCAAAAGAATCAAAAGAATTTCCCCTTTGCAAGAAAGCAGTAGGTTTGCTTCACCTCATATAATTTTGGCCTGTAAATAATTTGCGAGCTCCTACTTAAATGAAAAGCCTTTCGTGCACACATGCCATGCTGGGTGCGTGGTCGTATGAAGTAATAGCAGCTATTTGGTCTGCACCATTTGAAGGCCCAGCTTTTCGACGGCATGCATTATTATAAGATATGAACAAAAAACAACTTAATAAAATGTCAGCTACTAAAATGTCTGCAGCACCTGTGGCAGACTTTAAAGTGCTCCCAGGCAAAGTTATTGTTTGGGGTAGAAGGAATTTTCCACAGGACAGCTGATTTTCATTGAATGATAACTTCAGTCACGGGGTGTGATGTCTGAGAATAAGAGGGCATGGAAAAGGAAAGACAAAGGAAGGTAAGACACAGTAATTTCCACATGTTCCAGACAAGAAGGCGTTCCTCCATCATGTCAAACCCACATTCAAAAACACACCAAAACATCAAAGGCTCTGTGTTTACATCCGAGGAAAGGCAACCATATTGTTACATCTCTTCCTTTGACCCTGTACACGATCTCTGCCACAGAATGAAGGCGGCAGACCACTGTGTCCCCAGCCACCACAGGACTGGCCGCTGCCCCCACCCAGACAAACTAGACAGTCCCATGAGAGCTGGCTGGATGACTGAGCCAAGGAATGAAGCACGCAAGTCCCTGAGGGTGCCAACCATCGCTGGGGGAGAACTGTGAAGTGACCCCCTGGGGCTGAGGTGATCATGGATCCAGTTTGGACTGGAAGCGCTCTCTGTGGAGCCTCTGATCAACAACGTTCCCTTCGTGACCACTATGATAACACTGACCACTATGACTGGTGACTCCGGGCTGGATTGCATTTCAGCACAGCTGGGGAGTGATTCTGCAATATTCCTGAAATCTTTACAGACAATCCAACCTCAGCGTAAAAGTCATTAACATAGAAACACAGGCCACATTGTCCACTCGGCTTTAGATTTCCTGAAGACACACACACGATAACCTGCAATTAGTGCTGTCACATGATCTTGAAAGGGACTGGGACAATGATACAATCCCAACAACCTTAAAGGTTAGTTTTGGCATGGTTGTGTTGTAGTTTGTGGTTCATAGTCAGGTTGCAGACATGTGGGTTATTAATCTAAATATACGCATGATCCAAACCATACTGATGTCCATTCAGAGAGAAGAAAATGTCCTTTTCTTTCTTATTAACATGTGTCCATTTCAAAATCCCGTCTTTTATGGAAGACTTTCCATTTGAGACATAATGAGACCCCGGCTTGCTGCACTGGAACATATATACCTCTATGTTAAAATAGTCAGGAAATTTGAAGGCTAGCTAAATGTGCTTTGAGTTGAGAGTTTATTGTCGACAGCAGGCCAGCAAACACGAGTGAGGTTTTGCTCTTTTTTTTCCTGAAACGGGGGCAAGAAGCTCTGTCGTTGTTTGACCACAGGAATTTGGCCATCCAGGCCGGCCTCTCTCATGTGGCCCGCCACCACAACCTCATGCATTCCAGAGCGCACAAACATGTTGACCAAACGGGACTCATCAATCCAGATTATTCCAGCACCCAGCTCTTAAACATCCACACTGTTTTTCACTTGTTCCCTTTCACCAAACCACCTGCCCATCAGGCCAATATGGTTCTCATTAAGCTGACATCATTCTCAACACCACATTTCCTTCAGCCATGCTTCATTATTTCCCGGTAAACGTTCAGAGTGATAGGCCTATAATTTGGGGTCTAAACAAAAATACAAAACAAACTCCACATCCAAAGAGCACGAATAATTTGTTTTTCACTTAATTATGTCAAATTTGATCAATGATGTCGTGTGAAGCAGCTTGAACTTGCCTTTTCTTGACTGCGCACTGATTTAGCTTTTGTTCCAAACGATGTAGTGAAATGCTCTGCACAGAAACACCAGCCATCGCAGGCATTGTCAGAACAATTATATTCTGAGCTCAGACGGTAGTTTGCACTACAACTAATAGAAATATGTCAGCAATGATGCTGATTAAGGTTGCTGGATGGGGTCAGCCTTCTTCTATCAGCGAGCGTCAGGATCCTGTGATGACTCTCACATCAGGGTGTCTGAGTTCCAGCATTCCCATTCTTCTTTCAATTTGATAGCTAATCAATGAGGGGCCTGGAGGAGCACCAGCTGAGTTCAGATGAAAGGATCCTAATTGAATCTGACAATAATTTTCACATATTTCTCTTGCTCTGTCTCAGATGCCATTAGCGACATCACTGTGATAATAGTTGCCATGACAGCATGAGCAATGCTCATTAATGACCTGGCTGGTGGTAATGTTCTGGGCCATATTTCCTTTTCTTCCTTCTCTTTTTCCTTTCGTTCTTTTAAAACCTTCCCTCCTTTTAAGGTTACGCAAATACTTTTCATCGCACAAACACTTGTGAAAAAAATACCATAATCAAGAAAGCATATGGGTACAGTTGTTTGTGTAATATCGTATTATTTTTCTATAAATAATGCAGATTTCTTTTATTATATATGCCAACATTTGGCTATTTTCTGGAGGGAACACAAGATGATCTTAAGTGTAAAGTCTTTATATACAATAAAAGGACTTTAAACAAGGGGTCTGGGGATAATTTTTGCTGTTGATATAATCCACCAACCACAGTCTCCACAGCAAAGTGGCTCATGTGGACAACAGCCTCCATAAGGATTCTATTCTTATGCTCCAAGTGCAACAGAGCAAAGTCGACGCAAAACAAACATCTGTTGTGGACAAGGCTGTGTTTTCAGTGTGGTCTGGAGCCGCTTAACGAGAGCCGTGGACAATTTCCCAAGAGGCCTGGAAGGACAAACACCTCCTCTTTTACTAAGGACAAACGTTTCTGGAGGGGACCGCGTCCGTCTGCGCTCACTGTAAACACGAGGGTGTCAGGAACCAATGTCACATGCGACTGGTGGGGGACTTCCGGCATTGAGGGCCAAGAAGGCAACCACAGAGGCACTCTGTGGAAAGAAGCAAACAGCTGTACTCAGACACACAAACATGGACTCTTGCACGTACAGTACATGCGTGCACACTCATGCACGCACATGCAGACACACATGCAAACTGTCCTGGTGCAAATCAAATAACCAACTGAGCTGCATAAGAGAACAATAAGGAATTAAACTTCATCTGTTGTATGGATTTCAAGTAATCTCTCAGTGAGCAGTTACATTATCAGCGTGAGTAACAGCGCGCTGCCAGTAAAAAGCTATTACAATGTGCTGAATTAGGGAACTGAGAGTGTCTGTCTCTGTCTGCACTTCATGACAACCCTGCATTAGAGACCAGAACTTTTACACTGAGATCAGCACCCTGGAAACTGCAAACACACAGAATCACATATCAAAAGTAGTGTAGTGTTTAAACAAAATGCAGTATACAAAAGATGGCGGGTGGACATTAGTACCACCGTGCTGGTTACTTCAGCATGGGTTAGATGATTATAATAAGTAGAAAGCAGTTATTTCTAAAGTAATCACACTATGTTGTTCATGAAGTTTTACATCTTTATTTTGTTCGTAAGTAGAGACATCAAACTCCCCACTTGAAAGGTATGCATCAAATTTGTGATGACCAACAGGTTGCTAGTTCAGAAAACACTTAAAAAAACCTTGAACCACTTTTCCAAATCAAGCGTGTAGAGTGCTGTGGAGCAAAATACTCGAGCACTCCCTACAGAAAACCTCATAAAGGAGACATGCAAACGAGAGAGGATAGGAGATCTCTTGCTGCTTGAGTGGATGCACGTTTGAACCCCTTTGTTACGGCGGAGAAAGAACTGAAAAACATTTTGAAGTTGGCTGACAGATTCCATTGGTCCTGGGGCTGTTTGACGTGCCGCATCCTGGCAAATTAAGGTTAAGGCAAGGTAGATGGAATCTATCAGAGCTTGACTCTGCCTCATCAGATGGAACAAGCAGCTGCAGGGCATCCCTTGTCTCGGTCTTGTCATTGCACACGTGCGTTCATGTATGTGTGCAGCCGCACAGTCATCCACACACACACACACACACACACACACACACACACACATGCACTTGGTAGTCAGATTCTGTATGCATCTGCCTCTACTCTGCACACATATACACAGTGCAATGCACATTACTCATATTATTTCCCATATGCAGGACATGTAGCAAAAGAATGATCAGAAACAAAGGAAATCCTGTGTGTCAAATATGGTAAGCATACAATACCAATTAATCACCACGTCACCCGACACCACACGCTGACTAAAAATATAGCAAACCACAAACTATATAAATTTTAAAATGCCCTTTCAGATCCCTAATCCAAAGCAAGTTAATGTTTACAGAAGTGCTTCCTCACAGCGGCTTTTTATTCTCATTTGTCACTGCCGCACACATTGTAGTAGAACAGATAATGACAAAAACCCAAAGGCCCTGTCTCTGTTTACATGACCAGTATGCTTCCTGTATAGTAAATATACATTACAAAATACTGACTGCCATGCCCCCCTCCCCCAGTGCAAAACTCACAAACATACAGTGTAAACACACTGGAACACACAGAAGAACGGGGCTGGCCGGCCCTGACGTCTGCTGCGTCTCAGGAAGTGTTTCAACACTTCTGTCTCGCGGAGCAGCTGGACAGACAGTCGCAGCTGAGAGGGGCTTTCCAACACACTCAGCCCCTCCGGACACTTATAGGTTCAGATTGAAAACCAGACAAACGCAGACATTCACACAATCACCACCACAATCTCCAGCATTACGAACGACACACTTCTGCTTTCTGTGCAGCCTTTGGTACCACTAATGCCCCATACACCACCACCAGCCCTCACAGATAAGCCACCGAAACAACCCACTGAATGAAGAGACTCTTTATTTTTACTAAATCATTACGATGATCCAATTTGAACAAAAACTAACCAGTTATCTACTATTTATTTTCTTGTGCAGTGGTGAACTGCATGCTAGTTTGATGCAGACTGATGCTTAAGTTTAGCTGAAGGGCCTTTTGTCTTGATTGGTTACACTGCACAAACCGCTCCACCGCTCTGTGCATGATGACAGAATGACGACTGCAATTACATAAGTTCACACATTGTGAGTGTAGCTTGGAAGAAGCTGAAATATGTTGATGTTAAGTGTAAACAAGCATTTTTGGGCTTCACTGTGCAGAAGTGTTGCAACAGAGATTGCATTACTTGCACTGGCTGTAGTCAAAGGAGAATTTGTAGAGGATTCAATAACACACAGTCATACTATAAACGACTTTAATTCACTCCGGTTATCTTGCTTATCCTAATAAATGTTGGTCTTGCACTGTCAAACTGTAGCAGAAAAAGATAAAATATGCTCAGATGAATATTTTAAAATATTTTCAAGCCAATTTTGAGGACAAGGGTTAAACATACTCTGCGTCTTACTAATGGAAAAATCTCATTTGCTATGACCAAGTTATACAGAATGTTATAATTAAAGTATTTATCATTGGGCTTGCTACAAATCACTTTTATTTTGTTTCAAATGTGTAATAAGCTCGTTCTCACTGTGTAAAAACATTGAACTTATGTAAAGCAGCATCATTATTATCATTATGTGGTATCGTTATCTTTATTATCAAACCACTCCAACTTCATCTAAAAATTTTTGTTGAAATTTCCTGTCACAAAAGCCATTATACTATTGTGCTGACAACACAATCAGTGTATGGTAGTTTAGCGTCTCATCAGTAGCATGTGCACATTCGTATGCATTTATGACATGTTAGCGAGTTCATTAACTCTTACATAGTCCGAAAGCAGAGAGTAAGTCTAACAAAAGGCATTCCCAGAGAAGATACACATCCCATTTGACTGTCTTTTGTTTAAGTGAGTAAATTAAATATCAGGGCTAAGACAGGAGCAGCACAGTCAGTTAATTATGTCTAATAAATCTTGGTCCAAATTGCCCTCCAGGGGTGGAAACGGCTGCCGGGGGATGGAGGAACCGAAGTGGCACTTTGGTATTTGTTATTCTACCTTTAACAGATTACGCACGCTGACTTGTCATCCCTCATCCGGTTGGGCAAGTGAAGTGAAGGGAGAACGTCAACACGCCGTCGGTCACTGCCTCTGTTTACCTCGCTGTAGCCCGGGGGTAACACGCACTAATCAGCATCCAGCAAAATGCTCTGTAATTGGCCATGTTTACTCTGTTTTAGCATGATTGCATGCCTGATTGGATTGTCGTATCCCATTTGAGGAAAAAAGGGTCTCCCTCTTATTGTGCATGAATTTGTGTGTACATGGCTCTGCGCATGTGTGTGAGGGGCAGGGGTGAGGTGCCATACAGGGTTTCTGGTGAGGTGGTGAAAAGGTTTTTTTTTTTTTTTTTTTTTAACCAGGGGGAATTTTTTTTTTTTTTTTTTTTTTTTTTTTTGACATCAACTCCCTGGAGGAGGTGAGGCCTGAATGTACCATGTTTTGGAATTGGGAGAATTTCATTTCCTTTAACTCAGCTTTGTGACATTTTTATACTGATGGTGAAAAAAAAAATCCTTAACAGGTTCCTCTTTTCTCCTTTTTTATAACCACTACCGGAGTTCAGCTCTATGCAAAATATGTCAAGCTGACCACAAAAATGTATCTGAAATATAAAGGAGAAGAAGAAACATCCCCTCATAAGTACAGTGAGCTTTAAGGCACACATATGCAGATCATGCGGGCTCTGAGGTCTGTCCCCTACAGAGGGTTCCCAGAACACTCAGCCCTTTGTGCAACAGTATGTAAAACGAAACTTGATAAATGTTCACCACATACAGTGGATCATTGGTGTCAAGGTTTGGGGTTAAAATGCTGTTGAGAGATAGGTATGCGCCGTATCCATCTATGTTTTTGTTGAAGTAAAAAACCAAAACTGTGGATTATGTTCAAGAGAATTCAAGAGTTCAGTGGACCTAGCAGTAAGTTGTCATCCTGACAGACGCCCCACAGTGCTTCAATGAGAAATGGTGATTTTTGTTAAGCTTACACACAGCCACTGAAGGGGAATGGAAAATGACCCGCAAGTGAATTTAAAGCAGGAGTCAAACTTTCTGTTATACCAGCACAGCCCCTTGTGCATGAGTAAAATCTGACCTTCACATACTGAACGGTGTGTTGACATTAAACTTCACTCTGGGATAAAATTCTGGATAAGCTAATTGCTGGTCTCAAAAAACAGATAGGAAGCAGTAGCACCACATCTCTGGAGAGTCTCAAACATATTGGTTCACAAGGGGTTGTGAATGTTTTCCTCGTAACACCCTGTTTTTAGCCAAACTGATATGTGTCTTCGGGGTATTTTTCATACTGTCTGTTAACGCTGCATTTGAGAGACGTCGGAGCGAAAACAACTTGAACTGCACCTTTCCAGAGGCTGTCAAATGTTTGAATTGGGAGCTATGAAGGGGGATAGGTGGGGTATAACTCAGATGGGATTTTGCCATGAGGTAAACTGGCAACAAACCAATGATGGAGAGATGTCATAGATATGATTTAGAGGTTGGTTTTAGGGGTGCAGTGAGTAACCTAGACAGATTCTTACAGATCTTGAGAGGGACATAACTGCAGCAGTTCTGAACCAAGACAACTCAAAATCGGATCAATGGGTAACTTGAGGCCTACAATATGGACAAAAATAGTCCGTTGGTATCATCTGTGTTGTTAAAATTGCTGCTAGTTTCAGTGGTGGTTGCATCGCATTGTTTGTATTTATTATAAAACATATATAGTGAGCCTTTCTGTCGTGACCTCAGTGAAATAGGATTGACTTAGAGTCAGAGGCAGAAAATGTAGCACTAAATGTAGAACTAATTAAGCATAAGCATCTTAATTCAGAAATAATGAGGGCAATGAAAACAATTTGACAATAAAAGCATAAAAGTACACTCATGCAGCTGAGAAACTTATGTAATTACTTAAATAAAAACCTATGAAGTGGGCAATGAAGAGGGTTGTTGCTGAGTGGTCCATGGAGAGTATTTACACTCATTATTCAAATTAACCCCATCCAAGTGTCTCTCTGGGTCTGTTGTATGGCTGTGGTGTAATTGGGTTGTTACTTAAAACAGGAATTATTTCTACTCTGCTTTTCCCTCTGTTGTTTTTATTGTCCCCCACACTGATGAAATTGGCAAAGGTACCTGCAGGGGTGATTTGCAAAATTACCCAATTTCCCCCAACAGCCACCAACTCAGGTAGAGTAACTCTGCTTTTATTTCTCATAATTTTAGAGGCTTCAATCAGAGAGCAATAGCTAATTACAAAAGCAAACTTTTGTATCCCATTTAGTAATGTTGAGGGTCTGGTACTGACCCCAGCCCTGTCCAAGTTGTGCTGGCATGGGGTGGGGCTGCTGGGGAAAACCAATAAGCCACAATGACCAGACTTCTCCAAACATGTCATTCTGAATCCCCTTCGTGAGCTCGGCTGAGCCGTACCCAGGGCCCTGTTAACACTCCAAACATTCAGAGTCACAGACCCGTGTCCCCAGCCATGCTCTTTAAACACTTGTTAAAACTTACACTTTTTTGCAATGTCAACAGCCCGAGAACGACCCTTCTGGGAATGCTACTGCACTGTATGCACTGTGGAACTTCGACGCAGAAAAGACAAGGGGAGAAACGGAGGGAGAGCGATGGAGGAAAGCAATGGAAGGAGGAATAACAGTGGAAGTAGCGCCCCTGCTCTCCTCCTCCCCCTGACTGCTTCATGAAGGGTCTGATTGAGAGACAGACCAGCCCAACTCAGAGCCATTCAACCGAACCGCTCCTACGCCCCTGAGCTGCTGTCTAAACCCCCTAAATTAGACTACTGAGACCCCAGGAGCAAGGTTTACATTACCAGTACCTGTGAAACCTTGGCAGGCCTCATCACCCTGAATGGAAATGCTGGGCAAATAAAAGCAGGCTGGCCTGTCTGCACTCTCTCTATACCCACAGATGGATGGTGAAAGGCAACATGAGCCTCCAGGACTGGGGGAATAGTTGGCAGGTTTCCCTTCTGGGCCCCTAAACTGTAGGTCCCGGGGTGTAGCTTAGCATACCCCATGGAAACTCTAGCATGTCTGAGGAGTTTCCATTGTCTGACCAGGTTTGGTCAGAGAGAACAACCGGGGCTGACAGAGGAAGAAGGCAAAAAAAAAAAAAAAAAAAAAAACGTGAAAAAGAAGATGTAAGAACAATCAAAGAAAAGAAAAGAGAGGCCACCAATTCAGAGATGCTTTTTGACTGGAAAATAAAGGATGAGGTGAGACTCAAGGCTGCTTTGTAATCTCTGGGTGAGGTCCTGCTCAGATCCTACACAGATCTCATCTAGAGGCGGCGGACAGCGTGGATAATTCCCTGCTTTTGTGGCAATTTTGGTGGCAGTGGTGAGACCATAGAAGGAACTGGACAAATGCTTATAGCCACCTAGCCAGGTCCTTTTTCAAGCTCTGTGACGCTGTTCCATTGCATCATAGCAACTAGAGCACAATACTAAACACAGACACGTTCATTTCTGCACACGCTCAGATGGCTATTGTCTTTCAACCATAACTAGGTTGGAAGGGCTTGCAGACAGCCAGATACAGAGCAGGCGAGATCATTGGACAGCAGGGATCTAGGATTTTTCAGTGAAGACACGCATCATTGACTATATTTTGCAAATTGAGCCTTGTTCAAGCACACCGTGTACTTCAAAAAAACAGAGAAAATAAAAAGCCTTAACAATTTTCATATTTATTGCATTTTAAAAACCTCTTACCAGTCCAGTAAAAATGAGCCTAAAGCGCCTATCCAAGCCATACCGAAAGTAAACTGATGGTTCTTCTTAAATCATTTGGAGTACTTGCATGGTTTTGGTCTCTTTTGAAAGGCAACACTCTGGACTTTTATCCTCAGCAGCCAGAATCACAGTAAGTACTACTGTCATTGAGTAATAGAGGTTTGAACACCCTGAAGTTGAAGTTCTTTTTCTCCCTGAATATTTTTTTTGCAATATATAGCTGGAAAACACAGTGGGACCACAGCACGAAGCCTTACTCTAGTCCAAGTTCGATAAAAACTGATAATGATACCACAGGAATGGGATATTGTATATTGGTAAATATTTGGAATGGTATATATTCTATAAAACAGGCAATTTACCATATATTCATCGACATAAATATCTATATTATTATTCATGAAATCTAAATGACATGGCAATCTATATTTATATTGTAGGTATTTGTACCTATGTTTGGCTGCATGTCTTTATATTGAGGCCATTTACTATATTTATCAGTTTAAATTGCATCTACTGTCTGTATTTTTGTCTGGAGATGTAAATAACGCACTGAAGTGGCATCAGAATTTCACTGGCTATTCAAAGCATCAGCCACCTGCAAAATCGGCTGCAATTGGCTCGATCTTCACACGGAGGAAGCGAAGGAGGCCCTTCTGCTCAACTCAGACAGCTACTGGCTTCTCTCGTTGCTTCAGTTTTAAAAACGGTTGTTTGTCTGCTGTTACTGTTCATTGTGCCTCCTGCTGTGATTGTAGCTTGAAGTGGTTTCCATCAGTGTATTCACGGGAATCTTAGCTTTCTAACGTTGTGTGGGGTGGGCCGTCAGCACGATTTTAACTAACTAGTGATGAAGTGGCTTTTTCTACCTAATGTTCAATAACCCTAAATTCTGTGACAAAAGCAAGTAAACGCTCTTTTAACACAAATTCGTGTTAGGAATCGTAACTTACCGCGCAGCTTCTGTGGAGGCTGAAACGCTGTGCACCGCTGTTCCCCTCAGCTCTCCATGCAGCCTCATGCCACGTTTAGGTCACATTGGAATTACCATTACCCACTCATAAATACGATTGTCATTAACATCCAATCTCCATCCAAGTCAGAAACATGGGAATATTTCCCAATTTGACCTTCCATCCCACATGACATCACACCATCACTATAGTTACAAGATGTTATGTGAGGCGCCATAGTTTATGACACTTCGTCATTTGTAAAGAGTCAAGTGACGAATGACAGGGGCACTTCAGGGACCAATCAGATTTCAGCTGGGGCCAGTGGCCCTGTGGCCCTGTCCCTGAATCCGTCCATGATTGGACAGTGTGCACCTGTGTGTTTGCATGTGTGTGTGTGTGTGTGTGATCATGTAGACGAGGGGGTCCTCAGTCGGAGACTGAGAGACGAAGCAATGGCAGGGGGTAGATTAGCACATACCCCACAGTGTGAACACAAGAAAAAACATTTGTTGTGGACATAATAGTGCTGTCTGTAAATTGCCCCTACAGCCAGCTGCAATTCTGGGCAGCGAGAAATGGCCACCACTTACATACACGTATGAAATCTGGTGCTTTCTGTAACTCTTTCCTTCTTATTAATATTTTTTTTTTCATCCCTGATGTGATGAATTTGAAATGTAATTCATCTGTGGACGGGTGAAGACAAGCTTCCTCTCCTTTGCCGACATAAGGTGGCGGAAATAAGAGAAATGATTATGAAAGGAGAGAGGAGAGGAAACTTGATGGGAGGAAATCATTTAGACGTTACAGTCATTTTAATGTCCTCACGTCTGTTTCAAATCATGCAGGAGGGGTCGGACATACTCGTCTAACACAAGAAAGGGTGCTGGAAACTTGTTTAACACAAAGACTGGTTCTGCTCGTGTTGGAAATCTGAGGAACAGAATCAAACAGGCAGTGCAGGAGAGTGAGTGCAGTGTGGGAAGTGGAGTTTGATACAGAGCTGTGGGAATATGAAGTCAGTGGGAAAAGCAATCGGTGCTATGGTGTCGCTCATCTAAAAAATTACATCACAGCATTATGTTATAAAACAATATACAGTAAAAGGATTTATATGATGTGGGATCATTTCTTTACAGTATCTTTCACACTTGCCCTTAAACCTTTCTTTTGCACGTTAAGTAAGACACCCTGGAGTCAAAGCCTGAACTGCTTCCTCTGCCTGTTCACCCTGCCTGGGGCCCTGTCTTCTAAAGACCTGTTTGTTCACAAGTAGAGCACAGCAGGTGTTTAAGCAAAGAGCAAGGTGGAAATGTGGCTCCCGTTGCTGCTGTGAGACTCATTTATTGAAATGCTCTCAATTTCTCAACAAAACACGCCAAGCGTTTCAGGCTAGGATGTGCAACAGTGTGTCCTTCCCATTAAGCATGAGCAAAAGATGCCAGCGGTGGAAAGACGCTTCTCACTGGGAATGCAACTGTGTGTTACAGAAAATATCACTACAGTCTGTTCTAAATCTGATTATTCAGCTGCACACTTTCATTTTACTTGTCAATAATGTGCTTATAGCTGTGAGGCATTAACGGTACACCTGCTCCTTAGTCCCCTCGCTACCAAATCTGTGTATTGTTTCAACACAACCTTTGCCAATAATAAAGTGGAAGCCAATCAAAGCAAATAGACCAGTGGATCTTTACTGTATAATTGGGGATCTGTGTAATCGTTAACCTTGGCTTAGTGTAGTAAGTTAATGAATCAAATCAATACCTCTCTCTACTGATCCATAATTATTTGAAAAGAGATGAAAAATTAAACAGGCCGAGCCTATGAGGTTATCATGCCATGCAATTAGTCCGCCGGAGGGAGATTATGTTACCTAGATTCCATTGGGGAAGTGTAATTTCTCTTGCAGATGGAGTTTTTTTAATGAAGAGTGCAATTACCTAAATAGGTCAGCCAAAGACACGCTGTTGCTGCTGCTGCTTCTGCTGCTGCTGCTGCTGCTGCTGCTGCATGCCGCTTCTCAGCGTACCTGAGAGGAAGCTCCTGGAGAAAAAAAAAAAAAAAACAACAGAGCACTGTCTGCAACTGTTGTTACCCCCTTCAGTATCCTCCTCGCGCTCGCTTTTTCTTTCACACTCTCCCACCAACACTGCCTGGATGGCATATTTTCTGTTTTTCCTAATTAAATAGCACATGCATAAAAGTATTTGTTACGCTGAGATTCAGCAGGAATAACACTTAATAATGTGTCCTCCAAATCAGGTGCGGTGGCTATTTGTCGTCACTATCAGCAGCTCGTTCTATGAAGTACAAAATAGAAAGAGGAATTCTGGGTATTTCTTTATGAAACTACTTTGCGATGAACTGTTAACTCTGTTTTGTGGTCACTAACAGATTCGTGTCACAGTCTGATGAAAATGAAACCGCTACCGTTGCACTGAATTGTAAAACATATGCTGTGAATTTGAATGCTTGTTTTATATTTACATGTTTTCATTGCACTTTTTAAATTCACCATAATGTGTATAATGTGGATGTTATGCGTTTAATCATAATCGAATCATCATAATACTGAGCATGGTTTCAAGGGGGCATTAATAATGACATCAGAGGTCAGCGGGATTTTGACAGCCATCAGTTGTGGAGTAAGAGCTTACTGTGGGCAGATGGCTGTGTATTTTATCTGCTTCACACAGTAATTCAGGCTTTTTTTTTTTTTTTTTTTCATGAGACTTGCTGGCAGCTAAAAGATGTTACCTGCAAAAAAAAAAAAAAAAAAATGACAGAAAGAAAAAAAATACATCTGTATCACATTTGCGCTAATGTGACATGACTGGTGAGAAAGTTTTAGTTTTATTTTAGTGAATTTAATCAAAGAAACATCAGGCAGAGGTTTGGTAAGAGGGGATATATTGATATGCGGTACAATTTTGACAACGGCCTAAAAAAAATGAGAAAAGACAGACATGAGAATAAGTGCTTCAATAATCTCGATATTTTCGTGAAAGCCACACCGCTGTTTGATTCCTCACAATTCACGTAACGGATGTAAACATTTTACCAGAATAACTGACTTTTCTGCAGGTGTTTGAAAATATGTGATTGGTGTCAAATTGCCATGACCTCTTCAATGAACTCAGCGGGCTGACATACTGAATGGTGGCTAACAGAGAGTTAGTATTAATGACACACAGCTCAGACTGCAAGGTGGTGAACTCATAATGAAAAATGTGTGGCGTACAAAGAAGTAAAGAGCAGCCCTGAAAGGGTGCCACTAATAAGCACATCTAAGTTTTTAGTTACGTCTGATCCAAAACCAGCAGTGTAAAAGTGGGTGGTATTCTCTACATGTGCATGATTGAAAGGGGAATTTGGCACATGCGTTCTCTCCTCAACACAGAACGAGTGACCCCGTGAACCGCCAAATGGTGCCTGTTTCAGGTTTTCAATGTGGCAGGTGCCTTGATCACGATTCAACCAACTTGTCAACAAGCGCTGTTTTCCTGAAACTTGGCAGGGACTCCACAACAGATTCCAAGTTGAAACTCGGATGATCGCATTCCAAAGCTGGAGGAGTTTTTTTTTTCTTTTTTCTCATCTGTGATACATCCCTTTATTGTTACGCTGACCTGCACTTTTAAAAAATACGCTCCGGCAATGCAGGAGGGAAAACATCAGAGAAGACTTCAGGTATCCTGTTAGACAGTAATTTGATCCAGAGCGATAAGATCTGCAAATGATAGAGACCATGTACTCATCCTGTCTTTTTTGATGGACAGGCTCTGCCCAACCCTCCTACACACTGACAAGTAGGAAATATGTTTCAGGGAATGACACTAGCATACCCTCTTACACTTAATCATTGTCAATCACTCTGCGCACTTGGCTCGTTGGGTAATAGGAACAGATCCAGCATCGCATCCCCTCCAATCTGTTTGGCTCTCACACGGGAGGTGCATGCTGTTTTCATGCCTGTGTGGGATGGCTTCAAGCTGTTTTCTTATCAAAAGGCCCATTCAGACATTCTCTTTGAGAGGCATCGCAAACCTCAGATCTCACAGCCTCCGTTCAACCACATGTCTTGATTTAAGAGGCCAGAATCAGATTTGCTGCCACGAAGAGCTGTCACTGCTAAAGAATGGGATGTGATTTATCATCCTGAACCACACACAAGACTGATAACCAGAGCGCTAGCATTTGGACGCATATGTGCACACGCACGAGTGTGAGGGTGCACATGTACGCTCGCGCACACACACACACACACACACACACACACCCCTCCACCTCACATAAATACCCAAAAAAACAGATCAACACATGTTCTCAAGCTCACTCATCTTCTGGCTCAATCACTCCTATATGCTTTCACGCGAAAAACCGCAATTTCGCATAGAAGCCGTCTCGCCCCTCGCTCTCTTGCAGTGTGGAGTTGGATCACATGCTTTTTACAAACTGCAACTACATCACCTTCCACCCAGGGATCCTCTCTAAACGCTCCCTTTTAAACCTCCACTAACAGTCTCATCATTGATTTTATGTCTCTGTTTTTTTTTCCTCCTCGGGTTGTAAGCAAGCAAACACAGCTGAACCCTAACACCCTGTGTCCCGCTGTGTCTCCCTCAGGGTGTTCTCATCACAAAACAGCTACACAACATCTCAGAGTGAAACACCCTCAGCAACACAGGCCATAGAAAGGCAAAGGTGATGGGAGCAAGTTTTTCAAACATACAGAGCCATCAAATACGCTGCTCTCTCTCGCTCTCTCTCTTAACATTCGGAGGTTGAACACAGTTACTTCTCCAAAGAAGTAGTTTCTCTTAACTCTCTCTATCATTTCTCACTTTTTTACCCTCCCATCTTTCTTTCTCTCGCAATTTCTCTCTCGCTGTCTGCAGTTGCTGCTTATTATTTCTTTGTGGAAGGGTATGTGATTGCCAGGATTGCTTGGTGGCTGTCTCTTATGAAGTTGTTAGCTTCAACGGAAAGGCAGAGAGACTCAGATTCTTCCTCCTTTCATCTCTCCTCTCTGCCCTTCTGCGCTCTCTGCCTCTTTTTTTCTAATCCATCAACAAACTGTCGCAGTGCTCAGTGGTTTCAGTGGGGCGAATAATCATCATAAGGTGTGTCGGCGGGGACAGTGAGGAGACTACTACAACTTGCAAAGGCTAGCGAGTGCAAGTGTAAACCTCGCCTGCTCTCCTGTCCCTGTTAGCTCAGCCATTTTTGGGCGGTCAGGCTGTCTTGCCACAATCACACGCTGGCGCCACAATTGCCTAGCCCCAACTGCAACCCTTTCACTGTGTAATGAATACATCCAGAAATAAACTTTAACCGCTCATGCCCCGCTGCTTGCCCCCCGTGCGTATACTGTATGTAAAGAGACAAGACTGGAGTGATGTTTGTGTTGTGCCCTGGATAGTGGCATGCTCACCTGGCCCCAGGACGTCGTGTGGTGACGGTGTGGTTATGGTTCAACACAGAACCAGTCAGTGAGCGAGAGGTGACCACTGACCGCTGTCACCCTCTGGTGGGACCATACACACCCCTGGTCCAGGGAATGTTGGGGAGGGAGAGAGATGACCAGAGAAGGAGAGTGGTGTTTTTGTCTGCTTCAAAATTGTGTTGAACTCTATGTTTATGTGTTCATGTTTAGGTGGCATGTGCGTGCTCATGGGCACATGCAGAAGATGCATGCATGTGTTTGTATTTGAAAAATGCTTTTTGCAGCATTGAATTCTGTCTGCGTGTCTGTTTGTATGTCTTGTTCATCGCCACAAGAGATAAATATACCTGCACCGAACCCACAGGCTGGAGTCTTGATTGTGCAAGGGGTAGTCGGATCAGAGCAGTAATTTTCCACATCGACATTCAACCCACTTGAGTCCACCTTGAAGGGCGCTTCGATGAGGCTAAGTGCTGTACGGTTCAGTGTGTACAGTGTGTGCTATAGGTTTGCACACACTTACTCTTATGTGCATCCGTGTGTTTTTGCATTGCTGCCTGTTTAGTTGTCTTCAGCGACACGCGCGTGGCAGCAGCAGCTTTCCTTCATCTAAATTGCCGTTCCAATTTTTGTTTAATTTATTTTAATCTAGTCTCTCGAAGCAAATAAGCGCACCTATGAAATCAGATAGCACAACATTTAGTTTGCATTTCCATCTGTAATAAATGAAACCAATTAAGCCGTACTTTTAAATTAGGGAGGAGGCAATCCTAATTTTCTCCTTAAGTGCGGTTTCCACGGCAATCAGAGGCCTCTGCAGGGGGTCGGGAATGGAGGCGTTGGGTGGGAGCGCACGCAGCAGGGACAAACTGACTGAGCGCGAGAGCCGACTGCACTCACAGCCGAGTCTGCTGCTGGCATGCACTTTCTCTCACACACGCACACACATATGCTGGAGTGCACACACACACACACACACACACACACATTCACGCAGAAAAAGCCAATATCACACAAACATTTGCACCTATTCTCTGATAATTTGGCGTCATCTATAGTCTTCATGGAGTGAAATTGAAGGTAATAAAAGTGTCCATGTTTATATGTACAGTTTTTTATTGTCGTCAATTTGATGAAGTGATGATTATTCGGTGACTCACACGCCGCCGCTCTGATGTGCGGTACTGTGTGTTTGACATTGAGAGACATCATCTTATGTTTGTAGGCCTGCTCTTCTTATTTTCCTATGAATGAATATGTCCCCAGGCAAATGCGGATATGACAGCTTCCTCAATCTGTTAAGAAGAGAAGTATTTATGGTTCCAGTCAGAATATTAGGGAACTTGGCCCTGTGTCATCATTTTTTGTCATGTCTGACTGGATTCTCCCTTTTCCTCTGATGAGTATGAGCGGACAGATTTTATAAAACCATGCAAAAATGTTCATTTTTGCCAGCCTCGTTCTTCTGTGTTACTTTAGGTTTGAGCACTGAAGGTCTGTTTCACCTGAGATGACAGAGACGGGAGCTGTTTTGGAGGGTGATAGAGAAATAAACTTGTGGAAATTGTACTTGTAAAACTTGAAGGGAGTATTGAATTAAGCTCCGTGCGACACCAGACAGTTTCATTTTGTACAACTTCTGCAGAATTAAATAAGAGCTGTGCGAAATGTTGACCAAGTAAACAAGCAGACAAGTAGACTGGCTCGTTGTGAGTATTTTTAGCTTCAGTTTGGCAACTCTTACAGGAAGCTCAGAGCTTTTAATTGCAAATTTTCTATAGTGTGGAGCGACACTCACTGCTCCAAGATGCACTTTTTATCCAGTTTTAGTTTAGTGTCACTTTGTGACTCAGATTTCAGTCTTTTATGCAGCTGATATCTGTGATATTTACATTAATTAGTTGTGGTAACATACAACATTGTGCTTAAAAGGCAGGACAGTCATGACAAAATTATCTCTGTTTTTTGATAGTGAAGAGAGCAACGATTAAAATGCATGCAGTACTACAACATTTTACCCACAGTAAAAAACGTGAATTGTTTTAATCATGCACAGGTTTCTGTTATTGTTTTCCTCCAAAGCCCTTGTTGGTTCAACACTGCGCTTTCTCACTAAACAATGAGCTTCATTTAAAAAGCAAAGAAGACGGCAAATATTGTAAATATTGAGATGGTGCGATATTTTCCGACCCGTAATATCACACTCACACGATTACTGACAGATGGCCGAGCTTTTTGAATAGAAGTTCCAAATTCGAACTTTACTTTTGCAACTCAACAGAACTTTGCCTGTAAACTTTCCTCTTGTACATGACTGTGATACCTGCAATTCCTCTAGTCGAGCAGGCAGTGTGCTCTTTTGTTAAAAAAGGAAAGAAAGAAAAGAAAAGGTGGGATTCAATCCGTCACATTGGATCTGGCATAGCCATCTTATAGTTTGAGAAGGCAGAGAAGTTGAAGCTCAGACACAACAGTTGTTAGTCAAACACAGAAGTGTTCCACAGGATGGAGAGGCAGAGGAAAGGAAGAGAGAGAGAGAGAGAGAGAGAGAGAGAGAGAGAGAGAGAGAGAGAGAGAGGCACAGAGAAAGAAAGGGATGAAAAGAAAAAGAAAGAGCACAGGCCTTCCTCAGAACTGTATTCATGGAGTCTGGCTCTTTCAGGTTCATCTCTCATTACTCCTGGGTGCTCTCTCAAGCTTAGCGGAAATGGATTATGCTACACAAAGAAAGGAATAATCACCCTATTCTCCTCCTCCTCTGATAAACACACGCCTAAGCGCACGCGGACACATCCACACACACACACACACACACACACACACACGCACAAACATGCACACACTCTCTTCCAGTCTGTTGTTTTGACGTACACGCTGACGTACACACACTGAGTGAGCCGAGCTTTGTGTGGCTGCGAGTCGCTGAGTGTGGTGCTCGTTCTCTCGCTGCATGCCAGGGGACTCGTCAATTATCTCCCCAAACGCACCCAGTCCTCGGGGGGAAAAGGCGGTGAGGGAGACGTCCCTGTTTTTGAGGGAACCTGGAGTTTGCAACATTCAGTTGAGTGACAATACATTCACGCTCTAATTCTAGGCTAGCAGATGTAATGTTTTTTTCTCCCTCTCTCTATCTCCCTCTTCCTTTGTCTCACTCTTTTCTGCTCTCCTTGTACTTCTTATCATTCCAACTTTGAGAAGTTGGAGCTCCTAAAGGCTTTAGTGAATGTGTGTGTTTTGGGTGGTTTCGACTGGATGTTGAGTGTGTGTTTATGCTTGCTTGCGTGTGTGTGTGTGTATGTGTGTGTGTTTTGGATTAAAGGGTGTATGCTTACAGTTTGATCTTTTTTATCTAATGCAGGCAAGGTGGTACTCCCAAAAGATTTCGTTTTTTTTTTTTTTTTTTTTCCCTGAGCAAATTTAAGAAACGTCGGCAAAGAAAAAACACAATAACAAACAAAAGAAAAACAACAATTTTATCATATTCATGTAATTAATTGTGCAATGATTAGCATTTTCTCTTTTCAAGCATGAAACACAGAGAAGCTGTAGGACTTTTGTATTAATATAAACAATCACATCAAGCCTTTCATGGATGCAACTGACAATAATCTGATACAATAATATTTTGATAACTTTGTGCCAACTATACACAATATATTTAACAGATGGCACTCATATCATTACATTTTTGAAGTCTTGAATCTTGAGTCGAACATATAATTGCTTTGTCTCCTGACAGCCAGCAAGCAGATTGCCTCACTGGGAACAGCTTCAAATAAAAAAACTCCCTGTCCATGTTTGTCTTGCTGGGGTGACTCACTGTATCTGTGAGCGCGGTGCTGCGAGGCCACTTCTACCTGGTTAAATTAAAGAGAATATGAATAATAGATGGAGAGAATGACACTTCCGTCGCCAGGGGTAATGAAAGACCGACTCCCAGCTCTCTCTTGTCACTCCTCTGACTCACCAAAAGCGCTAATAAAGATGACACTTGACAGCTAACGAGACCCATCACGGGCAGGGACATGCACACATACACCGAGGAAGAAGAAGAAAGGAGAGCGAGAAGAGGGTAAGACGGAGAGAAAACAAAATATAAGAGGAGGGCAAGTGTCGTCAGGGCATCTAACCTCTGGCTGGCCAAACAACGTGTGTCCTTGTCCTGTCAGGAACCGAGCGGAGATCAGCTTTAGCACCTATTTTAGAAAGTCGGCAGACGACTGTCAGTCATGCAGGGCTTTGAACGATAGAGAGGTGGAGGGAAAAGAGAGAAAATTCGAAAAGGACTGAGGAAAGTGTGTATTATGAAGAAGGGAGTGAAAAACAAAGCAGAGGAAAAGACTGCGATTTCAAGTCTGTCCTCGGAGGCCTAGTGGTGTGTTGGAACAGGGAGGGTTGGAAGTTGGAGGAAGCCCTGCCCACTGCCTGATCTCCAGGGTCAGCCTCAGCTCCAGTCTCGGCCGCAGAGCGCCCAAAGAGAGGGCGTGCCATTGTTTACTGTCCGCGGTGCGGGTAAACAATAAACAATGAAAAGACTGAGGGGTTGCCAGCTCCTCACCCTAATTTTGCCATTTTGGGAACTCAAACACGCCCCCATGCTCCTCACAGCCCCTACTCACCACCCACTCCCTCTCTCCCCCTCTCAACCTCCGCCACCTCCCCCGTTCAGATCCATCCCCAGCCCCAGAAACCCCAGAGGGGCGGTCGCCCAGCCTGCCCACGCTGCCCTCTAAGAAACCACGAGAGGGTGTGGTTCCGCCTGGAACAGGGAAGCCATTTATTTTGGGCGCATCTCTGCTGACTGACTCATGTGTTGACTGGAAAGTTGGCTGCATGCTCTATGGGCCGAGGCTCCACCAGCCCTGTGGGCTATCAGTCCCTGACCTGCCCTCCCTCCTTTTGGGCCCCCTGCACCTCAGCCCACCACAAGTTCAAATGCACCAATAGCCACCCACTCCCATCCTCCCACCCACTCATGACCAGCCCTCATCACCACTCTATTTTTGTCTTTATGTCAGCCCTGCCACCTACCACCCTGCTCTTCGTCTCAAATTGAAGAATTGCCATTGTTTCACGGTGACCTTCAGCTGGTGTTTTGTAAGAGCTGATCATCTGGGCTTGTTTTATGATGGGCATGTGTCACATGTTTTGTCTGGGGACCTTTTGTTCCTGAGAACATACAAAGTAAAGACAAAGAGGCAGAGAGAGAAAGCAGATAGTGTGCAGACGCTGAGTCGGGCTTACGTGCTGCACACAGACTTAAAAACATCGAGGCCATACGCAGGATAACTTAAGATCACTGGGTGTTTAATTGCAAACCTGCGGATGTTAAACAAGTCTTTGTGATCAAATCTTGAATTTTAGGTCTGCAGACTGAAAGCGTGAGACTCACTGATGGCAAAGTCTCACCCTAAAATTTGAAAATTCCTCAGCGCACGCTGTGTACAAGCCAATTTTGCTTCAGTGGCTAAAAACAAACAAAGCACACACTCTTTAAATACATCTATACACTCTTAGAATAAACCTACAGCCATATTTATCTGTGGTATACTGGCAGTCCTTGAAATTAAGAATTCATTCAATCAATTTCACAGTGAAAAAAAGGCTCTTTAATCCAATAAAGTCCCCAGTAAATGTTAGTAATAGGGCACCATTGAGAGCTCTTACAATTCTTGGTTTAGTCATCAACTCTTATAATACATAGCAGTTACTGTTCTCAGCGGAGAAATAAGTGACCTACACAGAAATTGTATTTATATTATATGTGTAATAATTGAAAATTGGTGTTTAAATCATGATGATCCAGTTGAGGAAAATGTGTGTACTTTCTGTACACTGAACGTTGATGTGTATGGGAGTATGGTCTGAGAAAAAAAAATGTTAAACTACGGTAGACAAATTTTTCACAGCTGGAGTATTCCAGATGGCACGAGAAGTCAATAAAAGAGAGGATGAGGGCCCATAAAAAAAACTTTAAAAATGCCCAACTGTAACAGGACTTTTATTTATCTGCCTGGCAATGAATGCAGAGTCTTTTATACGGTCTGGATCAACTTTACTCTTCCTCCACATAATGGAGAAACTGGAGAATGGAGACTTAGTTTTGGACCTGGATTTTTCCCTTCATACAAATGTCTTTGCATTGCTCGTATTTCAAAATAAACTCATATTTCACTTTGCCTTTGGAGCAAAGGTAATGAGAGAATTTGAAAGCAAAATCTTCTCACGGCACCATCTTTTCCCATATTTATGCAATGGATGGATGAGGTTTGCCTGTAACGCGTACCTGCCAAAACCTGCTGACCTGCTGCACTGCATCTTATTTCTTTACCTGCTTTTTAGTGGTCAAAGGAAGCTGTGAAGTAGGGTGCTCTTCATCTTCTCTCTTTCTCCCCAGGGCCCCCATATTGCTCTGGAGATGTCTGTGGGTTCCTTGCTATGGCGTGGCGCTCTGACATTCCCTCCACACCCACACTGGCAGCCAATGTGCCAATTAGTGGCCTTCTCCGCAGGGGTGGGTGTATGGGAGGTGGAGAACACAGAAGAACGAGAGACAGAGGAGAAAGAAGCAAGAGAGAGAGTGTGTATATGAGCGTTTCTGGATGGTGTGTGTGTGTGTGTGTGTGTGTGTGTGTGTGTGTTACAAGGCCTCAGACCTCAGACATTCCTTTCGCTATGACCTAGGGTACAATTAAGGGGATGTCCCTCCCCTGCCTCCCCTCCTCGGTGGACCACATCAACGGAAGTCCTGGCCCAGCTGGAGGCTCTAATGACGGGAGGGAGGCCAGGTCGCGACCCTGGTGTGCCACCTCAGCGCCACACCCTTCCTGTTTAGGTCCAGACGGGGTTTAAGCCAGGAGAGGAGGAGAGGAAAGGGGACAGGGGAGACATGGAGCAGGAAAGTGTGTTGGATTTGTCGAGATCTGGAGTTCATCTGGCGAGTTGAGAGAGATTGGGAAAAACTGACATGGTAGTTGTTGTAATGTCGTAATAAAAAAACTTGATTTTTTCCCCCCTCACCTGTCCATCTTATCATAAACACAAAGAGCTCTTCAATTGATCATATCGTTAATTTATCAGAGCTGCAAATCTTTGAAGAAAATAACATTCTGCAGTTATTTCTTTCCCTCTTCTACAGAAAGATCCTAACTTTGTACTAAATGATAAACTACGCACATTACAGCCAATATTGCAGGTAGTAAAGAGTGAGATGAAAGGCACAGATGGGGTTTACAGAATGTGTGGGTGTCCGGGCATTTGTTAGTATGCAGAGAGCATCATGGGGCTGAAAGCTGTGGTCCTCAGCCCTGCTTTCGTCAGACAACCCACCCTGATGGAGAGGCTCGGATAATGATACGTCTGTGAGTCTGTCTGTCTGTCATGCCTCTGGATTTGCTTGCTCTGCTCTCGTGAATGAGGAACAGCAGGGGACATGTGGGGGTGGTAAAGTGTGTGCGTGTGTTTGTGTGTGCGTGCGTGCTGTATCTGGCTTTGTATGTGGCTGGCATACAAGCTGGATGGTCATGTGTGTGTATGTGTGTGAGACAGGGGTCCCCACAGATTATAGATGTTGATGAGCGTCTCCTCTCAGCTTGGAAACCCTGTAATTGTCACCTTGCTCAAGTAGGGGAGAGGGGAGAGATACGCATTGGATAACCACACTGAAAACCCGCAATCAAGAAGAAAGGAAAGGCAACGGCAGAGAGGTATGCAACAAGAAAGGGAAAACAGTGGACCTAAGCAAAAGAGAAATTACACTGTGGACATCTTAGTGACCAACTGAAACAAATGTTCTGGTGCTGTGATTTACGCTGTGTGCTGCAGTACATGCAATATGTGTGAGCTTGCATGCATTCAAGCAAGCCCATGTGTTAATGTCTCCTTGTGTGTGTGTGTGTGTGTGTGTGTGTGTGTGTAGGAGAGATAGAGACAACCAGAGTGAGGGACAATCGATGTTCGTCCAGTGATTACAGTCATTACATCATTAGTGCCTGAGTGACCAATAACACTGATAGTGTTTCCGCTTTGTCAGTGAAAAAACAGACCAAGTTCAGGGTGAGTTCCTACACCTCATTAGGCCATGAATGTAAGTAAATGCTATAATTGAGCTGTATGTAAACGAGTGGGGTTTTTCTTCATCGTGTAAAATCCTGTGGTCTATAATACTAGTGTCCATGCATATCGCTATGTAATGTAAGTTTGACTTATCTCGAAACTTTAAAAGTTAGCATTTATCTTGTGTAATAACAAAAAGCTGGACATGCTCAAATTTTGCTGCTCAAATTTTAGTACACTAATGCACTATTAATGTTTGCAATTATGCCATGAATAATTTGTCCAATAATAACTTAAATTGTACTTCTTACCATCTACCAATCCATCCATTTTCTGCATCCACTTATCTTGTACAGGGTTGCAGGAAGCTGAAGCGTATCCCAGCATGCATAGTGTGCGAAGCAGGGAATACCTTGAACATATCACCGGTCCACACAGGAACATAATGATTTGATAAACACTCACATCTACGGGTAATTTGAAATGTGCAGTTCACTTAACCTCCACGTCTTTGGAGTGTGGGAGGAAACGGCAGCAACCCGAGGAAAGCACCACCTAAAATGGGGGTAGCTGCTTCCATTTGTGTAATTCATGCATTGTGTTTTCATATTTTCTGAGCTTTTAGCCTGTTTGTCCTATTAATCTATTAATCATTTAGATGGACGTCAGGTTTCTGAAAACTAATTCTTCAACCTGAATTCACTTGCAGTCGTTTGGCCTTGTCCATTGGACTTGTGGTTTGAAGAAGTATAACTCTTTTATGGAAGTACTTTTTACACTTATTAGAATACATGTGGTATTACCTATTAAAATGGACTATGGAAAAATATTTAAGTTCCACCCTGAGAATAAGCACTGTGTGTGCTGCCATACAGGCTTCCTGTAACGTCTGAAACAGCAAAAACAAAACGCTAATTTGTCTGTATTGACTGTACTGCTCCTCTGTCTCTCATTAGCTTCTATTAATCTGTTTACCCTTCACAGTGCCCTGACACCACCCCCAGAACCCCAGCCTTTGCCAAAGCCAAAGTGACACTGGCTCCGCAGGCGAGGTTGGGAGGCCATGAGGTCATACCAATGATGGCACTTGCTGTCGACCGGTGAGATGTGGGGCCCGTAGGCGGAGGGGTGCTAGGTGCCTGCGAGGGGAGAGTGAAGGGAGTGTGCCGGGGGAAGTGAGACATTCATTAGGAGAGCCAAGCTGACGCTGTCACCCTCACCCTCGCCTGCTTCTAAGGAGCCTGCTCAGACACACGCCAGCCTCAGCTGCTACCAGACCGCGGCTGGGCTCTGCACCGACACACAGTTTGAGTGTGCATATATATGTGTGTGTGCAATTGCATGTTAAAATGCTGTTTTATGCCGTGAAACACTGTCACACAAATCCTATTTCATCCGCAGAGGCAGATGATAGAGTGACGAGATAAAGATGCAAAGAGAGAGACACAGTGAGTATATTATAAAACGCAAGTTCAAGTTGGTGGTTCATCTGCAGAGGCCTTGTGCTTATTTCAGGCGGTTCTGATGACAAATGAGACAAGCATGTTCCCTCAGTCATCTTGCACGCCTGTGAAAGCAGAGCCCATTTTATTGGACCTCTAATGCGATGAGAGAGGCCAGGAGTCAATTACTGTGTACTTATTCTCCCTCTGCCTGAACACGGACTTGTTAACGCTTCTTAATAATGAGCTACAGCGAACAAGAGGGTTACACTGGATCCTTTTGACTCACAAAAAGGAAAACATTTTCCATTCTCTTTGTGCCCTACCACTGATGCCTGATAAAAAATGAATAAAGAGGTGAGGGACATGGGGAATGTTTACCTTCAAACTGTAATGATGTCCTAGGCTTTTGTTGTTAATTTAGTGGTAGAAGTGGAAGCTCTGCACATCTCTTTGCTTGAAACCCATCATTATCCATCAATAATACTTTATTTACCAAAGTATTATACTGATAAGTGCGAGATTAAAGGTTTCATGAATACTATGTGAAGCAGTATATCAGTAAGGGTAATAAACAGAGCACAGTGTACAATCATGGTACATGTGCGCCATAGAACGGTGAGACCAAGATGTTATTTGAAGGCCCATAATGCATTGCTGCCCCAGAAAACTTGACTCACACCTGACTGCTCTAGAACTGGTATTGTGTAGTTGGCCAGACTGGTAACACAAACTAGCTGATGCTACAAGGAATCCTTGTGAACTCCTTATCTCCATCATTACATATTACCTGTGTGAACTAACTCACAACTCCTTTGCTAAAAATACAGCAGTGGTTTATCTTATTTTAGCACTTGCCATTGTTTGCTAATTTACAGGTGTGGTTTCTGTCGGTGTTGGCTTGTTACCTTTCTGTTGCATGGATTTGTTTTGTTTGCTCAGAGCAGTGGAGAAGAGAGGGTGTTGGAGTTCAGAGCAGGTATGAACTTGCGGGTGGGGTAAGATTTCTTTAACTAATCAACGCATAAGGAACACTTTCTTTGCACTCAACAAGAAACAAATTACATCTACACTGTTTACTTCCAAACTAAAGTTAACTTACGTTTCCAGATTGCTTTGGTTTTAGCGCAATTACGGATCAGTTCTGACACCCACTACTTCATTCTGCAAAGCAGGAAATACAGTGGCATGCAAAAGTTTGGGTTAAAATTTCTGTTACTGTGAATAGCTAAGTGAGTAAAAGATGACCTGATTTCCAAACAGTGAGATTGCTTCTTTATTTCCATCTTTTACAGTTTCCAAAAAGGGCCTGAGGCAAAAGTTTGGACACCCTGCATGGTCAGTGCTGAATAACACCCCCTATGGTAAGTATCACACCCTGTAAAGACTTTTTGTAGCCAGACAAGAGTCTTTCAGGTCTTGTTTGAGGGATTTTGTCCATTTTTCTTTGATAAAAGACTTCTAGTTCTGTGAGATTTGAGGGCCACCTTGCATGTTCTACTCTTTTGAGGTCTATCCACAGATTTTTGATGCTGTTTAGAATGGGTGAATGTGAATCCATTATTCCCTCTACCAATGAAATGTTCCCCATGCTACTGGCTGCAACACAAGCCCAGAACATGATCAATCCACCCCTGTGCCTCTGAACAAACCTTTGCTCATTGTGGCCAGAAAGTTGTAATTTAACTTCACCAGTTCATAAGCTTTGTTTTCAAAATCCACCAGGCTTCTTTAGGTGTTCCTTTGCATAATTATGATGCTGAATTTTGTGATGAGGATGCTGGAAAGGTTTTCCTCAGAAAACTCTTCCATGCAGATCATATTTGCACAGGTGTTACTACACAGTAGAAGAGTGCACCGCCACTTCAAAGTCTGCTGAATCTTCATGATTCAAGCAGTGGTTCTGATTTGCCGTTTTAGTAATCCTACGAGCAGTTTCAGACTTCAGCTTGACCTCTACTGTTCTGTTAACTGCCATTTCTTAATTACATTATGACCTGAGGAAACTGAGAGCTGGTAAAAATTGAGAGATTAAACCTCTTGGGATGCCAAAATGTTTGATTGGTACTCCTTCTTCACTCTAAAAATGTATAAAACAAAAAGATCTAATGCAATAATACAGTAAACCTTTATGCGCTTTGGAGATAAGATGCCTGTCAGAAAGCCTTTCTTACTACTTAGACTTCGAACAACATCCTCTGTATGTGGACATTTTAATGGCACATCTAAGCATTACGCAAGAAGGTGTTGGCATTGGACATAAACATCAGGTCTGGAGTTGTCCAATATGGATGTAGTTTCTAGGCATACTGGGCTGATCAATGCTACAGCTAACCAATAGTGGTAATGGACTGAATTTATATAGTAATTCTCTTCCTTAACAGACAAAGGGCTTTAAAATTTTTGTCTGTCATTCACCCATTCAGACTCACACTCACACATCAGTGACAGCAGGAAGCCAAAGTACCCGCAAATCTGATCACTTTGTGAAGTTACTGTAGCAGCAGCAGTACTTATCCACCATTAACAATAGAAGACGAAGCTTTGTTCTACTAACCACTTTAAGTCGAAGATTGTTCTCTCACATTCTCCACCACTGTCTGTAGTCTCAAGTTTAAATTACTTTTGAAATAATTAAGTAATTGAAAGGTTTAAATTCACTCCAGTTGTAGGAAATTAGAGCTGTGACAATTGAAAGTGGCAACTCCTTCCGAAAACTAGGTATTTTACAGTTTCAAAAGCATTAGAGGATGCTGTCTTCACACGTTTTGTTTGGAGAATTACACTGTTCAATGTGCTCGATTATCCACAATATTCTGTCAATGTCTGCTTGTCACACGTTTTTTTAATGCAGCGACTCTTTTTAAGAACGAGAAAATTCCTTTTCTGCTCCTTGTGTTTCACAATTGCTGTATCTTGGCTAGAATACACAATGGAAATAAGATAATGAATTCCACTGCATTATATTTTAATTCACTCCAAATGAGGTTGATCTTTGCCAAATCAGGTTGTGAGAACCCCTGGCTTTGTTCATTTGTTTTAATTAAACATAAGAGGAGAGGTGAGAGGAAAAAACACTGGCACATTGTTAGCGTAATTAAAGATTAATTCCACAATATTATGTGTGTAATAATGGCTCTAATGTTTCGCAAAGACATTCATATTTTACAGAAAACACAGTGTGGTTAATTTTAGACAATTTAACATAAAACCTGTCACAGGCGCTCCTACTCCTATTCATTTAGCATTAGCAGTGCTTCAAGGTCCACAATTCATGTGTCACTCCTCTTGTCGAAAAGATGCTTTCATGTGAGGATAAACCTAGGGCAACTGTAAGTGTTGAGTCAGTTATTATTGAAATGAATACTGCTGCTACAGTGTGCTGACATGACAGAACAAGGTCCAAAAGTTCAGTTCAGTTCAGTTTTTAAGGTGACTGGATCAACAATTAGAAAATTAGCAGGCTAAATTGCCACCAAAAAACCTGTTTATTCACAGAATTTCTGGCCATGAAGCCTCAGTTTTGATGCATCACACCATGACAAAGATCAGCCTAATGCATGTTTTGTGCGCTTGGATTTCTAATCAGCATGAGGAAACATATCTGCCAGGTCACAAAATGTTAATACTGTATGTATCTGGAAAAAACGTTCACGGTCACATTTCGTTTATTTGCCCTGCGACATCCAACCCCCGCAACACAGAGCAACTAAAGCAAGATGAAACTTTTTTATGGTTATGCTTAAGGTTAAAGAAAGATTGTGGTCTTGGTTTAATAATATAAAGGTCAACAGTGGTCTAGAAGAACGGCACAGGGGGTGTTTTCTTTATTAGCATTTAAAGGTGAGGTCAGAGGTTCTAATCCAATACACTCTTATAAATTCAGTGAATATCTCCGCACAGTGTGCCAGCTGTCCGTTCTGTACATGCCATGAAAAACAACGCTTTCTGAAGGTTTGGTTTGGCCTTGTATCCTCGTCAGAGAACCATTGCATATACTGAACTAGGTGGGAATTTGTGAATTGAAGTTTCTCTGTAGCAGGTGAGCCGGGTCTTCTTTGAGTGAGTCTCAGTCTTGACTGGTGACAAAGATAAATCAACAAAATAAAGGTTTAGAAAAAAAACTAATCTGACTGCATTTACTGCCTCGTGTGAATTCATTTATCCCCAGCCAGATTCATATTTAGTGGTAGCCAGCTAGCTTCCTAGCTTGCCAGCTAATGTTACATTAATCATACCTGTAAAACCTCCAGAAACAGCCCGGTTATGTATTTCTTTGAACAGTGTAGTGCATCTGGCCTTTTTATCCCCCCATGTTTATCGCCCCTGACCCTAACCCTTCTTTCTCCAGAATCTCTAACCCCAACATGCTTTTCCCCCGATCTTAATCAAAGTGCTTTTGTTTCCTAAAATCCATGCAACAATCCCATTTTCTCACAAATTTAATTGATAATAATAATAAAAAAAAAAAATCCTTGTGTATATATGTAATTTATACACTAGCCTATTAAGGATACAGGGTTGGATAGATCTATTTCTTGCTGGGATCTTGTTTTAGAATCATAATAGGATATTATAAAGCACAAGTTTCTTTTGTAAATTAATTTCTGTAATTCAAATTTTCCGAGGTTTGTTTTATTAGATTAAGATTTGTGCATCTGCCCAAGAAATTCCCTGAAACTTATACACCATATATAGAAATGTTGTCATTTGAAGGATAAAAATCCAATTAGATTCATTATGTATCTTGATCATTTTGCCTCACCAACATGAAAAACTCCTCAGGCATATTCAGTGAGCATTTTTTCATTCCACCTGAACGCTTAATTACCTAAATGAACTCATTATGTACTTCAGTGGGCTAATTTAACTCTTTGTCCAAGGTCAAGTCTGACAGAGATTTAAAGTGACCAGTCTGTAGGCCTGGGAGACAAGGAACAGCGTTGACTGCCAAGAAGAGCATGTAGAAAATGAGGAAAAAAAGAGATGATGGAGTAAAAAAAATGTTAAACAAATCCAAGTTGGGTAGGTCATACCTGGAGAGGCGAAGTGAGGTACAGGGACTACCCACTGTGGCTAATTGCAAGTGAGCAAATCAACTGCAATAGTTGACCATGGTTGCAATATATGGGCTACATTTGATATCAGTGGGATACAGGTAATTGGGTTTTGAGTTCATTGAGTGTAACACAGACACGAGCAACTAATGACACAGCAGTCTGCCTACAGCATTAGCTCGTAGGATGAATTCGCCTGTAGGATGAATAAATCAACTCAATCATCATGCCACACTATGTTGAAAGTGATGAACTTAACCTGAGATTTAAAGAGCTGATGTTGCTGAAAACTTTTTGTGGGTTGTTTCACCAATCTGTCATCCAGCATTATGGCAGCAGATCACACTCGCAGCAGCAAAGACTCCAGAGCACCGGTGACTACATAACGTAAGATTTGATGAAAATAAATGATGTTTGGAGATTTCATCCTCTAAAAACATAACTAAAGCAACTGCTAACTAAATAACAGAATAATAAACTAAATGCATGGTAGCATCAGTATGAAAGCTGTGTGGTTTAATCAGATGTCAGCTGACAAGCCAACAGACTCAGCGTGTCAGTTTCTCTCTTTTATCTTAATGGATCACACCTACAGCTGTAGCAGGAAAAATATACTGTAAGTCCTCAAACAAGTATCTTGGGACTCCGGAGCATGTTGCACATTTTTTTTTCCTTCCTTTTTTTGGCCTGCATTCCACATAACAGACAACAACATTGCTGGGTTTTGTTTGTGGCTACATCACAAAAGAGCTGTAAATCATGAATGAGTTATTTCGCATTTTGCAATGGCTGTCTCTGGGCAGGAGGAGCGTGATGGATAGGCCGACAGCGCAGGGGATGAATGAGTGAAACAACATGGAGGGAGTCAAAGGTCCCACTAACTATTACACACATACCAATTTCACCGGTTCCCCCTGAAAAATAAACAATCATACATTTTCAGATATTAATCGTTACAGGGCTGCTGATTAAAATCTTCTAATACATCAGGTATTGTTTGCTGTGATATGATATATGTATGCCGTTTCATATTTTGCAAGCAAACCCTCAGCCCTCTGCTCTCTCCATCTCTTATCTGGCTCCGGTCGACTCCTGTTCCCGGGGACCATGGGGAAGGACAAGTCCTGGCTGTCCTGGCTCTTGACAGAGGAGATAAATCACTCAGCACACCGGAGGATAGCCTTCCAGTCGGCAAGCTGGGAACTTCATTATCCCGCCCCTGCCACACATTACCATGCAGATCGTCACTGATTGGGCCGGCGCTGTGGCGTGCGCAGCCTACTTCTGTCACCGCCAGAGGAGTCTCAGATCTGTCTCAGCATTGAGGAGAGGAGAGGAGAGGAGAGGAGAGGAGAGGAGAGGAGAGGAGAGGAGAGGTGGAAGTGAGTAAAAAAGGAAGATTTTAAGAGGAAGTGGGAAATTTTCATTAATATATCCTCAATAAAGGGACATTTGGCATGCAAACACTCCTCCACATGTCGGTTTCTGTTGACGTCTGCAATACTGCGAATTCAAGCAAGCACATTCTGTGTAAATTCCACTATGGTGTAGTTTCCTTCAGCCAGGGGAGGCCCAGGAAAACCACAATTTCTACTTTTTTGCTCACACTATTCTGCATCAACACACTTTCACTTGCTCTAACACCTTGTATGTTTTGAAACAGAGTAATTTTCTTCACCACAAACCACCCAAATCGAGAGCTCACGAGGCCCTTTAGATTTATTTATAGACATCCAAGTTAAATCTGATTTATAGAACACAAAAAAGTATTGGATTACATCTGCTTCCTTTGCAATTTTGTGTTACCAAGTGTAATTAGATAAACATAACTTGGTTTTGTTAATAATCCTTTGAATGGCTCAGTGAAAACTAACATTGTTTTACAAAACAGGATGTGGATATGGCCAGTTTAAGTTAATGAAGATGTTTAAATATAGAAAGAGCAAGAGATAGAAAGTACAGTGTGTGTGTGTGTGTGTGTGTGTGTGTGTGTGTGTGTGTGTGTGGTCCTGGGGCACAGGGTAATATGATCCATGCTTGTCTTTGGAGTCAGCATGTGGGGGATTGGTGCTCTCCCATCTCTCTAAGTGAGCACACACACATAGACACACACACACACACACACACACACACACACACACACACACACACACAGTACCAGAGTGGCAGAGTTTCCTGGCAGAGATCAGTAATAGATGGACAAAATGTTTGAGTGTCAACTTCAATTCATTTGAATGAATGCCTGTGTGTGTGTGTGTGTGTGTGTGTGTGTGTGTGTGTGTGTGTGTGTGTGTGTGTACATCTGTCAGCACAGACACACACAGTCTGGTGTGCTCGTGCGTGTGTATGTGTGTTTGTCTCTTTGTGTCTTGCTATGCGAGCATCAGTGTGGTAAGTGGCAAAGTGAGTGTGACAGAAAGAGAAAGGAGGCACATGAAACTGTGGAGTTCTTCTGTACAGTGACCGATCCTTAAAACTGGAACCACAGCATGAGAGAAACTACAGCGTTTCATTCTGCCGTGCCTCCAAGCAACAAACGCAACAAAGACGGTCATATATAGCAAACCATGCAGAAGAGATACGTGTAATTAATTAACCAGCAATGTACTTGTCAAAATAACAACGGCTTTGGTTCTGCTTTAAAAAACATGTTGTTTTGACCTCATGTGACTTTGTGTTGCCTATCCTACATTTATATACCATTTTTACTCATGGAAAAATCCACTGTGATATAACTCATCTATGTTGTACCCAGAGTTCAACGGGGCCAGCCTGAATGTATGCTAGGTTTACTTCTCTCCCTCTCTCTCTTTCACTCTCTGAATGTTTTCCATCCTCTGGGCATCAGGCTCAATCAATGAATTGGTGAGCTGTAACCTGATCGCATTGATCATTTTCTTTCATTCATTGGCTCCCCACCAATAAAAAACCCTCAAGAGAGGAGGATAAAGATGAGAAGGAGAAGAGAGGGAGGTTGTTTTATAAAAGAATGAAAAAATCTCATGTTGGAATTTATGCACATCATAATGTTTATGGTTTGGACCAAGTAAACGAATAAAAAAAAAATTCCATAATTTAATTAATTATGTAGCGTAAATGCATAGTTACAAGACGGAAACCTATGTGACATTAGAAAAACACAGTGATAATCACTGAAGTTCAAAGTTATTAGACGTGTTACAGCGTCAAGTTATCGCCAAGACATCTCGACGAACGAGATGGACCGCCAGGCAGCGATGTCAAGGACGACGCCGAGGAATTGTGTTATCACTGGAAGCAGGAGGGTGGGCAGGGGTTCCAGGTGTTCTTAACAAGAACAAAAGTGACATCTGAAATTAACAAACATTTCATTCCACACTGCTGAACCATGGGGTGAGTGCAAATGAAAGTGAGAAGGGAGCGCGACTTCTCCACCTCTCAGCCTCCGGTTCTCAACGCTGTCAGCAGATGTCAGTTAACTTCTGCCGCCGCCGCCGCCGCCGCCGCCTCCTCGCTCTCTCTCCCTCTCTCTGACACTGACTCATAATGATATTCTTTAATCAGATATCAGCAGACGAGTGCCTTGAGTAACTGCAAGGTTCCATCCTCTCTGCCTACGCTTCACATGTTTTCTCTCCCTTAACTTTTGTATGCCCTCCCCACTGTCTCCCAGCCTAACCCTCCCCTCCCCACTCCCGGTCCAGGTCTTGTGTGTCAGAGGATCCCCAGGGTGTGTGTGGGCTAATTAGGGTGAGGCAGATTGGAGGGAAACACAGGTGTTAGCCAGACCGTACTCGCTGTACAGAGTAATGACTGTACCGAAGCCCCTTATCCCACCACCCTCCCCCCAGGGTAATTTGTCGTTACTCTGTACAACCATGCATCTCTCTGCTCCACTTCTGTTTGCTTTTCATTAATTCTTTTTATGTGGTTATTTGTTAGCATTATTTATGGCCCACACAAATATTAACGCCATTAGCCGGAGATACAACAATGACTTTGCCACTGTGGTCCCTGCCTGAGCCGCGAGGGTTAGAACAGTTGATGTGTGTGTCTTTATCAGGTCAAGGTGGTCCGTTAATGTGTGTGTCAGTGTGTGCTGCTGTGTTAGCACAAGCTTTGTTTAACATCAGCTGTCACACACACACACTGTGTTGCACTCTCCATTTCTCAGTTTCCTCGCTGTTTATTGCTTCAGACAAACAGTCATATATCACATTTCAAACTTGAAATAATACAGATCTCCCTTTAGTGATGTTCAAATACCTCTATTAATCTGATTGGACGTGACTGTGCAAATCTCAAGAAAAAGACTGAGCAGGAGAACGTTCTTCTGCTTCTTACTTCTGATTATTAAATCATGACTAGGGAGCTGGGTAAAGAATTTATGAGCACAAATCGACAGAGAGTCAGAGTAACAGACAGTAAAAAGAGAAAGCAGAAAGGGTGAGTGATGGGAGGAGTGTGCAAAAACGAAATTGTTGCGACAACTGCAAGATCGACAGAGACGGAGAGGATGAAGAGGGGAAAAAAGAGAGAGCACGCTACTGTTAAGTGCATAAGTGGCTATATGCACCCAGTGAGGTGGAACTGGACCCGGTGAGAGAATATTGTCCGAGGTCAAGCCGAGTCAGAATCACTTGGGTGACTGTTGCTCACCAGAGCAGAACACAGCTGAGGGAGAGAGTGGGTGCAAACCTGAGTCAGCGCCATTTTACCACTTACTTTGTAGAAAACACACTTCATGCTGCCATCATGATATGAAAGATATTCATCAAAACAACTGAGTTTTTAATTTCCCTCGCGCTGACATGTTGCCTGGTAAGACGTATTGCCCACACATTACTCCCACATTTCCATTGATAACATGCACCAGAGTCACGCACAAAAACACACACAAGCACGACTAGACATACAGCAAGCGTTGTGCGACAGCTCTATATGCTGCAACAGATACATATTCTCTTAAGTGATGGCAGACACCCAATAATTAAAACTGGTAAAATCCAAAGTTTAGTGAAAGATCATGTTTTGGGCTGAAACAGGCGAAGGTGTGGATGTATGGGTGAATGTTCTGTGGCTCTCAAAGGGTCATTAGCTTTGGTATAGCCCTGCAAACTATATTTGTTGTGCATCAGCATTGTGCTTTGGCAAGTTAAACAGCTCCCAGTAGGTTTCATCCGAGCCTGTTATACCTGTCTCAAGGGAGTACTGCATATGATGCTACAACTGCTAATAGCCAAATAATGCAACAATCAGATACCTACGCTCCTCAAACTGAGCTGTAATTTGAACATGATGATTTTCATCACATTAGTTCGTAGCTCTCTGTAATGAGCGCAGACATCTGGTGGTCTCGAGCACAGTTGCCCTCTCAAAAATGTTGTCAAGCTCATCTTTTCTCTCAGTGCTGGAGCAGAATTTGGGGCCTAAAGGTTAGAGAAGTGAGCTTGTGATCAGAAGTTGGCTCAATCCCCCAGACTGGCAGAATAACTCTGAGTGAAGAAAGTGGAAAAAAGCAGCGCAGCACTTGCTTCCCTCCCTCATTACCACCACTGAGGTGCCCTTGAGCAAAGCCCTTAACCCCAGCCCCTCCAGTGGAGCTGCTCAGCGGCCAGCAGAAGGGACTGTGGTTGTACTGGACAGCTTCCAGGTGTGGATGTCTGTAGCTGTGTGAATGTGATCAGGGCGTTAATGCAAAAGAGAGGCTTCCTCCAAGTGAAATTTCCCTGAATAAATAAAGGTGTAAAAAAAATCCACAACTGTTAAATCCTCTTCAAACACCTCCCAGGCTCCCATTGTAACAACATACAGGCTATCAGTGCAAATACACTGCATTAATGAAACAAAGCATCTACATCTATTGCCCATGGAGTCATTTATTTATTTGATTTAGTTTATACCATCACATAATGAGGTGATGATGAGGTGACTCATCACTGTATGCCAGTGGTATCCAGAGGGACATTCTGCCATAGAGATTTGTCCAGTGAGTTTATTGAATACCATGTGTTCGGTCTGTTGAATTACCTGTAACTGTAAATTGAAACCATGTTTTTGTTGCTGCCTTCAGTAAACAGCTGAGGAGTAAAAGCTGCTACCGCTTCTACCATTAAGTGCTCAGAAAGTTTTTTGTAGAAAGTCAGAGCCAAGTGCCACCTGCGTATGTCCTCAGCAGCGCGAAAGGCAGCTCCATTGAGCCGGACGGTAACCATGGAAACAGGTTTTGTCCATTAGCATGAGAAGTGTCGTATTGTTAGCAAGTTCACCGTCAATAAATCCATTCACATTAAATCTATGTGCCAGATCTGCCACTCAGTCTTCTGAGAAAACAGATTGGCTTCTCATACAGTGTTATTGGTTTATCGCAGAGCGCAAAGCACAAAATGGAAAGCTCAAAGGAGACATACAGGAAATAAAGCAGCTTTTCTAAAGTCAGCGTTTGGACAGTGCTGTGTCTCAGGAGAGTCACTCACTGAGGGACCACAGGGTGATGGATAATGGGACAGTAATACATAGGGAGGGGCTAATTAAGTCATTTTTAAATTTGCACTTAATCTATTTGCTGTTTTTTTTCTGGATAATACTTTGCTATACAGTAGTGCTTATGTTCACTCCCAACTTTCAGTGCCCATGCAGGAGATATTCATATTGTGCAGCAGAAAGGAAAGCGATAAAGGACAGGAAGGTCAGGTTTAGATTTCTCTGACATTTAATCATAATCTTTCACAAACTTTAGCCAAATACTTTTACTGGCCTGACCTTAACCATGCCTTCACAAAACTCGGGCTGCCTTGCAGAGACACTGTGTGAATTGAAGCAATCGAAGAGCCTTGGTAGCGAACATTAAAATCATAGTCACCGAACGCAATCTGAGGTTTAGCAGAATTGTCTAGTATTAAAGTTCTGTTTTGTGAATAACTTGCCATGTTTGACTTTTCAGCAGAGCTAAAGCTGCAAGCCCTGACGCTCAAGTGAAGAGGTAAGCTGAAGTGTTCGCTGACCTCAGGGTGAGACGAGGGGGGAAGAATGCAAACAGACCGGGTAGACCCGAAGGTGTCGTGATACATTTCTGGGAATACTCTGTTGGACTCCAAATTACCTGTATTTATTTATCTGTATTTGCTTTTTATTAGTTTCGTGAATATGCGCAGTGTAGCTTATCAATGCAATGCTGTTCAACAGGCCAAACTCAAGTTTATCAGGTCATTTAGACGAGCACGAGAGCATTCTCCATACAGCAATATTACATTTCCACTTTTTCTTCTATTCTGTTCTATTGATCTCATTTACCTCCCCAAATCATCTCAAGAACAAGTGCATAGCGTCTGAATATTGGTCAGAATGTAAGCATGAAATAGCTGTATGGGGGCATGATGAAGTGTTAGCTGTGTGGTATTGTGCCCACAAATTAGAGTCTGAGGACTTGAACAAAAATGTAATCTAAAAATTGTTGAAACACCAATTAGAAACTCTGCTTCTCCTTCACTTTACTGTAATTGGCTTAACTGATATGTTTTATTAAGTGTCAGAAGCATCAGCAGGGCTTGCGCTCTATAATCTGTCACATCGGGTGCATAAAATGGGCGATGGAGGAACAGAGGTGGGGTGAAAAAATGAGAGTAGCTGGTAAGAACAATCACTGCCTGATGTTAAAAAAAAACCCCTTTGCTGCAGACACAGGTGAACAAGGGAAGTTACATTGCATACAAGATTGGATAGCGAGCTAACTGATCAGTTGTTCATTTGCACTCTTTCACCTGGGGTCGGAAGTGCGACATGAGGCGTTTGTTCATTTTTTCACTGCTGATGTCAGTTGTTTTTTTTTAATCATCACCACCGGTCTGTAAGTAGTGCAGGTGTGGCTCAGAGGAGCAGTAATGCTGAGGATGTGTGAAATTACACTCATTGTGGGGGTAAGGTGAGCAGCAGCGAACGCATACTGTAAAAGTTTGAATTACCAGCTGATTGGTGGGTTTTTTGGGGGGGCCTTAAAATTGTTAGCAGTGTTTTTCTAATGTTCTCAGTCCTTTAGAGCACATGTAGAAAAAATAACCGAGGGCTAGCATGCGATCTGCTGTTCCATTTGATAGTCATCATTTCATTTATTGTCTTTATGTTTTAAAGCAGTCAGGTGCTCTGTTGCATTTTTCTTTTAGATATATAGATGTATAGAGAGTTTTTAAACATATTGAGATTTATGTTAAAACAGACTGTTATGGACAGAGCTAAATAAGTCTCAAGTCTTGGCACTGAAGTCAAGTTTCCAGACTGCATCTGCAATACCTTGCTTCTATTTGTCACTCACATGTGTGCACAAGAAGAGAATAAAATTGTTAATTCGTCATCTTTGGGCCTCACTGGTGGCCCAGAACTACAGGTTCATGTCCAGCCTGACGTTCCCTCTCCCTCTCTCTCTCATTTCCAGTCATTTCTCTGCTGTTTTCTGTCTGGTAAAAGCAGCAAATCAAGTCAAGCTGCGAAGCTTTAATAATTCTGTGAGTGAGTCTGAAGTCATCGGATGTGCGACACCTTTAGAGCACACTGCATTGTTTAACATGAACGCCTGCTCTTTCATTAATTTGTAGAACCAAGTGAATGTATTTTAACAGCAATAACATTAAATCACAAGGATGATCAAAGCTGTATGTGCTTGAGACCCCTTAGTTCCAGTGATTGACAAAATTCAAGGCGCAGCTTGAGTGAAAAGGTGACAGTGTGGCGCCGCTTTGTGCTCTCCCCCAGTGGCCTAACTCAAGGTGAGAAACAAAGGTGACGCTCGCAGATATCATATGTCAAGAACAATCACATACACATATGGCAAAGTCTGAGCAGTGTTGTTCTTGATAATTGAAAATTTCAGATTTGATTCTGACAATGCACTGAAAGCACAGAAACACCACGTTTTCACATTTTCTGCAGCTCTGGAGCTACAAGAGATTTGCGATTGTCTGACTGGCAGCTATTTTACTACAAATGTATTACTTTTATTAATGTTAAGTACTTAATAGTGAGTGCACTTTGAATGCATAAACCATATTACTTCTATATATATAGACCAAACACTGACCAATGCCTATGTCCAAATATGGTCTTTTTCAGTGACTGACACTTGTATCACTAATGACAGATAATGATAATGATATCTGCTCCGCTAGGCCATTACTGTGGTGGTCAGCGTGAAGTAGCTTCTCTACACAGGCCCTTAGGCCACTCTACCACCCAGAGACCTTGCTTTATACTCTGAGAGAGCCCCTGTTATCCCCTTATCAGCAAGTAGGGATGTACACTCTTGCTTTTAAGAGTTTGATGTCTCGGCAAAGGTAAAAGCTTTAGAAATTTGGATGTCCTACTATCTTCACAGCGAGTCGACATTTTGATAACAAAGATGACAGTTAAGTGTAATTGTAGAAAAGTAATGCCTCTCCCACTGGCTTTCTTCACTGGTGAGCACTGAAGAAGAATTCAGTTTTGGTTTTTCCATTTCATAATCCACAGTTCAATGTAAAGAGGCCTCGTTTTAAAGCCTTTTAGGCCTCATTCATTTTTATGAGTGTTTTTCTTGTCAGGTTCAATTCTTGTCTCTGCAGCTCCAACTCCAAAACTATCAAAAAGTCTTTATTTTCTTTTTTGAATAAGAATCAAAGAACCTCTAGGTGAGGCCTCAAAGACATCTTACAAAATATTCCTTTGGCGGGTTGTGCCTAATGTTTACTTGGCATGGGCTTGTGCCTGGAGGCAGCAGCCCTTATTCCCTCTCTGACACCAGTGTTGTCTCGCGCTACAAGAGGAACTCTCTGTGCCCACAATTAATTTCCACCAGAGCCATAATATTCCTCTGGCGTCTGCGTGAGACTGCTAGTGACACTGAGGTCCACGGTCTCTTAACTTGATCTTCAATAGACATCTATTCTAGACTTTCCTGCTGCCCGCCCAACAATTTGCATGTGCAGAGACCTTCCTCTCCCCCCTCCCACCTCCAGAGTTGTTTTGGCTATCTCCCCACATATGATGAGACAGAATGTCTGTCAGTTATATGTTAAAATTCCCAGCGTGGTTCGCCATGTATGTTTGCTCACCAAGATGTTTGATGGTGCAACGCTTTCTTTTAAAAAGAAAGCAAAAAAGAAAACCGACAACACTGTTCAATATGCTTTGATACTGCTGAGTGCAGTGGAATAGACGTTTAATTAGTTTTAATAATGAGACATTTTAAAACCTAAACACATATTGAGTTGTTAGTGGTCCAAGTTTCAGTTTGATGTCCGTTCCTCGCACAGTAATTTAAGCCCTAATCCTCCTTACATGGCATTTGGCCGAGCACAACAGGGTGAATGTCTGTGTAGTAATTATACCAGAACTTGCTCTGTGCTTTTGAAATCACTAAATGAAAGTCACCAAGGCCTCTTTCTGAAATAAACTAATTTACACATCAGTTAATTTAGCTAAATGAGGCCCAAGGTCTTGAGTGTGTGACTTTTTGAATAAAAACTAAATAAATCTGATACTATCTCATTGTTCACATTACGGCTTTCTTTCTTTCCTGTCTCAAAGTTGATCACAGCACCCACCTACCCATCCCCTTTTTAATCAACACTGTGTGCTGATGTATGTGTCGCTGTGAGGTTCTTTTATCTTCAATTTCTTAATGACCTTTACATGCTAACCATGTAAGGAATGTGAGAATCTTAGCCCTTGCTCATTTGAGTCTCCTGTGTACTTTGGACACCAGACAATGTGTCATTGGTTTCAAACAGTCTCTGAAGTGGGAAGGTTGGGTGTGAATTCAAAAATACGGAGAAATAACACACTAAATGAGAGGCTACCATTCCTACCTGGCATGCTGGGATCCATACAGAGTGAGCTACACACCGGCGTGGACCGCACTAATGCAATAATACATTAACGCTGCAGTTCCCTCTGTTGCTTACAATGCTTCAGCTGTCCAGAAGCAGGACGTGCATTTGAAGATTTGTGGCTTGTGCCAGTCAACCACTTGTGAGGTGATAGCGGGATATTTTGGCTCACCGGTCAAAGAGCCCTTTGATCATCCCATTACCCATATATTCAAAACAGTGGAATATTTTGTGAAGCTGCAGGAGAAATGGGACATTCTGTGGTCACGATTGCTCTAGCCATCAAAAAAAAAGCACTAATAATCATAATTGGATTCTAGGTTGAAACATATAATAGTTAATGGTGAGGTAGGAAAATTCTGTATATGTGATGTTTTCTTAAGCCCATACGAACAGATTCTTTGACAGTGCTGGGTAAGGTAAAGTACGGTGTTTGCATAGGCTTACAGACATCTTGTCTGTAGCTTCATACACATCCAACAGGCCACTGTGGGAGACAGTCTGGCTGCCCCTAACTCAACAAACATTGTCACAGCAAACAAATCTGTTCCCAATTTTAATGTGATCAAATAAATTACAGAAACATTTTCCACGGGCTATACTCCTTAACTGAGACATCCAGCTCACTAGTGCCAGGAAGAGAAACGTGCAGCCAAGATATTTCTCCTTCAGGAAAAGCTCTGTGAAGTCGTCCTTTCTATCTCTGTGACAGTGAGGGACTGAGAAGTTTAGCTGTCTCTTGAAGCTCCCCAAACAACATTTTGATACAGCTAGGGCAAAGGCAACATGATTATTTGTGCCGTTTCCTTCACAGTAAATGTGCTCTGCTGCAGGGGATGCGAGTAGAAGCATGACAAGCTTGTAAAATCCATGACGTGCTCGGGATTCTTTGCCCTTATCACCGTGTGGGTCTTTTTTCTGGCTGATGTTTGAGGCGTAATGCCCACCCCTCTCGTCCTAATCGTGCCCTCTGCAGAGAGAGCCTGGCAGACCTCACATCCAGAAAAACCTGTTGATAAGTTGTGGCTGTTGTGGCATGGAAGAGGCCTGGAGTTGAGTGTTGGGCTCAGGCCAAGGAGAAGAGAGGGGGTAAAGAAGTATGTGCATATTCAAGACTTTTTTGTGTATTGTTTTACAAAGTTGTTGTGTGTTTGTATAAAAATGTATGGGGCAATCAATAGCTCATATGTGTAAAAAAAAAAAAATAAAAACACACACATACTCAAAGGTCTTTTCTCAAGGTTGGGCTGGCAGTTTGGCCGTGTATGGTCCAGCCACTGGTGATACAGTCCCCTGTCCTCACTGTTGCCTCCCACCGTGCCCCTTAAAGAGCAAGGGTTCATGGGAATGACCAATGGGAAGCATTGCTCAGCTACTTCCCACAGCCAAGAGACAGCTGTAATCCTTTAACCCCTTCCCACCATGTGAGTTTTAAACACACAAACTTTCTGAAACACAATGGAATTTCGAGGTACACACATTCACGCACATATGAAGACACATTCCACGGTACAGTTCCTCCCAGTCGTGCTGTGGTACGGCTACTGAATTGATGGTGTTTCTGCTGCAGTGTCCTAGATTGCCTCTGAACATTTATCACTGGACCCTCCATGGCAAGCTGTGGCCACTGGCCTTCACTCAAACCCCATCCCATAGCGCCAGCGGGGCACTGATAAAACAAACAACACACTGCTGCCTACACAGTGACCCTCTGAGTCTGCATATTAAGACTCACTCTCTACCACTACTCTTAATATTACTTTTTTCTCATTCACTCCCCCCCCCCCCCCACCTCCAGCCCCAGTAGACCTCCTTCCCACTTCCTCTCAACCTGCACCTCCTTCAGTGTTGGCCAACATCCTCCTCTCTCCAATTTTCTTTATCTGTTTCTTTGTGCTGTGCGATGAAGAGGATTTGGGTAGCTACGGTAGCTGAGGGGGGTGAGGGGGCTGGAAAAGGAAGAGAGGGGGAAGGAGTGAGTAGGAAAAAGGAAGGCGGAAGGTGGATATGGGTGGGAGGATAGGGGGCTGTGAGTATACAGTCCTCAGAGGAGTGAAGTGAAAGCCAAGAGTGTTCGTCTGAGGAAGTGGGTCCAAGATTGATCTCCTTTATTCCAGCATAGTCATCACTCTGCCTTCCCTTCTCTCATACATGTGCACATTTCACAGTGTGCTTTGTCTCGCATGCTGGACTATACAGAGCAATGAGTGCGTTATCATGTAACCTCACTGGAACCTTTCAGTGGCATGTTGCAGAAATAAACTGTGAACAAACTAAAGGCTATTGAATTAAAACGAAATCCGACGATGCCGGTAGGAGGTATGAAAATTGTGTTTGAGTGAAATTAAGGTGCTTTTCGGTCATTTTCCCTCCATTGTGGCTGCTATTACACATTTGGCCACATGTACCTTTTTGTGAAAGCGCGCCACCCTGATGGCAGCTCAGAATGGTGAGTTTTGACCACAGAAAAGTCCCAGTTCCCCATGTCAATATTTCTACTGGCCCAGGAACGACTCATGTGCGATAACATAAAATATGACAAATGGTTTCCTCCCCACACAAACCGCACAAATCTTTCATATATTTATTTTCTGAGTGAGAAATTCTCTTCATGACTAACACACTGATTCAGCCATTATTACTGGTAAAAAACTATGATGCATTTCACTGATGCATCAATTTAACGACCAGTAAATCAAAAACTTAAAGTGACAAGCCCATATACTTATGTGAAAATCTACCAGCAACACAAATCAAGCATTGCTTGTATTAATAGGGCTTAATATCACTTCTTCATTTCATTTGATGCTGTATAAACAAAGGAGAGGCGGCATCGGCTGCCTCATCTGCATAAGGCACCCATACATTACACTTCACTTAGTACTTTTGTGCCATTCCCACTGGTACAAAGGTACCAAAGCACAGTTAAAGTATATTTCAAGGTCAGGAAAATACCATGTGTTGAAGCACTTGAAGCTGAATGTTTCTCTTTTGGACTACAGTTGCACATGCTGTATGTAATGGAAACGTACCATCTGCATGGGAGTGATACCCACATTATCATAAGGAACATTTAACAGCAGTGTTGCTGCAGAAATGTGCTGTCACTGGTGTGAATATGCACATAGTTCTTTTGGCTTGAGACGCTGCAATGGCTAACATGATGTCTCTGTGGACATTCAAACTTCCTCATCGTTTTGACTCATATGAATATAATCACACAATGGGAAATGTTTCTGTGTTAGTTGATCTATTCTTTTACAAAAATGGAGATGACAAAAATCACGCTGTTTTTTTTTTTTAACAACCACAGGGTTGGTGTCAGCCTCCAATGAGAACAAGTGAAAGAGAGCATGAGAGACATGGAGTTGTTCTATAGCGAGCCTGTTATTGCGTCTGCCTGGCTGAGCATGGAGGCGTCAATGTCTCACTAATCACATTAACACACAACGCTCACCTAGTCATGGGGATGGAACAACATGCATTCTCTCCATGGCTTAGGAATCATCCGCTTTTTGCTCAGACAGAAGCATTAAAGCGTCAGCACTTAAAAACAAAGATTCCTTGATGGGATCAAGAGGAGCTATCGAGAAGTACTGGTCTCACAGTTGGCTGAAAAGATTTATCATCTGTTTAGTGCTGGAGGACATTGGAAATGAGCAGACAATACACGGATATATAATACAGAGCAAGTGACTGCTTTGGCTGACAGTTAGTCAAGGCCTGACTTAAAGAAAGATAGGATCAGTTTGGAGAATTGAGAGGCTCAATGTGTAGAGGAGCTTAGCGGTGGATGGCTCTTCTATGTCTGTTATAGCCAAAGGAGAAAAGAGTTGATGTATTCAAAAATGATGCATTTTTTTGAGGCAAATATTCAGACAGAAAGGGGGTGGAGAGGGAATGTGTTGGTGTCTACGTGCCGTATTCTGTTCTAAACTCATGAAATTTAGCATAAAAAAAGCAGCGTCTTACTTTAAATCTTCCCCGTGATGAGTAGACGATGAATTAATTGCCGTTCAAGTAATAAACGTTCTTAATGACACTCTTGACTTGGAACATTGCTGACATACTGTAAATCTCTAAATTATGCACAAGAGACAGAATCTCAGTAGCATCAGTGTCCACCACGGGAAGCTTAACTGTCACTTCTGTCACGTCTGTACAATTCTCTTCCTTGTGTTTAACTGGTCTCACACATTCTTTGCCGGCATCTGTGCCATCTCAGAAGCGGGCCCTGTCTCTTCTGCCTGCCCACCTCCTAATGTTATTTGGCAGAACAAAAGCGTCGGCGCTCATGCCAACAATCCTGCCGAAGGAAGTTCTTGGGCATATGAGTTGAGTTGTGGTGGAGGTAATATTACCGCTCTCAACAGTGGCTGCCTGTGTGTCAGGCTATGGACGTAGAGAAGAGGATGTTTGTCATGTTTCCTTTGTTTGCTGTGCATCCTCCTCTCTATATGCTCGCTCCTGTGGTGTCTGGCCTGTCTGTCCTGCTCCTTCTTGGCTTTTTTATTTCACTTTCTGTCTATGGATCCTCACCTCCCCCTCATATTCTCATATTCTTTGTTTGACATCTCGTTTTGAGTTGTTGTTTCTCTCCCTCTCTCTCCCTCTCTCTTCCTCTCTCTGCTTGTGTCTCTTTGATGCCCTCATAGTTGGTTGAATGACTGAAGCCATAAGGCTGTTCCACCCACACACGTACGCTGAGCTGAGCTGTCCTGTGCTGCGCTGTTAATTCTCCTGCTCAGCCCATCTGAAAGAGAAGGCAGAGTGTGACTCAGATGCAACGGTGGGTGGTATGGGCCCAGGTGGGTGGTTAAATAGGCTAACTGTAGCTTCTCCAACGCACTCACTTTCACACGGGAGATATTCTGATAAGTAGCTAAAACATGGCAAATTGGAGACGCGAACAGCTTTCAAATGTGATTTACAGTTCAAAGATCGTCGCTGTTATATCTCTAGGTTGTTTTGGAGCCAAACCAAAGCTCTTGATTTGATTTGCTGGGATGACTGTTACTTACTATGATAGCTCCCTCAGCCTCAGAGTCAAAATGACATTAGCAGATCAGCATTATCATAATCATCCAAACCATGCAGCTCTCTGAGTTATTTTCATATTTGCCGCATCACAAGAAAGTGTTTTGGAATGGATGTGTATAAATTAAATATTTGATTTTATTAGATGTTTTGAATCAGTGTGGAGGCTGTAAAGCTTTACAAGCTTCAAAACAAGCTGAGACTATTAAAGAGGAAGTCGAACAAAAGCAAGCAGAGACTTCATCAGATACACTTCTGCGCGTGTGTTTTGGTTACGATGAGATTGAGATGTAGACTTTTTTAAAGATGAAAGTTAAACGTGATCTTATGGTGAGGTATATCAAATCTAAATCACAGATATGATAACCTTTTGCTGTAGGCCCACAAGTCAAATGCTGATAGACAACACGGCTCTCTCCTCTCAGAGGAGAGGTTTTAAATTTTGCCTGAAGTTATAGATTTAGATTTCCACTTCTACCATGGGTAATTCTCCCTGACAGGCTAAAGTGACTAAGTAACATTGCATGCACTGGGGGAAACTGCAACTGGCTTATCTTTGAACGTGATTATCTTTATATAATTTGGCTGTCTGTAAAGCAGAGTGTGAGTCACTATCTGAGGGCTATGCAACGTCTCTTTTCTTAATCGTACAACACACAAAGCCTTGGCTGGACTTTTACCTTGGATTGACAGTGTTCTCTTAAGTGAAGCCCCAGCAGAGAGATAATGCTTTGCAACCAACGTTCATTTCAAAGGGAAAGATGAAGATGCACTGTGTACTTTTTACACTCAGTGTTTTAGCAAATGGCAATGTTTAACATGTTTAATGCAAAGTATAAAAGTAAGGCTTTTTAGTTGGTAAAAATCAAGGGCTGCCTAAAATGTTCTGTTCCCATGGCACAGATGTACAGTAATCTATCAGTTTATCAGGACCCATGACTCAGTGATTACTTTGGCAGGCTCTGAAATGTATGACTTTCAAACCCCAGTCTTCTAGACTGTTCTCTGTTTTGGAAGTAATACCTCTGTCTTTGTGTTATTAATTCATCAAAAACAAAATTACACTATTCTGTTCTCAATCCAAAAACGACAAAGCAGTATTATTCTTCATTATGAAATATCCACCCGTCACTAGACCTTTCGCTAGTCTCTACGCGTCCGTTGGTCTTGATTTTGAAAACATGACTTTTGTCATTTTCAAGCCACCACAAACTGAGAGACATCATATGGTTCTGGTTTAATGTCTCAATATTGTCCCTCTCATGTACAAAACATCTAACATATCAGACCACAAAATCTATTGAATTTACTTGTGATTGTCCGTGAAAATGCAATTCTGTGAGCGTGTATTACCTGTGAAAACAGCCGTTCGTCCTCTGTTTTGAAACAACAAAAATGGGCGAGCAAAACAAGCATCTTTAGTCACTTGTAAAAATAGCAGCATCTAGAGATACATAAGGTGAAAGAAAATGCATCTGGCAAACTCCACATCTGATGAATGTAGTCAGGTCGAGCAGATGATCGACAGGCTGCACAGATGACTGAAGACCACTGTCTTATAGCTGTTACTGTAGTGAAGGAGGAGATGAATAAAATGAGAAAAAAAAAAGTGATAACAGCACAGCTATGAGCTGGTTTCGGTGTCAATACGGTCGCCTTTTTTTCGCTACAGCACCTAGCCTGACGGAGACATCACCAATCCTGTCTATCTGACACCCGCAACCATCTGCTGGGAGCCCGTGGTGGAGCCTTGATGGCTGTGCATTTGAGTGGTAATTGAGCCTGAAATGTGCTTAATAACGATTGTCCTGCCTAATACGCCACATCAGGAGCTCAGAGCACCGTGACAACCCTGAGCAGCAGAGACAGGCAGGCAGATAGAAGAGATGGGCAGAAACCACACTTCTCCTCCTCATTAGCCTCCAATAACTGCGAACAGCCCACCATAAATGCATCACTGGGAATCAGCTAAGAGACAGACACTGGAGAAATAGTTCCTCTGAAGGGCTGTGATACATATCAGTCTCGCTATGTTCTGGGAATTGTATTTTATTCCGACATTATAAACAGGTCTCTGTTTGGGTTGACAGAATGCTGACAAACGTTTACACGCACATATCGATTTCATCTCTCAGTCATATGTCTTGGTGTTGGCCTCGATTCACAATTTCCAAGTATAATTAGAGGCCTAATACAAAAGAGCAAGTCCTTTTTTCACATATCTTGAGGCCAAACAAATGGCCAGGCTTTTAAGACAACCAAGACAATGAAGATGAGACCTCCCTTCTCTAATTGGTCACATAATGAACCTCTTTTTGAATTTATTTGTCATGTTCAAATTGATCTTGGCCGTCTTAGCTATGAACACATCCTCTGGGAGTAAGTTCCCCGTGTTATTAATGGGTGTAGAATGAGTTGTAGGTATTAATACAGTGTAGTCTGTGATGGGGGGCTCTGTTCACCGTGACAGCTGCCCCAGGAGACTACATGGCAGTAAGAGGTACTTGTCAACAGTGGGTTAGAGACAAAAGGCAGGCGTCTTCCTGGTCGGCAGGGGACAGTGTGTGGGATCAGAGGGCGTGATATCCTGTCCAATGCCCCCGCTGAGGATCCAGAAAATCCCAACTCCCTGCACCTGTCAGGCACGGCGGGGAGGTGGTTTGACGGTGTCACGCTCGTAACGCAAGAGAACGCCCCTCTCCTGAGGTGTACATGTACAGTAATCATCATGGCTTCCGTTTCAGATCTATAATCAGTCGTTCAACCTGACAGAAGCACTGTGTTTTTGCCTGTGTGTTGCGTTGTGTTGAAGCTGAAGAGATTGGGTGCTCGGGGTTTTGGAAGGGTAATTGCCTCACAAAGTGAACTGAGTCATGAGGAAATGAGCATCCTCAGAGAAAAATCTGTCTTACAAAGTAACTCATATACACAACAACTACAGCCTGCTGGTGAAGCATTACTTATTCCCTCTCAACTTCCTCTGCTATTCATTTTCCAGTCTGTTCAACTTAGAGTGTGTGGGTGCCGCTAACTCACCCAGCCGCACGTGTAACCTGCTCAGCAGTAGCTAAATGTTACTCTGGGGATATAGCTTCATAAGAGCAATACCATGCATCACAGAGACCACATTTAAATACCAAATATTGCCCATTCGTTTTTCCCTCTCCAATCGCGGAGGAGTGCACAGAACTGTGTTTAGCACAGGCCAGGGGGATTTGAGCAGGCAAACAGATGGGACATGAGAAAAGGTATGGATAAGGTACAAATGCAGGAATGGGAATCCCCTTGGGAGCACCCTCCTCATTCTGGCACCCACTTTCATGGTGTGTTTAGTGCCCTACTCTGTATGAATTATGAACAGACTCAGAGACTGATTGTGTAAAGCTGTGAATACAAAGTGTGTTATGTTCTATGTGGTACCATTGAGACAGAGTAGTTAGCATTTCTCTGTGCATCCGCGTACTTTAGTATGTTTTACAAAACGAACGCTGCCTTATGATGCCGTTCTTTTAAACTGAATACAAGTCAAACTGTATCTCTCATTACTGCATGAAGTTATTCAGATCTCCTTTATTAAAAAATGCAACTTAATTCGAAAAACATTAAAGAAAGATATTCTACCTCCACTCTCTCTTGAGAAATACTACACTCGGTGCATGGCAGCGTAGCAATCACAGCAATCAGCACTCTTATTTCAGGATTTCTCTGGACCGCACAGCACTGACAAAACACATGTAGGAGCAGAGCCGACAAATCTGGATACAAGATGGGCACTCTGACCTTCCCCTGGCACGCCGCCCACAGCCTGCAAACCCACTCAACATGACGGGTATCTGTGCGTCTCTGCTGAAATCGTGGCAGGCATAATTGCGCCTCCTGTCCAAGTGCGAGGAAGATATTCTTAAGGACCTTTTCTCTGTGCATCTCTGTGAGACACGACAGAACAAGAGTACTCATCCTCATCTATGGATCAGACCCCAAAGGTCCCTTGCTTTAGTCGGAAATGTAATGAGACATTGTTAACTCAATTTTCACAATTTTCAGAGGAAATGAAAAAGGCTTTTCTGTGGGACTGCAGAACATCACTACCCTTTAATTCACTTGTCTAGAGTCTTATGTGGGTGAACAAATGTAACTTTGACACTTAAAATGTCAAATTTATAAGAAAATGTGGTAATGTCGCAGTATAGTTGTATTCTTTAGTAATGTAACACATGTATACAAATATACAACATATATACATATACATACATACATGCATACATGGATATACAGTATATATGTGTGTTTTTGTTGTATTAGTGTGCATATGCTATATGTTATACTAGAAAGAAAATATGTTACATAGTCTTGAGTGTTTAGGTGGTTTTGAAGGAGTCATCTCTCCCCCCAACGCGTACATGTACTGTATGAGTGTGTTTTGTGTGTATAGGTCCATACATCTAATGCATGTAACACAGGTGGAGACAGATAAATAGCCCTGCTCCACTGTTATCTCCACCTTTCTAGGTGTTAAAGGGGTGCTTGCCACAACCATGGGGCAAGGTACAGATGTCATGACATTTACCCAGCTTTCCCCGTCACACATGCACACTTATAGTGCGAAGAATCACAATGTTAATCTGTGTCACAATGCCCTCTGAAAAGATTGGGCACCCTTCAAAAACACCCGCGCTACAAAGGACAGTTCGTGGCACCAGCACATGTTGTCAAGGCTGAGGTCATGGTGAACCATGTCACTGTAAGCCCAGGAAACAAATGAGGCAGGTCTGTTATGCCAACTCCTGGTTACATGGACACATTTAGGGACACAGCGGCTGTCTACATGGGATGAATCAACTCACCCTGCATGGCTGGCAGGGAGTGCGGGAGGAAAGGGCCTTATTTTTACCCCTTTGTCCTCCTTTTTTTCTAACTTCAAACTGAACACATGTCCATCAGCGACCACAACATTTCCATTTAGTGCCAAGGAGAGTCTCAGTCGTACATACACACAAGAGGGACCCTTCACAACAGACATCAGTGCCCACTTGCTATGTTTGGCCTCTCATCCGCTACAGCCTGATTCTTAAAACACAAGAGATTGTTGAGTGAAAACGAGAGGAGGAAGAGGACGTAGACTTCTGTTATTCTGCGTATTTTTCTCTTTACTGGTGCAGATTAAGAGAAAGAGCTGCCTGTTTTTTGGGTACCTCACATGGTGAGTGCATGTGAACTGCTTGAGGAGGCAGCTGCTGGTTTGAAGCTGCTTGTCTGTCAAGCTCTTTCACACATGATGCCTGGACTCTGATGTTAAGGTGCAGGCCTGGGGGCCACAAGAGAAACACACAATTGCTGTTGCGTTACTACTTCCACTGCTGTTACTGTGTTTAAAATCTGAAGACTTTTACATCTGTATGTTGCTCCTTTATTTACAGAGTGCATCTGCCCACGCAGACCAAGTGTGTATGCCCAGTGGGACAACAGTAAGAGCAGGCATGGGGTGCACGGGAATGATGTTTTCCTGCTCAGAGAAAGACTTATTGCCACCGACGAGGGGAGGGATTTATAAGTCACAGTCTCCTTGGTAACCACATGCTTTCTCCAAAGCCCAATCTCAACTATTTAACTCACTTTAATCAGTGAAATTATCAACACAATTACATCAACAATGCAAACGTGAATAAGCAGCTCAGCATTTATTCCTGCCAAAATGGAGGACTGCACATTGGTGAATAATTGGTACTGATGAACATCAGTGGTTATGGTGCATTAACCAAGCATTTTTTTTTAGCGTTAAGTTATTAGCAGGTTTCACTTTTCAAAGCATGAGTTTCTATCTAAAGGTGCATCATACCTCTAAAACAACTGTATATTAAAACATTGTTTAATTGTTACTGTAAATGTAGAAAATAGGTGCCAAGACGAAAAAAATGAAACCCTTGGCAGGTGGACAGACAACCCCACCGGTGTAGTGTGTGTTTCCAAGCTGAGCTATAACACATCATTACAATCATCTACCCACCCCACAACCCACCCCCTGTCCTTCCTCAGCACTAAACAACTAAATTGATACCACCAGAAAGCATGCACTTCACCGCTGACACTGCGAGGGGGATTTGGTCCTGTGGGGATATAAATACCTGCGGAATCATGAAATGCCTACCACTGAGAGATGGAGGAGAGGCCAATCAGGTGAGTAATGGCCATAGTTTTTACACCATAGCTGCCAGTACTGCTTCTCATCAGTTGTAATGTCCACCTTGAAAAACCCTAAGTGTGCTGTTTGATCAATGCTGCCTGATGGGAAGGGAAAATCAAGTCCATAAACGGGCCCTTGGTTGCTAAAAGGGGAGTGAGACCTGAGGGACCAAGCATTGAAATGTATGGTGAGAGGAATATTGATGGCTGAGTTCCGAGAAGTAGAAGTGTTTGACCCTATAGCACTTTCCCCTTCGCACGTGCTATATACCTGTACTTGTATGTGTTTGTGCTGGCAAATACGCATAAGTGACGTGTTACATACATGTAATTAAGATAAAGAATCTGTCCAGCTGTGACACGGTGCTGAGAGACTGTTACGACCTTCCTGCATGTCTCTCAGATCATGCTTCTCTGGTTGAAAAGTTCATCTCTTCAAAAGGAGAAAAGACTGTGGAAGTGTCTTGAAGCAGACAACGAGCAGAAGAAAAGCAGAGAGAGGGGGGAAAAAAAAGAAATAAATAGCAGCAAAGTTTCTCTTCTCAGCCAAGAAGAAGGCATGTTTCTGTGTCACTGTTTTCCCTTTTCATGGCAAAGGGAGGAGAGCCAAGGTCGAGCGTGTCAGTGTGAGTCAAGCCTGAAAGTGTGAAGACTCCAATTAGACATAGCCTCGGGTCTGACTCCAAAAGACAAGGATAACACACACCCCTCCGTGAAAATGTGCCAAACAACGCATAGTGCAAACACACACACACACACACACACACACACACACACACACACACACACACACACACCACATGTCTTCATGTCCCTGTTTTACATGAAATGCATGTTGATACCACAGCTGTTTGCACCCCATCCATCATCTCTAGCAGGCAACAGGCAGAATTATTAACAAGCAAAATCTGTCATGCCCTATTAGCGCAATAAGGAACCTGCTAAGGCAAGTAAACAATTTATTAATGTATGGCTGATGTATCTAATTATCGTGTTTGAAAAAGACCAAATATTTATGATTTCACAGTCTATTTGCACTTAATTGAACATGTTGCTTGTAAAAATATCACAGCATTGATTATTTAATGAGCACTGGGAAGATTTACAAAGTTCATGTCAGTGGATGTCTGCTCCTCTGAACTTCTTTCAGAGCTGACGTGACATCATCATCATTGATTTCTTTGTTTCGTGTGCTTGAGGTAGTGAGCTCTGAAAGAAGTGAAGGGTGAATTTGTCTTTTGCACAAACTATTTTCATGTCACCATACTTTTAATTTTTTATTTTAAATATTATTTTCTTTCATTTATTTATTTATTTTGTTTTCTGCTGCATCACATGTTGGTGTTTTTAATGCATTATGTAAAGCACCTCAAAATAGTGAAGATGGTTAAACAAGCAAGAATGTGTGTTTGAGTGAGACAGTGCTTGCTATTGTTGGAAGGACAAGCCTCCCTGAAGAAATCTTTAAAAATGCACATTAAAAATACTGTTTCAGTGATGCCAGTAATCATTGAACATATTACAGCTCTTTGAGGGGCTCCAGATCTTCCACCATCAAAATAATTAATTTGTTGCTCATCTGCCGGTTTGCAGTCAGCTGTGAATGATCTGACTCTTTTGAAGAAATATCCTGACTATGACCAAAACTAAACATGTTATTTGATAACTGGGCCTCATAAACCCAACTCACCACATCACTTTGTGGAGAGAATACATGTTATGGGCAATAAGATTAACTGCTGTCACCCAGTTTGAACAAAGGACACTCAGTAGCTCAGCTCAGATTTATTGCAACCTGAATTAACCTTTCCTCCTAAAACCGCTACAACATTTCTTGCGAACATGTCTCCAAAGTTGCACAATGTTCAAACTGAACATATCTGCATTACCTTCACTTTATTTTTTCCCCTACAGTATCTGTTTGTGGAAATCATGTTAAGGCAAGACACACTTGTCAAAACAAAAAAAAATGCAGGTCTTTTAATTTCATACTGACAGTCGAGGCTGACAGTAAGGATGGGATCCAACATGTTTGCGTTTTCAATATTTAAACAGAACTTCTTTTTTTTTTTTTTTTTTTTTTTTTTACATGAAGTGTTTCAGTAACTTAAACAGCCCAACAGCAAGCAATTCCAGGTGTCCATTGTCAAACCCTGCGGTTCACTCACCATTAACCCTGATCACCTCTTGGCACCTTGTGTGTGGAGCAAGACTGCAACATTAAACTGGAAATTATTTTTTTAGGTTTGCTGTTTTGCACAGTTCCAACAGAGATCCAGTCAGAGGGCATGTCCTCTTCAGATCACTCTAACTTTAAGACATAGGTCATTAAAATGCATGTATTAGTTTGATTATCAGCAGCTTATTAGGTCAATCCCATATCTCCCTCTCCACACTGATGTGTGGCTGGAATAATGCATGAAACACCCCAGTGTGCAGAAAATGCAATAAGAGTGAGCATATTTATGTATTTTAGAGAGTGAGAGAGAGAGAGTGGAGATGAAACAGTTTACACTATATAGTGTATATAAAAAAATAACATACTTGCACACAAATGCAGAGCAGATGTCCAGTGTACAGTGTGGACTTAATGAGCCATGAATGATATGAGAGGCTAGTGGAGATCTGCTCAGAGATAGACTATGGTTGGGACACATCTGGTACCTGCCCCCCTCCCCACTGCACCTGTGCTTTAGATGCTCAGGGACAGTTGTGAAGCAAACCACAATTATAACCTCAACCTTGCCATTTGTACAGTATAAGAGAAGTAGACCAAGACGTCATTTACCATACATCTGTTATTAAAATGCCCTTTGTCTAATTTTCAGGATCAAAAAAAAAAGTCTTAAAGTAATTGTTTGACATTTAGGAAATGCCCTTCTGTTAGTTAGAGTTAGATAAAAAGATACCTGTGTTGACCTCTGTGCTAAAACTTACACTAGAACCAGCAGGTGGGGCAGCAAACCTGGATCTGTGCAAAGCTAACACATTATATCTTGTTTTCTTTTTTTTTTTTTTTTAATAAATATACAAACATAAAGAGCACCAAATTGTGGTTATTACAGGGAGACACACATATTCTGTATTTCCTCTGCTTCTAGTGTCAATGTAAAGAAAAGCTAAGCCACTGTTTGAGGGAGCTCTGAAAGGTCCAATCAGACTGCTGGCAGGCAAGTTTTTTTATGATACGCTATCTTGCAAGAGCAGCAGCGGTAGCAGCAAGTATATCATTTCAATAATTTGGGAGATGAACGATCAGCAGGTGCTGGTATAAAATGCCCGAAAAGTAGAGTATGGTGGGAATCAGCAAAAACATTAGCGAGCAAGGCGAACTAGCCTTCACTTTCCCAGTAGAAGCTAGTTAGACTTGCTCGCTATGCTCCACTTTTAGAGCTGAATAAAAATTTAACTATAAAATGGGTTTTCTCAATTGCTGAGTGTTGTAATGAGGCAGATGCCTTAAATCTTTAACACAACATAAGCAATGCTATGTGGGCTTGGTGAAAGAGGGGGAAATGGCTTTGCATCAATGTTCATAGGCTATACAGGGCTATGACATGCTCCAGTCTGTAGCTCGCCAAGGAAGGCGCGTCTCCTAGCAACACTGGCTCTCAAATGTCAGTCAACAGCTGCGATGGGAAACGCCCACCCTGAGCTTGAATCTTAGATGCTGTTTCCATAAATCTGTCTATACATGGTTTTATCCTGCTTAGAAAAGTGGAATAATATGCACAGTAGCTACAGTATCGTCATTGTTTATATTTCCTTGTACTAAAAAGTGAGGAGAGTTCAAATTTTTGTTTGACTTTAACTCAACCAAATATAACCCTTCGAGCCAGAGTCTGCTGTTTATTTAGCGCATGTCCCTTTTCCCTTAAAGGTTTTTGTATGTCCCCTCTTTTGTCCTGTCTAGCAGTATGCCCGAAGAGGAGCTGAGAGGACAGTTGAGAAAAACATCCAGGCAACCCTTCCATGACTCAGACCTGGAAATGCTTGAAAATGAATAAAATGGATGGATGTGTGTGTTTTTTTTATTAATTTACTTAATTTATTGTTCCAACAAAGGACAAAGGAGGTTTAATGGTTTTAGTGGATAGTGATTAAAATACGGAGAGGGTGATTATAATAGGGCAGAAAGGGAAATGAGAAAGGGAAGTGAGAGATACCATGGATGAATGAAGGATGAAGGATGATGGTGGTGCACTGGGGCAAAGCTCTATAAAAGATAGCAAGAGGGGAAAATCTCAGGAAGGAAGGAAATGGATGGTGGTCTGTTGTTTGCCCACTGGTCTACGGCGAGCTCTGTCAGGGGCACAGATGACCCAAAACCAGAAACTCTCCCTGCTGTTGTCCACCTCCCGAGACCTCCAGGCACTGACCTAATTTATACTGATTGATCTTCTTTCAAGCCCTCAAATGTGACCTCTCAGCGGCATCTTTCTACCTCATAACTACAAATTTGGGTTGGACTTCCCTTTTGAGGGTGTTAATGTTTTGAATTATGTCTATTATTTATTTACCTAGATACATACTGTATACATGTAAAAAAAAAAATTAAAAAAAGAGTGCATGTATCTACCAACAAGTCTATCTATTTATTCTATCATTGTTTTTTTATGGTGCTGCTGCTTGACAGTGAGGAAGCAGTTTAATATCAAAACAGTAGAAAGATACAAAATGAGAACAGCAGTGTTTAGAAAATCCACTGTAAGATCAGGCAGTGTTATTGTTTAACAAGGCTTAAAGTGCAGAGAAGACGCTGAAAAGAGGCAGTGCATCTTAGGAATTGCTGTTATTTTAGGGAAAATGTTATGTTTAGAATTTGTGCCACACCATGTAAAGATTTTGATGGTGCTTTACTTGATTGTTTCATGATTCAACTGTGTAGTAGATGTGAGAGCTTTAGTTTTCACTATAGCTCCCTCCTGTAATAGGCACAAGACTCAAGGTCGTGGTTAAAAAGACGGATTTATTCCTAGATTAGACCAACTCGTGAGAACTGGGTTGAAAGAGAAACAATGAAAGGACTATGTATGTCTTGTATTTACAATTCATGCCGCTATAGCTATACGATAGGTAGCATATAGTCCACAGCATAAGCTAAGCATAACTTGTAACTTTACCGTAAGTTGTTTGTTACCTTGTATAACTGTAGCGTTACGTACACACTACAGACTCACATGGCTTAAGTAAAATATGCACTTCAAACATGTCACAGAAAACCATAGCACAGCAACAGAAAAACCCATAAAATAAGCTAACACACTTGTCACATCATAACTTTTGTCTTAAGTAGTTTCTTCATTTATAAAAGAGCATCTTTAGCTACACACTACATACACTCACATAGCATATGGAAATTATGCAATAAAGAAAAACGTACCTGTAACAAAATGCATTTGTAATTATTACGTTTCTTTACCTTACAAAAGTGAACTTGAGCCAAACAAAGCTCGTAGGCTAATTACTACTTAAGAAGTGTTGATTACTTCATCTTTGTCCTCGTCTTCTTCTGGTATGTGTGTTTCTATGCTCAATATGTAAACTTAGCTAGAAAGCTCATCGTATGCCATGCTTCCTTGCAGGGTGTTGATTGATTGTGCTGTGCAGAACACTAGATCGGCAGTAGTTTGTTCCGCCTCAAGGAATGCTATATTATAGATAGGAACCAAAAATAGCAGGGTAGACAACTAGCAACTAAAATGATAATGTGAGGCAGTTACATTCCTATCAAATCACAAATGATCTCTTAGAGTGATTTAGAGTGACAGATATAAACACTATAAAACATAAATTTAGCAGTGTAACTATGGAACTGATCGATGTTGGCTCAGAGTGGAACTTGGCTGCTATCTCTTGTGGAGGTAAAGATTTTCTTTGATGAACTTTCAGGGAGGTAGGGAGATGACGGTCTGTAGCAGTTCTATATGGAACGTGTCCTGAGGCAATTTCTGTTGTGATTTGGTGCTATATAAATAAAATAAAACTGAATTGAATTGACCATGGACTGCAAGATCTGGAGGTGGTTTGGTGTCAGGAGCTCTGGACTGGATGGATCATTCAGATGATTGGTGGCCAGAGGTCTGCTCCTTCATATAGGAGTATTAGTAAAGAGGAACAGTCAAGTTGTTCTGGAAAGACACTTCTGGCACAATTTGTCTTTCCCAGACCCCACCCATATGACTTGAAGTAGCGGTGACCTCACATCCCAGTTCCTGTTCCTATCTGGCAAGCTGGGCCCCTCTTTCTTGAATGGAAGTGATATTTCATAGTTATCATCATCCCTGAGCCTTATCAAGACATGGGTTGTCATAGCCAACTACACTCCAGTCCAACTGTGTAAAAGGCTGATTTCTTCCCCAGGCACCGCCTGTCTTTGGATGAGAGTTTGAGGACATTTGTAGCAAATTAGCAGGCTGAAGTCACGGTTTTGCTGAGGAGCTAGCTCATCTGCGATATGGTGAAGATGAGGCCATGCCTTTGCACTCTCTTTTGTGGAAATATGATCTCTGCTTGCGGGGATGAATTTTCTTGAGTAGGTCACTGGCGGAGGGATTATCCTATCTGAGTAGAATCCTCTTACTTGTACACCAGTCAGTTTCCTGCAGGACGCAACTGTGTTTCTTGAAGCTATAGTGGAGAGCTTTAGCTGAAGTGGTTAATTCTTTGCATGTAGAGCCTTTGCTGCTTCTTCAGGGATAAAGGTTGTGTCACTCTGTGTATCGAAGAGTGCATACGCAAGAATTTCACCATCACTTGTGGCTGTCACCCACAATGGAGTAACTGTGGAGTGTCTTTGAAACTCTGGACGACTCTCTCGGATGTTGCCTCACACGATGTTCTCGCTGCTTTAACTTGTAAGCAATCCATCTTCCCTTCCCTTAAATTGAGAATGTTCCTTCTCCATCAAGCCTTGTTGACATCATTCTTTCCATGGTGTGATTCTTGTGGAGGCAAGTTGGACGTCTTTTCTCACAGTGTCACAGATCTTTTTGTTTTCACAGTCTTTTAAGCAATGACCAGACTTCAGACAGCCGAGGCACAACCTCTTCTCTTGAACAAACTTGACTTGCTCCAAGATGTTGTCTCATCCATAAATGTACGACACTTGCGCAAACTGTGACCTACTGTATCACAGCAGCTTGTGGTGACAGCTTTCTCATCTGAGCTGGTAGCCAATGTCTTTGCTCCGGAGCCTCTGTTCTTTGAAACCCTGATCTTCTCGCTTTCACTTGGTTTTACAGCATGGAAAGGTGTTATTTGGTTGCAAGCGATTTTGGCTTCACATGTGAGGAACTTGACGAGCTGGTTGAAGCTTGGGAATGTATAACTTTGTTCTTCCACTTGCATGATTTTCCTGTTCCATCTTGAGTTCAGCCAATCAAGGTGTAGCTCTAACGAAAGCTGCTTTGCTGTCTTCTTACTTTGGGTGTGTCACAGCTTGTGTGGAAAATGGAGCAATGGGCTATATTAATGCTTGATTTGACTCTTTCTCCTTCAGAGAGAAACACTGATGGAGCAGCTCATTTGTTTCTTCATCTGAGCATTCACTCTGATCATATACTTGCTGTGATGGTCAATGTGATGGTCTCGCTCTGGCAGTACTTCTGAAGGGGCTTCACGAGCAGCAACTTCATCAGCAACTTCTTGTCTGTTGGTAGAAGACAGGCTTGAATATCTGGATGTGATTCTTAAGTTGCTGCGAGAACGAGGGTTTACGTTAGTTTGATTTACACATATTTGTAATTACCTTATTTTGATTATCCTGATATATAACTACTATAACTTGCAGCTGAGCAATATGTGAAGTTGTTGTTATAGTTTTACAGTCTTATTTACTTAACTTAAATCATCCTGAGTGATAATTAGATCAACAAAAAATATTAACTCTTAGTTCCACATGTATTAAATACTTATTCACGTTCAAATGCACTATATTACTAGTTCTGCCTTACTACTAAGTCTTGGTAAATATTTATAGCACAATAAACATAATATCAATATATCAACACAGTATCAATATCAATTGAACTTCAGTAAACCTTCATAAATTAAATATTAACTTGTTGTCTCAGTCTCTTGTGCAGTACATTTAAAGTCTTTTAGTTGCACCTAAATTCACACTATGGCCCCTGGACCTTCCCATGTGTTGCATTCTCTTGTGTTATTATATATTTAGTATATTATATTTAATTTAATTTAATATCTAAATGTAGCTAGAGAACTCATCTTCCTTCAATGCTTCCTTGGTGCTTTGCTTGCAAGGTGTTGATTAATTGTGCCATGCAGAACACTGGATCGGCAGTGATTAGCTCCACCTCTAGGAATGTACTATAGGTAGTATAGTAACCAAAAATAGCAGGGTAGACAACTAGACACTAAACGGACGTTGTGAGGCTGACCCATTCTCTCTCCTTACACAAACTCTGGTCATAATGGTACTGTATCACAGCACCATATTAGAAATATCTTCCCTTTTCTAGTTCAGTTGTCACTTCCTGAGAGAGGCTAAATTCGTACATTATTTGATATCATGTAAGTACAAACATTATCACCACATCCCACATCAGAAAAAGAATCAAAAGAGTCAAGCATAACAGGCAAGTATATTTTGCTCAATTCCTGTGTGACATCTGAAGATTAGTAAAGAAAATATTTAAGATTCAGACTTCGGGTTTAAAGACATTACATAATCGAAGTGTCTACACTGTAGTGTGTTTGCCAGTGCTTCTCAGACAAGTCTTCTTACAGATACTGACAATTTTGCAGATGCAGAAAAAGTAAAGACACAGCAGTGAGATGAAAAACATTGTATACATTCATTATAAGGATTTTCACTGTTTAACACTGCTGTCATTAGTATTATTGTCATTTCTATAATTTTAGCAACAGCAGCAGCCACAGCTGCATCATCATTATCATCAGAGTCACTAGTGGCATCGTCATTGTCTTCATCAGGTGAGTAAACAACTGTGATTGCTGGGCACCACACAGCATGAATTCTGTAACTAGATCTGAAACCCAGATAGATTGCAACTCCAACCATTCGTCCATCTAGAAAGGGAAAGGGAAGTCACTGGAGGTCTCAGACCAGCCTCTGTAGCCCCACACTATCCTCTCCTGTCCAGGCTGCATCTCAGTGAGTTAGACTGAGTGGCCTTGCTCCAGCTTGTTGAATAATGAATTAGAGGCTGATATCCTGTGACGGAGACTGGGAGAGAGCACTTCCTCCCTGGGCCAGAGTGGGGCTTGAATACCCGTGAATAATGCATGGCCAAAAGTGGGTCTGGTGAAATGACTCAATACTGGGAGTCAAGTGCGAGATTATCTTTCCACGGTTATGAAAATATTGCAGCCTTCGTAACACAATAGGAGAGGTGAGAAGATGATCGTAAGAGGCAGGATCACAGTTACTGTGCTGTGTAAACAATTTGTTACCAAATTGTCCTGAATACCTAAGTTGTTTGTGAAGTGCCTGTCCAAAAGCAGCTCTGCTTGAGCCTTCTTTCATGCCCTCTACGTGCTGTAGAGATATTTATTGCATCCAGACTAAAAACTAAGTCTGGTCTAAACCTGCTTGAAAAAAGAAGAAACAAATAAAAAATCCTTTTCGCCGAAAGCGGACTAAGTGTGCCTCTGCTCGGCACGGCAAGAGCAAATCTGCAGTCCTACCTTATTTCCTTTTTTTCCATGTTTCATCAGGGGATTCTGGTTACACGAATGTGGAAAACTAATAATCACAGCACCTGTCTTTTCAAACAAAAATAAATCCTTCTGGACAGAATTATGATATATTTACTTATCTTTATGCAGTTGTCAATTTACACATTCAGAAATGGATTTTCGGCCTCCCACAAGACTAACCGGGGCCCCCCGTCTCTCACTGGGCCAAGTCAGCCTCCGAGAAAGCTGGAAACCGCAGGCTCTCGCTCAACCCCAGCTCTCCCAGCTAACCGCTAATCCATGTGTTTGATACATTAGACGCTCTGCTTGGCTTTGTTCTGCAGGGATGTACTGTCCCTTCTCCTGCCAAGTCTCCCTTCTTCCCTCGACTATCTCTCTTGCTTGTGCTCTCTGTTGCTCCTGCTGCAGTCCAGAGGATTACGCCGGAGTCCATGGGATTTATCTAATTGTGTTTAATTAGGGCTGGGTCAGGCCAGAGTCACAAAGCTCATGCTGTTGGACTCGAGGAAGCAGATACTGTGGAGTAACCCCTCCAGATCTGAGGCTGGCAGGTGGGCCTGAGTAAGGTGAGAAACAGCCAGAAAGAGAGACGAAAGTGAGGATAAATAAATAGATTGAGAGTGAGGAGAAAGAGAGAGCGATAGAGGGCAGAGAGAGGTGGAAGAGAGGAAACAGAGCGGCGACAACAGTGTCTGTGTTGAATTCCCCCAAGGAGAAATCGATTGCCACGCGCCTCGCTATTCCCCAGACCTCTGCTCCTCCATGCTTCTCTCCATGACACCATGCTGTGGGGAGCCGTAACTCACTGTACCCTTGGTCGAGGCTTAAGCGGATTGTGGGTCAGGAAGTCTTCCCTTTGGCATGATGCACTGTATCCCTGCTAAAATAAATTCTCCACTGAAGAGCATTAACAGCAAGCGGCCTCTTGCTCTTGTCTGCTGAGGACTACCAAGGGCTTAGAGGGAGACAAAGGCACAGAGGGGGTGCAAAAGGAAAGTGCCAGCTTCTTTGATTTTCATCGACTAAAGACCTCCAAGTCTACGGAGAGCATTTAACACTCACTATATCTGGGTTACTTGAATTCTATGCTGTCAAATTATAGTCCTTTCATAATTCACCTAACAAACAGTCATACATGCATTGCATACATCTAATATAGATATCAGTGTCCACTACATCACCCAGTCTACGACTGATCTGAGATGTAACCATAGGAACTGAATCATATTCTTAATGACTCTCATCTCTCATCAAAGGAGAATCATGCACGTGTTTTTTTCTGTCCAGTAATTCAGTGTTGATATTGGTATACACCACATGTAAAAATTCAGCAATGCAAAGAAAGAATCAAAGAAAAATGTTTATCCTTGTGAAGGAGCTGTCATGTTAAATCTCCCGACTGTTTTCTCCTGTTACAGACAAAATGAATCTGGTCGCCTCATAATGAGCCTCTTATTATGGCATTGTGTTTATGTTGGGTGAAACAAATTGTTATTCCTGTGGGGAGGGCTGGAAAAAAATCCGTATGTAATTTGTGTACCGCGGCATTGTCATCAGGAGTTACTGTAAAAGCGAGCAGCCTCTGAAATGTGAGCTGCTGACACACACACACACACACGCACAGACGCAAAAAGTATGCAATAGCAAAGCCACACAAAAAGGAGTTCGGGGGCCCATAAAGGCTTGTTGATGGAGCGGCAGTTGTAAATGAAATGTAATGAAACGCTGCTGCTTGCTGTTGTCTTGATTCGCTTCATCACGCTGTGATCTAAGACTTTATGAGACAACCACCCCAACTGACAAATCCCTCTGTCTGCGCATGTGTGTGAGTGTGTCTACTGCGTGTGCAAGAGATGTGGTGTTTATTATGCTCAAAATATTGAGAATCAGTAGTTCAGGGTTTAGAAATCTGATTATGGACACGTGTGGAAAAGTCAGGGTCAAGATAGTTAGTCGCAACATAATAGCACATGTCAGTGCCCCTATTAAATACAATTTCAGCACATTAAATTGCTCAATTCAAGTGACTGCCACAGACTAACCATTTTATATAACCCTACCATTCCCTGATGTCTATCATAACCATGTTGATTCAGTGAGAAAGACAGATGGCCAGTCATAGCCAATGCTATCAGCCTCAATTGACTCCAAAAGCTCCCTCAATTACTCACTACCTCTTAATCACAATGACCCATAACAGTATTCGAGGCACTCCGCTGGGCTCAGAAACGGCTCACTGTACAATTATTCAAATCACAGCTGAACAAGAGCAATGGATGGGATTGTTGGAATTGAGTAATTATAGGGGCAGTCAGTAGTGGCTCAAAATGCCACAAGCTGAGCGATTAAGTAATAGCCTTGTATCCACAGTAACCTTTCTGAAGGAACGTAATATCTATATAATACAGCCCCATCTGATCAGAAAGAGAGCAGAGTGGATGTCCAATAGCTTTGCGACCAAGAGAACATGAAGGAGGAGGTAGAGCGAGGACTTTTTATTTTTAAGGAATCATCAAATAGTCAGTAATTTAGATATATATTATAAATAAATGTTCTTTAAGTTGTTTCCAAGGTGCCTGGATGTCTGTTATACTTTTTCAATTTTAGTGTGATTTGTTGAAAGAGCTGCTCAGCCGGCTTTGTGGAAACGTTGCCACACACCTTCTTCTTCATCACCCAGGCATCGTTTCTGTGCAGCTCGCCCTTACATCGACCGTGTTGTTCATTCCAAAGAAATGGCCACCGTCACCGCCCTTTTTCTGGACTTCCCTGACACCTGCATGTATCCCATCATAAAGAAGGAATGGTGAGGTTTCATCACATGGAACCACAGATGGAGAAAATGAATAAAACTTTATTATTCATCACAAGGTTGGCAGGACGAACTACCGAACACAATATATCCATTTGCATCATCCTAACAACTGAGTCCTCTGTCATCCCCGGCATTAACAATTGAGCTCTCTATATCAGCCCCGGACAGGCCCTTTCAAATCTCTGCATCTTCAAGACAACACTCTATTTGATTTGAACTTTCCTAGCAAGCAAAGAGGATTTGCGTGTGTGTGTGTGTGTGTGTGTGTGTGTGTGTGTGTGTGTGTGTGTGGCTATGTATTACTCATGTTGTGAGGACATAAATCTGTTTACAGTTACATTATGGGGGACGCAACTTCCTTTTGGGGACAAAATGCAAGTCTCCATAATGAAAATAATTAAATGTTAGACTTAGATTGAGGTCAGGGTAAGGGTGAGGGTTATTTTGGTTGTTTATAAATTTTGGATTCAGACATTTGATAAAAGATTAGATTCATTACAATCACATTTTGTCGCTGAGCCTGACTTCACATTTGATAAGGAGAAAGTCAAAAACAGTGTGAACAGAACATATGACACTAACGGACACACAACAATATATTTTTATGTACATTTTAATGACCCAAATATCAAGATGGATATTAAAAAAAATGTGTAACTATGCAGCAACTGAAAATTAGATCAAGGAGTGAAACTGGATTCTGTTGTTTCCTTTGCAGAAGTCACCTTTGTCGACTGATACCATGAAGTATAGCTGCATTGTCCTGACCGCTCGAGGTAAAAGTGGGACACAGCCAGACTTAAATTAGAGAGAGGCACAGCAGTCGCATGTGTGCACATAACATTGAGGCTGGTTGCCTAGTCACAGCGGAACACAGCGCTGCATCCCGGTCCCAGAGAGTGGACTGGAGATGCTGACTCAGCCGAATCCCTCAGCTGCAGGCTGGAATTGGCCCCCAGGAGCACAATGTCTGACCCACATAACTCAACACTAGGTACAGTACAGTAGCAGCATACATTAAGTTTCACAACACTTTACTTATAGTTAAACTATCACTTCTGGGGACATTTTGTCCTCAGATAACAGCTTTGATACACTCCATGTGTTCTATATATGTTCTATTCCAGCTGAACAAAATGATTTTGAACTGCTTCGGCAGGTAGCAGCATACTTGAATAGGCTGTCCTCACATGACCCATGAATCTCCGAGGACGTAAAAGAAAGGAATACTCACCTTGTTTGCGCAGCGTCTGTGTAATTTGTGAGGTAGCTTGCAGCTTAGTCTCTAGTAGTTTTGTAAATTTTTGTTCTCAAAGTAGGTTTGAATCCCACACTGGCCTGATACTGGTCAATTACACACACCTAAACACACACACCTAAACACACACACACAAAGGGCAATCAGATGTGCGGTGGCCTGAGGCTTACTTGCCCTTGGCAACCGCGCGCCTCCCATTAACCTCCCAAAGAGGGGGAGAGAACTGCAAACAGACAAGGGCTGAAGACTTTATATTTAGAGGTGTGCTGTTGAGGCTCAGCTAGTTATCTGTTCAGTCTTAGGTCCACCTTGAGAGGCAGTGCTCACAGGCTGGCAGTAACCTGGCAACAGGTTAGGTACTCTTCACTGACTGTGTGCTTTTCTAAACTATATATATATATATATTTGCCTGTTGAGAACAAAGTTGAGAAAGCCAGGTAAGCTCACACACTCCTCTAATAAAAACACTGTCTAAGTGTATGCAGTCAAATCTGGTTTGATCAATAGACAACTGGCTGGTGGGAAACTGGAGGGTGAAAAATTGTAACTAAGTCAACCCAGAGGAGAGCGAAGGGGGAAGGAAGGGGAAGCCTGCTTATCTGAACATGGCCTGTGATACTGAAGCTGTGGCCTGGATGAGCACTTTTACTTAGAGTAGGTTTACAGATATGTGGCGTATTCATGCTCCCTCTGCTCCACTCTTCTGGTGGAAATACTATCCTCAACATTATTCAAGATCAACGTTTGCGTGAGAGCATGCTTTTGTCTGGGATTGATCGGTAGCATGGCCATTTATCATGTGGGTAGGTACAGCATGAGAGCACTGGAGTTTGAGACTGGGAAAAGAAGGCTCAGTCTTTTTTTAATGGGATGTAAGATGTGTATATATATCTATATCTATATCTATATATCTACATCTATATATATATATATATATATATATATATATATATATGCGTGGAGTTTCTCAGATTTTATTCTCCAGTCTTGATATCTTATTTGATCAGTGTGCCAGAGCTGAGCATTTGAATCAAAGGCATCAAACTGTGTGAATTTGTGGCACATGCTTAATACTTTCCAAAGAGAGGTCACTAAATTAATGTGGTTGTGCTTTTGCCTGTTTGTGCTCAGCATCAATATAGTATTTTTGTCCAGCATTATTTAAATGATATTGTTCTGAAGGACTTCCTTCTTGGCTCAAATCAATAATTCAAGGTGTGTTTTGAGCAGTGCGCAAACAGTAAAGAGGATCCTGATGTGTTCAGATAACATGACCTCCATTATGTTATCATGAAGACATGAAGGTCATTGATTGGTGGAATCATTAGCAACTTTCAAGCTGATTCATCTGCAGCTCCATTTAACAGACAACATGATTGTGAATGGAGAGGTAAGGAGATAAACTAACCCCTTCAGTTTCTAATCAATACGCTGTAACCAAAGCTCACTCACCAAATAAAAGTGCTTCTGAGGCTCATCTTTACGAACCAATGCAAACGATAAAAGGACAGACTCAGTGACACATTCACGGTTATATCACTTACACTTCTTCATTTCTTAGTCTGAAGTACAAAAGTTTGCGTGTACTTTTCCACGCCAGCTCTGATCTGAGCCCTCGAGGAAATGGTCGTCTGGAGTCTGTAAAGGAAACTTTGTCTTAATTGGTAAAACTAACAATGTGCAACCTGTACTGTGTTCTCTCTGGGTTACAGTGGGCACAATGGCAGCTGACTCTATTTTGTTGTCAAATACAGGAAGGCAGGGAGGAGAAAAACACCATGAACTTGTATCAGTAGAGAGAGAGAGGACACTTGGTATTATTAATAGTAACAGACCCATGACAGTGAACAGAGAGGAGCCTGTGTGAGCTGCCTTTTATTTCAGCCACCCTCCCATATCCCCACAACCTCCCACTTCCCTCCACCCCAGCATCTTATGAAATATGTACAAGGCAAACAGAGGTGGGGTTGATGCGCAGACCTTCCTCCTCTATGACTAACCGCTACACGTCCAGTACCATTACTTATTTATAAGGCATGCCGTGTAAGTGCCAGAGTGGCCTCGCTCGCTTCCCTCCATGCCATAAGGGCACTTTCATAACACCCTGTTTACATTTCAACCACCAAGAGAGGAGTGATAACAAAAAAGGATCTCCAATTAGTTACAGTGTCCAGAGCATGGCGAGACACAGGCGGCTGCTACGGTTCTGATAAATATTTGTAATGTGTCTTAGAAGCCATCGGTTTGTGCTGGTCATCATCCAAGGTTACTGGGGGAGATGAGTTGAACACTTTTCCATAGGGTCTCAATTGGATTTTAAACTACAGAGAGGGGAAAGTGTAAAAACAATAAAGGCTTAGTTCTAAAAGAGCTGTTCAATGTACATTGCAATTAGATTCAATGACCGGTCTACGTATGTGAGGGCTTTTATGTTGTTTCTTTATGTTCTGACCTTTTTTAATCACCTTTTTTGCTTCTTTTCTGGCAATATGTGTCTTTAACACAGGGATAGATCACAGATGCCAATTTCTATTTTTATGTTGCAGGGCCAGAACTATTACCAGGATTCAATATTATAACCACTGTGCATGGTTTAAAATCATTTTGCAAAGGCATTCGTTTCAGTCCGTTTAATGATTTCAAACAGATGTACTGCACATTGAAAGGAATGATGGATGCTCAATAGCTGGATTAGATTCTCTTGATACACATGGATTGAATAATAATTAAAATCAATTCAAGACAACATTATTATACAAAAATCAATGAATACACCAAAGCCTCTGCCTCAGATTTTGAAGCTTTGAAATGTGGCTTCTCTGAAAATAAAAAAAAAAAAAAAAAAAAAGAAACAGTCCTTGCCACTTGCATAGAAATAAGTGGGAGGATTCATTGTCAGTAAGTAAACAAAGCAGTGACAAGCCAATTCCCCCCACCCCGCAATACACCACCCTACACCACACCCCACACACACACACATACACACACACACACACACACACACACACACACACACACACACACGCACACAGTCTTTGTAACACAATAAAGAATCAGATCAAATCTGGATTAAGAATAAAATGCCTATGGCAGTTTGCAAGCACCTTCCCACTGTATAGATTGCATGCTTCACCGGGGTGCATATACCAGGAGACACCATCTGGTATAACTGCTCTGCTGTATGGAAGAATATAGCCGTTATTTGCTCTGTGTAAACCATGAAGCTCAATGGATCTTTTCTTCAGACACCTAATGAAAATCAGGTCATACTCTCTGATATGTATCTTTTACCAATGCTAAATGCTAATGTCAATGCTAATACTGTACAGAAAAAAGGTTATTTTTCGAGAATATATAGCGGACAAATGTAGGCTGGTCAGGAATTTATATAAACAATGTTTTTGAGATAAAATTGTACATGTGTTGTTACTGTATACATAAAGTATTCATATTGCTTCGGTGTATATTGTGAAAGCTAAGCATCCTTCCTCCCTCATGGTAATATAGGTCATATTTTCCTCTAACTCTGCCTCTTGAGTGTCTCAGCATGAGGCTAGCCCTGCCCCATCCATGGATGCCACCAAACACAGAGCTGGCACTACCTCCAGGGACGCACACACACACACATTCCGACAGAAACGATGCCAGGCAGACCTCAGACATGTTACCATACTGCACCACTGTCTGGGACCTTCATTGCCACTGTATCCCCAAACCACTATGCAGCACCACGCCTCATAGCTCCAGCCTCAGGCCAGGCCAGCCCTGCCCAGCTGTGTGTGATCCAGCCCAGACCTGGCTGACACAAGTCCACCCTCCATCCACACCATCGACTCCATCCTTCTCCACATCTCCCACACCCTAATCTATCTCATCACTTGTCTCTGGATGGATGGGGGCTTGGGATTGACAGCAGGCTTGTCGCCTCCGTCCTTGCCATCGCCATCTGCTTGGTGAGCCCAAGGAAAGCGAGAGGAACGGTTGCGTGCGTCTGCCAGCCAGCCAGCAAGCCTTGCCGAGGGCCGCTGTGTCCAAAAACGCTGTGCCGTGCCGCAGAACCTTAACTCACTGTCACAGGGCCGTCCAATGTGATTGATCTGGTCCATTTAGTCAGAGCAGCCAAGTCTGGAGGAGGCCTGGTCCTCCTGTAGCCCCTCTAGCCCCCTTCAGCCCATTCTAGCCCTGACATCCCAACTAGCACAACACAAACACTAGAGCCCTGCCAGCTGGCCCACAGGCTTGACATGCTCTGTCTGCTTTTTAGTTAACACGCCACAGGCCTAAAACCAGGCTTACATGGCTGTCCACAGCTCAGTTCTCCTGGCTGTCCTATTGAGGAGTAATTGAACTGAACTGATTCATAGTAAACATTGTGATATGCTTTCAGTGCATGATAATAATTTTGTTGAAAAAGCAAAGTATATTATGATATTAACCACAGGTAGTGTAAGATTCAGTAGATTAAATACAGTTGCTCTGCAAATCAATGTGCAAAGAGAATATTTCCACCAGCTCTTTAAAGCTGCACCAAGTAAAGACACATAGTGCATGTTATGTGTCCTCTAGAATATTCTCAATACATTAACACGTGACAGATGAAATGTGGTTCAGAGGAAATTAAAGAGGTCATCAGTACAGGTTTGTGCAGTTTCATTTTACATCCCCAGTATCATTTCCTGTTCAGCATATTTACGTATCCCTGTCTCTTTTATTGGACGGTCGGTGCTCTGGCTTGGCTCATTCCAGGGAAGACATTTCATTGGTGTTTAGTTACTATGAAAATGAGTTCCCTAGACACAGAGGTCACGGCCACAGCCCTTCATCCAGTTGCTATTTGTGCTCTGTGTGTATTACATCACTTTGAAATCAGGCTGGTCCAAAGCATCGGCTTCTCAATGCTCCCTTTTAACAAGCAGAGTGTTAGTTTTTGGGATTTACCCATCGCAAGGCTTTACGGTTTCCCTAAATTTCCAACCACATCACACAGACTTATTTTCCTTTTTAGACATGTGACTGCTGAGGAGAAATCGATTCTTGAGCTGCTCCATTTCACTGTACAAACAGAAAATGATGGTAGATTTAGCGTTAAAAGTTGTGTCGGGTTTACTGGATTTGTTGATAGATGTGACATCTAGCTGAAGCAGACATCGCTTCAAAGCTTTAATTGTGAGCACCGAGGCGAGGCGAGGATACAGACCTTTCAGCTTCAGGTCAGGATTGCTTCTATGTACTGCACATACACTGAGTGAGTTTAAGAAACTCAGGGAAGTTGTTAGGAAAGTTGCATGTCCTATCACTTTAATATTTAACAAGAGGAGAGCTTTTTCTCTTAAACTTTTCAGCATCCTTTTGGTCACTGGGTTTTTTTTTCTCTCTCTCTCTCTCTCATCTCACCAAACCGTCTCCTCTCTCTGTCTCTCTCTATCTATCTATCTATCTCTCGCTGCCTGCTATTTCTGTATTACCTTTGCAGCACACGACAATCGTTGCATCATACGCAGGGTGAAAGGGACAAAGGAGGAAGGTGTGCAACTTAAATAAGGCTCTGCGCCTCTCTCTGGTCATGCAGATCTGATTTCTCAAACAGACTTACCGTTGATCTATGCATAAAGATACACACAAGAGAAAATGTTTTGACTTGTTTCTCAATTACAATAGTTTGCATACAGTGGGTCAGTAATTCCAATCTCTGTCATCTTCTACCAGGATCTGAAGTCACTCTGTGGTGTTACATCCTCAGCAAACTCCCTGCCGGGCTGAGGCAGTCGGAGCGCTCGTCTGTGAGCTGTCCAAGGACCACCATGGGAACTTTACTAGAAGGGCTGGCTGGAAAAATTGTGGGAGTGCAATGACAGTAGGGGGACTTTTCTCATGTGAAAAGGTCCAGCCGTCCAATAGAAAAACACCGCTACAAACAAAGAGCATCCATGACCTGATAATGAAGCTCTCTGAGTTTGATCATTTTAAAAAGTAGTGGCAGCCCCACAATTTTTTTTTTTTTTTCATAATCGTCTTCACATTCGCAATCGCAGCCAGGTTAATTAAAGAATTCTTTTCTTAATTCCCCAGAATATAATCATGACAGTTTTACAAGCAGCAAGGTAATATGATCTCATATTTTTGTTCGGTGCTGCTAACCGTGTTGCAAAGTAGTTTTAAGCGTGTCTCCAATGGTGACATCTCATCATGGTGCAGTATGAAATGGTCCTGAAGTTGAATGAGACTCAAACAAAAGCGTGAGGGAATTAGTACATGCGAGGCACATTTCCAGAAAGTGTTTATGTTCTTCTTAAAGCCTTTCTCTGGCAGAAGCGATTACATGAACGTCTCCTACTTATTTGTTTTCATCTGAACGTTTGGCTGAGGGGTTTATCCATCTTGACAAGCACATAATATGGCTTTTGGTGCTGTGAGGGAGAAAATGAGAGAGATCGGAGGAGAGAGAGGGGAGAAAATGTGAAAGTTAAAACAGAGGCTGTATGGTGGGGTTTTATCACTTTTCTTGCTCTTCCCTTCCTCTCTTTAACAACATGCTCAACCCCCCAAAGATGTGTTGAAAGATCACAATAATCCCCTCGAAATGACATTAGTCCTCACTCTCCTCTTTGAGTAGGTGGAATGTATCTGAGCCAAATTACTGAAGACACTCTAGGGTGTTGGGAACGATGCGATAAACACATAAAGTTCCCAATGTAATTTGATTAAGTCTAAAAAGTATAAATATGGTGTCTGCTCAGCATTCCATGCTAAGCCAATTAGAAGCTCTACAGTAAATGAATTTTGCTTCATGTGATAGTTTGACTTGAGTTCCTCAGCAGTGAAAAGGTATCTAATCAAATAGTGAACATTCAAGATAGTGAACTTCCCATCATCCTCTGCTGGTCACTATAATTTCTTCAGAAGAAGCACTGAAACCACACCAGCATGAAATAGGTTATTATTAGAGATAAATTTCTCACTCGGGCTATAGTTAATGTAATTGATCACACTGGATCCAGGCACCGTCAAAACCCCCTTCCTTATTGTGTGTTCTATTTTATAATGCACCCACCGACTAAAACCACCGTAGTAAAAGACAAGGAAGGGAAACTGTTTTATTGGCTACGTAGAAGGAGGAAAAAGGAAAGGACAAAAAAGGAAAATGCATAATGTTGCCTGGTTGGACTGTCCTCTAACATACTGTCTCAACCACTTGGCCACTACTTGAAGCTTGAAACTTCAAAATAGAGCATTACAGAATGTGGACCTCTCCCTCCACCAATGGTGCATTTGAACACTGCAGAAAGAGCACCAAAGTGCTTATTTCTACTCCATCAAATGGGGAGCCTGTGAGGCTGGATTGGAGTGCTCAGCTCCTAAAATTGCTGCCAAGTTATGCCACTGACTTTTCAACCAGCTTTCAATTACAACAGAATAAAACAAGAGTGCAGAAGAGGGGCCTCGCTGTTCTTTCTGTCTTTGTGGGGCTATTTATGATCAGAATATCTTGGTTTGAACTCTGTTTTTCCCCTTTTTATTCTTTTTTTGCCTTGACCAATTTCAGATTTTTCAATTTATTAATGTCTCTGTGAAAACTCTGTGATGCCGTTTTCAAAATGTAATGCTAGCTGTCTGTCCGTCCATCTACCCTGTGTTTTGACTTGCGTTGTGTTGTATTCAAGTGGTGTATGCATATGTCTGACAGTGTGTTTGCAGCCCGTATAGCTCTGCATGTGTGTGTGGCTGTCTGTTTGCCGATCCACTTCCCCTGGTGTGTGAAGTGTTGGATAATTAGCTGCCTTATCAGCCTGGGACACGGACAGTCTCCTCTCCACTGACAGGTCATGGAGCCCAGGACCAGCGGGAGGCTGAAGAAAAGGAGAAGGTGGGATGATAAGGCCACAGGAGGAGAGACAAGGAGGAGAGATAGAGAGAGAGGGAGAAGGAGCTGAAGGGAGAGAGAACAGAGGAGAGGGGGAGGGGGCGGAGAGGCAGACAAAACCTGAAAGAGAGAAATGGGATGAGGAGCCAGACAGAGGAGTAGACAGAGAGATGGAGCAGTTAAAAAGGGGGAGACAGTTAGGCCCCGCAAGGACAGAGCAGCTGCTCCGGCCTATCAGCTCTTCCACGAGACCTCGGCACTCATTAGCATAAATTCGAATGACAAATGTGGCCCGCTTTGGCAAAGACTAATTAATTCACGGAGGGGGGAAACTCACCAGAGTAAGAATTCAAATCATTCAATGCCACAGGCCTGAACAAGTGTTAAGAGGGAGCGTGTTGAGCTCCATTGTGTTTTGGAATTACGACAGTTGCCTTACATGTCCTGAAAAGGTTACAGCCTTCACTTCACTGTTTGCTTTTCGTCCATGCATTTTTTCAGGTCGAGCACTCGATTTTTGGAAAAGTTTCACTCTGTAAAGGTATAATGTTGCTTTTTGTTTTAAATATTCCACATTTCCACGGTGTGTGTGGGTGGGTGGGTTGATTAGGAATGATAGGTTGTGTTCAGTGTATTTTCACACACACTCAGGCACACACATTCAGGACTTCATGATTTATAAGAGGGAACAATGGACTGGAAAAGATTGCTTCGCTCTGAAGTGACGGCTCGGCCTGGAAGACGCAGGGAAAGGATAAGTGCTCCCCCTTGTGTTCAGCACACATACTTCTGCTTCTAATACTGTCTCAAGCTGGTGTCATAAACTATGATCACACTCTGTAAAGGACAGTGTAACTCCAGGTCACATTAAAATGGTATTGTGCAGTCACTATGGATACCTGAAAGTTTTGCAAATCATTTCAGCTGCTTCCTCTCTTCTTAGCACAGTGAGCATTACCTCATTCTGTCTTAAAAACAGGCAAAGTCTGCCAATGAAATGTCTGCCTCCTCAACTTTTGTTAACAAGCCGATCGTTCTCAGGGGATTTGTATAAAATGAATCAATCCAACATGTTGGCAAGTGACACCGACTGGCATGGGGGGCCTAAATGATCCATTTGAATGAGATTAAAAAGTGTCTGCTTCATGCCCCAGCGCGTGTTAGCCCTCAGTCCTCTTTGTTTTCCACTTTACACCAGATTTAACTCATCAAGTCCAGGTGTTCCTGCAACAGTGAGAGTGTGTGTGCGTGCCAGTGTGAGTAACTGTGTGTGTTGGAGAGTGTCTCAGTCTCTCACCCTCTCTCGCTCTACGTCTGTCTCAACCTCTTTAGCTCTTAACGTGTCTGTCTTTTCTTTCCTCTTGCTTCCTATTCCAAAACATACCAAGCACAGCCAGGTGCAACCGTTTTCCTTACCAAATCCCTTGTTAAAGACCCCACAACAGTTGCCCAAAAGCGCTAAACCAGGCTCTTCCTGCACCGTAATTACATCCAAACAGAACATGTTGTGCAGTGTGAGGACTATTTATACATCCACATTGAGAGCCAGTTTTCTCTCTTTCTGCTTTCAAGGAACATCCTTCTGTGACTACTGTGTGTGCATGTGTGTGGGTGCTGGGGGAGTAAATGGGTGGTGGTTGGCGAGAGAAGTGTGATTCTCCAGGTGGCACATAGGGGCCCCAGTTGCCGCTGCCCATTACCAATTACCCCAAGACTCCTACACCTGTGAAACACATCATATCTTGACCAAAACACTGAAAGTAGGTGGTTCTCGTTTTGTCTGACAGTGGCGGACAGCTAAAGCGATTTGAAGGCAATGCTATAACCAACTGTTGGTTCAAAAGGGATCATTCAGGCAAAGCCACAACTATTATGGGCTTACTATTCATATCTTTGCACGAGGCCATCACAATTTCCATGCAAGCTCTGTATGTAATATGATTGCTCTCTGGTTTAAACTACAGAATGGTCTTTGTTGGACAAATCTCATAATCATGCAGTGTTCCAGACTCTGATGGGCAATTACACTGTAGACCCGGTCATTTATTTATTTAATACCGTCACTACCATGGCAATGATGGTTGTCTCATTCATGCTAACATGCTGTCATTTCGCATTTCACTTTATTTCCACATTTGCAGACAGACTTCTGTCACTGATGCAGCGAGTAAGACATCATCACATCAACAAAGAGGGACACTTTTCCACATATGAGCTGAGTTTCTTTTTTATTGTCTATTTGTGTATATCTATGTGCACGTGTGTGTGTGTGTGTGTGTGTGTGTGTGTGTGTGCGTGCGTGTGAAGGAGGAGAGATAATGTTAAGCCAACAGAAATGTGTTTTGATAGATGGTCATGGTAAAATAACCACTGTGTGCCATGTAAGGAGCTGGTCAGTCTAAGTGATAGTTATGGTCTTCTGGGTTGGGAGCTGGACCTGAGGTTGAGCAACAGCAGCAAAACAAGCACACGCAAACACTACGAGCAACGCAGTGTCTCATTCAATGACAGAACTGCACAAATGTGGATTTGGACCTACAGCAGACATCTTAGGACTGACTGACAGAATGAGAAACTTTCAGAAGTGTTAATTACAATGGGATTCTGTGTTTCAGGTTATGGTCCCTCACGTAGAAAGTGAAACACACCTGGAAGAAAAATATGGAAATACCTACATTTTCACACTTTCTGTGTATACATGACATCTGCTGGAAGAATCTCTTTGCATTGCAGGCAGTTATTTGACGAATCCATCCACCAGTTCTTATGTGAAAAAAAATATTATCTACAGAGAGCTCTCTTTGATGTAAGGGAGAAGCCTTCTGCAGGGTACATATACAAACACAGCCAAGAAATTCAATGCCCCCACACTCACCCTATCAACTCCAGAGTGTCATGACCAGTAGCTTTGATAGGTTATCCACTGAAGGGCCTCCCACATCACTGATAAGCCTGGGGAGCTTCAGAGACAGAGATATAGCAGGCCCCAAAACTCTATGCTAGTAACTTTAATTGGCATCAAAACTTCAAAAGTCACTGGTGTTGGCTTCAATCACTGTTGACAAGTTATTTAAACTTTTATGCACAGATGTACACAGTTTAGAAGAAGCCTGTATTCTCCCCTATAGTGAATTACAGATGCATTCTTTAGCGACTATTGCATGACTTTTACTGTTGGTCACGTTCTGATTAAGATTACAAGGATGCCAAAAATGCTCCAAATCTACGTGATAATCGTAAAATAATAAAATTTGCACTCACTTAGACAGAGGTATGACTGTTGCTACACCTTGCAATACCCTGCCGACGCACATGAAGCAGAGAGGAAGGGAGTGGAGGAATCATGGGAGGAAATGGTTTCATGGCTGAGCTGACTGTTTGAATTAGTGTATCTGAAATGGGCATCGTCTGCTAGCACTCTGACATGGTGTTGCTCTCGCCTTTGGCATGCATCCATCCCTTCAGACTGACACACACACACACACACACACACACACACACACACACACACACACGTACAGTCATACACAGTCACATACGCACACGCTCACACACGGAAACACACATTGTGCATTTAGCTTGCCTTCCTCCGACCTCCCCGCTGTGTCTGACACAGCACCCATGATCCTTTGCCTCGCGGGCTGTGAGCTGTCAGAGTGACAGGGCATGGAGAGGTTGACATGTGACACTGCGAGACAGGATCAAATGTGTCATCATCTCCTCAAACAAAGAAACAAAGAGATGAGAAACTCTTTTCTCTACCATCAGCTAATTTTCGTCAGTCATATCACAGCTAGGTTTTAGTCTTGTATCTAATTTAATTTCATCAGTTTCAGCTATGATTTCACTTTTTTTAATCTTTAGGCGCGCGCAGGAGAAGCTACGTTGGGCTTATTTTTTGTCATTTGTTTTTTCCTGTTTGGATCCCAAATATATCGGGTTTTGCCAAAGAAATGAGCAGAGTGTAATACAATGAATACAACAGAGCTGAGGCACTCTTATGTCATAGCGATGTGGCACTATCTCAAGCTCTGGTTTTAAAAAGAGCTGAATAATATGAGCAAATGGTTTGGGGACAACATCTAGGTGTAATCAAAGAAAAACTATACAATAGGTGGGTCAATACTGAGAACGTAAGCTTAGTTATTATCTGATCTGAGTCGACTGAGGTCTTAAAATTAGACTGGGCCAAAACCTCACAAGATTACTGCAGTAATCCTCCACTCTACTCCCCTGTGTCTGACAAGCTGTCGTCAGGTACAGCACGTACAGTATGAACACACACACACACACACACACACACACACACACACACACACACACACACAAAGCTGTCCAGGTCTCACTTAGTCAGTCTGTCCTGGTCTGTTCAGGCCTCTGCTGTGTTAGTAGACCACACATCCACACATCAGCCCTTTATTGTTCCTTCCACTGCGGTAATGGAAACAGAGTCAATGTGGCACGGATGGGGAGGAAGTGGTGGCCAAGGGCTGTGGGCCCTGGGCCCTGCGTGGCCCCGCCATGGTTGGCATCTCCTCACTCACACATACACATTCACACATAACTGCACACAACCTGTGTCTCTCTCCCCCTCTGAATTTGACACACACACACACATATACACCATTACGAGGGAGCTCGGCAAGCCGCACTGCAGTGAAAACACACACCGCCCCTGCATCCCTTCAAATGGTAGGAAATCCTGGACATGTCGAGCACATTTAGAAAAATACTTGAGGTTTTGGAGAAATTGGGATCACCTCATCTCGAAGTAACGTGATGCTGGTTATATTAAAAAATGAAGGGGTGCCCATATGGAAGCCATCGCAGACTTCGTGCGTTCACATACAAATCAAAGGAACTCCAGCCCGGCTGCTAATGAGGGTGACCGTGACGTTTTTATGTTGTTATCCTACTGTGTGGCTTAGGTAATGGCTGTGTAGGATGGGAGGTTTCATCCACACACGCGCAGAGGGGTCCAGGCGATATTGTTACAGCCTAAACACATTTTTATGGTCTTCTTAGCCTTTGAATTATAGTATCAGCTCTACACATGGCAGGTAGGGTTTAGTGGTTGGTTAGCATGCTGGATTTATTTACTTTAAATGTCTCGCAGCAGCCAAACTGACACAGGAGGACGGACTGGTGCTCTGTTTACGGTGAAACAGCAAACACCAGTGGTTCATCTGAGCAATGCGGAAAAGAATAGAAGATAGGCTTTCATTTCCATGCTGCACAGGCCTCGTAAAGTCTAAACAGAACTATAAAATTGCTGTTTTTCATTCCTCTAATGCTCCAGCGTGGCTCTCACATTTTCTAATTGATCTCAGTGAGAATAAAGAGATGTTAGATGCTGTGGTACTAATTGTCCGAGTGCTGCCCCTGGTTGCTGTGTGTGTGTGTGTGTGTGTGTGTGTGTGTGTGTGTGTGTGTGTGTGTGTGTGTGTGTGTGTGACAGGTACAGTGCGTGCATGCCTGTGTCTGTATATTTGTGCATCTGTGTGTGTACTCGCGTGCTCCGCTGCTATCAGTCTTGGTCAGGTCCCCGCCTGGGTGTGTTAAGGTTTGTCTCCCTGTGTTGTTGCAGCCTGTGTAATCATGGTATTAATTATTAGCTGTTTGCTCTCCATCATCCCCCTCCCCTGGGGCGGGCACCGTGCCTGGGCTGCCAAGGGCTGGCTGTGGGTGTCTCATCCACTATAAATCTGCACACTTAACATCACAATCATTGGAACAGCAGTGTGAAGCACCAAGTTGTTGTGCATGTCTTATTTCAGCATGCAATTGCACGGTCAGTGCAATTTTTATTTGTATTAAAACAAGCGGTTTTTTGCCTCTTTGTTATTGCTCTGATGAGTTTTTTGCATCCACATAAAATGATGCCATGTTTTTTTGTTTTTTTCTGTGCTTCAAAGCCACACTTATAGCCTGAAATCATGTAGTTCAGCCAAGAAATAAACAATGTGTCCCCATAGGCTTAGCCTAAATTGTGTGAGAAAAGATGTCTCACTTTATCCTGCTTAATGTCCCCAGGCCTGGCTGTGAATTAGTCTCAACTCTATCTGATCTCATATGTGTCCTTTTCACACAGTGCCACCGGCATATCCCCATCACTCACTAATACACACACACACTTATGTACATTTGTCTCCCTCAAATGCCACCATCGGCATCGCTCCTTCAGAGGTACTTGTGAAATGAATTGTCTGAGAGAAAGTCACAGCATCTGGCAGTGATTGTGGTGCCACAGGCAGAGTGTGTGAAACCCAGAGCGTGTGTGTGTGTGTGTGTGTATGAATGTGTGTGAGTCACTCAGAGGACAGGGGCTTTCACCCCTGCTAGTCTTTAGTGTAAGGGACAGTTAACCCCATTATTGACCGCTAAGACCTTACTTACAGTGTGTTTACATGGTGACTGGTGGCTTCTGAAAACGATTTAGTCTTCTGTTTCAGGTCATGATTAACTCTGACAGGATTTCTCTATTCTTCATACAAATTTTACTACAGCTGTTTATTAAAAAATATGAAAATGTGTACAATCACAAGCAATCCAAAACATTTAAAGTAATTTACTGGATTGAAAGCAATTTAGAAAATCTTAAGATTAAACCCTATTATCCGTCATTTATCCTGGCCAATTTTGCTTTAGTTGCCTTTCAGCGGTTGCCACAGCCTCTGTCATGTTTCCCCATTTCTTTCAAATTCAATGATAGTCATAAAGACCAGAAAAGATCATTTTAGCAAAACACATTTTACGTCAATTTGCTGAATGGAAACATAAATGATCGGTATGAACAAAAATCCAATAAACCTAAACCAAAGAGAGAGATATTTCTTCTGGAACCACAGCAGAGTTAATAAAAATCACTTATGGTTTTCAGAGAAACAACAGCATTTCATTGTCCAGGATAACGGTTTGAAGATGAGGTAACAGCTTTGGACGCGCCTGTTGCTAAATTCAAAGCTTGATTTTGTTTTCATCTTAGGAATCAGGAAAATAAAGCATTTGTAGAGAGTTTGTTGCATTAATTAACAACTACCAATGTTCCCCTGTGGTTTCCAACCACTTTGAAGATTCCTTCACAATAGACTGAGAGACTTAACCATTTACGAACTGAAGAGAAAAAAATCTCTGTGATTGGATCACAATGCCACATGTTGGCTGATTGCAAGCACAGGAATTGTATCGTAAAAGCAAAAACCGCCTCTTGGGAATCATGTCAGGAAAAATCCCAGGGAGGAAACGCTGCCAGCTACTCTTCACCAACGACTGGTAAAAAGAGATTTTTTTAAAATCCATTTTTACTTTTTTTGCTTCAAGACAGAGAGATGTTCTAATCCTCTGTTCATTGTTAGGCTTGTGTGGGACTGGCCAAGGGAAATAGCTTTTTGATGGCAATGGAGGGGAAAGGGAGCTTTGCCAAAGAGGGCTTCAGAAGTTAATGGGCCGGTTTCTATGCTGACAGTAAAATCTTGGCTGGAGCCATCAGGAGCTTCTGAGGCGTTATCTTCTTCAGCGGTTTTGAAGATAATCTTTAAAGGAAAAAACAGAAAATGACAATGTCAAGAACAAGAGAGATGTCGAAAAGCAAAGGTTTAATCAAGACTTACACCAAGATGGAATTATCACCAAGCTAAAGCTGATTTATGTTGAGGAAGCATAATAGTTTAGAGAAATTCTTTCCAGATAACAGTTGTAGCCTTGAGATCGTCTCGCAAGCAAACAGCATCAATGGTGGATTCACATTTTGATACACCACCAAGGGTTGCAATGGAGTTCCTAGTGCCGGAGGGTGATGTTTGATCCAGTGGATGAAATGTTGCCTTTGGTAACTGTTGCCCCTGCAGAACAAAGAGCCGAAAAGAAAATGAGACCCATTTTCTCAGTGAGTGCTCTTACAGACAGGTGCTTACAAACAGTGATCTTTATTTCAGCTAGGGAAGAGAAAAACAGGAGCTTCTTAAGTATTTTAAGAATAACACTGCATGCCGAAGTGCTGCCAAACCTTTTCGAAAGCAGAGCACTGTGGGTACTGTACGTTTCATAGCACCGCGGAGTGGGGAAGATCCAACCGGGCAGCCCTCTGGCACAAATATTGGTAAGGTAACCTGAAGCCTTGAGGACGGATGGGGTGACCCTGGCCTTCATGTTTCCTTCTGCAGAACAATGAGCCAAAAAGAAAACAAGTCCCATTCGCGCACATTGAACACAGGTGCTTGCAGCTACAGTAGGGTAGAAGAAGAGCGCCTGAACACAGAGTTATGAGACTGCTGTGGTAAGATTTTAGTATCCTGTAAACTGACAACATTCCCAAACACGTAATTAATCACAAAAAGTCGCAGCAAACTAAGAGTTAGTCGATGACAGGCAGAGGAGGAGGAGCGGCAAGGAGAAGGAGGTTGCTTCCGAAACGAGGGCTTCGAACAGTCTGCTGTTGTGTGTGCACATATATGTGTGTTTCGTGTGTGTGCCCATGTGCATGCATATGTGCGTGTCTGTGCTTATCCTCCCATCCATGTATCTCAGGGTTTGGCAGAATCTTCTTCCGAGCAGAAAGCTAGCCAATAAGCCACGAGCCACCAGCAGCCAGGTCAGATTAGGTGTCTGTCGTTGGCCTTTGTGCTGATAACGCTGCAATGAGTGGCACTTCCCTACCGCCACTTCACCTCGGCCGTCCCACACTTGTCAGTCCTCCACCGGTCAGATAGAGTCTGTCAGTTAAATAAGAGATAAAGGGAAAGCCAGGAGGAGGGAAGGGGGGTCTTCTGTGTTAGTTTAGCACCCTAGTCGAAGGGTTTTTGTTACTGATGAGGGTCACAGAAGGAAGGAACAGCCTAAAGACAAAGAGGAAGGGGAAGGGAAAGTTGACTGGCACATTAGCCAGTGTCTCCCTATCACTCTGGTTAATCCGAAGAGACAAGGGATCTCTTGAGTTGTGGGGATGACCATGGGAACGGGGATATGGCGAAGCGAGAGAAGGGGGGGACACAACTGTCGAGACCAATTTGCCTTTGCATTCTCTGATCACAGATGTCCTCTCTCTGAATTTATCTCTCACTCGGTGGCTGTTGATCCTTCTCATGCACACCAACGTAAAACTATAGACATCGGTGTTGTAAGATTAATGCTGACTTTCCCCTTTTTTACGCCTCTTTAACTTAGATTGAGTATTTTTCCTCTATCTCTCAATCTTGCTCATTTGAGCTGTCACGGTCTCCTCCTTGCAACCCAATTAGTATTTCATAAGAAGCTCATCACCTTTTCACACATATCACTGATGATTAGCCTTGTGGGATAACCTCCACAGAATAGTCTCCTGGGTAGATTTAGTCAGTCTGTCAACAGGCATCAGTTCAGGCGGGATGAGACCCATGTCAAACATTGCCTCTCTATTTCAGAACAGAGGCGCATCTTCCAAATACTGTTATTGAACTGGCACTACAAGAGTGTAACCTAGCCCCCCTCCACATAAATATTAAAGGTGTATAGTTAAGAAATATTAATGTCATACCCAATCAATCATTATTACCTACCTAGGGGCAAATCCTGTTTGAGGTGTAGCAGCATTAGCAATTTTTAGCTTTGGAAATGTCTGGATATCCCGTTTCTAAAACGTGTGCAACAATGAGCCTCCTCTCTGCTTGTCAAAATATTTTGCCTTTTGTCCTGAGGAATCTGTTCATTTCAGTGCGCTCTCCGTCAATGCCGGTGCCACTGAGGAATTGGAAAAGGCAATGTCTCCACCTATAGGTGCAAGTCAAGAACTACAAGTCACAACTTTTTTTTTTCTTCCCAATGCCTTTAAGAATCCATACAGAAGTTAGGTACAGTAAGTATTAAAATCAAGTTTACTCAGGAAAAACCTGAATATTGAAAGACACCAATCATCATGTTCTGCTCTCATAAAGGAATGAATAAGCTATTTAGTGATCAATCAATCATTTTTTATGTGCTATCCTTTTTTGACCGGATTAATCAGGTGCTAATGATCATTTCACTGTTACAGTTATGTTTATGAGTCAGCTTTTGTGTGTCTGTAGCAATATTACCCGAAGTGTGTGATGGAAAATGCGTTTATTAAATGTATAAAATGATTATCAATTTTGTATGTCGTCAGAAAATTCCTGCAAAATGACTGAAGGGACATTTTTCTTATTTAGAAAGAGGATGCTTCTCAACATTGCACCCATCAACCCGACAAAAAATATTAAGAGACGCTTTAAATGAATATTCAGACACTCAAGAAACAGCAGGCAGTAATGATGAAGTCCATTACAGTTTCTGGTTGGTCGTTGCAAACTTTGTAACTGAAGAATAAAACAGGAGACAAACATTTTAAAGCAGTTTTGAGTTTGTAGATGCTATATATTTGTAAGTTTGGAGTAAATACAAAGAACATACATACCATCAAACAAGCATACAACATAAAAACATACAAGCCCAGTATAGAAAAAGAGAAGATCTTTGCCTTTTTTATACATTCTTATATACACTGTAGAGTATTAAGATATTACAGAAGATTAAAACTGGGAGATTTGTTTTCTCATGTCATCTGTGTGTCAACATAACGCTTTAATTTCTTAAAATCTAAGATGAGAAGCGCAAAATGTATGGAAGGACATACATTCAGAACAAACTAAGAACAGCCCGTCTTAAAGAGTGATAGAGAAACACGGGTGACGATACAGTGCCTTTTTCCTCTGCTTGTTTATTTATCTTTTGTTATGCTGCTTTTCTGGTTTGGGTGATTAAAATGTGCTGTGAGACAAATACAGTGCTACAAAATAAGTCAGGGAATACAGGGAGGTGATTATAAGATGATGTCTGATACATGTATCTTGATTATATATACCAGTCAAGAGCAGTAAATTATTATTTTTTTTTTTTAGCAATGTAACACACAAAGCAAACAGTGAGCAGAATGGAATGCTTGTTATATGTGCGGATCAAAAAGACGACTATACACTGTAGAAAACCTGTTTGTGTTTCGCACAAGAAAAGCAAGTTTGTGATCATTTGTCACAGTGATCTGATCCCTCCCACCAACATTCCTGCTGTATCTCAAAAGGAAATAAGTTATTTTGGTCCAGGAAAAGGTCTCCGCTGTTTTATCCAAGGAAATGAGGCTGGGTAATTTCTGCACACTTGTGAGAATATTTAGTTTTTCTCAAAAAAACATCAAAATAGAGAGTCACACTTTTCTTTATGCTTTCTACAAAATAGAGAGTACAAAGTTTCAGTGGGAGGATTAAGGAAGAAACATGAACAAACTTGAGGGGAGATGGTGTCCCTGAGTGTGTGTGTGTGTGTGTGTCTGTGTGTGTGTGTGTGTGTGTGTGTGTGTGTGTGTGTGTGTGTGTGCTGGTGTGTCTGCCTATATGGTCTCCACATAATTGGCAGGGAACAAGCCTTGACGGCCATCTTTGCTCCACCCCCTCCACCAGGCTTTGTCCACCGTTTCCACGTCCCGGATGATGTCACCAGGTTCAAACGAGATCTCCGATTCGTCCTCTGTGGGAACCGCAAGATAACATGGTGAAGACCCACTAATCACGGTGTAATTACTGTAAGTGGAGGCACTTTATGTGCACATGCGTGGCGATTATCCTCTAAATAGCAGCTTACCTGCTTGGTAGTCATACAGAGCTCGGACGCACATTTGTCGTTCGGCTAAAACCTGAAGCGGAGAGGGAAATGGAGTTAGAGCAAGGCTGCAATCACGCAACACACATCGTTTTAAAATAAAATTCGTAAGAGGGAAAAAGAAATCACTTTCATGGAAACTTTCCTTATGAAGAATATATGATAGAACATATGAAGAACAGTCTGATACATCTTATTCCTCTGTGCCATAAACCGGCATTATTGTCCAAAAATCTGCCCCTTCTGCTGTAAATGCTCATTAACAAACCCAATGTGTATTAATCCACTGCTGAAAATAGTCCCTTACAAATGCACTGTATACTCCTGCTTGAGTCACACTACAGAGCTGAGCCTTTAAAGACCTCCTAAATATCGTATTATTGCTTCTCGTAAATGTTTTAATTAAGAACAGATTTCTATTTTTAGCCTAACAGCAGGCTTCACGCAAGACACTGTACCAGTACAATATGTGGTTTTAGATTCAGTACCTCTTGTCCATTTTCTGAGATCTCCTGTTCCTTCTCCTCACTCGCGTCATCCTCCTCCTCCTCCTCCGCCGTGCCATGAAGATCGTAGCACACAGCCGGCTCCGGTGAGCTGAGTTCAGTGTCAGATGGACTCAACGATCGTTCTGGGGAAGGAATTGTGAAAAGCATTCATCACAGCCCAACCAGCACAGAGAATTAATGGATTAGCGTATAATCACCAAATAATCCTACATTGTACAGTATTGTTTAAACTGATTTGTTGCCAGACCTATGCCATTCTGTTCCTTGGTGTCCTCTCCATTCGCGATCCCATTGGTTGAAAGGACGACGGTCTCGTGTTTGATTTCTTGACAAACTGGTTTGGCATCTGAAACAGTGACACATCATCAAATGTCCAAGGTACAGGGCATCACTTCAAGTGTAACAATACTCTTTATAAGATATCAAAATACACAAGAACAAGATGGCTACCTGTGACTGCTGACTCAGCAGGCTCAGCGGGGGTCTGACCCTCTTCTGATTGGTCATTCTCCTCTACATCTTCTTTTGCCTCCTCTTCCTCCTGCACCACCTCCACTGGCTCCTCCAGTGTCACGGGCACAGCTTCCTGTTTCAGCCCCTCTTCCTCCTCCATCTCTTCCTCCTCCTCCTCCTCCTCCTGGTCCCTCTCCTGCTCCACCTTCTCCTCCTCGTGCTCCTGCTCCTGCTCCTCTGCCTCAGTCTGGACTGGTTCTGTGGTAACAGCACAAGGCTGTTCTTGTGTTTCAGCCATCTCGTTCTCCTGATCCTCCACATCCTCTTCCTCATCCTCCTCCACCAGTACAGCCTGTACTTTGTAGCCAATGTCTGAGACCAGCTCAGTGTGCACATGAGTGGCTGTGTTGAGGTCTGTTGATTGGAAAATGATATAATTAAAAACACAACTGTGTATTTGACAAGCTTACACTTGCAAAGGTGCAGATGGATGCTGTGTTTGTCTGTGCTAGAAAAGCTGAACAAAAAAGGTTCTTTGAGTGCACATTACAGTTAGGCTTGGCATGACTAAGAGTAAATGTGGTTACTATAGGAATATGTAATTGTGACTGGACTGTAAAAATATTCTGAGCTCTGTCATTTCAACAGGCCACTGATTCATAGTCCCTGGCCTGCTTTACACTGTCTGGAGTATGTGGAGTGGTTTTTGGCAAAAGCATCTAAGTCACTTTAGCCTGTAATAAAATGTTTAACAACCAATATTTAATGTCAAACGATTAATATCTTTGGCAAACAAACGAGCAATAAGCAGAGTAGTATGCTCTTCCTCACATTATATCATCACCCTGAACAGGGATTTTGTTGTTTTTGAGACCTGCTCTGCAGATTAGCCTCAAAAAGGACACATAAAACAACAGTGTTTAACCAGATCTTGATATAATTCGTCACGTGCTCTTCCATCCTACCTGTGTTTGGCTGTGGTCTCTCTGGAAGAGGAGCCATTGGAGCCTGTGGAGGTAGAGCAGGCTCGAAGCAGAAAGTTGAGTGCTCTGGCTGGGTTGGGGTATTTGGGGGCGAGGCAGGAAGGGCCTCAGGATATGACTGAGACGGGTTGTTTTTTACTAAATTGGCAGACAAGGACGCCAGGAGACTAGGGGAGGCCGGAGGAGCAGAGGGTTCTGTGGGTGAAGGGGGTTTGGGCTCAGTAACAGCCTGATCCTGGATGTTAGTTTGTGGAACGCTGGGCAGCGATGAGACCGGAGGGGTCGGCCGAAAAGGTGATGTAGGCGGTGACATGGGGGGCCTTTGTGGAGAGGTGACGGGGCGGAAATTAGGGCTCGTGGGGGGGGACGCGGCACGGTAAATGGGGGAGGGAGGTGCCCGGGAGAAGGGGGAGACCAGAGGAGAACTGCGAGGGGAGGATGCCGTGCTCTCCTCCGATTTAGAGAAGATGAAGGCTGTGTCTGTCAGACTACGCTGGTATCGTCTGAATGGTTTGCCTGGAGAGAAAGAAAAGAGTTCGTGAGGAGATCTGAAAGAGAAAGAAAACACAGCGCGCTCAGTGAGCCCGTCCGGACCCTGTTTAAGCTCACACACAGCGTACACACCAGAGCGGTTGGATCCAGGGCTGGTGGGACTTAATGATGATGATGACGACAGCTGCCTGAAGAACTCCCTCGGGTTCATGGAGCGCTGGGACACTAACGCTGCTGCCTCCTACAGGTCAAGGCAGCATGTGCAAGAAAGTGAAATGACTAAACAGAGCTGGTGAGTTCTGGAGCAGGTTTCAGGAAAACCCAGCAGTCTAATGGCACATGTGCTAATTCAAAGCAACATTAAGTCACGTTAGCTGGAGAGGTTTGTAGTTGTCTAGGAGTGACTCACCGCTGCTTTCTCTATGGATTCACTCCTTCTCAGACGAGCCCTCATATCTTCCTCGTTCCTCTCCCTCTGCTCCTGCTCCTGTCAGTGCAGAAACACAGCGGCAGGCATATTTACATATTCACAAACCCATTTCAATGCTTTTAATCTCTTCATTTAAAATAGAGCTGTTTGAAAAAGTGGATGACACAACACTTGAGACTTGTGAAACTTGAGTGTTTTGACATTTAGCCCTAATTAATGATACAGAAATCAGTGCCCGCTCTGAATATGGCAACCACCAGTAACTGCTGACACAAAGCGATGTCTTGCAAGTATTTTTTAGTCATTATCTTGAATATCCCTGACATCTGCAAACCCCTCGCTACACATAAACCCTTACCTTCACCTGTCACAAATACAAACATACTATAAGTAGTCTGCATTCAGACCCAAGCTCTAAGACAGACTCCAAAACAGAGATTTATCTGGTATATCAGCTAAAATTTGAAAACACATCATATTTAATGTTACACAGTTTGAACACAGAGGCCACAATCCAGGAGTGTTTGTGCATTCAGCATACTGTATGACTCCATGTCAAAATGTCTAGAAATCTGTCATGTCTGGCTATTTTAAGCACATTAATGCATAGCAACAGCTCGGAGTACGTGACAAAGTCTCAGTGACAGGTTAATTTGTTTGTCTTTAGGTGAGAAATGACAAAGTTTTTTAAATTATATAGTCTCTTATATGTCTGATTATAAACGGGTTGATCAGCAGTGGGTACATCAGTCCACATGGATCAAAGGTTCAGTTATGATGTCCTCAGTCCAGTTCTTACACAGAGATCAGTGAATTCTGGCCGATCTAACCAAACTCCATAGCTACAAGGTCAACGTTTGCCACTCGGCAAAGTCCGTGAAAACACGGGCCTTTTGCTAAAGCCACGTTTTAAATGCAAAAACTGTGACAATCTAGCAAGATATACGTGTCGTTTTCACTCACCCATCTAAATTTCTCCTGCCTGCGCAGCTTTTGGTCTTCCTCTGCCTGTTTTCTTCTGCAAGATTGAAAAACAAATAAAACAGCACCACTATTTATTTTCCAAAACACAGCGCATTCACTCGTTAAATGGATCTACTTTGTTCTTCCAAGCCATAAAAACATACCACCACTGGAGGGCACTATTGACAGCAAACAGGCATTGTTCTAACCTCTGCTCCTCAATCATCTGCAGCTTCTCGTTCATCTTTCGGTCCCTCTCTTCTGCATCCTTCTTTTCCTTTAAAACTCGTTCTTTTTCAAGGCGCCGTCTCTCCTCTGTGGCTCGCCTCCTCTCCTCGTCTTTCCTCTCTTCCTCTTCACGCTGACACACATAACAGGAACAATGGGAGAGTATATTATACTTTCAGGGGTAATGGCAGTAAGCATCCAGGTGAATTTTAGCCACTCAAATGTGGCCAAATTGAAAGGAGGGTTTGACAAACCTCTGCACGTGCCCAGAACGACTCTCTGTTTATTAGCCTCATCTCCATTGCAGCATTAGTTTTTCTGTAGTTTGTACCCTATAAGAAAAAAACAAAGGAATGTACAATATTGCATCATTTTCCGTGACTTAAAACTGAGGCAGGCATCAAAATATTTCATTATTTTCATGAGCATGACTGAATAAACATATAGGAAGTTTGAGGGGATAACCTGCAAAACAAATTTCTCCCTTAAATCATTTCACAATGTGTATATGAAAGTCTCTGTCTCCACCTGATGGGCAGATGCGGTATTGCAGGAGACTCACCACTAATTCCTCCTTGTCCGTGGCCCTGGAGCTCCTTCTCACCCACTGAGCAGGAGTATGGGCCTGGGCCTTGCTGAGCTCCGCTCTTATCTTCTCCTCCGTCACATCGTCCACCTTCTCTGCACTGATGAACACATGCGCTTCCTGAAACATGGAGGACAGGGAATAAAAAAAGAGATGTTGAGAGTTAGTTGAGTTAAACGCATGTGAATTTAATCCACCCTTACATGCTTTCCTGTAGCCACACACACACAAAACCACACACAAAGGCTAGAAATCCATACACAAGTACACACAGTCCCTTTGGTGGTTTACTCTTGGTCTGACTTGGAGTTATGCAAACTTGGAGCCAAACAGTTGTGCAACTGCTTCAGTTATAAGTATTGTGAGAGAACAAAAATACTTGCTGACTTTAGCGTGAGGACAGGAATGCATTGGTTTGGGTTGTTATAGATAGCAGAGGGGGGGATAGGAAAAAATGAAAAATGGGGGGGTGAGATGGGGAAAGTGAAAAAAAGAGGGTGAAAGCATGTGTCGAAAAAGGTAGGAAAAACAACAGTTGCTCAATACCTGGAAGTCAAGCTTTAGGGAGATTCAGAGATTTGTAAGAAAAAAAAGAGAGATCATGTTCAACAACCACAGCTCAAAACACAGTGTTCCACTGCTGCCGCTTCTATTGTAGGTGTTACACATTGGCTGAACCCATCCATGTGCACTGTGCAGGCATTTGTATGTGGCCAGAACCTCAGCATAATTTCCATGGCGGGTAAGTCCAGGCTTGTTGATGGAGGGCCAGGTCTGTCAGCCTCCGACAGGAAACCACAGCTTTATCTGAGTGACAACACTGACACTGACACTGAACAGAGCGTTCAATGTGCCCTATAATACATGTCAGCAGAGGGTATAATCCATATCACTCTAGCTGTCACTGCCAACTGCACACACACAGACCAGACAAGCAGTCCGCAGAGCTGCCAGGGATGCTGGGAAAATCATGGAAACAGACAAAACCGCAATCTGCAGAGAGAGCTCTCAGTAGCGTAGTGCTCTGTTCAGTTCTGCAAAGTGCAAGTGTCGAAAATCACTATGTTTGCCCAATACTGACACTAACCCTGCATCCTCATGTAGTGGAATCACTCAAGCACAGGAGGTGCAGAAACCGCCAGGGTTAGCGATGGTATCACTCATATTCAGAAGAAATGCGCTCACAGTTCTGCATGGTGGTTCATATAAATGCAGTGCAAATGGGTCATTAAACACGCGCAGTTCAGACAGCTGCATGCACATAAGCTCACATAAAACAGATAACAGATAGCAGAGCAGTTTGCGCTCAGATCACACCTTTTTCATAGCTCTTTTCATAACACAACATGGCTGCGAGCCATCCAACAGCATTCAGGTGCTGGGATTTCAAAACAAATCTTATTTATCCTCTTGTTTAAGATGTAAACCATCAGTGTTTGAGATTAAATAAAGCCGCCACCCTCCTCTCAGCCTCCCACCTTCCCCCCATTGTTCTTTTCCTTCTTTTCTTTTCACCCCGTTTCAACCTCATAACGTGTGTGTTGCTGTACGTGTAATGATTTCACAAGTGCCAATCAGAAAGCTTTCCATTTGAGTTTCTAAAAAGCTCCAGTTAATAAGCTGCTTTATTAAGGCAAATGTGTCACAATCACCCCCCTCCATGCCTATTATGGCCATGATGAATGTCGTGTGCGAACCGACAGTCTGTTTACAATTCATGGCAGTGGTGACCTTGGCAATAAAAACTGGCTGTTGGTATGAGAATATAAGGAACTCAAGGTGATGTGACAGGTTGAGAGTTACCAGCTCGATATAATTGTGCTCAACTCTGCACAAGCTGTCTAGTCTGGAACCAGACTGCTTCATGCAGTCCTACTCTGGAGTTGTTCTGTCAACTACGAGAGGCAGTAGGTGGATGTGAATCAACTCCAGCTTGATGGGTCACTTATGATTAATGTCATTATTTGCATGCAATATTCTGAGTTTAGATTGTTCCACTTCTACCCTGTTTTGAAAATTTTAACTTTCCTTTAAATATAAAAAGTATCCTGAAAGTTGATTCATGAATAGTGAGACAAGACTTGCATTAATAGCATATTATGTTCTGAAGATATGTCACTTACATTCGTAATGGGGGTTCTTCAGTTGAAATAAGAGAGAAGGAGCTGATGGTGCTGATTGATATGAAGCTGAAGCCTCTGTTCTCAAGTGTGTGTCAGGGCGAGATGACAGATTTGAATGATCTAAAGAGCTTCAGGGTTTAGTGCCTTAAGCCAAACATGTCGCTTTATTCCTTATTTACAATAGAGGCACTGTTCTTTGTTGCAATCCAAATCCCCCGCTCCACCTCAGAAGACATTTGGACTTGTGCCAGGCTGTCATGTGGCCAAATGTGGTCATGTCTGTAATGCATTAGATTAATTCTTACACGGATCATGAAATTAAAAGTTAGAAAAAAAAGCCTCATCTTCTCCTGTCTTTTTTTTTTTTACAGCCCTTTGCCATACGTCAGATACTCACATCCCCTCCAGTGCTCACATTATCAACATCTAATGCTCTCTCACACACACACACACACACACACACACACACAGAGTGAGAGCCCTTCTGACTCAACTTTACTCTGCTATTATTTCAGTGGAAATGCAGAACAATGGAAACATCTGCACCCTATTCATATTTCAGCTTTCATAACACAACGCCACACTGGAGTACAGTATGTAAAGTACCCAAATCTGCTGCTGCAGACTCGCCTTGACAAAACCCCCTCACTGCCAGCTGGGACATGCAGCATAGCAAGCCAGAAAGACAGAGACAAAGTGAAAAAAAAAAGCAGGAAAGAGAGAGGGAAAGAAGCAAATAACAAACTAACACAGCGCCAAGGGAAATTCTAACAAACTGAATCCAAGACAATGAAAATCAGCCTTATTGAGCTCCCAGCTATTACCATCAGTGTGCAAGTAGGTTACCTCAGTATTTTGTTTCCCAGTCATTGAAAGGTCAAGTAGGCATTTAGCTGAGAATTTGTTCAAGGCTGCAGCATCTGTTTTTTTTCTGTCCTTCACTCAGTGTAAAAATACATTAAAAGCAGAAGGCCCACATTGGTTTGATTTAGTACTAGTTATCCTTGAAACATCAGTGTTAAAACCTACACAGTGCTACTTCATGAACTGCTCATTTTTGCCAGTTGGCTGTGAAACGCCACATTTCTGGCACACGACAGATAGACAGAAACTATAAAACAAACCGGTTTGAGTAATCACTTTTAAAGAATTCATCACACACCAGTGATTTCCCAGACAGAGGTATGACAAAGACTGCTGTGCTGTTTTACAAGCTTCCCACGACGTTTAAATCAGCCTTTGCCAACATATGAAGCAAAATCCTTTTCATCCATGAACAACGTATGTGACGGGAAAGGCGATTAAAGACAATTACGTGGCCTTAACAGAGTGCGAGAGGCGTCACGCCTGCTGGCACAGTGAGAGTGAACAGGCGACGAGACAGCACAGTTATGTCTCATCACCACAGTCTGCAAAGTTTCTGCAAATGCAAGCCTCATGTTTGGCGATGATGTTCATGGTGCAAGGTGATACAGTATGTTCTCTTTTAGCCTGAATTATCTTTCGGTCATAAATCTGGGATTGAACTGCTGAGCAATGGAAAATTAAAATGACTGTTGCCTGTTTTGATGGATTCACAGAGAAGTGGGATAGAAGTCACAGGTTAATTTCATTGCCGTGACACAGGTCTGGCCGTCAATGTGTGTGTGTGTTTGTGTGTGTGTGTGTGTGTTTGCTAAGGTTAGAGGTCACACCTCTCCCACAACAGATGATTTTCTTCACTCCACACCAGACTGACCATGCAATCATTTCTCTACAATTTGAAATCCCAAATGAAAAACGTACAGAGGCTCAAGGGTGCTCCCTCTCTCTCTCTCACACACACACACACACACACACACACACACACACACACACACACACATACACACACAGTCTCACAGAGAGGTTAGGGGCTTTTATACAGTGGCTCATAAAATCCCTGAATCGACATTCGCTGTTTAAAAAAAAGAGACAAAAAAAAAACAACAAACATTCCACAGATGCTTCTGCAGTTGACTGGACGATGCCTTTATATGGAAACTAGTAAACCCAGGGGTCAGCTGAACCTCTCCCAGTAAGATTTAAACTAAACAAACACAGTTTGACGGGCAGATAGAGAGGAGCGGTCGCAGCTGACATCGTGACGGATGGAGTTTCTCGCAGAGTGCACACACCTGAATCATAAAAATATACAGGAGTTCTTCATTCTCTATCCCCTCTACTTCCTGTCTCTCCCGTCACCACCTGAGTTTGTGATGTGGCTTTGTGTTGCACCACAAACAATGGAGCTTTCAACCCAAAACTCAGCTGGCCCCCCACCCCTGGTAGCGACAAGGCAGATCAATCTGACACAGGAGCAACACTGCAGTGGAACAGGAAGTGGACTGAGGACAGGAAACTCTCAAAACAATACAAAGTAAACTACTGTGTGTAAATATAGAGTTTGTGAGCTCAAAGTCTAGAGTCCAGTGATAACGAAAACAGAACAGGACATGACTTTTTTCGCTGTTGCAGGTATTATGTACTCCACTGCTCCTCAATACTAAAAACGTCCTCCCTGATGCGCAGACAAACAAATGGACAAACTACAGGATGAAGTGCACATTAGCATGCGTCATTTCCAAAGTTTAGTGATAAGTGATGAAGCACATCCTGATCTACTCCACCTTGAAGAAGTGTTTGATGGCCGGAATGTGGCTGGCACATTCTGTCCTTCGGTAGTCATCCACATTTTGGCCGACCTGCGGACAAACACAGGATGCAGACACTTACATTCATATCATACCTCTCTCAGAGGAGACTGAAAAAGGAGGAAGAGAGAATGAGGAACGACTGGATCCACACTGCTGTAGTCTCATCTGAGTTTCATCAAATTGACCATTTGGATGGATGAAGTACAATTTACAGCATATCATCACAGAACTATGTAGCATTATCTTGTGCATTTATAAACCTAATATACAAATAATCCATTTGTGTGTGTATTTTTCTTAAACATTCAACCTTTGCATGCTGCCACCATCAGCGCAGAGCAGCAACACTGTAAACCATCTGTCTCTCGTGTAATTCTGACCAGAACATGTGTGTAATGTATATATGCGGCCTCCTATGATTGCACATGAGCTTCTAACTATGTTGTGGAAAGGGTGGATTTTCAGAGGCATTGGCAACCTGCCTGTTTTCATGAACTCCATGTATAAAAAACACCGTGAGTCATTTAAGTGTCACACAACTGTCTGTCTGACAAATATCAGACATGAAGCTCAAATGAGGAGCGTTGCGCACGTTCTGCTCACCCTGTGATTCATAAGCTTTAGCGCTACACTGACGTAATGCTCACACAGTCTCACACCAGTTTCCCACATGTCAGATGCCAAATGAGCATGTGACAAAACAGGACCATATAATGTGAATAAGCCAAGAAGGATTTCCTCCAGATCGTTTCACAGATTAAGAAGTGCATAGATGTTTTCTGTACGTGGCTGCTTAAGAAGTTAAACCCATTACCATGGAATGTCTCTGCTTTATCTAAATCAATGCAAGTCTGTACGCGCTTCTGTGTGTGATACCTACTATTGCCATATGGTATGTATGTACAAAATATGTGTGTTTCAGTAACTTGTGCTGCTGTTTCTTTAATATGATAAGCTTGTGCTTACAGGAGCTAAGCCTGCCTGCCACTCACCCAGCTGATCATAGCAACCCGGGGGCCTCCTGTCTCCATGTTTCCCACTTTGCAGAGGCCATATTGAGGCTTGGAGATGTGAAACTTTGCTGCCAGCTCTGGCACACCACCCACTGTAGAGAGAGAAGAGGCAGAGATTGGGAGAAGATGGAGGGAACAAAGGAAAAAGGAGACTGATGGAGAGTGTGACAAGAAAAATGCTATTTTTTCTTTCAAGAGCAAATTGTAAGGATGTTACAATAATCATGAAACACAAGAGGCACGTGACAGTCCGCCTTACCTCCTGAATCAGCCAGTTTGAGCTTGTTGGTGACTCCATCATATGCGAAAATTGCCCTGTGGACATACAGACACACACAGGTCAGCTGCTGAGAAATCTGGGTGACAAATACAGACATACTTGGAATATTCAACGTTAAAAAAAATGCCAACAAAACACAAGTTGAACTTTTCTGGACTAAACTTGCTCATCCAAAACGTTCATATCCAACGCGAGCGTGTGGCCAGCTGGGTACGCCATGTGTTCAGGCTTTCATTGTGCACAGGGGACACACACAGGCACGCACACATGCACAGCCAGATGTTTTACTGCACATACTTTGTCTAAACCATAAAAAGCTTCCCGACAGTGCAAAGCATCTCTACAATGCACCAACAAAAATCAATTATCTTCAACTGTGACACATGCACTTGTTCACTTTTTCCCTTTCTATCTCCCGTCCTGCCCTCGTTTCACACAGGCCTTTACTGTACACGTGTAAAACAGGAAGCGCTCAGAGAACAATAACCTTCATTCAGAGTGTTTGCCTCACAGATGGATGGGTCCTGAATGTCAAATAAATGAAAACAGTGACGTTCACTGCTACAGCGTTTTTGACATTTTGCAGGTGAAAACCTGTCCTACCACACCCACTACGGCAACTCAGCAACTCATGATGTGTTACCATGAGCCCACTGAGATACAACTGAACAAACTCAGTGCGTAGTGACTGTTTGCAGGTGGCTCAGTCAATATCAGTGACTAACATGTAGCTTTTTTGCAGAACCACCAAGACAGAAATGTGTGACTTCATGATCAACCAAACAGAAAAGAAAAAAAAACTCAAATAAAAGATGAATGGGATGTTTATTTTGGTACTTATGCCAGACATCATCCCAGCTGTTATCTATTCCACTCGTTCAAAATGATACCCATATGCTATTTGACATGACAGGCTTCTAACATAATCCTGATTCATGTGTGTGTTTGAAGCACAACTGGGGGTAAATGTGTGTTTGGGTCTAAGTGACTTTACGAGGTGGCCTACAGAGAGAGGAATTGCCAAAGCTTTACAGGACTGTGTGTCTGTGTCTGTGTGTGTGTATGTGTGTGCACGCACAAGCACGTGAGTGTGTCTGACTGTGTGTCTGTGTAAATCTCTCCCTGTAGGACTCCTGGGGGTGTGTCGCTAACATCTGGAGCTGGGTAGCGAGAGCAGAAGGCCATGAGCAGCTATTACAATGGGCCAAAGGTGAAAGGTGTGTGTGTGTGTGTGTGTGTGTGTGTGTGTGTGTGTGTGTGTGTCAGGAGGAGGGAGTGAGTCAGTGAGAATGACACACAGAGAGAAAAAAGAGAAAGTATTAGTTAAATATATCGGTTTGGAATAAGAGTTGGACAACTGAACAAATACATTGGCTATCTGTGATTGGCCGAGTCCCTCAATGATTGATTGATGAGGCAATTTTTGTGATTTTGTATTGCTAATTTAATGGATTCATGGATCTAACTCCATTTAGACCAAACCAGAGGTGGTGCTTGTTAGAACAGTAAGATGATTACCTAAGATTTTGTCAGTTTTGTTTTGTTTCTGACTGATTTAAGTGTGTTTTACAAGGAGCTAACAAGCTCGCCTGAATTTGGTGAAAGACAGAAACTTGAATTCAGAAGGTGCACGGCTGTATCTTTCTGTTTAATAAGGAAACTGTCCCCTGCGTGCCCCCCCCCCACACCTCCACAAACACACCGACAAATCACAAGCTGGAAAATTTCAATATTTCGTCCACAGCAATTTGGCGCCAACAGGCCAGCCAACTCAGTTAGCATCTCTGAATCACTCTGTTATTTTTGCCTGATACAACAAGGCTCTGTCTTTCCAAAGAACAAAAACTGATGAAAGTCAGTTAGTATGTGTGTCCGTGTGAGTGTGTTGAGGACACAATAACCATATTGTATGCCCTATTGAGCAAGCTGCACTTTAGCCCTGTACGTGAGAGGAGCCAGTGTTCACTGCATATCTGTCATGTTATCTATCAAAAGAGTTAGTAAGTACGATTTCCCTAGAATATGACTCAAATTGTGGAAACATTCTCCAGGACAGATTTACGAGATCTTCGTGTCACCTGGATCAGTCACATATCTCTTCAGGGATCGAGGAACGATAACTCTAGACACAACACATTCCAGTCCCTCATTAGCCTCAGCAGCATCCAGAGCTTTGACATGAATCCATATTTAACCTTGGTCCTCATGACATTCCTAAAGGTCAGCATTTGCAAGCAGTCAAGGTCAAAGGTCACTGTGCCTCTGAAGGAGTCTTAATTGCATGTGCAAATTCTCCACCCACAGGGAACAGGCTTGCACATGAGGATACACTGCTGTGGGAGACGCTTTGTTCTGCCAGAGCTTTCACTTAGATGGAGTTTGCACAGATCCTATTTTCAGGCATTTTTCTCCTCAGGACTTCACTTAATCCCTGTTTTGGATGCTAACAAGGCCAGTGGGTTTACACCCGCAATGATTTTACAAAAGAAAACAAAATAAGAAATGGTCATAATCAATGAAATCTGCACAGAAAAGCATTATAGGGGTCAGGATCTGATCCCTTTAATAAACTTTATTGTGCTAAAGCATTTGGAATATTCATCTCTCCCCTGGTCTGCCCTGCACTGGCACAATAAAGTTTATTGAGAGGATCAAAATACCATCCAGAAGCTTCTTTCCACTTTTTCTGAAAGTCTCATTTTAAGGGCTGCTCATCCCTGCAATGGTTATATCAAAAGACTGTCTGCATGGTTGAAACTCAAATAAATTCTGCAACTACAGTGTATTTTTGGTTCAGTGAATGTGCCAAAGGAAAGTAAGAAATCCTTGCTGCTGACATGAAATGAATCTTTGACGAGAAGGTCTGCAAAAGTTCACAGTTCTGGCCATTACAACATTTTAAAACTGTGCTTCTACTACACTGCAGCAGAGCCTAATGTCTGTAGTAATTAGTGGTGTGACAGAACATAGGTGATCCATGATGTGTACGCATCAACATGCGTGTGAACCACAGATTAATTGAAAAGTTTAACCATAGCGTGAAAAACAGTTTTCCCGGGAAACTGAGCATGCTTGTCATCACAGACATAGATTATGAGATTATGATGTTCATTGCAAATTCAATAAGCATTATCTGCTGCCTTCCCTTCGAGACTCAGCTCTGCTCTTTCACCAGATCAGCTCCAGCCCCTTTGCCTGCCTGTCACAGCATCCTTCAATGTTGATAGGCTATTACTCCTGACGTGTAACCAGTCAGAGAGTGCTGTGGGTGGGACACTGAGTGAGACTACACAGGCTAGTAGCGGCTACATAGGAGACAATGCAGCACATTTTAAAATTAATTTATCGCTAGTCCTTCTTGTTTTGCTGATCATAAAAATGATCCAATCCGTGACTAAAAACCATGATACGATCTGAACCATGAGCTTTGGGATCCGCTGCACCCCTGGTGGTAAACCGCTGATTGAAAATCTGGATTTGCCAGCAGTGTGGTCTAGTGACTGTGGAGGGACAGACGATTGAGATTCAAGTTCACATTACAAGTGTTTAGCCTGCTGAAGTGTCCATGAGCAAAATGATGGATCCACATGGTGCGCCACATCCAGGTAAGCCAACTTGGATTGTCTGCACCACTTGATTAGCTTTGTTACCGTAATGCAGCTGAAGCAGCAGCAGTAATAGTCATCGAAAAATCTTTCCGAACAGAACAGATAGGCCCCCATTCCTTCACACATGTAGGCTTCTTGAGAGCTACCCTGACTGATGAGAAAAACAGACTCTCTTATGTCTGTACTCCAGCCCACCTCCAAACTCAGCCAGCTATGACCTCAGCTCTGAGAGAGGGAGGGACAGAGGGTGGAGAAGAGAAGAGAAGAGAAGAGAAGAGAAGAGAAGAGAAGAGAAGAGAAGAGAAGAGACGTATAAATCTAAGAGGCAATCATTAAGTGGAGTGGAGCAGGGGCATGAAAAGGGGAGAGGTTGAGGCAAAGACAAGAAAAAACAACGACGGAATAATCTGAAACAACATCAACTTTTTCTTGAGTAATTAACAATGATAAATCTGTGTGTCATTACCACAGCCAGCCACTAAATGCAGCTATAAAACAAATAAACAGCCATTCGTCTCTCAGTACTCTAAGACAGAGGCATGCATCATTACATAAACACAGACATGCACACACACACACACAAGCACACAAGCACATGCGCACACAGTCTACTACAAGCTTGAGCCAGTAACAATAGAGATGGTTTGTTTTGGACTACCAGAGCCTCTGTAATACCTCCAAACATGCTGCACTCTACCATTTCAACAGGAACATAACAGAAGCAGATGCTGGAGAAGGCTTGTTGTCACTTATCCAGGTGTTCAGCTACACCAGGCTAAACTATGGACCGTTTCAGCGATGTGCAGGATATAAAATGCACACACTTCTCTTGTATTCTAATTCCTAAAGAGCCTTAGGGAGATTTTCTTCTTCTACTCTCTCTCGCAATTTTGTTTTGATGCTCTCAGGGAATGCATTTCTGCACATTGTTATGCAATAGGACAGCACAAAATAAACCTGTGAGAATACATTTTGGGGCGCAGAGCCAATAATAATTTCTTATATTCCTTGTTCACATCACCAATTCTACCTTCTCTCTATATATTCTGCTGATATCTCACCATCATTACTACTCTAACTTCATTATTCTGACCCCCGGTCTCCTACAACACGTATTTCTTTCCCCTTTTTTCTAATCCTGTCACAGAACGTACCTCTTTCACAAACCGAGGCAATATCTCATCCTCATCTTTTCCCCCTTGACTCCACACATCCTACCCTCTGTGCCTCTCTGACAGGCAGATCTTGTGGGCTCATAGGTCATTTATTCATTCCGTCTTTGCCAGTGGGGGAGATATGAGAGATTTGCAGTGATGCACGCTGTTGCGTTTTGATAAACTGAGAGTATGAAAAAAGGACGAGAGGCTGGGAGCTCCCTCCAGATTTCGCTGCCCAGATTAAGCTGTCCATCAGATCATTCCTCCGCTCCTTTTTCTCTTGCTCTTCCTCTTCCACATATTGCACACACGTCCCCAGCGGCTCCACCAACTCTCATGAAACGTTTGTTAGACCTGTGATTCTAACAGCGCGGTCTTAAAATGATTATTTCATGCTCTAACCTCCATCAGATTTGTATTTTTATGACGACTACCTTTCCACAAGCTCCTCTCTGTTCATTTCATTTTACGTCATATGTTTTTTTTTTTCTCCCTTCCCCCCTCGGACCCCCAACTTCTTACTCTTGGCTCAAAGCTGACCTGGGCTCCAAGTGCTATTTTTAGCCTGTCTCTGTCTACCTCTGTCTGTGTTGGAGCGGGGAACTCAAGAGACGTCCCCGCAGCTCACAGCGCTCATTTCCTCTCACCAAACATGGGCAAAAAAACGTCCAGCCAGACTCCACTGCTGAAAAAGTCATTTCCCCCCCTGTCCGGCATGTTACTCATAGAGTGTCCATGCGGCGACCCCAGTGGTGCAAGCATTCCTCCATCCGTCTGGACTGTAGAGACGTGTGGAGGTTTATGGGTAGAGGTTGAGAAATGTGAGTAAGAGAGAGGAAGTGACGGAATGAGAAGCATATAGAGCATTTCAGTAAAAGAAGAAGAGACGTGTGCTGGATTTGTCTGGCTTGTAGAGGCCTGCAGGACGCTACGCTCTGAGGTCATGCATCACTGTAAATATCACGACTGAAAAACGTGGCTAGGTAAACCACAGGCATTCAAACTGTAATATGGTGAAAGATGTTGCTAGGGAGGGTGCACGCTTTAATTTAGAAAAGTTTTATGAGGTTTTATATTGTTCTGCTTTAAAAACAAACATGCACATAAAGACACTTAATGGTTCTCAATGCAAGAAGATCCTGGGTTTGAATCCCAGCTGGGGCAGAGCCTCTTTTTGAGGAGTTTGCATGTTCTCCCTGTGTATGTGGGTAAACTGGGTGTTTCTAACAAATGCAGACAATGAATGGTAAAGAAAGGAATCGTTAAAGAATGAGCTAAGACTGCCCAACATCATCCACAATCCCCATTACTTGAAACTGCAGAGACCCTATCAGTGTTTTTCTCTTTGGCCCCTCATTAAGTGATGAAACACGGATGTCAAAATGATGCAGACTGCTGATGAGGGATGATGTTTATGCGAACACCTCTCTGTGCTTATTAAATATCGCACAACAGAGTTGACCCAGATCGACTCGGAGAAAGAGTGCCAGAAAGAAAAAACGCAGACTGAGTTAGGAGGGGAAAAGGGAGAGAAAGGATGTGACAGTGTGTCTAGAAAAAGAGGTAAGGAAAAGGGAAAGCTGCAAAGAAAACAGAGAAGGGAAAAGCACAGAAACAAGTCCTGATACTCATGATTTGCTGCAGAGGGGTCAGTCAGGTGCCCCGCAGAGAGTGGGCTGTAACCACTGTAATCCCCACAGACCAAGCAACAGGGCCCCTTAATAAGAGCTGCTGAGCAGGAGGGGATAGAAACACGGCACCAAAGACTCCCACAGGACAACTTAAAATCATATCATGAAGTAATATGCTACAAATGAAATGCATCTTGGTTATTAATTGAACAGAGAAATGTGATGTACAGTTGAATGTGCTCAGTGGAAAACAATGTCGGTGTGCTGATGTAAGCAGACAAAAAGACAGCAGCTAAGGGGATGATTGTGGGGTGACGTCACATATAAACAAGCTCCAGCAGTATGTGGTTTATGAAGCGAGGTGTAATATCCCTTAACTATCATTTCAGCTGAAGTCAATACTTAACATGCCCCTCTCCCACTGAGATGGGATTCATGTCATGCCCCATGAGAGCAGTGTGTACCAAAGTCACTGTTTGTGCAGGAAGAATAAGCAGAAGCATGTTTTTATCATAAAGCAACACATCCTCATAAAACATATACTGTCTAACTTCAGTCCACCATATCGTGTCTGCCCCATTCCACATGTATTATTGTGTGAGAAGTAAAGCTGGCTCAGAGAAAGGCCTTATGTAAACCTTTGGCAGAGGCTCTACGCTCGTGTTATGATGTGATGGTAGTGCCTAGCACAGAAACCTTGATCCAGTTACCAAACCATGCCAAGTCCCAGTCAACAGCAATTACATTGGCCAAACAGACTGTCAGGATATCCTACTGGACACACACCCACACACTTACACACACAAAGAGTTTGCTTCAGTCAATACTTCACATTCAGTAAAGCCTAAAATTAGGTTAATAAATTACAGCAGTCTTACAGTAAATGAAAGGCGTACATATTCTCTGAGAATAAACACTGCAGAATGTCCCATTTTAACAACAAAAATTATACTACATGAGGGACAATGTAAAACTCACGATATTACAGTTATACTGCACCACAAAAAAGCTTAACTCATGTTTAGTCCAGCCGCCTGCAGCAATCTTACCACAACGGCAACTAACAGAAACCTTGCTGAAAAGCTTCTTTTGCTGCTCTGAGAATTCAGATCAACACAAAACTGCTGGACCAAGCATGAATCCATAAAAATACTTTTAAATTGACAGAACTGATATGAAACACATGTGCCATGTGAGCTAATGGACTATTAACATACTTTTAAGACAATGGTACCGTTTGGCGCTATAACATAAAAGGATAACTGTTTGTATTCCGTCTTGTCATTCACTGCCAAAGTTTGCATTTTTACTTTTGTGGAATATGTTAAAATAATCTGCCTGTATCAATAGAAAACAAGCACACTTGCACGGCTCCGGTGACCCCAGAGCAAACAAGGTAATGCAAAAATCACCACTTGCTTTGCATGCTTCAAATACTTCTGAAAAGTTTTGACAGTCTTGCTGCAGGATGTTGAAACATGCTCAAGTGGAACTGTGACTTCACGTTACTCCAAAGTCTCAACTGTTTTGTTGTGTCCTTTCTCATTCACTTTCATGCAAAAATAAATAAAAATCAGTTTCTGAATGCATATATTGAGCAGTAGTAACATCAAGTAGCCTGTACTTTGTCACCATGGCTGTATTTCTCTGCTTTTTATTTTGATGATGATGATGATGATGATGGAGGAGTAATGCTCATACAGATGACAAATCATGTTCCACTCCCCTTTAAACAACAGCGATCTAAGTCAATCTGAAGTATAAGTTTCATCCATAAGAGTACTTCCTCAGATCCACCCAATGAGTAACACTGACTTGTCTGTACAGTATTTGACTGGGTGGAGGAGACAGCAGACTCCCCTGGAGACTATTACAGGCCACTGAAGCTATTTAGCCTGCAGAGAATGTTAAATAGTGGGAGAAATGACAGAGGCGATGGAGAACAAAATTATAAGAAAGAACAGAAAGTGTAGCTCAATTAAATGCAGGAAACCCTGGGTAAAAAGAAGTACATCAACAAACAGTATCAGTCAGTGGGGGGGTGAGGTGATGAGGGGCAGAGGGAGAGACTGGATGGAATGCTGACAGGAGGAGGGGAGGGAGGAAAATTTCAGTTCTCAGCATAACACGGAGCCAGAGAAGTTTAGAATATGACAAACTAAACAAATAAGTAATTAAATCACTGCCAAGCAGCAGTGAGAGAAAACAGCCCTCTGTGTGCTGAGGCAGATGGAAAAGAGCGGGGGACGGACAAAGACAGAGAGGCTGACAAAAAGTATGCTGCTGTATGATAGACGTCAATTCATAACGTCCTGAAACAGCTCCAGCAAATACAGATAAAACCCATCATCAACTCTTAGACTGGAGTCTGACCAGCTGATGAACGCTATGATGAAGTGTGAGGTAGTACGTGTAGTGGAGGATTGCATGGACAACAGCTGGTCTCCTGTTACACCTATGAGCTAATCCACTGATAGCATTAGCCAGTTGCTCTGTAAACAGAGCTGCACATGTACTAATTACTTGGCCGCAACATTTCTCTCTAAGTAATATAATCCACGCCATCAAGAAAGTGTGTGTCAGTCTAGGTGTGTGTCTGTTTTGCCATATTTTGTCTCAAGACATAATGTGTGAGCAATATTTATTACCGTTACGTGACATGTCACGCTAAATCCCGGGCAGGCTGAAGCTTGGAGCATCTCGGTCTTGCTGGTTTCAAAGAGATTCACAGAAACTGTATCCCTCTGTTTCAAAGCCATAGGACATACATCAATTCAGCAAGACAGACTACACCTCCCCTGCTGTGTGTTGCATATGTAAGAACTGAGAGGGTGCAGCTATGTTTACACTCAAAGGTCCAACAGTTTGTGTACCTTTAAAATGTATTTTTGTGTCTATTTCTTATATTACAGTCTGTTGGCATTAGAGAAAGCAGCATTTGGAGTAAAGATGATCAAAATCTATTTTATTCTATATTACTGAGGTTGCTCTCCTTTGAATAAAGAGTCTGTAGTAATGATGTTCTCCTCTGTGTGGATGTCGCTCCATGAGTAAGATGCATCTTCAAGTAAGCTAAAGCTTAAAGCTAAGTGGTGAAATCCATGATTTGGGTTTAATTTAAGATGGTTGCATGCAGCTCGATGACATGAAGGAGTGTGCTTAAGAGTGATGGGGCACACCAGAGGGAGGGATATACTCAAGTCAGAGAAAAGTCACTCAAAAATAAGGTTCACACTGGGGAAAAACGATGAAAAGCACCAGGGGATGTAGACAGGTATAAATGGTCAGCCTAAGAGGGGCACATTTAACAATGGCACACAATGGGAAAGAGCCAGAGTGTATAGGAGGTTTCCAAGGGGGCAGAAGAGTATGTGGTTATTGGGGGCAAATGTCTTGAAGAAAGTATTAGAGGGGAATTGAGTCTCTATGGGGTAAATTGTTATGACTCTTACAGGGAGGTACACGGTTTGTTCAAAGAACCACAGAGGAGTGAATGGGAGCTGAATTTGTTTTCCTACACCTGACATGAGAAGGAATAAATGGAGAGGAGAGGAGAGGAGAGCAGAGGAGATCCAGTGGGATCACTCTGGCATTTCCTGTGCATGCTGTCCCACACTGCTACCCACAAACACACACACACACACAAACACACACACACACACACACACACACACACACAGGAACAGCCTCCTGTCTCTATATCACAGTTATTATGGGACCATTAAAACCATGATGGCATCTTATCTTCAGCCATTTCCTTCGACTAAACAAAGCAAACTCTCTCAAGTATCACATATCCACTTAGACCTCATTTGGCTGCCTCTCACGCTTTCATCTTCCACTCCGTCCTCTTCAGCGCTCCACCTGTCTTCTCATCTTTCCCTTTTCTTCACTCTGTCTCTCCCCCAACTTCAATCATTCACTGATTCTGCTTCGTAACAACCTCTTGTCAAGACCACCCCGCTGAACTTCCCTCGCTGACATTCTTTCTCTTTCCTCTCACGTTTTCTTTTCTCATCTTGTTATTCCTCTACATTTCTTACCTAGTGTCCTTACCCATTCAGCTGCGCCCTCTTCACAGCCCGCTCACTCCCTCTCCACTCATCTCCCCCGCTTCATTCAGTCTCTCTTAACAAACAACCAAGCTTTCCCACCAGGGTCGTCAGGACAACGGAGGCCCTCGACTCTCCTCACCCACCCACAGCCCAATCCCACCACCAGCAAGTGAACAAACAAGACAGGAAAATGGAAAGTTCCCAGTCATGGCCGTGCATCCAGTGTGACTTTGCTCAAAGATGAACAGTTAACCATCAGACTGTCGTGATTACAACCGTGGTGCCTCTTTGTGACCATGGTGAAGAGGGAGCGATTGCTTAAGCAAACACAGCTGATGATACCTCACAGCGTCAGCACAGCGATGGGAATGAGAGAGGGTGGGTGCCCTCACTGAATCGGCCCAGCCTCTGTGCGTATTTGCATGTGTCGTTGCACACTAAAATATGTATGAAAGTGTCAGTGCCTGTGTCTGATGATCTCACTACTGTGTAATTAAGAGGAAAGTAACAATAAATGTGTTACCGCCTGTCAAAAGATATGCAGCTATCAGACGCTGCTGCTGTTGTGCTTGGCACGCTCGCAAAAAGACGAGCCACAGCAACGCAGGACATGATAAGACGTTCAAAGGCTCAAGAGGCCAGAAAGAAGAGCCTTTGAGTACATCCTAACTTATTTCTTTTAGAAATAAGGAAATTTTTTTAGATCTCAAATAGTCGGTTTGTTTCTGGAAATATGGCAAAGAAACACACCTGTTCTCTCTTTTATCTGGATCATTAAGAAATGAGACCATCTTCAAAGCAGAGTTCATTCTTTAGCAGTTAAACAGCTGTGTGGGAGCTACTCGGCACTTTGGTCACTTTCACTTCTCCAATACTACTAAACAAGTTTCAGTGTACTTGAGTGCCACCATCTTGGTTTCACAGACTATATCTTTGGCAAATTCTGCAGCTCAGTCACCCTTAACATCAACAGAAGAACCTGTGGTATCATACTGTTTCTCAGACATCCCCTAAAAGTGCTTCAGCTGGACACACATTATTCATCCTCTTGCCAAAGTTTGAAGAAACACTAAAATACAGATGTTTTCAGACAGCTATCTGACACACCCTTGGCTGTCCCTCTCTGTGCTCCACTCAAGGCCCATTAGTTAGATTAAACAAACAATTCACCTCAATCCAGCTCCTACTTTTCATAGAATTTGCCTGAACAATTCATCTGATTTCACAAAGATACAGCCAAAGGTTTCCAGCAGAGCCTCGGCCTTGATCTTGAACTGCAAAGAGAAACAATAACGTGTTTGTTGTGTTCGCTGCTGTGGGCACAAAAAGGAAAGATTTCCATTGGAAACAATGTGCAGGGGGCATCTGGGTTAAGGTCAACCATGGAGGCACTTGAGGGAACAAAAGCAGGACTTGACAGAAAGGTCAGCTTTAGTGTTCATGACAATCTATATATAAAACTCTGCAAAACATAACACTATAGGTACACAAAAAAGTGAGTATTCTGATAAGGAACGAGTGAGGACGACCCAGGAAAGACCTGATAATTAGTGAATTGTCAGTGTGTTCTGAGGGAGATACTGCATTAATAAATCATTAGGTAATAATTACTTCATAAACATCTGTGAATATAATGATCACTTTCTTCATGAGTCATTCCTGATTAACTGCAAACCAGCCAGTGAGCGGCACAAACTAGTGTAGACTCATTAGTTACTAATTACTTCATCATTAGTTTTTGTGCCCCATCAAGCAAAATTATGTATCATGCTGGTTGTTACTAAATAGTCCCTCATAACTAGTTTTTATTGGGAGTTCACAACTAGAACCACAACTGGTTGTTCCAATGTTATGCAAGAACCAGCATTTTTTGCAACTTGGTGCCGCTGCAGTTTCAGAGTGTAATTCAGTTCCACACCTCTGTCGCGTCCAGGTGATTTACAGCATCACAGCATCACAGGATCGTACTTTATGGACAAAATATTTTCTGGTTTTCCCTCTAATGTCCTCCACATGCTTCGCTCAACTCTGGTATTTTTTCAGTTTCCTGGTGGACAGATACCTAAAGAACCTACTAACTGCTGCTAGCCATCGTTGCTGTTAGTTTGCACAGTTAGCGCAGTTCACTGTCTTATTAGAAGACTCTGTCTGGACGTAGAGCTCAGAGCACCAGGGGAGTTATTCAGGAATTAGCCTACTCATTATAATTCATTAATTATCAGGCCCCTCCTAATTTTCCCCACTTGTAATTACACATCTTTTTGTGTACCATGTAGTAAAGTGTTACCAAATAGGGAAGCAACATCTATGTGATACAATGTCTTTTGAAAGGTAGCAGCTCTTTGGTGTTAATAATAATAAGTAATTAATAAGTTATTTATTTCCCGATATAAATTGACTCTGGAAAGAATCACCCAGAGATTCCACCAGGCAAAACTGAGAGCATTTCACAAGCAGAGCATTTTCATGGCCTGATTTTGTTGACTTGCTCAGATTTTGTTGATCTTTCTTCGATGTTTGTGCTTCTACCACAGGTAAGTAGGCTACATAGTTGAAGGTTTTCTTCAGACTACGGACATATTCTCAGTGGAACAAAGCAGAAAGCCGCTTCTGGGAGGCTTCTGAAACACGCTGCAGCACTGCTGGTAGAATCACAAACATTGTCCGGCCACATCGCAGCAGGAACATGACACATGGAAACATGAAATTTGTGGTCAACAGCTCTGCAGTGCCACCAAGTCATGAAACATTAATGAGCAACCTTCTGCATCTTCTGTGGGGCAATTACAAGTCACACTACAACACGGTGTCAATTTGTGGTCTTGCAACTAACAGTTTGCACGCTAAGGAACCAAAACATACAGAGACACACACACAATACACACACACACACAATACACACATACAGAATAACCCTCTGCAGTCATGTCTCATCATGCCTGACACCTACTATTACACTGCAGCTTCATCTTAGAGCCCAGATGAATCTAAACAATGTTTAAGGGAGTAGTAAGCAGTTGTTTAGTGATTACTGTTAGAATCGTTCTCTAAGTTCATTTAAACAGATATACATATAACAGCCATTACAGCCATCATTGTCATCATCCTCCAACGTGCCACCCACAGACATGCTCACACAAGCAGCTCGGAAAGCTGAGGGGACTTTCTGCAGAGGGCACAAACAAAACAGTGCCGTTCTCAGGTGTAAACCTTTACTTAAAAAAGACATGTCTGTGTCCTAATTGAACTCTTGCATTCTTATCTTTTCCCTAATGTCACACCAGAAGCACTTGAATTGTCCGAGTACACTCTGATCAGTCACAGTATCCGGCCAAAAATTTAGGCCCCCCCGTTCAGGCTAAGTCCTCGTCTTGCAACTGTGGTGAGAGGACCTTTGGGTAAAGTTACTCCTTGTCCTGAACCAAAGTCATTTCACTGCTGTGCCTTGCAGAGTCTGCACAGTATGAAAAGCAGCCCTAATATTTGACTTAAGGAGTCATGCAAAATGTCTGTTATCAACGGAAAAACACAAAACTGGTACTGCAAGGTTTACACATTACAGTACTGTGATAAGTGGTAGGATGCATGCTTCTTTGGAGATCAGTGGAGATCCAGGTCACACAGACAGCTGCTGCAAAGTATTATAGAGGAAGCAGAGATGGACAAAGAGACGACAAAGAGAGAGAGTGGACTGGGCATCGGTCCAGTATAACCATCCTTCCCAATTACAGTTTACTGCTATTTATAAGAAGAATCGATGAAACGTGTCCTGTTATCGTTCAGCCTGTTAACAACACTGTGTGCAGCCTTTGAAGCTTTATCCTGAACAACTAGAGGAAACCAAGCAGACTGCTTGTTTTCTGTCTGTGGGATTCCACAGTCAAGTGACCAGAAGTATTTGTTTCAAAGGAGAACGCTACACAACAGCTCACGTGTCAACAGCAAGCATTAATATGCCATTCAGTCTCTTTCTGACAGTTGGCTCTTTGTGGATAAATAAGGAACTGTACAAAAAGCAGAACCTTTCCAAGGAAGTTCAGGCACTGAGTAATGTTGTGATAACAGTGTGATGATAATGGTTATTTATCTTCACAAACAAGATGACTGACTCGCTGCACTTGCACATATAATCTCCCTCTGGAGTCAGGAAATACTGTACACCTATACACAGGCAGACGCACTTAAGCGTGTGCATTCACTCGGAACGGCAGGCATGCGTTTTACCTTCCTACCTCCCATCCTCTCCCTGCACCCACAGGTGTATTCCATGCAGCGTAACTTTAGACCCGGGAACTCTTTAGGTCTCGGTTAATCATGCATGAGCCTGTGGAAATGCTGGCAAGTAACAGCAACACAAACACCCCGGGCCTGTGCTGAAATAAAGGCTCCTCCATTTATCATCAACAGGAGAGTCCCTTCTAAAGAAATCAGAGGACTGAAGAGGAGGGTAGCGTGCTGCTTCCTAAATTAAAATGGGTAAGATTGAATTCCAAAGTTTCCCACAGTCAAAACCAAAGAAAAGATGAATGAAGGTAAAAATGAAAAGAAATGATCCGTATCCAAGTAATTAATGAATTCAGTGGGTTAAATGACATGTTGCGTTAGAGCACTGGAGGAAGGTTTTCACGTAGCTGCAAAAGAACAACATGTTGGACACCATTCATAAGGCCTTACTAACATAAAGTGGAGGCCTTTAAAAAAAAAAGTGTTGTCTGAAGTGAATTTCAAACCTGAAACTGAGCATCATCCATGACCTTTACTACTTGGTAACTTTGCAGCTCTTGGGAAATTCTTCAGAATATCTGATCTGTCAAGAACTCGACTTTCAAACCAGAATGACAAAGAAAAGATGGATCGGTCTCTGAATACTCTTCTGTTAGTACAATGAAATCAGATATTTACTTTATGCGTCACTGCCTGCTGACTGTAATAATCCCTGCAGGAGAACATAGTGAAACACTTAACACAAGCACAACACAGTATCAGAGTAAGAAGTCTATGAAGAGGTGTGTTGAAAGTCACCAGGGCCTGCAGATGTCTGGATACAGCCCACACCCAGCTCTGATGAATAGAGGTCAAACTGCTCCACAGCGCAATAGGAATTCCCATCTGATATGCTTTGCAAGGCTTAAACTACGCTGTAAACATTTTCTAAACTGATTTCTCCCTTTCTTTTACACGCTTGGCTAAGCTGGTGCTGCACTCTATTTGATACTTGGCAGGAAGACACCTCTGGTAAGGCTGCTTTGGAAAATTGCTCTTATTTACACTGTCTCATTGGCTGAGATGAAAATGTGTAAAATGTGTAGACCAAACCACTGACTGAGGTATTTTCTTGAACTGTTAAGAAAAAAAAAAGACAGGATTCGTTTTACTTTGTGCTCGAGTGAAAAGCAAAGGCTCATATGAAAGATGTCAGGATAGTTGCCTACAAATGTTTCCATTTGTGTATGGCCACATGAAGAACTGTGACCTTACTTAAAGTGCCAGTTTGGTGTAAAATGGTCATAAATCAGGATTTCTGTCGCTAAGAATTAAAAGTATTTCCTGCTCAGAGGATTAGACAATGTCCTTGGGAACTTGCATTTTCACTGTTTCTCTTTCTTTCAGTCTCTCAAAGTACACACAAACACAAAAAACATGCAGACAGCGGAGGTTTCCAGCCTACCAGTGGGACACTTTGTAGTCCTCAGTGGTCTGGGAGACACAGGAGAGACCTCCGAGGCTGTATGTTGAGCAGAGTTGTCTGAAAGAAGGATGCATTGAAATTGCGCCTCTTTTCTTCAGAGTCTCGCCCACAAAGGGTCTGTTTCCCATTCAGGACACAAGGTCATTAGATAATACGCACAGGGACCTCAAGGCCACACAGTGGGGGCGGGATCGTTCAACAAAACCAGCCCCCTGCCCCTCTCTGTGCAAACTTCTCAACACCCCAGACCCACTTTAATAGTCTCTGCAGGATGCATATGTACACCCAGAGACAAATACATTCACATGCAAACTCACATGCACGCACGTAAAATCCCCTCGACAAACACAGACACACATGCGCGAGGTGGGTGTCTGTTTCAGTGGTTTGACAGTGGGAAACATGACATCATCGTGTCCCCCTCCCACCTTTCTATTCAGTCAGAGCAGAGTTATTTAGCCTTTTAAAGGGGGCTCAATGAATGCTGGGGGATTTTCTTTTATTCTCCTGTAAGCACAACCAAACACGTGCAGGTCGTGGATCGATGGACATGTGAGTTTGTGGGATTGTTTGAGAGGCAGCGAGTTGGCAGACCTTTTTACTCTGAAACCTCAGGAAAATGCTCTCCAATGAGAAACTGCTGGAACAGTGAAGTACCACTATGGAGGTTATGCCATGGGACCAAACCTCCACAGTGATACTGAACATGGAAACTTTTAGAGATTTTCCAAATGCAAGAAAGAATGGAAAGTAAGCATGTTCTGCCTGGATGGGGAACTTCTTTCCACCCCATTCATGAAGATTTCAGCTTGTCAAGGTTAACTCATAGTGTTCTGAATCTCATATCCTCAAGTCAGCATGGAGTCACAAAAAGCCAGGAAGAAGGTAGGAAAAGGGGGCAGAGAGAGATGTGAGGCAGAGGAAGATGATGGGCAGAATCGGTCCCCTGCTTACACATGACAACACGTGGAGTTGGCCTTCTTCTTGAAACTATAACTTCAACAGAGTGAGTGGAAACGTGGAAAGAGCGTGGTCACAGCTTCTTTAATTTTCCCTGTATTTGCTGAGTATAGCCAGTGACAACATGTCTGCAGCTGGAGATGGCAATACCACACAAACAGCAGGAGGGAGGAAGAAACTGGAGAAGGAGGATGAAACATGGACAGAGTTGGAGATTCTTATTGTTTGGAGAAGATGGATAGGTTGCCATAGTGACAGAGCTGCCAAACCCTACGACAAAAGGACAGAATGAGCCAAGTGTCAGGTGGTCAGGTTACAGCATGATGTATTCTCCCATATGCCAGAGCAGAATGAATGAAAGTAAATATTTCAGCTTTTGGTGTGTTAAAGAATCATCAAGAGGCGAGATTTAAAACTTGTTAACATTTTAGTTATTGCTCAGCATTTTAATAATTGTTAATAATAGTTGGGTTGTGGATGGTACTATGCTGTCTGTCGAATTAAAGAGCCTCTCCCTGAAAGACAACCCCTGTCAGAGATCAGCGCATCAGCAGAAACATGATCCTCAGGACAAAGAATGAAGGCTCGCAGCTCCTGGGGGAGAATAGCAAAGTCATGGACGCAAGGCCCGGGTGAGAGCAGCGCACCGCCGGCCAGGTGCTGCGCTCTGAGGCACACCAGCCGCCTGGCGTGCGTAATGGACGGCAACCCTCGCCTCACTACAGCACTCTGAAGGGGCGAGACAATACTTCACTGTGCTGCTAAACCAGCCTGCATGCATTTGTCATTGCTGGTCCAGGTTGCGTGCTGTCCCTGTGCTGGCCACCTCCGTATCCCTCACTGGATTAACTGAAATCAAGCTGCTGCTTACGCAACAGATCAACCTGGTTATGCGTAAAGGGCTGCGACTCACTCACAAAACAAGATGGAGAACACGAAAGTTTCATGAAAGTTACTGGTTCTGCTCGTCTTCGTAACTTTCTCGTTATAAAAACGCAGAATAATGAAGTTGACATTTAATGTCTTGCGTTTTGCTGCAAACAAACAGGATTCTGCTTCGGCATGCAGATGCAATCTTGCTCAAGAGCAGTATGTGTTACCAGTTAGTGGAGGAACGGGGGTTGAGGATGTCCTCTTTGGCCGTGAGCAGCGACAGGCTGTAGGTATCAAGGTTGACCGTTGGCGTGCTCATGATGGCAAAAGTTTCCAGACCACTCCCGCAGCTTCTCTCTTCACTGGTCCCGACGGTTTTCGGGGTCGGTGTATCTGCTGGAAAACAGCCACAGCGGAACACCGAGGGTCGTTCGCGGCCGAGAAAACAGCAGCGAAGGTACGCAGGTTCATGCAATGTGAGCTTAAGTTCCAAGTTGGAGCGATCTGTGCAGGCGCTGCGCACTCACAGCGTGGAGGAGACTGCGACTGCACACTGGTCTTTGTGCAGCGGGATAGAATAAGTTTGCACTAGAAAGCCCCACCTCCCGTTGAGAGAGTGGAAAGCATAATGACTTCACTCGCTGGGTTACTTGGAAGAAACACTCAGCAACACGTACAGATCATGACTGTCTCATGCATCCTTCTTATCCTGACACTCACTTGGCAGCTCTTCTTTAAGGCATCTTCACTGCCCTTCACTGGCATTACATTCATGTAACACGTTGTGTGGAGTTATTGCACCATACCTTTACATAATACTCCTAGCAAATGAATGACAGCTGAGGGTCAGCAGCATTGAACAATCCAATAAAATTATTTATTTTGCAAGTTATTGTTATTTTTCAAAATAATTGTGATGGCCAAGCTTTCCTTTGAGCAAAAACCCACCGTAGGAGTTGTTGATTTGGTTTAGAGGGGCTACAGGGGCAGGGCGGCAGCTTTGGATCTGTCAGGCTCTCTTTGTCTCTTTTTTTGTCTTTGAATCGGCCCCCACTGGCCCTTGGCAGACTCCATAGAAGCCATTTACAGTGCAGGCAATCTGAAGGAGCCAAAGAAGGGCCAATTTCATGGGAACTGAGTCTGAAGCGGGCAGCACATTAAAAAAAAAAGAACAGGGGAGGCTGTTTCAGTGTTTAAGAGCGGCTGGGGGTCTGTTCAGTGGCTGCCCAGCAGTGACACACACACAGACTGACCACACAAACACACACAAACACTGATGTGGGCTCACACATTCACATGCTTACAAGAGCACAAGCTGTGAACTCCAGACAAACTCCCGCACACACTCAGGCGCTGGTATTTGACTGTGGGTCAGTGGCATGGGGGTTTAAGATCTGGGATTATGGGAAGGCTCCTGAGCTCTGTAATTTACTTAGCAGCCATTCTTAGATAATCCTGGACAGATGTAGAGGATAAACGTCACAGGTTTTCATTTGCTGATGTAGATTTGACCTCCTGACATTTGATTTCAGATCACTGGTGCTAACATTTAATACACCATGCCATGCTTTTCACTGCTAAGATTTGATCTGGAAACAGTTCCCAGAGGCTGAGTAATCCTCTGCTGAATATTGGATTGACACATCACCCGATGCCATCACTCGTGAAAATAACCACTTCCTTTTAAGGCAAAGAATTTCCATTTTGATCTTTGTGTTCCTCTTCCTTGGGTGCATCTTTCACAGTCAGGGTTGCAAGTATTTTTCAGTCAAGGAAATAAGTAATAGGTCTTCTGCTGCAAATGCAAAGCAGTTTTTTTAATATATATAATTTAATGCTTTCAGTGTTTAGATTCGAGGAGAGTGAGCCACTGTGAAATAAAAGATATCGCTGGTGTTTCAAAACATTGCCACCATTTAAAGAAATGGTAAAAATAGAGACAAAAATCTGCCGCAATGTTTTGTAACTGCTAAGCCTGCTGGTATCATTTTGTTTTTGTTTGGAAAAGTACACATTTCTCCCCAGAAAGCTGACATCTGGTAAACCCTGACTGTAAGTCGTATGAAAAATGCTGCAATAGTTGGATAAGCTAGCATGCAGAGCAGACTGACTCAAAGCTTACATGCCAGAGGGACAGGGGGCACGACATCCCCATGCCGCTATTATTCTTACAACTTCCTGCTATTAGAGGCTCTCCTGCCCTTCCAGCCTCTCAGCCCTTCGCTGTGGATGTGAACTGCAGTGCTGTTATGCTCCACTTCAGAGGACTTTGGCATTTCCTCTGCTGGGGTGCGGTGGCAGCTGTTGTTGGGGATGGGGTCTAAATGTGGGAATGATTGTATGTCCAGTGGGGATTTAGACATGTGTGTGTGCACATGGGGATTTTCTCTTCATTTACTGAAACTCCTTCTCTAATTGTCACAAGCTTTTTGTTCGGCTTCCTGCCTTCCTGACGTAGCCTAAACTAGCAGAGTGTGGGTGACAGAGCGTTGAGTGGTCTGGTGACACGCAACATCCTCTCCAAGTCTCTCAGAGAACTCTTAACTCTTAAAACAGGCCTCTTAGATAATTCACTCATTTTTAACAAGTCCGTCTGCGTGTGACTGACATTGCATAACATACAAAACATAATCTCACTCTGAATTGACAAAATAAACTTCTTCCAAACAAACCACTTCTTTGCAGGCATGGATTAGTCCAAATCCTGTTTTCCTGGGGTGAATCGAGGCTTGCCTGGCAGGTTTATGTGTGTTCAGACCTGATGGGCCAGAGATGTGTTTGGGTTCAGGGGTCACAGCTTGAGCTTTGTCCTCCTCTTGTCCTGCACGTCACTAATAATATGTTTTCCACTGCTCCTCTCTTTACCCACCTCCTTGTGTGAGCATGCACTCTCATATTTGCGTGAATGGTTGCAATCTTGTGTTCAAGTTTTCATAAGTATAGCCCTTCCACTGAGATTTTCCCATTGTCGTGTGATGTTACTGTTTTACAGTCTGAGCTGCTGGAATGCGTCCAACCTTTTATCTGTAAGTGCTATTTGTGCCAGTTTTACACAGTTTTACACCGAATTTAACCAAAAATCAAATATATCTTGCAGGAACAGGAACATTTATTGTCTTCCTGAAGACACTTTGGCAGCTCTGTCTCACCTCCTCCTAACATGAAAATGCTGAGCTCAGTGGAGGAGTCATGTTATTGCTCTTTTGGAGGTAGATAATGAGGTGGATGAGGGAGAGGCTCATCGGTGGTGATGATACAACTGGAAGTTAGTCACAAGCGATACGCCCAGTGGTGTACACACATTTATCTGACAGCTGAACTCACAAATACACAGGCTGCTCCTCTTTAATGGCTTAGCCTCTAGAGACAATTGAGGTCATTTGAGGTGCCAGACAGGCGTGATGGGAGAAGGAAACATCAGAGATATGTGGCAAAGATGGAAACAAAAGGCGGTGGCTGGAAAGAGAAAGAAAAGACAGAGTGTATACATACAAGTCAAACATACCCTCTGCCCATGTTTGTGTGTGTGTGTGTGTGAGAGAGAGAGAGAGGTCTACACATTATCTGTGAATCTGAAGGTCTTCTCATCAGCCTTCCAGGTGAGGTCAGTGCTCAGCTATGTGCCTCCACAACAACCCTGAGATATGCTCCCCTTGAGCCTCCGTCTGTTTGTGTGTGTGCAATTTTAAATCACATTCTTACCTCTGTAAACACAAACCCCGAGGACTGAAGAACACGTTTTTCCAAATTGCTTCTTTCTCTCTTCGTTCTGCTTCCCTTTTGCTCGTCCAAACTGAGCAAACATAAGCTTTTTGACTTCCTCGTCCTTATATGACAGGCATAAACAAATGGCAGGGTCACGCAGAAATAGAAAGAGACCACAAACCTCTGTTAAAAAAGGGGCTCCGCGTCTGCTTTCCCATACAAAGCAGCCCTGAAATTAGACCATGGTGTCAGGATGATAAAGCTTTCATAAACTTTGCTTTGAGAGGCCCTGATTTAGAGGTGTGTGTGTGTGTGTGTTTGTGTGTGTGTGTGTGTGTGTGTGTGTGTGTGTGTGTGTGTGTGTGTGTGTGGAGGGGCTGACAGTTTTGTTTATGGAGCAGACCTTGGGGAGGTTTGGACCAACATGTAGAGCAGAGTGACATATGCAGAAGAATGTGCTGTCACATGCTGTCATAGACCTCCATTTACGTTCAGTGTTTCTAGATGGTTCACATTTTATTAATAGAGCAAATTATTTCAGCTTCCATCATATCATGATCATGTGGTCCACGATGGCACTCACATTGTGCTATCCTGGACTGTAAGACAGTGTGACATCCTTTGCTCTCGTATTCAGATCTTCTTATCTGCTCCTGAGGGATTCCTGGAAAATGGGAGCCAGATGTGGTGATGTCAGCGCGTCTGTGACTCTCAACTTGTTTTCTACGAGGCAAGGTTGGTGGGAAATTCGAACGCAGCCCACGGATCAAGGAGCTGACGCAGCACAAAGGTCTGTAATCAGTGTTCAGACCGACGCTCGTGACCATGGAGGCTACAAAACACGTGCTAGTAAATTCCTCCATTAAGAGAATGAGAGGAAAACTGATTTACGTCATTGGCTGTTAAGCGTTTACTGGTAGGCGGCTGAACTGGTGTCTGATTGTAACACACACATCAAGATGGCATATGGACTCAAATCGTCCTCTGCCCGCAGCCGCCACCGTCCCTCATCACTCCTCTAAAGTTACCCATCACCAGCCACATCACTAAACATCACCATGGCAGCGCTCGGCCCTCTCCCCCCCCATGTTTCTGTGGCTTTCTGTGATCCTTCACCAGACTTACTCTATTAAAAGTCTCATCTCACAGCATGTCGAGCTTGATGATGCATGAGTTCAGGGAGCCGCTCGGTCTCGCTTTCATCCGAAGTTTCAAGAAAATCTACAAACAATTCGCAGAAGGTGGCTGCTTGGTTAGTTGAAAGACGCCTTTTAATGCTGAACAAATGAAGCCTTAATGATGAGGCAGATGCTGATTGTGTTTAGTAAAAGTTGAAAGGATGTTTGAGCTTTTATCTTAATATCACTGGAATTCCAAACAAGACCAGCAAATATTAATGAGAAACACATGACAATTCAAGTTTAGGGTGGATTTTCTGTCAGTGCCAATTGTCTACCAATGACAGCAATACAGTAGTAGTAGTTCAGAGTTTTCTGTGGTCGTCCTGGTTGTCAGAACCAGTACATGCAGATTTCAGTCCTCTGCTCAACAGGAGTTAGTGCAGCCACCTCCTGATAGCAGCTGAGTCACGGCCCTGACCCAGTAAATGTCTATGATCCTCGGCATGTCCTCGACCCCGGCCTAACTCTGGGTCTCTTGAATCCCCCACTAAGCCTAGAGAGCCTGCCAGAGGACCTGTGCTGCTGGATCCAGGCTTGTAATACCATTTTTTTCTGTCTTTCACAAAGCAACGTTGCACAGTTGTTTGTCTCCACTAGGTGGCACAGCTGCATCAAACTTGCAGTGTGTGTGAGCCTGAATGCATTTCGTGAAACAAAGGGTTAAGAGAGACAAAAGAAAAATAAAGAATGGAGTCAACTGTGTTTTTTATATTAACTTTTCATTCTTTCAGACTTAAATTTACCGAATTTCTACATCATAGTGGCTCATCGAAGCCCATCTTTAGTTTAATGTGCCGTAACCGCCCTCAGTTTACAGTCACAACAAATAATAATGACATGGAAAATAGATGTTTTTCAAATCTTATTTTAGGCAAACCCTACATATTATTTGATCCTGGTGAGCATTATGAGCTAATATAATCATATAGTCATGTGCATCAGGGTGTTACAGGCAGTTTAAGTAGATTACTGAATCATCATGACTTCATTTTTAAATTGCCTCTTTTTTTATTGCCCAGTGCTGCATTTAGGACTTTTTACCATCAGCCACTTCCCATGTCTTTAATTATAGTTCTACAGTAATTCTTGTGTGCTTGTCTGCACTCATACTACTTCTGTCTATTGGTAATCATGTGTTCAAGTAAATGCAAGTGTACATTTTCTGAAACTATGGTTATGTACAAACTCTAAATAGAAGAAAGCAGCTGCATCCTTCTTCATCGTGGAAACAGAAAAACACACAGTAACAAACATGTGACGCGAGTTCAAAAGATTAACAGTTTTAATAAAATCCATGTCAAACATCAAAATACTGAAATGGCAAATAAAGAAAAAAAATTCTACTTTTGTTTTTTTTTTAATTTTGTACAAATCACAGTGGTTCAAAAATATTACAAATTTTTCGTTTCAAAACATTTTTTGCAAAAGCAGCAAAACATTCTGATTGTTGTATATTTTCTTGAAAGCCCTTAATAGTTGGTGAGTGTGGTGTGCTCTTTCTTTTGCCTTTTATTGTAACACACACAATAACATGAGCAGTAAATGTTAATAAAACTCGTAGGAGTCGATGGAAACAAAAGTGCATAACAATACTATACAGTATATACGATCCACTTAAAAATAATACAGTATAGACCAGGGGTTAATCACACCATGTCTGTCTATATAAACACTCTCCCTATCCTGGGTCTCCATGTGCATACAATCCTACTGTATGTATACACCTGCTTAGTTCATAGATACAGTGAGGTGAGCAGTTATAAGGTGAGAGGTTACTTTACAACACTGTACTGTACTTTGGATAACAACTATCTTCATTAAAGCATAATATAGTGTGTATATAGCTGTCACAGCTAATATCTGCCTTTAATCCAACCAGTAGTTCACAGATGCTGTTCCCCAACTTACAATACACTGACGTTATGCATGATCGCAACGTAGAAAATTGCAGCTAAATAGTGGAAGCAACAGGGCAAACTGTTGAATGACAGAGAAAGAGAGCACGAGAAAGAGGAAAAGTAAGAGGATATTTCAGTTTTGATCAAGAAACTGGTAAATATAAAGACTTAGCACGCTTATCAAAAAAGTTGTATTAGGCTACATAATAGAAAGTGCAGGCACCTGAAAGAGTGCGAAAACATTTTAAAACTGCTGGTTTGCTGGGCTTCTTGGTCATTTCATAATTTATCTGTTGCGTAGCTTTAGCACAGATGTTGTTACATACTAAAACTGTAAAGCTCCGTATCTGCGTTAGCATGACCCCAATAGCCAGTAGCTATGCTAAGATACCGTGCATTAAAGAAAGCTGCCTACTTTTCTTTCTGTGCTCACATGTGTGTATTTCTTGGCTTAATCGACTTTATTTTGAGCCCAGAAGGCTGCAGGTGCAGCGCTGTCAGCCTGTACTGAGCCAAAAGAGTGAGATTTCACTGAAGGCACAGGAGAGGAGACACCCAAGACGACCAAAAACAAGGTGTTCTCTCAGTCACTAGGCCTCACTTTCATAAAGGAGGGTCAGGCCCGTTAAGAAGGAGGGAAAAGCTCCACCCGAAATCAATGAGTAGGATGTGACAGTGAAAAAGATGTGACGCGATCAAGCCAGACAATCCAAATGAATGTAACTTTGGCCTGTAGGGGTCAGTGTGGAGCATATACTGAGGGCCAAATAAAGCTAATAACTTTCAAAATTTTGCATCTTCATCTCTCCCTCTCTGTAAATCAGGGTTTCTCAGCCTTTTCTGGCCCAATTATATTTCCCACAATTCTCAATTTTCACCCAAATAATTAGACATTAATCAAGTCGTCGTGAACTGGAGGCATCCAAATATACAAATAAACATTTTAGTGATTACAACATATTTTCCAAACCTACAGTATTTAATTTAGTTTATATTATAATTCAAATTTTAGAGATTTCCCATAACCAAACCCCAGATAGGCCCCGAACCCAAGGTTAAGAAACTCTGCTGTATATACAGAAGCCTATGTCAGACTCCAGAAACATGCATCATGCTTTACCCAGTTCCTCTGTCATTACATGCAGGCCAAACCCAAACATTGCACTTGGCTTTCAGCCATTTAGGACATTTTTTAAATATGTGCATTACAATACTTGATGTCAGTTAAAATTTTACTTTTTAGTTTTATGCTCTCTACCCAAAATCTTAAAATCGCAAGCTTGCTAGATTGTATTAACTACAGTAACAGCATGAAAGGGGAAGCTGTAACACTGCACAGCAGCAACAGATACTCTGCATTTGTTTTCCAAGAAACTGTCTGTGGAATGTCCCAGCATATTATTTAAAGTTGTATATTTAGTGATGCTACCGTAAGCTGTACTGAGCTAATTTAGTAAAACTGAGTTGTGCATAAAGCCACACAGCGAGAAGACAGCTACTGTGGGGTTCGGTCGTGTTATTCAGCTCCTCACTGAGACAGATGTGGGAAAATTTGAAAGACTTAAGTGGAAATATCGTGCTACAATCATTATGTTTAAAAACAATCTTACTTAAGAAACAATTCATGCTAAGCACAGAAAGGTACAGTCATAGACAAAAAAAAAAAAGAAGAAAGTGCATTCAAACACTAAGTGTCATTATAATGACCAAGTTAGGCCACCATGCAAATTAACCACATTCTGAAAGTGGTTGCACCCTCCCAGCACACAGGCCAGCCAGTGCTCATTAAAAAGTCAGTGGTTTTGAAGTTACGCTACAGGAATCAACCTGTCATTTTTATCCCTACATCTCAATCACCTGGTCAGTGGAGATTTCCAACCACAATGTGAGTCCTACATCCAAATAATTACCAGTCTAGAAAAACTACTAATGCAAGGCCATATGATTATACCAACCTACAGCACTACACTTTAATTCAAGGCCATTCGTCTGCATAAAAACCAGCAGCGGGCCTAAAGATTCTCCACAGGCATGGCTCGAGTTGGCTCAGAAATCCCCCCCAGAAGGGTAATAGCTGAGGGTGCATAAAGCAACACCATAATCCATTTTACAGTTCTCACATAATGGTAGCCATTGTCTACTGTGTCCATCATGTCAACCACTGCAGAACCTGTCTGCAGGTTTGAACTAAGATGCTGCTAAAATCCCAACTAATTTTTAGTTTTGTCCAACTATAAGGCACAGGGACCAAGAGAAGAGGCTTAATGGGTCATACCAACCATTAATAAGACAAATCTAATAGCCATCCCTTCTATGGGGAACTAAAAAGAGGCCATGGAAGTCCATCAAAAACTGCCCCCCAACCGTCTCCTCTTTAGGTCTCATTTCTAAATTCCCAAAGCGCTGCACTGGGATGGTTTAAATATCCGTGGAGATATTCCAAAATATGTAGGTTGCATGTAATGCTGACTTCACTTTTACTCCACTTTCACTCTTTTCAGAGAGGAATCAGTTCAGTTCTCACTTGGGTCTCATGAGATCCTATCTGACTTCTATTTCGGTGGCTGACAATGACTTTAACACGCCTCCCGTGGACAACGGCAGAGCGCACCACATGTTTCACACAATCTGTCTATCTCCTGCAGTTGCCTGGGCCAAGCTGAGGGGCGCAAACCCACAAATAGAACAACGTGCTAATAGAAACTCATCACCACAAAGTCTTGTTTTCACATTCGGTCCTAAAGCCCAAAGAAATTAGCAGCCTTTAGAAGAAAATCTGATTTTCTCTCGTATGCAGTCATATATCAAGCCGTTTGCCATTTGAGACAACACTCACAACTGCAAATTCAATCTAAACTAATATTATTTTCCTGGTTAACAAGGAAGCAAAACAGATCCCACTGTTTTTGAATACAAAAGCGCCAAAAGACGTTAGAAGCTTGTAACCACTGTACGTAAAATCAGAAATCTACACATTCTAAAAGCACTGACCTGTTATGACCTCTTACAGACTGTTAGCATATGGAGAGGAAAAACTGAAGTTTAAAAAAATGCTCATGTGTCAAATTTTAATACCATAATTACATTTCTGCACATTCATCACAGGTAAACACTAAATAACTAGACTCAAACTGTGAACATAAAATCGCATGTGTGTCTGTGTGTTCATGTGGACACTGTCTTATTGTGTCTTAAGCACCATGTTCAATTCCAGCAAGAGGAATGGAAGGCAATGCCCAGCAGGGACACTTTTCGCCTGACGCCACAGACTGAAACGAGGAGGGATTCGGTTATTATGCTGCCTCCTTCTCCTCAAAGCCACTGTCTCCTCCGTCCCCTCTCGCCACAGAAGGAAGCAGGGAGCCAGGAATGAAGAAAGTGAGGAAGAAAGAGATCAAAAGACTCACAGCTTTGGTATTCAGAATTAGGTGAAAATCAGGGTTTAAATGCACTATTAACACTGAGAATGTGCTTTAGCTTTCTCGTAACACTTTGCAAGGGTTTAAGTTATACTGATGAGCTTAATATTTAATAGAGTGAAGAAATCACAGGGATAAAAACTCCCGTTAGTTAGTGCGAGGGTTAGTGCTGAGGCCCTGAGCAGTGCTGCCCCTAGTGGTGAAGGGGTGTAAAGGCAGGCTGGCTGAGGTGCTTCAACGCAACCTAGTGGTCATGGACGTTACAAGCGGATTTGTTTAATACTGTATCCATCGTTCCTCCATGGCAGAGGTATCAAGTAAGGCTAGCCCTCTCTACCCCCGTCATTGCTATAGAGTGGTCACTTTGAATGTCTCTGAAGTGCAGTTTGGTGAATCCAACTCATTTTGCTTTTTTGCAAGTGTGGTGTGCAGGAGGAGGGGGTGGGAGGTGCAGCGTTGGATTATGGACACGAGGACCACATCGGTATTAGACTGAAGGCTAATAGCTGTGATCAAGCCTCCTGACTGGAGCATCCTAACTTGCTAATGGTTTTGAGGTTGCCCTTACACTCAAACCTGGGAATAACAGTCCCATCTTTGCGGTTCCGACAGCAATCATGGTCCTCAACACTTCCTGGGAGTAGTGCACGCCATTAACCCTGATAAGAGTGTCATAGAAGGTGCAAAAAATATACAAAAAGGTCAAATAATATCAAAATAATAATAATTACATTGTTAAGTGTCACTTCCTGGGAATCCAGTGCTGGTTTAGAGGGGCGGATCTTTCGCACGGGTCTGTGTGTGCAAGCTAACAGTCTGCGTAGAAGTGAAGGCAGAGGTGAGCTCCACGAGAGGAGCCGCGGTGGTCAATGTGTAATAGTCATTAAGGTCAATGTGAAGGATGGAGACTGAGAGAGATAGAGAGCCCTTGCTCCCAGTCCAATCACTCAAAGGCTGGGACTCTGTGAGTGCTGGTGGAGGGACAGAGCTCTTGTGGAGGAGACAAGGGGCTGCACTGCAACGCCGTGGGCCCTTATAGGTCAGGGCGTCTGGGAAGCACTCAACTCGGAAGCATCACTCAATCATAATAACCTCAAACATACACCCACGCATCCACACACATACCCTTCAGTTAAGTCTACACTTGCCACACAAGCATTCCAAAAAAGCACTCATGAAGTCACCCACAGTTAAAAAGAGGCACATACATTCCCCCAAACATGCTGACATTCAGGCATAGAAGCACTGAGAGTCATTTTTCCACTGATAGAGGGTTCTAAGAAGACCTCCTCTATATACGTTACAGGGGTTAAGTTATCCTGGGTGGGACGATCCAGGTGAGGATGAAGAAGTCAGTGGAGGAGACCCTTTAAGAGACGTGAGGAGAGGAGGACGGGTGTCTCCAGAAACACCAGCCCCGTTTGGTGTGTTGCTTACGCAAGATCTCCTCCTCACGCTCACGCTCCTTCTGAGAGCGCAGATAGCGGTCCTCCTCCTTCAGGAACCACACAGGAGGCCAACGCTGCTTCTCAAAGTGCCTCTGGTTTTCTACAGAGAGGAAGAACAGGATATGTACAGAAAAGCCTGCAACATACTATTTAAAAAAAATCTGAGATGTGCCTGAGATGTGCCTGATGCAAGACATCATTTTCATTTGCTTATTTTAACAAGATCAGCCCATGAGGGGCTTATGTGTTTCTTCTATTATTTTTATTTTTAGCTACCTTGCACTAGTACAAAAAAATCTGCCTTCCCACTCCAACCAAATGCTTGCTATGAACAAGTCACGGCATGCTGCAAACTAGCTGCAAAGCAAAATTTGCATGAGTTTTACTGAGGGGGAAGCTGCATGTGTGAAATAGGTTCGGGAGAGACAGATTATCAGGGCCAAGAGAGGCGAGCTGCCGGTACCTGGAGACATGGCCTTCATGTCTTTGGGAAACTTGCGGCAGATGCTGTTATAATTAGTGCAGATGTGATGGAGACACCAAGCTGATAGCTGCTTGGCATTGTGAAACTGCGAAAGGAAAAACAGGAGAAATGAGAAGTTATTACAGCTGTGACAGAAGAGAATCAGATGTTATCAAGGTGGATTATTATTCATTATTTTAAAAGTACAATTTAGAATGAACCACTAATAAATTATAAATTAATTGTTATTTAAAGGACAATTTTGCAAGGACAGACCTGTGCAACCTCGAGGTAAGCCAACACCTGTCCATCAATGTCACCCCCTTTCACTGCCAGCTGGAGAAGCTCATCCACAGCGTGCTGCTCTGAAGGCACAAAATGTACATAATCATGTCAGTATTTACTGCTCACATGCACCACTGACATGGGCCCACATTTAGCTCCCGGTCATAAATTCTTAGTCTTAGGTAGCTCTCTATGCAACATTTCTAATACCACACAAACAGTCTTTACCTGTGATTGCGACAAGGCGTGGCAAACAGAGACGGTTGGCCAGAACAATTAGTTCCATGGGCTCCAGACCGGGACAGGGTGTCAGCAAGCCGCAGTACAGGAACTCCAACACCCCGTGCATACAGGCTGTACTGGTGTTTGGAATGGGTACCTGGAAAAAGACCATATCAAGAGTGAACAAAAAAAAAAAAAAAAAAACAAGAAAGAAAGAAAGAAATTAAGGGCTGAAAGTCAATGAAGAGTATCTGCGGACTTCATAGGCATGACATTTTTTAAAAGAAATGTCATGAAAGTATCTACATGAGTTCATACTAAGCCTGCTCCTGCATTTGCACATTTATGTTAAGATACAAAATATTATGTTAGCAAATTCATATATGCTTAAAGAAGTGTAATAGCTAAAAATGAGTGGGGTCTAAAATAGGCAGTAATATCAATGAAAGCACTGCAGTGGGTATTTGGAGGCAAAGGGCAGAGGACATGCTGCTCTGGTCACATCCTCTTTGATCCAGGCTCAGATGAAAGCGCCGTCTGTGGGCTCGTGATGTGAGCAGTATAGCTAACGCTAAAGAAGCCAAAACATGCACAGGCAACCCTGCGACGCTGAGAACAGTGAGATGCAAGCCCAGCCTTAATGTGCGTTAAAGCCACTATCACACTGAAACCCTTTTTCACAAAATGAGATGCTCAGATGGATCATTGGGGTTCTCCAAAGGGATGGACGGTGCATTATTATGCACATCACGCTCCTGTAATTTAAATAATCTAAATAATCCAGACATGCAGTTAAACATGCTTAACCTTTGTGTGAAACAACACACAGACCCTGAGGGCAATGTTTTATAGTGGAACAAAAGTTACTCTTTCATGCCAAAGTCCACTATAAAAAAAAAAAAAAACAACCACCCACAATGACCTCTAGATGACGCTATACCATCAATTAGACCTCAGCTACACCAAAGGCACTGGTTATGCTGTTTTCCAGGGCAGCCCACCATTCCACTTTGTGTGGTTACGGAAATAAATGCATACAAATGAACAAGACCTTTTGACTGGCCTAATTACTGTTAGTCAGACCAACATCAATTCATCGGCAGGTAGTGCAAGCAAGCCCAGGAAGGACGGAAGGAGGGTCGGTGATGATGAGAGTGATGACCTGACCCCTGCAGGAGTGTACCCACTGAGGCGCTCTTCAACTTTCACTCCTGTAACCAATTAGGAGAATGTCAGCTTGCCGCGACTTCTCGTTATGACTCAAATGTCATAACACCAAGACTCGAGAGTTTAAAGCCCCAGCTGGAGCCAGGAAGCATTAATGAGTGGACACATTGACGGCAACAGGACATTTATGGATGGGACCAGCTGTACTGACAGGTGTTCGTTTGCCCCCTCAGCCCACCGTCCTAGAGGTTAATTAAAACTTTAGTGCAAGTTAGTTTTATTTGCAAACCCATAAAGTTTAGGTTCAGAGTGATGGAAAGGAAAAAAAAAGCTGAAATGACCAAAAGCCCAGACAGCCTTAAAAAAAAAAAAACACACCTCAAGGGAACTGAAAATTTAAAAGACTATAATGAGTGTAAAATACATTACAGTCAAATCTCAAAATAATCTGTGGGTGAGGAAAAAGCTATGAGTCACACAGCCGCCACCACAGATAAGGTGCAAAGTTTAAGAGGAAGAGTAAGAAAATCAAGGTTTTTCTTCCTCTACAGTGAAAAAACGTCTGTTACAGATAAGGATTCCTGTTAAATCAGCTGTCTCCTCTCTTTTCAAGAGTGAGGCAGGAGCTTAACAGGCTTTCACATTTGACAACTAATACTCCACTGATGCACACTCACGCGGTGAACACAAAACCACGGACACGTCGAACACAATCCAGGGGTGTACCATGACACTTTCAGCCAACTGCCTACAGAGACAGCAAAGCTCCAGACGCGTCTTCTGACTCATGGGTTTTGATCACTGTGCCAGGGTGGGCGACATGTCCGAAAACAATACCACAATATTACTTCTGCGATAATGACAATCTTGACGATAAGAAAAATAGTACAATTTGTCATGGATTCAGCAGAGCTACGCTGAGCCACTGGAGTTTGTCCGCTCGGTTTAGAACTCAAACAGCCGCTGAGCTCTTCTGGAGGGATATTTAGTTCCCCTCATACTCAGCCAACAGTTTTCAGGTGGTGAAATAAGTTCTTGCACAATTACATACTAGCATGGTTTGTGCTGCTTCTGATCTTTTGTTACCAAAGTTCCACATGACTGTAGCTGCTTTTTATATTAAAAAAGATATTATTGCTAACGATATGCTGTGTCAGACCCCTTTCATAGATAAACCTTTTAAACTATGACTGCATGTTTATTGTATGAAATTTGTATAATGTAACTAATACCATTAACACAACAAATAATAATGATAATAAATCAGTTTGAAACATATATCTTAATGCTGTTCTGCACAAAACTAGAATAGCCGTGTTATCACACAACAGCATGCACACTGAATGTGTGAGTCTAAAAATACTGAGCAGGAAGTGTGACATGGCCATGAAAATAGAAATGGCTGATCACATGCTACCCTCACAGTTATTACAGGTTCCACTATGAAGTTTCATATAAGGGAATTACATAATGCCATGGCCACACCAGAGAAAACAGCTGTACGTGATAAAATGACGATATAGTCTGTTCAAGGTCAAGGTTCATTTATCATTTTACAACACAGGGTTGCAGAATTAAATGCTAATTGTAGCCCCTTCATGCTACATATGGAGAATTATCTAATTAATATTATATGTTATTTCCTTCTATGTCATTCATTTCTCTGAAGTCATTTATCTGTGGTGGCAGGTTTAAGCTGACCATTTCTTCATTGCTCATGTTGTTGTCCTGGAAGTGTACAATCACTATATCATCTACATGTAATTCCAATGGAAGCGGCTGAGCGATAATATTTCATTATCAACCAGATTTACCAGATCTTATCTTCGATTCTTTTTTTGGAAACATCAACATCAACATCTCTCGATACTTCCTCCAGCACACATTCTCCTTTAGAGTAAGCTGAATATAACCAGACCATCTGCTGTGTCACGGTTGTGTAATTGACTTATTGGGCCTTGCTCTAAAAGCTCTGCTTCTATTCAGGGACCGGCGTTAAGTGTTTTAGCAAGCTCACTTCTACTGACACCGCTTCTCAAAGTGATGTGTGTCTTAAAGTGAACAAGATACACAGTCAGCCAATTGTATAGCAATTCTGAAACGGCAACCTGCACATTAGCAACACTTTAAGACTACATCTTCGCCTGTCTCAGGAGGAAAGAAATAACAAACCAGTAAACTTACAGTTAACATATAAAATCAAAGTCACTCATTAACACTGCAGAGCTTTTCAGCAAAAAAAATGCAGGTACATTTATATGCAAACAAAAATACTTGCTCATAAAAATAAATGCTGACAGCTTCATTGTGCAGTCAGTCTTTGAGTCTTTGTGTCCAGGACACCTGCCTTCTATGCTGTGCCAGCTTCATGCCATAAACAATGCCACAATAGTCACTAACATGAGCCGTTCAGAGTAACCATAGACACCGGCAGCCCACCAGCAGCAAACACTGTGCCCCCTCAGTGATGCTGATGTCCTGTTTTCACCACCGTCCACAATAGCTGCAGTGGCTTTTTTCACACCCACTCACATGGTGTGTTCTGGAATAAAATCCAGACTTTCCACGTGGAAACACAGAAAAAATGTTTTTCTCTATCAGGTCTACATCAGTTTTCTTCTAACATGCCTTTGGCGTGCTTTGAGCTTTACACTCTTACTGAATGTACAACATATTCATTCCTTGTCTGTCTGTCTAATTCTAATGCTTCTGACGGCCTGAATCGACGTAACCTAACCCCGCTGACCTTGAAAGTAACCATACCCCAGTGGATCTGGTTCTGCAACACAGTCTGCAGAGCGTTGACCTAAAGACACGAACTTCCTCTCTGGTTAGGTCAGGTTCACTGTCAGGGAGCAACTGGAACCCAGACCAGCACACCACTACCAGCCCGAGGATACTCCGACCAACGCTGCCACATCGATGCACATTCAAACACACCTGTTCACGCTGGTGCATAATCAAAGTGAACCGGGGACATGTTTGTCTTTTATTTTTGTACACCTCAAGCAGCTCACAGAGCAACTAGCCCACCAGGATTTCTCCTACTGCTCCTGATGCCCAGTCCGACTATGCCTATGTCTGTGCTATGACTATGCCCCCGGAGGAGCGCCAAGCAACCAGAAGCTGAACGTCAGGTGAGAGCACATCTAAAGTAACCAGACCCACCACTTGGGGAATGGCCTTACTTGAAGTCCTGAGAACAGGTTAGTGAAACATCCTCATCCTACTATGACGGGGTGTTTATCTGTAGAGCTTCAACCACATTTGTACATGGTTGGCAAACAGCTACCTGATAAAAGGCGATTGCGCAATTAAACTGCCCCTAAAGGCTGATCTGAGCTAACTGTGGCAAATTTCCAAGGATTCAGGATAAAGACACTAAATCCGTTCTAGAAACTTGAAGGTGACTCCGTCCCCAAGCTCTTCCTGGTACGCCTAAACTCACCTCCTCAATGTAGCTTTCCATGAAGGAGCCACGGAACATGGCAGCCATCCAGTTGCAGCTGGAGATGAGCAGGGGCTTGTGGGCCGGAAGGCAGCCATCGTCCAAACGGAACACCACATCTAAAACCGGGGTGGGAAAAGAGCATTCATCTCGTGGAGTGCCACAGAAGCCCAAGCTACAGAGGGGGAAAGACAGACAAGGCAGACGTCCAGACATACACACAGGCAGACAGAAGGCCAGACAGACACACACAGAGACATAGACACAGGTAGACACACAGAGAGATAAATTGACAGAAGGACAGAACAGCTTTTGACACAGAGTAAGGGAAGGAGAGCAGATGCAGGGTAGTAGGTCATGGAGCAAATCCTGTGTGGACTCTGGACTAGAGCTTTGGTGGAGAAAGTGTTGATAGGGAACACAGCGACTATGTGTAATACTGTTGCAATGGGCTACATCTGAAAGTATTTCATCGAACTCAATCCTTGAATAATAAAAAGGACAAAGCTGTTTATACAAGTGATCCGATTACTTTATCCATACAATGTCTTATAAGCATTTAAAGAAAGATTCCCATGATTATAATCAAGAAGACAACAGAGAAAGTATAGAAAGAGGTGAATGTGAGACAGGCTTTGTTCAGAGACAGCAGATGTCTGGCACTGGCTGCTAATGCTGTGACAACATGCATACATTACAGCTTAGGGGACAGACAACACAAACACGAGACACAGGAAGAACACAAGAGCGAACACAAGACAACCGAGCAGGCTGAAACGCGCCATCAACTCGCTTGATGACGGTCAAAGGAGTTCAGAAAACAGATAAACAAGAAACACACACAATGCATATTTGAGAGCAAATATTCAATGGCAAATATATGTATGATCAAATGTACACAGTGTACATTTCCATAGACTGAAAGAGAATGTTGGAAATTAGTCTTTATCATTCTTTCTCGCACATTCTCCTCATCAGCTTTTCATTATCCTGTACCACTCACATACGCCCACACACACATGCACACACTTACAGACAAACACCTACTGATGCATACATGGAAAACATCCACAATGAAACCCGTGCTATTGAAAGTACTGAATGGCTCTGAATGGTTGGCACAGTGGTGGTTTACCAGCAAAAGTCCCCTTATTGAGACACTCCTTGATGCGGTTGGCTCTGCGGACGTGAAAGGCCTTGGTGATCTCCTGGTTCATGAAACTCTCTCTGTTTAGAACATTGGCCACCATCATCCGCAGGTCAAACACCTCCAGTAGCTCTGCGATGGTAGCAACCTGCATCAGATCCCCTCGGCCCTCGTCCAGACTGCCCGTGTACAGGTACTGAAGCACCGCCTGAATCAGAGCAAATTGAGATGTCAAAGTTACAACTATTTTTCTAAGGATGCTAAGATTTAAGCCTGCAGTAATGATGCAGAACATTCCTAATATTCACATAAACCTATGAATTGTTGTTGTCTACAGTGTATGAATATATTTCTTAAGTTCATCACCTTGAATGGTTCTTCCTGTATAAGCGCATCCATGGCTACAACAGTCATGAGTCGTGGTCGTCCAGTCACGGGATCATCAACATGCTCCAGACACACACTCAGGAACCCCCTTCCCCATCCTGAAAGTGCTCGACCAGTCCCTAGTGCACCCAGGGAGTACAGGGCTCGAGAGGGGAGTGCATTATCACTCTGGGAAGTCCTCAAAGAGCCCTGCTGGAGCAGCTGGGGTCGATTCAGGCCGCGCACTCCTCCGTCAACCCCGTCTTTATCGATGTCCAGGCTCTTAGTGCGCCCAGCTTGCTCCTTGGCTCCTCTCCTGCTCTGCTCATCTTCCTCCCCGCTCTCCAAGTTTTCCTTGTTCTCTTGTTCCTCCCCCCGTGGGCCCATGCATGATCCACCAAGATCAAGGGTGAAGAGGTCATAGAACTTGGAGCAGGAAGTAGCAAGATAGACTTTGTGTGCAAAGACTCGAGTGGCACCGCCCTGCAGAAGGAACAGGACATCTGCACACAGTGGCTGGCAGAAAAGGGAGTCAGGTCCCTCGCCGTCAGTGGGAGGGGGGTCTGGGATGCCCACTATGGGGCGAGGTGGGCGAGGAGGCAGGAAGGGCGCCTGGAGAAGGGGCCTCTGGACCTTTTTCAGGTGGGACTTCCAGAACTGCAGATGACGGCGGGAGATGAGGGCGGCTCGGATGGCATTGTCAAAAACATCTTTGACTCCAAACTGGGCAACAATGCTGGTCTCGTAGTAGGGAATCCCGAGCTCCTTCGCCACCTCGTGACCTCTCTCTGGGGGAAGGATATCTGTAGGTTTGATTGGTCTGTAGGACAGGAAGACATGGTGATGATAAAGATTTTAACAGCATTTACTTTTAGTTACTGAATGAAATCACAGCTGAAAATGACTCTACACGCCTTCAAGGTTTTTCTTCAGAATGTAAATCAGTGAAAGTAAAGCAGTTGTCAGTGTATTATTTATAGTAATACCGTTACGTTACATTATTGATGACTGATTAACTGGAACAGCCGCACATGCAACCCTTACTGAAAGCCGCCGTGGTGCATGTTCTATCTGAATTTGTCTGTTAATGCTTGATAAAGAAGGCGGCTCACTTGGCTAGGGGTCGTCGTGCACGGTTAACTGCATCCAGGTCGGCGTAGCGCAGATCCAGCTGGCAGCCAACTAGAATGATGGGCGTCCGGGGACAAAAGTGCTTGATCTCCGGGAACCACATGGTGCGTACATGGCGCAGGGAATTGGGATTAGCCAGGGAGAAGCAAAGCACCACTACATCCGACCTACACGGTGAGGACGGAGAGAAAAAGTCTTCATTTCAACGCTACAACAGAGATCACAGATAAGACAGGAGAAAAAAAATGGCAGAGGAGAGCTGATTTGTTGTGTCATGAGCAAAAGACGTCATCAGAAAGGAGACATGTGGCCTTTGATGGAGTGAAGGGCAAAGAAAAGAGAAAGAAAAGGGGGTCAGCGCTGAGTCACTGAACATCTTGTCAGTTTATGTTAAAACATGTGTGTCATGTGTATGGAAGAAGCTTGTTCAACAGCTGCAAGGCATTGTGGGAGCCAGGACAGTGCCATCAAGAAAGCTGGGGTCACAAGACGTATGTGTGTGGGTGGGTGGGTCTGTGTGTGTGTGTGTGTGTGTGTGTGTGTGTGTGTGTGTGTGTGTGTGTGTGTGTGAGTGAGTCTGGGCCTCTGGGCTGGTGATCTGTGTGGCCCATCTCTGTCTCCCTCCCTCCCTCCCTCTTTCTCTCCCTCTCTCTCTCTCTCTTACATAAATCTCCCTAAGCCCTCCAAGGCTACATGGACCACAAAGAGAAGCTAAGAATAGATCAGGATACACACACACACAAATTCATTTCCTCAACCGATGTGTTCGAGCGAGCAGACAGCAGCACTTACAGCTGTTCCCCGCTGCTGATATTTCTGTGGCACGTTGGCACATGTATGTGTGCTTCTAGGTAATGGTAAATCGAGCTCAGTGTTGAGTGAGACGGATCATTTAGTATCAGCACAACGCTGACAGTGCAGAAATCTACAATTCCTAAATGATCTACCTCTTAAAACAACACGACAGCACAAGCCCAGGCCTATTTTGCGCTGGCATCACTTCTGTAAGTTGCCTGCTATGTTAACATCATTGATAGCCAGCAGATAATGAAACTTATGTTCCATTTTTTGATATTCATCAGGCATCAAGTGAATGTAACAAATTTTTTATCAAACCTCTAAATAAGTCTCTGCAGTGTCTGCTTGTTATTACCACCACGACTTCAAAGTGTTCTCAATACCAGTCGTTCATTTTTACAGTAAATCGTATATGATGTGCACACATCAAAAAGAATCACGCCCAGTGTGGGCTGCCTCTGGACGACACCCCTGGAGGAAGCGAGAACACCAGAAGCACCAGAAGATGTAAAACCACATCCTGAGCTTGAGAGCAACATCACACACCACTTAAACACATCTCTTATTTCCCAAGGGTACGTGTGCTACAGTGAACATGGCCGATTTACCGAGCAGACAAAGGCTGCACTGTAAAAAAAAAAAAAAAAATCTTATCTACTTGTTTTATCTCGTATTTAACCTTTTAATCTGACATGACTTAGATAATAAACAGGCCAGCAAAGAGGGGTAACTCCAGCTATTTTGAATGAACTTTCAACGGTTTCAGGTGTTTGATAATCTTAACAAAGGAACCTTGAAAAGGTTTTATGCGTGACAAGTTGAATTACTTATGAAGGCACACAGCACCACATCAAATGACTTTCTACAAAGGACACTTGTATGCAGTGTAGACTAGAGGTTCCATAGTCCTTTTTTACTTTCACTAATGTAATCTCTGGAAAGCTCCTGCTCACAAGGACATAGTATACACCACCATAGAATTACGTCACAGCTCTCACACACACACACACACACACACACACACACTTTAGAATTACCATTAGCACTTTGTCAAAGGATCATTACCATGGCTTAGTCAGTTTGAGGTCATGTTATGTGGACGTGCCTTTGCTCTCGTGGTTAAAGGAAAACACTTTATTTTTTCAAACCTAAGCCTCACTGCAAAAGTTTGGGCCACTATATCCTTGTTATGTTAGCACAACACTGTACTTGACACCAACATGGACTGAGAGGCTGAGGTGATGCACTTTGCAGGAAACAGCTTTGCAAAGGCTTCCAACAGGGCCGAGGAAATATGAGCCCCAGAGGGCTTTCGAACCAGTCCAGTGTTAACCTAGCTTTCAAAAGAGGCTATTTGAAAGTCTGAGGGTGAAGGTGAACATTAAAAATTAGTGCCAGAACAATCCATTAGTGCTGCTGCATTGCACTGTAGAGCTATTTCCAGGATCAACCTGCAGGTGAATACACATGACTGACGCATTGTATTCATGTAGGACACTAACGCCAAGGAGAGTACTGTGTTTCAATATAAGTTCGAGTTCATTTTATGCACCTTTATACTGCTATCCACTACATCTCAGAGGCAGATATTGCCCTTTTTACTCCACTAAATTTTTCTGGCAGCTTAAGTTACAAGTTACTTATCAGATTACAATCTTTCATAGACTTCCTCTTGAGTGAAAACCACATATCTCCAAATTTTAAGTGTATCTCTATTGGTTGAGAAAATTCTCCTACTTCTTAAGCTAAATAAACTATTTAAAAAGGCTGAAAACAGGCTGAGATCATGCAAAGTTTACTTGATAGAGTACTTACTTAATTACTTCCCAAACTTCAAGTACATTGTGCTATAATACTTGCATACTTTTACGTATGCAAGGTTTAGAATGCAGGACTTTTACTATTTTCACAGTGCTTCTTCCACCACTGCTAATAATTTACCACCAGCAATAATTTATAATGAATAGCTCCACCAGTGACTGGTTATTTAGTGTTTTCTGTGTGTGTGTGTGTGTGTGTGTGTGTGTGTGTGTGTGTGTGTCTGTGTGTGGTGGATCCAAACTACAAAGGTCACCAGTTACCAGATTATGTAAGAAGAGACACACGTACACGCACAGGCTGTCATACACACACAAATACAGCAGAGATGTCCTAAATAATCAGACTGTCTGTTGCAATAAAGAAATGAACAGGTCTCATGCAGGCATTCTTATCAGTCTGTGATCACACAGCCTGGCATGAGACCCCTCATCGGTCATTAAGGCTGTCACAACAGCATCATAAAAGTCGATAACACTCTACTAAAACTGCTCACAAGAATAATTTATACAAGTGTGATATGACAGCTTATTTTTAAACAAATTTCTGCTGACTGAAACAAATTAAGTTGTGGTTGGCTTAGGTTAAGTTTGGCTTAGCCTATTTTCAGGCTGAGACTGTTTTTCCAACCAGAATGTTCCTCTCCTAACAAAGCATGTGACAGTCTGGGTATTGTCTGACAATGTGATGTTTTCAGTTTTGATATCAACAAAAGGCTACAGAGTGGTGGAAGGTGTGGAGAGGGTGAAGGAGCAGCAGACTGTCAAGGGCAAAGAGGAGGCTAACGATGGGAGTTAAGTAACAGGGTAATGAAGGAGATGGGGGAGAGGTGAGGTGAGGTAGGGAAGAGAAGAGGAGGTTGATGCCTGGAGCTGCAGACGCCAGGGAGGCAGGCAGAAAACAGCTGAGCAGGCACTGTGTCTGTATCAGCTGACTGCAGGCTGACAAAGCATGCAGGACATGAGGACGGACACGCACACAAACACACCAACAAACAGAGGCAGACCGCTGCACAGATGTACAACAAGAGAGCGGAGGAACAAAGCAGAGGGGAGGAAGTTAAAGCCACAAACACAACCTAGAAATGTGCAGTCTGTCACACAGACACACAGACACACACACACACACACACACACAAAAGGTGACGGAGTGACGTATAACACAAAGTGCATCAACCCACATTTGAGATAACTCACAGATTGCACAATGTGAGGGATACATGCATGCGTGCGTGTGGATGTTTGTGAAGTCTTAGAGCCTGGTTATGGTTTATGACTGTAAGAGATGCATTAAATGATGAAAAATACGAATAAAATAGATAAAAGACGGCTAATAACACATAAAATAACAGTTAATTCTAGACTTATAAATTGAAGAGTGGCAACAGCTGGGTCACAAAAGAGAAGAAATTAAACACGACATGATAAATATATGTATTCATCATTAGCTGGGTGTATACGGCACTCACTGAATAATGTATAAAATGTGTCATCACTGTTCTGTGTTACTATCATGTCGTCAAGTTTGGCCGCCGTCATTTGAATTGGTATTTGCTGATTTTGCTTTGACAATAAGTGCTTGTGCATTTCATGCCAATAAAGCAGCTTTGATAGAGGGACGGGGAGTAAGAGGATAGAGCGATGATCCAATCATGTCTGGTGCAGCGAGGATGTAACAGCTTGAGGGCAGAGTTCAACTAAAAAGTGTGGCAACTGGATTACACGGAAAACAACTTTTGGGTAAGTAAATGTTACGTGGGCATGTTTATGTGTGTGTGACAGATTAATTACATCCTCATTGTAAGTAACATTATCCTAAACCGACCAACAATGAATTTGGTCACGCATTAGCCCAACAAAACTGTGTCAACGCCTTAAAAATTCTGCAGCCAAGACAAAGCAATCTCTTGGCTGCACCAGTTAGGAAAATAGAACGTGTTGCAAGGTAGTTAACCTTGTGGTCGGCAAGCAATTGTGTTATTGGGTCAGTAACTACACTCTGGCTGCAAGAATGTCTGAATCCGTGTGCGTGTGCCTTGCTGTGTGTATGTATCCGCTCACCTGCCATAGGCAAATCGTCTGTCTTTGTGATGATCCCCGAATGTGTCCCACAGCCTCAGGGACACACTGACCTCATCCACGACATCACGAGATCTCTCTAACACCTGCAACACGGACACATATTTCTGTAATCAGGTCAAAAGGTCTTAACTGCATTGTGATGTTTGTGTTTTTAGTGGAATTGAAGGATTATGTAATCACAAGGCTGGAGGGGGAAAAAAGCATGCACAATGTCAAACTGCGTGGTCAACAATTTCACAATGAAGTTGTCTCTCAAAGGCTTGAAAATAGATGTTTTTACCTGTTACAAGTGCACAATAATTATTAGTGCCATATCCAAAAGAGTTTGTCTATATGTGGCTCTTTCCCTGTATGTGTGTGTGTGTGTGTGTGTGTGTGTGTGTGTGTGTGTGTGTGTGTGTGTGTGTGCCCACCTCCTGGCATACACGGTACTGGTCGATGGCCCAGACGGTTGGCACGTGGGTGGCAAGCAGCTGATACTGTGTGAGGGTGGCATTGCAGGCCCGGGCACAGATTAGCCTGGTCTTGCCTACTGCATTATCCCCTACCACCACACATTTAATGGTTTCCACATTGGGCCGCTCATAGTCTGTGTCTATATCCATGGAGAGGGCCCTGGAGGACAGGAGATAGGAGAGGTAGAGAGAGACAGGGAAAAGAGGTTAATTCAATATTCATGGGAAATTAAAATCACATTGATAAAGAATCCCAGGAGGAATGACACTGCATTTCACAATGAAAGCAACTGGCATCAGGCACAGTAGCTTCTAACTCGCCCAGTCCAGGCAAGGGAAGCTTTGTTAAGGCTCTAAGCCCCCGTAGCTGTACTGACCAGTGTACAGAGGCTTCTGCCAAACTCCTCAACAGAACACATGGTTCGCAGGCTGAGGAATAGAGGGACCGCAGAGCTATTTCTGTACCAGCGCACTGAGAGAGAGAAAGACAAAAAGAGACTTCCCTGGAGCTCACTGTCCTTTTCTCCCTATTGTCTGTCTTTCTCCTGTATCTGTTTCCTCTTTTGATGCATTGATAGCATCATCCCTTCGACCTCACACAAAAGTGGCACGAAAGACAGACAATTAACCCCCCCCCCCCCCCCCGGTTGGTAATTCACTTTTACAGCCATTCAGGAGCACACGTGGTAGCTGTGCATCCTATTTTGGGGTCAAACGTACTAACTGTAGGCTTGCACAGAAGATGATGTAGTTGCATGTTTGACCAGCTTTCAACTCCAAACTTAACCTTACTTAACACACAAGATGGAGGTGGTTATGTGCACAGCTTCCTCTTTTCCGCTTATCAAAATCTCCTTTCCATAAACTGCTTACAAACATGTCAACACACATGTTAATACCCATTTTTTTAAATATTCCTGGAAGTATCTGCTCTATTGCATAACCAGCACTCCCCACACACACACACAGAGTTAGACCTGTAGTCAGCTAATCAGTCCATCCATCCTCGCAACTAGTTCACCCCAAGGCCCCATAAATAGAGCATCTGAAACATTCATAAAGGCCTTCACTTGTTATTCCATTGACGTGGATGCCAGTGCAACACTTCAGTCCAGCACTGACAGACACCAGCAGCTAAAAATGGCATCTATTCATCAGACACATGAGCCATGCGTGCACCCTGCTATTCAGCCATGACCTGCTCTCCATGTGCTCACACACCTCCAATCTGTTCATTACAGCACTGCTGCTAGAAAGAACTTATTTCATCCCCAAAGACCTCATTGATTTCTCTTGTCAACAACAACAAAAACATGTTTCCTGTCAAACAGAGTCCCAGTTACGTCAGCCAGGGAGTACAGCAGAGGGAGCCTACCTTTGTCTATGTGAAGCTGAGGAACAGTGTCTGTCAAAGAGGCTCTTTCCTGAATGGTACATATGGAACAGACAGAGCTGTGCCTTTCAGAGTTAGAAATATGCTTTTGTCCCTTGCCACCTGTCTGGCTGCAACACCTTCAGAGACACAGACTACGGGTAGAGGAGAGAGATAGAGGAAGCAATAAAAAGTTACCACAACCTTGCGCTTATCTAACAGCTATCTGTCTTGGTCATGGCAGCTGCGGAAGCTGCAGCCCTCTTAGAGCTGTTTCAGGAATGAAGGACCTAGTGTGAAGCCTGACATACAAGGGCACTACACAAGTGGTTCTGTAACATCCACAATATGTCGAAAAGGACGTATTAGCAGAACAAGATAAACTGAAACTGGCAGTGATGGACAGAGAGGGAGGAAGAGAGGATGCACATTGATATTAATTCCCACCGTTTCAAATACAACGGTAGATAAGCAAAAGGGATTGCAAGAGAGACAAGGCAGGGAGGGGATTATTAGAGTCTTAGAGAGAAAGAGAGGGACTCAGCCCAGCATTAGAACCAGTCAGTCATGCCACTGGGATCAAAAGGGTAAGACCAACAATAACCAAGGCCGCTCAGAGGAGCAAATCACAGCTTTTCCTGCTGATGCTTCAACTCTACTTTCAAATATGTGGTTCTCTAAGGGAGAAAAACAGACAGAAGAGAGTAAAGTTTAAGATCCTCTACTACTGACCCATGGGACTCATGAAGTCGGTACGTGTATGTGCGTGTGAGCATGCATGCGTGTGCGTGTGGTAATGAGCTTAGGGCTGATCTGTGAGGCATGGAATGATGCGAGCAGTGATGTAACCAGGAGGCAGCATTGGTGGTGGCGTGGACAGTTTCTCAGGGGGATCAAGAGTACATGGCTCCCAGATATCATCCTCCATCTGAGGCTCTGCAGCGGGCTCCGAACAAAGGGCCTGGTCGTGTGTCGGTCGGCACACATCACTGCAATTGATAGACAAGCACCTGCACTCGTGTTTATATCTTAGCTTTATGAGCTTTCACAAACTTCAGCCATTATTTTTAATTGCATGACGTAGGGCAGAAGCCGCAGACTGTGAGGGCAGAGCAGCGCAGCTCAGAGGGGCGGAAAGAGAAGCCGTAAAGCTCAGGTTTCATTTTTAGCCAACGACCTATAGTGAACTGTGCACTGACGTCTAGACTTCATCTGCTGCCCAGTGTCATCTTCCCGGCATGGCAGCAAAGGAGGCCAAGGAGGCAAGGACAAAGAAGTGTTGGAATGTAGCGACGAGATGTGTGAAAGCACCAATGAAATTCTGTCCCAGTTTTTGTGCATGTATTTCTGTCTCTTATAGTGACATATTGATGGGTGCAGGCAAGACCACAGTGAGAGGAACACTGTGACAGGAACTCAAACGCCCACTCAACACACAAACACCGACCTTCTGGTTTACTCTGGAATGTCACGGATTGACTCAGTGTGTGTGTGTGTGTGTGTGTGTGTGTGTGTGTGTGTGTGTGTTTGGTGCAGGAGGACCAGACAGACAAAGAAGCTCATGCATAATTTGGACAGTGTGCGTCTCAGTATGGCTTTGCTTTAAGGCCAGAGGGGGTTTCATAAGGAGATGGATTACAGCTCTATCTCACTGCAGACTTCCTGACATCTTTACCTCTTGTTTTTTTATACTCACTCATTGCCTCTTTTCTAAATCCTTTCATTTATCCTTCAGTCTGTCTAGGTCTGTCTGCTTTGCTCCCAGCTGTGCCCACTCAACCAAACCTCCTGACCCGCTGACAAACTCCCTCATTCTCATTTCTTCCCCTAATGTAATGCTCCATCTCACCGCTATTCCATCCATCACTTCCCTCGTTGTCTGGCAGTAACCTCTCTTCTTCGCCCTCTCCCAGTTATATCTCTCACATCCATCCTCATCCCCTTTTATTAGCGGTCATCCATCTATCCATCTATGACCTTGCACTTTTCTGGATAGCAATCAAGGAGCAGCATTAAGCAGACAGCCCTCCCACACCCGCTTTGCTTCCCCCTCTGTCTCCATCTCTCTGTTATGTAACACCTTCAGCAATCCACTGGCAGCAACCGCTCATCCCAAAATCCTCCATAGCCCCCATCTGCCTCTTTTTGTCCACTTCCTTGGGGCTAGAGTTCACCGCAATGCCATGATGAAGCCGCCTGCCTCTCTGCTGCCCCTACCCAGCCCTGCAAAAAAAAAATAAATGACCCTAATAACCATCCACTTTATACATGGACCAACACTTGCGCACTCACACAGAGCCATGGGGTTTACACTATCACAGGCTTGGCTGCGTAGCCAAAGTGTCCATGTGTAATTGTTGGAAGAAACAACAGCTACATGTGCAATCATGTATGCAACCCACTTCTTTTCTAACCTTTTTTTTTATCAAAAGTTTGCTCTCACAAAAAAAAATGTCTCCTCATCCATATTTGTGTTTACTTTTCCGGTGTGTTTGCTCATGTGTTTGTGGGAAAAGTGTGTTTTGTGTGTGTTATGTGGGTGTTTGACAGTGACTGCCACAGGCGCAGCTGGCACAGACTGGTTACATAACCTGGTCTGTGGCCTCTGTTTGGCTTCTTGGATGGCTGACAGTAGACCTCAGACTCACACGCAGTAACACAGACATGCGTACACACATGCATGCCGGCACGTACTTGCCTCACCCACTGCAGATGGTACTGGTATTACTGCACTGCCCGTGGCAGACGGCGCATACATACGCATCTATCCTAATTACTGAGAGGGTCTTTGGGAGCAGCATGTCCGCCTGCTTGAGCCTTCTTCCTCTCTTCTCTGTGCTGCAGTAATGCTTTGTAAACACAGGAAGGCTTCTCTTGATGCCCTCGTTTCCTTTATCCCTCCTCTTCTTGCTCCTCCTCCTCCTCCCCTGGCCATATTTTCCACCTACTAATGCTCTCCATCTCTCTCTTAACTCGTTTGTCTTTGTCTGGTTTCTATTCCACGCCCTTATACTTCCCAGTATCCACTCCAGTACTTCTATCACCTCTCCCTCTTTCACACACACTTTTTCGTAAAATAAACAGATGAGTTGTCAGTTCCTTTGCCATTTGCCAGCAACCTGTTTTAAGTCATATTTTAAGGAGCGAAATATTCTTGCAAATTGCTACTTTCATATGTAACATGCTGCATTTACATAAAAAGTGCATAACTCATCTGTTTTGCAAATTCAGCTTCATATTTGTACAGATGTTTAATGTTTGACAATGACAAAATGCGCTTGAGGCATGACACAGCACCTCATGTGAACTGACGCGTTCATGGACCATATGAGAATTTGGAAAATAACAAGTGCCAAATTCGGTGTTTTTCTCTGAAACCGAGTCAAAGCAAATGTGAATTAATAGAACTGAGCCAAAGGACTCAGTCAGTGACCCAAATCTTGCTGCAACTTTGTCAATGGGGAGGTGGATTGACTGGAAGATGATATTCCAGGCCACGTATCTCCTTCGGGAATGCAACAGGGGATTTAAACATAATGTAAAACATCTTTAAAAAATGGGCCAGAATATAAAGCCTTGGTCCTTACAACTCAAAAATAGCCTGGACCCCAGTTATCAAACTATTAGCTCACAAACACACCACCAACAGTGGTGAACACAGTTAAAAAGGTTCACACCAACAGGGGTCAGATCACTCAAGCAAACCTTATAGTGCTGGCTGACTCTTCCATGTGGCTCTGTCAGTGCTGTACTGCATGTTATCTCAAAGCTGTTGACACAGTCAAAGCATTGGGCATAGTGCCTAACCGGGACAATAAGAAGCTCTGTTCCAGATCCATCTGACGGTATACATAATGACAGCCCTGATCATTGATTCATTAACAGCAGCAGTGACAGACGCTCTGAAACCACAACCAAAAATATTTCTAAACAGGAAGTAGAGAGAGAACTGCATAAACAGAATATTTAACAATGCAAAAATAAATAATGAAATTGTGAACAGTTGGTGTTTCCACAAATGTGCTGCATGAGTTAGACTCACAGTGTGGCCATTAATAGACATCTTTCAGGGGACAAATACCAGCCAAAAGACAAACAGTGCACAATATGAAAGTGTGCCAAATTGTTTATACAACCGAGATCTGATAGATTTCTGATGGCTGGGGCTTAAAATGTGGTCAGACAAAAACTCCTCATGTAGAATATCATTTCTTTCCTTCATTTCCAGGTAGCAGAGAGAGTCTTCTTCACCAGCTCCAGCTACCTGCGTAACACAATCCCTCTGATGACGTCATAGCCATGGGATCAGCATTACAATGTGTGTCTGTGTGCGCGTGTGTTTTTGTGTGCATGTCCTTGTGCGCGTGAGGCGGCTTCGGTTTTATAATTGGAGATAGCCTCCCTTATCTATTGTCACAGTTTGGGATCCGCATGCTGCTCCAGTAAACACTGTGGCGGAGCATCACTACTCTCATCAATGAAAAGCACCTCGTGTGCTCCCTCTCCCCGCAGCCATTCATAACCACCTGGCTCATTCATAATTTTTTTTTTTTTTTTCGGAACCGATTCAACAATCCAGACAATCTATTGTCATCCGGGGAGATAAGATAACGAGTACACGAATCATTCAGCAGTGGTAAGATGTGTCTCACATATGGATGTTGTTAAAGGCAGGTGGGTATCAGCCTACTTTCCAAATGATGCGCTGATAAGTCTTGCGTAAGGGGCCAAGCCCATCCGCGGCACCACAACACTCAATCGACAGGCTGTAATAGCAGAAGTCTGTGCAGCACATGTGGAATTAAAAAAAAAAATACTACAATAATCTTCCACTGTAGCATCTCTTTCTAAAACAACCGAAAACATGTGAAATATAAGAGCTTTTGGGACTATTACATGGGCGCTGTGGAGATATAAGAGGAGATTAAAAACCCATTAGGTACAATGAGCTCATATGAATGGAGCGCAGCAGAGGATTTAAGAATAAAGGATAGTAAAGGATATGACGAGCGCTGCGCCGATTGCTTTGTGCACAACAAGAATCGCATTGGAAGCATGTGACCCAGTATCGCTGCAGGAGGGGTCCCTACCTTCCGACGGTTCCGGAATTGACCCACATGCCACTCTGCTGGTGGTTCACCGGTCACTCAAACCGGACAAAGACGCGCGCAGAATGAGGAGGCGGTCGCGGTGGTCCCGTCGTTTGTCAAAGAGCACATATAGGCTTCTGCGGACGTCGCACAGGACCTCTGCCCTGTCACATCCTCCTCCTCTTCCTTCCCCTCGCTGCCTCTTTAATCCAGCGTCTCGCAGTCCTCAACAAGTAGCGACTCGCCGCTGCGGAGCTGATACGATGCTGCGGTGATTCTACTCGGACGCTCGCTGGGATGAAATCTACACATAACTGGCGTGAAGATTTTCCTGGTCTGAGCCACCCCCCTTTTCTGTTGTTGTTTCCCCAGCTGATTTCATCAGAGGCACGCCTCCACGGCGCCGCGTCACGACACAAGTTGCCCATCTCATATTGTGCTGCGTTCATGGGCTGTCAGGAAAAAAAGACCTTGGGTGTAGAGCGGCGCTCCTGACCTGTCTCCACCACATGCCTCAGATGCACAGCCGTGAGATATTGATGGCAGACTAGAAAACATAAAGGTACTTAATGATAAGGGCAAGTGATGTAATACAATTTTTGATTGTGCATCAATTAAAACATCAGATTCAACCGCTGGCGTTTGCGTTTTTTCTTACAATTTCAGTTGAGCTGTGTGACTTCTAAAATTAATTAGGAGCCATCAAATAGTTGTGTTTAACATAAATATTAGCCAGCAAAAGCAGATCTGCACTCTAAGCAAGGGGCAGGGCCCATTGAAGACGTTAGCTCTCGGATGATGGAGCTGAAGGGGAGCACTTAAAGGTATCATGGGAGATTAGAGCACAAGAGCCAATCACATCCTGCAGAGTTTATAGTATCCCCGCCCTGAAACTGTGCTCTCTCCATCCTGTTAACTCAAAACAGCCCGCAACGCACGCTGCCTTTTGTTGGAGGAGCGCTCACATTCACCACTGTGCTAGAAGACTCCCAGCTGTCATTATTACCCAGACACGAGGGACAGGGCACATAAAAGGAGAAAAAAGCATGGCAAACAATTAGCAGAACGAACACATATGATTAAATGTGCAGAAATGTAAGTATCTAATTTCTTATCCTAATTTCTCCTTTAATCATATAAGCCTGCCCCTGTCAAACCTAACATCCAGATAAATGATGCAATAGTGTAGTTATTACTCATGGGCAATGTTGAGAATTTGTCTTCTATGGTTATTCTGGGAGTTCAGGCATAGCAACTAGCTACCACATAGCAACACGTGTATTGCTACAAAAGCCAATACAGGAGCCAAGAAGAAAAAAGGCAGATCATGGATTGCTGTGGAAAATACCCAGCCTTTTACCCTCATATTTTTCCAAAATGTCAATGTCTGGGAATTCATTCCTGGAATGTTAATCTGTACCAAGGAAGAAAAATGCTGCTGAGTCGCCAAGAGGCAAAAATACCTCACTATTCTGCCAGCAGAACTATTTTTAAAGTAATCTTTAACTGCTTTGTAAATTTGATGTTATCCAAAGCAAGACTTTGCCCAGACATGTTTTTCAAACAGGAACCCTCTTTTGAGTGCATCTGCCTTTCATTACAGCCATGCCTGCAACTGGAGATGAGAGGAGAACGTGGAAATTGTATTAGATTGTATTTTACCTAATTCATTTGGGACAGTGTTCGGCCACGTGGGGACCCTGGACGGTCTAAACTACCAACTTTCTAGCAGGACTGTGGGAGACTGAAGACAGACATCTGCTGGTAGAGTTTGGTACTGACTTCTCTGGAACAAACTCTCTCTGCTACATCATGTCAGCGCTGTCACTCAAGACCACCACGCCAAGAGCTTGCATCTTTGTGACAGATCCTGTCGTCGATCAGCAGTGTCTCAAACTATATGCAGAGAGTGGAAGAGTTACTGAATTATGCTATAGCAAAAATCTACTACTTGACCCTTGTGCTCTTCACTGTGTCCCTGCAGATGTGTGTTCTCACGTGCACGCAACATGCACAAGCACACACGCAATTACACAGCACCAACACCACAATTAAGTGCACAGGGGTTCAATGTGTAACTAGTGGAGATGTCTGCTTTATATCCATTTGTCCAGAGTTGTCTTGAAGCCCTGAGAAAACACTGCCCCCTGACCTGGCTGGCATGGGCAGAATGAAACAGCATGAAAGATGGGCTGGAATGCTGCAGGAGAAAGCAGGGGTTCAACAGCGCAGGCACTGAGAGGGCTTAGAAATGTGGAGAGGCAGCCCCTTTGTTGGAGAGGTGTACTTGTGAGAGAACGCTCAAGCAGCACAGTCTGAGGTGATGTCTGGCCTTTTCAGCTACAGTAGTACGAAAAGGACTGTGCGGCTTTGTTTACGAGCTTTATGGCTCTTTTATTAACTGTGTGGGAAGTCTACTCCCATAGCTTTTACACTTTGGTGAGATTAAAGTTGGGAGAATGAGCTGAGATCACTTATTGGCATGATTACTTCGACAAGGAGTGTCCTGCTGTTCGGACAAACACTCAGTTTAGGCTGCAGTATAATCCTCAAGTTTTATTGAGGGATTGGCGCATTTAAATTTGCTTATTTAGATTAAAACATTTCATTAAGTTCTCTTTCTAAATATTTATTCGTAAGTTTTATTTAGTGGCAGGCTGTGATTTTTTGCACATCTGCAGAGAAACCAGACAATTGATTGCGTCATTTAGCATCCTGACGACAATGCTTTCACAATACGTTCACCTCTGCCAAAGCCTTGATCTCACTTTCCATCAAACACTCAAGAAGGGCTTCATTTTGTAATCCACTGTTTAAAAAATATGGCTCCTGCTCTTATGAAATAACTGCTGGTGTTTCAGTAAAATTCTCTTCTTGTTTACATCACGGTGCGAGCGCGAGCTCAGAGGGATCGATTTCAGGTGACATCATGAGTTTATTTAACATTAAGCAATGCATATCTGGTATCATTTTTATGGCCGTGCAGCATTTTGGACTGGATCTCTTCCCCTCGCCTCGTCCCCTCCTGTCCACTCCTCCGCTGACCCTATTCTCACCTCCACAGCTCACCCGAATGTCCAACAGGCCCACACACCCCCTGCCCCAGCACTGTACTGGAACTGCTCTAAAGCTGTCAAAACACCCAGCTTCTCACACTCCGCACGTCCACAGAGAGTTCGCCTCAAACACACACCATCCCTAATAAACACACACGCATGCAACACACACTCTATGAAGAACAGTCCACATGCAGCCCCGTACACTGACACAAGTAGGTCAGAGCTGCAGTGGGTCTTCCAAACAGTCCTCCAGCACCATGGAACTGATAACAGTATCAAAGATTAAATTCTACCTTCAGACACACACCCTTACACACACACACACCCTTACGCACACACACACACACAGGAACAAACATTACATACCACATGTATGTATGTGGATGAGATCATTAGCCTGTTTGTTTGGCAGGATGATTTTGGCAGGCATTTTGTTTCGCAGAGGGACAAAAAAAAATGCGACAGCACAGGAATTTAAATGTGTTCCTCTGGGAAGGAAATTCAGAGGTCAAAGGTCAAGGGTGAGAATGAAGTGAAACGAGCGTGTGGGAAACTGGCATCGCTAAAAGATCAGCGTTAGAGGAACAGTGAGAAACTGACAAATAGAAATACACATACATCTATGTCAATCTCTGACTCTCTGGATCTCGTTTTCAGGCCAGCTCTTAATTTTTCTCCCTTTCTCACACACACACACACACACACACACACACACACGCACGCACACACACACACACTGACATGAAGAAGTGGCTGAGATGTGTTGCCAGAGCTGGCACCCTGGCATGAAACACAGTGTGTTTTGTAACAGCCGGCCTATTTGGCGATGGGGCATGTTAGCAGAGTGTGAGTTTAAGTGAAAAACATTCAATGCTAGATAAGGCCTGAGAGAAAGTGCAGAAAGAGACAGACAGACAGAGCGAAGACGGAGGGTGGCCGCGGATATTGTTTACATGCTAAGTTGTCAGTAGATTGTCTTATCTACAGTCGGTTGGAAAAGTCCGTGTGTGTGACCAGCTGTTGTTACCTCGTTATCCTAATGAAGTCATATCGCTCACAACAGAAAAAGAAAACCACTACAATGGATTAAAAGGTGCTAGAAACTACTGAATGTGCTTTTTCTTAAATGCCGTTGTGTGCTCAGGAGACACACGTCCTTTTGTTCTGACCCTTGCAAATTTGACCTTAACAGTGTATGTGAGGCACGCACCCTGTACGGAGGTATGTGATTTAATGTACACCTTTACGACATCAGTCATCTAGTTCAAATCATACACTATTTATAAGCTGCTGTCATAAAATTAGAATAAACCCTGTTCAAGGTCTCCAGCTTCCCAAACAGAAGATAAGAGTTAAGCACTTTCTGCTGATATACTTGTCATTAGCTATTATTCCACCGCTGCCACAGAATGTGAAATGACAGTCGGTTTGCGAGCCTGATAAGTGTCCTAATGCTGATATATGATCAGGTCAGGTCCACGCTGGCAATGATGGTGGAATATGCCGGGAATGTTAAGTGGCTTGAGGTCCTGGGGCAAAGGCTGGATAGAGGTGGGAATAGCTGAACAGAAGGGAAGGATGGAGGGTGGGATGAGTGAAGGAGGAAGGCAGCACTGCTGAGGGTGTGTGGTGGGGCAGGTTGGGGGTGTTTTGCGGCCTGCTGTCCGCTTGAGAATAAACAGACCTCTGATTATGATATTAATGCCAACTTAAATGTTTCACAGTGGGGTGTCTGGCTTTCACAAAGTGGTGCCTGGGATAAACAAGAACTCAGTGCAGCATATTCCTCACTGTCCCTAAGTAACTCCTCTCAGACTGCCAAAACTGCCCATTTGGAGTCATGTGGCATCTGGCACGCCCAGCCACCACCACCACCAACAGCGCATCTGCTACCATCAGCCCATGCCCATGTCAGGTTAGTTACTCCAGCTTTCATGTGGTTTCCTTGGCAGTATGTGGCTAAAACAAAGCAGGAAACACTTGAGAAATTCCAGTGATTCCATGTGTTTTTTGCTTGATGAACTGTTTTGTTGTTGGTGTAAAAACCTTGCCTGTAATTTTAAACCTGTTTTATTCCAAATCACAGGCTAACACAGGAGCGTGTCTGGGGATAGCCAAGGTAGAAAGGTGGTTTTGAGAGGCCGAAGGGCTGAGCGAGTGCTCTAAATTCTTCACAAATCTTCCATGATAATGACAAACCTAGCTGAGGTCTGAAGTCATGATATACTGTCTGTGGCTTGACTTGAAGGGATTGAGGTTGCACAGGCATGTCTTGCTCGTCTTGCTATGTTCAAGTCCATGTATAGACACATAAAGGCGCACGTGCACACAAAAAACTTGATTGATGATGATTGCATCAACTGTACCACTAAAAAACACAATTTTAAAATCTCATGCACACACAAACAAATACGCATGCACACTCTCTGCTGGACAGAGACACACAGGTCAGTAGAGGTGCCTCTTAAGCTGTGGCTGTCAAGTGGCAGGGCTAATCTTATTAAGGCTCTCTTCAGCTGCAAACTCTTAAAGTGATAGTTCACGTCACTGGAAAATTAGCGCATTTGAATCGAGGCATTTGTTTAAAATGTGAAATGTTGAGGGAGGTACAGTGTCATGTTTGAGCACAGCTCATACTGTATTATATGGACCTGAATGTATGGGTTTCACATTATTATTATTATTTACATTTGCATTAAAATACCCACATAGTGATCAGCAGAGATTATGTGTAGATCACAGTGGCTGGTTGACTCATAAGGGGACACATGTACTGAATAGTGTGCTTAATACTCCAGCAAAGTGAAAGATCTCTTTAATAGCCTTGGGAAGTGAGCGCTGGGCCAGTAAGGGCTTGGTGTATTCATTGGCTGTGCAGGTCTGAGGGCACTATAGGGATGAAGATGAGCTACTCGCTTATAGGTTAAGGGCCTGGCTGGAGATGATGTCATGGTGGGGTGTGAGAATCAGGTTGAGGATGACACACATATGGAAATGAGGGTGGAGAACAGGGAGAGAGTTAATATAAGACCACTATCTGAAGGAATCAGCATCAGCAGGTCTTAGTTTATAAGGCCTCGGACTACACAGACAGCTAAAGACTAAAGAAAATAGAGACTGAAAGACTGATGTGATCTTGTGGGCATACTAATGAGCCTGGTCTAAAATCCCTTTGGAAAACAAACAGCTCTCAGAAACAAGAAAAACATGCAATAAAATGGGTGAAATATTATCTAAAATAAGCAAAATCATCTGCCAACAGAACAGTAAAATTAACTCAAAGATTTTTAGAACCAGTAAATATATCTAGAACCCACCGCTGTCCTTAAAGTAGTGCAGCTTGACTGAAAACAAGTACATTAGTCTGAACCACTAACAAATCCAAGTATGAAGATATAATATCTTGTTAAGATAATGAAATACAAAAAAGCTTGTCAGACATAAAACAAGCATACATTACCTTGATTTAAGATAATTCATCTTAAGTAGATTTGACCTTTTAGAGTATATGAATGCCATCTGGGTCTGCATGAAGCAACGCATCAGTATTCGGGTTGCTCCAATGTTATCCATAGTGACCGTTTAAATACCATAGGACACAAATGTCGCATGTCTGCACTTTCCATAGAAATGCTGGACTACACAACAAATGACAGAAATACAAAGGAAAAACTGCACAGCCTCTTTTGAGACCGACACCAAGCTGAAGAATACACTGGAGAATAGAGAACAGACAGGATGGTGGTGAGATTCTGACTCACCGAGGTCATAACAACATCCAACATCTATGCTGCATCATGTCTTGAAGGAATTTAACAAGTGTAATCCACTGAACACGTTCTCTATGCCACATCTGATTAGATTTATAACACTTACTCCCCAGACACACCGTGGGTTCATTGTCACTTTGAAATTGATTTAATCCACCAGGTATACTACATCATAACTTCTTAAAACGTCCTTTAGAAGATCCATCAGCAGGGATAACGGAGGAGCTCATCGTGGACTACCTGCACTTTGTTCCTGGAGCTCATCAGTGTGGTGATGTGGTGATCAAAGTGATGTTTTGCATCCTGCTTCTCCCAGTCATTCCTTGCCTTCCTGTGGTCTCTTGTGGCAAAAGTCATACTCTCCTTCATTCAAGGGATTGAGACTAAAGCCTGGCGTTTACTGATGACACTCTAGGCTGCTGAAAAACAATTTGCCTCGTAAATACTCATCATTTTGGCTATATATTTGCAGGACAAAGATAATATATCGCCAAATAAGATAAATACAAGATATATAGCGAATTGCTTTTTATTGTGATGGTATTTAATACTCAGCAACTGTGTTTTGGAGGAATATTTCCTCTATGTAAGCCTCCACTGACTCAGCAGATGCATTAATTCAGTTTCAGAGCAGATAGGTTACCATTAATGCTAACATCATGCTCTAGAGCACATACTTTAAGGTACCTTTCAGAGCATTACCGACCAGCCCATTACCATCACATCAATGGGCAGCCAACAACAAAGTACTGTAATTTGTATTAGGCCAGAATCTCTTTCCAGACAGGCATTGACACCTCACTGCTACCTGTGGTGATGTTGGGAATGTTGGTAACCTCTCTGAACCTCAGACAGGTCTGCAGCCACTCTCACACTCTGGTGAGGATGTATCAGAGTAAACTTTGGACTGGGACTGAGATCAGACAACAAACAGGAAAAGGTGAGGGAGGGCAAATGGAGTGCTCATTCCTCTCGAGTACAGGACAGAAAATGTTTAAATTGCATCTGGTCATGCATTAGCATTCTGCGACAGCCATAATACTTGACTTATAGCATTAAAAAAATGCTTAAAATTGAATTCAATTGTGAGAAGTTCTGACCAATGTGACAGTAACCAGGAGGAGGGGCAGGAGCAAATGGAAAAATGTTAAAGTTGTGAGGCGGGAGAGATGCATTTGGCCTGAGCACAGGTCAGTCAGTATTCCAGAAACAGCCTGATCAAACAGAGAGCAAAGCCAAGCCAAACACCTCTGGACTTCAGTCTGGCACAGAGAAGCAGAGCTGTAGCCCTGCCGAGATCGCACTGCACACAGGCAGTACATCAACCCAAAACACTCTGCAAAGTATAGCAGAGATTCCCAACCCTTTTAAGCTTGTCAGCCCTTCAAATGAAGCAGAGTCTGCCTGGGAGCCCTCATCACAGGTCGCTAATGTCCACCAGGGGCGACCAGTTAAACTAAAGCGATATACTTTCATTGTTTTCTAAGAATAACTTTTAGAGGCTTAAAGACAATAATTCTGTTGCCGATACCCTGTTGATAATCTCACCATTCATCCTGCAATCTCATCAATATCTACTAATGTGTCGTCCTTTTTCAACATGACTAATCCTAAATATCTATATTAATATCAGGCTTAGAAATCCAGTATCAGTCTGCTTCTATTTAAAACACACTTGCTCACAGATACAGAAATAGAGAGGAGGGAACCAAGGGGAGGGAAAGAAAAGGAGTGTAAAGAAGCAAAAATCACAGACAGTGTGAGACACAGACAGACAAATAAACCACATTACAGAGAGCCGAGGCATAACAGGAAGGCCCTTTGTTGTGTTTACTTCAAATAGCCTGCATGTTGTTTATCCATTTGTGCTGCTCTGTTAGAGTTCCTCATATTGTATTGCACTTGCACAAACAAAAACAAACCTGTTGTGAGGTGAAAACCTCGTATCTCACAGACGGAGCAAAAGCAGCCATGTATCTCAACGGCGATGCAATTTTGATTTTATCCAGTACGAGTTTGAGGTGGTTTTCTAACCCTGAGAAGTAAAAGCATTTTCTCAGGCAGTACAGGAGCTGTGCAATCCTTCAGCTGCCCTGCGAATACAAAAAAAAAAATCACCAAATGTACAGACACGATTTTCACCCAACAGCAGTGGAATGCAATACTCTGCATGCTGCTTGAGTGTGTCAAAATGGAGGTCAGCGTGTTATCTTCAATTGCAGGGACATCATTAAACATGACAGAACACATGCATGCACACACACAGCTGATACACTATGCACAGTCGACATCCTAAAATAGTGTGATGGAAAAATCTATACTGGTGTCCGGTTATTTCCGCTCTGCTGCGCCGTGGCGCGGTGACAAAATCGGCATATAATAGTCACCGCACACTGGTTGGCAAACTGTGACCGCGTGTCATTCACTTGCCAAGCTGCAGCACTGCCACACAGGCCTTAATCATTTAAATAAGGGCAAGGGGCAACAGGGTGGAAGCTCTTTTGGATGGTGCATTACTGTTGATCCCAGCTAATCCCAACCACTTGTGAGCAGAGGTCATTCAAACCAGACAAATGCTCAGATGAAACACACTGAGATACAATTTGTACACAAAATGTCACATATTCTCATCTCAAACTGTTCTGTACAGCTTTTCGTGGCTTTCAAGCATTTGGTTGTACAGTATGTCCCTACTGTATTATTGATCATTGCACTGAGGGGGAAGTAAAAGGCAATTTAACAGTAAACCATAACAGCCATAATGGAACACACAGGAAGTCAATAAGTCGGTATAACATGACCTCTGTTGAGAAATGCATCGGTATTAAGTAGCACATGATATTAAATAGGGATGATATTGATGTTATTGATGAAATATTTATGTTGAGATGAGAGGGATGTATTTTAGTGGGCGCACAGAGAAAAACAACGAGGGAGATTATTTCATCAGCAGATTGTTTGACGATTTAAAAATTGTCTTTCCTCAGCTGATCTCCGCTGATTTACAAAGTGATTTATTATCCAGACAGATCTAGATTTGAGCTGGAACTAACAACATTTTAGCAGGTTTCAGTGCGTTGCCCTTGAATTGCATTGATTTAATTTGACAATTGTGGTTGTTTTTACATGTCATGATGCATGACTCTCTGCACAGCAAACACAGAGAAGCAACATGACTTCTAAGTTTCAAGGTTTTCCTTCAATTTGTTTAAATTGAGGGAAAGGTCCCTGAAGTACGTAATGACTAAAAATAGATCCAAGCTGAAACTGTCTAACCACACCACGTAATGACGGGTGAGTCAATTTCAGATTTTTATGGAGGAGCAAACCACAGACAGTCAGACAAACACTGACTGGGATGATGGTAGAGCTCACATCTGCAACTTGCTACCCTCAGTTATCTAATATGAGTCATCATTCTGGTGTGTATCTGTGTGTGTGTGTGTGTGTGTGTGTGTGTGTGTGTGTGTGTGTGTGTGTGTGTTGCATCTATCTGAGAAGCAATTGGAGTTTTGGACCTTTGGAGGGAGAACATTTTGAGAGACCAGACTCGGTTTTAAGGCTTAGATTAGAGTTAGGCACAAATTTAAATTACGGTCAGGCATTTACATGTGATGATAAGGTTATGGTAAGGGGCGAGGGAATGCATTACGTCAATGACAGCCCTCCCCAGTATAGAAGTACAAATGTGTGTGTGCTTGCATATGTGGGCAAGAGAGAGACAAGAGTGTCAGTCAGGTTGCATCAGCCTCCTGAAACTGCAAAAAACCTAAATCAGCTGGCATGCGGAAAGACAACAGAGTGTTTGTATAAAAATAGATGTGAAGGGAAACACCTTAACCTGTGGACGTGTACAATCACACAAGCACACACAATAACACAATTACAGATTAAAAGCCTGTGGTTTCATGGGTGCCTTGGCCAACACTGAAACTGGTCTGACCCTGATTAGCAGGAATGGCACCCTTGGGCGTTTCTCTCAGCACAGATTAGTTTAAATCCTCCAGCTCTTACAAGAGAAGAGACGGAGACATGTAGACAGGTGGAGAGCGCACACATGTGTCAGTGTGTTTATGTCTTTGTGAAGGTGTTTGTGCGTGAGGGTTCGGGAGTTGATACGCTCGCCTGTCTGAGTCATTGTGTCCGTGTGTGTCTGCTAATGAGTTTGGGTGTGTAGAAAGATTTATGCATGCATCCCTGTTATGCTGTTAAGGTGTGGGGATGGCACAGCAGGGAGCGGTGTAAGCTGAAAGAACTGGGCTCATTCCCAGAGTGTCAAATACCGATGCTTTGTCACACCCCTCGGCGTCTCATACAGATGCACAAGCTACCTTTCAGCATCTGTATGGAACTAACTCCACCGTTATCATATCGACGGCATGATTAGATGCTTGGAGCAAGGTGATGTAGTATAAAGAGCAAAAAAGCCCCTAGAGGGGTGGAGGTCGGAGACCCGTGAGAAGCTGAAAGTGAACAATCTTTTCTGTGCCTCTCTCTCTCACCCAGTCACTCTGAAAATGCTAAATTAGAGCTTCTTAATATTCAATTAATGAAAGCCACAGTGGCTGAATAGTGTGTGTGACGGGATGTGAGTTGTTGTTATTACAGGAAGGCAGGTGGATAGACCGGCAGACACGAAACGTGAAAACAAACAGGAAGATAGAGAGACAGCCGAGGCTTGAAGGCGTTGAAAATGAGAGACTCTAGAGATTAACACTGTGTGTGAGCAACACAGAAGCCAGACATATGGGGCTGTTTGGTCCCATACCGACATGGGAAGTAGTTAGTGCGTGGGTCAGCCTCCGAAGCTTGTAGGGGATGCGAGCACAACCACACCTATCCAACAACACGTGTACTACACAATACACACATTACTATCTCTATAAAACCTTCAGATAACTCTGATATGAAATGCAACCTGTGATTGCAGCGCACACGCACTCAAACACCTAGTTGGCATACCCTCAGTCATATGACTTTGGAGCCAATTCACCCAAGGGGATCGGCTTTCTGCCACAAATGAGAGGAGCAGATGCTAAAGAAAGAGATACCCAGGGATCAAATTGCATAGAGTCGCACAGATACAAAAATATGCGTGCATAATCACGCGCAGATACACAGGAAGATATATTTGTTGCAGTGATACTTCCACACCACCACCATACACAGAAGCACAGACACTCACAAACCGGAGCATAAATAGAGAGGAGCGACAGCCAAGCATCCAGGCTGTGCCTCTCGGTGTCGATGGCATAACACGCTGTCTCTTTTTGAACACACGTACGCACACGCACATGCAAGCACCCACTAAAATGAACTCAGTAATGAACAGAGGTTTGGTGGAATGAAACAGAGATCAGAGCAGAAATATTCAGCACTTATTGTGTGTCTCATACACTTTACATGTGGGTTAAGTGAGTGAAAAAAGCAGGAGTAAGCTGTGTACATTACTCGTGATTAAGAGTGTGTATATTCTGGCCTAAAAACCTCAGAGCGCCCTGTCAGATACTTTTATTAATATCAATCCACCGGTGGTGTTCTTTAAAAGAGTAGCCCTGTTCCTCTTCGCCGGGAATGTTTGCTGACCCTGACCCTGTCTTATCTCAGGCCTGAGGTAATCTGTCATTCTGAAGCCACACAGTGCAGAGCATGTGTTCCCGAGAGGCAAGAAACTCACTAAAGTTCAGTTTTGGTGGTGGATTAAAGGAACTCTTTTGACACAATGAGGGAAAATTGTGTGATTTTCTTAATTACGATCCAAAAGTACTGACTGAACCAAAAAAGAAAGACTTCTTGGTGTGTAAAACCTTTAGCCCAGAACTCTTTCCCCATATTCTGTCAGCAGATTGTGTAATACACCTCCCTATCAGCGCAGCCATCCTGTGTCTCTGCACTCAACCCCCTGTCAGACCCTGGCCTCAGACCAGCCCGGAGCTGTCTGAGCGGCCATGACTGGCTGAAGACGCCCTCCCTGAAATGAACTGGCTCTCTTATCTCCTCTCGCCCTCCTGGTCCGGCCATGCCCTGTCCTGTCCTCGCTGGGGACGCGACACCTTCTTATCCAAGTCACGCACAAACAGCTCATGCCCTCACACATAAGCTGTCTGGCCTCACAAAGGTGCGTTTTACCTCCTGCACACATGAAATCATGTGGTAAAGACGTGCAGGCTGTTAGGATTATGCACCAAAAACTGTTGCATTGATGTGTTTGATTTTATATCAGTATTGTTTTTACTGTTTTGAGGACCAAACTAATAGCAGCATTTGTTTGCTCACTATAATTCAGACCAGCTGACGAGGCCTGTATGGCTAATCGCGCTCACTCTCAGACACATACAGTACAAACAGAGAGAGTGGGAGCGGTGGTGACACAGCGCAGCGGATTACCACATTACAGGAAGTTAAGACAGATGTTCAAAGGAGTTTTACATGTGGAATCGGTTCTGAGAGGGCTGAGTTCAGAAAGCTATAGCTCTTTCTGCACCCCTGATGCAGATGGTCTGGGGGGGAGAGGGAGGAGGGTTCGCTGTTTCTATTTTGGTTTCCTCTGTTTAAAACTTTTTTCAGTTAAAACTTAGAAGAGGGAGCGGGGAAAGATGTGAGGTGAAAGAGGGTTCAAGCAACATGCTTTGCCCTCTGATTCATCATGTTTACAGTGAAATGCATTTGACGTACACTCTCTCACTTGCTCTCTATCTGTCTCTCTCCTTCTCACTCCCTCTGCCTGCTCTGCTCTCATTTCCCCTCAGCCAAAACCCCTTCGCGTCCCTCTTCCTCAGGATCTGCACTCCTTTTTCCTCCATTCTCTCGACTCTCCACAGCTCAATTTCTCCTTCTCTTCCCTTCTCCTCTCTTCTCCCAGAACACAGGGCCTATGTTCCTTAACTTTGCCGTCTCGCTCTGCTCTCTGCTCTTGCATACACATTCTTTGCTCACTGACACCCTGTTTAAAAAACAACCAAAGAGGCAGCCAGCGAGAGAGAAACAAACTGTACAGTTGCCATCACCAGCACAATCACTTGCCTCTCTCTCTCTCTCTCTCTTTCTCTCTCTCTCTTTCTCTCTCTCTTTCTTTCTTTCTTTCTCGCTCTCTCTGTTCCTCCCCGCTGCTACATTTTCTTGCTCCAAAACTTACTTAAGAGGACAAACATCATGTGGTGCTGGTATGAGAAGAAGACACTGTTGTACAGTGACTGTGAGAGTCTGTTCTGTTTTCTGTGTGTTAATGCCTGTGTTGGTGTCCTAGGATGTGTGTGTGTGTGTGTGTGTGTGTGTGTGTGTGTGTGTGTGTGTGTACAAGGATCATTTTAGCACATTGATAATGACAGCCCTCCATCCCTGCACACATATGTGCACACAGACATACATGCATGCACATAGAAACTATCCCTCCAGTCTTTCTGGACCCAGTTGTGTGTGTGTGTGTGTGTGTGTGTGTGTGACTCCGTTATGCGTGCGTTTCTCTGCGTCAGCATGTGTGTGCATGTGACCGAATGCGAATGCGATATTGCTCAACTTGCACAAAGACACAGCTTCTTATATGACTCCCAGCTGTGTGGACTTGGCCCACTAGTCGGCCATCCAGCAGCCAGGAATGTTTGGTGTGCAACCCTACTGGAAAGCCCCAGTTACCCACACACACACACACACACACACACACACTCACAGCCTACTCTGGATTCAACCTACTCCTCTGAGCAGCGGCAGACAGAGGGACGGGCCTCACCCCAAAGGAAGAATGGTTCAAATTCCACAGCTGATAGAAAAACACAGAGGAGTGGGACAGAGCGGAGGAACTGATGTCAACTCTATCAGACCACCCCCCCACCCCCCCACCCACCCCCCGACACACACCCACACCATCTGTTCTCTGTTCACAGCATAGAAAAAATGAGAGATAGGAACAAAAAAAAAATGGAAATGTGCAACTCTTATGGGCAATGTTGGTGGTGCTGATAGCTGGATGGTGGTTTTGCTGCTGTAACAGATACTGAGTTTCCTCCCATACTTTGGCCTTTGTGTGCGTTCGCACAAACAGTCACTACAGCAGCCACTGTTTGGCTCTGTGGACACTGAGTGACTCCACTCCTCAGCTATGCCTTCAAGCTTCTCATCCAGGCTGCAGGTGGTGGAGATATCTGACTCTCTATTTAACCAAGCCAAGCAAATTAAACTTTTGAAACGCACATACTGACTCATTGATTGATTAATGTATCACCAAACAGAGTGTGGATAAAGTGCTTTAAAGCAGAGCTGGGCAGAGCCAAAAACAGTTATCCAATGCAGCCTTTTTCTAAATATTGCCACCTGGAAAAACAGTGTGCGGAGGGTGTGTGAGGCACTTCTGGTGAGATTATATTGCGATTGTCACCATTTAAGTATTTTGGCATCATTGCTCTAAAATGACCACTGACTGCACACTCTATAGTACATTGATACTATGAATAATAATCACCTTCAGGATTTTAGAAAAGTTGACATTTTCTAGTACAATTACTACCATTACTCTTTGTAATATTGTGTGATATCTCTTCAATATCATTTTGTGCTAATGTCATTTTGACTCAATATCTCTATGTTTTAAAAAGAAAAAAAAAAGAACTGAAACGTAACAGACAGTAAATGTTGACCTGTTAAAACTGCCCCTTCAGAGCAGAGGCCACATACTTTTATCAGTCTTGTGCAAATTTTGCTGCACTTAAAGTCACACACCCACAGTAGTTTTAGAAGCTTTAGTTTTACCCTGATCTGAGAATTATACATGAAATTTTAAGAGCCGTTTTATGAGGTTTTGCAAACAGGCGTCAGAAAATTTTGATCCAGGATGACTTAGTCGGTCTCAGCTGATAAAAAAGCTAAACACTGTCCGGAGCAGATATTAAAACCAGGCTGCTCAAGTCCAACCTGATGTTTGGTGATAAGTGCGAAACTGTGAACGACCCAAACTAACTGAGCCGTCGTGGTCCCCCGTCTGATCTATCCTCCTGTGGTCTGCGCCTCAGACCGCCTCGCAGCCAGCACGTACAGTTAACATCACAAGTTAAAACGTGTAATAGTCTCCGTGGCTCCTACCTTTGAAAGACATTCACCTCTGGAATCAGTTCGGGTCTCTTTCGCCTCGACGTCCACTTTTCAGTTCACACCTCTCTCCGCTGCTCCTTCCCTCTCAGTTAATTCTGGCCAGCGCTCGTCTCCTGCCTCTCCCCATTAAACTGCAAGGCACAAACACATGCGATCACTTCTGAGCATTCCTCTGGAGGACAACATCTAATCACAACTCACACGTTTTAACACTTGCTCCGTTTCAGCCCGGACTTGGGCGTCCTCAAATGATCGGTTTCGTCTCTAAACGCGCGCGTTTGGTGAAGATCTGCCAGAACTGACAGAAGAAAAACACTCCCGACTGTTGCAGCCGAGAGACGCCAGGAGGAATGTAATTACATGAAGACTGCTGCATATTGCAAAACCTGCAGACATGCTCTTGTTTGCAAGCCCCCCCTCGCTATTGTGCTCCGCGATCTGTCTGGGCTGTTGTCCGCCTGTGGTCCTGATGCGAGTTTTTTCCACGTCCCTTTGTTGTTTCTGTCACACCTACAAGGAGGGAGCACATGGAGGAGGGGGCCCTTGCCTCGACTTTCTTTTGTCTGTCTGTTTGTCTTCCGTCGTGGCTGGATGAGTCTTTTTTTTCTTAAATAATGATTCGACACTGACTTTACATCACAGGTGCACGAGGGATTTTTCCATAATTTTTCTCAGCTCGCATGCATTTCATCCTCGTCACATCTGTCTGATCTCATCTCTAATGACTTCCATTTATTTGATTTGTTTGCTTGCCATGTTCAAAATGACATCCTAAAATAAAAGTCCTTTTGTTCTGCCGCACCCTGTGTTTTTATCCCCCTATCTCACCAAATTTCTCGCCAGAAGTTTAGTCCTCGCCGGAGAGTGAGCTGACGCCGCTGTCTCTGTCTCTGTCTCTCTCTCTTTCTCCTCTCCTCCCCTTTCCTTCTCTGGTTGTCTCTCCCGAGCGGTGGCAGAGCCCAGTTATGTTTCGCTGTAGACCAGCCTTCAGCCACGGCGCGCCAGCGTCTATCAGCGAGCGCAGTGACGACAGCCTCATTGCCAGTCACCAGTGCCACACCCATCCATTCATAAAGTGGAGAGCGCCGGACGGAGCGCACGGCGAGGAGGGGCAACGTATCCCTCATATTCCTATAGGGACTGGTTACATGTGTAGCAGGTTAATTTAGATGCATCTTATGAATTTCACAAAAAAAAATTCCACCCCTTCCTAATAATCTCCCACTCTGGGTTTTAGTCGCACACACTCTGCAACACGCACAGGCAGGAGAGTGAAACCCAAAGCAGGAGATTTCTTAAGAAGAGATGGTACGTTTTGGTGAAATTCATAAGATGCATCTAAATTAACCTGCTACACATGGCTTTATAGTACATTTCTAGCAGGTTATGACATGTTTACTGTAATGTCTTAATGATATATATACACAAACACATCTAAATAACCAACATATAAGGTGCATAGACACATCTCACACACACACACACACACACACACACACACACACACACACACACACACACACACACACACACACACACACACACCATTGCTAATTGGCAGCCATGGAGAAAGTTGAGACAATCTAAAGTTGCAGAGCTGTCCTACAAAGGTTATCTGGCGGACAAATGGAAAACAGATATGAAACAAAAAGTCATTTTAATCATCTCAGTGTCAAGAGCCAAGAAACAAGAGTGCATTTTGCCTTTTTAAAAACATATGGTGAGGGGAAAATTGTGTGTGGGGACTTCACAACAACACTTCCTTTCTACGGTTATTTTTAATGTGGGAAAAACAAAATGAACCAGGCTGATTTTTTAAGTTCCCCAAACAGTAGCACTACAGAGAGGCCAGTTTCATATAGCACCTGCTGTGCTTCAACAGAGGGTCTTCAGTTCAGCTCTGGTGTGCATGTGTCGCGTGTGTGTGCATGTGTGTGTCAGTGGAGGGAAGTTGGACTGGAGTTCGTTAATCAAGGCAGTTTTTGTTCTGACAAGTTAAGCAAAGCAGAGCATGGATGAAGACTTTCATGGAGACAAATGTATTTTACCAACTTTTTGTACTCATCCTCAGGGGTCAGGGAAGCTCTGGTTCAAGTGCGCTCTTTTCATTCAACATCGTTTGAGTAACCTTGCAATGGCAGGGGTATGGTAGCTCTGTGCGCTTACTCATTTCCAGCAATGCTCTGCCGCACATTCATACCTGGCAGCGTCCCAGTATGAGCGTGGTCCTTTACTGTTTACTATTACATTAAAGTCATCTTATTTTGCACTAGGTCTAATCTGTAACAACTGCATAAATCTATTCTCCCTGGCTCACCACACTTTGTTCTCCTGTAAGTCTCCGCTTAGACAGTAATGTTGCTTTAATAAGATTTTGGTACTGTAAGCTGCTACTCTTTTGCACTGTAATCATAAAAAAAAACATTTTGGTTGCAAGGTATTTAAACTATAGATTCAGCTGTTCCCTCTTTTTTATTAAAATTCTAGATTTTGTAAGCAGTCCAAGAATAAAGACAGCACACATTAAGCAAGATAACATACATTTAGTTCTTAAAAGTTCAAACACACAAGTTGAGCTGGAGTGATACCCCACTGACCCCCTTTACCCAACACGCTCACCAGCTGCTCTGTCACTCACCATTAATGTGCATGCACCACAAATACACACACGTTAGCTGTTTGCACTCATACAGGCACCCACAAACTCATAACCTTACACAGACGATGACCCATAGAAGTAGCGTCGCAGTGGTTTGAACTTTAATTGACTGGCTCTGACTCAGTTACTGTTGGTTATTTTTTTCCTTGCTAAAGTAACTAGACATGAACTCAAGTCTTCCGTGACTGAGATATAAATGAAAAGTTTGTGTCATAGTATCATGTGTCAGTGCTCACACGTGGTGTATGAGAGAGCGAGGCTGAAAAAGAGAAAGTGCCCCTGGTTCAGACTGCCATACTGAACGTTTGTACTCTGCTGTCTGTGTTTTACAGTGAATGACCCTGCAGTTAGATGAACTCTTCAGATGTAAAATCCTAAGTCGCTACAAGGTTTTTGCTCAAATTATAAAACATATTTAACTGTCATGACGATGCTGAGGAAGAACAGGAAACAATGGAGGAAGAGGAGGATTATCCTTGTTTAGATATAAAGCAGCCTACCTCTCTCTGAAAGCAGGGGTCTGTGTCATGCACTCTCTCTCTCAGGGGATTCAAAGCACACTGGGCAGAGGATGCAGCTGCTGAGTAACTCCTGTGTTTTAGTTTTGTTTCATTAACTGTACCTGTCCTCTCTATCCATCTGGCCTCCTGTCTGCCTGCCAGGACGCAGCAGATATGTGATTAAACACAAAGTGGTAAATGGAGCAGAAGTACAAACACTACACTTTTCTCCTGAGAAAGCTTCCGCACCTCCGTGAAAAAGGCAGCGAGCACACAACCCTTCATGATGGCCAGTCACTCCCACACCGCACCGGGGGGGGGGGGGGGGACAAAAGACAGAGAAATGGGGCTATGAGAGAAAGTCAGAGGAGATGAGTCGTGACAGTCCCCATGTGCTTGGAAGTCCTTAAGAAGTTCCTGCTTTGGCCATTGAAACACACACACACACAAACACACATTTACTCAGTATCAAAGCAGGATGCTCAGACCTCGCACAAATGCACATATGATCAATTATTATTGCATTTTTCATTAGAGCAATGAGAAGGACAATAAAAAAAGATCTTAACAGCTCATGGATATGAAGTCCTCTGGGTAGAATCTCAAACCTCCAGTTCCCTGCAGCACGTCATAAGACACGTAAACAAGAGACAGGGAAACAGAAAGACAGACAGAAAGAAAGAAAGAAAGAAAGAAAGAAAGAAAGAAAGAAAGAAAGAAAGAAGCAAAGAAAGATCAGGAGACAGATGGGGAAAGAACGACAGGAAGAAATAGAGATTAATAGAGACCAGAGTTTGTCTGGAAAACACAACCAATGGATATCAGGGCAGAGGTAGCTGTGCTCGTCCCTGTTTCCATGGCGACCCGAATGTGCTGTCAGTGCAGTGACGCCAGTCGGGAGCATTACGCTGCGGCCGTGCTGACATGAGCCACACGTGCCAGTGCCCAGCTGACAGCACTGACCATACGCCAGTCTCTATTCATAGCGCCTAAGTGACGGCTGGGAGCCCAGAGCGCGGGCCAAGGAGGCCAGGCACCCAAAAATGGGTGGGTACTGACCCAGGACTGGATGGCACCCCTCGATGAAGTTGGATGGATGCATGGAGAGACTGAGGGATGAACTCGTGGTAAGGGTTATGTCATCTTCTCTCTGATCTCTGTCCACACTGACGAGAAGTGACACCTGGCCCCTCAGTCATCACAAAGAATTACTCAAATCCTTCCAAACATACAAGTGTGCATATGTGCAGGGACAACACAAACATGATGGGGTCATGACGGGTGATGCAGCATTTGTATAAGGCAAAAAAACAGGCATGCCACATAGGAATATGATACAGAAAACATATGGTGTAAGAGAATATAGCAGAAAAAATGCATAGCACCATTCTATGAACTACCGAGGAGGATAATGTAGATTTTTGGAGGAGGGTTTTTCCCAAACAGCCACTTACAGGAAGATGAGATTAGGGACCTGTTGTTGAGTGATATGTAGGACTGTCGTGACCCACCATCTCCAGTCTGAGCAGAATCCCGGGGTGCCTTCTCTGTCTCTGACTCACCGCTGCTTCATTTCAGTTATATTTCCTGTTTTGTTCTGGGATGTTTAATTGAAATAAATTAACATATAATGTGTCTGTCTCCTACATTTTCTTGTCTTCTGTCTTCAAACATTTTTTTCTCCTCACATCAAAGCAGACCGTCTGTGTGCAAGAGGAGCATCTAAGAACTGTTCTGCTAATGAGACTGTTGAAATCCCCTGGAATCTAAGTTTCTGACATGCACAAGTGTTATAAATAAAAATATATTGTACTGTAAAGAAATTAGATGTTCATATTTGTGCTGTTTGATATCATAATCTCCTAACAATCTAAATCTGACTCTGACACTGTAGCTCACATCAACTGGAAAATCTCATGAAATAATTGTTTACAAATCTGTGCCACACAGTCACATTGCAGTCGTCTTTCTGAACATGGCTGCATGAGATGCCAACTTACCTTCACACCACACTGGCCAGTTGGCAAGAGGGCTGGAAACACCATGTCAGTGCCTCCTTTGTGAGCGATTGTTCAAGCTCAATTGGTACTTCTGTAACACTGCTTTGTCCGAGAGATCAGGCAGAAGAATAGCAGAGACTCTGAGGTGAAGAGAGGCCCATTGTGGTCGGTCAGCGCCCCAAAGTTAGATGACATTGTGGTCATTCGACGGCTGGTGTCAAAGGCCATTGTGGCTCCTGTCATGCCACAGTGGAGGTACAGAGCTACTGAGTAAAATCGATCTGAGCGGGACAAAGATCGCCGTTTTGTGTGCATGTGCTGGTTTTGCATTGTTTGTTTATGTGTGCGCTTGTGCTTGTAGGTGTATTTGTGTCTGTGTTGAGCGCCGTGTGCTGTTTGTTTGTGGAAATTCAGCCGACGCAGGCCTTTCACACCCCTGGGATCAGCAGTTTGCCACCTCAGGAGAAACACTGACAGAGAGCGGGGTGGACCATGTGGATGCCCCCATTATGCCCCTATTGTGCCCATGTGGCTGCATCAATAGTGCTATAGCAGAGGCCTCTGGCAATGGAAAAGTGCTGTACAAGACACTTTGAGATAAAGGTTCAGTCCACCTGTGTGTGCCATGAAGAAGAGGAGGGACAAAGAGCCTAACGAGAGCAGAGAAGTGGACTGACTGAATACGCATGCAGTCATATGACCCTCAGTGTATGTCAGCAGAACTTAGGAAGCATTGTATGCAGAATAGAAATGAGGCATATTTCTTAGCATTCACAGGAGTAGTTCATCCCAACGGTATCCATGTCATGGCTACAGCATGATGTTCCATCACCCGTCTGTGCCGGTGTGTGTGCACCCATGTGTGTGTGTGATGACTCTCACGCCCGCTGGCCACAGCCTGAGGACGGTTGCTTAGGACTTGCTTGCACGCTGAGATAGCAGCAAGCCTGGGCAGGTCGCTCAGTTCCCTTCACAGGACAATGGCTGTTTCAGATGCTTGGCTGAGCAGGAGTCTTAAAGAATCTGTGAGAGACAGGGGCCCTCTCACAGCCCCTCAGTTGCCTGACATTTATGCGTTTGCCAAGTTCAACATGCGCACACAGAGAACGGCATTTCTTTTTTTTTCTTTTTTTTTTTTTTTTTTAGAAATGCTGATGAAAGCTGATGCTGAAATGCTTTCCTGACAGCTCAAATTAAGTCGACACTGAAGACTCAATTTGAGTGTTTTTTTCTTGTCGTTTCATTTTCTACACTTACACCCTGTCCTTGCTTGTTTCTAAGTATAAGTTTAATACTTTGTAATTACTGTTAGATCTCCATAACTGAGTTCAGCAAAACCTTGAAAACACCAACAATCTCAAAGCCTCTCTCTGGTTGTTGTCAGTAGGTGACAACAGAAGACATCCCTCCAAACAAAGGGACCAAAGGAACCCAAACGGATTGTGTTGCTGGTGTGTTCGCAAACGATGAATCATCAAAGTTTAGTCCAGGCCACTTAATGTACATTAAGATGGATGTATAAATAAAAGCAGCATCATGTCAGCACCGTGGTTGTTTACAGATGTTGGTTGTAAGGTTATTGGTTCATAAACCTAGACTGACCTGCAAAGTTGGCTAGAGAACAGAAGCAATTGTAGAGCTTTATATGCTCCCAATACTGCTTTCATGATGCCAGTGAGTAATTTGTTCATGAGTAGATGTTTGTGGTTTTACGACAAATAAACTGTCTGAGTAACACTGATAGGACAGATGCATGGCAGGTGATTGACAGAGTTATTAATAGCTTCTGTTTAAAGCTAATGTGCACTACATTACCTGAGCTGCACAAAGGCCACAGACAGCATTCTCCCTGAGGATGGTGACCTGCTGTACTCTGCAACTTGAACATCCACTCACATAGCTTCAGCCTGAATTGGGTGCTTAGTTGTGAGGATAAAGACAAAAGTGTAAACATACTCTCGCATTAATGCACACCGTGAATTATGTTATTGAACCCTACACAAGCAGGCAGTTTCAGCGGGTGAACATGGTGAAGTCAGCAAGGATGACCTGATTTTGAGCTAAAGAGGCGGCGATCATCTGGCCTCCTGAGGTGCATCTTCCTGTGAATGTTCACACTGGCTCAGCTTACGTAAATATGTGTCATGTTATTACAATATATGAAGTGTCAAATCATAATGTGGGTAAGGCAGCAATTATTTTTTTTTATTATCAATTAATCTGATGAGCTTCCCAGAGCCTCGGGGGATTTCTTTTCTTATTTTGTCCAACCAACAGTCCAAAACCCAAAGATAGAGTGGAAGCACTGAAGAGTGGGCATTTTTGGAAAAAAAAAAAAAAAACCCACTTAAATGGTGCACTAATTATAAAGAAGTTAGGCTTAGGGTAAGGTTAGGGTTAGAGTTAGAGTTAGGTAAGTAGTGGTTATGGTCATGATGAGGGCAAGTCTCCAGGAAATGAAAGTCAATATAATGTCCTTTAAAGTGATGGAAACACGACTGTGTGTGTGTGTGTGTGTGTGCATGCATGTGTGTGCGTGTGTGTGCGTGTGTGTGTGTGTGTGTGCGTGTATGTGTGTGTGCATGAGGTGAATGCCAAGTTGGTCCACTTATAAAGCCTGCGTTTCTCTCTCTCTGTCTATTTCTGAGCCACACACACACACCTATGTCCTCACACAGAGGCAAAAAAACACCCATAACCTGATGTTTGATGGACTTTTGTAATTTGAATTCAGTTTGTGCCCTGAAGACGCCCGTTCTTCTCCTTCAGATTAACCCTATTAGCAGTCTAGCTGACAGAGCACAATGATATGGGTTGCCAGGATATTGCTGTTATTATTGCTGTGACTCTATTTTGAGACTCAATAACTCTCTCACCCACACACGAGAGGTAATGAGAGGGGTGTTTCTGTGTGAGAAAAAGAGCGTTTGGGAATTAAAAGCAACCAAATCTGGATCGGTTTCATAAAGCATATGTCTAAAACTGAGCATCTTCAAGAGTGGTCGATTCTATTTTATTCAATCTGTTAATGTTATTGAAATTAAAATTACAATGAGTTAATGAAATCTCATCTACTGCAAGAACGGAGTGAAACAAGGTACCTCAGATTTTACCGTGTTATCTCCAATCATATTGGTATTAATAAATATCCACCAAACCTAATATTAAACACATTAATAGCATGCACACACACACACACACACACACACACACACACACAATCAGACACCCTGATTCAAATCTGAGACAAGACTGACTTCATTTGGAAGACAGATTGGAAAATGAATTCATCATCACTTGAATGTGCCATCTGCACAAATGGAAACGTAAACACATAAGCATAAACACAAACGCACACACTAACACACATTCCAGCGTCAGCACATCAACGTCAGACAGTCCAAACACTGCTCAGTGCTAGGCAACCATGCCGTCCCGGTGCAGATGGCAGGGTCTGATCATGTTTATTTTACTCTAATCTAATGCACTTAAGTCCCGCTGCCTACCCATGCCTTCTCACTGACGCTGGGGACATGGAAGTCGTGTGTGTGTGTGTGTGTGTGTGTGTGTGTGTGTGTGTGTGTGTGTGTGTGTGTGTGTAGTCAGGACTGACCTACTCGGCCTAATTGCTGTTGTGCAAAGAACTATACCTAAAAGGTTGGTGTCCGCTTAACCCTGTATTCCCATTTTTCAACAACCTCAGTGGCAAAGTATCAGATAAAATAACAAATCCTGGAGTCAAGGAGAGCCTCATTTCCTCCTTTTAGATTCAAACCTTGCCTGACAGCAGCCATGCATTTCTCCCCACCTCCAATTTCAGCCTTGAAGTAGAACATGCCATCTATAGCAGCCGGTACAATGGTGCTACACTTTCACATCTGGTTCTGCTAATCGTACATTTTGGAAGTAAAGTTCTCCATTGTTCTTCCGCTCCCGTCCACTTCTCTGTACAGCCACCCTGCACCCTTCAGAAACATGGTTAGCCAAGGAAAGGGACTTTTTCACTTGTGATGAGGCTTCACATAGTTGAATAATGCACGTTTTTACCCAGCTGTGCAGTTTGCTCTGGAAAAACCAGCACGATGACTAGACATCCATGTATTGTTTCTCTCTTCGATCGTAGTGCATGTGGGTTCCCGTTGGTGACTGTGTGTTTGTATACTTAAGGGGGTGAAAAGGATCCATAATACACTGTTTCACATGTTTGTGTGTCACTGTCACTGTCACACATTTAGTGTGTTAGAGTGTTCTCACATTATACACATGGGGTTACATACATGAGGTTAGCAAAAGTTATCATGTTTAAGTTTATCAACTTAAACACAATCTAAAGAAGATGCTCAGTCAGTTTCCCTTCAGAACAAGACTCACTGAAGCATTGCAAGTAAATCTGTAATCAATTCTGAAAGATCAGGACATTAGAAAGTTCTGCAGTTCTTGAATGTTATTGAGTGGAGTGTGTCTGTGCTAAGATCAAAATAACTGAGTCATCAAAAGTGTAGCGCTAACACACCCAAACTTGTTGGAAACCTAAAATGAAAAATGAATGAAATCAGAATCAGAATCAGAATCAGATGTACATTATTGATCCTCGGGGGAAATTGTTTTTGTTACAGGTGCTCCTTAAAAGAATAGAAGAAATAGAAGAGATGAAGAAGAGATAGAAGAGATAAACATGTAGTGCAATTAAAAGAGAATATATATAGATAACTAAACAAATGTATATACTGAGACAGGGGCCATTCAGAGGGAGGAGTTGTACAGTTTGATGGCCACAGGCAGGAGTGATTTCCTGTGGCGTTCAGTCTTGCATTTTGGTGGGATGAGTCTCTCACTGAAAGTTCTCTTTTGCCCGACCAGCACATCGTGAATTGGGTGTGAGACGTTGTCCAAGATAATCCGTAGCTTAGTCCGTAGCAAAGAAATGTCAAAAGTTTTAACGCAACATTCAGAGTAATTTCAACCAAGCCTGACAATGTAGTGGATGTGGCCACGTCTTTCTTTCATCAGTGGAACCCCAACCTCTCTTCTCATGAGTCGAGGTTTCCAGAGGAGATCTGGGACACAGTGAGTCAGCCAGTACTGTATGTTGAGACATTTCCCCCGAACCAGAGGCCGACATTGGCAGGAAGGGTGGACCCTTGGCATGACATGTGTGGGTGTGGCTTTCCATGGTACAGTGGAATGTCGTGCAGAAGCTGTGGCTGCAGAGGTGGGTGGGTTGCCGTGGCTTAAATAAAATCTAGTTTGTAGCAACAAAACAGATCTACCTTGCTACACTGCTGTCAACCTGTTTTTGTCATTGGTGCATGTTTGCAGACTGGATGAGCTTTCAAAGTTGTCACTTCAGTCACTCCACATTCCAGTTTTCATAATCACCAAAACAAAGTCACATTTATTTACACACCCTTCATCTTTTCCACCTGCCACCACACCTGGAGCGTATCCACGTGCTGCATACCATTTGACCACGTCATTCACATGAAATAATCAAAGTCCATAAATGAATTAACTGATTTAAAGTAACTATACTTAACTACTTCAAATTTTACAAGATGATTGCAGCAAACACTGATCACTTGCTATGCACTGTCATCATTTCATTAGATAAGGATACGTTCATCTCTCCATCAGTGCGAGGCCTGGATCTCATTTTGAATTCTTTCAATGCCTGCACCATTACTGATCATGACTTTCAATACAATGAATACTATGCAATAATCTTGTTTCTGTTGCTCCCAAGGGGGCCAAGAAATCTGTTACTGCAGGTTTAAATTGCAAAACATCCCATACATACATACATACACAAGTAAATAAGACTAAGATCCATCTTTCCAGTGCTGCTGTACAGAAACAGTTCAGTCTATCACCATCCCAAACTAATACACAGTGTGTACATATAAAGTACAACACAACACAAACTGACTTTTTTAACCTAGTTCTGGATTGCACCTCTGCGTTTGTCTGCCTTAATACCATTTGTGTCTGTCTGCGCATCTGTCAGTCAGCAGTGGCAGGTTTTCAGGTCTGTCAGTTTGTAGTACCCCCCTCCGCCCCATTTCAGCATGTTTAAAATGGAAGATCTATTTATACAGCATGTCTGTGGAAGCTGGTTTCCTGGTTGCTTCGTCAGAGAGCTGGTCTGTCTGTGGCAGCAGGCTGGATGGGCTTTATGCTCTTCATCCCCCCTGGTGAGGCTCTACCCCAGCAGGCTTAGTGACACAGACCTAGGCAGCTGCCACAGGGCTGGATGGGCATGGGATAAATTGCTCTTTCTCCACCGGAATCATGAAGGAACACACAAACAAGCAGCTTAAAAGATATTCATGCTGTGGTACTCACACAAACATGCGCAGATACCACACCCGGTAACACAGAAGGTCTTAACTCCTGGATGAACTTGTATTGTGGCTTGGTATCTGGTAATCCAGGCTTGGTTGACACCTGTGTACAGTTTGGTTTGTGCACTGACCAAACTTGTCTCGTTGGTAATTCACTTTGAATAATAAGAATGTGAAACTTGTGTGACGCATGTCATAATAAATGGACAGCTGAATAAAAGGCTGGTGCCTTCACCATCCCACGATGACTTTGCTTATTCATATTCTGGTCAGTGTTTTCCTCTGTGATTTTATCAAAGTGACACATTGGACGACTTGGGGCCTTTCATCGAAGGTCTTGCACAATCTATTTTTATCTTGTCAAGCTCATTAATAAAAGATTTCAGTGTCTACCAGGGAATATGATTTAGAGAATGTTGCTCTAATGCCATTATTTGACACATGCATACAAAGTCAACACAGACTCACATCCGTATCTGAGAACAGCTCATGCCAAAGTCTGATCTCCCCCAACATTGTGTGCTCAGCTGTGAGCAACACCTAAGAGCCGACTATTGACAAGTATTGTAGCAGTACACAGCGTGAGTGGCCCCGGGGCTGTGTACGGGATGGAGCGTCGCACAGAACTATTGACTGAGTTAACAAGGAATAAATGAGTGCTGTTGTTTTTCTGCATGTTTTTCTGACAAACACGGTGTCATATTGCCATTTCTCAGCCCTTTCTTGCCAAGATCCTTTAGTGAGCTCTACACCTCCTCTGCCCTTTCAATCCTTGGCTTATTTCATGTATGTCTTTTGACCAACCTTTCCCTCCCTCCGTACTGTCCCACTTAGTTATGTAATCTCAGCATCCGTGTCATTTGGGACCTCATATTGACAGCTTAGTCCTCCACTGACGCTCCAGCCAGCGCAGTCAGCCACCCCACCACAGGCAGCTGGGAAGCATGACACAACATGACATACTGAAAATGATTGATTCCACAAAGACCATCTGTGTTCATGACACTGTAGCGCATGTTAATGCTTTACATTTGACCTGACCGTCATTAACATGACTGTCAGGTGGTACCTACCAAATTTAAGTTCCATAACACGACAGTGTGTGGGTTCAAAACAGTCCTGTCAGTTGATGTCATATGACAAGTGTTGACTACAAACCAGAACTCTGGGATTTAATACACACTCAGCCGTAAACTGACAAGACCTCAGTGACCTGATTCTTCTTATCTTGACACGATAAGGTGAGGTGGAATTTCAATGATACCTGGTTGCCTGATGTGAACTACAGAAAACTCGTGTTTAAGAAGACCAGATTTTCCAACAGTACAGATGAGTTGGCAAGATTTGTTCTCAGTAAAGATGTTTACAGCTAGAAAACAATATCTCTGTCACACTGTGTCATGTTTTGCCTTGAGATGACTTTGCACAGTAATTCTAAAAAAAAAAAAAAAAGGTTAATGGTGGCATCAAGAATGCATTTGCTGTCAATAAAGTCCTAGAAACGTAGCTCACACAATAAAAAGAAACGTCTATGACCTCCCTCTGCCATGTGCCCACATTTACGGGCTGACATACATATGTGGCCTGTCCCCTGTGGTCTGCACAGTGTCCAGTCACAAGGTGGAGTCTCTCCACCAGTGTGTTCTCAGTCAGTAACCTTAAAGGAGACTCCACCCTGCCCTCTAGTGAACTCTGGTTGCACTACACTATCAGTGCTCTGCTCTGAAATAATTAACCCGCAGCCCCATCTATTGGTACGTTTACGAAGTGCAAACTTAAAACCCAAAGACAACAGCTTTCTTTATAAAATGTTTACTGTTTCAGCTGATATGTCACAAAGAATAATAACAATAATTATATCAGAAAGAATAATAGAATACTTTATTACTGTTTAAAGCTACATTCTCATCCATATAAACATTTGTACTTAAAATATTTCTAGAAACTTAAAACACATTACTTTTGCATTATTTTATTATATGCTTATCTCCTTCTAACCTAAGGGGAGTGAAGCATAATGGAGCAATGCTTCTCCCAAAAAATGTCTTATTAAACACCCCTTGTCCTTGCAGAATCTCAACCTGAGCATTACCTGGCCACATTTCACTCTGTTCTCTCTGAGTCATCATGTGTATATTTCCAGAAACACCACATTCACATTCATACACTTATCCTCAATGCAGGAAACGTCTTAGGTCTGTGTGTAGCGGATAATCTCGCTCAGGTCATAGCCTGTCACTGCAAAGGCATAACCATCGCCGTCACAGAACTTGGCACCACAGATTTGTGTGTCTGTCACACACTCATTGTGCAAATGGGCAACCTACAAGACAATGAGGAAAACACACAGTCAGTCTCATTGAGAGTAAGAGAAAAATGATCTGATATAAGTTAAACCTGGGGGAGACAGCCGTAAATTGTGCCTTGATTGTGGATTTCTGAAGAAAACAAGCTTTGCATTCTGATCTCAGACCAGTTACCTCCACACTGTTGGTCTCGGGGGTCAGTGTCAGGTGCCACACCCTGACTAGAGAGTCCTCAGCAGCAGACAGAAGCTAAGGCACACAAGCAGATGGTCACTTAGAAAAAATCCAGTGCTATGACATATGCCAAAAAAACACCTGAAAATAAGTGGCAACACAATGAACTGTCGGTGAAAACAAAAACTTGACTATCCACTTGGTTTATACAACTTACCAGCCCAGAAAACGGAGCAATGTCCAGCGAGTAGATCCAGCGGGCATGGGCGTTGACCTCAGCATGCAAAATTCCCGTCACTGCCTCATAGATGCGGATCTGGCCGGTGCCATAACCCGCCACCACTGTGCCTTTCCACAACTTGACAGATGAGCAGCTCATACTGACAGCAGCGAGGAAGATGGAGGATCATTGCATCAGTAAATAAATGGAAAACATAATGCACATTAGATTAGAGCAAGGAGGGGAAATGAGAAAGAAACGAGGGACAGTGGAAAGGATCATAAAGTAGATAAATGCATTAATGTATGAAGAAGAATGATAGAGGAAAGTAAGAGAAGAAACTAAAAGGAACTTTTTGTTGGCTGTCATTGCACCACTTCATTTTAGCTCAATTATAATACAATTGACTTCTTACTCAAAGCCAGGGATCTTGTTCAGCATCTGAAATTCCTCCCCAGACTTCCACACACACAGGTTGCCCCCATCATCTGCGCTGACCAGATCAGCTATGCACTCCTGAGGGGAGGGAGACAGCAACAGAGCGGATTATGTAAGTCATAGAATGGCTGCCGTTCCGAGAAGTATTACATAAAACAGTAATTTATTGAGGCAGTCTGTCATTCATGGAAAATCTAGAGCTATCCTGTATCAACAACGGTTCAGATAGAGCCACAGCAGACAACGCAGCACTGAAGAAGCACACACACACACGCCATAGCTACCTGGCTGCCAGAGCACTCCGAGGCCATGTCAGTGATGGACTCCTTATGCTCCTCCAGGACCTCAGACAGGGTAATGTTACTGCCTTTACTGGGAACATCAAATACTAGAATTGCACCAGATGAAACACCTAGAGACACAGAGGCGGTAGAGTTTTGCCCTGCATTTTGAATATATGCATAAATATGTCTCACTCAGTACTTACCCACACATATATAATTCTCCCACACTGCTGATATCCCTCGAGCAAACACGGCCTGAGCTGGGACAGAAATAAGTTCTGTGAGTGCACTAGATTTGGTACAAAAGTCTTGATTAATACTTTCTGTCACACACGTGTCATTGCACAAATGTGCATTTATTACATTTGTTTTATTAACAATGGCTCAACAGACACATTTCCAGGAAAGAATACTTGCGTCATATTCTTTTGTATCATATCACACTAGATCATATCTTATTGTATTGTTTTCATGTAAATAACTCAGACAGTTCAGTATTTGAGTGCCTGCATGTGTGGGAAGTTTACCTGTAGGTGTTTCTGGAGTATCCAGGGCATGCCAGTACACCATGATGGAGCCATCAGATTCATACATCTAAAACAATGAATATATATGGAGATGAAAGGCTGAAAAAACATATACATTAACTCTTTTATGTTCACATTTAAAACATACTCAGTAACACACTTCAGTGTGGAAGTCTGCACCATCATAATACACAACCACAGCTACAGTAAGTATACAAGTAGTAAAGTAACAGCGACTCCTCCAAATGTGGCGACTGCCAATGAGGGCAGAGGAGAGCAGACGCACATCAAAACTCACCTGGATGCCTTTCTGAGAGGTCACCACCAGCAGATCACGAGAGGGCAGGACACAAAATGCAGCCTGTCACAAGAAAACACAGGATTTCTTTATTTCTATGATACAACCAAATGCTTAGACAGTGTGACAGAGAAAAAGACAAATCAGACAATATTATATATTCAATTAGTCCCCTGATTTTAGGACTTTGCGGCAGGACAGTGATCCTAAATATACAACCAAGCAACCATGAAGTTGTTATGGCCAGTCTTGCCCTCAGAGAGCATCACCCAGGAAGACAAGTGACATTAAATTAATGAATTCTTTATACTTTATGACAACTTTATCTACGCATTTCTTAACTTGTCCAACTCCTTTCCTTCGTGCACTGTTCATCTGATTTGAATACATTCACCCTCCCATTAAAGGGTTAGCACTGTCCCTGAAGCTGCACTGTGGCCTCACCTGCATGATGAGCGATGTGCTTGTGGCGACATTGGGCTCCTTGGACTGCAGCTGACGGTGGGAATAGTTGAGGCCGTCCCAGGAGGCGCTGACCATGTTGACCACGTTGGCATGGACCACCGTGAAGTAGGTGAGCCGCCGCGGGGCGATGCGCAGCACGCTGAGGTTGTTGTACAGCGCCGACGCGCTGTTTTTGATCTGGATGCTCTTTTCTTTGTGATACATCGGGCAGTCTGGTCTTAACAGCGCAGTTTGCTGAAATGGCGGTGGGTGGTCTGGTGTCAGCCTAAGAGAAGAAAATAAAGACCACCGCAGCCAGAGTCTGGTTCAGTTAATGTACCGTTATTTGGGAGAAAGTGGCAACGATAAATGTTTAACATTAGCAGCTAGCTAGGTATGTTAGCGAGTGCAATAACGCAGCGTAAATGAAAGAGGACACCGGCTCCAAATTGCACAAGCTCTTACTTCACATTACATAATAATTGGCTTAGCCTCTATTGTCGTAGTCGACCATTACATGTAAGCTTAATGAGAACGAAGCACCGTGGTAGCTTTGTTAGCAACAGGATTACCTCCGCGTCCTCCGCAGCCATAGAGACAACGGCACCTTTACGTGCTACGTCATCCTTGCGTGCTCGGTTGCAGAGCAACCATCGACTGTATGGAGCAAAGGATACAAAGAGGAGTTAAGGTGAGGTTTTGACAGTTATTATTCGTAAAGCCTACACACAGCGGCGTTGCGGTTGAATGGGGATCTGTGAAGTCATTTTATCGGTGTATATTTACCTGGAATTAAATTACACAGGTGTTACTGTGTTTTTCAAAACACCGCGGTGAAGTTAGCCAGTGTTAAAGAGGAACTCCACACGAACGTTAAATCATTTTCCTGCCTGTAATGTCGTGTGTTCTTATGACCTTATGATGTAAATACAGGTGATTTTTCCAACAAAATACTATGTGAAAACTGCTTTTTCTCCTCAAAATGAGCTTGTGTGTGATACTGACTGACCGTAGCTCCATTATGTGCCTCCCAGACATAAAACATTGTCCAAAATCTGACGTTATTTACTGTTTATTTTCTGTAAGGTATTAACGCTACACTAAACGATGGAGGATTATCTTCATATGCAAATAAAAGTCCTGTAATGAATCAGGGAATCAGCTATAGATTTAGATCAATCCAAGGTCCCATGGAGAAACTGTCAACTTTGATTTTATCCACCAGAGTGTGCTAATGTTCATCATATGGCAGTTTCACAGCAACATGCCATGATTCAATGATTGATTAATGTGATTTTTCCCCTGTCATTTCTGTTTCATATTGCACACCAGCCTCTTCGCCAAGATGCCCCGCTCTGCATCCAAGTCCCAAGCTGACAAGCGTGGACGTGTGCCATCCGTCCAGGTGACCACACCTCCAACGCAGGACCTGGAGGTGGACGATATTATCCCTGGTCGCTTAACTCAGGCCCAATGGGTGGACATGTTGATCCAGGAGGATGGAGATGAGACAGTGGGCGAGATTATGGAGGAACTGTTGAGCAAGGTCATGGAAGGCTGTCTGAAGGTGTTCATTGAAAGACAGGTAAAACTGAAACGTTTTTTATTTTGATTTCCCTTCAGTGAGAACTTCATCCTACTGATTGACACTTGTGGAAAGACCAATGCTAAAATCAAAATGATCGTGCGTTCATCCATTTCAATCACACATAACAAACACATATATAATATCCATGATGTTGCCTGTCTTTGCCCTCAAGCTAGCACCTTTCTCTGCATCCTGGGCCAAGAGCTACCTCACACAGATTCTAGAGAGGCAAATTATGTGCCTGGATGAAGGGGAAGGACCAGAGGAGTTAACTAAAACAGAAGATTCAGAGCCTGTGCCAGCAACTTCAGATGCCTGGGCTCAGGGATGTGTGCCTGTTGTAAATGCTATCCCTCAACCTCAGCCCACCTCACAACAGGTATTCTTGAAATGTCTCATCTACAAATTGTGTCTTCAAATTTCAACCAAGAAATGTAGACATGTATCCATGTCTGCATTATACCTACGTCTCTATATTTGTCTTTAACAGGAGGTTGACACTGGCCACGTTCCAGTACAAACAGAGCCAAGAGTCACCGAGCAATGTAACATAATGGCCCAAACAAACAGCTCTCCAAAGCATTTTGAAACAGGTACAAGTCCCAGGAGGCCAGTCAGGGACAAGCACTTTAAAGTACTTAGTCCTCTTCCCTCACCAAAAGTTGATCAAAAGAAAAAGCACCATATTAATTCACCTCCCAGGCCTGTTCCATGCAAATTCCTGCCACCCCTTTCCCGTTCAGCAGGAAAAAAGGTTGCGGAGGTAGAGGGTAAAAATAGAACACATTCAACTGGATCATCATATCGGCAGAAGGACTACCAACCCATACCAAAGCTTCATCACTCCTCCCTGCCGCGACACTGCATCTTTCCTCAATATGAAATTTTGGATAGCAACCACAGAAAACCCAACTACAACAAACCAAGTGAAGCATTCAAATTAGAACCACGATATAACAAGCAGCAAACTGAGTGGACAGTAACCCCCCTGGTGCCAATAACCAGCTCCAAGGACCGTCCAGACAGGATTCAAAGGAGAAATGAGGCAGGCGTGTGGCTGAAGAAATCGTCTCCCTCTACACATAGAAAGGAAGGGATGGTGTCCTCTGGGCCACTGAGGCTGGAAACCATTTAGTTGGCCAAGGGTGCACCCCATTGTACCAGTCCAAGAACTGGGACAACTTATTCTAAACATTTTTGAAGTGAAGTGGCTATATGTTAATGAAGTAAAAATCTATTTACTAATCTAATACTAGGGCACATTAGCCTCTCGTCCACTGCAGGCTAAGCTGGGAAAAATGATTAGACATATTTTTGAAAGATTCTGACTGGATCCATTTTTTCCTCCATGTATTTTTTTTTTTTTTTTTTTTTGCCACTCTGTATTTGCAATACAGTGGTGAGATACAGTGCACATGTATAAAAAATGTAACCGATAAGCTGTGAATACTGAGTATGTTATTGAGTATGTAGTATAAAAGAAAGCTGCATAAGATGAGTGTATGCATATAACATGCACACCAATAACAATGTGCAGCTGCTGCAAACATCTGCCACATATACGTAGTGATTTTAATTAAAAAAAAAAAAAAAAAAAAAGTCAATAAATCAGATAAATATGATCATATGGAAATAGCTGTACTTGATTTTGATACAAGTGTATTTGCTGCGTTTATTTATTTTTTATTATTATGATTTTTTGCCTTTTGAGTGCATTAAAATGTAAGCACCGTGTCCTGAACGCAGCAGTGCCTCCGGAGCGCCAATCACACGCGCTGTGTGGGAGACTGCTCGTGCAACCTACCTTGCTGAAGCCGACCGGATGCTCGTCTAGCAGCAAGCCAATCATCATTCACCGGTGCCGCTTCTGCACCAATCAGAGAACTATTTTGTCTGCTAGCAAGCTTAACCAACCCTTTGCACATGTGAGAGCGCAATGAAGGCAAAGCAGTGTTGATCAAAACTTTCAAAACATCGGAATTACCGTCATTTGGAAAGCAGTTCAGACATGAAAAAGAAGCAGACAGTTATTGAGGACCCAGGAGAGGTAAGACCGGCGACATTTATCCTAATTTTAGCTGTTTGGGAGCTTAACACACGGGGCAGTGTTACTCACTGGTACACGAGTGTTAACTTGCATGCTTTGCCTACAACTTGCAGTTATGTTACATCGGTAAGAATATGCTGAACGTCCTGTACCTAATGCATAGAAACTGAATTATAAAAGGTCGGATAACATCAGTTTTTAGTTAACCTAATTTTTGTACCACTCCCTGGTTACTGTGATTTTTAACTCAAATTAAAGCGTAATAAACCAGGGCTGCGATTGCTGCTATTACATGTTGTTTTGTTATTTTCCAGATGATTCCCTCAAAGTCCCGTCATAAGAAAGAGGAGCAGGTGGAGGAAGATGAGGCTCCCGTTAAAGCCAAAAGGAGCAAACCTGAAGAGGCTGCAGGGGAGGAGGTGGTCTATCACCCAGTGAAGCTGTCCCGAAGTGATCTGTACAGACCTCCATCAGCAGAGGAGCTAAACCAGCTGAAGGAGGCAGAAAGCCTGTTTCACTGCAGCCTGCTCAAAATGCAGGTGAGACTTCCTGACGTTGTCCCGCCATGTAAACAACCTCACAAGCATTCACACACTCCTACTAAATGTGTATAATCTGTCGCTAACAGATGGAAGAGCTGCTGAAGGAGGTCGCCCTCAGTGAACGTAGGAAACAGCAAATAGACTCCTTCGTTCAGACAGTCACCGAGCTGCTCCAGACTGTGCCAGAGTCACCAGAGGTTGAGGTGTGTAGTACTTTAACTGCAAGAAGAGCTGCATGGTTGGACGTAGAGGCTCAGTTCCTTTAATTCATCTTTCTGCGGATTCACACACAGAAACCTCTAACCAGGTTTTTACTCCATCTGCCTGTGTGTCCAGGTCAGTGATCTGTCATGGCTGTCTAGCGAGGTTAAGGTCCCCTTCCTCCTGGTGCCCAAAACAACAAAGGGCAAGTTCCACATGGCACCTCCTGCTTCTGTTGATCTGATCGGCAGCTACCCTCTGGGCACCTGCACCAAACCATGCGTTATGGTGGATCTGGCTGTCACAATCCCAGCTGTAAGTCACCTGTCCCCCTTCATTCAATGATATGTCGTAATGCAGTTTAATGCAGTTAGATTATAAGAGGTGACCTGGTGACCTCTGTTTCCTCATCTTTCTGTTATTAGGATGTCCTCCACCCAAAGGATGTCTTGAATCAGAGGTATCCGAGGAAAAGGGCTCTCTACCTGGCAGGCCTGGCCCAGTATCTCACATCCTCCTCCGACATTGGAACCATGCGTTATTCCTGTCTCCACGGGAATCGACTCCGACCCGTTCTGCTGCTGACCCCTTCAGGTATTGAACTTTTCATTTCCAGCATATTGTACAAAGTAACCTTCTGCATTCACTCTTCATTGTATGGATTTTACCAGTAATTTTATTTTCTTTGCTTATGCATGTTCAGCTGTATTTGGTTTGAGATGTGATGTGGTGTCCCATCTTTCAGGTAAAGAGTCTTCCAGCTTCACTGTACGTGTTCATGCCTGTCCGCCTCCTGGATTCTTCAAGCCCAGCCGTTTCCACCCCCAGAGGAATAACATCCGGACAGAGTGGTACACCGGATTGCAGAGCTCCCAATCTGGTAAGATCATTAATTTTTACGCCCTGCACATTTTCTCAGACAGTCATCATACATACATTCGGGAACGCATTGTTTTTTGACAAAAGTTCAATTTCATCAAGACCAAGTTTGTCTTTTCTTGTCTGTTTGTTACAGAGAGCAGTGAACCTCCCACTCCACATTACAATAGCTGTGTTCTGGGGGATTTGCTGCCCAGGGCTCACCTCCAGTTTCTGTCTGCTGCCAGCTCCCAGTGCCCAGCGTTTGCTGGTGGGGTGGCTTTGCTCAAAGTCTGGCTTCATCAAAGGGAGCTTGACCAGGTGGGAAGCTTACAGCGGCTCTTTGACTTGTTGCACAGAGCTTATAAAACCAAAGACTGATGTATGTGTCAGTCCTCTGACCTCTGTATTACTCTCTCAAAGGGCACTGGTTGTTTTAATGGCTTCCTGGCTTCAATGCTGTTGACTTACTTGCTGACCACTCACAGAATCAGCAACACCATGACAGCCTATCAGCTGCTTCGAAACAGCTTGAACTTCCTGGGTAAGAAAATTTGAAATCTTCTACACCACAGTTTCTTGGTTTATCGTGGTGGCTGAGTATCTTGCGTCTTACCCACCTCTCGTTCTAACCCTCAGCCTCTACAGACCTGACAGTGAATGGAATTAGCCTCGCCAAAGATCCCGACTCTACAGCTGTGAGTGTTTTAGCTCACACTGAAAACAGTAAACCTGTGCCTGCACGTGACTCGCGCTTTTGTTGACTTCTTAAATTAATCATTTTTGTCCCGTTTCTTTATTTTTCTTTTCCTTGCAGCCGTCTCTGGCAGAGTTCCACAACGCTTTCCAGGTGGTGTTTGTTGACCCTTCAGGACATCTCAACATGTGTGCTGACATGACCGCTTGTACCTACAAACAGGTAAATACTGTAAAATCAAACCTGTTCAAACAACATCCATCTTCACTGCTGGGATTAAGTAGCAGGTTTTGACCATTTTCATTCTGGTTCTCAGCTGCAGCACGAGGCATCTGTGTCGATGCAGTTCTGGGACGACCCCACAGTGGATGGGTTTCACAGCCTCCTCATGACACCCAAACCCATGATAAGGACAAGCGACCACGTATTCCAGTATGGCTTTGTTCATCAGCCAGTGCAACAAAAACTAATTACATCCCTGTAGCTCTTACATGTGCAACATAAGCAGCTTAATTGTATTCCTCCTGTCCAACACAAATCATTTTCTGGCATCTTTGACCTTTTAAAGGGTTTCAGTTAAAGACACCTTCTCATACACATAATCATTGTCATGGTCCTTAGGGGGGCACTGGTAATTTTCCTTTCAGAGGAAAACTCAGCCATCTTCATCCTGTCAGCTCTTCTGATCTGTGCTCTTCATCTCCTGCTCACACTCACAGGTTATGTGAGCTGGTGAAGCTTCAGTCCAGCTGTAAGAAACTGAATCTCCTCAGTGAGCTGATGGACAACAGTGGAAATTATGTCCAGGCGGCGCTCCCTTATATTCTGACACTGTTTCAGCAAGGACTGGGCCAAAGGATCCACCTCCTCACGCACTCCCTCTCTCCTGAGCCTGAGGTAGAGATTTACTTTCCAGGGTTACAGTTACCCATTCCTGACCTACCAACTGGCAGAACACGCACACTCAAAACAGTCTGAAAGTCTCCTCCAATGGAGTGAGTCAAAAATAAACTCTTGTAAATCATATTTACAATCTTCAAATCACTGTACTTAACTTTTGTTTCATCTCAGTGGTCTGTGGAGAGTGAAGCTCCAAAACACAAAGCCCACCCTCCCCTCTCCTTCGGTTTGCTCTTAAGGCCGGAGCTGGCAGCCTCTGTCCTGGAAAGAGGCCCACCTGCAGACAGCCCCAAGGTAACCTCGCCTGCCACACTTCGCTGTGCATGTGTGTGCAGTGTTTTCTTATTCTTCCCACTGGAAGTGAATGCTGTCTTCTCAAAGCAACTGTCCAGAATTTACACTTTACTTAACATTTCTTTTTGTTTGCTATTACTTGTTTCTTCATCGTTTATGTGTTGCCGTGCTTGTGCATTGATTTCTTGTTGATAACAGCGGTGTTCTCCTGCCAGGCGGCTGAGTTTCGGCAGCTGTGGGGTTCACGCTCCGAGCTGCGTCGTTTCCAGGACGGTGCCATCACCGAGGCCGTGCTGTGGGACGGAAAGAGCACGTGCCAAAAACAACTGGTCCCCCAACAGATCATCACACACCTGCTGGAGCTGTATGTATTTTATCTTGTCATACCATAATGAGAGACACAACAGACATCACATTAATACTGGTAATTACATCGTGGTCAGTTTGGTCAAGTTTCTATCTGTAGTGTAATGTGTATATTCATAGTAAGAGAGGAACACTAGTGGTTTTTCTTCATTATTTTTGTCATTGTGGTTTTCATCTAACCAATGTTACGTTAAACAGGGCATATTAAATACTGCAGCTTGATACACTGTTAGCAGCATTATATTAATAGTTAAGTATTTGACTGCAGCTCAGCTCACAGCAACTATTTAGGGCGAAAGTTCTAACTTCTTGTTGACAGAAATAAAATGTTTGTAGTATTATTTGCACCAGCATATACAACATATCAACAGTGGGAGAGTACCTGCTGTGTTAATAGCCCTGCCGCCTCCTCATCCTCCCTAACATCCAGTAAAGGTGTCCACCTAACTTGCCCTCAACTGCACTACAGTAACCCTGTTTTAGTACTAGAGGTCAGTGTATGTCTCCATCATGTATGGTCATGCAAGCTATGAATTTCTGTTTACAAAGATCATCATGTCAACATGCTCTGGGCTCAGTCTTGTACGCATTGTGGCAAATGTTTGTCCAGCCTCTGACAATAAAGATGGCAGTGACACCCCAGGTACGCACAAATAGTGTCTCGCCAGAGTGGCCAGTTTAGGGAACCTCGGTCCATTTACCTTCCACCAGTCCAGAGGGTTTATGTCCAACGAGGGAGCGATGTCTCTCAGGTAGTAATCTACCTGAGCCTCAGAGTCCGTGGCATAGGAGGAACTGTAGTTGTCTCCTAGAAGCAACATCATGGTGTTTTTGGTGTTGCTTCTCATTTGCGAGGGCATGGCCACCTGGCTAATGTCGGGCGTGATCAGGGTCTCCTGCTGCTCATCCTTTGGGCCCACAGAGGCAGTCATCACATCTAATTTTGAAACCAGTTCATGCAGTTTAACCTTTGCAGCCAGTCTCCCCGTTGGCGTCAGGAAGCTGAGATGTTTGTGACGAGGGTCCAGCATAGAGGCAATCAGCGCTGGTTTGGAGGCGAGGTCATTCGAGTCAACCTGCGAGACAGCAAAATGAAAGAATGATAAAGAAACATCTTTATCGACATCAATCTTATTGTTTGTTGGTGTTTATTCTACAGAAATCATTGCTAAATGTATTTCAGCCAAAGCACAAATAAGCAGTCAGCGTCAGTTTGTGCCTACCTCCATGTGATTTCTAAGTGACTTCTGAACTTTCACCTTGAACTCAGAGACTTGCTCAATATCGCTCTCTCTCGGCACAAGGTGGGTCTGAATGAGGCTGAATGTGATTGGGTAGATGTTTGAAATCGACACCTCTGTTTCAGCGGATATGACTGTTGTTGCCCACTTCAGCGTTGCCAGCACGGGTGTGAAATTCTCGATTATTTGCCAACAGTCATCTTCAATCTCAAGGGTCTGGGCCTCCTGTCTGCTGGTGACCGTGCGATCAGAGAGGACAGCTTTGATCGCCCACCTTTGCTCAAGTAGCCGCTCAAACATATCGCAGATGGTGTCCCATCTGGCTTTGCTGGACCGGATCAGCTTGTGCTGTGGCAGGCACATCTGAACTTGCTTCTGCTCCAAGGCCTCACTCGCCAGCAAGTTGTGACCGAAGTGCTTGACGAGTTTCCCTGCAGCAATGATGATGCGGACTAGATCATCACTCAGCCCGTCGCTGACTGCGAGCTGCAATGTGGTGGCAAAGCAAGTGGCGTAGTCCCAGGTGACATGGGCGCACCCGTGGGCTGACGGGATGTCCCGTGTGTTGTTATGAACACATGCAATCACTTTCCCAGCGATACCCCAGTTCTGCACAGTGCTGAGAAGCCTCTCTGTGACGCTGGCTGTAGTAACGTGGCTGTCGGACGATAGCTTGTGTGTCTGCAGCACAGCCGACCTCCCCTGCCAGTCCTCTGTGATGAACGAGCAGAAAACTGTAATGTACCTCTGAAACGGGAGGGCCGTCCAGAAATCAGCAGTGAGAGCCACTTTCTCCACTCGACCCAGCTGCATCGCAAGCTCCTCCGCTTTCTCGTGGAAATGGCCTTCAATAAGACGCGTTACATCTCCAGGAGATGGCAGTTTATAATTGTGCACCGTGTATGCAAGCAGCTCACGAAAACCATCACCGCTGACCACGCTGATGGGAAGCATGTCCTTCTCTATCATTCTGGAGATCAGCTCAGTCACCTCTGCATGCGCGGCCACCGACACGCCATCATTGGGCATAGTGTCCGGGTGCTTGTTTTTGATGTGGTACATCATGCTGGTGGTGCTGCTCCTGTATTTCAGCTTGGTGTCGCACATCGTGCAGTGAACCTCGTCGTCCACTTTGATGAAAATATCCCAAACGGAGCTCCGCTTCAGGCGCTTCCTCTCTCCGGAGTCGCGCTCGGGGGCGCTGGGTGACATGATCGCAATCTGCATGATGTCCGCATTAGCGGCGGCGTCCTCGTCGTTGCACTGCACGGTGCAAATCACCGGCTTCTCGTCCTCGTCCAGCGGTGGGGTGGACGGATGGAACCTGCTCATGTGGTTGATCATGGAGCTGGTGGCTCCGCCGCAGTACTTCAGCGTAGCATCACATTTCATGCAGCGGACGAAGTTCCCCTCCTGTTCAAAGCAGTCCCACACAGAGCTCCGTCTCCTCCCCGTACGCTTCATGCTGCCTGCAGCTGGCGAACGTCCGCGCCGACTTATTTTCACATTAGCAAGCTAGCTAGTGTTAGCGGCGACTGTCCGCTGAAGGGGGTCTTTGGGGGTAATAACAGACCGGTTTGTGAGCTGTCTCACTTCAACACGTGCTTCAACAGAGAGCGACAGTGAGGTGACTGTAGGTCGGAAAATAATTATATATTTATTATCCTCCAGACATGCCGATATCCCCGAATCCTGCGTGCGTTATGTGGGGGCGACGGTGGATGACGTCATCAAAACGGGAAGTGAGGTAAAAGTAGCGATTGATTTGTTTTTAATAGACGTTTAATTCAAAATAAAATCCAGGATTTTCATTTAAAATAAAGAGAATAAAGATGCTTTATGTACCACGTGATGGACCTTCTTGTATGGAATATTTTAATTGAACTTCATTTTTTTAGGTGTTTTTGTGTTTTGGATTAAACCTTTAATTAACGCCATAATTAAGTTTTATTTTGTAATATTATTGCTTGTTTAATTAAACCAGAAGTGGGTGTCACTGTTGCTGTTACATCTTTACTAAATAAATATGATAATAATATGATAATACTAATATAATAGACTTTATTTGTACAGCAATTGCAACAATTGCATGTCAAAGTGTTTTATAACAAAGAAGCCACTTGCACCATTTACTGCAGGATGAACATAAAAACAGGACAGAAAATTAATGTAAAATCTATAATAATGTGTTTGTACGGCATGTGTCTGACATGCATTGTGCCCTTCAGGTGCCGAGTACTGGAGAGGAGGAGAGTTTAGTGGTGGTTCAGTCCTATGATGACCTGAGCAGGAAACTGTGGAGGCTGGAGGGTCTTCCTCTCTCCATCACAGCAGTGCAAGGAGCCCACCCTGCACTCAGATACACACAGGTAAAGCCTCTTGTTCTTAACATGGAACTGCTCTCACTAATGCAGTGGTAGGTGGTAGTAAAATATAAGTAACTTTGCCAACACCGCCACAATGCAGATCCAGTTCTATGAGCTTTAAAGTGTGAATTTGGCTTTATGACATTTCTAACATTTCAGCTATGTCTTGCAGGTCTTCCCCCCTGTGCCACTGAAGCTGGATTATTCCTTCTTCGACAGAGAAAAGACGTCAAGATCATTGTTGCCAAAGGAAGGCAGACCCTGTCCCGCTTATATCACACCTATCACAGGTTAGTGTTCAGTTGTTAAGTCTTATTTAAATCGTTGACGTCACTTGTTTTCTCTTTTCCTGGCTGCATGTGTGCTCCTTGTAATTTTTTTTACAATCCGCAAAGACAACAGGCAAATATGTTAAATACCTTAATTACAACCCGTGCATTCAGAGCAGGAAAATTACATCCTCCTAACCACAGGCATTTAGCTGTGCAAACTCATTTACCCATGTATTGGTAACCCTGTTGTTGCAGTGATCTGTCACATGGAGGGGAGTGGAAAGTGGCCTCATGACCGCCTCGCCATCCGCCATATTCGAGCTGCCTTCCACATCCAGCTGGGAGAGTTACTCAAGAAGCACCATAATTATATATGCAGGCCCTGCCCCACACACCTGGATGTGTGGAAGGTAGGTTTGTACATGTTGCACACTTGATTAAGATAAAGGCAATGTGAAACCCTTTTTTTTTTTTTAAATCTGATTTCAAGTTTGAGGTATGTCCAGGCAGTTACTTGCACAGTTTTTTTGTTTGCAGTTCACAGTATTCAGTTTATTCATGCTGTTTTACTTCCCTCTGTTTATGTTTCCAGGACGGTTTGGTGTTCCGTATCCAGGTGGCGTACCATCGGGAGCCTCAGGTGCTGAGGGAGAGTGTGAATGCAGAGGGGCTGCTGGTTGTAAGGGACAACGAGGAGGCTCAGGCTCTGGAGATGGTCACCATTCACAAGCCTCTGCTTACCAGCACATTGCATGGGTACAAATAAAGACCGTAACACAAACTGGTATCTGTGTGTTTGAGGGAGAAATCAGGATTTCTATTGGTTCCTTCAACCTTTTCCGACCCAACACATTCCTGTTCTAACATACTGTTGGTTATATGTTTTCACTTCCTGTAACCTTTGACCTACTTTTCTTCCTGTCTGTCTTATTTTTCTCTCTTCTTGTTTCTGTATTATTTTGCTTGACCTGCGTGCACCTCCCTCACTGTTTTCTCCATCTCGTTGGTAGACTCCAGCAGCAGCACCCATGTTTCGGGGCAGTGTGTCGCCTGGCCAAACGCTGGCTGGGGGCTCAGCTCTTCAGTGAAGACATTGCAGAGGACACAGCAGACCTGCTGGTGGCGTCGCTTTTCCTGCAGCCTGCACCCTTTACTCCTCCGGGGTAACTGGTGCCTCTACTTCTCAACAATCTGTCCTCGCTCTCAGTTGTGGATGTACATTTTTTTCCACTTTCCTTTGTTCGTTCAGTAGGTCATGTGAATGAATTTCTCCGTCTTCCTCAGTTCCCCTCAGGTCGGCTTCCTTCGTTTCCTTCATCTGCTTTCCTCTTTTGACTGGAGGAACAACCCGCTGATAGTCAACCTCAACAACCAGCTCACAGGCAAGTGCGCGCACACACACACACACCCCACTGTGTTACAAAAACAAAATCTCTCCTGACCCCTTTCTATACACACAGCTGACACACTTCAACATCCTGCTCATGTGCATCGTTGTTTCAACGCCAAGTTGAACTGTTGTTCTCCTCTTTGTCACGTGTAGCCGCCGACTACACAGAGATCAAGAATGACTTCATGGCCTCCAGGGAGTCTCTGCCTGTCATGTTTATAGCTACGCCTAAGGACAAAAAACTGTCTATGTGGACCAAGAGAGCACCTAGTGTACAGGTCAGTGGACACACAGTACAAGTACACAGCTGGCACAACAACACATTTATTAGATTAGCACTCAATAACAAAAACGATTAAATATTACAGTTTATCAGTCAACAGGGAAAAAAAAAAAATTGAGAACTATACCATCAAATAGATTGATACAAACACAGTCATTTCTACTGTGATTTTTCTTTCTGTTCGACTCGTAACAGACAGAGAGAATCACAAACACCGGTGCAGAAAGGAGTTGCATGTTCTCGGCGGGGAGCAGTCGCATAGTTTTCCGATCCTTGAGCCTCTCCTTAGTGCACACTGGTCTCCTGGATCACACTGAAAACAACGAAACCAAATTCAAGTCAGATATGGATCCATGATATACTGTTCAAAAGTGGATGGTTAGTGTCTGTGGAAAAACAATAAAAATGTTGCTCTAAACAGATTGACTAGAGGGGTTTTAGAAGCTGAGATGATTCCAGATGGACGGAGTTGTTGTGTTACATACCACAGGCAGATAGCCATGCTTTTTTCTTAGAGCTGGAAATTGATTGTTCTGAAGTCTTTCCAAAACCTCATGTAAATCATTGATCTGGAAATGCAGAATCGTTGTGTATTACTTCAACAAGCATCGAAATACCACCAGAATATCAAATCAAAAACAACATTGTGAAGAACAACAAGAGTATTTCCATCAAAACTTCTGTCAAGAGCCTTCAGGACCTCCTGAAAACATCACTAATGCTTTTTGGAGACCATCAGGTGTAGCTCACCAGTTGCTTTTCATTGCCGTCCTCTGTCGTAGAGAAATAAGGTAAATATTTATTTTTGTATTCCTCTGGTTGGCTCTGACCGTGGCTGTAAAAGAGTCCAGTGGCACACAGTAGTGTACAGAAAAGGCACACACACCAGCTTCCCATGGTGCGTAGCTGACCCAGATAAGCTTCCTGTGCTCGGCCACCTCGCTGCCTCTGCAAGTCCAACATTAACACTGAGCCTCTCCCAGCATCCTGCTTTATATGGTGGCGGAGAGCAGGAACTTTGTGCTCCGTGACGTCCTGACAAAGACGTCATCGTGAGCTTATTTCGCCGTGTTCAAGATGGCTTCCAGTGTACTTCGTCTGGCTGCTCGGGCTGCTTGTGTCAGTTTCTTGGTGAACTCACATGCCCACCGTCACACACGTCTGGTTCATTGTGTTTGGAGTTGTCTCAGTGCCTCTGAATGACCACTAGGGAGCAGATTGTGATGCAGTGAGGCAGTTGACAGAATGAATATTTGAGCTTGTTTCTGAAAACACAAGATTCTTTCTGTCAACAGAATTCCTACACAACCACAACCTCAGAAATGTTAATTAGCTCTGTGCGCACCATGGTTCATTACTGAACTAGAAAGAGAGCTGCTATCACATTGTACACTTTCCTGATGAGTGAACATGGGTTGTAGTCTGGTTCACCTCTCTAAAAAGCAAAACAGCGATTGCACCTGGAGGAAAGAGCATCTGTCAGGGGGTCAAACACTGAAATTAGTGAGTTTGAAAGTCAGAAGAAAGTCACTTGAACTCTTTAAGCACCTTTAACAAAAGCCTAAGAGGACAAAACAGCTATTGCACAGTTATCATCCTTTTTAGTTGTTGGGTAAATGAACGCCTTAGAGGAGGAGATCCCAGATAAGACACAAAGATTAATTTACAGAGTGCATGGTCGTCAGTTTAATTCTTGACATATTACCTCACACTGCTTGGGTTTTTGATCCAGCTTTATATCTAAGTCACCCTTTGCAGTAATGCAAAAAGCACAAGGGTGTGCGTTCGTCAGGCGGGTTGCAACAAATACAGTAGGCGGCTCCTCGTTAGCTGGGTATTGCGCTGTATAATGTTATTCATGATGTTCTTGCCTTTTCCTGTCTGCAGTTGTTGGCCTTATTTTATATGTTCTGGGGAATTTATTATAACACATCACTCATTAATAGCTGGTGCAACCACAACGGTAGTCTGTGTATTATATAACATGTCAGAATCTTTTCATTGGGAAAGCTCTGAATAACCAAAGCCACCATGTTTAACCGCTGTGTGTGTTCAGATGCTGCAGCGTGTGGTGATGCTGGCTGCAGAGAGTCTGAAGGTGCTGGAGCATCAGCTGATGGACGGCGGCCAGGTGCAAGATGTCAGGGTTGGTTAAATAAGTGCTCCATTGTCTTAACAAATGCTCCAATGAATTATTTAATATTTCAGCCTTGTGATGCACTCATCTGTGTGTGTAGGTGGTCATGCGCCCTCCCCTGGATGCCTATGATGTGCTGATTCACCTGAACCCCAAGCAGGTTCCCCTGCTGGGCCATGCAGTCGACCCTCCTGCTGTCACATTCAGCAGGGGCGTCTTGACCGGCACTGTGTCCCAGTCTGGAGGGGCCCTGCCTGTCATCGACTACAACCCCGTGTCCCTCTACCTGGCAGAGCTCAGAGTGAGTCTTGTCTGTTCAGGATGTTAAAAGGAAGGTGTGTCGTTCATAACAGCTTGTTGACAGAAGACAGCCCAGCTGCAACACGCAAGCTGCAGTCAGGCCGTTCAGGACAGAAGTGTGTTCTGTGTGACGGCCAGCAGCTTCCTGGCAATAAAGATTAATCACAGAGCAGATAAATACCCAGCGAGCACATGCTGTACTTACACTGTTCACAAACCAGCAACTTTTCTGCTTCATCGTTTAATTTAATGTTGTCCATGTTCTTCACTCTTTAAACACATAACTCGCCTCCTCGTGCACGTACTCATGTGTTTATGGATGTTTCTCAGCCACTGTCTTGACTTGTTATTGTCCCTTTTCCTGCTCTGTCTTTGTCTTCCATTGAATGAAAGGACCCGGGCTGCATTATGCAACCAACACAAGTCTGTTTGGTGCACTGCATGAATGAATATGCACCTTGTTATTAATGATGAGTCAAAGCTGTCAGTCCAGGAACTGATGACTCGACTCTGCTTGTCACACAGATGTTGGTAAATGTAACAACTTGTGGGGGAAGTAACCTGAAATAACTGGTGGGGTTTTCTGATGTGTGCTTTTGCTTTGAAAGGATGCCGTTTTGTGTTTAATAAACTTTGCTTTTGTCCTGGATTTCTGAGACAAACTGCATCCTGAACTTCTACCTTTTTTTTTCAGGAGGCCTTTGGGGACCTGGCGCTCTTCTTCTGTGATCCCTATGGTGGAACAGTGATCGCAGTCTTATGGAAGCCAAAGGCCTTTACCCCGATACCCTTTAAGGTAAAGCCGGAGTCGCTCACGTGCTCTGTCTAAAAGCATTAATATAATATAACCATTTCTCTGTTGTATGACTTCGCTCGCATGTCAACATCCACCTCTCTGACGTGATGTCTGTTCTTTGTCACACGGCACAGACGTCACAGGTGTCTGCTCGGAGCGTGGAGGTGACTGGAGAGGAAGCAAACACTTTTCCCAATGTGGAAGCAATACTGGAGGACTTCCGGGTCCTGGGAAAGGGTTTGGTTAAATCAGTGGAAGCCAGGACTGAAAAATGGTCATTTTAGACAACACAGGTGGTGCTCTCACACACACACACACACACACAGACACACACACACACACACACACACACACACACACATTCACCAGGTATATTTTGGCATTTGACATTTCCACCAGAGAAGGTACAGCGACATGTTTTATTTGTGCTGGACTTATCAAAACAGACCAATGGAAACATGAATTATCTTGTTAACCATATTATGTGTTAATAGTGTTGCTGTTAAAAACCAATCACGTTCGTTTTGCTGAAGCTGTGTCGTGTCTAATAAATGCATATCAAATCTTTTCCTTCATATGAATTTCATTAATTTTGAAAAAGAATCAGATGTATAGAAACTAAAATAAGAATAGAGGTCAAAACAGAAACTATACAAGAGGAGTCGAGTAAAATCGAGCAACAGCAGCAGAGTCAGCAAGTCTAGGATGTGAACAGCGTGCGCCAGACTCATGTATAATATGAAAATGATACTTTGAGACAGAGACAATGGATGGAGAGTGCTGTGAGTGTCCCGCGGGTGCCAGACGCTGTGGAAAGTGTGTGTCTTTGTGATTTAGGGCCGGGGGCGGGTCTTGTCCTCTCTGCCTCTGCCTGCAGGCCGTCCAGTTCCAGCCCGACCACAGAGCTGGCCCTCCGCACCGGCTTGTTAAGTCTGCCGACCTCGTCAGCCTTGATGCCATCACCACAGCAAAGGAGCGGAGCGCCGGCCACTGCAGGCTGGTGAAAGGCCTGCAGGAGCCTGTGGCACACGCTGCAGGATCCGAGTCTCCTCAGGAACAACGGTCCGCTCTGTCCCTTCTGAGGAGGGTCAGCGTTTTGGGTACAGTGTTGATTTGGACCCTGACCTACTCATGAGTTCATCCTTCCACTTCCTCTTGCTGGATGATAACAGGGCCGGGGCCTCTGCTGCTCCGCCACCTGCTTTTATATTGAGCTTCAGGTGATTGTGCACCATGTGCCAAGCTGGTAGTTTCAAAAGCTCTACTGTCCCTGAAAATTGGTCTAAAATCTGAGTTTGGTGTCAAAACAACAGATTCAGATTCCTACATATAACTCAGGGAGTTGCCACATCGTCTGATTTAGCAGGAACTCCAGCTCTTGAGAATTTTCACTTGGTTCGCCGAAGGTCTGAGGTTACAGTCTCCAGTTTGTGTCTGTACTTGTCTTTTCTGTTTATCAAGCCAACACACAAGACAGATGTGCGCTTTCACAACATCGGTGACAAAAGGCAGGTGATGCAACAATAGAGCTTTCCCTGGATATCTGCAATTTGGAAAGACGGACTTGGGCAGAAAGTACACACTTACGTTCATATACAGTAAAGTCCTTTGTTTGTCAGTAGTGTAAATGTAATTGGAGACGACTGGTGTCTCATAATCTGTCATGACCTGGATGCAGAAGGACGGCGGTCTTCTTGTGGGCGGTTAAGGTTGCGCAGCATTCGAGGCTGCTCGTTGCGTGACAGTCTCTCCCTCATTTTCCGTAAGGTTCGTCTAAGATTTCAGCTGAACACCTTCCGTCTGCACTGAAAGGGCAATAAAATCTGAGATGCAGGTGTGGGTTGTGACTAGCGCAGGTATAAAACATAGCTGAGGAGTGATGGAATTCTGTAACATCATGTTCTGAACACAATAATCCTTAGTGTGATCTTGTAGAAGCCTGTATAAACAAATCAAAGTGCAAGATGGTAATGCTGCTTCAAGTGAATATTTTAATGAAGAATATGTTCATATATAGTCTAAATTTGCTTTAAAATTGTGAGAGTTCACTGAAATTAATAAAGAGAGTTGGCAGGTTGTTACAGACTACACTGAATCTGGGGCATCGAATGAATAATCGTAGAAACAAAAAAGGTTTGTTCATCAGTGAGGTGATCCAGTCTGCGGCCCACAGTCGAGCATAAGTCTGCGATGTTTGTCACATCGTCACAGTCAGACACGCATAGTTCGAATGCTCGAGTGTGCTGCTTGTTGACGAATTGCTCAACATGGTGAACAGTGCAGCATATAAAATTCTTAATTGACAAGCTGACACATCCAGCTGTGTCACACGACGCGTATGTGTTTGTGTGTCTGCAGCTGTTGACGGGGGAAACATGTTCTTTTGATTACAGCCCGCCATAATTATAGAGAAAGTGGAGAAAGTGGAAATGTACCAGAGGAGACGGGCTTCATGCACCGCGCACAGGTACAGGTACAACACACGGAGAGTGTCACAGTTTATATCATCCAAACCTGACAGTGATGATCGATCAGATGCTTTTATTACACAATCAGCTGCCACAAATGACTGTCTGGATTGAAACAATGCTGTGTGTTTACACAGACCTTTCTGGGGTGATTCACTAAACAATTACCAAAGATCGTGGCGGGAATCCGATTTAGCAAGGAGATAAAATCTGACCACTGAGCAATCTGATGGCTATATTTGTGCATTAGTCAGTGATATCAAGACCCGACATGACTGCAGATATCTTATTCACACCGTTTGGACTGATATGGGGTTCTGCTGCTGTGTCACACGTGCAGCCATCACATGTGGCTCATTGTTCTGTTGAAGACTATTAAGTAAGCTCTAAGGCAGTCTTACTGTGGATCAACGGTTTTAAAAACAGGGACCACTACCACCCAGGCAGTTTTTTTTTACAACAGTGAGATCAGAAAAGGGGAGATTTCCCTGCACTGTTAAGTGTATTAATGCTTTAAGTTCAATGTGTCACTGCTGTTAAGATAATCTCTGTCTGGCCTGAAACAGTGTGCCAGCCTCCACTGTCTGTCTGACATTTATCAATCTTTCTTCACCTGCCTGCCTGTCCTCCAGCACCTGATGGAAAACAACTGCCACACTGGCACTGCTGCTGGAGGCACATCTGGTAGACACATGGTGCATGTGGCCATCAATCACAAACCTTAAAAACGGTGATCTGTGCCATTTCCGAAGGACCCCAGGATGGCGAAAAAAGAACCCCATGAAAAAACTACGTATCAGGCAGCAAAGTTAATTGTTTGGACTTGTTATTGCAGAAAATGGACAGTAATTCATGTTGGTTTATAGCGTTCCCTCAGCGCTTGTGGGTACCACCATTCTTTTCTCTTTCCCATTTACTGTCCTGTTTCTGAGCCAGACTATTCCAGGAAAAGTTGTTTAAAACCATGTGGCCCAAAAATGCAGCTCCTCTGGCCTTCTAGATGGGATTCCTTATGGAAGCCCGAGGAGGTCAAACTGAATCAGACAGAAACAAAGTGCAATTATGTGCAAACACACTCCTAAATCAATCTTTGTAGAGGATGGAGGATCTGGTTAAAATGTTTACAAGAAATACACAAGTACAATTTTGTCAAGTAAGAGAGGATTTTGGAGCGACCTACCAAGTTTAGGCCTTGAGAGTGAATAAGCAGCACAAGATAACAGTTTAATATAACTGTACTAAATGAATGCAAGTGCCAAACAAATTGGATATTTTCCATATATGCTTATCCAGGCATTCGCTGGGTAGAAAGCAGGGAAACAACCTGGAGACAAGGCCAACACCAAAAGACAACGCCTGTGCATTCACACTCATATCTGTGGGAAATGATCAGTTTTAATCCGGCTGACCTGCCCGTTAGTGGACTGTGGCAGGAACATCATGGAGTCCAGAGACCACACCTGTCCCTCTGGGTAGCTACCTGCTGGTTGACATTTCCCACTAAACTCTCAAGTACCTGACAGTCATCATCATCAAATTATTATATTCACCTTACCTGCGTCAACTTTCATCACATACGTTTTTTTTCGGCCCAAATTCTCTACAAACCTGTCATCATCTTTTGTCTCTCCCGTCTCCATGGAGGTTGCACTGAAACAGGTTGCGGCGAAAGGTTGCGCAACATTCGTGACGCATGTAGGTTTGACGCCGGCGCTGTGACTGACATGACTCAGATCGCCTCAGGGGGCCTTCAGTGACGAAAGGAGTTACAGTAACAATGATTTGCTGAGCCGGTGTTTTAACAACGTTCTCATTGAGATACAGTCTGCATGTCAGTGAGGTGGAATATTTTCACAAAAAAGGTTACATTTATTCTTACTCAGCTGTTTATTTTGATAGGTAATAGGAACATACTCTAAGTGTAAAAGGTGTAAGTTCTCAGCAGCAAGTAATCCATGCAGGTATGTGTGCACAAAATTGTTTTCTAGTGTAATGTTCAGGTGATCCAAGTTGATAACGTACTCCACTGTCACAACAGAATAGGCACAGGCCAAGAGGAACAAAAGAAGTCCAACCAGAGTAAAAGAAATGGTACACTGATTCCTGCTGATAGAGGCATGGCTGTGGGCTTTTAAAACTGGAAATGTTCTCACACCTCTATTGAAGCCGGACAAAGAAGGTATAATATGAGGTGATGAAGTTTCAGACGCGGGACAAAAGAACAGGTCAGAGAAAACGAGGCGAGGGACAGAAAGGGAAGAGAGAGAGATGTGTGTGAACGGGTGGGAATGAACCAGCGAGGGCTGCCGAAAGGTATGCATTACAGTGTGTGTGTGTGTGAGTGTGTGTGTGCGCGTGCGTGTGTGGCTTCACAAGGACGCAGAACATCCAAATTGGGGACGTTTAATTTTAACATGCAATGTTTGGGTTAGAGCTACGATTATGTGCATCTGAAAAATGAGCAGTTTGGTGGATTGAGGTCAGAGAGAATCTACATTAAGAGTAAATAGGATGTTGCAGTGCCGGCGCTTCTGCTTTCTGTGCGTAAAGTATGTTTTTCCATACGTGATTCATTTGTGTAACGTTTGAAAGGTGTTGAGTGCAAAAATTAAAGAGTAACGAAACACTGTTACCACACTTACTGTACAGCAACCAGACGAAAGAAGAAGCACCGTCAGTGAGCTCTTTACAGTTTTTAGGTTCGTCTTCCCAAATCGCACAAGTAAGCAACTACTAGAAGATAAAGAGGTTTCTAAAAGCAAACTTTTAGACACATGATAAGAATATGAAGAAATGTGCTTACTGGAATATATTTGGGTAAGCTGTCGTTATGGATAGGCATGAGCTCAGGACGCTGAAGTGTCAGGTTGCAGGTAAATGAATGAGGTCAATGAAGGCTCTCACAGGTACACCAGTGTAAAGAGTATGTATGCAAGAGAGAGTGAGAGAGAGTGGACCAGTGAGCAAAGCAGAGCGTGAATCACAAGCAGGGAGGCGTGGTGCAGAGGGTGGGGCCGAGCTCAGGCTTGGCATCGGCCCAGTCCAAGCCCATCTTGGCTCTATAAGAGGAGCCTGACCCTTGCAGCTTCACAGCCACTCAGGAAAGTCTACCCCACTGTGCCGGTCTTCTCACAGTCTCATCGGCCTCCAGAAAGACAACATGAGCAGACAGAAGGTGTATTTGGAGAAACTGGCCCGGTTCTTCCAGATCCGTAACCTGCTGCTTCGTCAGGCCCTGGCAGAGTGTCTTGGCACCCTCATCCTTGTGGTAAGTGTATATGTTTGTTTGTGTGTGTGTGTGTCGAACTTAAATCACATAATCTCATGCTGAAATAGATGTTTAAAACAAAAAGCTGCAGAGTTTTAAATAAGAAGGTCACAACGCTCCCACTTGGAAACACACTGAACTCTTGACATGCAGTTGAACTCTGTTGCCTCTCAGTGTTTTCTTTTCTCGAAGTACCTCTCTCTAGTCAGTGTTTCTATTATGATTTGATGTTGCAATATGATCAATTACTCTATATGACAGCATTTGTATTCTATCATTTTTTTATTGCATTGTTCGAAGAGTGATGAATGATTGCAACAGATTGCATGTAATTTATTATAAACACAGACTTCAAAGCGAGCAGAATGACACTCTTTGTATGAGACAGCCGCTGATTACTGTAGTGTGTACATGTAGAGTTACTTATACTGGCAAACTGAGTTCAGTGCAAACAGGTAAGTAACAGGTTGACGGTATTCATTGTAGACAAAACCATATTTACAATAACACAGGCATATTTGCTTGGAGCTGGGATCCAGGATCCCGGAGCCAAAGCCTCTTGACATCCTATCATCACTTTACATTGGGTTAGGTGAGCATGTGCACAGGCTTGAACTACATGTTGCCTTTAAAACATTAGTAACTCCTCATGTTAACCTTCTTTACTGATGCATTCCAGCAGAAGGGGGAAAACAATTCCATCGTTCTGGAAGAGAAAGAGACTCTTCTTTTGTTCAATGAGTAAAATAGATCCAGGCTCTGGGTCATCTACACTGATAAATAAAATAAACAGCCTTACAGCTGGAACAGGCTACTGTCCTATGGGAAGAATTTCATGTCCTATAGGAAAATTGGCACATAGGGTAAAGTTAGTTTTACAGTTAGGACTTTAAATCCTAGAACCAGAACCAGCTTAGTGGGGAACCTAAATGGCTTGACAGTCATAGTGCAGCTGTGCCGAGTTTAGTGCCTTGTTCTATTAATCCCTGAGTGATTAACAAAGCCGGTTATGAAGGCGTAGAAGCATGCTACCTCTAACTGAAGAGAACATTTTATTCACACACATAATCCAAGGCAACGTAAAAAAAAAACCCATCCGTATCTCCCTCCAGCAGGGCAATTTGGGCGAGCTTACATAAGGGTGGGGGACTGAAGATGTTGAATAAGTGCTGTTTGTCAGATGATTTCACATGTGGTGTGACTATTAATGGGACACAAAGGTGTGGTGCAGTCATTCAACAGGTGACACATGGCAATGGCAGCACAGGGAGGGTTAATGGTACAACAATAGGTACCACATTACACACATAGCTGGCATAATTTTACTTCCTCCATCAGAGATTACAGAAGTCTCTCTCCCCCACTCTGACACTATCTTTGTGTACCATCTTCTCTCTCCACATGTAAGCCTGTCAATATGTTTTTCTACTAGTAAGAAATTAAAGTGCTTATTAGCAATTAGTAACTAGTGGGGGGTGATTTGGAGACATACACAATGTGTGTGAGGGTGTGTGCGGGCGTGTGTGTATCTCTTTGTATTGATTTTGCCACTCCTGGCACAGTGTCAGTAGCTCACGGCAACTTGTTAGGGTCATTAAACAGGACGTGTCTGAAGTCATGCTGAGGATACATAGTGTTTGGATGTCTCAGCCGTCTGTCTGTTGTTCATACTCATATGCAGTGGAATGTATAGTATCAGGTCAGTCGCAGTGTCTGAAGGGGCTTTGAAGGTATGTCTTTGAAGGGCACCTATAGACAGATATTGTCTTTGCTCATCCCCCAGTAACTGTTTTGTTAACCCCTCAATCCAATCTCAAAGCATGTACTGCATTTTCCACTTCAAACCACTGTTGCTTGCTCTGACCTGGAGAGTAGCCGTAGGGGGGGAGGCTGCTCAAGTGCTTCATTCTGAATCTGAAAAGATCACACAGGTAGAGATTTAGAGGCTGGTTCCAGGCCAGCAGATTCTTTGCCTTCAGCTCCTAAACAATTGCTAAATGTGCGTTTCAGTAGGCAGACTGCTGTGGGGCTTTTTTTATAATAAGCTCCCCGACTGTGTTAAAAGCTAGGAGTAGCTGCATGGATGCACGACCGGCTGAATCAGCCAATTGAATGTTGGCTGAGGAAGCAGCGGGGTGCAGTTAACTAACTGCAACACTGTGAGAGCAACATAGCAAGGTGCTGGAAATCATCAACAGAGTGCAAACACAGTCACACTTCAGAGTTAGGAATAATACTGCTCCCAGAATTCATAGTGGGATTTAAATGAGACCTTTCTGATGGAATGTGATCTAAGTCAGGAAGTTGGCGCTCGTAAGCTAATGGCCCATCATTTGATGCCTCTGACATTAAACTCTGAGAGGTGAAAAGTTTCTGAATTTTTATTGTCACATCACACAAGCCCGTCTTGGCATAACATCAGGGAGGCAGAAAACAAAACGGCTATGCACGGTTCTAACGTGGGGCCGATTTGTGTAGTATTTTTCCAGTAACGACTGGCTTCATCAGGGGTGGAACAGAGTTTAGACTGAGCCCAGTGACGATGAACTCCCCTCAGGTGCCAGTCCCTCAGTGTGGTTCCCTCAAGCTAACCTCAACATGTGAGTCCTGTGGTCTGACTGAAAAGCATCCTCATCAGGGGGCTTAAAGAGCAGCAGTCAGCAGGGACCACACATATTTCTTTTTCCCAACACATAAAAGTGGGCACGGGGATATGCGCACACACAAACACATAATTACACACTATGCAGAATGAACAGTACGGCACCTGTCGCTGCATCGAAAGACATCACGTTCTGTAAATCCTTCTTCTTGCAGCAGAGTCAGTCACGTTTTTCTCTTATTTAAAGTGGAAACTGAACTTCATTTTTTTCCTGACTCATATGATTCAGCTGAGCAGCAGCAGCGACAGTTCTCCTCCAATCAAGGTCAACACGGTGACCTCTCCGTACATACAGTGTACTGCACTCCTTCTGTGTGCCATTATGAACACAACAGAGCTCATTTAATTCGGAGTAGGGCTCCTTTAGTAAGTCTTTGTTTTACTGGTTTCACTGATAATGATCACGTTGCCTCATTTCACCTCTTGGCTTGACCTTGATTTGCCTGACAAAGCACTAACTGTGCAGTTGAGACACTGAATATGGTCGATGTGGTGCACACATTTTAAAGCCCTGATGCACAGAGGTGAAAATCTGTATTTTTGGTGCTTTCTCCTCTTAGAACTCACAGAAGGCAGAACACATCGCTGACATGTGTACAAACATATATCCTGTATTACTGGGACTCTGTGTGAACTTGCTTTTCTACTCTGTCTCCAGATGTTTGGCTGTGGTGCTGTGGCCCAGCTGGTATTGAGTGGCGGTTCCCATGGCATGTTCCTCACTGTCAACTTTGCCTTTGGCTTCGCTGCCACCTTAGGCATCCTGGTCTGTGGCCAGGTATCAGGTAAACAGCCTTTTATTGAAAATTGTCCAATTACACAATTCAGTGACTCATTTGGTTTTATTATGTGTGCATGGGAATAAATACTCTCTGTTTCCTAGACAAATTCTTTGCACTTTATATTAGGCAATGCTGTTGCAATATATGTTCATGCTCTTTGATATGTACTTTTTCAGGTGGGCATCTGAATCCTGCAGTGACCTTTGCCCTGTGCCTGCTTGGAAGAGAGCGCTGGAGAAAGTTCCCCATGTACTTCCTCTTTCAGACAATCGGCGCTTTTTTCGGCGCTGCAGTCATTTTTGGCATGTACTATGGTAAGGAATGGCCGTGACTGTGGAGCCCAATTTGAAGAAATTGTCTTGTTACAACCACAAATGAACTGATTCATGTATTCGGTTTCATGAAGCCTATATTTAAATTTCTGGTGTAAACAAAAAATGTTTTATGCCATATTTTCCTGTGTGCATCCCTTCAGACGCCCTGTGGGACCATCCTGGATGCTTCAATGTGACTGGGCCTAAAGCCACAGCTGGCATCTTTGCAACCTACCCTGGAAAACATCTCACAATTGTCAATGGCTTCTTTGATCAGGTACTATTTTGAAATGTGGAAACAGCTATCACACACAAATTTTTAATTTGGAAATTCGCTGATGCAACTCAGGCATCCAACTCACGATTTCTTCTTCATGTACCTCTCTCCAACACAGATCATTGGCACAGCAGCGCTCATAGTTTGTATTCTGGCGATTGTGGATCCATACAATAACCCCATCCCCCAAGGGCTTGAGGCCTTCACTGTGGGATTTGTGGTTCTGGTCATTGGACTGTCAATGGGCTTTAACTCTGGCTATGCTGTCAACCCTGCCAGAGATCTCGGACCACGTATTTTCACCGCAATGGCTGGGTGGGGCAGCGAAGTTTTCACGTAAGTGGACAGATTTTGAGCATTTTCCTCATTAACTGTTCATCTCTATGTGAGCTCTATAATAAACTGTTATTCTAATCACTCCTCAGGGTTAGAAACGGCTGGTTCCTGGTGCCCATTTTTGCCCCATTCCTTGGCACCATCATCGGTGTGATGATCTACCAGGTAATGGTTGGATTCCACGTGGAGGGAGAAGTGCGTGACAAGAAAAGCGAAGAGCAGGAGAATGTCCGACTCACTAATGTCACCGCCAACGACAACCCCAAAAGCCCAACCAAAGAAATGCACTGAGTGTGTTATGAGACATTCAACATATGCACATTCTGTAAATACTGACACACACCAGCATTTTTCCTTCCAGCCGCAACCATTTTTACAGCTGTAAAGAGATCTCCCAAGATAGCTGTGTGTTGGTGAAAACAGGCCACTCTCTTTCAATGACTGTATTATATTGTAGAGGAAGGATGGTGTGTAAGTGTAGAGGGGAGAAACACAACTTCAGAAACACAGAATTACATTAATTCTTGTAATGAAAATGATGAACATTTGGATCTTAGTGTCTGTAACACTCCGGTTTGAACAGTATTGTATGTTTTATACTAGTGTAGTTTTATATATAGTTTGACTTACATACAGTAGATGTATTTACAGATGTCCTAATCAATTGCTGTGCCTTTTCTCAGTCCAGAGCCTTTCACTGTTAATATGAATATGAATTCAGGGGAATTGACAGGAAATTACAAATTCAAACTTCCCTCCTAAAAGTTCAAAGATCGGTCAGGGAACCTCTGCGTGAGGAGACCATTGTACATCGACCGCGTCAGTGTCGACTGTTGTTTAGAGCTGACGGATGGTGGTGAAGCTACATCCTCCCCACAGCATTCTTCGCTTTACCACTGCCATCTCGAAGCAGCTATATTAAAGCTGTTTTCTTTTTATATACACTCTATTTGCCCGGAAAAAGTCTGAATCAGCCATTCTAAACAAGCGAACGATTATTGTGATGTGTCAGCAGCAAACTTGATCATGTAGCCTTTGTGTGGACAAAATCACACATAATTTATGTGAACAGACGCTATTGTAGTCTTCCAGTTGCATCCTTGAAAATATCAGATACATGTTAAGAAATGACGATAAACTTCTTCTATGTACAGCACCGTATTAACATATTAGACTGTCTTAAAATTGTTATGTCTGTTGATGTGTTTGTATGTAGGTTGAGGGGAAATGCTTTTGTACTGATACAATAAAGTTCTGTTTTTTTATCATTACACAAATGTGGATCATGTTGCTCTGTTGTTAGTGTTCATTCTTGTTTGTCACAAATACTTCTCATTTTTTGGGGTGGTGACTGTAATCAGATTACACCAGAACACAATTGAACTGGACATGCAGTATTAGTTACACCTCTGTGTGAAGCACGAGTGTTCAAAGCAGTTTGCACTGTTCGCAGTGGGGCCACATGGGGTCAGATGAGTCGGCAAGATGGCTGCTAATTTAGATAAAACTGAAATAATTATTTTCAATCCATTTTCAGTTCTTTTTTTAGAGACACGTGGGTCAAATCATCGTTACCCGGTAGTGCATTTACAAGACTATTAATAGAAATCGAATAAAACTTGACTGAACATGAAGTCAGGGAGGTAAAATGTGGAAAATACAACAGACATTGATGTAAATTCCAGAACAGATCAGGGTCAGAAGAGAGCTAAAGCACAAGAATATGATGTAGATGTATGTCTTGTGATAGAGTAGAGCAGCAGTGTCCAACATTAAGAGCCAAGCAGGAAACAAGACTGCACAGTGATTTCTCCATTCACTCAGCTGCGGTCTTTAATACTGATTTTATGTTCCCCAAAGGAGACCTGCTCCATCATTATGCAGTGCGCAGCAGCATTTTACACTGCTATTTCAGGGCTGCACTTTATTTCCAAGCATACCTCAGTATCCACAGACCAGAACTGGGCCACTGTCCTTCAGTTCATATAGTACCAGTCAAAAGTTGGGACACACCGTTTCATTCAAAGTTTTTTATTATCATTATTTCTATTATCTACTCTGTAGATCAATACTGAAGACATGAAAACAATGAAAGAACACATGGAATTGGAAGGGCACCTGGAGACTGCAGACCTCCACCAAAGCCAATAGTTCACTCTTCTGTGATGGGCAAATCTGCAAGTGCAACCACCATGTTTCTAAATATAATCCCAAAACTATTATATCAAAACATGGTTGTGCATTTATTATGTACTTCTAAATTGGAAAAAATCACTTGCTTACATTATTTCACATACATTTGTAAAAAAAAATAGATATTAGATTTCCATCACCACACCTTAGTTTCAGGATAAAGCCTTGTTCCAACTGTGGCGATGTTACAGTTGGAACGGTTATGGAGTTTGAGTAACTGCCCAGCAGTCCTCTGGGCAGTTACTCATGTGATGGGTCATATGGAGTCATTGCTTTTCTATTCAATTGGCTATGATTTGTCACTGCTGAACTTTAATACCATCTACTGGATTTTGAGATGTATGGCATTTATTCCACCAGGGCCAAATGCTTTGTCTCACAATGTTAACGAAATGAAAAATAGTTAATGCATCCACCCCATGATTCAGATCCCCTGCAGAATTTAATGGGTTCGTCACTGGCCTGGGCTACACCCTTCCAGCAAGTGTCATGAAAATCGGACCAGTAGTTTTTCTGGTCAGACAAACCAACCAACAAACAAACTCAGCACCAAACATCACCTCCTTGGCAAAGATAATTCTGCAGAGAGCAAAACAGTGTAAACAAAGCAAAATGTGTTTTATATTTTAGATCCTTCAATCTGGCAGCCTTTGCTGACAGCTTTGCACACTCGAGGCACTCACCTGGAATGCTTTCCCAACAGTCTTGAAGGAGTTCCCATATATGCTGAGAACTTGGCTGCTTTTCTTTCACTCTGCATCCAGCTCAACTCAAACCGTTTCAGTTGGGTTTAGCTCCAGGGATTGTGGAGGCCAGCTCATCTGATGCAGCACTCCACCTCTCTGCTTCTTCCTCACATAGCCTGGAGGTGTGCTTTGGGTCATTGCCCCGCTGAAAAGCAAGTGATGGTCCCACGAAGCTCCAACCAGACGGGATGGCACGGCGCTGGCTTATTTGCAGCAACTCGACCATGAAGTCTCCTCCCTGCAGTTCATGTTGAGATGTGTCTGCTACTTGGACTTTGTGAAGCATTTTTGTGGGCTTTAGTCTGAGGTGCCATTAATTGGCGATTTCTGAATCTGGTGACGTAATGAACTTCTCCTCTGCAGCAGAGGGAAGTCTTGGTCTTCTCTCCTGGGGCGGTCCTCGTGAGAGCCAGCTTCATCAGAGCGTTTGATGGATTTTGGGACTGCACTTGAGATACATTTGAAGTTCTTGAAGTTTAGTGGACTGACTGACCTTCATGTTTTAAAGGAATGATGGACTGTTTCTCTTTACTTAGTTGACCGGAAACTTCATCTGTGGTTCAGTGGGGCAAAGATGGTGTCATCTCAGACAGGAAACAGCTTGTGAAGCTGCACAGGTCATGAATTTAGCAGAAACGGCACAAAAAAAGTTCATCAGTCATATTCAGGTCACATATAGAGCAAAATTTATGGTTATATGACAAACTGACATTACATGCAGCGGTTGAATATGGCTGTTTATTGTACACCAGCCCTGACAAGTCATAAATGATGCTCTCAAACACATTAAAAAGGCAAAAAACTCCACTAGATTGCTTTTGATAAGTCACACCTGTTAACTGAAAACCATTCGACAACCTTGTGAAGTTGGTTAAGATCATTTTGAAGAATCTAAACTCTAAAATATGTTTTTACTTTGCTTCTTTTTTGTTTACTACATAATTTTGCATATTCATTGACAGTTTTGATGTCCTCAGTGTTAGCTGACTATGTAAAAAATAATAAAGAAAAACCATTTGATGCCAAGGTGTGGCTAAACTTTTGACTGGTAATGTAAATCAAATCAGCCCTATTCCTCCGTGCCAAGGGTTAATTTTGACAGAAACTCTTGCCTGCGTGCTCCTATGGAGACATGTCAACATAGGTGCTCTTTATCCAGCTTAATACGCCCACTCAATGTTTAATTTTTGAACAGAGAATTTCATTCAAAGGGAAAATCTGCGGCAGACTTTAGATTCTGGCAGGCCAGAATGAATCAGCGTTTCAGTACAATTACTTCCAACAGGTCCTAGCAGGTCACCTTGCATGTGTGGAGGAGATTACCAACTGGAGTCCCTGCGAAACGCTCACACGGCATTGTTGTCAAAACCAACAGGTTTATACAACCTCTGATGACATTTTGATGATAAAACAGAGACTTCTAAATTATTTTATTCACTTGAAATGATTATGTGTTACCATCAAGGCTTTTTGTCTGTAACATGAATGTAAATGTAAAGTGCGTCAACAGAGAAAGAGCAGATGATCTAAGGACTCTTCACTCCTTGCAGTGCACATCTAACATACTTACAATACGTTTACTTGAATGTGAAGGTCTGTAGAGCCTGTAGCGACAGATCCAGAGAATCACCCGACTCTGCGGTTCTCTAAGCTCTCAGGAGCTTTCTAGCATCCTTCAACTAATTGTTTTGGTTTTTCAGTCCACATGTGTTTTTGTTAACTCCCACTGTTCTCATCTGTTCCATTTTGTCCACAGCCCTTAGCAATTTAAGAGTTGCTAAAGTGGCTAAAAAAAATCAGTTAATGTCAGTTAAAGTACAACTGAAGTCACATCTAATCATCCCTTTATTCAAGTCAAAACCAATGTCAGTGTGATTTTAAATGTATTTAAAATTAAAAAAAAAAAAAGGCCTTTCTTCTTTTCTGTTCATCTCAGCTGGCTGGAGCTGCAGGTGACATGTCTGTGTTTGAGTGACAGCAGCTGGCTGGCTGCCAGGACGGTGGTGTTACACCCGTTACGCTGACAAAGTAAACTGTAGCCTACAAGTTATGAGCAGACTGTGTGTTGTTTGAGGTTTAGAAGAGTAAAACCATGCCAGCATCTAAATGACCTCATGAGACATTTGCAGGTGTGTTTGCAATCTACTTAATGTGATGCAGCTGACGGGCTAATTAGCTATCTAGTCTACAAACTGAGCAGTTTGCCTGGTGAGGGCTTAGGTGCAGGAAAAGAAGTGTGTTCACGTTTGCTGGACGAGAAGGAGACTTTAGTGGGAAAGCTAATGTGAGTCTGAGGCTCTTGTGCTGTGTTGCAGGTTGCTGCCTGGCTCAGATTTTCGAATGCTGACCATAATGCACAGAAATGAGAGCAGAATGAATCTTCCCATGCAATTCATGGCAAAAAAGTAAATAAGCACATTTCCCAAAATGTCAAATTGTTCCTTTAACATTTGAAAGCTAAACAGAATTACATTCATGATGATTTAAACTGTCCAGAGAATCAAAGCCACATTTTTTCCGTGTATGTTGGACCATCTATGAGCACATCAGCGGCAAGAGTATTCAAAACAGTGCCTCCCCATGAAAATAAAGTCTCTGCAAGGTGAATGCAGTGAAATGGAAAACCATCGTAATGAAATGAGCAAGACCTGATGGTTCCTTGGATTTAAGGAAGTTCTTCCAAAAAATTCAGATATGCTTTGGAAGCTTGTCAGTAGTAAGTTAAGATATACATGATCTGCAGTCGATAGACTAAAACATGCAAAACCACCAGTATGGTCCTTTAAGAGCTGATCAAAGCAGCACTCACAGCCTTATGGCTGCGGACATGTGTTTTCTATCTTGCGCTGCCTTGCCAGGTACAGTATGAGGCCTGAGGCTGCAGTGGAATTCTACCATTAGATCAGGTTTGATGTATTATGGCTCTGTTACGGTATTGTTTCGCAAATTTTTGCCCTTTCTCTTCTTGAATCATTATTTTGAAGTCCGCAGGATTCACTTGGCACCAAGTCTGATGCTACTCTTTGGCACTTTTATGGAACTTTATTTAACTACATAAACTGGGATTTATCATTGGAACGTGTGCATAGTGATAATTTACACTGCAGAGATCTTACTGGTGCATAAATGTCCATAAATATCGTACCCAGTGTTGCCAAAAAATTGCCAAAGATAAGCCCACCAGTTGTACCCAGCCACGAAAAATCCAAAGAAAACGTTGCTTGTTTCAGCAGGTCCTCAGCTTTACAGGGAAAAACGAAGGCGTGAAAGTTTATATTAATCACAGAGGCAAAGCAAATAAGCTTCTAACACTCCATCTCAAAACAAGAAGGATACCTGGATCCCAGCTTGGCATTTAAAAAAAAGAAAAAAAAAGAAAAAAAGACCCCTTCTTCCAAAACAGAGTGCTCTCATGCCAAAACTGTATTATACCCTCAATACAGCATCTCTCATACCAAGTATATTCTTTTTTCATAGGAACTGGTACTGAGTATACCTGTGAAATCTCCATTATATCCCCAGGCCAGGTTACTCATGCCAAAGTCTCATCAAAGCCTCTGCACCTGGCTGGATTTCAGTGTTGTATAACACATTTACACAGGAAAAACAAGTTGATGGATATGTGTGAAGCATCAGCATTCTGCAACTTTATATTACAATGTAAGAAAGAAAGATTCTATATGAAAGGAGAATTGTCCTGGTAAGTTCAAACAACTTTCACACTATAGTTTACAGTGCAATAAAATGTATCTCACCCAGTTGTATGGAGTGTCTGCGACACTAATGGTCTGTTTTGTTGTACATGGTATAAAACACCTGAGGGAAGAGTACCATGTGCAGGCCATGTGTGATAACAGCAGTATTTACTGTGAAGCTTCAGTGAATCCACATAAGCAGCAGGTTCAATCTGTGATTCTTATCCACTTCCAACAATTCTTGGTCAACAGAGCAGCACAAACAGGCAAATTTACCTGGGCCAAGCCATAACCTGTGGGGCAGGGGACGAATCCTCCATACCACCAACAACAACACCGTATACACACACACACACACACACACACACACACACACACACGCACTTACATTTCATCGTTAAATACTCAACGTGTTGCTTTGAATTACTTGAACTGTGTGTTCCACGTACCCACAACAAGATGCTGATCTGAATATGCAAATAACGTGAACGACTCACACATGCACAAGAAGTATATTCAACATGTGTCAGTTGTCATGTTTTGAAGTTTGAGCAAAATAGATTTTTACTTTTTGTCAATAAAATAAAGCACAGTGACAAATTCACCCATTAGAGTTAGAGAAATTGTAATATTAAACCTAAAACAAGAAGGTTGTTTTGGTCCCATTTCTCAGTGTATTTGTCTGCTAGCAGCATATCACTAACATGTAATGATTTTGGTAAAAAGTTAGGCAGCGTTAACTCTGCTTTCTAAATCACATTTTTGCTTGTTACCTCTGAACCGTGCAAACTCAAACACATTTTCCTGAATTCTTCGGGCCAACAATTATCTATCAAAAACACCTTTTCACATTTGCTTCCAACAAATTTCCTCCAACCTTTACCAAATTTGTTATGTGGTTCCAATTATTTGACATAAAGCGCCATTATTCTTGAATGTATTGTGCAGCGGCAGCCAAAGTCAGATCAGGCTGGCATATATCGACCTCAACAAATCCTGACAGTCTCCCACTGCTGTAACTGATCTCTAAAAATGTTTGGTTCTTTGCATTACAGACTTCCCAAAAAAAAGCCTTTTTCTCAGGTACATTCCATACGCAGAAAGAAAAGAGGTGCAGCGAACATTGAGCATGTGTCAGTATTGACTAAAATTGCTAATATGCAAATGTTCATTGTTGCGACTGAACTCTGAGCTTTCCTGATTACACAAAAAGATGTTATAGTTTGTTTTTGCAGTTGTAACAATGCAAAAAAAAAAAAAATGTATAGGAAAAACACATCTCTGACAGAAATGTTAGTTTTTATGTTGCAACTGTTGATGGTTACACAAATTTTTTGTGATGTCCATGTTGAAAACAGTGGCTTTTCTAATACATACATAATTCCCTTTATGTAGTGAGTGTCAATCAATGACTGTGATGAAAACAAAATTCACAAAAACAACAAACACATGCTCACAAGATGTTAGCATTTTTCTGTCTGGAATTTGGAGTTAAATGGAAGAGTGGCCATCGTGTATTGCTGAGGAGGAAATAGAGGATGCTCATAAATCTAGGCTCCTTAAAACACATCTGTTTAGTGTTGCTTCTGTTCCTTCCTCTTGTCTTTTCCCTTTCATCCAAGTCCCATACTAAAATGCCATCCACACCACTTAACAGTGGAAAGGGACTTTCATGGCTCCTCGCAGGCTGATCGGTATTTACACAGAAAGCACGATCTACGTATCTGACAGGTCGTATGCAGGTCGAGGCAGCCTCACGAGTTCTGCTTCATCTGATAACTGCGTCATGTCGTATAACTGTGAAGCTTAAAGATGAGCTGGATATAAATGTGGTTTCTCCCAACAAAATGACCACACCGATTCCAAGAAGTTCTGACGCAATCATTTGCAAATTTCGTCCTAAATTAAGCTGAATACAGATCAGACAAGATAGTAATGCTCAATCTGATAAACTTCCTTGTTTGTAGAATTATACACTCATCATGAATGTGATGACCGCAGCATGAGTCAAACAAGTTGGGACAATGCTCAATGGGAAGTTGTGGAATCTGCAACATTCTACAGTAAACAGGCTCATTGATTACAGGTGATAGTATCGTGATTGGATATGAAAGTGCATCCTCGTTCACAAGTGAGGGTTCGGCAAAGGTTCACCGTGATGTGAAATATTGCGTGGGCAAATATTCTAACAGTTTAAGACCAACGTTTCTCAATGCACAATTGAAAGGAATTTGGGGATTTCACCATCGACAATCCGCAATATCATTAAAAGATACAGACAATCCGGAGAAATCTCTGCACAAAAGGGCAAGGCTGAAAACCAATATTGAATGTCTGTGCCCTTCGATCCCTCAGGCTGCGCTGCATTAAGAACCGGCATGATTGTGTAAAGGATATTACTACATGGGCTTGGAATCACTTCAGAAATCTGTTGTCAGTAAATAAAGTTTGTTGCTGCATCTTCAAATGCAAGTTAAGACTCTACCCTGCAGAGCGAAAGCCATAGATCAACAACATGCAGAAACTCTGTCCCGGTTCACTGGAGATGGACTGACGCAGAGTGAAAAAGTGTCCCCACATTTCAGATTGTTTTTGGAAATCATGGACATGTTGTTGTCTGGGCTAAAGAGGAAATGAACCATCCAGATTGTTGCTGCTGCAGAGTTCAAAAGCCAGCACCTGTGATGGGATGGGGGTGAGTTATGGGACGGGTAACCTGTACATCTGTGAAGGCACCATTAATGCTGAAAGGTCCCAACATCCAGACGTCTTTTCAGGGACGTCCCTCCTTATTCCAGCAAGATGATGCTAAGCCTCATTCTACGTATTTTACAACAGCACGGTTTCTTAGTAAAAGAGTGCAAGTACCTGCAGTTCAGACCTGTCTCCCACTGGAAATGTGCGGTGCATTATGAAGTTCAACTGAAGTCATATATCAAGCAAGACTGGGAAAGAGTTTATTTTTCAAACCTTCAACAATTAGTGTCCTCACTTCCTAAACGCTAAGGAGACATTCAGAGTGATGAACGTGTCCCTGTTCCACCTTTATAATCTTGTATTTCTGGCATTAAAGTGTGTGTATTAACAGAAAACATTAAGGTTTATCTGTTTGAACATTAGATTTCTTGTCTTTGTACTGTATTCAGTTCAAAATAGGATGAAAACTATTTGCAAATCATTTTTTATTTCTATTTGTTTTACACAGCATCTCAACCTTCTTGGAATCTGTGTTGTATAAACTGGGAATCCTCCTCTTCTCTCAGGTCTCAGAACAAAAAACAGCAGGGATATTTCGGAGGATTGGAAGAAAACACCTTGTCTATAGCAACCATGAGCTTCTTTTAAAAAAAAAAAAACTGGGCAACAGAGAAGTCTCTTCCTCCAAGTGCAGTCAGCGTTTTTAAGTCTTAAAATTTATCTGCAAGATCTGCTATAAATTATTTCTTTCATATGATGGTGCTGCCTCTGCAAAATATTCACCCAGTGGACAGCAGAGTTCGATAAGTTTAGAGCACAGTTCAACAGAAAGAAGCAGAAATGTCCTAAAAACTGCTCATCAGAGCGCTTTCCAAATGGACTGATCTGATTAATCTGCTGTAAGGAGACAGTGAAACCAGATATATGATCTTGCAGGTACTGAGAGTGCTGAGTCAGTCCTCTCTCACACACCTCTTATTCATACAAGTGTCACTCCCACCCTCCTCTGCCTCACCTGCAAGAAGGCACGTCTGAAGGCACGTCTGTGCACATACAGTGCAGCCTGTCAGTATTTGGACAGTGACATGTTTTCTATTGTTCTCGCTCAGAACTTCATCGTCTGAACATTTGAAACATGATGTCAACGCGGTCAGAGCGCTGACTTTGAGCTTTAAGGGTGTGCGAAGGTGGTCACATGCTCCACACTGGGTGAGCACTGTATAGTCCAGTGACCTCCGGAAGACAATGATAGGCTAACGATTCCTACACTATTCACACACTACAGTATGTAAGCACGCTCAAATTATAGTAAAGCTGAAAGTCGGCGCTTCACCCTCAGAGGATTGTTTTATTTCAAACCCAAAGTGCTGGAGCGACTTTAAGGATGATGAAACTGTTGTCCTAATGATATGGTTTATAAACAGGTTCGAGACCAATCAAACCACAAATATTAAACATGTATTTTGGAAGCTAATGATTCCTTTGAAAAACAAAATGAAAGAAAATAACCTGCTTTTTTCTCACCAGGCATGTGGATGTGGTTTGGGTGGGTGTGGATGGATGCCATGTCATTTTCAGGGTGCTGCATGCTTTTTGTTAAACTTTGTGCCCTCTCATTAGTATAAACACTAGCAGCAGGGGAGACAGGGTGTCAGCTCTGGGCTTGGTGTTACTATCTCAAACAAAATACAACAATATCCATTAAAAGCACATAAAACGGAGGCAGAAATACTGGTTACAAACGCACTTTGACATGATTTACACACAACACTGTGTTCTTTCCTTCTGGCAAAGTTCTGTCCAAACACAGATCTGCTCATTATTGTTAAAATGAAGGAGAGACCAAATGAACCTGCCCAACAACACCCACACCTCTCCCAAAAAAATCCCAAAACAAAACAGTAAAACAGCCTCTGCTCCTCTGTTGTAAACAGACTCCTCCTGCTGGGAAGTTTCCGTGCCACAGGGAGACGCCATGTTCTCTGGAACCCTCGTCATCACCGTCATCACCAGCTTAACGTATCTGTGATTACTGCACCCCAACAAAGTGTCTGCAGTAATTACCATAAATGCTGCTTTTGCCAGCAACCATTTCCTTCCCCCCTCACTCAGGATGATAAACTACGGGAAACGGATTGCTGATGTACAATAAACACTGAAGAACAAAATACATCATGTCACTATCACACAGCACAAGTCACTTATACATTTTTATATATATATCCCATTTTATTAACCAGTTTCCAGTTTAAAACAACTTTTTTTTAGCTACAAAACTACCACTTTTACCACACATTGGTGGTGTACCAGGTTGCCACATAGAAATGCAAAAAAGTCAACGACAGCTGCAAAACAATCTCCACTCGAGCTGGTTCAAGAGCAGAAAAAAGTGGAGCTGAAGTGGAGATTGCTTTTATCAACCGCCGCTTCCAAGGTCAAGTCAAAGTTACAAACACACTCTATTAACAGTTTAAGTGAGTAAATGTTTATGTAGTGTCAGTACCAAAGGAAAGTGCATTACAAACCCAACAGTGCTGTGTCAGACTATTAACACGTCTTATGTAAACTAGGTTAAGATTTTCTTATGAAACATCTTAACTCTAATATGGAGCAAACGCTAAGTCATACTGAATCATTTTATACAGGCTCTGTTTCTTGTGACACAAAGTTGCAACACAATGGTAATTATATTTTCCTAAAATAGTCTATTAATCCTAATATTAAGGGCGTGACTCTTAGGAGCCAGGGCGTGTCTTTGTATGTTGTTAGACACAATGTTAAAGGCCAGATCAACGCTGTGTCCTAAATTTCCTGTGGCCCATTTAAACTCTTCAAACTTGACCTAATATGTAAAGGGACACGTGAGCAAGGTAGAAGCTTCAGCTCAGGCCGAGGCACACAAAGATTAGTTTTATCTAACTTTAGGCCTAAGCTACTGGTTTCTTTGTTGAGCCTGGTAATGGTACTTACAGTGAGTCTACAAAAAAATGTCTGAATGCTTAAACATTCATTTTACAGCCCTTTCATCCAACAAGCAATCCCACAAATCTCCCACACCAGAAGTCAGACTATTTTTAAAAACTTAAAGTCCAGCTCGTACTCAGCCTTTTGACAGCTTCACAGCAGCTTTTATCCTCCTGTGGCAGCTAAGCCTCACAGAAACTGTCTGATCCTGACGCAACTTTCCGCTTTATGAAGCAGTCTTAGAGCACACCATCACCAGTTTGCTGAGCATCATTGAGAATAAAAACGGTCTGAAACAGAAATCCTTGTTTTTCTCTTTTTTTTCCCCTTCACCAGACTCCCCTGCAGACACATTCAGAAGATAACATACATAACCCTGCACAAGAACCCATGCACGCTTGCACGAACACACCCACATCCAGCCCTGCGCAAACGGTACAAGCTTCAGGCCTCGTACAGCGGAGTAACAGTGCCGTCTTTCCACTCAATCAGGATTTCTCCTCGCTGTAAAGTGGGGGAGGAGTGTGGGAGGCGCATGGCGTGCTCGGTGAGCGGGGCTCTTTCGCTGGGCACCGGGGACCCGGGAACACTCACATCTGGCCTCGGAGTGTAGGACTTCAGAACACACACCACCTTCTTCCGTCTGGCACTGCAAGACAGAGACAGAAAGTGGGTGGACGTACTACGTTTGGCTTTGTAGCAGGGCTCTTTGAAGTGTTCTGCCCAATATTTCTTCCCTTTCCTCCCCTGACACACTGCTCTCCCTTCATCCAACTCGCTTCTCTTTTCGACTTGTGTCAAATAATTGTTTTGTTGATTTAAATAGGTATTGATTTATTGTGGTTACTGGATGTGGTTCTCCAGCGTGTGGAGTCAAACACATAAATCACTAACTGATAAGCAAAATAATAACGCATGTGTGTTATGTTTGTAATCTAATTAATTAAATCTCTTATCTTTTCAATAGTAAATATACTAATAAAATAAGAAGGTCAACTTTGTGTGTGTGTTTAGGCACTCACCTATTAGAGTAAACATTGAGGATTAGAATCACAGTCCCCAGGACCAGAGCCAGAGAGCTTAGAACCAGCATGGTTATCTTCCAGCCCATCCCTGCACACATGTACACACGCAACGCTTCATTCAGTCACATTTCAACTCACATTCGCTTCTTTCTAAGAGCTGATTTTTGCTCATGCATTTGTTTGTTTTCTGTCAAAACTCTAAACCTGCAAATAAAAGCCTACAGAAACTCCTTTTACAAACATGACAACACACCCTCCATAAACTTTGCTCCGTTTCTCATTCATCCAACTCCACCTAGTGGTGGGAGAGTGACTACATTTGTACTGAATAATGAAAACTGTAATGGCTTCAATGTCGGCTTGCATGGCACTGTGGAATCACACGTTTACACACATAAAAGTGGACATACAGAGAACGTATTCTTCTTTTATTGATTAGAGTTTACTAAACTTACCGTAGTCCATATTGAAGAAAACCATGGTGGGATCTACGGGGGATTTGGTGCTCAGGGACGAAACAGGCTCATTTATTATAGGATATGTTTCTGTGACCTCAACGCCCATTAGACCTTCATCTGGAGGGGAAGAAAAAAGACATGAGAACAAGCCAGCCAGAGGCGATAACCAAAACCAAACGTCTTAGCTAGTGCAAATATTTGATGGGGTAGTGATAGTTATGTTTGTCCATATTCAGAAGTGAGACAGAAATCGGTTCATGCAGGAGCAGCCTGACGTGAAGACGACATGACTCGACAAGTCACAGTGATGCTGCTTCATGGAGTGGCTGGCTATGTTCCCAGATGAGGAAAATATTGATCGGTCAAAAGCGCTGAGCGCACTTAACTGAATTAGTTCTTCAGCCTAAAAGCAGGCATGCTGTAATCTAATCTGCAGGCCACAGCTGAATACATAATGTAACTGATGTCAGATATCCTGCAGCACATGGACTCCTGAAACACAAAAGTATCTCCAAGAACAAATGCATGTGTGGTTTTGTGTGTTTTAGCCCACAAACTACAGTTTGCACACATTTGATTCCAATGCCAGTCACTGTCCAAAACAGTTTCAGTTTCAGTATGGTGTAAAAATCTAAGCTTTGGAAATGTTCTTGACAGATGTAACACATCACAAAGAATGGGAAGGAGGATATCCTGTAAAGGATCCTTTCATTATTCTCTTCATGATGTCTGTGTATAGCCTGACGTTGATTTTCTGATAACGCAGCTTGTCAAAGTTATGCTTTTTAGCCTCACTGCTTCGATGCCAGCAGGTCCATGAACACACCACTAAGGAGTTTTGGAAATGGACCGTGCTTTTACTGCAGGACAACAAAACAATAATCTACTGTTAGTTTTTTTCTAATCGACCGGGACATTGACAGAAATAAAAAACTGATATGATACATTCTTATATAAAACGCACTTCCTCTAAAGCCAGTCCCAATTTACAGTGCTGGCGATTAATAATGAAAGGGGGAGTCACACACTGCAGGAGGACAACACTCAGTAAACCGCCGCTCGTGAAATACTTTTAGGTCCTTACATGGTTCAGCCTGTCCGTGTATATCAGAGATGGATAAGATCCCAGGTTCCAATGATATCCCCAGATGCTTTAGAGGTTGGTGTTGGGTATGTTTGCTGTCTCTCACATTGCACAATGTCTGGTTGTCAAGAGTCCGCCACCTGCTGCCCTGCTTGTAAAGATGGTGAGCCCAAAGAACATCCAGCTAACATTAGACACTTTATAGACTTTCTCTTATTGGAGTTAAAATTTTGATTAAGAAACAATAGCTACTCTGTCACATAAGACCTTAAAATATTCATACCTGCTTATGTTCCCTTGACAAAAAGACCAAAGTGGATTCTTGTCTGGCACTAAGGTGCAGCCCCCTCCCCATCAAAGTGAGGTGGCCTTTCTTGGAACAGGACCAGGTCTGCCTGCCTGCCTCTCTGCCCGTATCCACCGCTGCCCCTTCTGCTTCAGTCTTGCCGCTTTCAGCCCGAAAGATGCAGGGCTGCAGGTGGACACCTTCATACTCCTCTCTCGGCGCAGTCAGACACTCACCTGTACGCTGACTGCTGAGAGCTTGGCTCTCTGGGAGCCAGCGCCATTCCTGTAAGGCCGAGTAAGGGCTGCAATCAGCCAGAGACACTCGACCTCCAAAGCTTCCTTCCTGCACCTGCAGACATTTGCCCAGCAGCTTGTTCTGAATCTGTAAGCCAGATAACTCTGTGGAGGGGACACAAAAAAAGCTTTAATCTCATGTTGTTATGGTAAACCTCTCAATCAGTCTGTTGTTTCTATATCTGGAGGGAGTTGGTATAAAGTTGTGAAATTAAGTAAAATTTTCTTACTCGAATTTAGGACAAATTCATGCCAACATTAATGTGATAATATATTCTGGAAATCTCATGTGAGAAAGATGTGTGGAAACTAACCTAACAGCACTTATATGTAAGTGAGTTTACAGTGTGCTTAATATGCTAGTTATCTAATACTGGATCAGTCTAGTGGACATGAATGCAATAGCCCGAGACGAAAAGAAGGTCAGGCCAAATTCCATTAGAAAAAATATAATTTAATTATTCTTTACTTCAGGATAAACGTGTGTCTTATAATATTACTTCATAAATTCAAAAACTTTGACACTTGTGATGCTTACATCTAATCGGCAAACAACTGAAGCAGCAAGCACAAATTTCTTCTTGTCTCAGAACAACTCTTACTTTTCCAGTGGGTTTCAGTAGTTAGCGTTAACCTCACTTTAAGCTAACTTAGCTCATAGCTAGCTAAATGATCCTGGTGAAAGATGGAGCAGACATAAAAAGGTGCAGTCTGTTATTTAATAGTGACTCAAACTTACTTATGGCATCCCAACAGTTTAGTTCTTACTCAAATGTCGTACTCCATCATTGTAAATAGCGTCTGCTTAGTCTTGAAAAGTTGGCGTTGACGTTACTCAGTAATCGACGCACGGGATGAAACTATTCGACCAACTAACGTAACAGAAAACTGTAAATGATTGATGTTACTGTCCCTCTTGGCTTTGACTCGCTGTGTTCTAAAGTTTAACTATCAGGGAATCAAAAAGACCAAATGCATTCAGAAGTGCAGCTATGTTTGCTAGCAGACTTGGCAAAATGCACCAACTTCAAGTGTTTCTCTTACCTTTGAAAATGACGAACACAAGCCAAAGGACACACCGCAGCCTTCCTCCCATGGCGATGGCGGCGACAGGGACACACAGTTTGGGGTCTCCTATGAGACAGATCGCGTGTATGCAGCCACAGGAGCAAGTGCAAGGGGGCGGGAACAAAACTTCATGCAGCCCCCCCCACCCCCTCTTCCATGCATCCGTCACCCGGGTGGATGAATGCAGCGTGCATGCCGGCCTCGTCATAACTCTTCAGGGGGACATGCATGGAAGTGAAGATTTCCTTTCAAAAGCTTTGTTTTGGGATAAAAGAAATGTAAACTTCTTAAAGGTGACTTAGAAGGTGACACCTTTGACCATTGCTGTTTCTAACTTCCGCCTGTAAGGTACTCACCGTGCACCATGCTGCTCTACTGTGTTCATTTCTGAACTGCTTTGCATATTCTGTTGCTCTCTTGTGTTACTCTGAAAAGTGTTTTTCTCAGCTAATACACACAAGTCATACACACTCCTTGTTTACTACTATGGCATGCAAGAAAAAGTGTTTACAACCAGTGTGCTGCAGCTCCATGGACTACCAATGAGATCTGAGGAGCGTAAATCTGTTATAAGGAGAAAACAGTGTTCCAGGCTGAATGGGATTGCCTACTCGTTACTGTGAGGAATGGGACAGCTTTTTGGGGCCTGCATGGTCACATGATGTTTTTCTCTATCATGATGCACCTCAAAGAATGTGAAGGACATTCATCACACTGAAGAGATTCAGTTGACTGTGTTCAACGGAAATATCCAAACCGTATCATCTGATAAATCAAAGAACTGAAGTCCACCTTCTGTCTGCAGCTCTGACGGTAACTTGTTTACTGTAAAACGTTTGAGGTTCTGTTTAACACCATATGTGTAAATTTAAGCTTACACATGGGACAAAACCAGTTGAGGTAAATGTCATACAATAATTTGTTGTCTTTTCCCGTGATTGAATAAACATCTGTATTAAACATAAAGAACCACAGCCACTATATAAAGTTCAAATGCCTCCATCATATATCAGTATTTCAAGATTCTTTGTGTTATTTTTTGTGAAATTGTATTCATATTTCTCAATGTATTCAATCTAAACTTCCCACATGGACAAAACAAAGACCTGAGATCTTAATGACAAAGCAAAACAATAACGACAACAACAACAAGACACTTTATTTGTATAGCACCTTTTGTACAAGAAATGCAGCTCAAACACCTCACGACAAAGAATTACACCAAGTGCTTCACATTGAAAAGACATAGAGTGAACATAAAACCAAGGAATTCCATAATGTATATGAAATAAGATGGAGAGTAAATCCCACTTGACAATAATAATAAAGTTACAGATGGAGTATAATAGAGAAGAATGCATAAACTCCAGTAAAACACAGCATTTTTAAATGAGAGCAGCAATGCATAAGTATGAGGCAGAGTTTAACATGACGAGAGAAAACACACTACAACACAATTTCACCACACACCAGCAAACAAGCTCCACCTCAGTATCCACATATCTGATCAACTTACACAAAATATGTTGACATGCACCATGTAACACCAGCTGAAACCTCAACAGTAGTATAAGCCTTTAGGCTCTGACCCGTCAGTTCTTATGTCCTATAGGTGGCATTGTTGTCCTACATTTTAACAAAAAAAGAAAAATAACAACAAACTAATAAACAAAGAACAGAAAACAAACAAAAACCAAAAAGAGGTTTAAGTATGAAGGCCGTGTTTTTATGTACTGAATGGATGTAACACTTCTTTAAAACTTAAGTGGTTCTTCTGATGGCTTTTGTCTTTTTCTCTTCAAATAATAACAAGTGGTCAGTGTTTGAGTACGACTGATGAAAAAAGAGTAATCCAACTCCGTGGATACCTCAATGTATCCTGTAATGTATCTTGAAATACGCAAATTGATGGATTCAAATAAAATTTCAGCTTCACATATCAAAACAAATCTTCTGAGTTTTGCTGCAGTCCCACATTGCATCGATCAATAAATCTGTAATTCCACATTGACTAAATGTTCATTCAATATAATATCCTGAGTATTTGATACTGGTTGTCCACTTAAACGATTGTTGTAAATTCTGAGAGATTAACAGCAAACAGATGAAGTTTAGATTGTTGTTTACGTATATTGACACCTGTAACTTTTGAATACTGTCTGATTGTCTCTGCAAGTGGTTCTATGAGAGGAGTCTGGAAACCCTGTATAGTATCCCTCTCTAACGTAAATCATTAATATAAATCTTAGCTGTAGTTTAATAATAAATAAATAATAACAGACAGATCAGATTAAATTAAGTTCACACTGGCTGAAAAGTGGCTGAAGCCTGAGCTTATTCCAGCCTTTTCACATTCATTAGTTTGTACAGATCCCTTTAGATGTATGTTAAATACACTGAAAAGTCCCAAACAAAAATTCACTCACTAACATACCTCAGTTTTATATCTATAAGGCATTTTTGAAGATTTTAAAAATGCATTTAGAATATATTTTGTGTAGTCCACAAATTCACCCCTGTAACTGTTCTACATCTTAGTTTCATATATATTTTTGTATGTGTTTCCCTCCGTACAGTAGCTAAATACTATTACTACTATTTTACTATTAAAGAACAGTAAAATATACGTGATGAATTTGGACTGAGAACGTCTTTTGTTTAGTGCAACATTGCAAAGGGCTTCCACATGGTTTGTCTTTACATGATTTACGTGGTTTGTGCTCTGTAACAGCTTTCTACTTTGTCTTGTAGGATATTTATACAATCATTTTACAAAATCTTTAATCTCAGATGCAAGATTAAATTTCCTTTAAACAAGAAAGGCCACTTGTGACGATCAAGTACTTTTTCAGCACTGAAAAATCTGTATTGTGCCTATTTTAATTAAGTGTTTGATCCATATGTATGTATCATATCTGGTAAAACCTTTGCGAATCTGTTTGTACGTCTAGTTTATATTTAACATCGCAATTAATTAAATGTATATGTCTAAAGTCTGAAGTCTCCAGGCCCACCTGGTTTTAACGGAGATTATGGTCGGATACACAGCTGTAGGAAGGGCTATGTTAGTTAACATGTATCTTGTCATTTGAATGAATATGGGGGCCAATTTGTGTTCTTGTTAAAGCTCAGCTTTTGTGATCTGACCCAGCGCCCTCAAAAGTGCCATGAGAAGGGGGGAAAAGGGACACATAGGCTGGAGGCGCTCCCTGCTGAAACAGAGGTGGGCCACTAGGCGCTTGGTGCTGCACTGAGGGGGGCGGGAAAGCTGCAGCTGGATAACCGCATGGAGCGACTGGTTGTGGCCACTGACTATAAGAGCCACTTGCTGTGCTCGCATGTTGAGTGGGATCTGGTGCTGGGTATCCATAAGGACCTGGACCTGCGGGCACAGGATAAGGTCCAGTCGGGATGGCAGGGGCAGGGAAGTCGCTGTAACTTGGGGCCCCAGTGGCTCCAGCTGGGTAAGGCCCCATAGCCTCACCAGGGTAAAGGGCAGCAACGTGAGAAGGAACGATGAATAGTGGAAACACCACCTCTGGATCAAAGGCAAAACTGATGTCCAAATACACCTGGGGAAAAAAACAAAATGTATCAGGAAGTAAAATCTGTTTGTGTCAGAAATGATCTGAATTAAACTGCCATTGAAATATTAATTAAGCTGATCGTGCTGTCCCACAGATAAACATGATTATTGGATGTTATTATACAGTAAATGTATATGATTGTGATTTAAGACAACCGCTGCCTGTTCTTGTCTTAATCACAATTCATTCATTTCTGAGCTGATGCAACATCACGATTACATTATTACATACCTTGAGGTAATATTCAACTGAGAGGATTTCACAATTATCGAGAGAGGGGATGACATCATCAGGAACCTTAATTTGGCAGGAGACCGTTTCCTCTGAGTTCTCTGTGATAGTTTCTCCAACCATCTTGCAAAGACTTTGGTCGGTGCTGTTAGTGGAGCCACTGGCACGGTACACTACTTTCTTCTGCAAGCTGAACTTGGGCTTCATTGTTTTGGAGGAGGAGTTGCAGATTTTAGCAACAACAGATAAAGTGTCACCTGTCAAAAACAGATTCACCATACATAAAATATACAGTACACATATGAATACTGCATATAAGTGCTTTAAAATAGTTAATAAAGTGTAAAGGAAAGATGCAACAGTCATGCTAACATTAACATCTGAGTAACCTCCATCTGACTTAGTAATAAAACAGTGTGCAAAGCTGTAAAGATATGAAATCCTCTGACAACACACTGCTTTTATTGCTTGATTATGTTCCTAGTGACCTGGAGTGACTTTACCTGGAGCGCAGACCTTCTTGTTAACAGTAGCAGACATGCTGACCTGTCCTTTGGAGAAAACCCCAACTTCTTTCCCCACTGTACCAGAGAGGGGGCACTAGAACAAATTATACAAACAAACATTATTTCACATCAGCTCAATGCATCATATGTCTGAGTCTGAGGAGGAAACACCGTCATCTGGGGGTTAACCTTTGGATTAAGCCATCATTCTTCAGGTTAAGACCATAAAAACTAGACTGTAACAGCTCATAAATCAGTTTCAGTTCAGTTTCCTGTTATCATATCCTCCCTGACCATGGTGTTGAACAATACTGCATGCTTTGTCATGCTTCTCTAATAAGCCATACAATCAAATCAGCAGATTTAACGCTTTCAACACTGCCTTCAACAAAGTGACGAGAAAACTGATGGGAGTCAGCTCCCATCTGAGAGCTGATAACACTTTCTTTCTATTTTTTCTTATGAATGAATACAATACAGAATAATAGGATGATAATATTAACTAATTATTATTACCCAAGCATGGTGAGACCTTTTTATGTTGCGCTGGTTACTGACATACAAAACATAGTTCAACATATATATAAATACACACATCAATACACATGTGTAGTAGTTTTTGATGGTTTTAGATTATTTAAAGTTTTTGTACCAAATAATGTAAAATCATGGCATTCTGGAAATTCTAACGTTTGAATAATCTAAGTGATGTATGAGCACACATACCAATAATAGGTCAATCAGCAAAGCCAGAGTGGTACAGAGTGGTATGTGAAGAGATGTTTGGGAGGATAAGGGGCGGCTCTTATTACTGAGGCTAGCTAAATGATCCAGCTTCTGAAAAGAGCTGGAATTCCCACAGCTGCTTCACTCCTGCAGCACGATCTCCTCCATTTCCTGTTTGCTCAAATAGCTGTTTGTGGTTTCTTCCATTACTCAGTATATTGCACGTTGTATCGTACAAACTCTCGGATTACTGTGCCTGCCTCCTCCTCCTCCTTTTCTTTAAGAAAGGTCAACTGTTATGTTAGTATTTTCTGCTGAAGTGCATGTTCAGACATATTCGGTATAAAGCTGTTCAACTGTTAAGCTCACACTTAACTCTTTATTGTTGCCTTTCCCTCAACCCCCTCTAGTCCATTCTTTCAGTTGAAGCCAACTCTCTCTTTAGTCATGTGTCTTCTTATTTTAAGTATTTTCCTTTTAGACACCACAAGTCAATTTATGTGCTGCAGAAGAAGTTCATATTCATAACATGTATCATTGTAAAGTCCCACGTACCATTACTTGGCAATGGTTTGAGATGGATCTTGACACAAAATTGAGCTCTTTGTGTGCTCCAGTCGGCCACCGCCAGCTCCTGGACATCTTTGCTTCAAGCGTGTAGGCAATACTTCCATGAAACCCCTTAAAGGATGATGGCATCTCCCTGTGAGATACAACCAGTCCACCAATGCAGTTGTGAAAGTAAATAATGACACAGAACTAATGCAACAGTAGATGCTTGAAATTCCCACCTACCCCTGTGGGATTGCAAGCCTGAACTTAAAGCAATGGACTCCTTGGGGAAGTACAGTGCCTGCAATGAAATGAGAATCATTCAAACTTCCTGTAGAGACCTTACAAATGAATGACAGGGCCTTTGTTTACTGAGCTGGATTCATGAATTTTGTATTATGTGCTCCATGAAATTGTGAGAGTCATGGGGTTCTGGGAAGCCCACATGCACACATGAACACGTGTGTGTACAGTACTTCTGAATATGTTCATTATAAGATATACAAGAATGGACCATCCAAGTAGATAACATTCATTCAAAATGCATTTTAGGTGTTTTTTGTTCATACTTAACAGATTTATATATACAGAGAGATAGATACAGATTTTTTTTTTTTTTTTTGCAAAAGCATAGGCCTGTCTGAAGACGTAATGGATTTGGACAATTTGTACTTCATAGTAAAATCAAGCAGGCAGTGCTGAGATCTTCAGGTACCAACATGTAATCAGGGGCGTAATAACATCCACAAGGCAGCTTGTGATGATGTTACACTCCATCCATCACCATAATCAAGCAAATCAAAGGGCCATCACTTTTCTTTGGCCTACCTTCCGTATTTTCTCCCAGTAAGTATTCTTTGACTTTGAAGTATCTCCTGTGCGCACTGTAAGATTTTTTGTTATCTCCACTTCCTTCGGTCCAGTGGACGCGCGCCTCCCCTTTGGCTTTGATGAACAGGCTCTTTACTTTGGTGTCTTTTGACAAAGTGAAAGTGACTGTGCCTGAAACCGGATCTCCCTCAGAAAAGGTGTCCTCTTCGTTGAGAGCTTCGTGAGTTAGTGTGAAGTCCTTTATCGGAGACATTTTACATGTATCGGCCAGGTACGCTCCGTTTTTCCAACTTGTGGCTGCGCAGCATAAGGCGGTGGCTCAATGTTTCAGTTGACATACGATATCCGGTTCCGCCCGACGAGCGAGATGAAAAGAAAACGTCCAACATATCCTGATGTCAAGCAGAACTGTTAAGCAATCCAAGTATCATTACGACAGAATGTTAAATCCAGGTTTACGCAATTAAAAGTTGTGCTTATAGAGTCTGTAAGCACTGTACGGTGTGCACTGTTTTAAATGTTAACCTACAACACTGGAAAGGGGGAAAAAAAACTTTCAGTTTTCATCTATAGAGGAAATGAAGAAACAGGTGTATCTTTGATGCAATGAGATTATTTGCCTCGAAATGAAAACATGGATTCAGTAGTTAAAACGTTCTTGCTCACACTGAAAGAGTCACAGAGACACTTTACTGTTCTTCTTTCATTCTTTATTGAAGTATTTGAGTCAGAGAAACTGGCAATTCGAGAGTAAAACAAATCTGGTTTGCAAACTATTGTGTAATGAGATAGAAGTCGATGTCTCATGTTAAACTCAACAGACTTCAAAATACAGTGAATATATAATATATACTGTACATATATTTGGCCTCTTAGTTGACTGCTTATATTAAAAAAATATAAAAGATTTTTTTCTTGATACATGTTGTCCAGTTTCTTTCCACTACCCTCCAAACAGAGGAGTGAGGTAGAGTGAGAGGTATGAATTATAACGCTGAAAAAAAAAAAAGATCAGTCTAGGACACGTGAGTTGAACAAGGCACGTTAACCACACAGTGTATCCTGTTTGAGTAATAATGTTATCAGGACAAAAAACAACTACGTCTGCAACGGTGACATACAATGCAAAAGTCCTATTTTTGTAAAGAAATGTGTACATGCAAAGAATAAAAATTGCATTCAATGGCTTTTCCGTTTTAAATTCACACATTCAACAACACTCATAAGGCGTTAAAGACACAATTGAAACGACTGGATTTCACATTTTTAACTATTAGTATTTAGCATACGTTCTATAATCTTTCCACAGTGTTTTCAGTATCAGAAGACGGAAAAAGGAGTGAATATGCTGGAGGAGCTTCATCTGACTGAGACAAGAAGTCTGTGTTCATTGGTGGAGCAGAAGGCAGCTGGTTGTATGTGGGAGGAGTGGGGGATATGTGAGAAAAAGGGGACGGGTGGATATCAGGGGCACTTGGGGTTGCATGGAAGGCTGGTGCAGAAGGTGGAGGGTGAAGCACAGAAGATGGAGCTGTAAATGGATCTCCATACTGAAACGGCTGCTGTGGCACTGGGTTCTTGTAGCCCTCAGGGTATGCAGGTGGTGGTTCTGAATAACCGTGGGCTGAAGGGAAGTTTCTTTGGCTTGGACCACCAAAAGCCCCCGCTGGATAGGGACTCATAGCCCCTGCAGCATAAGGAAAGTCCGTGTTGCTTGGGCCCCAAGCAGCCCCACCTGGGTAGGGACCTGCAGCCACACCAAGATGGGCGCCAGGAAATAACTCAGGAGGACAAAGGAAGACAGGGAACATGACCTCTGGATCAAAAGCAAAGCTGATGTCCAGGTACACCTGAGAAAAAATATGACTGCATCACTTTTAAAGTAGAACAGCAAGAGAGCATCTGACAGTCACAACAAATCTGGAACGTCTTTATCAATATTTATGGCTCAACAGTTTTAGAAAGTCAGTTCAAACGTAGCTCTGTAAATAGACGACACTTCACCATGACTGCTACGGTGTTGCATACCTTTAAAAAGCACTGCACTGCAAGAATGTCACAGTTGTGGATCGTATGAATCTGATCATGAGGAATCTTTATTTCACACTTGACCTCCCTCTGCGTTTTGGGTTTAATACAGTTGCCAACCACTTTCTGGATAACGTAGTCCTCATTTTTGGTGTGGCCTTGGGCACGGTATTGGATATCCCGGATTAAAGAGAACTTGGGCGTCATCTCAGTGGAAGAAGAATTGTCGATTTTTGCAACGATCACTATAGTGTCACCTGTAAAGAGAACAACACAATACTTTGGATTAATTTAGGTCTATTCAAATCCAAGTGCCACACAGGACAAAGCAGTCTGTTCCAGAATGTGTATCACATAATGACAGTTTCTTACTTACTTGTACTACAAGTATGTCAGGTAATACCCCCAACCCCCTAAAATGTCACCAAAGTTTATATCAACTCTTTTTTTCATGCTTCTAAAACCATCACTGACAGCAGACCATATTCATGGCAGACATTTCAATTTGTCAAGAGCACAGGTGTAAGCCAGCATGCAGACTACCAAAGCAGAGGAATGCCAGATTGCCAGATTCAGACAGTTCATGAACAATAGCGTATTTTATTAAAACAGATTGCTATTTTGTCTATTTTACCTCTGACAACCATTCGGACAAAAAATGTTTTTCAATATCTGCCTTCAGCCCAAGATTTCCCTTCAAGGCTGGAACCTACCATGTTTGAAGAGGAATTTTACTACCTGGGGCATAACCTGTCCGGTCAACGGTGACATCCATGTGCACTTTCCCTTTCGAGAAAAACCCCATCTCTTTGTCTGTTGAACCGATCTGTGGTGACTAGAATTCAATAAACAGAAATAACAATTACTTTGGATCCACTTCCATTATTAAGACAATACAGTACATGATCCAAGTACAACCCAGATTCCAAAAAAGTTGGGACAACAAAAATAAAAATGGAATGCAATCATTTGCAAACCAGCTGCGTTAACCAGCAATGCTTTTACGAAGCGTTCCTGAGCCCAGGAAGTGCTATCCTTCATACAATCATGTGTTCACAAAGTGGTGAACCTCGCTCCATCCTCGCTTGTGAACGGCTGAGCCTTTCCAGGATGCCCCTTACATGCCCAATCATGACACTATCACCTGTTACCAATCAACCTGTTCACCTGTGGAATGTTCCAAACAGGTATTTTTGGAGCGTTCCACAACTTTCCCAGTCTTTAGTTGCTCCTGTCCCAACTTCTTTAAAACGTGTTGCTGCATCATATTCCGAAAAATTTTACAAAAATCAATGAAGCTGATGAGGTAAAACATTAAATATATTTTCTTTGTGCTGTTTTCAATTGAGTATAGGTTGAAAAGGATTCGCAACATTCTGTTTTATTTATGTTTTACAGTGTCCCAACTTTTTTGGAATCTGGGTTGTATTATATATTATATATTATAGAGCAGTGACCTAGAGTGTCACTGCACTGCCCTTTGAATCTTATTGCATACAGTACAGTGTGATACTGTCAGAAGAAATGGTATCTATGAAAACTGTAAACAATGAGGTGTAAATTTCCGAAATAACTGGGAGCACAAATTCAAATCCAAATCCTAAATACACCTTTTTCATTGCAGACATATTGAAAAGCACTGGAACTAATGCAGTTAATGATGTTTCTAGATTATTCAAGTATTCGAGCAAGCCAAGCTAGTAAGGGAGCATGCACAATAGCTGGAGCCTGGTACTGACCCCTCTAAAGTTATTGATTACAACTGTCCTTTTCCTACTATTAAATATTAAAATGTCTGCTGTGAAAATGGCAAATTACCTCTACTACATTGCGGTGGGATTGATTTAAGAGCTGGATATCTCAAAACCTCAATGAAAAAGCAAAGCTAATTGTGCGGCTAGATATAGCGAGGGATACATTAGAATGTGGTTTGGGTGAACTGTATATGCATATTTTTAATGTTCTATAGTTTCTCTTCTCTGCTACATCCCCTCATGAGGAGCGCATCCAGCCGACTGTAACATCACATCTTAAAATCTCCACAAATTCATGGATTAAGTATATAGTTTCTGTCAAGTGACAAATCTGAGATTTCTGTATCCATGATGATTCAATATTTTACTCACCATCAGAGAATTACGGTTTGGAAAGGACTTGGAGACAAAATGAATCTCCTTGTCTATCGTACGGTTTGCTTTCCAGCCCCTGGTCAGCTTGACTTGCAGCTTGTAGAAAATCCTTCCATGAGGCCCCCGGAAGGTGGAAGGCATGCTTCTATAATGGAGAACCAGCAGATTAATGTTATGTCATCCCAAATGAATTAAGATCAGTTATAGATTGTGCAAGAGAAGGCCATTTGGTTCTGCTTGTTACAAAACAATGACATTGTAAAAGTGCAAAAATGACTGTCTTACTGTACAATTACCCTTGAGGTATTTGTAAGCTGAAGTCATAGACATGGGTTCCTCGAGGAATTACAGTGTCTGAAAAGGAAAGGATCTGGATGTTAATACTGACAGTAGTCTACTGCAGTCACTAGCTTTTACTTAGCTAGAATAAACAGTAATGAATGCACTGGTGGAAAGTAAATAAGTTATTTTATGGAATTTAGTATTTTTATAATTTGTGCATAATGAACATATACATAGTCGTTTTTCTATTCTGTATCCCGTCCACTTCCTTATTCTGACCCTTCTGTGCCACCGCATTTGCTTTTTGTAATACTTGCTGGCTGTAACAACTTAATTTCTCTGGTGTGGGATCAATAAAATCTTATCTTATATTAAACTTCAGTACAATTTGAAGTGACTTGCTGCACTAAGTTTTACCATTTACACATTCTGCCCATTATATTAATGTAGTAAATTAATAACAGCTGTAAATTAGTTATTAGTTGCACTGTTTTGGATTAAACTTTAAATTGCAGAAATTAGCTCCAACTTGACCAACTATAACATTACAGATGCTGACACATCAATACCTCAGGAATAATATTGCAACATAACCAGATTAACGTTATATAATAAGACTGAAAAAGGGAGAGGTGTGTAATCTCGCTTTTAATTCATATTCCTGAACATATAACAACATCAGATGTAACTAATTTTTATACTATGGTATTGTTATAACTATTGGCTGTGAATATTTCAACCTCACCGACCGATCGTGTCTTGACCACCACACCATGTCAGTATTAACGAACAGGTTAAGGCATGCATAAATAACAACACATGACCGCCTACCTCCCGACTCCTCCGGGATAAAGAAGTGCTTCAGCTTGAAATACCTCTTGTGTGCAGAATACGTGTAGGTGCGATCGCCGCTCTTTTTTCTCCAAGACACTTGAGCATCTCCTGTCGCTTTCACAAAGAAACTTTCAATCGTGCTATCCTTTAATAAGGCCAGCGTTACTCTGCCAGTGAGAGTGTCCCCCTCCGAAACCGACCTGTCGTCATTCAGCGCGTCGCAACTCAGCGTAAAGCTTTGGATTGACGGCATTGTAAAGCGGGTAAAGAAACGACAGCTGTGTCGGTTTAATTGATAAAAAGAGAGTCGGTTCGATGCACCCGACTACTTCCAGACGGTTTCCGTGTATGTTATTTTGCTAAGATGGCACCAGCAGCGCCTGGCATTTTAGTCAGGACACGCCCTGAAAGTGTCCTGTTTGCTCCAAAACCTCTACCGCCATCCAACGTCCAGAGGAGAAACTGGGGGCTCACAGGAAAGAAGACCACTCAGAGCAAAAGCGCACTGTAACGGTTCAAAAACAATAGCATGGAGCCCCCTGGAGGTCAATCATGGGAAAAGAGTGACGTGACGGTGGTGCGCACAGGTGGCGCAGAGTGTGAAACTGAGTGCGCTCAGATGATAGAACTGTGGGAAAGTTGTCCGGAGCGACAGCTGCTATGTGGATGGTGCTCAGCACACACACTTCACCATGTGACACACATATGACATCTCTTCTACATCTAACCGAGGAGCTTGGGTGTCTACAACTAATCGTTCGAGTAAATGTGTGTTTTAGCGACTGTTTGTCCGCAGGGAAAATTACTTTTTTTTTTTTTTTTTTTTTAGAACTGCGGTCACTGAGGATACGTTCATGTCAATCACACTTCTCATATGGGTATCTGTCCTTCGAAATAAAAGGACAATTGAATAATCCTAATAGAAAACGTTTAAAGTAATTTAATTTGTTATTTAGGTGAATTTTTCAATTCACAAGCAGAGAGAGTATCAAGCATTTGTGAGAATATTTACCGCAAATAATTAAATCTACAGCAGTGAGTGGCTTATTATCACTCTACTATGTTGGTCACACTGTATTTTTTCCCCACACTAGTAATTTGGCCATGTTTTCATGACGCTGCAATGAACAATAATGCTGCACTTAATATATATAACATAATTACAACTTCCTGCTTTTATTCTGAAGGCTTGACGCCTGTTCCGGAAGTCTTGCTTGAAACTTAAAAAAGCGAGTACCTTAAATTGCGATGAAGCGCATGAGATTGTGCCATTTATTTTATTTACCACTAGCAACTGACGACTTTCAATGTTAAATTGTCTTTTTTAATTCTTTCAATTATTCTGTGGATCATGGTGTTAATTCTTCACCATCAGTTAGATGGGCATGAACGATTTTGGTGACTTTTAAGTAAGTCATAAACTTATCATCGGACATATTTGTTAATAGTAAAAAAAAAAAAAAAAAAAAAAAAAAAAGAAAGAAGAAGAAGTGGGCGGGGAAACCACCTAATGCGCATGTCAGACGCCTCGTTCAAGTAGATGGCCGTTTTGGCGGCCCGCCAGCTAGTAGAGTGCCGGCGTCTCTTCACCGACCTACCGCCAAACTTTTGTAAGTCTGACTAACCTGCTCTTTTTTCATTAATAATAAAATTTAACGTGCCTACTTTTAGTCACAAATTTTGACACCGTCTTTTATCCTGTTTGGTTGGCAGCCTAGCTAGCTAACGTTAACTTAACTGGAAAAATAACCAAACGGTTCGTGAGTGTTTGTTTGCTCTGCCGAGTTTGTTGTTTGAATAAGTTGATTTACAAACAGGTTAAAAGTCTGTTATTGTAAATGGCACGTTTGAATTCTTAGTCCAGGGTGGTTTAAAGGGTCTATGAACATGAACATGAAGTATTAGCCTCGTCTTTAATGTCGCCTAGCAATTAAAAACGGCTTGTAGCTGAGTGACATGCTCGCGCTCAGAGACAAGGCCAAAACGGCAAAATTCGGGAGTCTGTCGAAATTAAAAGAAAACGTTTACGGTGTGTATTAGTCATACTTCATACCAATCCTAGCTTTTTAGTAGGCCCACATAATGTATTTACATTGAAGAATTGATAAAATGAAGTATACTCAAACCAGACAGCAGTTTTGTGAAATGTTGCTTTGTGAATTGTTGTTTTGTTAAATGTTGTGATGTGTTAAATGTTGTGTTTTGTTAAATGTTGCAGTGTTGTCTTAGATGTTATGTTATGTTTTGTGAAATGTTGTTGTGTTTTGACCCTCAGGGCCATGGTAGGAAACGGCTCCAGAAGGATTTTGGAAAACAAAGGTAGGAAATCAAACTTGAGACATTTTGCTTTTTATTTGTGCCTGGGTCCAGTCCATGTATTTATGAATTTGAGCTTGCAGTTACATTCCTCATTTGTGGTTTAATGGACATCTGATGTTGCACATTTTGTGTTGTTTCCTCTCTGTATGCATGAGGTGGGGTTGATTAGTGAAATAAGTTATGGCCTATGTCTTTGTCATAAACATTTTTCCTTGACTTTGATGGAAAATGTCTTGAGGTCAAGGAAAGATGTGAAGCAGTATGATGGACAGTCGTTGTATCTGAATGTGCATGATCAAGACTTGTCCTCAGCTTCAGTGTATGTCCACCAAGCATGTTCAGACTGTGCATACACAGTATATGTCATCAACAATGTGGTCTGTATTTGTTTTGTTAAGGGAGCATTCACAAGAATTTGAGTTTCCCAGTCTTAATTAAACTGGACTAGACTGACCTCATCACTTTTCATAAAAGTCCACAAACTCAGTCCTCTCTTCACTGTCTGTAGTTAAATGTAATTCATCAATACTGAAATTACCATCATGTGTTAGTACCTTTCTAAAATACCCGTTTGTACTTTCCAAGTTTGCCCTGGTTTAGATAATAAAAGCTAATCTCAATCAGCTGGTGTTCTGTCAACAGAAAGTGCTATGGAGACAGTTACCCTGCCAATGTGGTGAATACAGTGAGGGAGGAGGGGAGAGGTAAACGAAGTAAGGGCCACAAGACGACCAAATGCAACTGATGTGAGAAAACAAACGGACCAAAAACAGGAGAATAAAGGAAGAAAAAACGAGTTCTCGTCCTGTAACATTGGCACAGGTTAGTTCCTGATAGATGTGTGCTGCTGAGCATGATTCTGCTGTTTTTGTATTTGGTGTTGTGTTGCTTGGCATTCAGAATTACAAACCAAAGAGCAGCGGTCTTTATGATCTGCGTTTAAACTTTTTTGTGCTAATATAATGGTTATTGCAGTAAGATTTAAAGCCTTCACCTCATTTTTTTTTATTAGAGAAACAGAAATAACTTTTAACTATATGCTGTGGTGCTACAAAGATTTGAAAGTTTTGCTGCCTAAAAAAAAGGTTATAAATGCTTGCTCACTATGAAGTTTTCATTGTTAAAAGTCCAAGTTGAGGCAGAAAGCATTTTATAACTTATTGGCCCCAAGTCCAAGAGTGCTCTTTGTTAGTCAAATGTCTGGATGTCTTTTTGTCTGAATAATTTTCCTGAGATGTTGTTAACTTACCAGATTTGGTTCATTTGTTATGTATCATGTTTCTGTGGACATGGCCCGATTGAAACGCCATTATATGTCATGAACTCCTGTGATTACTCTTATTTATTAAGTCTTCAGGATGTTTTTAATTGAATCCCTGTCAGAATACAAAGCTCTTTAATTTTGCCTGATGCGCCATACGTCATAAAGGTTTTTTTTCCCTATGCACAGAGTTCTTTCAAGGGGTGACTGATTTTTGTTTGTTGAAAAATGAGCCAAAACAGCCATTTTGTAATTGTGTTTATTTCAGAATAATCTGGTATACGTCTCCCTGTTTAGTGAATATGCAGGTGTTGAATCATGGCAACAGCTTAACTGCCAATCACTTGTGAGCAGGAAGCATATGAGTAAGTGTGGCGGAAATATGAAAGTAATTAAAAGTATGAGAAGTGAGCAAATCAAATCCAGCTTAGGGCCCTCATTAAGCTAAGGACAGCCCCGCGTGCTTTGAAACTCATCTACACACAACAGATGAAACTGGCTGTTAGGCAGCGCCTGATAACATTTGTCCATAATGGACTGCAGAGGGCCATCTGCAGCATAAGAGCAGATGCAGCGTTGTATCACACATAGACCTCATTAGTACAGTGCTGCTTGTTTTTTGAAGTTTCTTTAAAATTTATCAAGAATAACTGCTACTGAATGGCCAATATGAATTTTTAAAATGTATTGAGCTGCTCACGAGGTAAAAGTAAGCACTATTGTAAAAGACTTGTTCTTTTGTAATTGATCTATTAATGGCAAAGACTTAAATCACAGCCTTCAGTAGAAGCTCATTAATCTATGCCGTGTATGTGCTCCTAGTTGGATAGGTTGTATCCCTGCATTGGGAAAAAGGGTGCCTTGGTCAAGTCCAGTCTTTATTAAGATTAATGAACAGCTTGACATTTTTAGTCCTCTGTCTGAATCGATAATTTTAATACTCATGAGGGCCAATGGGGATCTAAGCTTGCGGAACACACATTGTGGCCACAGGGCGCATGTTAAATGTCCAAGTGGTAATCAATGCAAAGAAATTAGCTATTGATCTCTTATAGTTTTGTAATAGGTTATCTATTGGTTTGCTCTTTCGGAAAATTCCAATATCAGTCGGATGGAATTGTGCCGGTAATGTTGCTGTGGGGTGTGCGTGCGTGCGTGTGCTTGCGTGTATGCATGCACATACACTCAGATTCCAAGTGTGTTTGGATGTGTGTGCAGGGTCACATTCTAATTAGCACAGAGGGCAGATTGTAAATAAACATGTTGAGAGAAATATTGGTGATCTGCATCAGATCAACAGTTCATTACAAATAAGGCTGGGAACCTCAGATTGGTGTTATGCAAGCTTAATGCTGACTAGAGGAGCGATAGTTGTAAAAAGCTATTTTGGATTAAAACATTTCCACTATTTTTGTTGTGCACATCTTTCATATACATATAGTGACAGATTATGACTCCAGCATCATCTGAACATCTAAAAGTATATTTCATATATTTGTCATTGTATGTGTTGTAAATGTAGGGGGTGTTGTATGTTGGTGCTGCTATTGACTCAAATAGCTGGATCCGTTACCATTGTTTCTATCTATTTGTTAGATTTTGTTTCTAAAGTTAAGTCAAGCCTTGCTTGGAATCTAGTTTATAACCTTAGAAGAAACGGATGAAACTGAAGTGTAAAAAAGAACCAAGCAAACTTTGTTTGATTTTTTTTCCTGTGTTGTTAAAAATACCCCTCTTTTCTGCCTGTCTTCCCAGTATGTACAGTGTGACTTGGATATGAATCTGTTTTGCTGGGGTAGCGGGGAGCTTGGCCAGACTGGACATGGCAGGCCAGGAGACATCGGTCCAGAGGAGGCCCATCTGAGAGAGTTCACACTGGTTAGACTGGGCAGAGTGAAGCTGCTGGCATGCGGATCCAGTCACTCCATTGTGGTTACAGGTACAGGTCCCAGTTCCTTTGTATATTATTGGTTGTCTTTTATCATGTACTGTGGATGTCTAAATGCCATTCACCATTTTTGGTGTGAGTTTCAATTTGAGCATTAGATTTTAATTTACTTGATTTTTGTTTGTGTGTATGTGTGTGTGTGTGTGTGTGTGTGTGTGTGTGTGTGTTAAGTTCAGCCAGGTACAGGTTTTATGAGAGAAAGTCATGTATTTTGTCATTTATAATAAGAGGAAACATTGTTTGACAGGTTGATCGCTCCATTAATTTTTTGCTGCTCACAATGCTTTTTATTCACCAATTATTGTTTATCACATTGGAATAGATCGTGCATCTCCAAACAAAGAATTCGGTTATGTTTGTCAGTATTTGGAAGTTATTGGAAAAAGCTGCAATAACCAGTCTGATATACTGTGCTCTGATGTTGATTTACTGAAACCCAGTTATCCAATGAGGCTTTAGAATGTTTACAGAACAATTAGCTTAGGGAGACATTTGATCAAAGCATGTGTAAGCAACTAACCCCATCAAAACCATTAGCAACCGCTACACATACTGTCTGACATTTGATGGACATGTTTGTCCACACTTGCCTATAGCACCATGAGTACATATACAGGACTCAGAAGTCACATTGTGGTGGTTCAGTACAGGGTAGGTTTCAAACACACATAATGTCATATACATAGGGTTTACACCCGACATGAAGTGTCTTCCTCTCTGCCCATGAGGTAATACTGGCCTACTTATTTGCCAATTTGATAGAAACCCAGATGACAGGCTCCTTTAGTACATTAGCTGGCCGTAGTCATAAATCAGTAGCCCAGATAAGTCTTATAGATCACCCCAACACTAGGATCCTATACCTCTACTATCATTACAGGGAAAAAGGTGACATTTTTGATTGATTAAAATGGTGCAGGCTAGCTTAAGTTAAATCATGTTAAGTGATGTGACATTGCAGTTTCACATATCATATTTCTGTCAAGACAATGATGGTGGAAGGCATTGTCATGGCATGATATCTGACAACAGCAGACATCTGGGGGGACTGGAGGAGATTTATGGGAAGGTTTTAGTGGTCTGAGAGAGATGAGAGAGAGTAAAAAGTGGTCCTTTTTTGTGCATTGTCACTTCCCGAGTGACTGTAAATTTTACTCCAGTGCTGTTGGGAATTGGAGACATTTACACATCCTGACAAATTGCCTGCTGTAAAAGTATTTACTGGTCTTGTCCTCCCTTTATTCTTGACCAGCTCGCAAACACATACCCCCGTCACAGACACAGAAATATTTACCCACAGCAGATTTATGTGACACACGTTTATGTCGCGTACCTGAGCTCTAGCCCACGATATGTCATAATGGTGTCATGTTGAGAGTACTGGTCTCCTGTTAATATTTTAATAGAGGAGGTCTTGAGTAGGTCATAATGGTTTTATACCAGCCACATTGTCTCAGATCTTTGGTCTTTTGGCCCAGCCAGCCCAAGGAAAGGCTTGTTTATGGAAAGATGGGTTGCAATAGAATTGTATAAACTGTGTTTGTGTAAACCAACGGCACACACACGCACACACACACACAATCAGACATTCAACATTCATAGACTAAGGCAACCCGTTAAACTATTCAAGGTTGTCACCCCAGCGATTTTCAGCGATCAAGCGTAAATGAGACTGGCCTCGGGCTTGTTGACAAGGCAAACTTGCACCATGTGTAAAGAGCATATGTTTGGGATTTTTGTGTTCAAGTTTAAAGTCTGACAATGAATAGCTGCTGGTGACACATTTTAAAATTATGATGATTTGGTTATTATTATTATTATTATTATTATTATTATTATTATTATTATTATTATTATTATTATTATTATTATTATTGCTAATGTAATAATTAGTTGTGGCTTCACTTTAATTGATAGACTGTAAATTATCATTTATTTTATAGAACATAGATCTTGTCCTCAGGAAAGAGTTGAATGATTACCTTTGGGTAAACTCAGTCCTCTCTGTTGACGTCTGTTAAAATATTGCTCCACATTTTAGAAAAGCATTATGAGTTGCTGCCACTGGGTGGCACTATGAGACTGCCAATAACAAAGTATAGCAGAGGAGAGTGGGTGGGGGTAGGTGGTAGAGGGGAGGCCCACACTTACCTCACACTCAGACAGAGCTATAATTTACTAATAGTGTGGGAGCCGCCATTGCTGTTATCTTTTAATAGATTTGTATGGGGAAAAGCAGGTGCCTGTTGTTAATGTGTCCAATTGCCCAAGTTGCCTACAGAATTTAGGGCATCCATCACTGTCGTCGGCGGTGACACCCTGTCGTTCTACTTCACGCGGCGGGCCGGCCGGGCTGGGCTGGTAACAGATGAGGCTTCTCTCTCCTCCAGACGCCCACAGTCACACAGATTCGACCGCCATACGTGCTTGCGCATGCATACACACACAAAAACACACACAGCTATACCACATTCTTAGAGGGCAAACTAAACTCGTACCCATTACGACCACAAATGCATAGATTTTTATTCTATAGATAAATATCACAGTAGGAACAAAAACAGGCATGGTTACCTCCTAGATATTGATCAAATTAAGTGGAATAAGTTGTGTGTTGGAGAGTGAAAAATGCAATTTGAAAAAATAATATCTCCAAACTTTGCCCCCCATCGCTTGGAATTCTTGAACTTCCAGCTGCACCCTTGAGCTTAGCCAGGGGCACCACCTTGCTTGCAAGTTTGCCCTCCGCCCTGGAAAACACCCCGTGCAGCTGTGTTTCTTTAGACCCGGGCTGAGAGTTGGAGGGTATACAGAGGTGCCTGCTAATACCTTGTTAGGGCTGTTTCAGTTGCTGGGTCTGAGTGAGGTCAGTGTCAGTACTGCTTTAGTTCGAGGCCCTTGATCTGCTGGATGTTGGATGAAGCCAAGGACTCATGTGCTGGCCGTTTGTGACCTACTCTAATTTTCTACAGGAGGCTTGGCTCTTGTGAGTACCTTGGACTGTGTTAGAAGTCAGATGTCTTTGGTCAGAAGTGGTTCTATCTTAGAATGTTGTAAGCAAAGAAATTATATTTTATACAGATTGATTTCTTATTAATTCTTATGTTCTTGTGACAGGAGATTTTGACAGAAAGTCAGTATTCTTTCGCAAAAAACAGACTGACAAAGGACCGAACCTGGGAGTTAGGTCTTTCTTTTTTTTTAAATTCCCCTTGTTTTTTCTTCACCTCTCCTTCCATGTGAGTTATGAACGTTGGTTAGGCCTTGGTGTCAGGTGTTAAACAGCATATGAGGGCTATGACCCAGCTTCCTAACCCTTTCTTCCTCTCTGACATCTCTCTTAACATAAAACAGAGCCCCTGCTTTCACCGTAATTGTAACCATCATGTTACTTTTGCACTATTTTCCAGTGTTTTCCTCTGCGTGCTGTTGGTGAGCGTTGTGCCATTTATGAGTTACGCATACCTCAGATGCTCCCCTCGTTCCTCAGCTGTGAAGACATAGTTCCTTCCCCAACCTATAAAAACTTAAAAATAAATTGTAGGACTGTAATGACATCATGCACCTGTTAGTAATAAAGAACAGAGTCTGGAATTTTTAAAGTGCATAATATTATAGCACTCGTCAGTAAAAGCAAGTATTGATACATCCTCTATTCTTCGAGTCATCATAAAAATCCTTCTGCAAACATTGAGAGACGCGTAGCTCTGTCTATTCAGTTTAATAACGTCCATTAAAATAGATCACAGCAGACATAGTTTGCTCTGAATTACTTGGTCCTGAAATCCAATACCTTTTTAGAAAAAAATAAAATCCTCTAAAGTAACAGGAATGGACAATTGACCTGCCATCTACCCGATCCTTATTGGCATTCAGGGCACAGTTACATCTCTGTAGAATCAAAGGGATAGAAGAAAGTACAGGCAGAGAGAGACAGATGGAGACACAGACAGTCACAATGGCAGAAAAAAAAATCCTCCAGGTGCACACATGACTCTCCCTTTTTAAATAAACAGTCATAGCCAGGTTTTGCCTTGAGGATAGGGTTCATGCAGACTCGAGTGGCTACTTCTGTAAATGTATAATTCGCTTGGACTGTCAGGAAACTGTTGTTAATATGGAGACCTATTTTCTCATTTTCTCTTTCTTCCTGTCTTTCTTTCAAGCCATCTATGCCTGTAGGCAAATACACCTTTACCTATGTATTTTATTGTCTTGTTTAATGTTTGTCAAAGAGTGCAATACTCAGAATAATTCAGGGAAAGTATTGGCCATCCCCCTGCATGACAACTCCAATATGTCTGCTTTGGACCCGGCACTGAGGGAGAGCTTTGGTAATAATTTGCCGTTTAGCCGTGTTGATGTTTTTCTACGATTTCCCAGTTGAGAAAGGTGAATGGGTGGAAAAAGGGGGAAAGGGGAAAAATAGCCCCTGTCCCTGCTTCTTGCCCTCTCTCTCACTAACTGTTCTATCTCTCTTTCTGTCTATCTCGCTCTCCCCCTTGACCTCTGTGCTAATTTGGTTGAGCAGGTTGAGCGTTTAGTTTTGCACTCAGTTGCTTTTTAAGGTTAATCGCAGGACAGAAGTGTTTATGTTGCTGTAATGTGGGCTTAACTCTCCCTCAGCGAAGCATGGAGCGCTTGAAATATGTAGTTCACCATCCTCTTCCTCAAAAAAAAAAAAAAAAAAAAAGACAAAACGTTATGCAGAACAAAAGATGGGGGAAAGTCTTGCCAATTAGCAGCTAATGAGACAAGCTTGTGAGGATATCCAAATCCTCAACGTGTTAACGTTTACGCCGCCCCCCTCCCAACCTGTGCCTCCCCCATCTGCCCTTGCACCCAGCCTCTTGTAAGGCGGGGAGGGCACCTCTGAGGCCCTCTGTGTGATTATTCACACATGGCCGTGGCCCTGGTGCTTTGAGCGGTGAACAGGAGAGGAAGGAAAAAAATGCCTTACGTATGGCTAATGTAAAAATGCTCAAGTGACACATGGCCAAGGCTCTTTTTTTTTTTATACCCCCCCCACCACTACACACACACTCACACACACCAACTCTACCCCATCTTCTATAGATAGATAGATTGATCCAATGAGGCACTCTGTCCCTCACCATCCGTTCCCAATTTTCCTTAATATAGTAAAGCCAGGAATTGGGTGGGTAGGTTGTGGTTGGGAGGTTGGCAAGGGAAACACATTTGATAAGTGAAAAATAATATGCCAAGAGAAAAACCAGTCATCCCAGTTGCCTTTGACATGCTTTTTATCAGAGATGTCTGTGTTGGAAGTGAAAATAAAATCTGCTTTTGTAATAGAGATCTTTGGACAGCCTTGAATGATTCGCCACTACTCCTTTCCGGCCTCATTTTCTCCAGAGCGTGTATTGGGAGTGTGTTTGGAATCTCAGTGGGGAAAATCAAATGTGAGTTGGCCTGGAAGTGTTGCAGTAAACAGTGAGGAAAAAGCAAACACAGGCCAGATCAGGGAATATCATGCAGGGTAATGTTTGGACTAAAAAGAAGAATTGTGTAATGGAACAGCACAAATTCCACTCTCCAAGGGGACTTCTAATTGATTCTGTGCTTCATTACTAGTTTTCTCAGGGAGAAATGGACAGCTCACTTTATTATGAAAGCAAAGCAATAGACATTTAAGTGGATGCCATGGTGATTATTGCGATACAGTTCTCACAGCATTTGGCAGCAGATGATTGCTTTATAGCTTTAGCTTTTTCTTAAATTGTATTATTTTTTCCATGAAGGTAGCAGGGAGTAGCAGTTTGAATACAACCTTAACCCTGACTGAAACAATTAAATGAAAAGCAGAGAATTGAAAGAGAGAGGTTTGGGAGCGCAAAATAATGCAGGGCTCCACTTGATATGTTATTTGTCGGGGGCAGTACATTTGTGCATGTTAACTAACTGTGCCACTGGACTTGGCCTGCTCGTAATAGGGTTCCAGCGCAAACATTTTCTCTCGGGGATTTCTATTATTAATTCTGTCTGAACACATCCACAAATGAATAATGAAATAAATAATGAAAACGTTATTACTTTTGGCAGCTGGGTCATTTCTCGTTTCCTGCTTTTTCCTCTGCTTGTTTCCTACTAATTAACTTTCCAAGGAGTTGTCCTCCTTTTCACAAAATGAATTTCATCAGAATGGTAGGCCACTGACAGTGTGGGTACACAGTCTTGTGAAAAACAACCAGAACAATACACAAGTCCTTCACTGGTTGCTTGTCATTTAAAGGAAATCAGCTGAATTTTTCTTCTTTCTTTTTTTCTCTGTTTTCAAAGAAAGTTGCTCACAGGTGGCACACAGTTATTTAGCTGTTTTGTCTCAACAGGTGGATTCAGATATAGCACTGGTAAAGTTGTACCAACAGATTCAACTAAACTTTGGGCCCATAGCAAAATAATGTGTTACTAATATTCACGTTACTGACCACTGAACCCCACAGTAACATGTTACGGGCTTGCTTCTTACAACAAAGTATGAAACAGGAAGCGCTTCCAGCAATATCTTATTTGGTAAATCAAAGTTCCTCCCTCCCTTCCCAGCTCCCCCACCACTCATCTCCTCCTTTTAGATGCTTGCCCTATGGCCCGCACCATGCCGTTAAAGGCTTGTATGCCGGGACAGAGGCTTGGCGATAAGTAGCCTCATTTAATATGGATCTTAAAGAGGGCAGTAAACCTAGAGCCTCAGTAGAAGTCCCCCCATCCCTCTGGCATTACTATATAGATGACCCTTTGCGCTCACACACACTCTCTCTCTCTCCTCATTAGAGTCATTGCAGACTCTTTCAAACTGCTCCTTCCTTCTCTCAGCGTTTTACTGTTAATTAGTTTGCTTTGTAAGGTTAGACGTGCGGACGGAGCAACTTTGGGAGTGTTTGGCTGCCATCTGTGTGCATACGGCTCTAACTATGTACAGATGGTGTGTGCTTACAGACAGGTTGCTTCTTGTGGGGAAAAAAGCGCAAGAGACGGTTTTGGTTATTTTAACAAGATTTATGGCCATTCTCACAGGTAACTGTTTGAGCTGTAATGATCATTGTTAGTCAGCTGTCAAAAAATGATAATTTAAGGCAAAGTAAGACAGGAGAGAGTGTGTATTTCTTCACTTCCACATCCTCAGATGATGAATCTTTTAGAAAAAAATTAGCAATTCCTTGGAAAGTTACTCTGTTAAATTTTAAGTGTGACACATATTGAACCAATTGTGCTGCGGCTACTTCAGAAAAGCTCTCATAATTTGGCCAAGTTAAAATACCATTAGCCACTCAGTGAACCAGTGAACCAGGTAACTAGAGAAAAAGGCAGAGATTGCCAAATAATTGCTTGACAAGGTCACAAAATTAGCAAACATAATCAAATAAGGAGCAGACTGAATTATTTATGGTTTTGGTTCACAGCACAGAAATGTCATGTTAAGTCCCCACTAAATTTATAAGTTTGAATTTTGTAATAAGCACAAGACAAATACCAAAAAGACACAGATATTATTGTTTTTAGAATAATGCAAACAGCTTGCACTAAAGCATGCCTTTTAATATAGCATACTTTGTTTTGTTTTTTTTCTTTCTTTTTTTTTTCTTTTCCCTTGCTAAGTTCTTGGCCTGCTTGCAAGGTGCCTCTTGCTGGTGGGAAACCTGCCCTTGTCAGTTGCAGTTCAGTGGCTAATGCTTTCTACTGGGCATTGTGAATGACCCTCCCACAATTAAAAAAGGGTTAGCAAAATTATTGTTGGCCTCCTGCCACATACTTTATGTGACTTAGCACTGGTCAGAGACTGATTGTGGGCCCAGAGTCCCCAAAACGTGACTTTTTCTATCAACCCAGCTCTCTGAAATTGCGCAGTGTAATTATCAAATTGAAGGAAACTAAAGGAGAAGGAAGTCTTGCTGTAGATGAGGAAACAGACAAAGTGTATGATTCTTAAGTTAAACTCAAACATAATGAACACCCTTATTTTTGCATTTTTTTCCACTGATGCTGAGGAATGTATGTTAGATAGGTTAGAGATTTTTGCTAATTTTGGAAGTAAAATACAAAAGGACTATTTTAATTTGGTCAGTATACATCGTTGATACTGACATAAAATGCGGGCTTTTAGGTATTCAGAGTGAGTTGGAGATGAAAATGTAACCAGACATGAGAAAAAGATGAGCATTTTCACAGTAACGTCACAGTTTTTTCAAACACCATCAAATAAAGGTTTATTAATGATTATAATTTGCTGTGCTGACACCTTTTTTCTTGATGAAATGGAGTGTTGAGGCTGGGCTGAGAGGTATTGCAGTGCAGCGTCAGCGCTTATGTAGTCAGTTAGAACAGAATCTGTCATTTCATTAGATTTGCAACACATTATTCATTATCATGTATTGACGCATGTAACTTGGTGAGACAGGTCACAAATAACATACACATTTATGCTACTCAGTGCTTTGCATGTACAATTGTTCAAAATACTGGAAAATTAGAAAGGTGTGACATTTAAGATGACAAGATGCAGTACATGACGACAGATTGTTCTTTTTTTAATACCCACCTTGATTGAAACCATCAATACAAACCTTTAGTTAGGATGTGTCATAACGCTGCTTACTAATGACTACAAATGAGCTACAGCAATTTAAATGTATGAAAAACTCATTTGCTACAGCTATAACACTGTTCAGGGAAAGCCCACTTCTTTTGTCTTTCCTCTTAAAAACCTCAAACCCTCCACGCGAGTGAAGAGGATCCTCTACAAATGTCTGAAAAAGCAGCCAAAAATACAAGGGAAAAAAGATTGCTTTGTTCATTTCTTTCCCCCTCCTCTTTCTCTCTTTCCCACTCTCCCCAAGGTTCTATTAGGAAATAGATCCCAGGTGTTCGATAAGCCTGTAGTGGACATGACAGCAGTGCAATCAAGTGTATAAATTTAATTGCAGGCTCATTTTGTGCCGTTTATTAGCCGTTTAGGGGCACATCGCTCCACTTGAACCCTGTTATTGCCAGACAGAACAGCTGTTTGGTTCCTTTTTAACTGTTTGTCTCATTGCATAGTTTTGAAAAAGTACATACTTAAATGCCAAATGCTGCATGTGAGACGTAGAAATGATATTTCAAAATATATATATATATTTGTTCATGCATTTTTTTAACATTTGATGAGGAAACAAATTCTTTTCAATTAAGCAGCTGAATAAAACAATAGCCCACAGATATTATATTTAATTTGAATATTGTCACTTGAAATCTAAATTGCATACAATAAACTAATTTGTCTGTTTGTCTAAATACACAATATATCGAAATAATATAAGAATGCAATATACATTATTTTCGATTTAGAAAAGTTAAACCACACACACACACACATACACACACATATATATGAACCATACTCTGACACAAGACACAACTGAACACACACAGTCAAAGGGAGAGAGTGAGTCTCTTTGCTCAGCCTGTAGCTGTAGCTGTTGCTGAACTGGGTTAGCCTGTCCTCCATCTTTGTTGCCGGACGGTGCCACACACCGAGAGGCCTGCAGATGTACTAGCTTTGGTTGAAACCTCCTTCTGGTGTGACACCCCATTAATAAAAAGCCTGGAGAAAGCTGTGTTAATTGTTACCATGCATTCGGCCCCGGCATTCCTATAAATCACCCGACTAATTGCAACAAATTGTGGGCTGACATTAAGCTATGATTCCGAACCGGCAAATATTCATCAACATTGCAACTAGCCCCATAAAACACAGAGCCGGACGTTTCCCAGGCCAAACATATATCTACCATCTAACTCCCCCATTATTTATGGATCTTTCTTGTCCTCAGCGTTTAAGTGCTGCATGGTGAGTGAATGAGACGCCATCTTGTTTATTTATTATATCCTTGCATAAAGCCCAAATAGTGGCAGTCGTATGACCAGTCACAGACCTTGTTTTCTATGTTACCCTTGGAGCCTGGCGTGTTGCGTTTACTGCCTTATATTGATTACTGGGTCCCCTGTCATAACAGAATTACCTTGAAGCCTTTCTGGAAATGCAAGGCAGCTTAGTTAGATAGCAAAGAATGAAGCAATAAAAATGTGCTTTATCAGTATATGTCTGACAGTCTCACAGTCTTCAGAAATAATTAGCCTGAAATTACATACCTAAAATGAACAGTCTTCACTGTTTCGACTTAGATCAGTGGGTTTTTCAACATTATTTACCAAGTGCTCATTACTGCAGTAGGTACTTAGAAAGTGCTTGATTCATCGCCAAGCAGTCATATGTTGGAGCATTTAACCTCCCATGCAATGTTTATTTCATGCAGACAAAAGGCTAGTTAAATCTCTTTCTCTACGGTCTGACAGGCACCATAACTGTCACTGCGGATGATCTATTTCACAGCCCAATGCATTACTACCACTAATGTTTCACTATCCTGCCAATTCACCCTGGTACTGTTCAAAACAGCTAGAGTATGTGTCAAAACAGTGCTTAATAGGCTGTACCCCAGGTGTGCATCAGCAGCTAAAGATGTTGGAGCCAAAGGTCAGGATCTGATTTGTTATGTGGGAGTTCACAGGGAATTTTGATGTGCACTGATCAATTCCACACCCCAACATGCACATAAATCAATTCTACATCTGGAAAGAAAGTATACATGGGTGCACATGGTGTATAACTGCATGTGTGGACATGCACGCACATGCACAAATAGACTTGTGCACACTATAGTGCAGTTAATCAGAAATCTCTCTCCGCATTATGTGAGCATGTTTTTATCCCCTCCTCTCCCTGTCTTACCTTTTCCCCCTCGTCTACCCCTCTTTTTAAATTGCTGAGATCCAAGCTGGCTTGATAGACCACAATAGCTGGCACTACCATGGGGAGCGGGGGTGATGGGCTGAAGAAGAGGGAGCAAAAAAATCCTTCCTTTTGACACTGTTAAACATTGACGGGCTTATTACCGTGTTCTCTGATTCAGCTGGATGTGTTCAAGGATCTTCTTGGCGGTGAAAAAGGTCAGCTGCTCTTAGTTGTGCTCAGCTAGAATACTAATACTGTCCTTATTCAAATGATCTGCTCCAGCGCTTATTAAATTGATGGCCCAGGCGCTCTAATTTAATAGTGTTGCAGTCCAGGAGAGAGACACAGCTGCAGTCACAGGTGAATTAGGTGCTTCTGAGGCAAAGTTCAAGCAGGAGCCCCCTTTGCTTTTGGGATGCATTTTTCCCAGCAAATTAGCAGTCAGTGGCAGTGTGCAATTAATTAGCGCAAACCAGGAAAAGCTTGTCATTTAATAAGGTGCTTTTTTCCACTCACACCTCTCCCACACACAGAAATATCTCTCCCTATCTTACCATATCTCATTCCCTCCCTTAATCCCTCCCTCCCTTTCTGTCTCTCTTTCCCTCTCTCTCTCTCTCTCTCTCTCTCTCTCTCTCTCTCTCTCTCTCTCTCTCTCTCTCTCTCTCTCTCTCTCTCTCTCTCTCTCTGTCTTCTAGTCCCTCCTCTCTTCCACTCCACTTTACATAAACAGAGGGAATTGATCCATTAAGTGGTGTGCTATTAATACCATTTAATGTATGTCTGGCTAAATTGAAGCTTTGGGTTGGATATTGTCTGTGGCGTCAGAGTTTGAGAGCTCCCTCTGGGTTGGCTAAATGGAGTAAAGATGTGCCACTTGCTGATGATTTCATCCAATCAATAACTGTGATTGGAGCATAGAATTAACAGAGGTGGAAAGGGCAGACTTGGACACAAAACATCTTCAGGTGCCTGTGTGTTCGCATGTGTGCCAGAGCTTTTCTGTGCTTGTGTATTTTTGTAAGAGCAGCCATGCATTGTTGATTTTGTTTGTGTGCATACGAAAGCAATAAAGCAGCACTTTTTCAGTGTTTAATTGGACTTCAGTTTAAGAGGTGATAAATTGTATGGGATGTGTTGTAGAATCAAGTGGTCTGCAACCTCAGCCAAACAATTCCATAAACTCCACAGCATGTCACCCTTTACCAAAGTTGCGCTTGGTAAGTGCTGAGAAGAGTACGGAGTTTTGTCTCAGTAAAATGTAGTTTGACCTTCAGAGTAGAATGAATTTTTTCATGTTTAATCCTTACCTTAGATGATTTTAATCTCATCTCCTCACTGCCCCTTGTAAGGAGCTGAACTTGTACTACAAACGCTTAGATACATAGTGCATTGTGGCAGTGTGACTGTCTTTCACTGTGAGAGGTAGACAGTAAGTGAAAGGCTAATTTTAAACTCTTTGACTACAGATTGCAGTATTTTACAAAGAATGTCCTCCCACTGTTTTGAATGTTTAAGTATTTTTTCAGGTTTATATACACATCTACTGTACTGCACAATGAAATGTTAAAAAATAAATTATGTCAAAATCAATCAATAGAAGTTGATGGAAAGTAAAATAGTCCAGTTTAAATCTTGAGTTTCTGCATGGAGATACGACAGAGTGCAAGGTAATGGCTTCCATGATTTCAGCTGGGGACACCCTAGAATATAACAGTGCATGTAATATATATGGATGGATATTTTAAAAATCAGTGCTTAAAGATGAAGACCATGTGACAAAATACTGCATGTATTGGGTCTGCATGTGAATGTGCATGTATCTCAACAAATACTGCTTAGAAGTACTAACCAGTTGTGCTGCAACATAAGTTTGTAGTTCTCTAATAGTCAGGATTTGTTTGACTAATCAATTAACTTAGATGATTTGGCAAAATCATTTCTGACATTGCCTCACCAAAAGTGTTGTCACAGATGAATGCAGACACACAGAAGGATCTATAAATCTAATACTTGTTAAAGAAGTGCTCTCACGCTTATTAGAAAAAAAATATCAATACCATAAGATAAAAAATACACGGACCTGTGTCATCTATGGGTTGTAATGTTTAAGTGAAAGTCATGGGATTTGTCAAGATGGCAGTACAGAAATAGTAAGAGGTTGGGAACCAGAGGAGCATACATTATGTATTTTATATAGCACGCGCGCACACACACACACACACACACACACACACACACACACACACATATACACACTGGCACGGTCAGACTGCTGTACCATTGTCCTATTTACAGGCTGAAGGCTGAATGCTGAACATGGAGTACAGTAGGCCATAAATAAGAGTGGTTGGGCTCTATCAGTGCTGACAGAGGTCTCTTTCCCCTTATACACACATGCACACACACACACACACACACACACAGAGTCTGGCCCAGTGCCTGCTTGTTTCCCTGCTCAACTAATAGACTCTGGTGAAACCAGTCAGCATTGTTGTTCTCAGATTGATGTGACCTTGATGCCGTTTAGTGCAGTGATTTGTTTATTGGCACTTATTTTGATGCATGTGGAAGTGAGCCTTAAAAGCCCTACCACAGACTCTCATATACACACACACACGCGCGCACACACACACACACACACACACACACACACACACGCACACAGAGAAAGTGAGTGAGGAAGATAAAGATGGGAAAAACAGAGCTAGAAAGATGGAAGGGGAGAAAAAGTGAGGGAGATGGAGTAGAAGAGATATACTCCCGGGGCAGATTACATAATACATCATTCACAAAGCATTGTTGCCAATATGTCTTTTATACTCCTTAAATTGCCGTTGCCATCCCAGGGCCCCCTCTGCGCTTTGACAAACACATCACAACACACACAAACATATTGTATTCTCTCTCTGTACAGTTTGTGTACAGTTAGTGGAGTCTATCACAGGCCTCCTGGGACGCGACTGTGTGAGGAGAGGAGCTGGTGCCGAGGAGTACTGTACAGTATTGATGGAGCTGTGTTTCTGTTAGGCAGTGAAAACAAAGTCTCCCTGATGCACAGTGGAGTGTAGGGGGATCAATAGACGTGGAGCGCTTCATTTCCTCAGGCTTCTACTGAAGAAACACTCACTGATGTGTCAGGGCTGCTGGAGTTGTTGCTTTGACACGGAGGAGATACCAAACCATCAGGCTGTACTGTATGAAAAAAGATGGAAGCATACACACATTCTCATACACACAGATACACATGCTTTGGATGTGCACGCACACATGCAGTATGGTGCGGGAAAGGGAAAATGAAAGGTCACTGCTGAGTGTCATATTGTGCTGTGTTAGAATAACAAGAAACAGGCATGGACTAAGGGGGAAGGGTTTAACTGACACACAGGATATAACAAGGCATGAGCCTGAGTGATGGGGAAGGGTTTGGCCACCACACAGGATGTAACTAGACATGTGACTGTGAGCTGGGGAAGGGTTTGGCTGGCGCATGGGATGACACAGGGCCAGAGCCTGGGGCGGCCAGGGAGAGTGGAGAGCCCAGCTGTCACCTCAGTCAGCCCCTTCTCTGGGGGCAACTGTCAATCAGCAGCCTCTCATATCGCTCCGTCATTGAAGCTAATTGCTATTGTCAACCCCAGAGACCCAGAGGATGCTAATGCTAGTGCAATTGCCCTTTTGGAGAGAGAATACTGCCTCCAAACATGAGATAAAAAAACGCAGGAAATGCAGAGAAGCGAATCAAAGGTGGTTCTGGTAGAGAATTAATAAGGCATTAGAAAAATTAGAGGCAGGATCACAAAAAATTACCTCAAACAGCATACATCCAGGCCCACAGAGCAAAGGCTGGACTTTAAGGGAATGTGGCAATGTGGCTGAGTGGAATCATTGAACAACACATAAATATGCATGCAGTTACACAGTCTCTCTCTCTCTCTCTCACACACACACACACGCATGCACAAGCACACACACACAAGCCGGCACACTTATACACGCAGCAATAGACCTAATGAAAATAAGATGGATGCTCTCTGAGAGACGGGAGGCTGTGTTATTAATTGCTGTCTGTCCCCTCCTACCGATAATGATGGGCTGTATCCTGGAGAATTTGCAGGGAATAGATTTTATTTGGAAGGATTATTTATTGTCCTTCTCATTGGAGGGGTGGTGTGTTTAGAATAGTGAGGGTTTAAATAATGGCCCGTGTGAGATAAGTCCTCATGTTAATTCCTCTTGCGCCTCTTCCTTCTCCGGCACTTTCTTAACTACGCTACCCCTGTTGTATAGATTTATCCCTGCAGACAGTGAGATTTCAGGAGGGATATTTACAGTTTCGCTTTTCACCTCTTAATTTAAAGGCAAATGGCAAAAATGTGTTGTCTGATTTGTTGATGGGCATTATAAACAGTTCTCACAGATTTGTAATCTTCCGCCAATGGTTTTATTGATATTCTAATGCATCATGACTCACTGCTGTTGCGCCGAGCGTCACTGCCCTTTCACAAGTGGACACGCAGATTTAGAGCAATTATTACAATAAAGATTACCATTCTGTCTGCATGTAGAGCCAGTTGGCTGAAACAAAAGGACCATGTCACAGAGAAGACAGAAAGAAGAGAGAGAGGAAAGAAAAACACCCACGTGGGTGCTGGGGAGGTTGAGTCTGCTCTCTCTCCTCTCCTTTGCTTCTTGTCTCTCACTCCCTTCATTTGTGGGAGTACAGAGGGACAGCATTATCATAAAATAACACTGCACCCCCCCACCTCCATCCCATCGCCCTCTCACAACCCATAAATCAGGATGCTGGTGTCACGGCGGCTGGAGGCGTGGTAGCTGCGGTGACATGGAGGATCCTGGTGTGGGTGTGAAATCACTTGACCCCCAGCATTAACCTTTTTGGAGTGAATGGCCGCTGCTCTCCTCAGCAGGCTGGGAACAAAAGAGGCCTGGTATTGATTAAACTCTGCCGCTCGCACTTGATATTAAACACTGGCTTAGACGCCTGTGTTCCCTAAACCCCTCGTGCTCAACGCTGCTACTGCCTTTCCTCGCTTGTACGCGTGTAAAAAATGTCTTAAAATACATACCCCTACTGTCAGTCATGATGCTCACATGCTCGGGTGGACCATTCTCTGCAACCACGCGCAAAGCCTATATAGACACGGTGGGTAAAAACTGTGGGGCTGATCATGGCTTTAGGCTGGGGTGCCAAAGGTCACGAAGAATGATGGAGAAAGAGAGAGCAGGGAAGGTCTAGGTCTCCGGGGTGATCAGTGTTTTGTCATCTGGAGCGGTGTTTACTTTTTCTCAGCACCGGTTCTCCTCCCTTCATCTCCTCCCCATCTTCCGGATCGATACTCTGCATCCACAAAGGTCTGGGAGAAGGCATGCGAGCATGTGAGTCAGTCAACACTTACCGAGCTAAAGGCAATGGAGTTTGAAATCTCCCAGGCTGCAGTCATCACCTTTTCTCCCACTTTTCAGACTTTCTGTAGTGCAGGATGTGGAGTGCATATACTGTAGGTGTGAGGCTGATTCCTGTGTGGACGGCTTGAATTACTTCACAGAAAGCTGCCTCAAAATGACAACATTGGTCATCTGTTGAAGCTATCAAAACGCTATAGCGTATTTTTAAATTAAATTTCAATTGGTTGTACATTAATCAGATACTGGGCAAACAGCAGAAGTAGCATGGTACTGTAAACAATTAAAAATATAATGGAACAAAAATATTTTAAGCTCTTGAAATGAGTACGACAGAACAGTGAGTTCTGCTTGGATAACCTTTCAGAGAGAGCTCTTCATTTGCTCTTTTATTCTTTTAATCAACTGAAATGCTTTTCATTCAAGTGGCCATTTAATCAAATAAGATTAAAGAGACTAGAACGTCAGACTCTACTTGTGCTATGGGTGTCCTGTAACCTGTGAGGGGGAAAAAAACTTTAGAATCAGAATACATTGACTACTGTCATAACAATAATCATATTGATTGTCATATCTATTTGAATAACTGATACTGAGAACACACAAGCTGCTGAACTCTTAACATGTAGTTTTTCAGGTTTCCATTTTACCATGCGATACTGTGGGAATATGTACATTGTTTAATGGTACAAAAACTTTAAAAATGTAATAATTTAGCTATACTCGGTCCAATTAATTTGACACTTACACATGCTCGTCATATATAAAATCAAGTGAGGTTTCAAGGAGGGAGCCTCAGATCTGTCGCATACAAGCCACAAAAACATTTCCCATAATGGGAGGCAGGACTTGAACAATAAAATGCATTCAGCTCCTCAGACAAGCTCCACTGGCCTTACAGGCATACTTTCTCTAAGGCTGCCCTTGGATTATAAATGGTCCATCACAGGGCTGTTAGTTCATTTAGAGGCAATGGTAACTCTGCTACACACACCTTAACCTCAGAGGCAGGACGGGGTCGCTTTTCACAGGGAATGCCAGCATCTGTTCCAGGAAGTGCCCGTCTCGTTCAGGCCTAATTGTCGTTCCTCTATGAGAAGGCTGGTAAGTGAGAGCAGGAGGGGGGCTGTCACGTTCCCGTCACATCCCAATGGTCCGGTAAATAGAGCGTGTGAGTGTACCCCCCCAGTTACTGACGGACGAATAGCCCCCCCAACCCTCCCCTCTCCTCCTCTTCGTCCTCCCTTTCTCTGCGCCCCCCCCCCCCCCCGCCTCCCATACAATTCCACTCTAGCTTTCTCTCCCCTTATTTATCTCTACTCTGTCATGTTCTTCACACGAGTAGAAAATAATTAATTACTGCACCCAGTGATGATTTATGATATTACTGACATAATTAATGATACACATCAATTTTCCAGCTTAATTGAAGGGGGCTGCAGAGCCTATCTTGGCACCAAGAAAGGCCACTGCCCTTAGAACGTGAAAACACCCCACCACACTCATACACCCCACCCTTAGGTTACTTCTCTATCTCTTTTTCCAGTCTTTCTCCTTCCCTCACCAGCATCTCATTCATACTCAAGTGGTACAGTGGTGTTGAGGTTTCATCTACCAGGCCTGTTCAGCAGAGAGCCATAATCCTTGTCCATATGCTCTAAATAAACCTTAAGAGCTGGACAGTTGTTTTCACATGTAGATATGCATTCATACATATCTTTGTCTTGTTGTGAGTGTGTGTGTGCGTGCGTGTGTGTCGACTCCATAATAGCCACTATGAGTGTGTGTAGGGTATACAGTGATATATGATTCATGAAGATGCGTGTGAGGCATATGTAATTCCAGCTCTACCCTCAGGACTAGAGACAACAAGGTAGTGCATGAATATTTGATTTGCAGGGAGAAGGTATAGGATCTATGCACAGCATTTTAAACAGACAACCAAGAATATTCCTCTTGGAAATCTATACACTCGCATTTACCATCATGAAAATATTTGTTTTTTAATTGTCTGTCCCCTGCATTGTGACTATTTTGAAAATATAATATCAGGATCGTGTTATGCTGCGCATTTTTGACGAGACAGCGCTGCTTATGTCCAAGGGATTTTGTTTCAAAATTGCGATTGTAGTTCAGTTAAATATTGCTGGTGCTGTGTGACATGATTTTAAGTTTCATGCCTAAATATTTACCAAAAAATACTTGTGTAGTGTCGTCTGGACCAATGCAGTCACAACAGTTTTAAGCCTTGTTGACAACAAGAAAAAAACCTTTCCTCCGTGTTTTTTTTTTTTTTTTTTTTTTTATCCCCAGCTGATGAACAGCACTCAGCTACAACATAAAAAAAGTGCGTTTCAAAATCTCTTTTTCAAGTTTTTGTGTATATGCGTCTGTGTGTGTGTGTGATTGTAAGTTGGAGAGAGCGACAGAGCCCTCTCACCGACCTCGAGTACAGTGAACTCCATTTGAGGGCTTCCCGGTGGCTCCACCAGCCTCCAGCTAAATGTGTGATCAGGTAGTTTCAAAAACTGCCTGACGGTGTCAACACGCAGAATGTGAACAGGGGGTGCGGGGGGAGTTGCAGACTCAGATTAGTCTCCATAGCAACGGCAAAGTATCCCTGTTTGTAGACAGACAAATTCTGCTACATGTGAAAATGATTGGCAGGTCTATTCCTCCACAGCTGACCCATAGAAATTAGCAAGTAAGCGTTATAATACCCAGCTGCATTGACGGGGTCTTCGTACTTTTTATAGTCCTCTTGTAAGTGCTTCTCTTTGGCATTTGCATAAGAAACATGGCATGCTTATTGGAGGGGCTTTGGGGTTGTTGTGGGGTGCTTTCATATCTTTGGCTTGACGGCTTCTTTGTGATCAAGGGGATTGAGGGGAGGGAGAGTTGCCAGATGAGAATAACTTAATTTCCAAAGCTCCGAGATGAGAGAGAAGAGTTGAGGGTATAAGTTCATGATGCAGTTTCACTGAGGCAACAGTGAAGGAAAACTACTGCGCGTGTGTGCGTGTGTGTGTGTGTGTGTGTGTGTGTGTGTGTGTGTGTGTGTGTGTGTGTGTGTGTGTGTGTGTGTGTCTGTCAACACATTTATGTGACAAAGAGGAGGAAAAGTCGAAGTGTGTGTGCCAAATGGTTGTAATTATCAACATCAAAACCCTGCACGTTTTGCTTTTCACTAATTTAAGACCACCAGACAAGATGTAATGTGAAAAGATGTGTTTCAGGTTTGTCCCGTAAAATCATACGTGTGTCTTCAAAAGTCTTTTATTTGATTTTAGTGTCACCTGATGACGGCTGTAGTTTTTAACTTTAGGCCGTCGAGTTGTGGGAATGCCAGAGAAGTATAGTGTATGTCGGCACTGGTGGATACTGACTGAGATACTGGGAAAGGAGAGCATCCAGGTCCCACAGCCAATACACACACACACACACACACACACACACACACAAACAATTCAAACAGTCATAGAGAGAGAATAAGGGATGGAAAGTTAGTCTGTAGGACTGAACCTGATGTCAACAGTGACAGTGCCGGCATGGTTTTAAATGAGACAAAATGTCTTAAATATGTGTGCGAGCAACTCTTGATAAGGGTGTGTATTTGTGTTAAAGTGAGTTTTTTTTTATTATTAACAGAAAGAATTAAAATATTTCAAAAGATTTTATTTAATAAATTATCATTTACAAAACCCTGCATTGTCGTTCTACACTAAGATGTAAAGTGAAATTTTCCTGAGTTTGTTAAATACTTAAAAAGACAATGAATGTATAATCAAATTAAAGTGCTCTTCTCCACACACAGCATGTGAGTAAAATCAAAATGTGAAACATGTAGATGCCTCTGTGGGAGAAACTATGTTTCCTGCCAGCAAGTATTGATTGAACACAATTTCAATCATTGTTGATCCAATCAAAAGGTCATATAATTAACACTAGGGGGCACCAGTGTTCCACACAATGTTGTATTTCCATTGTGGCGACACCACTGGAAAGGAAATTATGCTCTGATAAATGGTGTTCTTTTGGCACCACAATGCATGTTCACAAGTAAGAGGACTTACAAAGTTACCATACAGATATTTCAATTAATTTTGACGAGCCTTTTAGAATAATTTAAAAATGCTCTGACATGCTACGTAAATGTATTTTGGCAGTACAACAACTTAATAAATTTCTTTTCAGAAGGAATGAGTGGTGGAGGAGCTGGGGTCAAGTTAGATACAAAGAAGCACTAATGAAAACAATCACCTGTTATCAGTGGTTAATACGCTTCTTATTTTCATCAGCCGCAGAGAAATCAAAGTGAACAATTTACCAATCAAATTTAATTTGGGCTTGAAAATGGATTTCTTTCATTTCATGTTGTGATTTATAAATCAGTAGAACAAAAACTATTTGATTGCTAATGCAATTTTAGGAAACAAAAGCAATGAAACAAAATGTATTTTTTAGTATTTCACTTTTTAAGTGTCAAGTATTATGTTTGTATTGATTTTTTTTGTTCTGCATACTTACTCTTTACTCGCTGAACTTACCTCAGTTTTACCTTCCGAATAATGCAAAAAAGAAATTTTACTCTCTGCCAACATGACATGTTCATATTTGTAGTTAACAGAAGTACTTTAATTTGTTGGCCTTAATGTAGAATTAATTAACCTTAATCTTGTAAGTTTTTTTTTTTTTTTAATAACTAACAAAACAGCTAGATATTTAGTAGTTCAAAGTTTAACTGTTTCATAATTAGTTCTGGATTGCAATTTTAAACCTATTTTTTCAGTTTCCACCTTGCCTTTGGACCAGATCAAATTAACAGCCTTTTTTGGAATGTATTAGATGTATTAGTTAAGTAAAAGAAGGCTTTAAAATGAATTTATATATTGTATGATATGTAGTATAACAGATGCATTGCTTGAATTTTCATTGTTTGCTCAGATTAACAAATGTATTTATTTCAACTTAATTTACCATTTTCTCCAAGATGATAAAAGCTCAATAATCTAATGACACTGTGTCCAGGGTTTAAATAATTCAGGGGTGGTTTTTAACTTAAACTTTTACAAACATAAATTAATATATAATCAATACCTTCTTCATAGTGGTCAGCATTAGATGGCTTTCCGCTCTGTGTCTGAGTCTGTGTCAAAGTCATCACAAGCCTCATCTCCGTTTTCTTTTTACTCTTTAGGATTCTTCTTTTCTTTATGAAAAATAATTGGAAAAATATCCCCTTTTTTTTTCTTTCTTTCTTTTTTTAAAGCTCTAAAGCTTCACATCTTTTTCCGTCCCTGGCTCGCACACGCATTCATACACACACCTCCGGCTCCCTGAGTAATCATTGTTCAGTGGCCCTGGTCAGCATGTTGTCACCTGTATCCCATTAAGAACATTCTCACCTCAGCACACAATCACACACGTACCAAATCTCTCTTGCTTTCACACACACTCACTCACTCACACACACGTATTTTATCCTCTTCTCCACTCACCCGTCCTCCTCTCCTTGTACCCCACACTTCCACACCTGGTGTATTGCCCTTTTTCCGACCTATGGTTTGGTGCTGCCCTTTTCCCTCTATGTGTTTTTTGCCTTCTGTTGGTAAGACCTTGAGCATCACTGCTCTACAACACCTTTCTAGGCCATTCTGCATTTGTGCTTATCATACAATTTTCCTCATTGACAATAAATGGTGGTAGGTTTGTGAGGAGGAGAGTGCGCTACAGACAAGACATCTGCGTGAGTGAGGTTCCCTCAGGGGCTCGGGTCATGGGGCATAATTAGCCACACCCTTAACCGCCGCTACCCACACCCACTGGATTCTGATTGGTTAACAGTGTGAGGCCAGACCAAAATTGGCTTTCCCTCCCTCTCCTTTGAACAGAGGACTTGGAATAATAGGCCAAATAAGCAGACAAAATAAGTTATGAAAGTAACACAATTATAAAATTGGTATTGAGGCAGAGCTTTCTTGGTGTCCTTGGGCGGGAAGTATGATGATCAGGGTTTATCTGGCCAAGCAGACGACACTGTACATTACATTTGATCAAATTATATGGTTTTCTAAATAAACATGATTAAACTCATTGAGATGCGGTCAGAAGAAGCACTACGTATATTACTGGAAAAACTAAAATTAGTTTATAGCAGGAAAAAAATCAGGAATTTTTTTGAAAAGCAAGGAAAATATTTCCATGATATTTATGAAATAGATAGAAAATTTCTTCCCTGTGGTATTCTTGCTTTGCAGTAAGGCTTTATGAGGTCGAAAAGGAATAGAGTAGAGTAGCTTCTCTGGGAGTTCTCTTGTTTATGAGTATTTTGCATGTATTAGAATAACAGATTCTTAAAAATAGCAAAAGTGTGAAAACACGAACTGTTTTTTCATGTTTGAATTTTGAAGTAATTTTTAATTTCATTTTCGTGCTCCGCACTGCTTTTTTTTCTTCCTGCGATTTCTCCGGGTGATTATAAATTACAGATCAAGAACATGTTTCCAGGAAGATTCAGCCTGGCTGTTGTTTGAATGTGGATATTTTTGTGTATGAGCACACTCTGTTTATGTATGCATATTAAATTGTGTGTGTGCATGTGCACACTTGCATACAAACACACTCCTGCATCCACAATGCGGCAGCCCTGCCCATGCCATTGTTGGGTGGGGAGTGGGTACCCTGTCCCCATCATCTGGTTGTGACACCCGCTCTGTGGGACGTGGCAGCTCCCTTAGAAACCGGCAGAGTTCCAATCATCTACATGCCATAACCTTACGGCCGCCTTTGTCCACACCTCCGCCAAGATTCATTTGTGTCGCCCCAGCAGGTCTGACCGCTGAACAATTCCCGGGCGGAGCAGGAGGGAAATACATTTCACTGATTAAAGATATCTGGTGACTGTTCTACATGCTGTCAGCACACTGTTAGTGTTCCCCCACCCCCAACAACCCCTCCTCGCTCCAACTCACCTCATGTATGTCATCTCCTAGACTCTCCCCCCTGTACTCTTTCTACTTTTTTTCTCCCTGTCCCATACATGCATGCATTAATTTCACTATATGGGTGCAAATCATCTGATAAAGTTTGGTACATATATCAATATTTCTTTCTTTCTTTTCTTCAGCTAACATGGTTTTGGTTTCATTCTATGACATCCTCAAAGAGCTCAGAATTTACATTAAGGTGAAACTAATGAGAAATGGCAATAAAAGCAAAAGTTGAAAAAGGAAAAAAATACGAAGCAAACTTTGTGCTGAAGAAGCAGAGGACAGTTGATGGAGGCAACCTGCAGTCTGAGCTGAACAGAGAAGAATTACCGCTAATGTTGGATAGGCAGCGTAGAGAAGGAACATGATGTGTATGCGTTATTATCGCTGTGTGTCTCATCTCAGTGGCTGTGTGGCCTGACCTTGGGCTTTTTGCAGTATCCTCCTGCAGCGGCGTACCAGCCTGCTGTAAAATAAAATGGAGGACAGCACACGCACACAGTAAATCAGAAATAGCTGGGTACTGTGCACTGTATGTGTTTAAGAGTCCCACACTGCAGTAAAAGGGTCTTGCAACAGGGGCATGAGGAAGGGTGCGCAGTCCTGTGAAAGAGATATGCTGCGTCTCCTGACCCTCTTCTTCAGTGTGATCAAATATCAGAGTTGACAAGTTACAAATGAAGTGCTCCTTGCTCTTTCCTTTTTCCTTGTCTTGTCCTCTTTCCTTTTTCCTTATTATTTTCTTTCTTCATTTTTCTGTCTCTTTCTGTCTGTCTTGCGTTTCCCCTCTCATCGCATGCTCCTTCACACAACACCGCATTAGAGAAGAAAAGGCAGAACTGCGTAATGACTATGAAGCTTTTTTGCACATGTAGCACTTCTCCAGACCAGCAGGGGACAGTGTGACTTGACATGTAAATTGAGATGCTTGAACAAATATGTATGCACTATTAATTAAAGAACAAACATTCTCTTCTTTGTTCCCTTATTTGTTGTTGACTTTGTTCACAAGCAAGCTTTAGCCTATTTCACATTATTAGTTTGACTGAACTGCCCTGCCTACGTTGGCAGAAACACACAAATACAGAGTGGCCTATAACTTCAAATGACTTGATTGTTCTACTTTCCTTCACTAGGTACTCCAGTATATGGGTCACATGTTTTGGAAGGTGGAGATGGAGGGGGTGTGGGAATTGGCACATCTTTTTTTGAACATTTTGCCCATTTTCATTTCAGGAGTCACCTCCAAACCCTAATTAACAGGCAAAGCCATCAAATCAAACTTTACCAATCCCAAAGGTGCCGTCGGCAGGCAACTGGCACAGACGTTCCCAATGCCACTCTCTCCTGCCACTTTTTCATCCACTGTTAACTCACTCACCAGTGTGCCAATGCTTGTGTGGGTTGGGAGGTGCACAGGGGCCAGAGTTCAGTGGGAATGACAAGTGCTGCTACCATGATGAAGGGCAAAGATCTGGAGACATCAAACCCTCCACAGGCTAATCATTCATGTGTGCTTTTTGTCTGTGTGTGTTGCTAATTTAGAGTGCGGCTGTCTGCATTTGTGCATTCTTGCACTTAGTGTTTGTGGCTGTGCGTTCAAGTGATCCTGTATGCATGTGCACACGTCAGAGGCGACAAGCGAGCGTTAGGTGTCAGTTGAGGTTAGGGACTGTGGAATATGGAGAGCAGTAGAGTGGTGCTCTGTGTGACACCGGTCCTGTAGACAAGGGTTAAGCAGGGAATAGGGAATAGTCCTGAGGTAATAGCATGGGGGCGGAGGGTTGATGAAGGGTGAACAAAGGTTATGCAGTGTTTCACAGACACGACACCCTGATATGCTTTGTTGGCTCATTTGATAGGAGCATGTGAGTGAAGGAGTGTGCCCTCGAGGGAAATTTAATAGCAGTCAACATCAGCCTTTACGCTATGAAAGTAAAAAATAGGGTAAATATACAAGGCTGTGAGAGCGGAATAATTCAACAGTGAACTGGCGTAGCTCAGGATGTGTAAGTGTATCTCTTGCCCTCTTAAGCCAAAAGGACCTAGCTGTTGGTAGGCTTTATTTCAGTTATCATTCAGCCTGTGTCTAAATGTGAAAGCCTTGGTGTACACATAGTAAGGGCACTCGTCATTAAGCTGGAAGACTGCAGGGTCTCTCCTCATTGTCTCATCCACTCTCCTTTCTTCTGTTAGATTCATATCTGATATTTAGCCACAGAGTCACATTATGCTCTCTTTTCCTCCAAGTCTAGACAGAAACCAAAGGCCGTGTCTACCTTACACTACAGACCACAGAGGTGACTTATTCCCTTGTGTGAAGCACTATTCTGAAAACCAGACAGGAGCTGATGGGCTCTGAACTTCAAATTCGGTGTTAGGGGCCCAATGGCATCTCGAAAAGGGTAGCAGGCGAACACTTGACCTTCCATTAATTGTCTCCCCTGCATAACCACTTGTTAATTACTGGAAGATCCAAAATGGCTTCCAAAGCTAGTTTGTAAAAGGTCACTTACCACTGGGTAATGAACAGTCTCAGCGGCTCTTAAGTTTGCTGCTCTAGTAGACCGTCACAGGCTAAAGATGTATGATGTTGTAATGTAGACGCTGCCTTTGAGTAAGAGGAGGTGGAGGATGGTGCTTCAACTTTCAAGATTCTTTGACCATTGTGAGGATTGTCTGCCAGCTAAAGTCAGAGTCATTGGGTTGAATATAAATTCCCGGCAGGCAGCCATTTCAGCATTCATGCCAAATACCACGGTGCTAAAGTGAAATGAATGTAAGCCTATGGACGTGCGCGATGCCAATTAATAACCTTGTGGTTCATAACTTAACCCACACACACACACACACACACACACACACACACACACACACACACACACACTGCTCCCTCACCTCATTAGCCTCTGTCCCCATTCTCTTTATCTTTTCCACCTAGTCTGCATAAGGAGAATATATACATTCTTTGTAGTGACAGTGTAATCAGGCAGGGTCATCTTCCTGCCTCTTCCACGCAGTATAACGATAAGGACTTGTGTTATTTTAAAGAACCTGTTCAAAGAGAGGAGCGATAATACAGCGATAAAGTGATTAAACAGAAAGGGTTTTATATGATGCACATTAACAGTTTTGTCCCTTTTCATGTCTCAGGAATGATTACCATTAAGTATCTCTCCTGCTCTTTATTGCAGCTTATGAAAGCTCAGCTAACTGGCAGCTCAGCAACTGGAGGTGAACTTTCGAGGCTTCTTTATGTATTTCAGATTATTCTTAAATGTTTTCCCAGAGTTGTTTTTATAGTCAGCCCTTTTGTTTTGCATGTGGACAGAACTTTCTTTTCTTGTCCTGACTTTTTTGCGGGTCTATTAGTCGCACGACTATTGCACGGTGATATTACAATTTAAATTACAGTATGAACCTCGGCACAAAGGTCTGATCCCATATTGTGCTAACTCCCCACCTGGTTCATCTCATACCTGTTTGGCTTTGTATCAGGGTTGTACGCAGATGCCTTGCATCACCACACATTTGATTGTTGGTTAGGAAAATGTGCTGGCTTCAACCTTGCAGGGGTCTGTAACCTTTCAGAGGGGTAAACATCAGAGGTATGCAATCCCGGCTGATGTTTAGTGGTATATTCTCACCTCTTTCATTTTTTCCCTCTCCTTCTCTACCCCTTTTTTAATAGCTCCTGGTATTGTCTTGGTCCTTGCTGACAACAAAGGGGATAAATGCAATGCCTACTGTAAGTCCCTGTGGTTAGGCCTTGGACATGACACATGTCAGCCTATGATAAATTGGCTGTATGTCTGTTCAATTTCAAATGCAAAGCTCTAGAGAGAGAGGGAGAGAGAAAGAGACTGAGAGAGAAAGAGAAAAGAACATGATGGAGAATGGAGTGTGAGAGAGAGAGAGATGCCGGCATATTTCTGGCACAGGGAGAGAAGGATGCCTCAGATGCTGGATGTTAGTGTGTGGGGTACAGATAAGGCATTGCGCAACTTTGAGAGCGGGATGCCCACGTCCCGGGGTTTGGGAGGTGAAATCTTGGCAGCAGGACAGGTGCTAGACAGTGGAGGGGGGTAGGGGGTAAAGAGAGACAAGGCATGAAAGATGAGAGAGCTCTTTTCACAATGCTGATGAATCACTTTTTGCTGATGTATCCACAAGCAGTACTAACAAATTTGTGTTACCGAGCTCTGCCGACTTTGCTTCTGTACATAGCGGGCTAAATGTTCATTTCTTTATTTCTGCCCTTTGCTGTTGTGATGAGGCACAAACGGTAAACTGTGGGACATAGTGATTTGAAAGTGAAACGACAGGGTAAAAAAAAAAGAAAAAAAAAAAAAGTATGCGGTGCTTCCAGGAGATGCCTGGCTAATAATCTGCCTGTGCTAATCAGTGCAGCTGGGCTGGGAGAGTTGGCGCTCTGACACCAGGCAGCCACGCAGAGTGTTGGGGAAGAGGCAAGGATGCGAGCCAAATCCAGCTTGTATCTCCCAAGCGGAGCTTCACAGGAGGGGGGAGGGGTGGGGGTGCTGGGTGAAGAGAGAGGAGAAAGCGGCTTCTATACCTTGGGATGCCTGCCTGCTTGATGCCTCCATGGGAAAAGAGGAAAGGATGGCACTTTTCCTTAACAATTGGCCTGCGAGGTGACAAAGCCGATATTATGGTAATGTCAATCTAATCACAGAGAGAGATATCTCCTGGAAATCCTTGGCAGAGGAGTGGCCTCGCGAATATCTCAGGGTCTCCCAGTGTGTGCCCCCCTCCTGTGCCCCCCACAGGCCTCCCTCACTTTAAAGACAATCTCTTTCTCTGTATAGGATGGCACATTTCTCCCATTGCAGCAGTGGATCTGGAATGGTGTGATGCATTGCGAAAATAGCATGTTTTTTTTATTAGCACAGTGAGTTGATTTCCCTCGGTGGTTAAGGCAACCTGGCAACTTGGCACTGTTCTCTATGTAGTTCTTTATGACTACCCCCTTGAAACAGCTCATTTTAGTCATCTCTCTGTTTCTCAGTCTTTTCTTTCTCTCCCAAACATTCATCAGATTTGACTGCTGCTTTCCCCAGCAATCTCGATGCTCCATAATATGTAGCATGAGACTCCCCACCGGTACATGTCGTTTTGACCTTTAAATGTCATTTACAGGTGTGTTGAGGCAGCTCGCTGCTAATGCACAAATTTGATGAGTTTATCTACCCCTGAATCCAAGAGGCCTGTGAGGAGGGACACTGGTGGGTGTGCTGACATCCTGGCTAAACTGACCCTGCAAGGATGCCAAAAGAAATCTTGAAATTATAAATGTCTGCTGACCACTTAAAGAAAGGCAGAGGGAAGGGGAGTGGGACAAAAGGGGAACAGAAAAAGGTCCAAGGCATGCAAGACCCTGACTGTGCTGAGCCAGGAACTGTTTTTTTCGCTGTGATCTATCCACGGCTGAACTCTCTGACACCTCATCTGCCGTGCTGACGAGACGTCGCCGTGCCTTAATTGAAGTGGGTTTGTCTCATCCCTGCTCTCCCATGATCCTCTTCTCTATGGGTCAGTGAGAGGTGGGGGGAACCCCCTTGAGTACACGGCATTGGTGGGATTGCTATTTGCCTCCTACCGCCCCACTGAGAGGATGTTAGATTGAAGTTATTTTATGCTTGGCTTAACTCTCTCTTCCACTCTTCTGCATCGTATCTCCTGCTCTCTTCTCTTCCTCCCTCTTTTTTTCTCTACCCTATTGCTCCCCCGATCCCACCATTCTTAAAACCTCTCATGCAGCAAGAAGGGAGGAAGGCATCCGTTACAGTGTGAAACTACTGTGATTTTATGGAGGTCCTGCAGTTGAATAGGTATACTTTTCCCAGTGGAGCTCAAATCTGTTTGAAATGGCTCTCATCTTTTTTTGTGTCTCAAAATGCATTGAATGTTTTTTCAGAATGGGGAAGGATCTGAGGGTGTGGAAAAAGACCTTCTCCTGGTGACTTTGTTGAGAACAAGTTTAGGAGAGTCACTAAACACCACAGTGCCTACCTACCAACAGCCTGTTGTATAGTTGTGGCTCAGGAGGTATCGCCGGCCGTCCACTTATCAGCAGGTCGATGGTTGTATCCCCGGCACCGCCAGTCTGTATGTTGAAGCGTCCTTGGGCAAGATACTGAACCCGAAATTGCTCCCAATGGCTGCACCATCAGTGTGTGAATATGTGTGTGAATGAATGGGCATAGAATCATCGTGGGGTGCTTTGGATAGGATATCGCTTCTGATGAGCAGGTTGGCGCCTTGCATGGTAACCTCTGCTCTCAGTTTATGAGTGTTTGGGTGAATGGGTGAATGTTAACGTGTTAGAATGTGCTTTGAGTGGTCAGTGGACTAGAAAAGAGCTATATAGATGCAGTCAATCTACCATTTAGTGTCAGAATTGTGGCATCTGTAATGTTACAGGATTGTTCCAGTTGTTAGTCACGCATAGAGTTGCAGTTACTTCCACACTTAAGAGTTTTAGCTGTTAACACTGTAGAGTAAGTAATAGCACATTGAAGAACGAAGTTTATGCGTCTGTGTGGTAACATGTGTGAGAGCGTAGCTCTTGATGTTTGTGCACCTATGTATGTGTTCAGGAGTCAAGCCTGTTTGAAGCTCTAAGTGTTGTGCGCATTAGGGTGATGAGGGTAATGATGTGCGAGGCAGTTGTATTTTGCACTAGGGCGACCCTGCGGCTCACACCCCATTCCCAGCCCAATGTGTTTCTGATTCTCGCCATCCCTCATCACCAGTCAGCTTCTTCTGACAGCAACAACATATATATGAAGTATCCCACAAGCATGTGCACATGCACATACATTCAGACCCATATATACTGTACACTGTATCTTTACTTACTTACTTACAACAGAATGTGCACACACAGTCACGTCTAAGTGCACATATTTGTAGCCACATCAAGATATGCGTACACACACGTTTGATTTTTTTTCTTCTTCTTAGCTATACGATTTAATGATCTTTCCACCCAGCCACCTCTTTTTTTTCTCACATGCAAGCGTAGAGCAATATTCAACCTCATTCCAAGGGTGAAATGGTAAGGTCATTGCATAAATAGAAGTCAACCTTGATTCACCATTTCGAGATGCAAACATGTGGGTAGACTCACATTCACCCATATAGACGTACTCCCAAAAACCTGCCAGAAACATGCCTCTGCATATTGATTCCTCTGTTGTCAATGCGATTAGAAAGATGTCTGACATTCCCTGTATTCCCCACCTCGACCACTGTGGAGGTCTGGCTGGGGCACAAAGGCAAATATATGACAAAACCCTCTTCAGCACTGCTTACCTTTATGGTTCACTGCTATAATTGGCCTTGGGTGAACATACCCGCTCGACACTGGCAGTAATGTATTTGAGAAGATATTGAAAAAGCTGATGAGGGAGACACAAGATGTGTTGTAGAATACAAAAGTTAATAATGGTGGGGATTTTGACGAATGGATCTCTAAATGTATACTGATATCGGTCTAAATTGCATTCTTTTGCTCACAGTTTTTTGTGTTTTTAATTTATACATTCTCTCATTGACTATGCAAGGTGCTTGTGCCATAGAAGAGAATAGTTCACTTTGTGTGGAGGATAATGCATGCAGAACGAGTGCTGTTGTGCTGTGTATATATAAATGTCCATGGAGATAGTTCAGACAGTACTATGAAACCCTCCACTACTGTCATCACACAGGCACAGAATGTGTCTAAAAGAGTCATGGACTCAACACTCATACAATGTGCTTTTGAGTACATACATATCATTTTATTGCTGCATATATCACCCCCACACTGAGACATCTGAAAAGAGAGCATGATCTATACCAAAACATTAATCATCATTCATTGTATGTTAATAAATTCAGAATTTCTCCATTTACCATGCGGACGTCCACGCGTGCTGGAAATGCAACCTTTCCAGAGCTCATAAATCACACACACTGAGTCATCTGACAAAGTACCCCAAACACAGGCTGAGGCGCTGCGATCCCTAGGGCACAAACACACACCATCTAATGTGGCGGAATCAGAGCGAGGACCGGAGCTTTCTGACGCCTCTTGCTTGCTGCCAACCCCTACCAACACGGAGCGTTCGCCGCAACCTGGGAAAATAACAGGCAGAATCAGAGGGGCTTGTGGGATGCCCCTCTCTGTCTTTGTCTCTCTTGCTTGTTTCCCTCCGTCTTTTCCTCACTGCCCCTAGGGGTTGAGGCCATGTACAAACAACAACACTTACACCCAGAGGGTTGGTTGGTGTTGCATACAAGAGGGACCACCTGACTTTTCCTTATTAGACATAGTTCACCATTGTAACTTTAAAAAGAGAGGGACTGTGAATAATGTTACTTGCAGCACTTTAAGTTGCCTGCTTGTGTGAAAATTATGCAGTCTTGGTACCATTTTTAAAATGCTTCACTGAAAAGAAAACAAAAGAAAACAAAAAGCATTTGACTAGGAGTGCTCGAGAGGTAGCAGCTCTCACCAGAGTATCAATGTTACACTGTGAAACTTTATTTATAGTAGCTGTTTGTCGAGCACTTGCTTTATGCAGCAGAACTGTAATGTTTGTCAGCCATAATCCTGAAACCAAACTAAACTGAAACAATGCATCTCTGCCTTAAACATTGCAGATAACCCATTTTTGTAGTTCTCTTCAAGCAAAGATTTTAATAAAAGCATTTTAGATTATTTTATTCAGTCTGTACTTTGCTCTCTTCCATTCATCGTGAATTGCTGTAATCTTGTGGTTCAGAGAGATTAACAAATTAAGAGGGAAATCTGAGCAGAAACAATGGTTTCTCCTCGCTATGCCACAGCACAGATGAAGAGAAACAGATTTATCTGCTATCAACTTCAGAGGCCCAGTAATAATGGGTGCTATTCAGGTGTAAGGCTGTTATTTGTGCACCTACATGACAGATTAAATTATTTTTAGCCTCCAGGGAAAGAATCTCCATTGTGTCTCCCTTTACACAGAATAATCATGTCTCTTTACCTTTTTAGGAAAGTGGTCACATGATCAATGTGCTGTATACACGTGCTTTATGCTTCAGATTAAAAGATTATAGGCTTTGTGGTGAAGAAAAAGACACAAACAGCAGCCGAATGAAGACCATGATGTTGTCAAGAAGGGTTCGAGTCGGTGCTGCAGAAGTGTTGTATACATTATAGAGGAGACCCTCTGTAGTGCGATTAGGAAGATAATGTCATCACATGTTAATGACCGGAGTGTTTGCAGTGTGCAAAATGAGTGCCCTCTGATATGCAAAGCACTTCTGCTGAGAGTGTAGGATTGTCTGTATGTATGGAAATCCAGTGAAAATAGAGACGCTAGTCTGTGCAGTATAGAACAGACAGCATTATTTATCCCCTTTTCTCCTTTTCTCTCATTTTCCTCCTTTTTACCCCCCTTTGGGTCTCTGGATACTTTCCCATCTCTCCTCTGTTGCCCGGGCCCATCCTTGGCTCCCTGGAGACTGGAGGACGAGTGGTTATTTCTGACTCTGGAAGATGGTCGTGACTAATTGATTCGACATCTGATGGAACGTGTGTAACGTCTCTTTTCCCCCACTGCTCGAGCCTTGCCACTTGCTCAGATGAGCAGCAACCATTAATGCATTGTGCATATATTTATGTACTATACAGCTGTGTTTGATATGAGAAATGTGTTTATGCCAGCACTGTCTGTGTTCCTCTGTAAACCCCACATAGTGTTGTCCCTGGTAATCTAAATTATTACTGGACTGTTTGATGTTATCCTTAGAGAAAAGAAATTCTGTATACCAGTGCATTCCCATTGGTCTCATAACAATGGATTATATGGCTAACACTCAAAATACTCCCACTTATGTATCTGTTAGATCGCTTTGTATTGTTTTTACATGTTTTTGAGATGTTGCACCACATAAACACAATTGATCCCAAAGGTGCTTTACTGTAGGAATGCATCTAATTCACCTATTGAAGTTTAGTCTTCTCTCTTTTTCTCTGTCTCTTCTCTCCCCACTATCTTGCTCTCCTCTGGTCCTCTATCTTTGTCTTTGTGGTTTGGTTTTGGGTAGAGTCCAGAGACCTAATGAGGCGGTTCTGATGGGCCCACAGGTCTTGAAGCTGCAGCAGGCCGCTGTTGATGCCCACTCTAAAGTACCTAATTGATCTAATCATTTAGCCGATTGGTCAAAGTAATCAGTCTCTGGTGGGCACGCATGGGAGGGACAATGACAAGTGTTTAGCGGCTGCAGGCCGGTTTGCTGTCTCTAACTACAGTAGGCTGAAAGTAGCTAGGGTTGTTTGTGACTGTGTACACGCATAGATGCCTGTTTATGTACATTACATGGGCCCACCTCCCAGGAGTGTCAGTCTGCTCAAATGCCTTAGTGAATCCAAAGTTTATGGTTGTTTCACTCAAAGTTTTTATTTATGAAATACATTTTTGATGAAATCTTGATACTTATGCTGCTTGACTATGAAATTCTCATTCACTCTCACATGGAGTAGTTAATGTTTTGAATGTAATTTAGATTAACGTTATAAAGTATATTTCAAAGAAGTACCCTTTATTTACTTTTTTAAAGGTCTAAAAAGCAAGGTGCAATGGAGCTCTCTTTATGAGGAAGACACATTCAGTATATCGTCTTGATGTGGAGAAGGCCACCAGGGAATGATCAAGTGTGCATCCCATCGACCTGCATCTTCTTCCCCATTACCCTGACATTTCATCCCCACATTTAATTCCAGGCCTTTCTAAAGAGCAGGTAATAGTGCAGAGGGGTACAGGGACCCAGAATTAAGCAGTTTTACACCGAAGGGTAATTTGGTGTGATAAATGTGCCGTCGCTGGTAACTAATAATACATATTTTAAGTAGCAGCGGCGCGGCTCTGCGGCCCAGTAAAGGTAGCATCATTATTAATGTGGGAGTCGCTGCGTGTTTTAGTCAGGGTTACGGCACCAAGGTCAGAGCTACGTTTCACTGAATTAAAAGCCATTTTGAGCTATGGCACTCCTAATCAACTCGGACCTAAAGGTGCATAGCTCAGTTATAATGAGGCACCAATGAATTTAAATAAACAGCAAGATCTAGTGATTTATAAAGGCAATGTGCTATCCTTATAGCTCGTTAGCCATGACGGATACTCTTTATTCTCTGGGCCTCTTTACCCACAGGACCCTGAGCTTTTAACCAAGTAATGTCTGCTTCCATTGTCAGTGGATACGCATTCGGAGCAGGACACTTATCCCCGTCATTATGAAAAGTGGAGACACAATACAAGAGTAATGGTAATGTATGCCATCCAAATAGGTGATTTTTCTCCTCCCCTCCCTCCGTTTTTCGCCGATGTAAAAACTACCCCAGAGTTTTAGGCCCATGAATTCATCATCATATTTTCACAAAGGGTTTTTCATATATCCTGAAAGGAAGCATAATCCTTGATAGTGGAAATGTTTTGCATTTAAAGGGGTACTTTTGGTTGGGGAATTGATGGTGATGTTTGGGGGGGCTGTTGAGAAAGGAAAGTTCTAGTTTTTAGAGTGATCACTTATATGAATTATAATATTTTTATGACAGAAAAGACTCAGTGGCTTATTTCAACTACTTTACTTTGAAATAATAAAAACTTCTGCAGTCAATGTGCCACCATTAATATGCTGATTAGGAACTTTCTAGAATAATGATGTTTGACACTCAGACTCTCCACCCGCCACATTTTAGGAATTAATTCTTAAGTAGTCCTCTGTCTGTTAGCAAGTAACTTTTTCCCCTGTATTTTTTTTTCTTTTCCAATATTGATTTGGCCTGTTGCAACGACAGGTATTGCTCATGGTTTTGCATTTCTTAATCTTACGACCCTGGGAGGATAGTTAGTACGTCAGCTGGAGCCAGTTGAGGCAGTGAGGCGTGCACACGTTGCCGCCTCTGGCCGCCCCCCTGCCGCTCCTGTTGGGGCATGCCAGGGCATTAGCCACTTCATCAGGTTCTTTGTTGCCTGCCTTTCTTTTGTGTTGCCCTTGAAGGACGTTGCAGGCAAAGCAATGGCTACAGCCTCCTCTTTACATCTTGATACAGCTTATTCAGGGGACTTTTTGAGAAATCAGTGGCTCGGGACGGCACTTTTTTTCTCTCTCTCCAAGCCCCAGATTCGGGATGTGTTTCCCTCAATGATTCCAGCTAGTGCAGCTCCCCTCATGCTAACAATGACCGGTTTTATCACAGCACGTTTTATGGCATCTATTTAATTAAAGAGAGACCTCGTATTAAAAGATTAGTTTCAGTATGAGAACTACAACACGGTAAATGCTGCTATTCTACCGCTGAGAGAGTAATCGTGTCACTTGTGCATGAACAGGTACCGTATCCTGATCTGCACACTTCTCTTAGTATGTGGCAATACCTTAGGCTACTCTGAATTTAAATTGACATTAAATATTTTCATTTTCCAAAGGACAAAAGTGTTGACTCACCTCCAAAATACACTTGTTTGATTTCCCATGTGAACATAGTACACAGTGACACCCATAGCTTTCACCATTCAGAGGCTCACTCACTCAGCCTCTCACTGTGCTCCGCATTTCAGAGTAATTTTCACTCCTGACACCACGGCTCTGCCTACCTGCCAATTTCTGTCTCGGTTCCTGAATGGGTGATTTGTAAAGCCATGTTCACCTCAACACTCAGAAGATTTACTCAGGAGTGAGCTTGCCAGGTGTTTGAGCTGTCAGTTTGCTCTGTGTTCACAAACTTGCCGAAGGGGAAGTAATAGCCGTACTCTGTGAGCTGACTCAGCCAACTGAGTTGCTATTCGAGTAAGAGTAGAATGCATGTGGTCGTTACTATTGATCTGTGACTAGCAACAACAAAAGCTGGTATTATTTCATGAAGCTGTTTTATGTTTGTGGGAAGCTGGTTTCCTGTACTACGTGTTTTTCTGAAAAAACATTACTTCATTAAATTGCTGGCATCTTTAAATGTCACGTGACCGGCTGAAAAAGAATCTGTGCGATGCATGTCTGTTCCTTTAGTACCTGTATATCTGCTGCCGTCTCCTCAACTTATGTTTTCGATTTGGCTTCACGTCTTCCAGCTTTTTCTTTTCCCGGTTACACTCCCTCCCTCCTCTCACCACGGTTTATAAACAAGCTGTAGTTGTTTTCGGGGCTGGAGGTCGTTGATTTGTCTGCCTCTCCCCGTAGGTCATTGAGGTCACCATGGCCCCGGAAGCATCAAGCTTCGAAAATGAGAAGCCCTGCTTGGCTCTCCCGCTGGCGACCAGGAGCACCCCTTGCCCGCGCCCGCCCTGATGATTAATGCCACCCCCGTCCAGCCACAAACCTTTCTGCCTCAGATAATGCCAGGCAGCAAGCGCGGCTGACACTTTTAATGTATAATTAAGTAGAAAAAGTCAGCACTGGCTATGCAAATTTTTTAAAATGATAAATGACGCTGTACAGCAGCAGGGATTGATTTGGTGTAAATGAAACTAATTAAGGAAATGTCAAACATAATTAATAAAACAGGTTTAAGCTGCAAAACATTGTCAATTGAATGAATGAGGAGGCATTGGCTCCCATTGTTCAGGCTTTATTTAGGTCTTGTGTTTAGCTTGTTCCCTGCTCCAGAATGCTCTCTCCCCTCCTCACTCCCTCCACCACCAATTCCCTGAGAGGGGGAAAATAAATTTGCTTGTCTCTCCGCTGACTGTAGAAATTAATTGCTGAAATCTTGTCCCATCCAAGTGTTACATTCACACGCAGGACATTAACATAACTAATTTGAAAGAGCTCAAATGACTGCATAATGGAGCTCCGTCACCATGCATGACAGTCGCTGGTCATACCAAATTAGCTTGGTTTTATAATTGAAAATTTCCCCCCCCTTTCTAATTTTTACAACATTTGCCTCCTTTTTCTTCATCTACTTTTTTCTCTTTTTCCTCACTCCTCTTCCTTCCATGTATCTTTCCTTTACGTTCTATTTTCTTGATAAGAACAAAGGTTTTATAATTTACAAAAAGAGTGCTTGACCTATAATTAGAGGAGTGAGAAGAGAGGAGGGGGAGTGCCAAGTTGTGGCGGCAGAGTCAGATCCTTAGTCCTGGTAATGATGCTGGAGACCTTGTGGCCCCCAGGGAGGCAGAAGAATAATGGGATGGGCTATTTTTATGGGGGAGAAAAGCAATGGGCCACCAGCCGCTGGGATGCTGGTGCCTGGGTATGGTGCAGAGCAGCAGGGGCTAGCAGGGGGCTAGTGGGGGGCAAAGGAGGGTGAACACTCAACCTGCCACACCGCCAGCTCTCAGCCCTGCCCATCAGTTCTGTACGTCAGCCTGATGCACCACTGTCGGCCTCTGTGCCCCCGCACCAGCCGCTGCCCTTGCCGCAGAGAGAGAGAGCTGGGTGGGTGGATGAGTGGGTAGGAGGGGGCGAGAAACATCTGCCACTCTGAGGATAGTGGAGGACTCAAAGATACAAAGTGAGGGGGTATCACAGTGAAGTGATGCGTCTGGACTCTCAGATAAATACACATGGTCATGTATAAACTACAAAGACCTGCATCAAATAATACTTGACTTAAACATTGCTTTCCTAACTTTACAAATGACTTTCCATAGGAAAGGCAGATACACAGTCAGCATCTCCAGGACAGGCTTGCATACCTTGCATTGCATTAGTGAGGTGTCTCTTACATTTGTTGAGGCCAGCTGTGTTTTAGCAGAATACTTTGAGTGCGCTGGAGATGCACGACGCAGTATGTGCATGTAGATGTAAACATAGACTTGAATAGAACAGATCGGTCCATAGATTGACCACATTGCTACTAATACTCAGTCCAGGTATTCGGGTCAGTATGGAAGAGATATCAGCATCAGATCACTGCATCCCTAGCGCTCAGAAAGATTAGATTTACCAAATACTCAACTTTGGCCATCTATGATAAAGTTTGCAGCAGTCAACTGGGGTTTTATATCCCACCCATTTTGCACTTTTGTAATGTAAAACTAAAAAACATCTAAAACTGGAAATACTAAAGTGCTATTTATTATTTTGTACTGTTTGACCCAGGCCCGGTGCTAACACAGATATCGTTAATGTGTCTGAGTGCAGAGTATTGCAGCAGACCTACGGCTGCCAATATTTTCATGTTTTGGTTCGACACACTCTAAGCACCGCTATTTATCATACTCCCACATAACAATTCTCAGGAGTTACAGGAGCAAAAGAAAACAAAAACAAGAAAACAAAAAGTAGAAGAACAAAAGAAAACAAAAAATACAAAACAAGAAAATAAAACTCTGGAACAGTCACAGTCTTTATTCCCACTGCATTTTCATTCTCATATTTATTTCATTATTCCAGTGAGGATTCTTATGCTTGTAAAAGTAAACTTAAATCCTGGACTCCTGCACTGTCTCTGTATTCTTTATGCATGACAGTAATAGCTCTACAGCAACCATAGCCCCACAGTCAGCCACAGAGCTGCGATGCTTTTTGCAGCAATGCTCTGTGGTCTGCTGATGTATTTAAGGAGTGTTTAAAAGCATGGTCCATTAATGGATATCCTTTCATTAAAGTATTTTTGTGTCCTTATTATTTCTGTGACCAGAGAAACTGTACATAGACTGGTAATTAGCAGTAGTTCATAATGAGTGTAGTCGGTCCAGTGAGCTGTATGTTCAGAGCTGAGCTCAAGGATATAATTTCATGTGAATCATTACCATATGCATTTCTCCAGGAGCACCCGCGTATTAGATGTGGTGTTTCTTTCCGGTGCCCAAGCTGGAGCTGAAGTAGCAGTCTCCAGTGTTTATTGCTTGGTCTTGTTCTGTAGTAAAGAAAATCAAAGCTGACTACATTGTATTGTACATACTGTACTTCATGCATGCTTTGCTACGACATGCACAGCCAAAACGTTCTGCATGTTCTCTTCTGCATGGTATTAAGAACAATTAGAAGTTGGAGTACCACACTGTACACACGTACGGTATACCAATTACATATATAGTGACTGATTAGCAGGAATGCCTGTGTCTTCAGTACACCCCTCAGTATATGCTGAAGTAAATGCGCCCATAGTTAGAAATAGAGTATGTGGCGTGTTGAGATTAGAAAAGTGGGTAAAACTAAAGAAATAAATACATAAACTAAATTAGAAGGGCACAGGGAGAGCTTAGACATCCACATGACAAACAAAACATAACCTCCTGCCAGGGGTGATAAATAGAAACACAAGCATAGCATGCGTGCTAAAATTGCTTGATTTAAGAGTGTGTCGTTGAGGAACACTCCTGTTTGAAATTACGACAGGTCATGTTTAATGGAGGAGCTCACAGCAGCAGAAATTTGTTGACACTGGTGTGATGGTTGCAGGGACAGCTGACAAAAGCCCTTTGTTTTCACCAGCTTTCTTTAGTTTTCATATATGAATGTTGCATTTGTATTTCAAAGTTAGTTAATTGGCCTCAAAAGAACGTAATGTGTACGAATTGCCAGAAGTGCACTGCCAACATCAGCAGTACCAAATTCATAGTACGACCATATACTACGAACATGTTGTTGCCTTCTTATTCCCGTGATAATAGCAGCATCTAGTATAAATCCCTCGAAACGTGAACTACTTCTCATAAAAAACGTTGACCTGTTTTTTTCCCCCAAAGTTTCCAAGTGGTATTTCACCTTTCATGTTATTTCCTTTCACACGTTGTGCGACAACTCTTTCATACAACCCAACCCTCAGAATGCCAAGGGTCACGAGTCAAACATATGCAGCACGGATTACAATTTATTACCCCACATTTGCCTGATAATTTTTCTCTTTTGACAAGCTTAGGTAAATCATATAGCCTACTCTATAATGTATGAGGGCTCGGCTAGCTTGATGAGTAAAGTCCGTTGCTATTGGCTGTTACCCCTGTGGTGTTTGAGTTCCCATAAGACCAATAAGGCTTGTCTGTGTTCCAACATGACTGGAGTCACTGCAGGAACAGGTAGAGGTCCAGGTATTTATAGAAACCATATGCAAATGGATCAGTGCCATGTTGGATTGTTAGAGCAGAGAGGTGACAGTTAAATACATGTACATAGAAGCAGAAATATATAGGCTTCTCCCTCTCCTTGAGACAAGTCTAATCAGTTAGGATGGCCTCCTCTCCTCATTTCATTTGAATATATTCATCTTGGACTCAGACTAAGGAAGTGTCTCTCTCCTCCCATGTATATTATTCCTTCCCGCTGAAGGCTCATTATTTTACAGCAGGGTGTGTGAGAGGTGGCCCCAGTCTCTGAACTCTCTGTCGAGGCTGTATTAATCAAACTTCACACAGCAGGGAAGGGTCCACCCACTGACACGGCACCGCTCACTCTACACTTGAGGACAAAAGGAAAAACACACAACCTAAGCTGTTACTGTGAGACATCTACAGCTTTTGAAGATTACCACTTTTTAATTATTTTCACATCAGTAACCGCACAGCTTTTCAAAGATCGTCTCAAAGGGTAGACCATGCTTACAAAGTGTTTTATGGCATTGCTCATCCATTTCAGCGAACGTGTCTCAACATTGTCCTCCTCTTTCTTTTCTCCACAGTGGACAACAAGATCTTTGCATGGGGCAATGGCACCAGTGGACAGTAAGTGAATTTCAGAAGTTAAAGGGTCCAAACGACCATGTGAACAGTGCTTATTCCCTCATTTTTTGGTATTATAGCACTGTTCACGCTTTCGTTGCTCTCATTCTGACAGTGTTTGAACGATACAGTAAGAAGGTGTAGCAATACATTAGGGGACGACTCAGGTGTCCAAAAAGTTCAACTATCCTTGGTTAGTTTTGTTCTGGCCAAAGTCATTCAAATGCCTTGTTGTCTTCTGACAGTATGCTGTATATTACACTGCAGAAAGACACTTTGACAGACAAACAGACAGACATAGTTATACACAAAGATAAGTTGTTTTCCTCCTGATGACCTTCCTTGTTAAAACTTCTCCAGCCAGGAGCCAGTCTGGCTGTAATGACATCTAAGGGCCTGGGGGCTGCAGTGATTCAGTGGCCCTCAAGTACTCAAACAGCAGCACAGCAGACCTCAGAGAAATACATAAAAGAAACAAAGGCATCAATTCTCACTCTCTCATCATCTCCCATTGTCCCTTATTCTCCTTCTCTTGCTCTCCATCTTTCTGTCTGTCTCGTTCTCTCTCTTCTCTCATGATGCTTTGACCCCTCTAAGCAGGTCGAGGCTTTCTAGTGGGGATCTTATAGTTGGAGGAGCCTATAGTTGGCGCTCCACAACACCCACTTGCAGAGCAAAGGGTGAGCATCTCCGTTATACAACTGGCACTCTGATATCTGAAAACTCCTCAGCTCTCCTGTGTGTCTCACTGGAGGCGAGAGAGGAGAAGAGTACGAGAGAGCTGTGTAAATTTAAACTGGCAAACTTTCTGATGGAAATAGCAGTGACCCCAGAGTGGTCTTGTCTTGAGTTGAAGCATTGTTGTAATCAATACAGACTCTCGTGGGGATGGCGGGCGAGGACCTTTCGTTCCCCGTTTGTGGAAATAATGGAGAAGACTGTTTGTTATTTTTCCCAGACATGCCGCAAACTAGCAGATATGGCCGGGGCATTGCAGGTTATGACGCTGGCTCAGGGAAACAAATACAAAGAGGAGCATTTTATCAAGAAGCAAACAGCAGAGCTCTGTTTGAAGCTGCTGGGAGCTCACAGGTCACAGGGGTGCTGGGGCTGCGTTTGACCAGCTCATCTTGAAAAGGGGTCTTGGATGTTCTTTGTTCACTCACACTAGGGACATTGAGACAGAAACACAACTCTAAGCCAAGGCCTATGTAAAGTCATTTGTACAGCTACAAATTGAGTTAGGTTCAGTTATTATTTCTTCCCCAGGAACGTAAAACTGACCTCGCTGAAATATGCCTGTTAGACACACTCTATATGTGACTCTTGTCTGCACGCAGGAAATATATCAGAAAGACAACAACACGATACTGCTACTGCAATGTATACCAGCAAATGATACTAACAACAACTCATATTACTCTTAATAAGAATAACTTTTACTAGTTTGTCAATCTGAATGGTTAATAAGTTTTTTTTATTTTATTTTATTAATTTAAACAACAGAAGTGTGTTTTCTGTCTGCTTTTTCTAGGCTGGGTGACGGACAGAGGGCAGTCAGGGACCGGCCAGTCGAGGTTAAGTTGCCACAGGAAGTCAGAATTAAAGGAAGTGATGCAGATGTGGGCGACATCAATATCGTCGGTGTGGCCTGCGGAAGCAGACACTCCTTCATATGGACTGACACTGGGCAGGCCTACAGTTTTGGCAACAACTTTTACGCCCAGCTAGGCTATGACTTCCAGAGGGCTGACTTCAAAGAGCACCAGGTATGAGGACACTAATGCATTGAAAGTGATGACCAAATCAAAGCTGAATACATGATGAATGCTGGCACCTCCTGAAACCCTGAAACACTTTGAGTTTGCATTAACTCCCTCCTTTCATTCCGTACAAGCATGACACACACAAACAACACAAAGCTCACAAAAACGTGCACTCATCACATTAAAACCAATATGATTTTCTAATGTCCCCTTAAAACATCTACATAATCTCTACAGTATAATATCATTAATTTTTAATTCATTGTTGTGCGCGTGAAAGAGTGAGAGAGAGACTGAGGGAATGATGGAGGCAGGCATGTGTGATGGATACCTCAAGGGCCTGGATGGCTCTTTGCTGGTTGTCTCTCTCTATCTCTGTCCTTACATGGCTTACCATACAGTAGCATGCTGCTGAACCATACAAATCCTAAATTAAGTGCTGTGGAATTGAAATTGGCTCTCTTGTGAAGTGTTCCACTTGCATTGGAGCTTAATTTTGCCTACTCATATCATTTGATTCAGTCCCTCAGTCCCTCTTTTGCTCGCTGCAGCCCATCACTCCCTCTTCCTTCTCATGCAAAATAAGCCCATTTACCGCAGTGTGACAGTGTCTAGGTGAATGATTGCCACTCAACACTTGATATATGGGTATGTGCTTCTGTGCGCATGTGTACTGGATATATTATATTTTCGACAGATTTTCCCAGTCTCTTGCAGTTACATTAGTGCATTGTTCTACATTAAGTCTTTTTTTCTTTTTACACCTACATATTGCAATGGATGGATTTAAAAAAAATAAGTCCACTCTTTCTCACTCACTCCAAATATAGATACCTGTTTCTGTTTCTCCTGTGCTGAAGTCAGTATGGAGAAGCTTTAAGTCTTTTGAAATTGCTGTTTTCCGGTCTTGCTGCTACAGTGAAGTGTTGAGTTGCTGTTTTATCATCAGAATACGGTTTTCTTGTTATGTTATCTGTTGTTGCTTTGGCCTTGTTCCAGCAGTAACATAAGACAAATTCCCAGAAGAGAGGCCTTAGGGTTCATATGAGACTGGCCTCACACTGGGTGGGAGGGGGAAGAAAGTACCCAGCCACCTGGCAGCAGTATGGAGGCCCAGGGGCCAAAGCTCTCACCTCTCCTCTCTGATAAAGGCTGCCGGGATCTGCATGACTGCGCCCAGCCCTCACCTCTTTCTGCTCAAGCAAAGGATATTGAAGCGGGTGAATGCAGTAGCATTAGCAGAGAATGGGACCTGGTGGTATGTGTATCACAGTCACCCTTTCCTCCCATTCTAGCCATACCAGTGGCCTCTGATTGCCCCAAGTGGAGGCCCAAACCTGGCTCTCTCTTATGTACCACCAACCTCCATCTTCTTTCATCCCTATTGCCTCCCTCAGTGCATTTTTTCAGTCAGACCAGAAAAGCTGCTCCACCTCCAGCTATCCCCCAGACTCCGTACTATATGATACTGGCTATTGTTGTAAGGAATCTGTAGGTTGGAACAGCCGGCTTCACCCCTAAGGCTCCGTTTCTCTTTACTGTCTGAAATGGAGTGGTAGCAGACTGCTGAGATCTGAGAAACACTATATTCTGTTCTTTATTGGCCGAGTGATAAGGTATTGGGATTCTGCTCACACCTGTGAGCCCATTGTTCAGGCCCACTATGGCATTTCACCTGCAACAGACAAGGTTAGACAGAGCTCCTATTTAATGGTTTGATTGACATTATTTTAATGGCACACCGTGGGGAGCTATATGTCTGTGAACGGAAATGAAAGTTAATATTTTTTTTTTTTCCCCACTCATGTCTCTGCCCTCTTTCTCTCTCCCTTCATTAAGGACAATGACATTGTCAATTTTTTAGGGTTTTGAGGGATGTGTGTTTGTCTGCAGTTAAGACAGTTCCTCTTCAGTTCTCCATGTGCGACTGTATAGAAACATTTTGCCATGAATTGGTCACTGGCTATGTTATTGTAGTAGCTTTGGTAGTTACAAGCCTGTATCATGTATCATAGGTCTGTTTGTTTGTCTTTTTTACATTTGAATTTTTTCTCCCTGTAATACATAACATAGCTCAGTCTCTAAGTAGGTTAACGCCTAGCTGAAAAAGTACCACCCATTGTCTGTATTTCTACAAAACGAGGCAAAAAGCGACCGTGTGAGCATGAAAATAAACTCTGTTCCTAAATGTGACACGTGTGCAGCTTGAGCTTGGCACGGCATCCGTGTTCAGCCTGGCTGAGCACAACTTGTTTGAATGTCATATTTATCCCTGTGTTTTGTCAGAAAATTAACTTCCTGTGAGTTTGCGGCAGAGCCGAGCATATGGCCACAGCTCTCTGGAGATGACAGCCTAGCGGAGCGGGAGCTCGCCGGTGCCGCTGCCCTGCTCTGGCGGCAGATGCTCCGGGCTTCTCCGCGATTAAGTGGAGATCATCACTGTTTTCTTTGAGCACCGCTGTGCCTTGTACTCTGAAGTGTTCCGTTAATCACTGCCTGCCTCCCTGCCTTTTCCACACAAGCTGCCAAAGCACTCATTAAGTTTGAATCTCCCTCTCACCACTCGCTTGCTCACCAGCTCGATACGTTGCGTGACAGAGTCTTAGCAGTCACCCATTCTGCAGGAACACAATGGTTTGTTGTACCTGTTTGGTAGAGGGAGCATAAAAGCCATAATGTTTTGGTGCGTGCTTGTTTGAATGGTGTATGTGATTCCACCTCTGGCCCTCTTATACTGTGGTTTACATATTGTTAAATAAGTGCTGCTCTTTGAATGTTTTCTCCAGTCTGTGTGTGCTGATGTAGTCTCTATTTGAGTTTCTCCCCATGCGCTAAGATGCTGCCTTGTTTCCAGTACAGGCCTCTGAGGGGAGTGAAACCTTTTCTATGCTTGTGTTTTTGCTTTTTTTTTTTGGTTTTGTTTTTTTTCAATGGTGCCTCCTCCCTTTCTTTCTGCATTAGGAAACACTACGAGTCACATTTACAGTTGTTAAATATTATGTGTGTGTGTGTGTGTGTGTGTTTATGGAATCAGAATGCACACAACTCTGGTCGAAGAGAGACCAAAAAAGACATAATTTAGTTTTCGTTAGCCCCCCCCCCCCCAGCCCCAGAATCACACATCCAGTTGTTGTGTACATCTCCTACACAAGCAAGCATCCATTGTTATTGTTAAACATTGTGACACGCTTTAACCCTGATTGATCTTGATCTCCGACACAAATAATAATGTGATTACAGGCTTTTCTCTGCTTCTCTCTTCACAGCAGTGGAAAATAACATTAGATATTTCCTTTCATGTTAATCGCCTTGGTTGGAAGTACACCTCGGTGCACCAATAGGCCTCAGTAATGCCTCTTTTCTTCTAAAAAAAAAAACATTCAAAATAACCTATTTGCAGCACACCCACACACACATTGCTTAGCTCTGTAACACCGTTATTCTGCACCCATCAAAGCCTGGCTTGCTTGTCCTGGTGCAGCGATCATTCCCCCACAATAGCGGAATGGCATTACTGTGCTTTTGAAAGCATTTGCATGGCAAAGCAATAACATGCACCTTGGAAATAAAGGAATTGATCCTGTTCATCGCAGGTTGGATTTCCTGGATAAAGCTGTGGGAAATGCATCCATACGCCGTCTCACTTCAATATACAGACCCCGTTTGCTCATCCTCAAGTTTACTTTGCAATAACTGTCTGCTACTTAATCTTGTCTCTCAAGCTGTCGGGCAGACACACAGAAACGTATGTGGTTCTTGCTGCTGCATTGGTTGATTAGTGCCAGTTTGACTCTTTTTCAATATGTAGATACCCAGATAGAAAGCTGCCTATTCATTGAGTCCAAGTACCAAAATAGCAATTGCTGTTCTCAATCAACTATGAAGAAATTGGTTTGCATTGTTGGAAGAGGTTGATTAGTGACTTTTTAGAGAGGCTCTTGAAATTACTCTCAAATCAGGCTGAGTTGACAGACAGCTGTTCCAATATTCATTTTACAGTTTAAGGTCGACAATAAGGGATTTTTTTTATATCATAGTTCATACTGTACCAACGCCGTGCATTTGTACCCTCTGGGCCTGCATATTATTCTACACAATAAACGTTTATCTCATCTACTCAGAATCAAATCTATTCACAACTGTACAAATTGCCGCTGTGCTCTTGGCAAGGTGCAGCTAATTTTTCGACGAGGAAATTCCTTGTCAGGAGCAGCCAAGGGAGAAAGTGTCAGTTTGATACCACAAGTACACTAACGGCTGTGCGGGAGCATAAGTGTTCGCTGCGCTTCGGTGACAGTGCGTTTGATTTCAACACTGACCACCGGTGATGCCAACCCTGTAGTCCTCGTCTGAGCTGCCTCTTGAGACGCGAACATAGACTGTCCTCCCCCACATCTCACTCTCGAACTGATGCTGCAGAGAGAAAGAGAGAGAGAGAGAGAGACTGAGAGAGGGAGAAAGTGAGAGAGAGGCTGACAGACAATGAAGTCGCTGTATGTAGAGTATATACTTCTATCACTTGTCTATTGTTACACCGCAGTTACAAGCTTATGCAGTATGTGGGAACTCAGTGTGGGTGTACAGCGACCTAAACTACTCTACCCATCTCCCCTAGGGGCACCTCAAAGGATGCTTGGGCTCTGCTGAAAAATGAGAGGCAAGGCAAGTGAGAGACAGGGAACAGAGGGAGGTAGTCTCAGCTGTGTAGGAAGGCTAACCTGCGCCTCTGGAGATCCTGCGTCTTTTCAAAAGTACCGAGACAAACCCGTCTCTCTGACTGCTCGCTCCCTCCTCTGACTTGTTTAGGGCCACAGTGTTGAAGTAGTTCAGTATGATGACTTCTGCTGCACTTGGGAACTCACCATAGGCATTCTTCATTGTTTGCTGTTGATGTTATGCAAAGTTTGCACTTGAAAAATGCATTATTTTCTCGGTGTGAATGAGAGAATATGGTGTTTGTGACCTTGTTTCAGTTTGAATCATATGCCCCACTGTTTCCTAATATGCCCCTAGTGTATGTAATGCTGAAAGCACATTTATTACACATCAATAATTCTGTACATTTCCTTCTGGAAAACTAATTCTCATAATAGGATTTTGTCAATGTGATTTGAATAATGATCTCAAAACATCCCATTTTAGGCTACTTAACTAAATAGAATATTACTGATTGCAACACTTATCCATGGTTGGGGTTTTGGTAACCTTCTTTTCTGTTTCTTGCCAACAGCCAATTTTCTCTCAATTAAAGCATGATATTAGCACTCAGTAGGGCATAAACAGAAATAACCGTACACTACTGAATATCATGCCTTGATTATGAGCTTAAGAGTGGGTGTACAGATGGATCCAGTTTCTATACTCCTATTACACTGCTGGTGTTTTTTATGTGTGCATGTCTGTGAGAGAACGGGAGAGGGAATCACTGCCTGCCTGTGCATGAGCGTGTGTCTGTGTAACACTTTGGCAGCAGGGAAAGCTGGAAGTTATCAGCTCCATCCTGTTAACACCTCTGGAAAGGGAGGGCAGGGGGAAAAGAAAGACAAAAGTCACAGGTATAGTAGGCAGAGAAAGTGTAGCATTACATTGAAAGCCAGTCAGTGGTGATGCCAGTTGGCCAAAGTTAGCAGGAAGCTGTCCTAGTAAATGGCAGCAGCTGCTCGCAGTTCGAGAGAGCATGTCCCAGTCAGAGGAGAAAAGCGATGGCATCTACATTAATACTACCTTAATGGCCCATCTGGCGCTCCGTAGGGTCCCTGGCTGCGCCACCGACTCACAGGCGTTTGACAGGCAGTCTCCAGCGCACCAGACGCGCATGGCATGCCAAATGGCGGGGAGACGCCTCCGTGGCACACAGATCTGTCAAACTCTCTCTGACGCTGTAGTCACACAGGCAAGGGAAGTTAAGGCAAGTTTTCACACGTGATTGGTTCTTGACATGGATGGGGAGAGGGAGGGGGCAGGAGGAGAATGACTGGCTTGTCTATCTCTCTCCTCCGCACCCTCCTCAAATGCAAACACACACATATGCACACACACACACACACACACACGCACATAATCACAGACACATACACACACTCTCCATGCTCGATGCTAAGTTGCCATGACCAGATTAAACCTCAATGAGAAAGCCAGGTTAAGATTAGCCAGTGGTGGATTCACTCTGCTCTGATGGCAAATGGAGATAACAAATATTATTTTTGCTGCAAGTCACAGCCTCTCTCTGTAAACAAATACTGGAACAAATTGCTTCATTGGAAGAAATTGTGGAAGGTCTTATCAAAACACCACAGGGGTTTCTGGCTGTAATTGGCATAATTGGTTGACAAAGCAGGCTGCAGTCCATGATGTGGCACAGTGATGCACTTTATGATCATGGCTTTAGGTCTCTAGCTTGCCCGTTCAGATACTTAAAGATACTAGGCAAGAAATAGACTTCTTAATATGCAAACAATGGACTCTGTAGAGTATCATTAAAATTGTAATGGTCCTGCTACTCACTGATACTGTTTATCGATCCGGCACTTTAAAGATATTCTTATTGGTTCTTTTTATTTTTTAGAAAAAAAAATCAAACAAATTAAGGACATTTATGTCTATATATATCTATATATATATATTACACTTAACATAACACGTTATCGATTGCCTGTAATGTTAGCTAACGATCTGACGCTGATGTTGAATGTCCAGTGGATTCTTTGAGCGCTCTGAAACTGAATTTGAATGACAGACAGATTGAATTTGTGAATGCACGCATACGTTTAGCTAAACAATCAGCAGGCTAAAGGCTACTTTTAATCAAAACACATGGTTGTACAATTTAGGTAACTCCCTTGTGGGCTCTAGGCTGTTAGCATACATAACATACTGATGTGGATCGGGCATTGAGAGTTGACCTGCGAGCGAGGCAGTCGAAAACTGTGCATTTCTTCACTTGTGTGTCATACACACACGAATGTCTTAAAGGACCAGTATGTAGCATTTAGTAGCACCTAGTGGTGGGGTTGCAAATTGCAACAAAGCAAACACCCCTCGCCTCGCCCTCTCCTATGGTGACCGCTAAAACATAAAATGCGCTCCCTAGAGCCGGTGTTTGGTTTGTCCATTCTGAGGTACTATGGAAGCAATGCAGTGCAACATGGTGGACTCTGGACCTGCTCCCTCTGTAGATATTAAGGACTCATTCTAAGATTAAAAAAAAAAAAAAACGCAACAGTTCTTATTTTCAGGTGATTATCCACTAATGAAAATATAATTATAAATATAATATTCTGCCAATTAAGTAAATCCCCTGAAAGCCCACACACTGGACCTTTAATTTTTCCAATACTGACAGCAGAATCGGTAACTTCAGAGTTTATTGAAACCACATCTCTTAATGATTTAACCCTGGGGCTCGTTCAGTACGGGGTTTCAGGATCCATCCCTGTGGGTCATACAATAATTTTCCTTATGTCATCCTCCTGTGAATCATAGTGAGCTAGAGCATATAGTTTATTTCAATCAATTATGCAGTCATTTAGAATAATCCTCATTTAGAATAATAATACTCTAATCCCATCAGCTAGTAGCATCCCGTGTACAGAGTTAAGGAGAAATTTTAGCCAGTTTTACCATTTGATGATCTCACCCAAATTCCTACTCTGCCCTATGTGCTTGGCCTTTCCATCAGCCCCTGTTGAGTTGCACAATACTGGCACAGTGGAGGTTTCTCTCAGAGCAGGTCACGTTCTGTATTACCCACCAGCACAGATCACAGTCCCAGAAGTCTGTATCACACTGCTGCTGGGAAACTATGGCTTCTTTCTGTATGAGTAAAATGCACACAAAAGTACAGCAAGAGTACTTTAAAACATTTGCTACCGTTCTTTCTCTCACACTTTTTCTTAAGGACATTTTGAGAGATAGCAGCAGTTCAAAAATGGAACGGAAGGTTCTTTAGAAAATGCATTTCAAATGGCTTATCCAGTAGGTAGCCCCAGAGGACACCTCAGGGATAAACCTTGGCAAGAAAGGAAGATAGAGGAAAAAAGTGAAATTGGAAAGAAGACACAGCCGTGACTAAAACAGTGGAAATATATAGAGAAAAGGTATCCTCTTAACCTGCCGACGCCTCTTCAGAGGAATCACAGCGCTCCATATCAGTATTCACTCTCTGAACATTCTGCTGTGTTCTGTGTTTATAGAAAAAGCCTAGATCTGCTGATGTCTCTTGCCCCAGACAGTCGCATATTTAGACAACTGGTGCAGGTGATTTCCAAATGACTCACACTGCTGTTCGACACTGTCCTAGTTTCGTTTTGTTGTTTCTCGTTCGGCGTTATCGGTGCGGTTGATGTTGTTCTTGTGTTTAAAGTAAATCAGTGGAATGCGCATGATTGTAATGGAATGCAATGTTTTATTTCGTTCTTAACAAAGCTAGTGAAATTGATGTCAAGGAGAGGTCAGCTGGACAGCAGCTGCCAAGTTTTGTGTGCAAGAAGGCGAAGGGAGGAGAGAGATGGAGAGATGATGGCTGAAAGGAGAGAGGGGAGTGAAAAAGGAAGAATCAGCAAAATGGGTTTGGGGGCGGATTGAGAAGAGCAGGAGGAACTCTTCAACTTTCACTCTCATTCCCAGATGTGTTGTAGGCAAGATGTAGCCTTTGAAGAGCTTGTGGCAAAATAGGCGAAATATGAATACACACACTCTCTCCACTTTCCCTCTTTCTCATATGCTTCCTCTTTTCCTCTCTCTTTCTTTTGCCCCCTCTTTCAAACTCTCTCCACATCTCCCTCTCTTTATCTTTCTCTCTGGGCATCTCCGTTCCTTAGTGGCAAGCCCAGCTGGGGGGTTTCTGTGGTACTGTGACTGAACCTTAACGGTCTCCTTCTGCAGGCAGCTGTCCCTGCACAGCACACATACTGTACTGCACTTACCCCTGCTAACTTTGATCCACTAGAAATATTTTCACATTCTCCTGTTCTGCTTTTTATGCACAATTGTATACATGACTAAGTCAAAATGGATAATTTACATCTTGACGAAATAAACCTCTCCGGTTGAAACTGAGATTTCCAAACGGAAACAAAGTTAAGATGTTTTCATTTTCGGCGTTACCAGAGAGGGACAGCACTCTTTCCCCTGCCACGGCCACCACTCGCAATCTACTCTAAAGCCACTAGAGGGAGCTTATATTATGCCGTGGCCCCTCATGTCAGGAATCTGTTCCATAGTACTGTTCCAGCAAGGAGGTACAGTCTCTCAAATGTTCCCCATTCTGTCCCTCACTGTCCTGCATTTTCATGTTTTGGACAATGGAGAGATCAGAGCCTCTAACCTAGACAAGAGACAAAGACATAACTTGGTAGTAGGACAATGCTTTGCTTCAAACAAATACAATAATTGCTTCTCGTGTGTGTGTGTGTGTGTTAACACAGATATGGGGTGGCTGTGGCTCAGGTGGTAGAGCGGTTTGTCTAGTCTACTGATCACAGGGCTGGCAGTTCGATCCCTACCTCCCCCTGTCCACATGTCCAACAGTGTCAGAAACAGATTACCACTGTGGTGACCCCTATGGGGAGCGGCCGAAAGGAGAAGAAGAGGGATCTTATGTGTTTGTGTCTTCACACAGATATCTGCTCGTGTGAGTCTATGCTTGTGCAGAGGTGATAATTCTGCAGTTGCTCAGAAGCTTGAGCGGGTGTATAATGACAAAAACAGAGAGCATGCCTCGGCATGCTTTCAATCTGCTCCCCAAATGTAATGAGTCTGGGCAGAAGTCTGGTCATCTCAAGTTGATCAAAAACGGGAGGAAATCTGGAAATGATTTATTATATCCTGTGGAGATTCATCAGTTACACATGTCAAAATGATGCTGAGCTGAAAATTAAAAGGCGTCTTTCGTCACCATTATTTTCCTAATATAGACGGAAAGTGGGAGTGGGAAAGCAATTCAGTCAGGACAATAGAAGAAAACTGTTTTATCTGGTTCAATTTACAAGATATTCCATTTTATTTGGTCTCATTCCATCTGTATACAATTTATTCTGATCTTTTCCTGAAAAATGAGTCAGTGTTAAACAATGATATAAGTAATTTGACTAAGAAATATCACCAAAGCTTTATTTCTAAATTGTTTTTCAGAAGTAGTCCTCAAACATACCACATATTATGCATCATTTGATTTATTATGTGCGTGCTTATCGCCAAAACGCATTCAAACATTTGTCCATACTTCATGAACTTTTTTTCCTGATTTATGCGCACCGTATAGACACACATGCACATTTATCTGTACCATGTGCACCTGTGCCCTCCTGCGTTTCATCAGCCTGCGGAAGACTAATGCATATTGCCAGTTAATCATATTTTTCTGTCTCTGTCCCTCCCTAACAGGAGTTGGGTGACATGACAGCATCTGAACTAGACTCCCGGAGTTGTCCTGCCATAATGTTACACAATCCCCCCTCTTGCTTTACTAAAGCAGGCTTGGCCGATGGGATTCGCCATCCCCTCTCTCCACTCCTCCTGGCCTTTTCCTGTGACAGGGCTGCCGATGATACAGATCCGCTGTGACATTTTACATTGTGTTCCCTAATTGCAGCAGCTGATAGTGGGATAGCTCGCCATACAGCTCCTCATTTTTTCCACCCTTTGCCTTTTTTTTTTTTTTTTTTTTGAGGTGGCTAGCACGTGTTGGTATACCAGTTAGGCCTAATTGCATTGTTCACATGTTGTCTGATGGTATACCATTAGGTGTTTCTCTCTACTGCAGAACTGTTCGCAGCAGTGCTTCATTATATGTAAACTCATTTTTGTTGTTAATTTAAAATCTCCATACCCAGCATTTACATAAGTGAACAAACAGCCTTTGTGGGCAAAAAGTCTTGTTGCCTGTTCCCCCCTTTGCTCTGGTGTTCTGTCCTCAAGTGTCTCCCACAGCCTGCGACTCCCAAACTGAAAGCCAGAATAAACCTGTGTGACAGATGCAGCTCTAATTATACAGTTGTTTTAAGACTGTCAGGTTGCAGCGAAAAGGGAGCCAGGCATTTGGGAAAGTGAAGGAGGAGGGTATGGAGTGGGAAGAGGGGGGTAGAGGGGGACGGTTTGATGGACGGACATTGTAACACCAGCATCTGGTGATAGCTGCAGCTGCCGTATCGTTTTCCCACTGCCAGCTTGCCAGCTAAATAAATATTGCCACGATCTGTCTTGTACTAGCAAGTGTAAATTACTTTAACACGTCAATAACTAGTTTACAATGATGTTTTTTCCTGCCATTTCAGAATATATATTGATTTCACATTGCTGTTAAATGGCATGAGCACCGTTTCCCCTCACCCTGTACTTTGTTTTTCACATAGACTCCCAATGAACTTGGCAGGAACAGGAGACAAAAGGAAAAAACTGTATTGATCATGCAGTAATTCCACTTTTGCGCTGTCACTAAATACAAAATTCACTTCATTATGTTGAATATCGTGCCCCTTATTAGAGCAAATATTGTGTTTTTGTCTGGTGGAGAGCGTGAGGGTCAGATCTCTGTGGCTTTTTAGCCTTGGTTGGTAGTGCAGCTGGAGAGAAACGTGAGAGGGCATGACATGCGGCAAAGGGCTCCGGGTAGGAATCAAACCCTGGCCGCTATGTACCAGGTGAGCTGATCTTTAGTGTCAACGTTACCGGTATAGTTTTTCCATTTTGCTTTGTTTCAATATTTCAATAATAGAGAGAAATAATTAGTTGAGGAAAGTGATTCAGTAAGAAACAATGCCTTTGATATACATTTCCATTGTGTGGTGTGAGGAGAATGGACAAAGAAGCCATAGAATATGCAGTGTGCAGATAGCTCTATATGAGGCCTGGTGGGTCTTTTTTCTGTGTGTGTGGATATGCACATCTGTGTGTTATGAAGTGGGAGCATGCACGTGTGTGCACCCATGAAGCGTCTCGTGCTTACGCGTCTATATTGTGTGTCTATTTTCAATCACATGGGTTCCTCCGCGTGAGGACAGATGTTGGGATACCCACAAAATCAGAGCTGAAGCCGCACTATAATCACCGAGATTTTAATCAAGGTCTCGCATTGTGACCCACTTATTTTCTCACAGTGCTGATTGCACTGCAATGCAGTGACGACTAGCATTACAAAGCTGCAGCCTGTGATTAACCTTCACATCATATACATGTTCCCTAACCAGCATACAGCGAATCCTAATCCCAAAATTACACCCACTTGGACTGGAAAACGTCTCCCTTTGTAAAATTTAAACATTTTCCTCCCTCATCCTCCCATCTTGATATGATACAATGATGATTCCTGCTTCCTGCATGTGAGCAAATTGAGGTATGTCTGAGTGTGTAATACTCAGCTGACATATTTCAGTCCGACAGAATAATCTTTTTGTGCGGGCGTGGAGACACACTCTGTGACCTACAGTATCCGATTTTTTTTATTGGTTAAAAGTATTCACAAAATACAAATAAAACACTCCAATAGTTCTGTTATAGGCTTTTGTGCGAATAAGGAAGTGCTCTAACCTTCTTTGCCATTTTTCACCAGTATTATAATTTTCACATCAGTGATAATAAAGCAGATTGATTATTCATTCTCATGCTTCAACACCATTTAATTGTGAAGCCAGAACACTCCAACTTGGGGTCAGCAGGGCTCTCTCTCATTTACACAAAGACACACCAACACACACACACACACACACACACACACACACACACATTCAGAAATCTCTTTTTACTTCTCTCCTTCACAGATGCTCTCACTACACCTTCTCAAAGGGCCCCCCAAAACATGCCCAGACTGGAATTCGCCAAAATATCCTTTCTCTATCAAACACACACTGTGCCCCATCGCGGTCCCATTCCACTTACTCCTTCAACATCTCAATTAATACCCCTTAGGAGGCATAGCACCCTGCACAGGCATAGAGACAGACTGTGGATTCTCCATGTAAACGTTCACCAACATATTGCTGCAGTGCTTTCATTTTAAGTACCATTTAACTCGTTCTCAGTCCCAATCAACACCAACGGATTCAACACGTTGATTGACGAGCAGTTGTCAGATGTCACGTGCGTGCCTTTGTCTTTGAAAGTTAGTCCACCTAGTCCATCCTCCTCATGAGGGTTCAGGGACTTTGAGCTTCAGCACTTCTGTGATTTGTAAGGTTTAAGGTACAGTATGCAAACACTTATGTTGGTGGTCTTTGTGGTGAATATATACTGGTGGTGACTCTTAGCTGTTAAAAGGAGAAGACAGAATATTATTTCATTGACCTTGTATTGATGATTTGTGTATTTATGAAATGTAGTTACAGTATTAATGTTGACAGCTTGGAAGTTTAAGAAAGTTGAACTGCTGCAGAGGCAGAGGGCTTTTATATTCCATTCGTCTGACAGCCAAACCACCTATACCAAACCTGTAGATCTGCAACAGTCTCTGTCCCCATGTCTCTCTCCTCCTCCTCCTGCTCAGTAGCTAATGGATCGTTGTGGTTTCCAGGGTCTGCTCCAGAAACGTTCTCCTGCGGAGATCTCGTAAGAAGTGCCCTCAGCTGGTCCCTCCGTCTGCCATTAGGCCTCTCCACACTTTTTATCCCTAGACCTCTGAGACCTCAAACTGCCAAATGAGTTGAATTATGGCCAGTTATGTGGAGTGGACCCGGCGTCACGGGGGAGAGGCCTGAGTCAGTGGAACTAACCACACTCCTGACCATTAAAAGGCAGCCTGACACTGCCTCTTCATCTTCCCCCCCTGCTCTCAAAGGCCAGCACTTGCAAACCCATGTCCCCCAGAGGAGAGACACAGTACAGCAAACCAACCAATGAGCCAGGCAGCCATCCAGTATGTCAGGCAGGCAGGAAAGCAACCAATGCACCAATCTCCTCCATACTCTAGCTCCCACTTCATTAAAATTGTTAAGCTCTCCCTGCACTCTTTTTGTTGTGAGGCATTTCTTTTTCTCACCTTTTTTTGCCCTAGATTTTTGCCCTATATATTCACCTGTTTCTCATCTGTCTCTTACCTCTGTGTTCTTCAATCACCTTTCCTGGCGCTTTTTTTTCCTCTGCCCTTCAGCTAAGTGGGAGGGGTTGCAGGGTTATAACTACACAAGGTTAATTGCAGCAGCTAAAACAAGCATGGCGGCCAGGGCCCCAGCTACTGTATAAAGGAGGTCATCTAAGTCAGTCAACCATCACAAATCCACTCACAACATCTACAGTCACACGGATGCTGATCAGTTTGCATCCCTCACAGACAGACACAGGAGACGCACACACACACACACACACACACACACACACACACACACACACACACACACACACACACACACACACACACACACACACACACACACACGCTGCACTGAATTTGATCTGTCACAATAACAGGGGCATCATGACATGATGGATACAGCCCTTTTTTTTTCCTCCCCTCTTCTCTCCCCCATTCTGCCTCTCTCCGGTAATCTTGATGCAGTGTGTAATGTTTGCTGTTGCCGGCGGCTGAAATTGAATGAGTGATACAACCAGAGGTGCTGGGATTACCGTGGGCAGAATTGATGCTATCTGTCCAATGATGTGTTATTTTGTGGAAGTGAGGCAACAAACCGGAGAGAGAAATGGTCGCAGTACTCTGTATGATTTTACAGTTTAAGTGGTGAAAGACAAATAGAATAACAGTGATGTGCTAGCAGGGGTTGTAAATGGTTGAATAATTTTCCTCGATTTCAACATTCATTTATCTTTTCTGCAGTCTTTTGCAGGGCTTCACATGGCAGCTTGAATGCTATTTATCCCTCTAGTCTACTTACAATTGGAGCATCAGCTTGCTCAGCGCTCATCTTTAGAGGTGAGACAGGTTGCGTCCAGTCTCTCCTCCTCTAATAGGGTCGGCTCAGAAAAGGGTCAGAGGTAAACTAATGACACCTGCAATAGATGCTTCTTCCTGGAAGCCTAAGCTAAGGCTGAGCAGGGGCTGGGCTTGTGGGAATAAACGTGTGCTGCTTTTAGACTCAGCTGGCTGTGCCCGGGTCAGGCGCTAACCATTGAAAAGACTAAATTCAGCTCTTTCTGCGGGTCTGGGGCACAAGCTGAGGGTCCTGGGCTATTGTTGTGGGGTCAACTTAAAGCCGTCCAGATTGCCAGAGCAGCTGACAACCATTCATCACAAATTCAGCAACAGTTCAGCACTGTAAAGCTGTGAAGTTCTGCTTAGGTAGGCTAATGGCTTTGAACAAAACTTTTAGTTGTCATCTTTCACAACTGTTCACAATGTAATTTAATGATGATATTGGTTTGGATTTCATGTTATCAGCATTGAAGAAGGTGTCTCTGAAGTTGTGAGTATACGTTGTTGTTGTCTGGACAACTTTGGCAGCCACCAATAAGGCTGGGTACATCAATCACAGTTGCATCTTCATAGTCTGATCAGGTGCAGCTGATTAATGCTGATTAAAGCACAGTTTTAGCTTATTCACAGTTGATCCATTCTTTTTTGCAACTATTTCAGCTATTCTTACTTTCTCTTAAACACACCTTCTTAGGATAACACTGCTCACTCACTCACTTGTTTCTGATATACAGTATTCGTAGCTACTCTGTCATTCTTGAATTTACAGTATGTGTTTATGGCTAATAATTGTACAGTATGTTTTGCCGCTGGCAGAGAGAGACTGTGCTGTTGGCATTGAGGGAAAAATTAAATAAGAAGGGCTATTTTTCTCCCCTATGTAAACAGCTGGCAGCATCCCATGCTTGCACAATTAATGGGCATCTAATTGGCAATAATCATTTTTACTTAAGCAAATTTAAAATAGGCAGTTGCCCCTGGAACAAACAGCTGTTAGTGGAACCTTCTGGCAACATAACGTGGATGTTTGAGGATGTGGTTGATCAGTGCTTACAGGAGGTGGTCCATACATGAACACTTACATACCCAACTGTTGGCACACAAGCTTTTCTACCCAAATCTATCAGCAGTGCTGGAGAATGTTGCCTACAGGTACATTTGCAGCATAAATCAACCTACACTGCACTTATTTATTACCACATATGCTGTGCTTGAATTAAGCTGTTGTACCAGAGTTTCCATGTTGGCTCCTCTATTAGTTGCAATGCGAATTGTCTTTCATGGATAGTTCATCCTGGTGACACCGATGTGACCCTGAAGTCTCTGGTCAGATGTTTTTTTGGCCCAGAGACAAAAATGAAAACTGTCATTTAGAGTATTGATGACAGCAATATAATATTAAGTCAAGTATGGATTTACTGTACAAGGAGAGTTGAATCAAGGGCAACTGGACTTCTCTTATCGGGGGGCTTCTTCAGTTCTACCTGACTGGTGTGGAGTCCCAGGTATTTAACTTTTTGTGGGGTCATTATCAGGGACTGTGATAACTACCCCACGTGTTAAGTTTCCACAGCCGTGCTCGATTCAGCCCTCCTTGGATTTCCATGACCTGGATGACTGAGACTTTTTATTGACCCCTATAGATTTACTGCTTTCATCTTCATCTTCCTATTATTGAACGTAGTGTACAAAGTCTACCACCATGCCAAGGTACTTCCAAGGTGCATCTCCTTTTCTGCAGCTAGTTCTGTCAGGTCACCAGTGTTGCTCACTAATATTGATTTTTTCCATTTTAGTTAGCAAGTCCTGGCTGAACAGTCCTGAATTAAAAGTAAATAGGGACAAGTGAAGTACTTGAGACACATGGGGAACCAGGCTGTTACTCTGTACCCAGGGATTCGAAAAACTTGTAAGGTCACGGTAATTCAGAGGAAATAATCCATGAGCACTGTGAACACAGTGAATTACGAATAGGTCAGAAAAACTCAGGAAAGTGGAACTTCAGTTGAAGAGAGGATTACACATGCTTTTGTTAGAAAGGCAGTATTTAAACATTAGTTAATGGGGGGCAGTGCTATAGTTTTACAGTAATGATTTCTCTCTGGTGTCAAGGACGTTTCGAGCCATTTTGTTTTTAACATACTTGTTGAATTCTCTACTGACAGCTTTTAAGGTCAGATGGCTGCAATGTGAGTCTATAGAGTTGTGATTGCATTCAACTGAAAGCATTTCAGCCAAGGTAAAATAAAATAGGATGAGGAAGTACATTACTGGCAGGAGAGAGCCTTGCGGCTGGCAGACAAGCAGGCAGTGAGAAATGAAACACACAATTTTGCTTTGCCGTATAACTCATCTGGCCAGGAGTTATTCAGACTGAAAACCAAATAGGACACAGAAAAAAAGGTGAAATTCAGATACATTTGATAAAGGTAAAGTGAAAGTCTCTTCGACATTGGCTTTGGGACATCTAATACAGTGTAATGCACAAAATAATTTACATGATGAATCTCCTCTGCTTTAAGCCTTCCCCTTGATGAAAGGTGGAAAGAGAGAGAGAATGAGTGCGTGGGATGGTGAAAAGTAATGTCAAACAACCTGATTGTGAGAAGGGAATGGATTAAAGGCATTGTTTGAGCTGGAAGAGGAGGTACCTTCCATACTGCTTGCTGCCATCTTATCTCGCCCCCCAACAGTGGTCTAATCTGTTGGTCGAGGACGCCTGCAAGTAATTTCTATCCGTCAGACAGACAATGCAGCTGCCACCTTGTTGTTCATCACGGATTACTGTACTGTGCATCCTGTCCCGCCCCTACATAGACCACTGACAAAGGACTTAATTGAATATCCGTCCATGGTTAATTTGTGTGTGTTCCATGTGGGAACATGTGTAAACACAAGCCATACAAAAATACATACAGACTTGTTTTCGCATGCACTCTTCCTGCAGTAAGCGCATGCAGGTGCACGTAAACAGCTACACAAACATACACAAAGCTGCGTGCACAGAGGCCCCATAGGAATTTATTTTGAGGCTACTTGTTCATTTAGTCTGATGTTGAAAGTTGGGTATTATTGCTTCCAATCCTTATGGCTAAACTGTAAACAAATTGAATGGACCGGATTCAATTAACTCTGTCGAACCTAACATATAATTACATGAAAGCACAGAGTGAGGAGAGGGAGATAATGGAGTTTTTTACCCTTGAACCTTAACCCTACTTTTCCCATTTGTTTATCAAATTAATTTAAGCCAGTAGATTTGTTATGCTTGGGCTTAAATACATATAATCACCCATTTTAGCTTCATATTACACTTGTGCTTAAGCTAATTAATCTTCAGTGTTTATCATGCATAAACAGTAATGGCTTTGCATTATACATCGACAGAAGTAAGGGTCTTTTTAATTGTTATCAAAAAATGCTAATTATTTCGTGCCATCACAATTTACTCATTCTCCAAAGCCACATCTTGTCCTTGCTTTTTAGACAAACATTGGTTGATGACATTGAATGACTTTGGCCTCCGTGATGGCACGTTGATGGGTTATTTCACTGGGAATTGGTTGCATTTAAAAAAGGGGCGAATCTGAAACATCAAAACAAATATTACAAAACAAATTGTGTTTTGAAAAATCAGAATAATAAATTCAAAAAATGTCAGGGTTGGTCAGTGGAAAATCACGTCGCCCATGTTTTCTCAACTGAGCAGAATTTCTGTCCAGGTTTTCTGAAGTGACAGCTGTGCTTCATCTCATATGATGATGTGTTAAACAAAACACTGCCCACATGTTTGCCTTAAACTAAGTAGCCCTTAACTGCTTGGACAGACATCAGGCTGTTGCACTTTATGTATTTGTTTATTTTCAAGATAAGGGGCCTCTTTTATGGATAAGCAGCTGACGCTCCCGCTCTGTCAAGCTGGGACAGGCTGAGGGAAGATAAAATAGAGTCTGTTAATCTGGTGCTGGTGAGCAGAAAGAGCGATGTTATTGACCTACGCTGGCAGCAATGTGTTTCAATTATACACCGCCATCCATTTGTCAGGCAAGTGGAGCGATGGGGGGGACACGGAGTTCAGGCCTGGGTTAGAGTCATTCTCCATCACTTATGATGTGTCTTTGGAAAGCACTTTAATTGAATTACCCAATTTATTCTTCAAGCAACAATGCCCTGGCCCAGACCCATGACGTGAGACAATTAGATACAAGTTTAAAATCAGGCAGTTTGCATACTTCATCTTTTCATGGTGTACACAGGGAAGGAGACAGCTAACTTATGGTGACTTTCTTCCCCTCTTCATCCTGAATGAATTCTATTAATGTGAGTGGTGCGACTCTATCATGACGATTTTATCTCACATCTTCTCAAAAACTGCTTCACTTACAGCATCATGAAACCTATAATATGGCAAGTAGCGCTGCCTGTGTGTTGTGACCCACCCATGTGCACCATGTGTGTGCATATTCTGGAGGATTGCAACTGATCATTCGTCAGCACAAAACTACCAGTGCTTTGGCTAAGTGGGTAATTGAGACTGTATGTATTGTACTTTATAAGCAAGTGGATGTACAAGCAATTTACCTCCAGCCAATGCTGAAACTTTCAGGCATTGTCACTTATTCATACAATCCATCATAGCCCGCGTATGAAATGCATGCTGTATAAAAACGGTGGCTTCTGAGTTACACATCCAAATGTCTACATCTGTCTTTTTAGTTAAAAAAGGCTGCATGTGCAAGGCACGTTGTCAAAACTATGGTGTACTGGTTCAGTTGAATTTTCCCCTTTGTTCACTGGTACAATCTTCTAAGCAGATTTCCTTGAATATTTTCCCTGATATTTGCAAATTGCACGTGGTTGAGTGTGATTAATTCTAATCAAGTTCAATTTATTCTGTTGGAGCATCTGGAAGAGGCCTAAGTGTTGTCTGCGTTCTGTCTGTGAGCTGTCTGACAAGATGGCCAGGCTGTCGATCACCTCAGCCCCAGTTCCAGGTGTAGGGACGGTGCTTGTGTCAGATGCACACTGGCCTACTTGCACTCTGGCCCTCACACCTGGCTGTTCACCAAACTCTGATTGTCAGTTCATCCATTTTCACCAAGACAACAAGTCTCGCTGTCTGCTCCCACTATCCGTGTCTAATCAACAGTGTTGCTCTCCCAGTATCTCCACAGCTCATCTTGTTAAGGGCGAAGAATAGTGGATAAAAATGTACTCTCTATAAGCATGTAATGTACACCAATTATGTTAATTTGCAGTGTTGCAGATGGCCTAGTGTTGATTGCAGCTTTAGGATCAGGAGAGGCAGTCTGAAATTTGAATGTGGGAGTCACGTGACACTCATTACTGCACAACCTCAACCAAATATCCCTTTGTCACTTGTCATCCATCTGTGCTGACTGTCTTTGACAGATAAGACTATGCAGAAGTCGAGGCAACTGAAGAGTTGGACAACAAGCAACAGAGAAACACTATCCCTACTTTTAATTGACAGTTACCTAGTTAGGCTGAATTTGGGTGTGTTCTCAAGACAATGAGCAATATGAGCCATAAGTCATCTAGAATCGCAGTGATTGGGAGATAGAGAGGGGAAAAAATGGAGGATGATGTCCAAATACAGGATTATACTGCCTTTTATAAAGAAGTTGCACAATAGATGCACAATGCAAGCTGAACCAGGGCTTAATAATAGAGATTTTTGTTAATTGTGTATTATTTTCCTTTGACAGTCTACCTCATCAGGATATGGAGAGCTACCCACTCCTAGCGTGCTGGCTCCAGGGGTAGGAGAATCCACTCCAAATGCCAGTCCTCTATGGGAACTGTGACATTCGAAGTGTGCCAAGGTGTACCGTGTGTTAGGAAGGCATGTGCAGTCAGCTGTAAATTCATCATCGTCATCAGCCATGATGCTCTTTGTTCCGGCTATCGAGGCGAGTCACTTTAGCCCCCCTGTCTTCTGTTAGACCATGCTAAAGTGAACCCATGCTGATGTCCAAATGAATGGAGTCCTTTCATAAAGACATGGCCATTGAACTCCGGAGACAGAATATAGCCTTAAGTCCTGCAACCTTTGTGGCAGGGGGTTCCTGCCAGGCATGATTCCTGTTTAGTGAATAAGTGGGGTAATTATGGTGCGGTGGGGGCTGTGCAGCAAATGTCACCAGCAGATAAACAGTAGGAGCAACCCTCCCGTAAAGGCCTGATTTATCCACCCTGGACCTCCTGTAGCCTGCAGATGAATTAGGAGCACTTGGGTGTAAGAAACAAACTAGCTTCTCTTGATTTCAGTGGAGTTCAAGGATGCATATAATTGGAGAAACAGTAGTTAGCAGATAAGGCCCTGGGTTAAACCTCACTTTGTCACACACCAGATCTCTCATGCTGGTCTAAAATGCAGCTGCTAGTTTGATCTGTGAATGTCATGGCCGTGATAGTGTGTGAATAAAGTGCACTGACAGTGTAGAGATTTAGATGTTTCAAGTTGTTTCAATAGATGCAACACATACAAAGTGTAATTTCTCTGTTCCTGAAATACTAATGGAAACTACAGGTGTAAAATAATCCCTCACACTTACGGTTTTATGTGTTGCTATTAGAGAGAGCGAATCTTAAACTTCTCCATTCCAAGTCCCTTCCTCTGATTATCTGCTATTGGTGGATGAAACCACATCCATTGCACTCCATTAAAGAGTGCCCACTCACGCGTGACTGCAGGGCGGCCTTTATAACATCATGAGCCGGGGGAAATGGGAGAGCCGGTGAGCGTCATTCCATTACCTGCTGAAATGGATGCCCCTGTATCTCCTCCTTGATTAGCTTTGTCTCGAATAACAATGATAGCTTTAAGTGTGTCTAATTGAGGCCAGGCTCGCCCTCCCTCTCTGTGTGAAAGTGCTTACTCATTTTGTCTGTCCTTTTAATAATTACATTATCATTTTACGCCCCTGCCGGTTCCTTGGGAAGTGGGCTGGCGCTTGTGTTGAAGTGAAAGCTCATTATTGGAGCTGAATTATGTGCAGTTTATTGATCCCCATGGTGGATTATGGTGCTCTAAGTTAGTCTAGACAGAATAGTTAGCCAGATGACAGAGAGGAAACATAGAGGCCCCAGGGGAAAGATCCCTGGGCTCAGTTAGCAATTAATGCCTGCCAGGTAATGGAATTTAAGTTTACACTAAATCCACCAATGCCTTGACATTTGAAGTGCCTTATAAAAAAACATTAGCCTAATGAGATGGTCGAGAGCAGGAGAGGCATTCTTTTACACACCGTTTCTCTCTCATACTCTTTCCTTCATCCTCTCATCTTGTCCCATACAAGCACAAAAATGCCCTTCTATCACTCCCCCATTCTGACTCTAATTACTTAGCACTAAAAGCTCACATTGGAAAATAGTGTATGGTGATGCTTTTTGGATGTGTGTTTTCCTCTCTTGATCGGCCTGGAGCAGGTTTGATTGATAGGCTTTAGTTGGGTCCATTTTCCTGACAGGCTTTGCTAATCTCCATTTTAGAATAGTGAGGGTGTTTGAGTGGGGGAAAGGCCAAAGTGCTGAGTAAGAAGCCAAGCAGGACATTCATCTCTATAAAGCCGAGGGTCCATTTTAAGGCTATCCATCATTATCTTGATGAACGTGCCACATTACCAACGGCATCGCCTCCCTGCCATCCAAGGCCAGCAGCGGTTCGTCCTTCGGTGGACTTGCGAGGACCTCAGTCACATGAGGAGTGAAGGCGTGGACCGTGTGCACTTGCACATCTGGGTTAGAGCTCGGTATTATCGGAAAGGTTTCTGTGCTTATAGTCTTTGCTATCTTCATATAAACTTAATATAAACAGCCATACAAACAACAATGACATACAAGTATAGAAAGTAAGAGAAATTAATAAGAGTTATATAGAATAAAAATAAGAAAAGAATACAAAATACAAACTATACAAGATCATCTGGAGAGCAGACATTCAGGCACATTTTGGGTATCAGAACTACTGAGTTTCTATGTCCAGCCCAGGTGTGGGTGTCCGGGAAGAGGTCGGTTGGTCAGTTAATTTTGTACAAAGTGGATTTACCTTAATAAAATCCATGTCCTTCCCCTACAGCTGACAAAAATGTGTAGCATTCAGGGCACACACCGACACATGCACACTTCATTGGGGCATTCTGCCAGTTGCTAAACTCTGCTTTAAAGGATGGCCTTAATGAAAAATACTGGATAGTCAGGCAATGTGCTGCACCTGTTAAAGCAGCCTTGTACATCCTGGGAGCGAGACAGGGAGCCAACAACTATACCCCGTAATGAGGCCAATATCTAGCTCAAAGCCTTTCTGTGCCTTTTGTGTGGTTTACCGTGTCCTTGGCTCGTAAGCCTTGATAATGTTAGTAAATACATACAGGGGCATGGATGAACTGGGCTATAATCCACACTACCTCTAGATGGAAGAGGAAGGGAGCGATCCGGGGGAGAGAAGCGGCTGATTAGACTGGTTTTACTGCTCCTCTGCCGACCTAGAAAAACACAGCAGCCCTGACCTTGCATAGCAGTGCCCTTATATATCTAATGATCTCTGAGTACCTTAATGATACAATGTGTTCTCTCCCCCACTCTTTCCCTCCATTTTGCTTATCCCTCTTTCATGCCTCTCTCCCCCTATTCTCTCTCTCTTTTAGCACAAGCTTGTGCACACGCACGCTAGTCCACATGCTCACACAAAGTACACAGCCTTGAAAAACCCAGTCAGCAGTTTGGGCTAGGAGTCTAGCAAATGAGCTGTCCTATTGAAATAGAAAGGAGAGTGCTCGGTGCTGCAGAAAATGCTGCTATGGCAAGCCTTACAGGAGAGGGACAGAGGGAAAATTACTTGTTCGGACAAAGAAACATGAGAATGTCCTTTCGCTACAAATGTACCAATTTACATTTAGACGGAACAGATTACATCCATTTCTTCCATACTTTATTTCTTTTTTTACCAAGACCATATCTCATCTCATTATCATTCATAAAACACCACTAAGTGCTCTAAATGTTGTAAGAGAGAGAGAAAAAAAAACTCCCAATTGAAAAAAATGTATTTTTCTCAGTGATTCAGAGTTCCTTCCTCTCCTCGTAGGTACTCCATTGGTTTGAACACTCTCACAGTGTGGTGGGACTCCTGCAGTTTAATAGCGGCGGCACCGTTATACTGCTCAGCTCCACTGCATCACAGATGACTAACCAGCCACGGCACCTTCTTAAATTCTTAAAGCAGGCTGCTGAATACTGTGTGATAGTCTCCTATCCCAGCAGGAGAAGTGTATTATGAGACCTGATTGATTGGACTCTATAATCAAGCAGTCCGACCCGTCACAATCTGCAACATTATATATATATTTATTAAAAAAGATTCTGAAGTCTGCATTATGCTTTTGAGCTCCCCGGCCATTTTGTCAGTGTGTTGAGAACGGCTTCCACTGGCTTAAGTCATTCACTCTTGCGTCTAATTCCCTCCCTTTGACCACTTAAAGAACAAACCTCCATTTGCTCCTGGTATTCCCCCTTCTCGCTCTATCCGCCCACAGTAATTAAGATTCCATTCTGCTGTGAATAGGAATGTTAAGATGGAGGGTTATCACTGGGCTTCTGTAGGCTCACCCAATGAAACACCTATAGTGACCTCTCTGATTTACCCAGTAGGGGTCCCCTCCACCCCCTCCACCCCCTCGATATCCCTCTCCCCCTCATGGCCGTCTTGTTGTGTGGTCTCCTCTCTTCAGTTCTCTCATTACTCCCTGTGTGAAGGCCTGGGAGGTGGGTGGCAGGGGAGGGCTTCTGTCCCTGGATGAGTGAGTGTGGATAAGAAGTTGTTTGAATTCATAATTGTGCTCTTGTGAAGGGGGAGATTTGTAAAGCAAGGCTGGGTTCATTGTGTGGCAGTGCGAGTCCGGTGGAGGGTGCGAGCCGCTCAAAGCTAATGTAATCTATGCTATTAGAGAGGGTTAATTAGCTGCTGAACTGGAGCCTGAAGAGCAGCAGAGAAGGAGAGAGACAGACAGCGAGAAAGAGAGAGAGAGAGAGAGAGAGAGAGAAGGAGGGCGGGCAGTAGGGATAGAGAGGTCTTCAGGGAGTCATTAGAGACTGCTTGTTGTAATACAGCCACACAGTCAATAAGGCTACTCCTCTGAGGAGCAGAAGAAAGGCAAAGATAGACATGGAGGGAAAGAGTTTCACACCATGAAGAGTGTCTGGATGTCAGCAGCTCTGCCAGCGGGCACATGTTGGGAAACCAGAGATGAATTTTTATGGCTTCGTTTTTATCGGCTGCCCCGTAAAGAATATTTTAGGGAATTTTTTGTTGTTGTTTCTACCTCTAAAAGTTGTTGTGAATGCATCAGTTATCCATAGAAATACACTTTGTAAAACACCATGTCACCACTTTTTCCACAATATAAAACAGAATTTTATGATCAGGGACTTTGCCATTTGTGGCCTTTCATTGTCATTTCAGTAAATACACAAGAGAAGAAAAAAAAAAAACGCTTATCAGGAACTGACTCGATACTGTCTTTCTATTCTTTTCTCATGGCAGCAACCTAAAGTGTGCCTTCCTGTTGGCACTGACTCTGTGATGAACTCTAATATTAGATCAAACTGGGTGTGAGTCTGAAGTGTTTTCAGGATCTGTCTTCATGCGGTTGCTGCTTTCCTTTTCACAGCAAACTCCAAACACATCTGAATATCTGAAACACATCTATAGGCCTTGTCACACTGACTGAAAACGGCCTTTTAGCTCTGCAGGATTACAGAGATTATGATTATACTTCAGATACAAACTGGATGTTATAACATAGTTACAGCGGTTTGGATGTGACGATCCTTTCAGTGACATGGCAGCCAGTCCTCTGATGGTGTTGTTGACTGTGCTGTGGTTCAGTGATGACCCTTGTCTGTGAAAACCTTTGTCCAACAGTGGTCTCATATTCTACCTTAACACAGTAGCTCTCAGCCTTTTAAATGCCATTCCGGACATTAATGAAACACAGTTAGTGAAAGCAATTCCAAGATAGGCTAAGTATTGATTTCTTCAGGAATGTCTAAATCATCACAAACATTGCATAACCTTCTGCTCAGTGGTTTTTCTTCCTTCACTGTGTCATGCAGGTGGAAATTCGAGGCTTAAAGCAGCTCCACTGAAGCTCAGCTGGATGCTAGCAGTCCATTTGTATTTATCAGTGTGTCCTCTAGTAGTCCATCCTGTCCTGGGTCTCTTGTCGCTCTGAGCAAAACTTCACTTAAGATGGGTAGTTAGTGCCTGTTCCCTTGGCATTTTAATGCAGATTAATTACTTTCCCTGGCCCAAGCAATCCATTTTTGTTTGTTTGTGGATGTTTTTAGCTTTTCCTTGACCTTGGGGTGAAGAAAGAGAGAAAGAAAAAGAGAGAGGAAGAAAAAAAGCCCTCCACAGTAGACTTATACCCTCAATTTAATAGCCGAGTGAGGTGTTTCTCCAGCATCATCAGATCAATGGAGAGTAAATAGCCCACACTTCTTGTTTCACAGTGCAGTATTGATCTTTTCCTCAGCCTCGGCTTCCCTTTCCCCGGCATCTCGTGTCTTTCAACCCCTGGGACTGTGCTGATTGCCATAGATTGGACAAGCTAACAAGCGCATGATGAGGAACCAGGCTTTCTTTTCTTCTCATAGGCTGTTTCATTTTTTTCTTTGTGGCACTGGCATGAACACACACAGACAGACAGACATACACACAGGGACTTAAAAACATCAGATCTACACAGCTCAGCGCCATAAAGGAGAATGCTGTTTCTTTCTTGTTCCTTCTGTTGTTCACGTTGTTCTGTCTTCATCTACACTGAGAGGATCTGCTGTAGCTGTGCCTGTCTTTGGGATGTTTGCCAGACTGATGGAGTACCAACTAAACTACAGAGCAACTCAGAGATGCAGTGTGTTTCTTCACCTCACTGGGAACTTTATTTTTTTCCAGCTGTCACCGCGTTTGTTCCAGAATCTTCCATCATCTCTGAAAATATCTCAAGTGGCCTGCGGAGAGCGACACACTCTGTTTGCGCTGGAGGACGGCAGCGTGGCGGCATGTGGGTAAGTTCAGTGTCAACGCGGTAGACAGTTTGCCAAAGTCCAAACCTGAAGGGAATAGGAGGAGAGTTGAGGAGGCAAACCCCTCCCCACACACCCCAACCCTCCTGATATTAATGCATAAGCAAATTAAGGTCAGGGAAAAGATCGAAAGGTTGTGTGCATGTGTGTGGGGCAATTTGACGAGAAATCATTTGGGTATTTAAACTTTGCCTTTTCTGCGTGTGTGTGTGTGTGTGGGGGGTTGCATTTGTTTTCATGTGTGTGCGCACATGCTTGCGTTCGCCTGCCGAACAGAAATGAGGAGACACACAAAGTTGTAATAAATCTTGTGGAGTGTGGGTAAGAGAGCTTCATGTGCTGCCGGGTGGCTCAGGATCAATATGAAGTATGTTTACTGAATCCAATACTTGTGTTTGTGGAGAAGGGGAATAAACCAGCTGGAATAAGTGATCAGATGTGCTTTTAAGGCTCATTACCAGCCTGTTGGGCATATAGATCTGCTTTTAAACAGCCCTCTGGATTGGACAAGTTTATGCTAAAACACAGCCAACATGATATACTTGCATATTTCTGCATCGTGTTTGATCATCTACTTAGTATTTCCAGGACTTACTTTTTTTCCCTCCACAAACTTTAAATGACTTCTCACTTACAGCTACTTCTGTTTTTATTTATCTGCGTCAGTGTGGCTGTGCAACGAAACATTAGCTTAATTTACTGTGTTACTTATTGGTTTCTGTGGATTGAAGAAAATTTGAGTCATATTCTGTTCCACCATTTTCTGTCATTACTTCTGGTCACAAATCCTCTGAATTGTTATTTTTTAAAATCTGGTCAGATTAGGTGTTGAGAAAATTAGCACATCAGATTTTTCTGCAGTTACTTTCTCATAGGAAACTGTATTAACAACCATCATAATTTAGATTTAGATCCATTATAACGGAGATGGATATGTGTGTGTGTGTATGGGGCTCTGAAATATTCCATAATAAATTAAATTGGACAGTAAATTGACTGAATTAAGTAATATCTGACTTACATTTGACCACCAGTCAAATACTAAATAGTAAACTACTAAATGAAATAGATAAAAATACTAATGGGCCAAGCAAACAGGAAAATGCATTTTAAATGTATTTGGAGAGTCTGCAATCATTGTATTGAGCCTTGCAAGATGAGTTGATGGTGTGCTGAGGGAACTGAAATATATTCACATATGGCTTGAAAGAGGAGTTTGGAGGAGTCCAAATCTCCTGTCAAGCTCACAAACAGGTGTGTGCTAAAAACAAGCTAGCAGGCTGGTGACAAACAGTCAAAGCATTGAGAGCCAGTGAGGCATGCAGTTCAGTCAGGAGTAAAGAAAAAATAGCATTTAATAAGAAATTAATCGATTTTTTTTTTTTCTACAATGTAAGTTTCTTCTGACATCCATCACTCCTCAAAATCCAAAGTAGCACCTCCTTAATATCCCCACTAAAGTAATAAATGCCAAAGGTGGCAATCCCTGTTACCTGTTCTTATTTCTGATCCTTTCATCCCCAACTCACCCTTACCCCCAGCTGACCCACACACACACACACACCCACACACACACACACACACACACACACACACACACACACCCACACACACACACACACACACACACACACACACACACACACGTTTACCTCTCCCTCATTCCTCCCTCTCTTCTCGGCTCCCTGTGTTTGCATGTGATATTTTAGGCGACTCTGGGAGGGATGACAGTTCTAACTAGGCCTATTAGGTAACCCTCAGGGTGCCCTCAGCACTGATTTGAGCACCATTAATTTTCTATTATGGAGTGCTAAAGATGTGCCCCTGCACAGTCATTCACCTGGCTTATTGAGTCTCGCACACACCAATTGTGGACTTTTCCAGGGCAGTGTTGCTGAAGGTTTAGTGCGACCCCTCTGGGGAGCTAATTTATTATTTGCAGATATTGATCTGGCAGGGTAGGCCAGCCAAGCCGTGGCCGATGTTGACTCTGCTCTGGCCTGTGGCGACTTTAACCCTTTCCAGACTGAAGCAGACACACGCTAGATGGATGGTCAGTGGCTGTTAGAGCGCTGCTATTAGTAGTTATTTCAATTCCTTGGCATGTTCAGTGATTCATTTGTTGAAATGAGGAGCTGATGGAAGTAATTTGCAATAAGGAGAGGAAAGATTTTATCTTTCTGGATATACCCAGACCTTATTTTTTCTTTGCAAACAGACAAATAAGCTGACACACTTACACACAAATCCTCACTCGCACAGACGCACAGAAACACACACACAATGTCTGGCCTGTCCAAGGGAAATAAAATCACAGTTAAGAGGAAGGAAAACAAATTTAGAAGGTCAGACAAAACATTTATCACGCTGTGTGTGTCTGGTGGGTAAATAGCAGAGGGACAGTAAAGGGCATGACTCTGAAACCACCAGATAACCACAGCAGATCATCACACAGTCTCAAATTCACTTCCGAAAACGGATATTTCTCAGAGGGTTGCCTCCCGAGCATTTGTTAATATTCTTTCCCCTGTATTGCTGTTTTATTTTGAACATAAAACCAAGTTATTACAGCGCACACCCATGTGACCAGAATGAAAGGCGTCATGGAAAACGAAAGAAAAGAGAGAAACCTTGTACAAATATCTCTGATGAAATGTAACAATGGACACAGTGGAAAATAATCCATATACCCAACATTAAAGGCACATTCCAGAGACTGGACTTAAGATTGTTAGCACTGTACAATCTCCATTAATTATATATTCAATAGTATTGAAAGAGAATATATCAGATGTAGAGATCTTCACCTCAAGGCTGCACAGATGAAACCAGGATGAAAATCCACTGATTCTGAAAGGACGAAACAGCCCTGCTCAATCCAATGTTATGATGTAATAGAAAATAAGTTGAGCCCAAAAGCAGACATCACAGAGAGATGTTACAGGAGGGAACTTGAACATTACATTAGATAAAATATCCAGATGTGCATGTGTGTAGGAGTGTGTCTATTGGGAGGTTGTCTATTCTATTGATGTCCATATCCTACAGAAACAGTGTCTCACGCACACACATACAGGCATACACACACATTTATGCCAAGGGACCAATAAGGTGCTTCCCACAGGCCTCCTCAAGGCCCTGCTACAGCCTCAGACTCAGCTTGGCCCGTCCCAACCCTAATTGGTATTTAATGCTCTCACTGAACCTCAGAGGTCAAACAGCTGTGTGTGTGTGTGTGTGTGTGTGTGTGTGTGTGTGTGTGTGTGAGTGTGAGTGTGAGTGTGTGTGTGAGTGTGATTGTTTGTATAAGGGTGCTGAGCCAAGTGTGTCACAGGAGGTATTACCAAGAAAGGGCAGAGAGGAAAGCTACAGATTGTACAGCTATGGGGGTGTCGTGTGATGACTGCTGGGTAGCCCGAGTAGAGGGTGAATGATGATAGATGTCCAGAGAGGAATTATGGAGGATAATAGACCACCATTTTCCTTTATACTGGTTGTTATGATAGCATTTTACCTGATCTTTATGGCCTAGAACATAAAATAAAGGTCAGGAAATTTCCCAGAGATGAAAGTGCCTCCAACCAATCCAAATTTGTCCATACTCTCTGTAAAGACGATTTCATGGTTGACAAGCCTGTCTCTTGTTGAATTTGGCGTAACCTCAGAAGTTGGCCCTTATTCATCTTCCATATTCATGTGAGTAACTGACACAAAGGTGGAGGTCGGAGAGAAGACACTGCTGATGAGGAAACATGGTGGAGTGGATTTTCCACTGTTTTGCTAAGTAGTCTCTGCTAATGCTGTTATGAAAGAGTGGGCAGTTTGCCCATGGAGCCCTGACAGGGAGGAAGACAGAGGGAGGAAGCACCTCATGCTCCCTTTGTCTCGTTCCATGCCACTTCCAAAACTCAATTGTCTGCCTTCTGCCAGAGACCACAGTCTGTGGAGACGGTCCTCGCAGCTGTCTACACTCTGAGAGAGGAAAGGAAAAGGCAAGAGGAGAAGATTGCGAATAAAGATGGAGGGAGCTGAAAGACATGAAATTGGGATGAATAAGGTGTTACACATTTGTAATGTTGCATATCATTCAGTGTCTCATCTACCAGATCAGCGCGTTACGAATAATACATCATAGGGTGGGGTTGCCTTTTATTCTCTCTTTAGATATGTAAGTATCAGTCTGAATGTACTCTCAGCTGTTGGAGATAAGTCCAGCATCTGGACAAGTCCACGCTGCTGGAATATGAAGAGGCGCGCCTTGATTGAACATAAAGAAAGTGTGAAATTTAACATCCAGTTTTGTTTGCTAAAAATGGTACGTGCTCTTGGTTTATCATGAATAAAGAATTTTTTCATTGGATTTACATCCATTACAGAGCTTTGGAACCTGCGCCATTACAAATTGCTCTATATGTAAAAGGAGTAAATGTGGTTCTAAAGCAACACAGTTGTCAATAAGCATCAAGCAGCCGCCACTGACGTGCCTGCTGTCTCATCAGTAATCAGGCCAATCTGTTTTAGCAGAAAATGGCCATACACGGCGCATGTCTCATTTCAACTTCATGGTGCCTTGAGAAGGCAAAGCAAATCAGCAAATGTTCATGAATTTGACAGCAGAAGCGTGGAAATTCTATGACAACTAGTTGGATTCGGTGAGCTGAGTGCCAGCACTTTGCATTAAGTTACACTAAACACTAATTGGATGCTACCTGGCTCTACATCACTAGCAGCTCTGAACAGGATCAGGATCTGGCTCTGAGTAACAGCAAGCTCTCTGGTGCTGCTGGCTGATTACCCTTAGCAAAGGGAAAACCGAAGCGATGATGAGAAAAAAATCCCTTCTCTTCTCTCGCACAAGCCCTTGGCCCTGTTGGCACTGTGCTAGCTTTTTGATTTTTCCTGATGTCCCTGAAATTGATTTTCAGCCATGATTGCATCGCCTCTCTGAGGATAATCAAAGATTTTGAATAATTGCTGCAGTATGACTGTACAATGGGGAATAACAAGAATAGTGGCTACTTCCCCTTGCTGTCATCTGTAGAACAATTTTAGCTGAGCACTACAGTATGACTTCACAACATACCTCTCAAATGGTTCCCAGTTGTAAGCATGACACCATTTGTTTCATTGGACATGCCTAATAAAATCCAGCCTAGATTTGATAATGACAATACATACCATGATGTCACAGCTTCGGAAATCTCTCTTACTTTGTGTTGTCACCGAAAACTGTTTTTCAGGTAGTTAATATGTAATCACTCACTATTTTTCTTTTGGCTTTGAGATGAAAAAAAAAGACAAAAAGAAAGCCAAACTCTTAGAAATAAATGGCTTCTCTTATCCAAACTGATTCATACGCAGCTGAATCAGCCATGGAAAGAAAAACTTGTCTGTCCTCTGAATCCCTGCTACGCAAGCTTGACAACACATCAGCTCTCAGTAACATTTTCCCTGCTTAATCTTGCTGTCATTGATTTAAAAACATCCTGAGGAAGTCGTTTTGTGCTGTTACTCCTGGCTGCCTCGTATAAGAGAGACATCACCATCCTGGAGCCACCCTTTTGTGCCACGGTGAAAGATGGTCTCTCGTTTAACGCAGGAATGTAACCAGTGTTTGCAAGGGGAGAAACAGATTGATTAGAGGGCGAGGGAAGATTAATAAGCTGCACAGGGCAGTTATGACACCCATTGTTTCACACATGCCCTGCAGAGGCGTGCCTCCCAAAATGCATCATTGTGTAAAATATTGACCTAAAGCATATCATTACTCTCTTTCTCGTATGTGCTTGCTTTGCTCTCAGAAGGAGGCTTCTAAACACGAGTAAACTGTTCCTACCTTGCTTTTATTTTTCAAGAAAGTGCACAGGCTCCTCGAACAAGTAGAAATTGATCCATTGTTTGTCAGAACAGACTCAAAATCCTGTTATGTGCCGAGAGAGCAAAATCAGGGCCACTAGAAAAATTCTGGGATTCCTCAGTATCATCTGATCACAAGTTTCTAAAGTTCAGTTATTATCTGCTGGCTTGTTCTGTGGAAATCATTTTTAAACGTACAAATCATAACCATGTGAGGTACATGGATTCACTGACATAGAAGAAGAATGAAAAGGAGAACAAGGGAAGATTTCACTGATGATTGAGCTGTAATTCACACTGTTATATATATTCTATCAATAAAAAGAGCTTCACAAACAAGCTTTTTTTATTCAGGGTTTGTTAGTTTTATTTCGTTAAGCAACATCTGCATTAAAATAGGAGGCAAAATGAAGTACCATATTGGCCAGAGAAAAATAATTGTCTTTATTTACATATATTTTTTTTGAAGATGGATTTGAAAAAGGTGGTGTCTATATCAAACTTGTATGCTACACATTTAGGTGTTCACAGCAGCAGATGTTCCCTTTTTAAATGGATTGAAAACTGGCTGCTGCGTTACAGAGTGACCCTGTTACATCAAGGAGTGTGTTATTATGGTGAGTTATTTCTTCTTTGTTGGTCTAGGTTTTGGTTGCTTTATGTAGCCTTAACGTTGTCAGCAAGTTTCCACCTCTGTGTGCGTGTGTCTACTTGACTTATTGAGTGTAACACTTTACTGTAAGCCCAGTTTACCCTGTCAGAGTTTTGTGTGGCTCTTTAAGTGTCTGTCAGAAAATCTTTCCAAGCAGTTTTAAGACCACGGATTTGTGTGAGCAATTGACTTACTGCCTTTTGAATTGTTTACAGTGAGAAACTGTAGCAGTGTAGTTACTTTCTCACAACTAAAGCTTTTGAGTCTTTGTATTATGCACAGTCGTAAATGAACACTTAGCAGTCTGAATCGATAAACACCAAACCCGTCCTCTAACATGAAGAAACCGCTATAGAAATGACATGAAAGGGAAATGACCCATCAATACAAGAACTGACAACTACAGATGAATTGATTGTACTCTTACTTCTAAGTGCAGTGTTGGACAATAGCCAGCCACATACTGCTTACTTTGTTTGAAAGTAGGTGATGGGAAGTAAAGATAGACGGACCATTGATAGCATATTGTAAACACGGTGTAATGGTTTAGTCATTTGGCCTTTTAATAGACAAAGTGAAATAACAGCAGATGAAAGTAGAGCTGTTACAATTGTTGTTCTTTTAAGGTATTGTAATCATAACAAGCAATTGGATTAATCTGCCATATTCACCATCATCAGCTTCTGGATGCTGTCATGGGTGGGAAAATAATGCACAACAGAAATGTTTCACGCAAATCTTTTTTAAGTGCTAATGGCATTTCTGTATGAAGACTGAAGTGTATTCCAATTAGTCAAATGGCAAAGCTTGATGTTATCTGAAATTAGCTTTCATGTGAGATTTTCTACCCTTGGTTTTTCTGTTACTCGCTGGAGGCATGGCTTTGTTCCCCCTTCTATTTAATTTTGCTGCCAACCTGTTTTATTTATTTCTGTGGTTGCAGAAATTGCCTTTTGACCTTGATGATTACAAAAAGTAAGTCAATTGAAAAGGCATTGATACCCAGAATTCAGTCAGCACAAGGTTATTCATCTTCCTACCTCAGTGCGGTTTCAGTTTTGCAGTGGTCAGATTTTAGTTCCCGCTTTGCTGTTTTCATTATCTTAAGAGGGCAGAGGAGAGCTTTTTGCCAGCGACCTTATAAACTTCCATTTCCAATTCAGTACACCAGCACATTGATACCCCCCCGCACACACACGCACACACACACACACACACACACACACACAAAAAACACACACACTGCACCATCTGCAATAGGGACACTTGTACTGAAGGCAATCTCCATAACATGCACTAAAAATTACCATTTTGTGCTTGAAAGAAACATAGACTCTATTTTATCCTCCAAAAACTCACATGCCCATTTGTCATGACAGTAATTATAACTATGTTTTTTATTACTCTATTTTCTGTCGGGGGGGAAAAAAAAAAAAAAAAAAAAAACTAAAAAATGATGTCATTAACACTATGAAAAGGGACCGGGATCATTTGATAGTATTTATTTCATGTACAGTCATTTTATTACACTAACTCAAAAAGTGGGTTTCGTGTTAAGTGACTCTGCAACCGTGCACATGTGCCAGTGTTGTTTTTGTAACACTCCACCATTCAAGTGAATATGAGGACAATATATGAAGTAAAAAGATAAATGATTTCAGTTTTCAGGTGAGATATGCCTTGTTTTACAGCTCATCTCCTCCTTTCCTCTCTGCCTCACAATCTTGCACTCTTGCAGACACACACACACACACACACACACACACACACACACGCACACACAGTATAGCCATATCACTTTGGACACCTGTAAAATATGAAAGTAATGACGTCTACAGTGGATGAATGGCTGAATGAGCCTGCAATAGGGCTATATAGTACCATGTTCACCTTGGGGTCACTCATTCGATTCGGGGCTGCTCGGTAGTGATCAGAAATAATTTCCATCTAATGGTGGAGTGGAAGAGAGGGAACCTGGCAAAAGGCATCTCAATGGTCCCTGGGCTCTTGGTTTCCGTCATAACACGGGATAAACCATTAAACCTACAACGGCTTCCTACACCTGCTGCAATAGCGCACACATCCCTGGGAGTGAATTTAATGGTGGTGGTAGTCTGTATGTATGAGTGAGTGTGCCTCTAACAAAACTGAGTTTATCTTGTGTTTTTTATCATGGTGACAGATCATTCAATCATGTGTTTACGGTAGTACTGCGGCGCTTTCTTGCTCTATTGTACTGTTGGCAACCATTTCTGGTTCCTGGAGAAGAGTGTTTTATTATTCTAACAACGGAGCAAACATGGCAACACTTGAGGATGACTCTCTGCAAGTATCAGTGATTCCGCTGCAAAACGATTGAGCTGTCATATCACATTCTCCACACTGTTCTAGGTTTATGTAGGTCCATCCACCGTCATTCGGTCCCCATCTGTCACAGCCCTGTTCACATTTCACTGGCATCACGGTCCACTCATCCAACATTACAGGTTGACAAAAAAAAAGAAGAAAAAAAGTTAAATACATTCTGTAAGAAGTTGAAAAATAGCTAAATTGGATTTGCAAGCTTTTCACGCAATGTTGATATAAAGATGAATATAAAATACATGAATATTTTTTTTTTTGTCGCTGATAATTCCATATTATCCACCTATTTTGGTGATTGTCAGTCTTGAATAATTTACTTATTTTTAAACCAATTTTGCAACATTGAAAAACAAAACATTATGTTCTTGGTTATATATATGAAAAGTACTGCAGATGAAAGAGAGGTAAGGGGGGCACAGTGAATTACAGAAGAGAAGCTGATTTGGGCTCTCCAGTGTTTCAGTGTTTCCTCTGCTGCCCTTTCAAGCTTAGAGAGGCCCGGTGGGGGCTGGAGTGTGTGAGGCTGCAGAGCAGGGAGCACAGGGCACTGTGTAGGACGAGGCTCAGCATCTGCCAGCCCAGACTGTCCGTGGTTTGTTCTTTTTCCAGCGCATTCTTATGTAATTATCTGTGATAAACTCCTCTGCAGTCAAGCCACAACTCCACGTCAGTGGCCTGGCTTACGGAATAATTCTGAGAAAGCCACATGCACATGCACACAGGGCCTTGAAGTTCCATGAACGCACACACAGAACACACACTTACAGAGACACAAAAATGCGCATTCTCACACACCTACTCGCACTTAGATTCACACAAACAAAACTTTGGGCTGCAGTGTCAAGTGGGTTTTGTATTTTGGAGCCAAAGGAGTGAGGCTATAATCCTGGCTGCCACATTGACACTCAGCAGAGTTCAGCAGACTTCAGTGGTTCCTGTCGTGCCCAGCACTTTCCCCTCTCAACACTAAGTTCCTCAAAGTCCCCATGACAAAGAACCTGCTGATACCCGCTACTATGCCAGAATGGGCACGACAAGAAGTCCTGCCTCTACTTCCTGGCTGCGAACAACTTTGACTACTCAAAGCTCAACAGACAGACGTCAAGGTTGTTTTGTTCAATACATTATGACCTCCTGTTGTGTCTTTTCTATCACTTATCTCGGAGACATTGTTTAAATCATTATAATTAGCCGTCCATGCATGCACATTGTTAAGATAATCATATTTTGTACCATATTTTGCTACAAATTGGGGCACAAAAATGAAGAACAATGGCCTGGTTTTGAGTTCAAAGAAATAATAACCATATTATTCTCTTGCCATGTTTTTTTTACAAGGGTTCTTGGATCTTCGTTTTGCTGTGTATTATCTAGTCTGATGCCAGCAGAACAGGGGCAGGGGATGACAATGGAGTGGTGTATTGCGGAAGACTGAAGGCTGTGCCAGCAGGATAAGAGAGAGTGAAAAACAGAGGAGGGTGGGGGTTTCATTAGCATAACTAGCGGGATGCCCAGAACCTTTCTGGAGTGGCATGTTTACGGCACCAAGCTTGGCAAGAGCACACTCATTTTATAGGGTTTATTAAGGAGACAAGGGGAGGCACAAGCAGGATTTGGGATATTGTCGGTGTGTGTGTTTATGTGTTTGAGCTTTCATGCGTGTGTGTGTGCAAGTGAGCGTCTGCTTTTATGTGTGCGCTTGGCTGTTTTGTTTGTATGTGTGGGGTCTGAGAGGAGGTGTGCTTGGTTTCAGTGGCTCTGTGGCGGCATCTCGCCCAACTACTTTTACATGTTTGTATTTTGGCTTAAGTGCCCTTTAAAAGCAATGAAATAGAAAGTGCATTCATAAGCCAGTCCTCAAGAATGATCCCATTTCAGAGGAGCAGAGAATGGGGCTCTTTGTTGTGCTCTGGATCCTTTCATCTCTCTGAGGTCATTTTCACAGAGCAAACAGGGAGACTCATTATCAACCTGCACCTGAGAGGTCAGAACCTGAACTCTCCCCCTCCCTCTCTCCTGTCCCCCCTCCCCTCCCAGTCGAGCCTCCGCTCTCTGCTACCCCTGGTCCGCACTCGGGTTTATTAGCGCAGAACATCTTTTCCAGTGACTGAGCTTGCCCTTATTGTCTACAGCGGTCAGGGTCAAGTCAAGGGCGCTCAGCCTAGATTGGAATCATTTGTCACATGGTCCCGGGCTGGAGCTGATTTCAGCAGAGGCCGGGGTGAGGTACACAGCGGTTCCAACACCACCTCTGACACAGGGAGCAGGGGAGAGCAGCCACCGGACTACGCAGATGGCCTCAACATATTACACAGCCACTGCTTGCCAACAAAAGAGCCCCTCCTTTTCCCGTTTTTGCTTGCAAATTTAAGGGGAATGAAATGGGAGACTGGATTGAGGACATAAATGGAACATGCTCTCTGGGTTGTCGGGACATATGCCTCCAAGTGTAGAGCTGTTTCTGGGATCTCTGTCTCCCAGTCTGCAGTCTAAAATTACCTCATGAGTGACCGTGATAATGACTACACCTTTTAAGTCAGGGAGGAAAAAACATTTCCAGCAGAGGGCTTATTCCTTAAATGATGTAAAACCGTGCAAAGTGTTGCGATTTGGTCTGGGAGTGCAGGGAAGGTTTTTTTTTTTTCCTTTCCACCTCTCTTCATGGTCAGCAGGAGCTTGCATGAACAATGGATCGTGCTGAGGTAGCATGTGGAAAATGACTTTAATACACCATATAGAATGGCTTATTGCTTTGGTCAATAGGACTGCAGTGAAGATGGTATATCCTGCCGCTTGGGAAGGTTAGACCTGTCAAAGGGCCACGGTGACTGATACCTAGGCCCTGCTTATGAGGTCTGTAATGGGTGTGCATGGGTGTGTATGTGTCGGGTTGGGAGGGGGACTGACTGACAAGCAAAGTTATAAAGGTTACATATGACACACACTTTGCCATTAAACCTTAAATTAGTCCATATTTTTTCTTACTTTCATATCTAAAGCTATTTCATACATGGCCCAATAGGATGTCGGAGTGGCACTAAAAGTGCTACGCCATGAAAAACTGTGAAATAACAAATATTAACACAACTCTGAATCAAATACACAATGTGTTTTCAGCAACCTACTGTCGAAAAAAGTGGAAATAGTGGAAAAACAAGGGGAAATGAAAGATTGAGCATCGGGGCATTTTAGCTTGTTTTCCCTCAGAGAGGGCAAGTGTGGAGGTGAAGGTCACTGAGAGACTAAGCACACAGCTCATAAACAGCACAGCTGGAGGAATCATTGAAATATAGCCCTTTGTTTTCTCTGGGCCATAATTGGCCCTGGAGCCTTCTTCCCCCTCCTGCTCTCTGTTTCTCTCCGTCTCTCTCGCTCTCTCTGTCTATCTCTTTCTCTGCACGTGTTTTGCACCAGCGTGGTGCAGTTTAGAGACCCAGACTGCAAAGGCTAATGACTTTGGGGTTAAAGAGCACACCTGCGGTCACAGAAACAATACACAATACAATAAATACAGAAAAACATAAACAAACTGGGAAATAACCGTCAAAGCTCTTTCCCTCCACACAGTTTTTTAACTGAAACTGTGATTAATACGGTGATAATGTTGTTATATTTGAACATTCTTTGTATTATAGGTCAAGCAATGTTATTTCATATTATTTTCCCAATTGAAATTGATTGAAGGTCAGCAATAGGTTGCATTTTTACACCACAGGAGAGACAAAGAAAATGCTAATTTCCGTGCTGTCAGAGGTCAGCTATATTTTATTTAAAATGTTCTACTTCAACAAAACAACACGACATTGTCCTCATAGTTCACCATGTTATGTAAAGCAGCTAAATGTTCTTCTTTGTGCCCTTTCCGTAATTGCTACAGACAATGGTCTCACCTGCTAGAGATCAGCTCACCTCTTCCTTTTTAATTGTGGCTCAATCAGCACACTGGCTCGGTCCACATCACCTGACCCAGGCCGGAAAACGGCCTTGGGGTCATTTTCAACAGATGTCGAGGTCACCAAGCCTGTGGTATTCTACATGCATGTCGGCAGATAATAACTTGGCTAACAGGTCGGAGGGAAAAGAAGGAGCATACATAACTTTGGAGTTAATTCAAGAAATGAACACAAGGCATGTATTTTTCAGACTCATCAGTGTACGCAACACAGCTTTAAATCCACTCTGCAGCTCGACATCTAACTCAGTCAAACCGTTCGCAACAATAAACTCCACTATTGACAAATCTGTCTACAGCTAATTATGGGCATAGGAATTTTGACATTCATTCAAGCCTGTCAATATTGACACAGTAGATCAGACCATACAGGGGCGTGAGACCAAGTTTTAATGCTTATGTCTTTTTTTTTTTTTTTTTTTTTAGAATTCATGTAATCAAATGCCTGCACTCACAGCATGTTCATTTTCATTAAGTTGACAGTGGTAGAACACCTCTTGAGGGATTAGCTCTAGAAGACGGCTGTCGCTCCTCCTGACTGGAGGCCTGAGATCTCTGAGTAGAGTGGAGAAAAACAGTATCAGATCTAGCCCGAGATAGCAGGGCTTTGCCGTATAATTACCACGTTAACCCAGATGATTCTCTCTGATCTCTGCAAACATCAGGGCGCAGGCCCCGCCAGGCCGGCTTAGGCACGGATCTGTCACAGTGCACTGTGGGACACTGGATGTATGTTAGCTTGCTAGCAATAGGACTTTTGGTGTGATCTGCATATGCTTTATTTTAAAACCCTTGTGTGTTTTAGTGCACACAGTTAGTCAGGCGCTTACATTTTCAATCCCCAGAAATGTAAATGAATTGTGAAACCTTGCTTCATTGTTCCTATTTTAAAATTTATTATGCTCTTTTTTTCCCCCCTCTTCCATCCACTTTTAACAGCAACCCTTTCAGAAACAATTTCCTGATCTCAAGCATGCTGAAAAATGTGTTGGGGAAAATTTAAAATGACATTTTTTTTTTCCTGAAATCCTTATTATTTAAAATCTTATTTTTCCCATTTCTTCAGATTTGTTAATTCTGTTATTCTACACCAAAACCCCCTTTTTTAAATCTAAACCACACAAAGTAGGGATATGTGAGATCTGAGACCCTTTCCTTCATTGAGTGTTATCCCCCAGAATGTGAGTGGAGATTCTGTCTTTGGTTGCTTGCTTCCTAAGCCTTATTGATCTGTGGGCGTTTTTTTCTCCCCCATTCTCCAAAGTCACTAAGCTTGCATCAATTCATCTTAATCTGTTTGCTCCTTAAACCCGGAACAAGGCATGTCTTGTTTCCTAGTTGTAGGAGTCTCTCGGCTGGCTTCCCTCACATCCTTCCTCGTCGGGCTTCTCCTGGGTGGCAACAAGAGGCTTTTCATATCGAATCAAGTGTTATTGAGTTCCCCCACACACCTCTTATATTCCCCCCTCTTCTTCGTTCCCTCCATCTCCTTTTTTCCTCTCTTCCATCCACTTTTAACAAAGCATTCCTTTAATGACTGTGGGATTATGGGCCAACCTTTTGCAGCCAGTCTGTGGACTAGCCTGTAATCTGACCTCATTACATCCCCTGTGACAAGCTCTTGGGTCACCACAGAGTGACTACACCTTATCCTTCTGAGAAGCCAAGCTGCACACAAGCCCCCACCCCGAGATGACACTCAGTCAACCAAGTCAGGCATCCAGGCCACCCTTTTCCAGGCCATACCTGTCCACCAAAGCGTAAGATCCCTTGATCCTGTTCCCTTCCCTTAACTTCTCCTCCATTACACCGCCAAGATGAATGGTCGTTTGTGGGGGCAGATGAAAACACAATTGTGCGGGTCCAGGCATGGCGGTGTCACTGATAAATGTGGAAGGGATATGTTCCACAGGCTCCTAATTTTCTGACAGAGGGAGGTTAGAGCAGCAGGCCGCTTCCTGATTACCGGACAGCCACACATACATTCACACACAGACAATACATGCCACATCCTGTACTGTATCTCCCCTTCTCTGTGTTGGCCTTAGACACTGTCCCTTTTTGCACAGCCTATCCAAGGCGAGAATTGCGTGTCGTTCATTCACCGCGCTGTTAGGGTGAAACGTACATACGCGGAACTGGGGGGCATTGCTGTTCCACCTTTAAGCAGGCAGCAGTGGTAGTAACGGAGTCGACGTCTGTGTAAAAAGGGTGATACATCACACTAGATGCCGACACTTTTGTGCTACACTTCACCGCTCTTTTGCCTCCAGAACGCCGGCACGCGATCTAAAATCACACGCTAGGGCGGCATTACGCTGGCGCACTTTGTTCCAGTGTATCAAAGCAAAGCCGTTGTATTAGGGGCTAGTGTAAGACAAACGGAAGTTGCATGGGATCTGGTAGGAGACACTTCTTGGATATTATCCAAGTTGATGTATTAGATAATGACAGTTGTTACTAACTAAACATCTTTTAAAAAAATCTAAATCTAAATTAAAATAATTTCTTTGTGAGTAGCATTGCATGCTTTGGCACACAACAACAACACAGTACACTATACGATGTATTCAAAACACAAGTATCTTAAAATGTACTTATCAGGTTTATTTGATATCAAGAGGAACAAACTGGAACGTGTTTTTTTTTTTTTTCCAAAGTGAAACAGTAAGTTGTGCGGCGGTCTCTCAAACAATTATTTATTCTCTTACTCCTTCCTCTCCCTTCCTGCTCATTGATTCCTCTTTTCTCTTCAGCCCTCTGTGACTCCAATGCTTTCCTCCCCCTGCCTCTCTCTCTCTTTTGCTCTCTTTTTCTACCTCAGTCCATCCCCCTCTCCATCCCTTCACTCCCCCTGCATGTGTCCCTTCATCCCACCAGTGTTTGAGGGGCAGGTGTTGACAGCAAGCTGGCATGTTGTCAGGCCTACTATGCAGGATTGTGCGGTTGCACTGTGCTTGAGAGGACAAGGGAGGCCAATGCAGGTCCATTACATCACCCCCATCAACACTGATTGGACTCAGGATGGGGGTCCGTGCATGCTCATGAGCGGTTGGCCCGGCCCGGCCCATATGCCTTTAATACAGGAACAGATGTGAAACACAGACCCTGAACTCTCACTCCCCTTATTCCCTCCCTCTGCCCTCCACACTGCCTGAAGCCAGCCATGTTGTCCTCGGCCATGCTTAGCGGGCCGCTAGTTAAACAGGTTTAATGGAAACTAACTGGCACGCTTAGATGGTTGGGTGGAGATGATTTTTATTTCAGATGGCCTCCCTCCAAAACTGTCTTTGTTTTGTTCTACACGGAGAAAAAGGGAGGGAAGCAAATGTCCAAGAGGCGATGACAGAAAAATGAATTGTTGGCGTGTGATACCAAACTCGTATATCATCTAGCCTTTTGGGACATGGGTTTCTTTTACAAACACACCAAATGAACCAAATGAACCAAAAAGGCTTAGAGAAATGTGTCTGTTGATATCTCATCACTTTTCAACTGTTTTTTGTGGGGGGTTTTTTTTGTTTGTTTGTTTTTTTACAGACTGTAATGATAACACTGGCCAAAATAAACTATATTGGCCTAAAGGATGCTGGCTATCCAAATATGTCTTGAACAATTGTGTTGGAACAGCCTTTATGAGAGAATTATTAATGGTCCCAGCCACTCTCTACTATGGGCACATCCATGTAGTCGGTTTGGGGAGCAGGTGGGAGAGGCTCTGCCGTGTCCGTGTAGTAATTTGTTGGACCTGAACCAGTGTCGACTGGGGAGAGGGACTGTGCCATACCTCAGTCAAGTAACCCCAGTCGTCATATATGGGATTCAGATGAGCCAGGGCAAAGGGCCTGGTGCTTGTGTGTCAGTAAGCTAATGCCTCTCTGAGTCTTTGTGGCCAGGATGAGGCCTGTTTGGTCTGTCATCTTATGCTAGCCTTTCAGGTCTACTAGGGTAAAGCAAGAATGGGAGGTATCAGTGGAAGCATTCACACATAGATTGAACAACAGAAGAAATTGAGAGAGGGTAAGCAGTTAAACAAATAATGGGGTCAGTGGGTGGATACAAACTGGGGATGTCAGTTGTGGTTGATTTTGCTTTTGATAGCCCTCAAGCTTTTAACCGGTAACGAATCGGTTAATTTTGCTCTGAGGAGCATGTGTCCTGGACAAATGGGTGAAAGTCTGGTCAAATATTATCTGTGTTTATGAACCCTATTTGCCCATGTTTTGTGTCTAAGTGAGTAATGGGGACGCAATTTTTGAAATTGGTCCAGTATTGAACGAGAGTGCCGCAGCCAGCAGCCGCGAAACGGGTAGCAGTGTAATCCCTCCGGGTGTTTTTTACATCATCAGTGTACGTCCACTAAAAGTGCTTTTTTTTTTTTTTTCTTTTTTTTTCCACTCACAGGCTCGGCTTGTAATTCTGAGTGTCTCACAACATTATGGAAAACATCTCTACAGAGATACTTTTTGGTTAAAGAGTTAAGATCCTTTGTGCTTAACCATAAACAGCCGCCATATCGCTCTCGCCAAAACCACCAGACTCCATTTACTGAAACAGTAGTTTTATCATCGTAAAACACACTTCATTCAAACTCGACACAAACAAAATAAAACTCACCCAAAACTTTCTTGGTTCATCTTTCCACTGTTCCAACAATTAACTCCAACTCTGGTTTGGTCAAAATAAACCCTTCATTCACCAAATCGGGAGAGGAGCGAGAAAGAGGGAGGACATCAGAGAGGCAGCGGGGGAAAACAGCGTTTAGAGCCAGAATGTTTTCATGTCTAACTGGGGAATTATTTTCACTGGACATGTTGAATAGAGAGACGTAAATAAGTCAAACTTCTTTGAATGTTCCCAGCAAAAAAACTGTAGTTACCAGATAATGGAAACCCTGCTCCCAGTCAGCACTGATGAAGAGACAGGAAGTTGTGATGTAGTTTTTAGTTTGCGAGAGCGGCCTCGGACCTGCGTGCATCACACTGTGTATGCAAGTTAACCTATAGACTGATGTGTAGCCGATCAAAATTGTTCTCAGTGGTGAACCGATTATTGACATCCCTAATGTGGACACACAGGCACAAGATAGGAGGAGACAGGAAACAAAAAGAGGAATAAAAGTGTGATACGATGATAGTCAAGCATCGGAGGGGAAGCAGCAGGGGTTGACTCACATCTCCGCAATAGCATCCCTCTCCTGTTAGCTGTGCCAGAGCAGCACAAATACAGCCAATCAGGTCCTGAGGTCTCTGGCAGCTATTTCCTGGAGAGGGATTACCGACCCCTCCTATTGGGCGGGACAAGGCCTCCTGGTCTGAATTCATCAGCGACACGGCCTACGAGATGTAGGAAGCAGGTTAATAGACACTCATCAGACATCTGCCGCTGGGTTACCGTCCAATAATCTTCTCCCTGGATCTGCTGCCAGCAATTGATGACCACATTTTTTTCCCCTAAACCCTTCAACTGCCCTCCCTCCCCCTCTCACTCTCCCCCTCCCCTCCTCTCTGTTCCTCCCAACCTCTCCTCTGAGTACACACTGCTACACAGACAAATGCACTCGTAGACAGGTTTGTGGCTTGGTAAACGTGCACACATTTTCAACCTCGACCACTCCTACCTATCACCCCTTATAGTCCCCTGATGGCAGCAGACTTTTTCAATTTGGAGGGCCACTTCTGATGGAGTCTGGTGACAGATTTGGGAGGCCCGTGGTGGCTCAGTGTGGCTGTGTGATGAAAAGTCTGCTGTCAAACAAGAGCCAAGTGTAATCCTCCCTTCTAAAGAACACGGCCTACATCCTCCTGGCTTCCAACCACTTCCTGCTCACACCGCCAATGAGGAATGACAATCTTTGGCACTGTCTGTATTTCTTCTGTCTGTTTCATTCTGTTTTTCTTGTTGCTCTCATGGTCTCTCACTATGTCTGTCTTACTCTCACTCTCTCTGTCTTTTAACAGTTTCGTTTAGCAAGTGACATTGGTGCAGCAACAGTTAATGCCACTTGCATAGTTTTTATTTGCTCGTCCCCATCCAGGCAATATGCATGTTTTTTTTTTTTCAGAGGAAGTATGATTTTGTTCTCTACAAATATGCGCTTGTCATTGGTTCCCTAATAGAACCTTTCGAAAGCACAGCTGTTTTTACTTGTTTCATGAATTTGTTTGAATTTTCATGAGTTTACATCATTTATGTACTGTTTTTACTGATTTTTTTGTGATAACTTATCAGTAACGCACTCTCTCCTCGGACCTTAAAAATGTTCCCTGTAGCCCTTATTACCAAAAATAACTAGTTTCATCCATTGACTGTTTTCAGCGTTCAAGGTTAGTATTACACTCTGGGGTATATAATAGCTCTTCTAATGATTGCATCCACATAACTCCAGTGAAAATCATGTGGCTCCTCTCTTATTGACTGTTTTCTCAACCAGGTTCAGAGGGCAAGTAGAGAGTGAAGCTCCCTCTCTGCCAGGTTATTTATGACTTTTCTTCCCCAAAGTTATTTTTCTTTCTGTGATTGCGGAGTGGTGTGTTAAATCCGACGTGTCGGGAGATTACTCAGCTGGCCGTCAAGTACACATGGTCAATTTGCCATGATGAGAGGAACTGGATCACACAACCCCTGGAATCTCTCGGTTGAATCTCTGGGGGGGGGACTACACACACACACACACACACACACACACACACACACACACACACACACACACACACACACACACACACACACAGAGGACGCCAATGTGGTAGTCATTTCAGCCGCCAAAATCAAATGGAGGTTCAATCGTTTCCACATTTCTTAAGATAACATTATGAGAGGGAGAGAGAGAACGGAGGGCCAGGGCAATCAAACATGTTCAGTTTGGTGATGTTTCTATGGAAGGAGAAATAATGGGGTCATGGGATGAAAGGTGAGACTTGTGTAAGAGCGGCTCCTGGGTTCAGCTATAGGGCACTGCCACTTGTTTCTGACTTCTCTACACATGCACAGTTCACTGCTGTCAAAGGCAGCCTGTTACAGATGCCCTATGGCCACTCCTCGAAGCAATTAATGCAATTGGACCTAATAACTTTGGGAATTACTAGAAAAACAGGAGGGGAGGGGTCAGTAACAAATCCTGCAGCGTACCAAGCACATGTTGGAGTATTTAGGTACATATTCTCTGAAAACGAATATCTCTACGAATGAATAATGTAAATGTAAATACATGAACATCACACGGGATCATGGTATTGCCGTAGCTTTCGTGCTATCTGTTGGCGTCATTGCTTCTGAGATTTCCAAAGTCTCCTGGTGCATGAGAGGGGAGTGGTTCCTCGCCAAAGAGTTATTCATAACTGCTGATCCTTTTGTGCGAGGGATCTGTGTCGGACAGGGCCGCGTTGAATGCAGGCTGGTACCCAGACTGAGAATGGGCGAAGGGGCGTTTCCTCTGTTCACACTTGAGCTCTGCCTAGCCATGCTGAACCCCCCGGCCTTCATCGCATCCCTAGGCCATCATCTCGTCTCTCCCAGCAACAGAGTAATGAAGTGGGGAACATTACGGTCACTATGGCTAATACTGGGCTAATGGAGTTCAGACAGAGGACCAGCCCACCTCCACCTATTAAAATAGGATAGAGCAGTTAAGACACAATTAAGAACTGGGAAGGCTGAACCTGGGGAGCCAACCTTTTGAAATTCAAATATGCTCTTCATTCTTGTGGGTGCCACATCACTCAATCAGACTTTCTGTGCTATGAGGGAATGTGAGCCTTATGCGTGCTTGTGTGCGGACATTCTGCAAGCTCTGAATATGGTATATTATCCTGTATAGAGTGCAATGCTATACAAAGTTTTGCAAAGTTCAGAATTTATTTTGCATGCCTCGATGAGTGCATACACTTGCTAACAAACAAGTTTGCTGTAATCTTGGTCACAGTCTGCCTGAGCCTTTAATGAGGGACTTTTTGTCACCATGGATCTCCTTCTGATCCTCTGCGAAAAGTGAAATTCCTGCAGTCAGCAGTCAGCACTTCCCTACACAGTAGCTTGCTGCTGCAGAAATCCACGAGCCAAGAGATTTTTGAGCTCCAATGCCGCCATATTTGAGGCTTCTGTCACATTCCATGTTCAGACTGGCCTCTGCCTTGGCCACATGATTTGCTACACTCCTAACTTCTGGTGCCAAGAGCTGTCTTCCTTTGACTTCTGACATCAGCCATCTTTAAACACTTTGCACTGTGCTGCATTCTCTCGAATTTCTCTCTTTCCTGTCTCTGTCTTCTCTCTCACATTCTCTGTTTTGCTCTCTCTCTCTTTCATTTGCTTTTCCCCTTTGTGTTCCTCCTCAGCGATCTGGCTTACAGCTGAAGCTGATTCAGGCATGGAAGGGATCAGATGATTTCAGCTGGAAAAACTGCATTCTTTTTGCATATTGCTTTGAACCCTGCTATTATCCAGTTGCCTGTTTTACAGTAATACCCTTAAACAGAAAGACAAGGATGGAGAAACCTTTGCACAGTCTGTGTCTAGTCCAAAAGAACTTCATTTCAAAAATATCCCACTACAGTGTATTGTCATCACCAAAAACAAATGTGTATTTTCCTCTCTTATAAGACCCTTATTTCGCTCACTGCAAACTGCAAGATCCACAGTACTTTGCTTTTTGCTGACAGTTTGGATTTCACAGCAGTTGTCTCTTTGTGACATAAGGAAATTGTAAACGGGACATACATGCCAACGATAGCTCTATCATGATAACATGTGTTGTACATGATGAGGGTAGTTCATATCATGTTCTGTGGTGTGTTGGACAGGGCCGAGGTGAATACAGGGTGTGTCCCTTTGGGGGTCCCTGGAGGTTCCAGGGTGATCCAGAATGGGCGATGGGCGTTTCTTCCCGTTCACACTTGATCTCTGCCCAGCCATGCTGAACCCCTCGGCCTTCCTCTCTTCTCAAGGCCATCATCTCTACCTCTCTCCATGCAGCAGAGTAATGGAGTGGGAAACATTAGGGTCACAGTGGCTAATACAGGGCTAATGTGGATCAAACAGACGGCCAACCCACCTCTACCTATTAAGCACGGAAGTGAGTGGAAGACTGTTAAAAGACAATAAGGAGGGAGTGTCCAGGCACCAGTGGTTTTACTGCTGGCTGAGCCTCTCATAAAATATCGTATTTTTTCACTGCTTTCTGTTAGTCTTTATACTGCAAAAACTGTAGGTATTTGAATTCAGTAGTTTGATAAATCTGATAAATTACTGGTTTAATCCCAAATTTAAAACTTAAATAGCTTCAGCAGCCCGATGGGTAACTTTTCCTCTCCATATTAGTTTAGCAGGTACTGCTGGGTTTGCACTGTTATAATTAAACTGTTGTATTATTTGAAATAAGTAACATGCATGTTTAAACCTCATACTCCGTAAATATTTTTCTCCATATTTGAAGCCCCCTCTCCTAACCTGTCCCAGCCTGTCTGTATATCTTCCTGGTCAGTAACTATAGGAGGAAGGCCATTATTCCAGATAGAGGTGTTAGCCGTGCTGGGCCGACCTGTATTGATCGCCTGTGAGAGGACGCTGAGCGGGGGAGAAGGACTATTTGCTTTAAAGTTCAATGGCTCTCCACTGCTGTTAGTGTTGCAGCCACAGGAGCAATCGATATCTGGACAGGGACCCGTGTCACGAGACACGCTCCCCATTTAGAAACATCATAATACTGTGCTGATGCTGTTACCCCACAGCCAGAGCTTGTGTTTAGATTTTTTTCCCCTTTACCCCCCTCCCTTGTGTCTTGGTTGTCATGTTTCCCCTTTGCACCTTACAAGCTGCTTTCTTATTTTATACTGTAGGCTGGGTTTTAGCATGGCGGGCTGGAATCAGTGTGAATTGTAATTATAGATGATACACATGGCTGGAAGGGAGAGATAGAGAGAAAACACAGAGCAGAATAAAAGGCAAACAGTCATTTGCAGCAAAGGTAGGTGTCACAAGGTAACTGATTATGTAAAGAACACAGTGAAGGTGTTCAGGTCTGTGTGTGTGTTTGTGTGTGTGCGCACTCTTCCACACACCCCTTGTTTGCCTATGAAATAAAAATATATAATAAAATGTGCTCACTGCATTTCTTGGCTGTTGTTCAAGTGCTAAGGGGAAAGAAAGAAAAAGGGCGCGATTGTTTCTAGTTCAAGGTGTGTAATGCACAGAGGCGTACATACATAATGGGGTATTGTCAGGGGGTTAGTGTGAGGATATTAATGCCCTGGTTTGTCCATGCTATTTGGTGCATTGTTGCTCCCTGAAGGGAACAGTGCGAGTATGCTGCTCTAACTACGCTACCCCCTCTTCCCCCAAGGCCCAGACTAGAGGTCACTCTGTTTAGCACAAGAGGCGAAGCCCATTTTCGCCATGATGGACCAAATGCTTTCCTCTCGTCTCGTCTCCTCCGTTGGTAAACATAAATGCCCCGCCTTGCCTCATTGTGTCCCGAGCGTTCACCCTCTTTTTAAACCCTCTCAGTATCTCTTCTCATCCCTCTGTGTAATCCCTCTCTACCCATATGCATATGCATAGCTGCTCTATGGCTGTGCATACATTTGCATCAGACCCCCCCTTTTGCCACCACCCACCCCCTCTTCCTTCTACCAACACTCCTACTTCTGCCAGCACTCCTCCCAATAGCCTCCCAATGAACCTGTTTATGTTTGAACATTTCCACTGGCATTTGAACTCATCCCATCGATTTCTTTATGGCGAGAGGTTGTGAGGCAGTTCCTTAAAGGGGTTGAAATCGACCATCTAAATATTTGACTAAGAGGTCACTGAGATCGTGCCAGGCCCGAGCGAGAAATACAGGCGGAGGCGAAACGTGGGAGAAAGGGGAAGTCGCTGGGCGTCTCCGACAGGAAGAGGCTGAAGGGAAGATCCAGCTAGAGGAGGAGTGCTGCAGCAGGATGCAGAGAGAGGAGCGGGGAGCAGAGAGGCTGCAGTGCTGAACATAGGTTGCATTTTACTCGGACTCCACAAGAGGGTGCTGCTGGACAATCCATACCAGATCTTCGAGAGGAAGAGGAAAAAACACTTACCACATTTATTTATATATATTCACATTTAAACAACCTCCACTCTTACTCTTTCAAACAAAGTTATCAACTTATACTTAAGTTGCAGTCCTAACTAAATTGATTGTCCCTGCACTTCTCTAAGTACCGCTATTGTGCATGTGTGACAGTAATTACATGCTAAGCCGTCAGTGACATCAACCAAAATTGACTTCACTATTCCCTTGCATTGTCAATCCATCGTTTTGCCTGAACAAAAATGTGTTTCAGAGATAAATCTGAATGGAGAGGGGTCTTGACCGACACAAGGAAGAAATGTGAAATAATGAATCTAATTGAATGTCTATTAAAATTATAATTTCTGCCTGATTGGGAAAGTGAGTGGCAGTGTCCAGAGTATTACCTGCCAAAGTGTTCCTCACTTCACCAAACACGAGACTCTCCCTCCTTTCTCTCTCTCTTCCTGTCACTGTCAGCTCGCTCCTTCTGTCTTCATCTGCACATCATTTCAGACCTCTCATCATGATTCACATAGAACTCCATCCTAAATATCAGCATTAGGATATACAGATGACAACATTTGCACTACAATCCCCCCCATTATGCCACCATGACAATAGCCCCAGGGCACGCAGAGGGGCTCATGTACCATCTCCTCTGGATCCTTTATGCTTAAATGAATAATGCATATAAATATTCACGGTTAAACAAGTGTGTGTCCTCTGTTATTAGCTTAGCACAAATTATGTATTTTACTGTACATTTGCAATCACCGGCATATGTTTCTTGTCAAGACAATGCCACGTTCTCAAACTTGGAAAATGAAAAAGGATTTGCATCAGAAACATTAGAGCGACACTTGTCTTCACAATAGCTAGGCTCTACATAATCCACTTGTTATTGGGAGTTGTTTAAATAATGGTAATTACTGATCTCTTTACATTGCATTCTACCCCATTAACAAGCTGTGTGTCTCCCTCTCTCTTCCTCAATGTCTTTTTTCTTGCACTACAGTTATATGCTGCCGTGGTGTCTGTAATCGTGGTGTCTGTTGTCATGGTGTTCAGAGCCCATGCCAGATGTCATAGTTAACATTGAGGGAGAGAGAGAGAATCATGCTAGAGGCTATTTTGTTGTCAGTGATTTAGATGAAACACAGAGATGTTAAAATGTTAGACTTGCCCCACAAAGCTTTCCTCTTTTCTTGCTTTTTGTAATATTTTGAGAGAGATGGTAAATTTACCTTGAGGGTACACAGCCTTTTGCTCTGTTAAATACAAGAGACTGGCAAAGCATTATTTGAAATCAGCATGAACAAGTGGTTATCAGAGAAGAACTAAAAGTGGCTATGATAAAAATGGTCTTATGTTCTTTTTAAGGTAATTCAGATAAAAATAATGCACGGCAGAGTCAGGAGTGCAAATTGATTTCCACATGTGAAATTGCATTGTGTCCGTCTGATTTTACCTGACATGTTTTATGTCAATATATGAGCACGTTCTTTACACTCAGGCTGAATACGGCTTGTTGTGCTTTATATCTTTCTAGAAAGTAGTTTCTTATAAACAACCAGTATCCACATCTCTAACCACTCAGCTTGACATTCTGTTGTCTTGGCAGGGTTTTCACTGCTGTACTTTTCTTCACTCCGACTTCAGTGAGGACAGCACAAAATGATGACTTTCTTTTTAATTGTCCTTAAAGTAAATGCTAAGTCTTTCAATTCAAATCTGATTTAAACACGTTTTCATGTAAAATGTGAATAAAGGTTAATTAGATAACATGTAGGCATTGCATTAGATTAAACCATCCAGTTTGATGCTGTTACTGCTTAAAGAGGAAAACAAAACTAAACATAAAAACAATTCAGGAAAGTTTAATGAATCATAAATGAATAATTAGGAATGGTTGCATGCATGTCTACAGTATGTGTGTGTATATTACATGCTTTTGTGTCTCACATAAGTTAGATACATAAATACATACTGCTAATTAACTGAAAGTGCACACCTGGAATATACTTTATCATACTTTGCTGTATTGGTGTTAAACACACACTCTCTCTGAACATAACGTACGTCATTAAAGCTTTAACATTTTCTAAAATCAATAACTACATACGATGTTGCAGAGTTACAGAAACACTGCATGTCAGTATTTGCATTTATTCATAATTGAAACAAGGAATATTTGAAAATGAAAGAAAACAAAACTATTTTCAGTATAGGTGTTTCTAAATCAAATTAATTAATTATGTTTATTATTATATGAATATGTAGATTTTGTAGATACTGTAGAGAGTGGAGCTGCTGTGAATGTATTAGACTCTAACATTTTACATTTGGGCAATAATTCATCAACTAACTTTTATTGGTTTAATTTATGGGAAAGCAATTTTCACTACCAGCACTGCGGTAAACATCGTTAATCAAAATACATTATTATAATGAAGCTGTTTTAAAATGTTTATTAAAGGAAATAAAAAAGGGGTTACCCTTGCTTTGTGCATCTTTCCATTGTCGTGATAATTAATAGTTAAACTGAACGTTTTCTTTGCCAATGCAGATGAGGAGGGAGTGCCAGAGGAAGAAAAATAGCTGGACTATAAATTCAACAATAGGTAGGCTTAACCTTAAGTGATGAACAGTATGTAATATTACAGGAGTAGTCCCATGCAAATGCTCCCCACTGCCTTCCACGCCGCTGGAGTCGACAGCCAATTAAATCCATCGATATAAATGCCAAACTAGTTGGCTGATGCTCATTGGACGGTGGGTGGCCTCTGGATTTTTACATTTAGTGTGTGGTAGTGTTGTAAAGAAGGCATTGTGTGTGTGCGAGTGTGACTGCGTTGCTCCAGGTTGAAATTATGATTCTGTACAGTTTTGGTGAACAGAGATGAGTCATCTTTGTATCCTGAGCGTCCTGGGTGGCAGCAACACTGTTTACACGTTGTATTTAGATCGTGCAAACACAGTTATTTGAATGTCAGGATGTTCGGTGGCACAGATGGATGTTTTGGTGAAGCTTTGCTTTGTTACTGCTGCTTACAGTATCTGTCCCGTATATACTGACCTCATGAAGCACTCTGTGACTTTGTGCTAAGACTTACGTCACAGAGTGAAGCGTTAACCCCCACCCAGTTCAATCTGTGTCATTTGGTGACAGCCTCTCTCTCTTCCCCTCTCTCTCTCTCTCTCTGGGATGAGGAATCACCCACCACCCCCACCACCCCCTTGAGTGCCATTTGTTAATGAAGGCCAAAGTGTTAGATGATAAATATGGTTGAAGAGAAATGGCACATGTAAGTGATCTCATTTAGGAGCATTACATTTGAATTTATTGGGGTACTTAGAGGGGACAGAGGGGCCGTGACTCTGAGGGAGAGGGGAGAGGGGTGCAGATGACTGACTTATAATAGACAGTGGGGTAGGGCAACTTAGCGCCCAAAGATATACAGTGTGCTGCAACCAGAGCAGGATGCAAGTTGTGTGTGTTTACATACAGATGAATGTATGCACAGTATGTGTGTGTGCATATATTTAGGCTTTTGAAGGGTGTGCTGGAAGTTGAGGAGGTAAGCGGTCTGCATTAACACTGTTATGGTACCTCTTTTTATCCTCACCTTTTGACTTCATACGACAATCCTGCAACTGTGTTTGAATACTCTTTAATTACATTTTTGCAGATCGACTAAGATATCAAGAACAAGGCGTTAGAATATAATACTACCTTAATTTTTATTCTAAGCATTATTCTGATACACCATGCCTGTCTAGTTTTCAAAGTTCTTTCCCTATTGAATTTGTTGAAAACATTTCAATAATCATTACCATCATAAAACAGTGTTTGCGTGTAAAACCAGTAAAACATGAGACTTACAAATAGAAGTAACAAAACCATGTTTATTAAACAGGCACTGATTCGTGTAGGGACATGTTTGGGGAAGAGTTTTCACTTGGTTCAGGACTCTTTTTGTGTGTGTGTATAATCCTCACATCAGAGAAAAACAGCTTTGCGGGAGTGAGTTGCCTGCTTGCATGGTTCACGGTTAATTTATGTTTGGTTTTGTTACAGTAACTACACCCATATTGTGCAGTCAACTATTCAGAAGAGTCCTACAGTATCTATAAACATTGGCAGAGTGAGACACGCAGAATAAAAGACCTGCAATACCTCCAGCTGGTTGACACAGTTTGGATTGCAGAAGACGAACAATATATTCAATCCATTTCTTGGCCCCGATGCATTTAGTAAATACAGTGCCTGGTTGGTAAGAGGGATGTTGACAGAAAATCAAAAGCAATGTAGCAGCAGCGTCCTATAATGGAGACTTAGCTCTACTTTACACTCCTCTTACAAAGATCTACGATTTGAAAACAATCAATCCCTTCATGAGAGCTTGTTATTTTCTCCTATAATAAAAGTAACGGCTTTTCATCATTCTTTCACAGCACTGATTGTGTTTACACTGGAAATGTAAGCGTCCATGGCATGAGTATGAATAGAAAAAGAGAATATAGAAAGGTTTTTTTTATTTGTGAGAATCCCACTCTTTCTCTTTTCCTTCCCTCTCTTCTCTGTTAATTTTGTTTTGCTGTCGTCAGATGTTATTGAGGATTGAAAACATCCACACGGCGTATTGACGGCTCGCCATGAAGGTGGCACCGCATGGCACAGAGCGGCTGGGTGCCGTATTTCTCCTCCCCGTCTTTAATTTGTGGAAAAGAGTTTGAGATTTACCAGAGCTTTTCTTTACAGAGACACATGTGGGCAGTTTGACAGAATATCCAGTACTTTCCTGCTTTTGTTCCATCATTCCTGTTTGTGTTCACTTTTGCCTCCATTTATTCCTCAAAGTTCCTATTACCTCTTCTCCCTTCCTGTGACATTTTGCTCATTTTAAGCCAAATATTTCGCTGAGATTCTGTACTTGTTACCCGACATTACACAGAAACATCTGGAGTCTCCGTTGAACCAGGTGTTGATATTGCAAATAAGCTTCCTTTGTAAATGGTTAATGTTTTGACTCAGTGGAGTGGAGGAAATGTTTCTTGTTGAGGACCAATAACACACTTAAGAAGACCTTGTTTGTCTCTTTCTGCAAGACCCTGCCTATGGCACAGCTTCTATTAGGCCCTGTTACGTTTCTTCTCACAAATGACCGTTTAACAGTCTTTTCCGCACCCTGACGCCTCGCCTGTTATTACCGCCATTGTCTCTCTTTCTGCTGTATACATGTGTGAGGCTGGGCACTTTAATATGCGAAGAGCTTTTCCTAGGCTTTCCTACGGGCACACTGGTCTGTGTTTACTCCTCAGTCAGAATGCCTCCTTTCCACAAGTTTGACATGCCTTTTTGTTGCCATGGTAAGCCCTCCCTTAAAATATATATTTCTGCTTTTGGCCTGGATGGTTTTTTATCTCAGTGGTTTAGAGCCTGTTGCCCCCAGGGCCAGATTTAAATGTGTGTGGGTCTTCAAGGATTTCTCTGCAGAAAAGCCGTTTGGATTGCAGCCTCAACGCCATACAAGTGCGACCGAATTGTGTCATTTCAGGTTTTTGAGCCATCGTTGGAACCAAAGGAAAGTCCAAAAGAGAAGCAAAAAACACAAGACAAAAGCTGATGAAAATGGACCAGATTGGATTATGTCAGACTTGGCATGTGCCTCGTTATGAGGGAAGTCTTCGTTCTGTCTTATCACACTCTGCCTTACAGCTAAATGAATTTAAAAAAAAAAAAAAGGCAAAGCACAGCTCTGCTCCTTGGAAAACAACAGCCAGATCGTAACTGTAAATACTGGCTTAAAGTGGTGTGGGCTCTGCACGATTTTCAGTCACAAAACAGGAAGTGAGAGGAGGAAAAAACATACACAGCGCGAATGCAGTAACTTCAGGGATATGGACCACATTTTAAGCAGTTATAGATGGGGCAATCTTCACAGCACTTCAGATGAAATTTGCCCTGAAAACAGGTTTCGTTGTTGGCAGATGTCGTCACATGTTTGGATTGCTACCTGAGCATCTAGACCAATGTCTAGAGAGCCACTACAGTACGTTCAGGTGGGTTCAACCCTGCAGGGTGTATGTATGAAAATCAATGAAATGGGTGTTTATGAGGGTTTGAATCTCAAAGACAGAAACAGAACGAATGCTTCCCATGGCTTGTCATGATGAATAATCTTAAAATCCACAGCATTAGAAAGAAATAGATCACAGGGTGGGTCTGTTTGGGTATGAGAACAGACTTTTTTTTCACGTCTCTTATTTAGCTTCTTTCTCATTTCCTCATCACTTCTAATTAGTGCAGCTCAACCTTCATGTCTCCAAGAGCAAGGAGGCTGCCTATTTTCAACGTTCAACAGGTAATCAGACTGATTAAGCACTGCACATAGCCTAATTGCATTAGATCTCAGAAGCACACTATAACCAGTGCAACTGCAAACACACGGTCTCTCAGAAAAAAAAAAAAAAAAAGGTGGATGAGGTGTAAATCTCAGAAGAGGAAGTATTTACTACTTCAGTAGAAAGAGAGACACTTGCATTACATTTGAAATACAAAACTCAAACATAGTGCTATAAAGTAAAGGGCATAGGTGTTTCTATCTTTGTATATGATTGATGGACCATATAATTATTTGTTTACAATTTCAGTACTCTATTTGAAGAGAAGCGAATGCCGTGTGTTGCAGAACGAACATGCTCTGTTCACTCCTCCTGTATCACAGTGAAGCCCTTTAAGTGTGCTGTGACATGTCCTGAAGTCCTTGTTTAGCACCTCTCTCTGTGTGTTCGGGGTGTGAACTGATACCTAGTGTCAGCTAGCGTCAGGGACAGAATGGCGAGAGAGAGATAGCTGGGGTCTACATAAACCAAGAGGCTGCGAGGATTAGCCCTGCGAACGCGGGCGGCACACTGGGGAGAAAGAAATGGAAATGGGAAGATATGGAGAAAGAGAGTAGAGAGAGAGATGTAATGGGGTTGAGGGGAGGGGGGGTCAATTCTCTCCAATTTAACTCAGGAGGAAGCTGTTTTCTTGGAATTAGATGGTCGATCAGTGCAGCTTTCCAGCTATTTATTAGCGCATGGTGACATCAACTGTTGCTGCGTTCATCACCAGGCAGAAAAAACAAAACTGTCTTTTCACAGGGTTCAACCCTATCACCACTTTTCGGTTAATTATTCATTTAAAGTCGGGGGCGGGGGGTAAAAGTTCAGCAGTGAAACACTTTGATTGAGCCCTTTGAACTCTACCAGGAAAGAAATCAGTTCTCTTAATCCTGGCTCCTATGTGATCATCGTAGCCGGAGGATACAGACCTCTGTGTCCATCATCTCACGGCCGGCCAACTGCAACACCATTACTAATGCAATCACTCCTGTGATCTGAACTTCAGAACCTTGAACCAAAATAAATAGATAAACACGTCAAAGATATGGTGCAGAAGAAAAAGAAAAAGGTGTGAATGAGTCATCTGCGATGGGCTGATCCAGCGTGGACCTACAGAACTCTTCCAGCTGGTCTTGATAGCCTAAGGTGGTATGAGCTGTGTGATACATGATCGTTTTGATCATGCAACAAGTAATGCTCCTCTCATTAGCACAGGTCAAGCCCTTGGCTTCAAGTAGTTCACACTTTTCATCATCTTACCCAAAGAGACTAGCATGGAAAGATCGAGCTGAAAAGCAAAATGCCATGTGCGTACTCACACTGTTGCAGAGTATTTAGTGGAAGCATATTTAAAGGGATGTGGGTGTATGGTGTGTACGTTAAGGGTTTAAAGGCATCCTCTGCCGAGTACATCCAAGTCAACATCTGGAACATAGCAGGATGTGCAGAGATCCTTTCCAGTATTCCCCAAACTCATAAACAGTCCAGATCAAGGGCCAAACGCACCTTTGTATCTATCTTCAAGAAATCTATTGCCACAATTTATCAACTTTGATTGGCCAACACTTGGACTCTCAAAATGGAGCCCTTCATAATTTAGAAGCTGCTCTAAATGCAGCTGGCAGGGCTACATCTAAATGTTTAAAAGTCAAGTGAAGGAAGGAGTCGGTTAGACATGAAGTTATGTCCTCCAAGGGAACTTTACAAAGATCCTCTCACAGATTTATAGCCACTTACCTAGGAGCCTGAGTCGATATTCATAAACGGGGCTTCAAACAAAGCCCCCCATCCACTATCCCTGCTTGTAAATAAATACAGATATGCCTCTTTTACAGACAGCAGCAATCTAAAATATTACCACCAGCATAATTTTACCACACACATTAATATTTTACGGCACATTGTATTTTACCGCATTGAATCTTAAACTTTTCATGGCCGGCTCCAAGGATTTTATTCCTTAGGAGTCTGTGTCATTATTAGCCAAGATGTATAGCATGTACAGCAGGCGATTGGCTTGCTTTTGTGCTCCTCACCGTTTCATAGATAATATTTTCACAAAATCAATAGAGTCAACAGAGCTGTTTTGTTTGCTCAGGTTATATCTTCTAAAATTGAATGACTTTGTAATTAACTTATGTATCAGTTTTCATACTGAGACCTTAATGATGCTGAAAACATATGTAACCGTGCGTCTTTAACTAGTCCTGTATTTGTTTTTGTGCGAGTTATCAGTTCATTAAATTTACCATCCGCAGACAGATTTCTAAATTACTCATGTAATGGTAAGACCCTATTAAATCTTGTTTGAAGTGTTTAGTTTTTTATCTAAACAAGTAAAACCCAACCTGTACAGTATCTGCCTCATTATGACGGGAATAAACTCTCAACATCTGCACGTGTGTATTTGCATCTGTGCTTGTGTATGTGCCTGTGTAGTGATTTACAGTAAGTGGTTTTAGTGTCAAAACAAGTCTAATGGGCTGGCACAATAATTATCAGCCATTTTACTCTCACTTTAGCTAATTGAGGCTTTATATTAGAGTTAATACCAGTGCCTATGTACACTGTTTTACAGTTATCAAAATGTTTGGCCAGAAATAATGCTGCCAATAATTTAGATTTTTAATTTGTGCATGTCAGTGTTTTAATATCTCCCTATTAAGCATACTTATGAGCTTTGACAGTCCTCCACAGATGGGGTCACTGATCACCTCCTGTTTTGTCTATTTTTTACTAATGCCAACAACTACTGTATACAATAGTATCAAAGTCAAACAGGACAAGCCGTCGTCTAGTCGGATTTGCTTTACTAATGCACATCATTTTTTTCTTCATAGCAGAAATAGTGATTTATTTTTTAACCTCATGGAATAAATGAGTCTAATGGTATTTACTGTATGCTATACAGAGGCTAATCACACGCCATGGAAGTCGTATTAAAGAGGTCTTCTCCTTTGAGATTCTCTCTGCACCTCTATCCAAGTTGTCTATCATGTGTCTTCCCCTCGTCCTCCTTTCTCACTTTGCTCCATGTATTTGAAGCGCTTTGTGAAATTCCTGCCTTATCCAGGTGAGTATGAGCTGATCCCCAGGCCCTTTGCTCTTGTCAGGAATCTCCCAGGCTATCGGGCTCTCCTGGGGCCCTGTTTCACACACCAAATTGATGTCTCCGACTGGAAATGACACTTTCAGCAGGATTTGCCATTCTAAACCACCTCAAACCCATGTGATCTCACCCATTCACTCTCAGAGGGATTGCCTTGAAATGCACCATAGCTTCAAAAGCCAATGAGCATAGCATGCTTGAATGAAAAGCTGATGCATATCCTATCAGGGAAAAAAAGAAAAGATATTCTAAAATGCTGGCAATGTAAAACAGTATTTTTTTGCTCTGAACAAAGACCAACAGTCCCATGAATGTGAAGGTATTGCCTGGGGGAATGCAACGGAGGGTAAAAGGGAGTGAAACTAAAAGAAATCAATAACCACATGAATTTTCATGTAAAGGTACTTGTCCACCATTTGCTTTATCTTAATGTCTGCCTCAGTCTGTACATCCACGAACACAGACACAGATGGTATGATAATGCACACCATTCAGATCTCGTCATCTTTTTCTAACACTTCATTTAAAGGAAGACCACAGTGACCATGTTGCTTGAGGACTAGTTATGATATAATTTGATGCTGGAGTAGAAGGAAAAGGGAAAAGGTGTGACCAAGAATCCCTCCCTTGACTTATTTTCATCCCCAAGTCTTTTTGGGGCTGCACGTTTCTCCTAGGGGGCTCTACAGACTGGCATAATGGATAAGGGCAAGGGTGTGAAAGGAGCACCTTAAGGCTCCTCATTCAACTCTCCCAATCTCTCCTGCACACACTCTTGAGCTGTGAAGGCCTTCTTTCTTTGCCCTGCTAGCATGGGAGCCCTGTAATAGGCTCTAATTGATAGGGAGGTGTTGGGGTCTTTCTGTATGGGCTGAAGGGATGAGAGAAAGAGGGAGAGCGAGAGGATTACATGCGGGCATGTGGGGTGGAGCGGGGGAGGAGGAGAGGCTGTGGAGTGGTCTAGGCCCCGTCCGTAATGAGTCATTAATTTCCTAGCGGTTTTGTGGCGGTTGGCTCATTACTGGTCTGCAGAGGAGCAGGAACAAAGCTCTGGGTAGGTAGGAGGTGAGCTTAAATAGTTGGGGCTCAACACTTCCCAACAAAAGGAGGAAGAGAACATTGAATGGCACTTGGAACAGATGCAGCAAAAAGTGGCAGATGCAAATTGCGGGAGAGCAAGTCTTCCTTCAAGCACTTTTCTCTTTTTATTTTGTCAGACTGCAGCCTGAGAGTCTAATTAGTTAGTGAGGTGTTTCACTTCTGATAGGGCTGTGTCTCGTTATTGTCACAAAGAGGATTCGTAGAAATGGGAGGAAACGCATATGTTCCACGGTCCCCAGTGGAAGCTGCTCACTAGAATAGTTTAGCTGATTTGATTATTTATTTTACCCTATAGAAATGGAAAGATGTGCACTATTTTCATGCTATGAAACTGGTGTTGTATGTAGTTTAAAAGGTGATAAAACACTATGAAGATGATGCCTGCAGGTAATTAATTATGTTTTTAATTATGTGTTTATACTCTTCTCCCTACAGGCAGAATGATTATGGACAAGTTGGCACTGGTTCTAATGAAAATGCGGTCGTTCCTCACTTTGTGGAATGTGTGGACCATGTATCAAAGGTCACCTGTGGGGCAAACCATAATCTTGCACTGACAGGTAGAGTAATGCGCCGTGCAGGCCTGCTATTATACACAGTCAACATGTTTAACATGAAATAGATGATTGAAATATTTGCCTTTGTCAAAATGGAGCCATTTGTAGTTGTCCCAATGTTACAGTGCACCCAATGTCCTCTCCTTCTTTAATACAGGATGCTCTAACATATAAGAAGTAGATCCTGTCATTAACCCTTCACCTATTATGCTAGATTTTCTATTTCATAAAACGCACCAGCATCAGCTGGACAATATCTTTAAGACATGGAACTGACGTCACTAGTCATGAGCTGTCACTGTGTGCCTCAAAAATCACCTATTTTACTCAATTTTATGCGAATATCAGAGCCCTCAAGCCCTCGATCGGCACATCACCTGAGAGAGAGAGACAAGGAGGGAGAGAGAGAGGGAGAGTTAGCGCGAATATGGCCCTGGCTCCTGATCCATAACAGTCATTGCCTGTTACATACATTTCAGAATTCATTCAGGCTATGAAGATAATCGAGGTAGTCGACAGTTTCCCCTGCAGCCCAATGGATTTATGATAGCACTGTCAAGAAAATGAGGCGAAATGACACAGTAGCTGACTTTAGCTGCAAATAATGTGATAGGCCGTACAGTGGTGCAGCAGCAGCTGCTGTCATTGCAGGTAATAGGCTATAAAGAAGCCTGATAGCAATACCTGTCATTTCTTAATGGCTGACTTCACTGAAGAGCTTTTGTGGCCTTTAACATGAAGATAATGGAAGATACAACAAATTTTACAGCTTTTGCGTTGCATCCATAATTTATCACCAGAGGCCCCATGCAGCCGCAGCACAACAAGGACAACATGCTCCTAGGGGCGTGCTGGAGAGAGATGCAAGATGAGCTGCAGGGGGTTAGAGGTCTGTGTCATACTTAGCAATTAATGGAGGAAGTGTGCAGGGTCCAAAACATCCTCTTACACTTTAGATTGTTTTATACCATATAAAATAATGTTGTATTACCTGATGATGTCTTTGCGTACACTGTTTGTCTTGGAAATGACGTTTTGGAAATGGCATTGAAACAACAGTGTGTTAATTTGTTCATCACATGGTCACTTTTTTTTGCTGATATTGGAAACTCTTACTCATTGACGACATACAGGTGACGGCAGGTTGTTTCAGTGGGGCTGTGGACGAGCATGTGGGAACCTGAAGGGGAACATCCTGCTCCCTGAGGAAGTGACGCGACCGAGCTCACCAGTGAGGGACATTGCCGGAGGATGCTGGCATAGCCTGCTTCTAACAGGTCAGTCGCTGCTTATGTTTAAAATCTGTTAGTGTAACACAGTATAACACAGCCATTTTCTAAATCCAGCAGTAACTTTTGCCTGCTGGTACATGCGTTGTTCAGTTCACCGTACATGCAGATGTAGCGTACACGCCGACATGTCCACGACCTCAACATAAAGTATGTGTAAATCCTTGGTGTGTGTCTTGGCCCTCACACAGACGTGTGAGTGTGTGCTTTTAGCTGTGCTGTCCATCTATCCACATCATTCATTAAGAGCTCTCCCAGGGCTAGTACGGCTACATAAACACAGAGGTTGAGGCCATGGCGGCTATTTCACCCCACTGCAGAGAACTTCAAAGTCACTTCTTCTCACAGAGCAGATGAATGCTCCCCGTCTGCCCGGCTGATATATTGGCCCCAGTTGCTGTCTTCTTACTGTACTATGGTTTCAACTGAGGCCCCATCATGGAGCCAGAGCTGGGCCATTTGTTAGTGTTAGCTGTATCTCCAAGACCTGGCTTTAATTCTGAAGGGAGGACATTAATCCTTTTAATACAACACTTTGTAGAGTCGTTTTCCTGTGTTGCTAATGCTGTCTATTATTAACCCCATTAAAAGTGTAATACAATTTAAGTAGAGTGCTAAAAGTGGATCATTTGTTGCTCCGTTCTGTTTGAATTAATTCTCAATTTATGATCTAAATGATTAAACTATAGGAGTCAAAGCACTAAATGAGATTCTTAAACAGCCAGGCATACATTTACACATATTAATACAAACATTTACGAGCATGCATTCACACAGACATGTCCAAGCGTACACACACACACACACGCACAAGCTGCTGTGTGTTACATTTGCTCCTCTGAATCCTGTAATGTCCCCGGCTTGATCCCTAGCTCCATTCTGTCATGAGGGAACAGAAATATCCATCTTCAATCAGGCCTTAATGAATAGCCTGATGAGTGTCGGGCAGAACTGAATTACCAGATAGATTTGAAGAGCGTGAGAGTGTGTGTGCACTGTATGTGTGTGTGTGTGCGTGTGTGCGCGTGTGTGTGTATGTGTGTGGGGTAGTTAGAGGGTCAGTAGAACAGGACACATGTAGAAATTAATTCTCTCCAAGTTCAAAAAAGAAATTGGCTAATTCTGTCATGTGAGCCTCATGGAATCGCCTTATCTATTGGTATGAGTCTTCATTTATTAGGGTCAAACTGCGGAGGGATGCACAGGGGATAGAAAAGAGAGGTTAGGGAGAGCAAGTCACAGTGATGGAGGGTGAGATTTGAAAATTGGAAAGAAAAGGAGAGAGAAATGGAAAAGAGCAGAAAAATGATAGAGAGATTGGAAAGATGGAGCTAAAAGAGAGCAAGAGAGTCAGTGGTATGAGAGACAGCTTGCCTGGGCCGGAGCATATTGAGGGCAGCAGGTGGAAGAGTGGCACAGTTAATTAAAACGCCTGTCTTAATGTCTCAGCCCGTCACTCCAGGGAGGGAGAGAGAGAGAGAAAGAGAGAGAGTTGCCAGGCTTGAGCTGGGCTGTACCCAACCAGCCATCTAGACCGCAAACCAACCATCCAGCCAACCCACCAGGCCACATGTCAGACAAGCCCTGACACTATGCCCTTCACCCCCATCATCCTTTGCAACACACACTCACGTCCAAACCCCACCCGCTGTTTCCTTTTTCTCATCCACGTACCCACACACCTATCCAACCGGCCACCCCGTCTAATCTGTTGCAGATCTCTTAAAAAAAAAGCCCCTTCCCCCCCAACAAAAAAGAACAAAAACACACTTCTGATGTTACCGTTTTGCTCAGCAGCATCTGTAGCATGCCTCCAGACTTCCAGCCTTGCAGCGTAATCTGTCTGCTTTTAATAATTCATAGAAAGCACAGGCTGTGCACTATGTGCTGAATGCTGAGGGTAATGGAGATGTTGTGATATTTCTATCATGGCCTGTCTGGAGCAGCAAGCGAATCAAACCATTAAAGATCTGATAAGCAGTCTGTTCAGTGTCACAACAGCATTGGCTGTCATCGCTGCCTTAGGTGGACCTTAACAAATCTATTCTGCTCTGTATGCTACACTCTAGCAAGTGGTGATACATGGCAGAGATCAAAAAGTTTTTGACACACCTGAGCCCAGTGTCATGTTCAACGATCCTGAGCTGCACCGCGCTAAAACTATACTCAATAAACTGTGTTCGGTGTATTTTGTTGGACATGAATAAAAATGTATTTAGATAGAAAAAAAGGCAAACAAAGAGTGTGAGCATCCAAGCGTGTGTGAGGTGGGTCTCGAGTTGCACGCCGTGTTGTTTGACTAATGTTTTATCAGGCTTTGCTGTATCACGGCGGATTGCTTTGTCAATAACCAGCCTGGTGCCTCAGTGAGCATGAATCTGAGATTGTCAGGCTGAGTGACAGGCTGGAGATGGCAGATAATTCAAAGAAATTGGAAGTGTGAAATCTTTAAGGGCCACTTCTTAACACAGCAAATGCCAGGGTATCTTTCCATCAGCTGCTGCTCTCACAAGCCACCGCATTGTTAATGGTGGCCTGTCTGTCCATCAAGACCGCTTCAGGAGGGATTTAGACCTGTTTGGCGCCTTATCTCTGCGACTGCCTCACACTAACCTGACCACCGCACAGGCCTGGAGTGCCGCGTGTGTTCCAAGTGGTCAGTGGTGGTCATAAATCTACCTCCAGAGCAATATATATTTTTCCTTTTCACTCGCTTATTTATAGATATTGATTTATTTGATTATCTGTCTGACAGCATATTGGTATATCTATCCATTGTTACACAGTCAGGAGCCAAAGGTAATGGTGCTTGTAGCACTTGTTAATTTAGCTGTCAGCACTACTGATTGACCTTAAATTGCAGTGGTAAGAGCTCTTTGTCCTGGTAAGTGTGTTTCTGTGCCTGCTGCTGTTTCTCTGGGTGTGTTCAAAGGGCCAGCGTCTGCTTTCAGGTCTGTGTAAAAACATTGTTCTTAGCCAGAAACTCAAAATGTCTGTCACTGATCGGAGATAACCGTTTCCATATGAGTCACATCTTCACATGGGGAAAAATATTTTGTAATCGCAAGCCTCATTAGATGTAGAAGAAATCAAATATAAGTATTTTTAGGTGGTCTGGTCAGAGCTTTTAAACGTGGACAATAAATTTTCTAAATGTGTCCAGCACATAATGGGCTGGTGACCACTGAAGTCCACTCAAACATGCAAAGTGTGAAGAGGAGGCAATGGAATCAATGTCCTCTATGAATATACATTTCATTAATAAGTTGAGATCTGGGCCATTTGAACACCCAAAATTAACCTAAAAGTAATTTGAAATATAAGTTAATTATTAGTTTCATAATGAGGTTTATGATTAAGAAGTTAATAAAAGAAACAAAAAGTCCACTTTTGTGCTAGAAAATAAAACCGAGAATTCACACAGGAGTAAAAAAAAAAAAAAAAACCTTGTGTGTGTGGTTGTGTATGTATGTGTGTGTGTGCACGCGCACACGCTCATGTTCATTTGTCTCACCAGAGCTGCCACAGCTCCAATGAAAGTCAAGTATTACAGTTTTGAATAGTGATGTCCTGACCCAGCTCGCTCTCTCCTTTTCCTTTACTCACTAACTTCTTACATTCGCACAGTTTCTCGCTGAAATCAGTGAAGGGTAAGAAGTGTAGGTGAAAGGCAGAAGAGGACAGAGAGAAAAAAGAAGAAGAGGAAGGACAACAGGGCAAAAAAAGGGATTCTCCACATCTGCTAATCCAAAAAAAGCTTCGACTCTGTCCTCTGTTTGTATGTACAGAGAAATAATGAGAGAAAATAGACAGAGGAGGGAGGGGGGACTGGAGAGAAGGACCCAGAGAGAGGAAAAGAAATAAACAAAGAGGAAAAGAAAGAAATATGTCCCCTATTTTCCCCTTGTAGTGGTCTCAATTCCCTGCCAGAGCTCCCTGTCACAGGGAGGTAGTTCCCAGGCCGACACATCTCAAGCTGTTCAAACATCCATTAGGATGTTTTGTTTCATACACTCTACAAATACAGCAAGGCGAGAGTGAAACGGGCAGATGAGAGGGAAATTGAGGAAGAAAGAAAAGACAAGAGAGGATGAAGAGGATAGTGAGTTGATGGGAACAGCAGAGAGACGAGAAGAGGAAATTTATCAAGAAACTCGTGTGATATTTAATGATCCTTGTATGTGGAGAGGGAAGACCACACCAGCTCGTTCTCCTCCGCCAAATACCGATCCCCTAACTTAATTTCCTGCTCAATTGCTGTTCTATAGTGCATAGTACAGTGATACAGGCTGGCAATATAGAAAACAGATTGCCTGTGCGGCGGAGTGGATAAGGCTGAGGCTTGTGCTGCTGGAGACCTGCAGTCTCCAGGGGGGTCTTGTCGGTGGGCTTCACAAAACCAACAAAGCCCATCTTTCCCTGCGACTGGCAGCAGCTGGCAGGTAGATCTTCAAGCGCTGGAGGTGGGGAAGTGGATCTGTGGGTGTGGTGTGTGTGTGTGAGTGTGTGTTTCCCTGCAGTGTGTGTGTATGCGGCGCAGAGAGTCTTGCTATTCTTTGTAGTGGAGAGTTCCACAGTCTTCCATCTTGTGTTTGCTTATGTGCTATGATGCCAATCCACTCAAAAATGTAGGCCTGCATGGACAGCAACCATCAATCAGTGCACAGAACAGTGTGCAACTACTGCTACAGTGTTTTCCCAGAGACACACACCCACAGACACACAGCGCACACACTCACACACCTTCTATCAGTAGCACATACATACAGTACACATGCCTGTTACTGTGTGAGATGCTTCGACAAGCCTTATTAGAATTTTTTGCTCATTTCTTCCTTCCATACGCTGACTGTTTTTGACATCCATTGCATTCTCCATGAAATCCAGAAACACGCACAAACACAGATTTGGCGTACGTGCACATAAACGAATACAGATCACAACCCCCTGAAATATATGACATTAATTACACTGTTAATCCCCAGAATGACTTAAAATGCAGATTGAATGCTCTGTAAAGTAACTATCTTCAACGTGTTCGTATAGTAAAACGTGTTTTTCACGGCACCAGTAAGAAGCACTAATTGATATCACAGAGTAGCGATTTAACTAAAACCAGTTCACGAAACCTCACGCTTGAGCTGATCCCTCAGAAACACTGTTTAATTGCTTCTTCTACAGTGCAGGAAGTGATGTAATTTGTTGCATCAGCACATTGTTGAGGACCAATGGAAGAAAAACTGTGAATACAAAGACAGAAACAGCCAATTTCAACTTTTTGTCATCATAAAACATTACAGCAACTACTGCTAAACCTCTGATTGTTTGGATCACCACTTAAGGATAAAATACTCTTTGTGTATTGAACCAAACAGTAGGACATAATCAGTCATTGATTTGAGTGATTGACATGCTCAGATACAGTATTTACTGCACCTTTTCTGCTCGAACCTGCAGAAACTCTTCATGTGTTTTCATGATGCTTTGTTGCTGCCTGATTAAAGTAGGCCAGTGTAGTGAAGTCTTATGATGTCTACCTGGAGAACTGATGTTACTTGTATCCCAGTTCTTTTAGAGTTGTTAATTCATGCAGGAAGTGTCACTAACCTAGTTGCCACTGGGTTTTGCGCTAATGTTAGCAGTGTGAACCTCCCCTGACCTCTCAAAGTGACAGGGTTTTGTTGCGTAACAACCTTGTGTAATGAACTTCCTCCCAGGAGATGTCATTAAGGACGGGAATGTTTGTCTTCCGCTTGCACCAAAATGAATATTCAGCTATTATCGCTGCATAGAATTCAGATCTGATATGAGTATTGGGTTTCAGCTTGTACAGAAGAGAGAGAGACAGAAACCCACTACAGATGGGTTCTATTTACTGTCTCTGTGTCTGTCTGATCAGCCACTGGTTTTCTTTAATGTATCACATCAAGCTGGGTTTTGCAACGTGAAGACAGTTAAGGTCATTTCTCTGTCTTCCTAGACGTACTTTTATGTGGCATATATCATTCAGACTCTCCACATAGTCTCTCTTACCCAGATTTACATATTTGTTTTAACTAATGTCCTGTTGTAGGCCACTAAAGATCTGTAATAACACTGCTAGGGTTTCTGCAAGGCGACCACGCCAAGAACCACAGAGACGTGGATGGGATGGAGTTGTCAGAAGGCTTTCCATCACACACAGGGATCACATTTGAGCAAAGGTTTTCCTTGATAAATGAACCCAATTGGTTAGCTTATCGGCTGGATCAACACCGTATGCCTTTCATGGCTCGTCTACGTTTCCCGTGCAGGAGGCCCCGTCGAGGGGGAATGCACTGCGTATGTGTGAGCGAGAAAGCGACAAAGAAATGGAGGGAGAGAGCGAAATATGTCACAATGATTATTTGAATTCCCTTGTTTATTGAAAATGACCGAATCCAAGGTTGATCCTTCACCTTCCAAAAATATTCACAAGAACGGGGAGGAAGGGGGAGGAGCTGTCCACGCTTGTGGGGCGACACCGTACACCATCTGATGCCTTGATTAGCAATTCCCTTCTGAGTATCATCATCCTAATAGTAAATATAACCACAGGAAGTAATGATTTCTGCTCCAAATTATGTGGATGTTTACACTGCTCGTCGACTCAGCAATATATTTCTGATCAAAGATAAACTCGATGAAAGAAAAATAGAAGTTGCATTAGTGCAACAGTGGGAAAGAGGAAATGGTGGGTCCCAGCAGACTGATGTACCTTGTAAAGCATCCCCCTCACCCCCACCACCCCTCCCTGCACCGAAGGAGTGACTGCCAAAGATGGCTGCTTGTGCTCCGGGCCTGCAGGGCTTGACCCTGCTCATGCTGCCAGACACCATTTCTCTAAATCCAACCTCAAAATGAATCTTCAGACCCTGGCATAATTCCTCATCCTCTCTTCCTGTCCTCCTCACAACATCTCTCTCTGTCTCCATGTTTCTCTTCTGTTTTCCCAATGTGGGCCATGGGGAGGATGGTGTGTGGTGCCTCATCTTTCAAATTCCTTTGAGTTTAAGATGGTAAGACTTGTTTTCTAGGATGAGTATTTCATGGAGCAGGGTGTCTGGGGCTCCTCCCCACGGGTTTATCATGTTGGCAACCGTGGATGGCTCCTTTTTTAGGGTTGTCGTGAGTTGTCCTCCCCTGAGTCTGGACCTCTCAAACATAGTGGCATGAATCGCTGGCAGACGCTGCGCAAATGGAGCCATTAACATAGAATGTCAAGTTTAATTGAGCGGCTTATAGTGAGTGTTTTTATGTACTTCTGACCTCATACTGAACTATGCTGCAAATGAAACAACACATGATCACATCATCTTTTATTTCATGGAAAGCTACGATGAAATTTGGGCTAACGGAGAACACAAAGAATTTTGTAAGCTGCACTGTACAAAATGGAAAGTAATATATTATGTTTTCACTGGGATTGGCACGTATCTCAGAAATGTAAAGCCATGTTTTATTTAGCTGAAGCAGTTTATTGTTTGCGTGTCTTAAAGCCAAACGTGGGATCAGCTGTATCCAACTTTAATTGCTTGTGTTGAATATATAGCTTATGAGTTTAGAAAGTAATTTCAGTTGACAAGTTCCCATAATAACCACTGATTTATTGTTTTAGAAAAGTGAAATAATAGGTTTTCTGTCTTAGGCCAATCACTGAGAGGTTTTATTGGATTTTTCCACTTCTCTAATAACTTTGCATTATTTTGGTTTCGCATAGCCGTATATACTACCAAGTTATTCTCGTGGTCTTTATTTCCATCGTTCACAAGGCAAACAAAAAATATTTTCCATTCCTGCTGGTCGCATTATACCAACAGATCCCAGGGCCAGGCTAGTGTTAACTACTGTAAGCTTGGACTTTTGAGTGTTAGACGCTGTCTCTCCTCTCTACTCCATGTTAGGAATTATCTCTTCTTCTTTCTCTTTTTTTCCTTGAAACATTTTCTTTCCTCTTCTCTTTTTCCTCCTTGGTAAGGGCTCACGAGGAGAGTTTTAAAATTAAAAGCTGGACTTCAACCACTAGAGGTTATGCTTATTCTTTATTTGTTCCCTTCTCCAAGCTCCCCCCCTTCTTTCTTCACCACTGAGTCAAACCACCCACTAAGTCTAAGGTCACCAGCTAGCCAAGGCGAAGGCTGTTCAGCAGGGCTGCAGCAAACTTGGCAAAGTCCTGGTAAGACTCCCTGCTGCTCCATGGGACATACCAGCTCCTTTGCCAAGTCAAATAACACATTTAGTGAATTGAAAGTAAGATTTAAGTGGGGCAGTACAATGCGGCCAACCCTCTCATCTCTGAGCCGGTCCTTCTCTTTGTGTGCTAGAGTGTGAAAACTGCTCTTGTTCTCAGGGACTTAATCTTTTTTTTTTCTTGCTGATTATTTGGAAACAGGTCACTTGGGTGTGGAGGCTGTAACTCCACCCAGCAGTTTTTTCTCATAACTTCACATTCATTGCTTCATCAATTTTATTTCTCTTCACCTCAGAGTCTGTTTCTTTACATGCCCTCCTCCTCCCTTTTTTTTTTTTTTAAACCAGCGCTGCTTTTTCCTCCATGTGTGTATAATAACATTTTTCAGAGAAATCAGTGGCCAAGTTCAGGCCCTTGAAGTGATTGGCTTTGATTCAAGACCCTGTTTTCTTCTTTCTTTCTCGTTTTTTCTTCTCTCCTGCACAGTATTATGCTCCTTATTTCGCTGAGCGTGACATGTTTCACCTCTGTTTTTTACTTTAACATACAAACATGTGAGCTTATTTTATGTTGTGCTGTTTTCCTGTTATTCATGAACTGCTGTGTGGGACTGACGCATCCATCCTAAAATTACATAATTGAAATATAGAACTCCATGAATTTCACACTTCTTTTGAAAAGACAATGCTGTAAATCTGCACAACAGGGTTCTATTGAATTCAAACATTTGGCAACAAGTTGAATAATGTCTTCACCCCAGATACTCTCCTTCTGAGGGCTTTTAGCATTCATTTTATTCATAGATTTGTGGGGTTTGGATTTTGAGGATACAGAATTTCAAATCGACTCATTGAGGAGTTTACCTCTGCCTCACTGTCTCTTCCTCTGCACTCTCCCTGACATGTCTGATACTTAAGAAACAAAGACTGGTTGACTCACTTGTTGTCTTCAGGCAGGATTATATTAACATTTTATAAAGACCACGATGAGCTAAACGTTGATCCATGTTTGACACAAACATGATAGTCATGGGTATTTGAAGCTACTGCAGTCAGTTTCATCAGTATTAATCTTGACCAACTCTGCAAAAAGCACAAATAGACTGTAAAAATGGATGGGACATGAAGCCATATATATATTATCATAGACATTTAGATTCTGAAATTCACATCTTTGAAGAATATGAATCATTTTCCCAATAAAGTGCAAGTAAAGAACAGGATTGAATTCTGCCACATATTCTTTTTCTATGTAGGTGTCCAATATGATTTACTGAGTTCATTTAGAAACAATGGGAGCTTTACATGGCTTAGTATGTAACAGTTGTGTGGTTAGTGTAAGGCTGGGTTGATGAGCAGAAACCGCTGCACAGAAATTGTTCTGTACGTTTCATGTGAGACAAACTTCTGAAAAAATCTTAACGTTTGATTACACCCTGCTCGCTGTGGGTGGACATGACTAGTTTGTAAACACGGCATTTATCTGTCATCAGTCATTATGCAATTTCATTAATCACATCTGTTGTATATATCAGAATGACTCGGCTGTAGAAGATTCCTGTGTTTGTGACTGAGTCCTTTCAAGCTCACAGGCGAGCAACATGCTGTGCATCACTTTCGTGGTGATCATTTCTTTGCTGTTGTGTAGTATTGTATGAACAATGTCGCTGTATGCCAACAGTACAGTAGCTACTGGTCAGTGTGTTCAGGCATAGCAAATTGGTGCCATAGGCCAGAGGACTGTTGTAGCGCATTAGCTGCTGCCACAAAGAGGTCAAACTCAGATGTGTTAGCTGGATGTGTTTGCAGGGTTAGATGCTGTGTGTGTTTGTGTGTGTGTGTGTGTGTGTGTGTGTGTATTTGTTTTGGCAGGGGGGTTTGCACCTTGCTGCATGAGTCTGTGCAAGCTAAACAATGGGACAGAGACCAGTGACAGTTCTTGACCTCCCCAGGGTGTACAGCCATGGTTCAGAGTTCACCTGCTAATCTGTTCTACACCCGGAGGAGGAACCAGCTGTAGGCATGTACTTCTGTAGAGTAAACAGAGGGGAGGGCTAAGAGATGGAGTGTGGATGAAAAAGGCACCAGAAAAGGGTCAAAATGGTTCAAAATAGGAAAAATTATTTGTTTCATATGCCTTTTTTTTTTTTTTTTTGCATGTTTGCTCTTTGGTATTGCTTAGTGTACCCCCAGAGGGTGGGATGAGCACAGCCAAATACAAATGCAAACATCATGGGTTTTCTTGGCTGAAATGGAATTAAAGGAAAATCCTCCCTCAGAAGACCTCTCATGATAACTCCCATGATGCTCAGTGTGGAGTTTTCTTATGTTTTGTTAAATGTTGTGGTGTATCCGCCTTTCCTACACCTGCTACGTCTGCTTTAGTCAGCCATTTCTTACATTTGTTTCTTACGGCAGCTCAGTATTCAGGTAGCTACTGAACAACTGGGGATGTCAATGATATTGATTGGACCCTTTAAATTGACAAAATGTACTCTTTAACCAACATCATTTAATGATGATGATTCAAGGGCTGAGCCTTTGCTCTTCCAGTTTGAGACATTGGCTGTTGAGATTTTAGACAGATGTTTTCCTCAAACTTCACTGTAGCTGCAATGGAAACATCTTGGCATCATGTCATCTGCGTGAGGTGATGGATCCAGAAGTTTAAGGCATTTTCTTCCAGTAGTTTTATTAAATTGGTTTCAGGTCGGTAATTTCAAGCAATCCACAAAGAGGCAGGAGAGTCGTACACTTGAGGGTGCAGTGAAAGTTGAAATGTAAGGATAGAAGGAGAGGAACGGAAAGAGCAAGGACAGAGGGAAAGAGGAAAGGAGAGTGTCAGGATGAGGAGGAAAGGAAAGGTTCTGTGGAAAGGAGGTAAGGGATTGAGGGATCGGGAGGGCAGGCAGAATCAGCAGGCAGTACTCAAAGTCCAGCTGGTCCTCGGCTCCCAGGGTCTACTTCAAGGACCTCTCTCTCTGTTTCTCGCTCTTTCATACGCACACATACACACACCTACTACACCCACCCACCCACCCACCCACACCCACCCACACACACACACACACACACACACACACACACACACACACACACACACAAGATAACGCTCCACCATTGCTCATTGTCTGGCTCCAGTCTCTCTGTATCCACACTCCCCACATCATCTCCACCCACCTTCCCCTTCTTTACTTTTGCTGTATCTGTCATTTTCACCCCCTCTCCATTTTTGATCCACTGGCTGACAATGATGAATTTCCCTCAGCTGTACAGGAGTTGGCAGAAAAAGTTTGCTCAGCAGAGTTTTTAAAGTAAAGCGAAGAGAATGCGGCTTATGATATTAGTGCAAGTTCAACATGATGCTCTGTAAGACAAAGCCATTTTTCCTCATTTAACATCTCCTATGTCTTTTGCAAAATAAGCTTTTTAAACCCGATCACTGTTCTCACGTTTTTGATCGTTTTTTTCACCACTCTGCTATTTCAGTTAATCTATAGGCAATTTTACATCGCCTGGCTTTGCGGTCACGATTTTAGCCGAGGTTGTTTTAATTGAAAGGTCACCTGCTGCTGTCCCGAAGTCAGCAGAAACTAAAGAGAAGCATGAAGTTCACTGCTTAAAGTGATATAAAATATACATAAATCACAGATTCTTGATACCTTGATTTAGTTGCTTCTGATTCGCTGTCATTAAAAACATCTGAAAATAATAATTTATGCACTTACACATGTTGGTTGTGTGTAGATTGTGTATCATCACCGTATAAGCACAACCTGGTTTGCTAACTGTTTTTATAATGTGATTACAGAGTGTGCAGTTAATACGTAGCATTTATGCTTTAACCTTGTCACTCCCAGTGGAGATAATAATATGAGAATAAACTTTCCACCCTCAGCCTCATTAGATACAGGGCGCAGTGTTACTATGTGGATCCACTGTTGTGTGTGAACCAGGGACGCTCTGCAAAAAAGCCTCAGACTATACGGAGAATATAGTGTCTACTCGTGCTTCTGTATAAATAGGCCTTACACCAACTGAACTGAACCAGCTTTGCACCTCTGATCACTTACGGGATGTACAGTTTTGTGCAGTTATCGCCCGCTGGCGGCCACATCCGACCCGCCAAAGCTTCCCATCCAGCCTGTAGAATATTGGTAAATTCCGAAAATGTGCATCATCAATTATTCGCCAGCTTCATCCTCTCTCCTCCATGGACCCACCATCAAACTGCTCAGCTCCCAGACTGGCTTGTCTATTAGATGCAAGAGTCTATTGTCTATTAGATGCAAGGCTTCAGTTCACAGTTCACCTCAGTTTGTTTTCATTCGCCAACTGTTGTATAGAGTTTCAAACTGAATATTTTTGTTTGCTTCCTGGGACCCTGAAGAAGGACTCGTTCATTGGTAGTCTCTCTGAATGCTTTATATTGACCACTGACTGCCTTCTTGGCGGAGGTCTGACAGCATTTTCAGGAGCCTGTTCACTCTGATATCGGCTCATAAAAACATACATTTTCTAAGAAAGTGGTTCCAAGACAACTACAGCAAAGTTGTTGTAATCACAGGTTTGCTGACGAAGGTCTGTTGTAACCGTCTAGTAATCATTCGTTTGTCATTACCCACATTCACCCTCGGATACAAAAACTCAGCAGTTTCATGCTACTTTAATGGGTCAGATGACAAATTTTTTGTTTTGTTGTTTCAGGGCATAAAAAAGTAGATTTCCAGCATTTATTGTTTCATGCCATCAAAAGTTTATGGTATAATGATACACATTTGGGTGTTTTCAGTATGTTGTGTGTGTGTGTGAGCATCATTAAGGTGTTTTCTCACTCACATGTCATATGCTTCTCTGCCTCATTAAACTGCCTACATCATTGAGCTCCATACTGGAGGTGCAAAACACCGTCGCCCTATCATATGAATGCAAGCTACAACAGGGTAGAGATTTGAAACACCTGGTTAATTGGCCTAAATCTTGTACATACAGTAATTCGATTCCAAAGCCTCCATTGGTCCTCCTCTCCCCTTTTCTGCTCTCTCTTCCTCTCAATCTCGCTCCTTCTCTCTAGGATTATGTGCAGGTTATAGAGCTAGCACTGTGGATTAGCAGGGTCGCTCCTCCATGCTTGGTGCCTCTCTTAATGTGATTATGCATCATCAGGCTTGTTTACTGTTGGCTTGTTCATTGTTGAAACCTGACAAAAGTTCAGCCCCCTTCAACCCACTTACTGGTGCCCACGCCCACACACTCATACAGTGCTTAAGCTGTCAACCCCCCTGCTCATACACACACGCACAAACAAACAAGCTACGCATGATATTCACACCTGCTAAGTATTGCACTGGCCCAAAATTTTCAGCGCTGTTTTCACTTGAAAGGCAATGCAATTTTTCTATCTTTATGAATGACATGTACTCATAGTTGGATGAACTACATTATGATCAGAACTGTTACTGTTCTGTTAGACACTAGCGATCAGGTGGGTGTGTGTCTTCCCTTTAGCGAGAGCCCACTATAACCATCTTTAAACGTCAAGCACCGCCTTTCATTAGCCTAATGAAGCCATCAAGACGGCGTGTTTGTACAGAGCATGGTCGAGCTCTGTCAGACATCCCAGCTATGCACTCCATCAGTGGTGAATGAGCCTCTGTGTGGCCTGAGGGGGGTGTGACTTAGACTCGGTGTGTCATTAGCCATTGATGTTATTGGCTCATTATCTCCCAATTAGGCTGCTATCAGAGCTAGCTGGCGTTTTCATTACAACGTAGACCTCCATGATCTAACAAAGACCAATGCCGCTGATTAAAGATGGTTTCAGCAATAACATGTAGTGTGAGGTCTTTGAACTCTCTGTGATATAGTTAGAGCCGAGGTGATATAACACAATGAAGCTGATTAGAGAGGGCATGTCTCTTATTGTGCCACTTACTGAGGTTAAGGCAGAGTAATACTGATTAATGCGTTCCTGGTAGCTCGTTTTGTTAATAATGTACAGTCAATTATGAAACAGAATAATTGAGGATGGTAACAGTTAAGCTTTGAAAAATACAAAGGACAACAATTTAGATTTTATTTCAAGATTCTCCATCTATAAGCGTAATCACCCACTGGCCCCTCATTCACATCATTATATGCACATGCACTGTATGTGTGCGCACACTGTACCCATACAGTGTATGACCGCTGAAGGACAAGTGGAAGTGTGTGTGTTGAAGGATTAATCAGCTCTGTTAATCACCCAGGGTGGGTCAGCCTGTAAGGCAGGGACAAAAATCGCCTCTCCTCAGGTAAATCAGAACAAGGAAATAAAGTCCTGAAAATTAGAGGCCTAGAAAAAGATTATAGTCACCCCGTTCGTCCTTCACTTTGACCATGGAATCAGTGCCAGCTGGGCAATACGTCTCCCTCATGTTGTATTACTTTTTTAATTAATCTACCACAGACTCCTTAGAGTGATGAGATACATTAGAGTTGTCTGTTAAATGCAATCAATTATCTAGCTTTGTTGCTTTAGAATATGGGAGATAATTGACATGTCTTTCTCATGTTTTGACTGCACACAAGTGCATTTTGTTTTAGAATATTTAAGTTTGTGCCTTAGTGATCATACAAAACGTCTTGACTGTAAGCTTGTACTTTTAAGATCAAAAGAGTATTTCTTTTTAGGTTATTTCTGCCAATAGTTTTAAGAAAGAAACAATATACAGTAACCAGTTGCATGAATCTTGGTGTGTGTGTGTGTGTGTGCATGTTCCTGGTGGCCTTGCCAGAGCGCTGAGCTTTCTGCCTGTTTACCCGTTAGAGGGGTTAGTTCCCTGATCCGTGAGAACTCTAAGTGTCTGCCTGGTGATTAACTCCACATCGCAGCACAACGTCTTCCCCCTCACTTCATAAATGGGCTTTAATTGAGGGAGCTGGCTCCTTAGCAGGGAACCTCTTTCACTCTGTGTCGATTAAAACGTCATTTTACAGCCAAAAAAGAAACACGTTCCCAATCACTGCCCTTGAATTATTGTTCTGTAGCTCGAGGCTTGTATTTTAAAGTCACTGAATAATTGCAATCAGATTATTCTAATCAAGTGCTGGAACAGTAATTACAGGTTGCAGTCATTTAAGCTGCCCTGGAAGTCCCATACACACTGCTGGTGTGCATATTAAAAGTTTATGTCGCAAGAGATAAATTTAATGAAGAGGATTGTAATCTTTCAGCTACTTTTAGATAGGTTTCACACATGTACGAGGGAAGCACAAGCTCAATCTCAGCCATCGGAGTAGATATGCCAAAGGCAGTTATGGTGGATATTTTTCGTACCCCGCGCCATTGTCCTCCTGCCCCCTCAGTCCCCTCAGTCAACCCAGCCCCGGCATTAGAACCAAACAGCTCTCCCAATAGGACTAGACGCGTTTCCTCCCACTCATCCACCCCCCCACCCCACCGATAACCTCATCTGTGCCCAGGTCTGGATTTCATGTCAAGGCAAACGTTAGGTGACTTAGTGCTGTGCCAAGCTGTCAGAGAGGCATGAGAATTACAATCTGGAGGTCTGTGTGACAGTGGAACCGTCTCTCCTAATCCTGTTTACGCACATCCGCATCACCCTGTTCCAAAACAGAAACCTAAGTGTGTGTTTTTTGTCTGTGCGTGCGCTCGTGCGCGTCTGAGTATGTGCTTGCGTGTGCATTCGTATGTGTGTGTTTGTTTTCATCGCTCGGTGAGTTTGTGTATGTGTTTCTGACTACAGTAGGGCTGTGTGTGTGCGTGTATGTGTGAGTCTCTCTATGTATTGTGTTGATGTGGAAGGTGTCGTACATGCTCTGAATGTATAATTCAATATGACTAATCATGGTGGTGGCTGCCAACCCAGCAGCACTGGCTGACAGACTGGGCCCAAAGCTAATTTGATAAGGTTACAATGCTCTTGAGCTGAGATTCAGATTCAGCAGCAGTAGCAGCACAGCAGCAGTAGTACAGAATCTTGCGCAGCTACCTGAGATACAGTCCCAATTGACTACTTTGGGCTTCCGTCCACGCCAAGATACTCCACACCTAATCCCTATTCAGTTAGCTTGGCTGCATAGGAACCATCTCCCTCTGTCTCAGACGCTAATCGCTAAAAGCGTAAAAAAAGGGGCGCTCAAAAGAGGAATGGAATTTAACATGATAATAATAATCATCCACAAAATGCAGTACCTGTGCCTTATGAAACGCACAGGGGCTTATGGAAATCGATCACAATGGCATTGATCGCCATAACACAGAGCTTGGTGGCACATTGCTTCCCTGTATTGTGGTAAAACAGGTCACATTTTAATCTCTTTACTTCTCAGATTTCAGTGCAATTCTTGAGCACGTCAGTAAATGTCGTATCTGTTCAATTACACTACAGTAGACAAAGTGGTTAAATCACATTGCACGTATGTTGTGAAGGTACTTCAACATGTGAGATAACAAACCCAGTTTTAGCCTTGCCTGGCGGTGCAATATGTTAAAGTTTATGTATTTTGTGTTAAATTGAGCCGTCGATGCTGGTGGCTAAATCTGGAACTTTTCTTCGAGCTTCCTTAATTCAGTTGCCTTATGTGTAGACGTGCATCATCAATAGCGTGCAGGTTTTTTTACACCATACTGTAATGGTGTGTGACAGTTTTGTCTGAGAGATTGGAGCCCCACTAGGGAGAGGCTACAGGCGAGCTCTAAGTAGGGCAATGTTGGTCACTCGGGCAGATCAAACCACTTTGGTCCAATTGGGTCTGAGGAGCGGCACGGCCTCCAGGGGCATCGAGCAGGGCTTTCACACTCTGAGTCTTGTTAAAATGTTAATCAAATTGACCAGCGGGCATTGTGGGGGTGAGCAACACATTAGTTAATTTTAGACTGCAGTATTTCTAATTAGTAATGAAGATGATCAGGTTTTCCACGTTTTGATTTATTTCTCTGCCTTTGTTTTCTGAGCACAGGGAGTGCAACCAGGGTTTGTATGCAATGAAATGCAGCATGAGAGGAGTGCACATTGTATTGCCTTCAAAAGAGGGATTTCATTTTCCTTCCATAAAGAAGGCTGGGAATTACTTTTTGGAGCATTTACTCCTGGACTTCATGGTATACCGACTGGTTTTGTGTTTAACATATAGTATATAGGACAGATGTTAACGAATTTGGACAGAAGTTGCTAATTGCACATCTTGATGTTTAAAAATGCCCACCTCTCATTAGCATTTCAGCCAACAACTCCTCAGCTTGATTCTGACGTCCTGACTTGGTTTTTAAAATGCAACTCCTGCGGGTGAGCAGTGTTTTTACATAAGACATCTCATCATTAGGGAAATATACTGGAGCAGGAAATCCTGTCATAGGATTTGAACATGCAGATCAGTCAGCTGCTCAAGTCAAATAAAAGGAAGAAGAAATGGTAAGAGAGCAAGAGGCAAGGGGTGTCAGTAAATGGTTAAGATAAAACTGGCAGGTTATTACACTTTTTTCCATTTCAAAGTCCAATATAAAATTTCTATTATAAGGACAATTAATTACCCCTGCAAAATGGCAAATGTGCATCCTTGTCAGGTGGAGTGTACTCTGATGGCCTTTCCTCAAACAGAGAATGTGAAGATTTGATCTCTTCTAATGGTTCTGCAGGAAAGGGTAATTACGGCATGGTCAAAGCTAATTTGCTTTCTGCCAGATGAACTGTTGTATTTTATTGCAGGCTGACATTTTAAAGTAATTATGGCACTGTTGACCCCAGACAATTTCAGTTGTAGCGTGGTCTTGGGTGATCCTCACTCGCTCTCTTTCTCTCTCTCTCTGAATGGAAGTCAGAGGCGTAACAAGGTAATGACACGGACGGAGAGAGCCATATGGGGCTCCTCCATCCAGCTCGCAGCCTCAAACCTTCACATCATCATTACCCACCATGCATTTCACATTGACTTTGCATCCAGATAGAAATATATGCCACTGCCACGAAGATGTGTGTGCATGTGTGGGGGCATATGTTTTTTTTTTTTCCAAGTGTGTGCACGTAGGAGTGTGAGCTTGTGTGTGCATGTGTGGAGGGGCAGTGTGTATTGTCCTTTCATCCCTGGGTTGCATTCATTGCCCATCCCATAGATCCATGTATCGATGAGGGTGTAATTATGTGCCTCAGTGATCATCTCTCTGTTTCTTTACTGCACAGGAATTAAGTAGGCAAAGGTCAGTGTGTGCTCCCTGAAAATTGCCTGCAGAAAATCATATGGCGATGAGAGCAATTATGGATTTTTCTCCCCCTCTCAGGACCCCTCTCTCTCCCTCGTACTCTTTTCTCAGTGTTTCTCCTTTTGTCGATGAACATTTGAGCAGATGTCAATCGATGTGTGCTTCTAGCAACCTCCGTATTTGTACTGCCGCAACCCCCTAAATTATCTCTCCTGTATTCTCTAGTTATTTTGGAAATGCATGCAGACAGTGGTGTGCACACACACAGTGAAAGTGTTTCGAATCAGAGAGAAAGTATGCTAATGAAAACAATAGTAAGGAGATGCTTCATTACCTCAGAAGATTATGTGATGAATTGCTCTGGCAGCAGCATACAATATGTACCATATATAATGTACCCTTTCACCTGCTTTTTCATATTAACTAGCACTGATTTGTATATATTTGTATAGAAGTGAAAATGCTGTTTTTGTCTAACCACTTGTTTTGATACATTGCTAATTCTGATTAGCATCTGATAATTCACCTTACTGTCTGAGTTATGAGACATTTCAATCAGGAATTATGTCTCTTTCCAGTCGAAGATTTCGCCACAAAGATGGACAATAGATGGCCCTAAATATCAGAACCCTTGGAACAACAGAATCCCAGGTAGCCTCGCCTAGTTTTCAGAATTTGCCAGGGTATTCGATTTTCAGAGCAAATGGCATAAAAAAGAAGCTCTCTATCTATCTTGCTCACTCTAGCTCACCCCTTCTTTGACTAACCATACTCCTCCATCGCCTAATATCATTCTGAATCTAATAAAGACTGACACTTGTGACACTTCAAACATGTCGCCACCAACAGCTCCTGCCTAACAAAAGAGCCCCCAGCGCTACACGTTTTAATGGCGGAGCAGAGCAGGCCGGTGCAGCCCAGCCCAGCAGGTGTCTCCCACACATCCTGGTACTGAGAAACACTCCCTCTCATTCAGCCTGTCACCGAACACAATAGCGCAAAAAGCCCTCGCCTGACGTGCGCACAATGGCCGCCATGCACAGACGGGGCCCATAGCTTTGTGATGCCCAGTGTCTTAGAAAAAATGTATGTGTAAACATGGAATAGAGGCACTTTAGAATTGGCAGTATCGATGATATAGAGGAGATGATATGGATCAAGAGAAGTTTCTTCTCAAGGCTGCGTAAGCTTCGGTTACTAGTAGTCAAAATATGCAGGATCATAGTGCAGATCTAAATTTTGTACACTAATTCCTATTATAAAATTGAATGTTAACTTGAGACATTTTGCTGTATTTTAGTTCACCTCGATATAGTTGGATGTAAAATCAAACTAAGTGACTACTCACAAGCTAATTAAAGACAAACTGGCAATCTAAAGTATAGAGAAATTAAATCAAATTAAGCCCGGCGAACTGTCAGGAATGTATGTTGGTATAGAAATTGTATGGGTGGATGCATAAAGTAGAAGGAAGAAAAGGAATTTAAAAAAATCATGAAGATGAAATCAGTATTGATAGTTCATTACCTTTTTAAAATAACAACTGGAGTCCATAAATCTGGAAGAGACTCAAGACAAACCCTGCACCTGTACACCTATTGTACATATTGCAATGAGTAAATGTACACCGACTCCTTAACAGTATTTTGTTTTCTAAGGAGCCAAACAGCCTGGACACTTTGCTACCACTTTCCCTTAACAGCATCTCAGCCCATCAGTTGAAGTTACTCCTAATACAAAAGGGGTTGGGGACCTCTACAACCTCTAGAAACAATTGGGTGGAAAGATCAAAGGCAACAAGGCTGTTCTCCGCTGCCTGTAGGGGTTGTAAGTGAATATATAGCCTGCTGTGCATTGTGTGGCAGAGATTTCTTCTTCGTCTCTCAAAGAACAGCATGCCTAATTATAAAAGCCTTGTCAATTGCCTGATACAACTTTGATAATGTGAGCCTCCAGCTTAATGCGCAGTACAATTATGTTTTCAAGAAGCAAAGCTATAGTTCTTGCTAATCACATTCACCTTAGTAATCTAATAATAACTTCATCCCTCTCATTAGTATGTATTGCAGTCTTTGTCAGGTGATGGCCTTGTTACAGTGTAAAAAGTACTGTAACTGTAAAATTGTCATATAGTCGGGATATATTCAGGAGATTAATTTCTGTTGAGCTCAGCAATGTTTTAATCACATTATGAATGGCCTTTTCAGCTGGAAACTTTAATATTCAGGATAACTAGACCCACTGATGACCATGCATACATATGCCCGTGTGTGTGTGAATCCAGAATGTATCCACACTTTTTGCACCCTACTTGCTGTTGATATATATATATATAATATATATTAATATGTATATACTTGTCTTTGATAAAATCATGATTTCAATTTGACTGCATGGCAATACAGTTTTAAGAATATGTGTCTCTGTGCTTTGTATCTTTGTGTACCTCTCATCATTTAAGGGAGCAGAATGTAAGAATTTTACATAAATTAACGCTATGTCAAAGAAGTCTACGTACTGTGCGCAGTACAGTACTTCATCTACTGAAGTTAGCTTGCTAACCATCTATCTCCAGCTCGGCTTGTCTTATAACACCACTTTGTGGCCTCGAGAGGTGATAGTGAGTCACTGTAACATCCAGTCTGCCCACAGCCCAACAACACCAAGGTGATTTTCTTGGCAGGTTTGGCTCCTGGCATCCCGGGGCTGAGCCTGCCATAACCCTCGCTCAGGCCTCTGGAGGCGGGTGCTTACTGATGCCCGACCTCCCTCTCGCTCCTCTCCTGCTTCACATCTCATCTGTCCCTGCCTGAACTCATCTGTCTTCATTGTCCCTGGAGCCACCGTAAATCACCTCAGTACTGTTCTCCTCTCGTTAAACTGATCTCCGTCTGTCTCAGAAGCTGTGTTCGGTCCCAGTCTGGCCATGATCACCGGGAGGCTGCTTAGCCCGGTTCTGTTGCCCACTTGCCTGGCTCCGAGTCTGGTGCCCATTTCCGCTCTGCTTCCCACCAGCACCAACTAACTTACAGCAGCTATAGTTAGCAGTTAATCTGCTGCCCCCTATTTGTTGGGAGAAAGATGGTCAGTTCTTATGTGTTGAACCTTTAAACCACATCTAGACAAATATGTATCATGGATATCTGTTTGTAATGTTGCCTCTAAGCTTAAAAAGACAGAGATTTATATTCCCTGGGACTGGGCCTGTGTCAATCTACACGTTCATGTGTAGGCTGTGTGTAGGAAACTCATTTCCAACTGTTAGCTGGAGGTGTCACATTTCACCAGACTTGATTAAAACAACTTGAGGTGATTCTGAAAAATTGAGTGGTACAACATCAAGTTGGAACATCTTTTACATTGCATTCTTATGGTGTTAATATATGATATATCCTTAAGCACTTGTGGATCGGGCTGAGGTTACAGGTTGGATTAAGTCCCTGGAGGTGATGATAATAATAATATGACTTCTATAATAGGTTAGACTTGTTCCGGCCTGTCTGGTCTTGAATGTGCCTTAGAGCCCCCATCCTGATCACTGCTGGATGAGGTTCTTAGTGAGAAAAAAATGGCTCTTTAATTCATCATGCAATCAACCAACCATATAATTTAAATACTTCTATGGGAATTAGTGTAATGTTATGATAATTGCTATACAATTCAGTACAATAATTTTTCCCTTGGTTGAAATTACTCAATTTTTCACCGTAAAGGTGGGTAATGCGAGGATTTTAATTGGTTTATAAATTATTTGAAAATAATATAAGTAGTCAGAGGGAGGCTGTTGGTGTATCATATTGGAAATGCTCAAATCTATCTGTTCCACATTAGCCAGAGCAAACCTCAAATGTGGAAAAAATCTATTTTCTGGATCGTCTCTTTCAAAGATGAAGAAAAACAAGCATATGTGCGTGCCTCAAAGAGCCGTATTGCAGATTACTGAATAGTGCTGCGGTTTGAATAGATGAGGCTGTAGAGAAACACATGTCAGAGTCAGAGTTGAAGGAAGTCAAGATTTCCATTTCCTGTTTTCTTGTCTTTGTGTGTTTTACATCCAGGTCATCACCCTGTTTGCAACACAACCTCTTGCTTTGTCTCAGGGCCGGGCTGAGCGGCTAAGAGTATTGAGTGTGAGATTGCGTCCACACACATGACCGATATCCGTGTATTTGTGTGTCTGGCTGCCTTCGTATATATGTCCACAGTGTGTATAGTGGGGGCAGGGGCATAGCTTTCACAGCCCATCACCTTCACTTCCACACCCAATTTGTCATGAGTGTCACGCGTCAGGGTGAAAGCTGAGGAAGTCGCCACAGAAAATGGCTGCTTCCACATCACAAATGGGAGAGGAGCAGGGGCAGTGGCTCAGGAAAGGTGGCAGTGGTGTTGCACCGCGGCCAAAACAAGATGGGGAGAATGGGAAAAAAGAAAAACCTAATAAATAAATAAACACACCGCTGCCTTCTCCTCAGATTGTGTGAAAGCACATGGTGACCGCTCAACATCCTCCATCGGCAACCTGAAAGGAACTGCTGCTCTCGAGTTTTCCCCGGTGCTGTGCGGTGGCAATGCTAAGTGAGTGGGTGTGGTAGGTGACATGGCTGCCAAGGCTGTGACTCTGACTGATGAGCTGTGCGGTTGGTACTGGGCATCTATAAACATCTGCCCCGCTCATGAGTGACAGGTCATTAGCAGTTTAATCAGATTCTAGCGTCAGCGCTGGTTGTGATTATTGGTTCATACTCACCCCTCCCTGACTCTGCATGCAATTATTGCTTTTGATGGCTTCTCCCTTGTTTTGGTGTTTTCTTTGAGTTCAGCCAGACGACATGCTCCATTTACATCAGTGCAAACTGGGAAACAGGCTGCGCACGTGTATTCTCAACATTTTTATTAGTTCTGGTAGTAAGAGAAAGTGGAAATACCGCACAGAAAGGACTTATTTCTAGACCCGAGACAGAAACGCACCATAAAGAGCCACATGATAGTGCTGCGTATTTGGTGTCTTTGTGCCTCCATGTACACATTTCCATGACTTTTGTGTTGGCCTAAGCCGAGTGGTCAGAAAAGCCATTACAGAGGGGTAAGGCTTGTAGCTGGAGGATTATGGACTATTGAAGTCCATGTTCGTCTCATGCTGGAAACTATCAGTGACATCTTCACCCGGTCAAATCCCACCGCATTAGTCCCTCGACTGACTGACCTGCCTGTACAATAAGGGCAGTAACTCAGACACAGATGCCACAAAGCTAGAGATTACAACATGCCTCACCATCCTATGGCTACAGTTACCATTGGATGATTGCTGGCATTTTTTATTTTTTAGCCTATTGTATTGTTTATCATATGTAATTATTTACCTTGATGATTTTTAGATTATCATGTCTATAATACCATTTTTCTGGAATTTGGACTGGTTGATGAACAGCAGGTAGCTTTTGAAGGCACAGGGAGTCATTGTTTTTCAGCAATGCATGATCTCCATATAACATGCTGAGCACTCAAGTAAAACTACTGGAAACAGATTGAAAAACTCATCAACAATTAACATTTGGAGAATGTGTCGGGGCGAAACAGGGACTGCAGCTGAATGCTGACTGGCAGACGTGAATATTTGGCTCTTGATTGACACGTGTTTTATTTTGGTACAATGTTCTCATTGAGGGGTCCGGTGTGAACCAGGGCTGGGGGGTTGGACGGCAGGGATTTCAACCTGATTAAATGCCCCCTCTCTGAGAGATGGTTTCACAAAGGCAGGCGCAGACAAACTCCAACAGCTAGAAGCAGGGAGACAGAAAGAATGGGAGTTAAAACAGACACCAAAGCAGATAAAATAAAGATTATGAGGGCATACACCAACATATGAGAATATCAGTCTCCTAAATGTCTGGATTAGAGGAATTCACATTATGTGGAGCACAGAGTAAATCAGGTTGGAATCGAGAAACAGCTGCTATGTAAAATCAAATAGTTGAATAACACATGAAGTATGATGGGATGAAAGCTGCAAGTGTTTTTTTTAACCTTCTTTTTTCAGCAGATGACTTAATTTGCACAGGAAAAGCTGGGCTCCCTCTGAAGGACTGCCTCCCTCCCGCTCTCTTTCTTTTCCTCTCTCCCTCCCTTCTTCTCTCCTTCTCTCCTCTTTGGACTGTACCGTGACCTTCATTGGCGTTCCACCTGCAGGAAGCCATGTTTGATTCTCTGTCCGCCGAGACGCCTGCTTGACAGCAGAATGGTGTCATAGGACAGAGTGGAGGAATTTCTCTTTCTCTGTCATCATTAAGGGGCTTCCCCCTATGGTGAGGGGGATGAAAAGTACGATTTAATGTTCTCTGGAGAGTGGCAGCAGAAGAAAAGCTCAAAGCCCTGCATGCTGGTTTCTGAGTGGGTCACTCCAGCCCTTGCAGCGAATGGGATGTCCCTTAGGAATTTGCCATAGACCAGCCTGAAAGGCTGGGGATTAAGACCCTTTTAAGGATGGAAATGTAACAAAAGGAGCACTTTTATGATGTAGCAGCATAAAATGAGGGGGTCCATTGTGTAACTGATTGCAAAAGATCTTTGAAACAGGCGGCTCTGCACTGCATGCTCGCCTGGCCCAGTGGGCTTTAACGGCTTGTACAAAATGACTTGTCTACATTAGGGACAGAGTGGCTCTCGTTTAGGAGGCAATGTAGAAGATTATTGGTTTGTTTCTATTTTCACCCTTTGCTCCTCCCTCCCTTTGCCTCTCTCTCACTCACTCCCTCCCTCCTCTCCGTCTGCTATCAATGCTGGATTGAAAGTGGCGACAGAGTCCCAGTGAAAGTTGGTTAATTTAGAGCGAGAGAGAAGGTAATTAGCATGCCCTCGGGCGTGGCTAAGTTAGAATAGGAGGCACTACTAAAGCTTAGATGTGAATGGGAAACCCCATGCCTGGTTTTGAGGCAATAGTGACCAGATGCTCTGACTGTGCTCACTGCCTGTGCTCGCTGCAAAAGCCAATCCGGTGCGAGAAAGAAGCTGCCAAGGCAACGTCACCACGCAGGCAAATATAATTGTAACTGGATGCTAATTGTATGCGAAGATTGTGGTGTCAAACGTCAGAAATGTGTTCATCAGTGGTTTTCCTATTGCTTGTTAGTTATTCTGAGGTTGCATAATAGTACATTTTGATCAGATTTGGTATTTTGAGTTGGCAAAAAAAAAGATGTGTAGGAGGAGGAGAATTTAATGAAAATCTAAGTGCACAATTATTTCGGTTGGATGATTAAAAAACAGAAAAATTAAGCATTTTATGAGAAACATAACTTAATTTTGAGCTTCACCCAATTTGAAGTACACTCCAGTGATGCACAGTGGAGCATCTTGTAGACACCTGTAGCACACGACAGCTGAATAAAGGCAAGTGTTTTGCATCGGGTAACTGTATTTAAACCAGCAACACACTCTGTGAATGAAAACTTGCCTTTCAGTGGGAGAAGGAAAACACAAGAGGGAGGCCAGTGAACACTAGAGGGGGAGCTTACCCATGATGCAGCCTGAGCTGGTCTGACAGAGGGAGCTGTTCTCAGGGCCCCACCACATCCACGCCTTTTATCACCCCTCCATCCCTCCGTCTCTCCCTCCTCCACCTCTAGCACAGGCAGTGGGAGACCTCCAGGGATCAAAGGTCAAGGGTCGAGACGAGCGGCGGGCCTTTTTATTGTCATTCTCCCAGGAGCGAAAGGGGAAGTGTTTGTGTGTGCGTATGTGCACGGGTGTGTGTGTTAGAGAGAGAAAAAACGGAAAAAAAAACAGTCAAAATGTGTGTTTATGTATATTTATGATTGCGTCTATAGACATCACTGTCGAATCTTTTCAAATGTGAGTCATATTATAATAAACCAGAGTAATATTTCAAATACATATTCATATGTTTTAATTACTGTACACAGGGGTCCAGCATTAGATGTGTTTGTACAGTATGTGTAAGGCGAATAAGTTGTGAACAGGGTTGTTTGGAGAGAGGGGGGTGGACTGGCTGCTGAGTTTGTAAGTAGGGGGAGAGAAGTTTAGGAGGCCTCACACTGTGATATGGAGCCCTTAAAAGGCCTCTGGAGGTAGTGTAATATCAAGAGCAGGATTATTCCCCAATCCCTCTTCTCCCCCTCCTTCACTCCCCCTCTTCTTCTCCTTCTCTTCTCTCTTCAGCTGACCCTCATCACCTCCTCCCTCACTCCCCACATCATTTAAATGTCTGAAGAGTAATTGAATGAATTATCATAAAATTTTGACAAATTCATTGACTCGGCAGGCTGAGTGAGCCAAACGTTTCCTTCCATTCGCGTCTAATAAGACATGACATTTGAGATTAGTTTATGTGCTGGTTAGACCTTTTGCCTTTTCCCTTGGTTCCAGAAACAAAAGACCAATAAGTGTATGGAGGGGGACCTTAAATGCAACACAGACTGCAGACTTTTAAGGGGAATGTGGTGACTGCAGCCTGAAACATGGCATTTATCCATTCTGCACTCCTACATATTCAGACTGTGCTAAATTCTTTTTTTTTTTTCTTTTTTACTTGTTTTGAAGACGGGCTTCACAAACCGAAGCCAGTAGCAAAGTGAAAAAGGAACTGTTGTGGGGGATGGAATTTAGCGCTGCACAGACTGTTCTCTCTGACCTCGGTGTTCCCACATCAAAGGGCCTCCCCAGCCCACTTCCCTCGACGTGAGCTGAAAAGAGGTCTTTAGTGCGGAGGCTTGTGCTTGTGTGTGTATATATGTGTGCGGTGTGTGTGAATGTGTTTCAAGCTTCAGGCTGTCTTGTATGCTGCCAATATGTGGTACTAGATGGCAAAACCAGGTTCTTGGGCTTCAACTGAAATCCTCTGTGCATAGAGAGGGAGTGAAGAGGGTAATAATATTTTGTGCATTTTCCTTTAGAAATTTTTTCCTCGTCTATTTTTCCTCAGATAAATTTCTCTCCTTTTTTTTTTTCTACATTAGCTATAAAAATTGTAGATTTTTGAAAGCAGCATTGGCTCGCTGTTGTTCATTAAGCCCACTGCACGTTGATTTTAAGTGAGAGCTCGTAGTTCCATGTTTTCGTTGGCCACAGCTGTGTGTTCTCTGTCTTTTGGTGAGAGTCAACAGAGTCGAATCTGAGCTGATGTGTGGGGTCACATGCACGGGGTGTTGAACCGCCTGCACCGACAAAATGCAGGACACGCACAGCAGCTTGTAAAAATGCATACACTAACACACGCTCAGGCCACACACACACACACACACCCAAACTTAGTGTAATGATTCTTGTTAGAGCCACTTGTTCCTCATGTGGAATTGTTTGTTAGAGGCAGAAGCTGGGGCGTTTGCCGTGACGAGATGAAACAGCCTGCTTCCATGCATCCATGTGATGCACCAGCTGCGCCTGCAGTGGGCTGCTCATAACCCCCCCCCCCCCCCCCCCTCCCCTCCTAGCCCAGTTAACACACACAAACACACACCCACACACATGCTCTATGCATGGACATTAATTTCATACAATCACACCAAAATACAAAGTCAGCATTACTTGCATATCCTCTTCTTCTCATATGAAAACATACACGTGTCCGTCTCCACCTGCCACACACACGCGTGCGCACACAGGACTCCCACTACTCCTGCTGGGTGAAAAATAAGTATTTGCTGACAGGCAGAGAGAGGGCCGCCACCGTGTGCCCCATCCGGCTGGCAAACGGCTCAATACATCATGGTGCTCTCCTCTCCTCCTGCCCCGGCTCCACTCCCAGGCCAAATCGAGCATGTTATTCTCTGCTCACATCTGATTTCCCCTCAGCCACCCAGTGACTGAGGATTCTCTTCTCCTACAATGGAGAGAGAGAGAGAGAGAGAGAGAGGGAGCGAGTGGGAGAGCAAATCTGGACACACGTTCCTGCACACACACACCCACGTGTACACGCACGATCCAGACAAACCGACAAAGAAAGCCACACGCAAGCAAGCACGTACACACACACACACACACACACACACACACACTCGCTGACCTCTGTGCTTGCCACCACAAGGCTGCCACTGATCTTCAAATACAGCAGAGCATCAATCAGTTCGTGACTGCCTTTTAGTGTCATTTTTCTTCCTTCCCCTGGCTTTTTGTCCTCATCCTCTCAACCTTTCCTCTGCTCCTTGAGTATTCTTACAGGCGTCTGCTCTTTCTGGCTGAGCCTGCAGAGCATAGGTCATATTTAGTTTATCTCTCGGCTCCCCCTCGCATATCAGGACTGTAAAATATCCCAAAGAGATAGAGCTGGATAATGTATGTAAATCCAAATTGTTGTATCTCAGGCACTTATTTATTCCACTTTTTTATGGAAATCTTTTTGATTTCCTCACTCTCTTATCCCAACCCTCCCCCGTCCTGCCTCAAAGTCTCTCTGCATCATAAACTTGAATGATACACAAATGTTTCATCCCAGGACTGTAACCCGTGATAGTATACTTCCAAGAGAGAAAGCCTTTTGAATTGTTTCTTAAAGCAAACTTCACAATGACGTTTTAGCTTTTCCCCATGACAATTACTCAACAGATATGACCATGTTAATGTTTACAGAATGTTATAATCTACCTCCATTAGTAATTGAGGAAACACAATATGCTCAGTGTACTGTACTACAGGACTTTATCTTCATCATCGACTATTAATAAATGACTGGTTTTTGCTTTCCCGTGAATATTGGAAATTAATCACAATGTTTAAAGCCTCATTATTATTTCTGTGCAGTATTTATAGCTCTATCTCCCCTTTTTTATAATAAATAATAATACTCGCAAAATTGAAATCCATGTGCTCAACACAGTGTTTCAGCTGTTTAAATGTTGGTCCTTGGTTCTAATTTGTGGTCTTGCTTTTTTTCAACAACTCAATAATGCTCACATTCAGAGCCCAATTAAGTGTGACTGTGTTTATTTTTAGCTTTATGGCAAATGAATTAAACTTCTCAGTGGAAGACTATTAGACATTCCCTGGCAGCAGCAGCCTGCCAGCCAGCCAGCTCGCTGCTTTGGGAACGTCAGCGCAGAGAACACTCACCCCGCAGAGCACATAATCGTGTTTACTTGGTTGAGGTCCCAAAATAAGTGTTATCTTAATTAATAAACAAATTACAAAATAATATAAAAAAACTCGTCAGCATAGAAGTTCATCAATTACCAGGATTAGCCGGGCAAAAAGCATGTAATCTACACAGAGACATTTATAGGGCAACGATTGTGCCACCTTCCCCATAAGCCTTTATTGTGATGAAATTTGGAGCAATAAAGCACCTTCCCATTTCCCCTGACAAATCCTGTACTCCTCCTCAAAATCAAAAGGTGAAGCATTTAGCAGTCCGCCTCTAATGGGTAAAGCCGTGTGACGAATGAATTGCCCTACACACATCCAGTGGTGCGCTAAAGAGGGTGGAAAGTCAAGAAAACAGAGTGAAAGGAAATTAGAGACAGACTGGGAGAATGAGAGAGATCAAGCTATTACACGTGGTGATATACTTTTAATAAAAACTCATAGATTTATTCTTTAATCATATATTTTAGTGTTTTAGTTTTTATGTTGGTTCCATACTGGATTCAGGGGATATTTATGACATATTGCAGCATAAATTACTTATTACTGTATCCTGCTGGAAAGATTTAAACTGTTCCCCCTCCACATTTTTTTGTCTTTGCGCGAGCTGAACACAAGCTGTTAATTATGTACATAGAGTGAAGTGCAGACTGAAACCAGCATTGTCTCATCTGGCATACTGAGTCCTGCTTTACGTCTCTCCCAACACTTTATTTCTAGTAATCTGCTGATAGAACCTATGGATTATGAACAGCAGAGCACCATAAGTAGGTTTCTGGCTCTCTTACCTGAGAATTTGCAACAGACCCCTCTCAGCTCACTCATAGTGAGGAGGGGGGGGGGATACATGGATAGGATGCACAGGCTAAGGAAATCTCCATGTCTTTCCTTTGATATGTATATTTCCAACCACTTTCTAAATCGGATATTTTTCCCCTCCCCTCACCAAATGCCACTCTCTTTTACCCGCTACAGTAGTCCTTTTTATTGAGGATCAGTTTGTGTTTTCACATCTTCCTTCTACACGAGAGGAGACACATCTAATATAGCTTTGATATGCTTCAGACTGGCATTTTCACGTCTACTTGTGGCTGTGTTCGTCTTTCAAGTCTTTCATATTATAAACATATACAAGGTGATTCATTGCCAGTTTACTTGGAACATGCGCTACCATCTTCTTTTTTTATTCAAATTCAAGGATGATGACTGTATCCATGGCTACGTCTGTCTGAAAGTGTACTTTATCCATATTATCAGTCACTGAAGGTCCTGTCGAGATCTAGTTAATATCTCGATCACAATATCCACTTGACAGCTTCAAACCACTTCTTTTCATGTGTCAATGTCCAGATGTCAGCGGGTTTAAATGTACCTTCTTTATATGATAGTGGCCGCCATTGTGTTCTCAATTACCTGGCATTAATATTTCCATCCCTGCTGGGGTTGATTAACTGTGTTGTCTGCCTGCCATCCATCACTGCCTCCTGGGCAGCCCTGAGTCGCCGCAGAGTGATGGGCAAACCTTTTGAGGAACTTGTTGTAAATGTCAACAAAACATCTCCATGGGTGTCCAGGTTTCTCTTTGCTTTCACACTTGTGTTCTTTATGAAGACATTTATGCTTTAACTCTGTACATGTGAAGAGATTTATATGAGGTGATGGCTCTCTCAGTCTGTGATTCTTGGGCACTCACATGGAGTGCATTTAGACTTTTAGTGTTTGGTGTGTAATTTGGGCTGATATACGGTGTGTGATGGTTATTTTATGATTTACAGTGCACCTATTTACAATTTAGAATATATTCCTCCATACTGTATATACAGTGCAGCGTAATAAATATTCAGTCACTCACATATTGAGCAACTAATATGAGCAACCATCCCCAAGTGTTCAAAGAAATTAATATTCAAAGGTTAAGATATCTCTTCACAAGGTGTAATGAGCACCTCTGCTCGATTGTTACCATAGGTGTTCCAATCCTGGGACTGCATTAGGGACTACACTCAGATAATTTATGATTCCCGTAGTCCCCCTCAGCGGGGATTAATTTTGAATTATTTATGCTCTTATACGCACATAGAGCTGAAACATTTTAGTAGGTGTCAGACGCTCGCTCACAGACGAGGCTAATGTGCGGACTAGCAGGGGAACTGATGGCAGTCTCTTGTTATTTAAAGTCTAGCTTTTTATATTCCACTCATTCCCCAAGGGAGTAGAGGGGCAAAAGATGAAAACAGTATGTCTCTTTAAATAGAAATATACAATTCAGACGGTGGTCGGGGTGATTCAGAACGAGCACTGTAAGAGAAACACAATAAGAGGAAAGTTGGAGTTGGGGGAAGCGTGCAGGCTTTCGGTGGTTTGTTGTGTTGTGTTGGGGTAAACTTCTCTCACGCTCACATGGCAGCGACTGCTCTGTAGGGCGGCTTTGACGTATTGCTGACAACGCTCAGCGTATGACCCTATTTTATTAAGCAAAAGGAGAGTGGAGTGTTTTATTTGTGGAATCTGTGTCAGGAGTCAAATCTTTAATCATGTTTTTGTTTTTGCACAAATGAAAATGGATGGACGTTTTGAACCCCTGAAATGAAAGGTGCTCCAGGTTAATAGTGGCTTATATTTTGCACAATTTGTACTGTTAGTCATTTCTAATATCATTAGGGAAATTAGGTGTGAGGTGATTTATTTGTTTATTCATTTAATAAATCATTTAAACCCATTCTGAATCTTAAGCATGCTAGGTGGAAGACGAATAGCCAGCTCACTGTGCCCTTATAAACAGGAAGCCACATAAATCAGGTAATAAACTTACAACATGTTTTGCATAGCCCTAATTACTAGTGTTTTTAATTTGTCCGGTTCAGGCAGGGGTCTGTTGCCATGTGTCACATCTCATTGCTCTCTGGTGAGTAATGAATGATGTGATTCAGCCTAATTCATGTTATGGATATTCCCCTGCTTTGTTCTCTTCATGTGTACTAATTAAATTTCCTGCACTGGAATAAGGTTGCTGAAAATATGTAGAAATGTATGTAAATGATTTTTTTTTTTTCTCAATTTTCAGCAAGCTTTTTGCAGATCAGGTCCACATAAACAATCTGTAGCTTTAATGTACCACATGCTGCTTGCATTTATCACCATACTGTACTTGCACACCAGAAGACACACACATACACACCCCAGTGTCGTCCTACAACCCTTATAACTCAAGCCAGGCTCTGTAATTGTGTTGGCAGCAGTATTGTCCTTGCCATAGGATCACTGCTACTATTGTACAGAAAAGGTCCCCTTTCTCGCTGCTCAACAATGTCTAATAAATCCTGGGGTGGGGAACATTGATGCTGGGCACTGACTGTGACACAAAAGAGGGGAATTTGGGAAGAGGCTGCAGAGGATAATGAACAGTATTTTAACTCGGCAGTTTAACCTCCGAGCCTGTCAGGACTGACCTTTCGCCAACCCCGGCGAGAGTCTGATTTCTCCTGTTTCTCTGTTATTTTTTTTCTCCCTCCTCCTTCACTCCCTCACTCTCTCCTCCTGCCCCTTCCCTCGCCTTCCCCTCTCTTTTATTCTTCTGCTGACAGAGAGTATACTGGAGTAAAAGAGATGGAGAGAGAGGGAGTGTGAGTGTGTGTGCGTGGGGGGGGGGGGGGGGGGGGGGGGGCTGGGATGTGTAAGAAGTGTCAGTCCAAGACATTTACATGAAAAGCAGTTAGTAGTTGAAAGGCGAGCTGTTTCACAATCTGCCTGTACATTTTCTTTTTTTCTCACCCTTTCTCTCTGGCTAAGTCTCTCTCCATCTCTTTTATTGCCCTGGTCCATGCCTAGCGAATTGATGTGAGAGCAGGGGCGACCCCCACACGTCTACAGCAGACTGGGAGGTGTTATTGACTCTCATTGAGGCCTACATGACCCTCATCCAGTATGACCTTTACACAACCTTTTGCTTCACCTGAGGTTGACCTTGGAGGAATGCGGCCCACCGCATTTATATGTGTGCTGTTATTGGCGCCTTCCAATTCATGTTTTTTTCCCCCCTTCATTTCCCCACTCGTCCTTTCTAGCTGCCTTTGCATGCATCTTCTTTCTTTCTGCTTTTTTTTTTTTTCCTCTCTTTCTGTCTCTCTCAGTTACACAGCAGAGGGTAGCAAGTGTAAATCAAGCCGGACCATTTTCTTTAGCAGCGCCCTGATTAGTGCTGATGATGTTTCCAAAGAGGTGAGGGGGACAACTCAGAGGCCAACGCAGCTGCTCTCCCCTATTCACCGCCTGCAGATTTATGTCTCTCTCGCTCTTTTTTCTCTCTTTCTCCCCCACTCTCGCTCTCTTTCCTACCACATTTTCAACATTATCAATATCGATCGGGCTGTGCACTTAGAACCTCTCTTTAACAATTGCCTCCTGCGGTTGATACAGGCATTAATGGTGAGTGCTCGCGGATGGAGAGAGGAGGGAGGGTGAGATTTAAAACAGTTTGAAAGATTTATGTAATTTCACATGAATAACCCACAGATGTCATGCTAGGGGATTCTCTCTCACATAGGCGGCTTCATCAATGCAACAGTTATGCGCATACGTCCAAGTTCACATCATCGTATCATCTTATCTTTGGCTGAATGTTTGCTTTTTATGGATCTTTCATGGGGAGCTGAGATGAGGTCATAGTTGCGATGCTCTGGCTTATGCTGCTGGACCTGTCCTGATATCCTGACCCTCCCTGTTTGATTTATGATCATAGGAGTCCGCCAAGGCTTGATGGGCTTCAATCCCTTCAGCTCAATCACTTAATGAACTTGACAGTGGTCGACTGAACAAGTGGAGAGATGCAGCTTTGCCTGTATTCTGTAAATCTTTCTGTCTGATTTGAACCATTCGCCGCAGCATCTATGGACGTATTACAGAGAACAAACTATAAGAAGAATATTTTGCATGTAGTTGCTTATGTCTATAATGATAACTGTGATGCATGCATGGTTAATCTCATCACTGGCCAGTGTTAATCCAGTTTGAATGCAGATTTTGTCTCGACCTAAAAAAACAACCCGTAGTTTTTCTTTGCCCTGAGAAACCAGGAAGAGAACACTTTTGTCTCATAATGATGCATTATCCCGAACAAATAAAGCAAGGTGTGAAAACCAGGATGATCTGATTGAGAAATAATAGATTTTAATTTTCACAGGGAGTAAGTAGAATTAGTTGTTCCACTGCACCCCCCTGCGCAGCATAAATAATTATGCATGGGTGACTAATTTGAAGACACTGCATGCTAAGTATACAAATCCCCCTTTCTTTCCTCTGCTCCAGGGTTCAGGAAGAATAACACATGGCCGCGAAACAAAGGCAACATCAAGCTCATAAAATTAACATAGCAAATGACCTGAAGAAGAGGCTCGATAAATATTCTGATCTTATCACCTCTAAGTACTGCAAGACAACTAGAGAGCAGCCAATGAAAACACCCTCGTTAATCTTCCATACCCTCGGATAAACTTTTTACAGGAAACCATCTTTCCAGCAACTCTGCAGGGGTCGGGACAAGGGCGCCTTCTCCCTAAGTTGATAGATATTTTTTGGGAGATCTCCGACTTTTGTTCAGACAGCTTCACACTGACCTTGGACTCAAACTCAATTTAGCTTTTCCTTTCTTTTCGTGTTGCCTCCCTCTTTGTGATGTAGAAAGCGCCGTCTGAGAGACACCATTTTAAAAACCGTCTTGTTTTGATTCTGTATTCAATCAGATCTACAAAGAGGTGTGCGGGGGTATGGGGTTTATGTTTGCGTGTGTCTGTGTGCGTGTGCGCTTGCATACATAGTTTGTGTCACAATCCTAACACCTTTTCTTGTCCCTTCTTTACTCCTAAAGCTGTTTATGCAAGGTGAGGAGACAGAGATTTGCACAAGTTTGAATGTTGTCTCCTTCGAATGTTGTCAGAGGGAAACAGTCGTTTTAGAGATGAAGAGAGGATCAATCAGCCTTACCCTCCTCACCTGCCATATGTGTCATGTGTCTTTTGGCCTGTCATTCTTATGTGCTGCAGGTAGATAAAATGCATAATCCCCCTCATTTGATTCAGGTGCATGTTTTGTCATGCTAGCATGTGGATAAAAGTGACGTCTCTCAGCGTTTGAGTTTTCCAAGTGCACACATTTCGCTCTGAATAAACTCTGCTGTAGGTTAGACATTGTTCAGATTTGTGTATTTCGTAGTTTACCTCTTTTTGTCCTCTTTACAGATAATTTGAGAACAGAAATTGCGCTTTCTCTGTACACAGCGCATCTCGCTGTATGGCATGCAGAATTTTTAAATGTGTTCCCTCGAAAAGCAAAGGACATAAAACAGTTTTTAATGGCATTCTTCCAAAGGCACAATCTAAAAGAGATATAAACTCATGAGTGTTAAAACACTGAAATCACACAATTGCGCAAACAATCTAACGATCGAGGAAGCATCGACCAGCAACTCCTGTGAGACACAATTACTGTTTTGTCAAAGGGGTCTGGTAGCTTTTGAGAGAGAGAGAGAGAGAGAGAGATAAAATGGCTTCAGTTCCCCGTCGGAAAGGGCTCTCTGACTGCAGGGTAAAGCGCGAACTTATTCTAAATATAATGTACATTGAAACTCATATTGTGTTTTTAGGTGGCTAATATATGTTTTGCTGCTGACCCCGTCCACAGCAGTACATTGCTCAGCTTCCTAAATCAGTGCCCATGCTGCTTCTCCAAATCTGCTGTAGGTAATACACAGACGATGGATAAGTACCTCGACAACCCCACTTCAAAAACCGACCCTTTAACCTAAATTAATTGCCATCACTCCCAGATTGACAGATCTGACAGATTTAGTGCAGTCATTAAGACTAGGTGACAGCATTCCTTGACCTGAGTAACGTTTTCTGATGTTTAAGGTTTGGAAATGATAAGCCTTGTGTTTTAGGTCTTAAGTTTTCTGAATTCTGTGTTTTACAATTTAAACACAGACAGACAGTTTTTGTACAGCAGTATATCTGACAGCCATGAAGTCTGCCGATGTGGTTGAACTTGTGAGAGTTTGTTGAAGTGATGAGCTCTTGCTTGCGTGCTGCCTCGCTCTCTAAGAGGGCGTCTTTGACACGACTGTTTGTCTGTGACACCGAGACATAGCAACATAGTTTATTTCTGTTGATTCAGCATCGGCGCTGTGAAAAAACCCTTATAATGATAGGAAAATAAATATTTTTTCTGAACTGCATCCATATTTTGGCAGTTTTCTGCAATATTCCACACTGTACAGTTTTTAATATTAAATCTTGCCATTTCGCCTGTTTTCTGCATTCAGGGCACTTCCTTTATTTTCAAGTAAGAAGATCAAGTAAGAAGCTGCTTAATCATTAAATCAAACCCTTCAAAATGTCTGAAGATACCTGTAATTTATATGGTCACGACAATCTAAGTGAAGCCATTAGCTGATATGATATTATGCAAAGTCAGTTTACAGTGCTCTCCAATGTCGCTCTCATATACGTTATTATGTTATAGCACACACTGTCCAAGGTAACATCATCTAATTTACCAAATTCTAGATTTGAAGATTTAATGTTAGATAGGTTAACAGTATGAGCAATAATTATAATCTGATTTATTCTAATCAAATTTAGCACTGGACATGTTATTTCAGCATCACATACCAAACAACATAAATCACATTGGGTTTTTAGAAATTCCAAACATATTCTACTGTTTGTCCAGGTCGCTCCCCGATTTCCATCCTCCTGGTCATTAGACTCGTCGTCCCACTCGAGGCCCAAAGATGTAGACTGACTAAAATCGTCCTCCTCTGAGAATACAACACTCTTATCCAAGCATCCTGCAGCAAGGACAAAATCAACACAGGGAAAAAAGTTAGTGTCACCAGTGCCTGTATCAAAGAACAGGGGCATCTGATGCCCTAGTTTCTCTTTTAAGGTGTACTTCTGTATTCCAGTTGATATAAGCTTCCATCTCTGCCTTCTTGCTCTCAGAAGTGTGTGTTTGATATTTCACTTTGCCTAACCTATTGGCAAATCCAGAGACACATGTATCGTAGTGTTCGTTGAGTTAGTTTGTGTGTGTGTGTGTGTGTGTCTGTGTGTGTGTGTTAGTGAGTGTGAGACAGCAGCAGATGAACAGGGAGGGACCAGAATATCAGTGTGTTGTGGACAGGTCAGGTCACTCAGAGCATGCAAAAGTATGTCACTCGTCGATGTAGCGCGAGGACTCAGCAGCACACACATGCCACTGAAAGCTGGGATATAAATCACAATTATTGAAGCTGGAGACACTGACTGGTCTGACCGCACAGCGCAACACAGCACAGCATAGGGAACTTCTCCAAATAAGCCTCTGTCCCCTTTTTACCCTTGCTGAATGACACTCCCAGAATAGAGATTGGTGTAGGTACCCGGTAGCCAAACGAGACAGGACAGGAACACAAAGTTAGTGTATTTTCAGGGCACAGCCAGGAGGCTCCATGTCAGCACAGAGCGGAGAAAAAGGCAGGTTGGTGTGTGTTCTTGCAGTGAGCCGGTGACCTGGGTAATTAGGAGAATGTGTGTGTGGGCGTACATGTGTGTTCAACCATGTGTTTGACTACCAGTCCCAGCAACTGGTCCCGTCTCCGCCCCCTCGCTGTTGGGTGACAGGGACAGGTATTTGTCGTTACTATTAGTGAGCGATTAGGCCGCCGTCTCCCTTCGTGTTTTCAGCACATCATGAGCTGCTGGATTAAAGAATTAACATGTGACTGTCAAGGTGGAGAAGAGACAGACAGGTAGACGTATAATATGAGAAGTCGAGGAGAGTTGCAGAGCATGCGGCTGCTCCGATAATACATACCGTACAAACAATTACACACAGTTCTGTGGGCACACACACACACACACACACATTGTTTCTTTCCTGTCTGTGTCTAAAAGATATGATTTGGGCTGACATTGGCTCCAGACTTCCTTACACAACTCTGATGAGTAGGCTGACCTTGTCTCAGTCTGACCCTGTGTGACCTCCTGTCCTCCAAGCTCCCTCAAAGACAAAGCCTCATTAAGAAGGAAAATGGCCTGAGAGCAGTCACGGTGGCATTGTGCATGCGTGCGTGTGGGTGTGCACATGTACACATTTGTGCTTGCCTGCTGTGTTACTGTCTCTATCCCCAAACACCCCTAGTGGCTTCATGGGGGTATTGCACTACATTCAACATTGTGCAGAACACAATGCTGCCACGCCGGGGAGGACAGATTGAATGTAGTGCAAATGAGCTGAGCAGTTTACAGATGATTGGTGACGTTTTAAACTGAAGCTGCAGGATTATTTGTTTGTCTAAAAATTCCTGTTGCTTTGTATTTTATGGGGACTAAGACATTGCTGATAGAAACTCTCAGTTCATTTACAGCAGAGAGACTTCAGACACTTGAAATCACACACTGCATCAGAGTATGCTAATAATTTTACTGCTTTTAACACTTCCCTCACATTTGCTTCGCTGAAGTTGGAAATCATCCCAGAAATCCAAAGAAAATCTGACTTAGAGAGGATTGAGGTTCATATTTGATTTGACTTTTTTCTGGCGTTTCTCCATCTTCACACTTAAAGTGCTGATAGGTATTCAAAGAGCTATGTATGCATTGTAAAATGCAAGGATTGTCAACTGGTACTATTGTCCCCCAAAGCTTTGGGTAATAGGCTGTAAGATGTTGATTTAAGGACAAGAAGGGAATGTCAGCAGTGTAATAATGGGGGTGCACCACATGGAACGAGGAATAAAGGAAGACATGTTACCTGGATTTGCATTTCTAATGTTGATAACGTAGCTTAGCAAGCATTGGTGGGTAATTGTAGGGGGGTGTGGGGCCCACACTGCACTCTAATAATGTCTACCATGAATTATTCTGACTCTCCAGTTCTTACCTTTACATGTACACCTTTATGCTTTTAGAGAGACAAATTGTGCAAAAATGACTGTAATCGCTCATAAAATCATAAGAGCTTCTTCTGAATTTACGCACAATGCAACGGGACACAGAAAAGTATTTTGTACTTGGCTCAAAATAGTTTTAAATTAACAGGAAATTGCAATTTTAAGTTGATAATTTTCTTGTTTTGGCCACTGAACAGTCAAAGTATTCAACTTTCCTACATATTTTCGTGGCATCTGATTTCTTGCATCGATTCTACATTTTGGACATAAAATTCGAATAATTTTTCTATCCAGTCTCAGAGGAAAATGAGTGAAAGTCGTTGTTCTCAAGTTTTTTATCCTGTAATTTCTAATATGCACAGATTTATTTTGCCCACTTCATACTAAAAGTCATGAAAGGATTGTTGAAAATTAAAATCAGAGCACACCACATGTCAAACTTGTGCACCGCACGAACGTGTTGCACCAGCCGTTTTATGATGATAATGATTTCTTGCCTTCTTTCCTTATATTGACACCTGCCTCCCAGATCAATGGCAGGCAGTCCAACAGGTAGACAGAATGCAGGAAACATTGTGCTGTTAGTTCTCTCGACATAATAAGTTCCCCGGGGTACATCCCAAGACTTTATTACCGCTGCTTTCCTCCCAGTGAGAAACTTTGAGGAGATAAGGAAAGGAAAGTACAGAGGAGAGGAAAAGAGAGGATGATGAGAGAGGGGGAAAATTGGGACACACTGCACGTCAGTATTAATGATGAGAACTCAATGGATGAAGAATTTCAAGTAAATGAAATAAAAGGAGCTTTTATTCAATAAGGTGTGATGAAATTCCAGGTATTCGGCTTATCTCAGTGGGGCAGTTGTTGGAGTCTTGCAGAGCACATTCCAAACAATAACATAGTTCATTCCTTGTTGAAAATTCACTTCAACATCTGTTTTATGCAGTTTCTGTCGTCTCCTCTGCTGTCAGACGATAGAATAAACAGCAACTGAAACCCACATTTCAAGGCCATGAACTGACTACGAGGTGTTGAAGAAAGCAGATATATTGCTGTACAAAACTGAGTGTTGCTCGTGAAATGGGGAGAATTCGTGAGTTCTGCGCTTGTGGTATGTTTTTAAAAGTACGTATGCTAATGTGGCTTAAACCTGGTCAGGTGATCAAATACTGAATTAAACCGACCAAAGGTTCAGAAGGCAGCTTTTGCATATGTGAGACAGATAATCTGTGAAAATTCAGGTTCCCCTCACTCTTCCTACTGCTCCTGATGTCAAAATGATCTCGATGGTGTATGAAGCCACGTAGAGGACAGAACAAAGCCATCGAGACGAGACGCAGCCATGCCCAGTGGGACATTTACCAAGAATTATACTTTCTGAGGTTTCAAGTCATTCATTTGTAAATAATCACTGAAGAGATATAGTTACCAGCCAATTTAATACCTAATTATTTTAAAATGCAATAAATTAATCTGTGCATTATATGAATTAATTGGTTTATACCTCCTATTGAGACATTACACGATCCTTCAGATGTTACTGTGTTCACACACTTGAACTGTATGTCATACCCCAATTTTGATCAGCTATAGCGAGAACATTTGACCTCTTCTGCAATATCGCCACAAGTCATGAAAGAAAGGAGGATGTGCTTGACAAAAGGAGGAATGATATTTGGAGTAATGGGACACACCACAGGTGTAGCCTACCTTCTGCTCGTAATAAATGACGTCCGGCCCCTTAAAGACAATTCTATTACCTCCCCAGTCATGTGCAATCCGTCTCTGTCAGGGAAATGGATATGCACACGTGTTACCAAATCGGTAGCCAAGGCCCTATCAATACAGGCTGATCTCAAGATTTATGCCACAGCGCTGGTGGCTGGTACGCACTTCTGACTGAATCACAGCCAAGTCTTTCACTAAGTACGCCCGGCCAAATCTAATAAATATGGATGACTCCCAAGGTAATATAAAGTTGTTGTTCCTGTTCATTGTAAACAGCCCTTTACACTAAACTGTCTGTTTCATGACTGTTTTAATCAAAAAAAAATAAGAAGAAAGTTAACCACAGTATTTTTAGCACCGTGGACCTGTGATGGACCGTTGGGACTCATTATTTTCTCTTGGAGCAGCATAACTTTCCCTAAATGCTCTCGTCTCCAGTTCCTCACAGAGGTAGCAACATTTACAAACACACATTACTTCCAGGATTGAAACCCTGGGATGCCTCTCTTTTCCCAACCAGGGTCGCTTGTTGTTTCCTGGCATGAGAACCACATGGCTTGAATTTTTCTGTATTATCCTCTGTTTTATGTTTATTTTTCTGTTTTTTTCTCTCCGTCTCTCTTCTCTTTTCTATTGCCATTTTGCCTTTGCCCTGCGAGCATGAAACCAAAGTCAATGAGAACCAGGGGTGTATGGGTCCCAGCAGGGGTGAGGGGATCAGACCCTCTTTGAGTGTCACATGTGGGGCTGGTTAAATCCAGGGCAGACCTAAACGTACACACATACACACACAGAGAAATGAATGCACGCACACACTCTTTCATAGAAGGGGGCCTCTGAATAGTGGTGTCATTCTGTACCCTCATATCAACTGTCTAATACTTCCATTATTAGAGCACGGTGGTCATAATGAGAAATACGCTCTGGAAATACTCAACGATGTACTAATGATGTCATGATGCTATTAGTTTACAGAGAGCGATCAGGGAATCAATCATTCGCTGTCTGAACGGAGGAACATATATGCTGTAGGCATCCTACATGATTGTCTCTGTGTGCATGTGTGTACACACTGTATTGACAGACAATATGAACATGTCCCAAATATCCCTGAAAATCTGCACACCCACCTAAAAATACCACCTTTTTCCCCCCAAGTTGCACCTGATACATTTCTCTCCTCTTGTGACTGTCCAAATATTTGAGTGGGAGAGACATTTAAGAGAGACCTTGAGAGGAGCACAATAGCCCTCCACTTATGTCTCCACTGGAGGGGAAGAAATAAAAGTGGAAAAAAAAAAAGCTTTTTCAGGCGGGGGCCAGAACATCTGGAGTGCAGGAAAACACCTAAAGCTACCCTGATTAAAATCACACTTTTCCTCCCAAGCTGTGACAAAATGACACTTAGAAACAGCCAGCCTTAGAATAACACACTGCGTTTTAGAAAAATACAACTTAAGTCTCTCTTTTATTAGATAAAGGTAAGCACAGATATAACTCAACTCAGGTTCAGCCGAGGCTGTGATGTCTGTTTGGCTTGCGTGTTACACGCCACCTCCATAACTAAGCGAGTTTTGTTTTCTTCTCCCCTCTTTAGCTAATTTGTTTGTGGACTTTTTCAATTCTCATAATTTCATCTTAAACTTTCCTCTTAAACCTTGACCTCCTGAATTATTGCCGAGTCCTGTGGGCTGGAGTGCAGGCTGGGTGGCCGGACCAGAGGAGGCAGGAAAGAGGAAAAGCTACGCAGACTCTTTGGGATCTGTTTACACAAACGGGAAGCTTTTTGGTGGGAGATAAAAGTTAGTAACAGCGCTGAAGTGCTTTTCCCATCGTCTCTGGAATCCTCCTCACATCGACCCTTCTCCTGTCACTTTAACAGATGTTTGCTTTAGGAAACTGTAAACGATGTCTGCATTTCAATTTCTGTTATCATCTTATTACTATAACTCTCCGAGCGTCATATTAAAGACTTGGCATGGACTGTGTATCTGCTGACAAGCTGAACGCAAAGCTTTGTAGTGTGTGTAACAGGCAGCACAGCACACGCTGACCTCCGAGGACGCATGATGATGTCGGACCAGTTTTGTCGTCACACCATGTTTAAAGAGATAGACTGCTGCTGCTCGTTGACAGATTTAGTGAACACAAACTATGTGGTTGACTACCTGACTCCAAAGAGGCATGTAAAAATCAATCCCTCTATCTATGACCCACTGTTTGTCCGCGTAAACCTCTACACCGTAATCCCTTTAGTGTTCAATTAATCCACTCACTGCTGTTCCAACTTTGTATTACACACTGATTTGTATAACCCCTCTCGCGTAAGCTGTCTGTATCTATGTTAGCTCAGCCTTCGGTTTTGCAGCCTTTAGCATCACCTCCACCGCCAGACAGCAGAGGGAGAGGAAAGCAGGGTGGGAGGGAGGGTCAACATCAAACGTGATGAATGCCTTTCTACGGAAAAGCTGTACGGAATGTCCTTGACTTTAATCAAAACTATTTGTTTTTGGGGCGGCTCGTCTGTTGTCTCATGCGCTCATGTCCACTGATAGCCTGACATTAATGACACCATAAATCAGGCCAAGTGACGCTGGGGTTTTTGGTAATGTTTCAGGGCCGCTACAGAGATGGCGGTCATTGAGGAGGATGAGGAGGAGAGTGAAGAGTCTGTTGGAATGCCAGATTATGTGGGGGTTAACTAGCCCCTTGAGAAAAACACGAGGTCTGAAGCTGAGCTATGCCAGAGCCAAGAGAACCTAAGCTTGGCTGTTTTTAATATGCATGAGATAAAATGTTCGAGACATGAGCTACATGATCATATTTTGTTTTGCACGTGGTGAACAGGGAAAGAAAAATGCTGGGAAAAAAAACCAAAAAAAAAACATTGCTGCTTCAAAAAAAAAGAAAGTGATAATGGAAATGCAGCATATTTTTAATACGTGATTTTTTTTTTTTCCTCCATACTCAATAGCCACATGTTAACATTTGTACTTCAGCAGCATCAAAGACTTGGGCCAAACACGACTGATAAGCTGCTCTCTGTGGATATGTGAATGCCATGATTCTCTGCTGCACATCCCTCATCCCTCGCTGTGATAGTCCGCTCACATAAACACACAAGCTCTCTGTGGGCCAGGATCTAAACAAATCTGACATGATTGATTTGACAGAGGCTATGAGATAACTGTTCATCGGCCAATACGCTATGAATAGAAAGGCCCTAAAATCTTCATACAGTAGGGATTGGCCAAGAAAACAGTGCTGCCCATTTGTATGTTTGACTAGAGAGGGAAAGGCTGAACAGATGTTTAGTGTTTCCAAGGGTCAGTTAGTGTAATTCTACCTCAATTAGCTAGGATTTCAGGCATTAAGATGTTCTGTTTTGGGTCACAGTGAACTTTGACACACAGAAATCGTTAAGATATGACACCGCGTTGGAACTCAAGTCGGCCGTGGGAGGCTGGAGTAGAGCTGTTGCACTGAATTTGGGACTGTGGTCAAATGCTTCTAAGATCTCTCAGAATTTCTGGCAAATACAGACATTGTCACAGCCGAGATATGCTCCAAACATGTTAGTTACTAATGAGCAAGTAGTTGAAAATGGAATTATTGCTCAATGTAAATGCACCACTGTAAAGAGAAAAGAAAAAAATCCTTTGTTATCCTAATTGGAAATGCATACAGCTTTGTAGAGCGTCACAGAGAGTGGTGTGTGGCTTTTTTCCTGTCACAGTCAATGCAAAACTAAGGAGCGGTACATAGATCACAATCACAAGAGCTGTTTGGTTGAATCTCACATTGCCAAGAGAAAGCTATCTAGACAGTGCCTGCCAAAGGAGTGTGCATTTCTAATCCCTAGATGGCTCATAGGCGCAACAAATCTTATCTATCTACATGCTGTCAAAAAATGTCACTGCCATATCAAATAGAGAAGACGATACCTGAAGGAGAGGTGCTGGAGGGAGGAAAAAGGTGTGGAAATATACAACAATGTGCATTTCCACCAGTGCACGCATGCACACAAACACACACGTACACCTACACAAATACACTGGAGAGACATGGAGCTGTCGTCAGTTGACAAACAAATGACAGACAAATGACATGTTGGAACACCTCCACCAGGCCTGATAGTAATCGCCCTGTGAGATTGTGCCAATGGCATCTCTTATGGAGAGAGGGGAGGGAGAGAGAGCGAGGCCTGTGTGTCATTTTACACAAACAAAACCTCTGCCAAACACCGGATGTGATTGCTTCCACCGCTGTCAACTATGTCCAATCTAATCTGTCTGTCAATCTGGGTTGCAGGGAGTGAGGACATGGTTAAAGCAGTGATGAGGGAGAGGTGGAGTGGTAAAGAGGAAGAGAAAAGGTGGATTTGTTGTTTTGGACAGGGGATTTGATACTTAAGATGCGGCAGTATGTTAACATGGATGCTCCAGATTAAACAGGGTTTTCGCCGGTTTCTGCTCTGTTATTTTAATCAGGTATCTGCATGTATTAAGCTTGACAAATGTTTATAGACAATTAACAGCTTTACGGGGCACGTGCCCTATGTTTAAGGGCTTTAAAGATTTTCAAGTGTATTTTGCTCTGCCCTCAGTGACACTTTATCATAGTCACGTTTGTATACATGTGCATGTATTTGTGGAGTATCTTTACATGTTTGTGTGTGTGCGCGCTTTTGTGTAGGAGCTGTGTTGCACTGTGCAGGGTGGGTGTCATGTATCCAGCAGTGAAGCTGGTAGATAATTGGCATCATGGTCAGACTCTCAGCAGTCTGAGCTGACCCAAGAGCTGCAACAAAGTGAGCGAGAGAGGCAGAGAGACTGAGGGACTGAGTGTAAGCTAATGACAGAAAGACTGAGTACATATATAATACAGGACCGGGGGTTATTTATTTATGAGTCTATGAGTGGAGATATGAATATGGTGATGTGTGTGTGTGTGTGTGTTGTTGTGTTTATGTGTGTGGGAGTGAATGTGCACTTGTGTCTTCATGGGAATGTGTCTGCAAGTGTTGCAGGCACCTGCACCATTAGTGGGAGCACATGTACACAAGAGAGTGTGCATGCACATATGTACTTGTTTGACTGCGAAAGTGTGCAGCGAGAAAATGGTAACGTGTAGTTATGAGTACTGGCAAATGCCCAAATGTTACTTTACTGAAAAAAAGTAATCATTGCAGAATCATCTATCCTATTGATGTCAAATTAGACTTTTATGCATGATACACTTATGACTCATCAAAGTGTCATGGAGGGCCATGCTCTGCGACCTTTGTGGTCGTGTGTATGTCAGTGTTGGGCTCAGGACCCTGCTGGTGGCTACAGTATAATGTGTGCTTTTGCTTTGCCCTTAATTCAATCAAGTCCCTCCCATTGCCGTGGCCTCTTTATTCCAATTCGATTAGTGGGCTAAAGCCATCAAGATTTCCTGGACAAAATGAATGCTTGTATTAATCCCCGCAATTTCCATTTAAAACGTAAGGGCATCGACTTGATTAATAAGGGCTGATGCTGAATAATTACACAGCAAACACAAGGAGGGTTATAGGAAAAGCACAGCTGGGCCTGCCCTCTGGGAAACCAAAGAAGGGGGGGTCAAAGTAAAGCAATGGCAATGACTGAGGTGATGAATCTCTTAGCTGGCCCCTTATGCAATTAACAAGCAACGCTTCTATTAATTTGGTTCCCCCAGAGTGGTGACTGGTCAGATGTCTCAGTGTCAAGGGTCAGGGGTCGAGAGCAGAGGTCAAGCCAACAACAGCACAGAATAAGAGAAAGTAAGAAGAGAGAGGCAGGCAGACGGAGAGAGGGAGGAGGAAATGGCACCTAAATCAGATAAATTTTTGGTCGGGCTTGGCTTTAGTTTCTAACATCACCACATTTTGTGCTGGGATCTATCAATTATTCTGTCAGAAAGGTATCCACGAGCATGAGGTATTCAGGGGTGGTAGGTATGAAAGGAAACATCCAGTGCACATTTAATTGGGAGTGATCAATCGTTGCATGCAGTGTTTGAGCATTCAATAAAGGCCCAATCAATTGTGGGGTTGGGCTGGAGGGAGAGAAGACAAACAATAGCAGTGTTCTTTAAGAAACTGATTACAAGTTAACATTTATTCGTTGTAGATATCGTATGGCCGGCGCCGCCACCATGTAATATTAAACTAGTGATCCATCGTCATCCATTACAAATGTCACATTGATTTCACCCACATTGGCCTTTCCCTCTGTTCTGGGTGGTGGAGAATGTTTTATCCAGCTCTGTGTATTGCAGAGCATGTGAAGAAAGGTGCGGTGATCATAGCATATTTTGTAGATATTTTCCCAATGAGCATTTAAGTGCAAATTATCTGACCTTGGTTCATGTTGCCATTAAGGTTGAATAATACCTTGTAGAGCTGTTTGTGCATGTGAGTGTTTTTTCTGAGAAACTTGCCGTGCAGGTTTGTCACTTTTGGTCTTTTGGCTGTCTCACAGTCAGTTCAAACCAAGTTAAGTTCACAGGGTGATTGAACTTTTGCTGTACTGGTACCAAGGCTCTGGAAAAGTCTTCAAGTTCAGATTAGGTCATCTGGCATTGTCCCCGTTTTTTATAGCTTGCCTCAAAACCAATATTTATTGAATCACTTTCCTGACCACTAATAGCCTTTTATTGCTTACAAGTTAGTGCTCTGTCATGCTTACCCGTACTTATGCACTGCGAACGCTCTGCGAAAAACTTTAGGGTCATAACTCAAAGTCAGAGCCCGCTATCCATTAATAACTCTTAATAACAGTCTTACTGACCTCACTCTGAATACGCTCATGCTATGCAGTGACCACTTCAAAAGACGTCCAGCGGCCTCAAGGTTAATGCTGTACCAAATAAAGGGAGAAGTTGTTAAAATTAACACTGTGCCAAGGCAGCTCTGTTTCCCTTTAGAATTCAGGGAGTCTCAGTCCTTTTATGTTTGATAGAAAGCATTCCCACATGTTTTCAAAATGCTCCAGGGATGGACTGTCATGGCTGCCTCCTGTATGGCTTCAAAATACCTCTTTGTTAAGTGGCAGCGGAGGAGGAAATGAAGCCTGACACTATTTTGATTCTGAAAACACCATCTGGACTTGCCCTGCCCTAACGATTATCATAGTTCTTAAAAGTGTTGTGTGCGTGGACGGAAACTGTGAGATGTGACGGACGAGAGTTCGTAGTCAAGGTTCAACTTCACTGCCTTCCTCCTGTTACAGCGCCCCTAATTTCTTCCTCACCTCTGCTGTCTGTCTCTCTCGCTTGCTGGCTTTCTCTCAAAAAGAGCAGTTCTTTATGATTAAAAGCGTTTTGTTATTGTGGGATTCAATTCCACTTCAGTCAAAGTGATTGGTTAATGTTGCAGCCCAAGCCACGTTAAAATGTATTGCTTTTGAGAGTGTTTGCTTTCTCTGCGTAGTGCCACAAGTGGATAATTGCGCGAGCATATTTGTGTCTCTATACAAGCTGTTTTAGTGTATGGTGTTTAATTTGCAGATACTGAATTTCATTCTACATGCCTATATATTCACTCGTAGATAAGAACCACAAAGTGATTTGCCCTTAGCTAATTTTGCCATCTGTTGACAGAAACGCTCCCCCTCAGAGCCTCACAGCAGTTGAAGTAGAGCAACACAGTGAACGAAGACTAACCCTAATCAAAAAGACAAAACAACATATGCTTATACTCTTACAGTTTGAGCAGAAGTTCCTCTCTAATATGCAGTGCTACAGATGACTGACATTGTTTTGTTCCAGCTGCACTTTTCCCATCTGCCAGCAAATAGGCTAGAATCATAACACGAGGACAGGACGATCTTGTCAGTGTGCAAGTTTTTATTTTTGGACATGTGTGGTGAACATGGATGTGGGCGTTTATGTCATGCTTTTGGGAAGTATCAGTCTCTTCAGTGTTGAGTCCCCTCTTAGGATGCAGAAGGCAGTCGAGGAAGAACAACCAGGGCTCTCATCCCGTCTCCCCCCGGCCCTGCTTGCATTGCATCTCTAACTATTGTTCGCAGACAAAGATCAAGCACCAAGTGGAACTGCAGAGCCAAGGGACATGGATGGGAGGGGGGCTGGAAAGGGAAGTGGGGGTTTTCCTGGTGAAGGAGGGAGCGATGGAGAGATGGAAGGAAAGGGGGATATAGGAGCTAGTCTCCCTCTGCCTCCTTCCTCTTGAAGGCCGAACCGACAGGGTCCTTAAGCCTGGCTCAAGGGGCTTATGCAGATTCAATGACCTTTTTCCCAGGGACCAGATTTTACACTTAAATTACCATTAGAGCAATGGTCTCCCTTGAGGGGGCCACGGACCAACCAAACCCCCTATCAAGGGTTAAAAGCCATGGTGGCACTGTGCCTGGGCTGCATGCTAAACGATGTGGAACACATGTAAACTACAGAGCGGCTTCGCCATTAGCATTGAGTCACAAACTGAAGGTGAGGGCGCAGGGAAGGACCAGCCATGTATTACACGTCTTGTGTAAATGCCAGAGGAATCAAGTGATTTTAAGATTCATGTGATGAAGAAATGGGACAAGGCTTGTTACGGTCCATTGGTGGCTGTATCATACTGAATTTGAGGAATCTTTTATTAGTAGACAGTGAACTGAAGCAAATTCTTTTTCCTCTCAGGGTTTTATTCAGGATAGTTCCACTTACATGTAGTGCTAAGATAGCTCAATAAAACCCATTAAAACGATACAGAAATTTAGCTCCAGTGTTAGACTGCACATTTTGTCATTTTCTAACCCCGTTTCTTTTAAATCATACACAGACGAAAGACACTCGAGACTTCATGGGAGTAGTTTTACAGCACCAATCATGCTAGCGAAGAAGGACATGAGAGGAAATGAAAAAAAAACAGCAGAGTTCTGCCCTTATTACTCCCTTCAAACATAAGAGAATGATGGCATCCCCCCTACTCACACTGTAACTCTACTACAGGGACACAAGGACATACACGTTGAACACACACACGCACACAATTTCACCTCCTCTTCCTCTGGCCGCAGGTTTGTTTGTCTTTAATTCCCTGCTGCGTGGGGGTAATGGGGACTCTGTGACAGCTGTCATTCTGCCGTGACCTCAACGGACTGCAGATCAGTAGTGGCACGATGATTGTCAGGATCAGGTGTGCGCGCATGTGTGAAGGTGTGTGTATTCGTGCGTGCTCGTGCACACGATGGTGTGTGCGTGTGAGAGGGAGAGAGAATAGGAGGAGGACAGAGCGGGGAGGGTGCATTTGATGTGAAAATAGTGGTTAAATACTGAAAGGGACTTCCTCCACTCTAAGACCCCCCAGGCCTAACAATATGCCACTCCCGAATATGTCTATTCAGCAGGAGACTCGTTCTGACAGCAGGCCAAAACAAGACTCACACACTCATAGGCTGATGTGACACAGGGCATTAGGAGCTGGAGAGGCAAAATCCAAGTAGAGACGGGATGGAGTTCGAAACATTTCCTCCGCACATTACAGGCTTTGATGTCGCGAAATCCTTAATTAGGGATAAAGTATTACATTTCAGGTCAGTAGAGTGAAAGCTGTCTATAGTTACACCCCCGATTTTTATCATTTTCTATTTTCCGTTGTTACTCAGATTCAGCTGCTCAGCCGTCTCTCCCCATCCCTCTCCACATTCTCTCCAGTTTATGTTACCTACCGTCGAGGCGCTGTCAGAGAATGTGGAAATAGAAGGGGAAAAAAAGTGGGAGCAGACCTCGGTCGACTGCTGCTGTAGGGGTGTGTGGGGTGCAGAGCCGAGGTGGGGCAGGAGGGTGTGGGGGGGCAAAGAGACAGAGCAAGAGAGGGTTCATAGTTAGTGGTGATTCTGCTTCCTGACACATCAGACCAGGCTGTGAGGTTGGTGCTCAGTTCAGCGGTCTCGCTGGGAGTTGGTGTCTGCGGTCAAAGCCTTGTGTTAGACCACAGAAACAGCCGCGTGCTAAAACAAAGGTGAAAAAAGAAGGAAGTGAGGGCGGGTGGGGCTGGGGGAAGCACAGGGTGCAGCGTCTCCCATCATACTCTGCCTTTCTCCAACCAACCCCCCCCCCCCCCCCCCCCCCAAACTTCCCCTCCTTATCACCACTCTGAGCTGCCTGGGCCGTGCTCACCTCTGATAGGACAGGCTGTCTCCTAGAGTGAGGCCCAAGGTGTGTGTGTGCGTGTGTGTGTGTAGGGCCCTGCCATTGTGCATGACTCATCCTAATTGGGAAGGTCTCCTCTCGGCAGCAGATCCTTCTCCTGCTGTTTCAGCCTGTTTAAAGTGATGAACCCGGGATGAGATCAACAGTCGAACACCACAGCTTTTATTGCCTCCGTGTTTGACCTCGTTCTGTCTTCCTCACCTCTGTGCATGTGTCAGTGTGTACGCGCGTGTGCGTTCTCGTGTGTGTATGCATGTGCGGCGCGAGACTAGATCATTCACTTCATGAGTGTGTGTGTGTATGCGATACATATCGTGTGTGTGGGGGGGGGGGGGGGGGGGGGGGATTCGAAGAACAGCACAATTTGTATTGAGGCTTTCTCCCCTCCCTTTCCTTTTCTCTCATACACACATAAACTCACACACTCACCCCTCTAAAACGATTATATGTCAGCAATCCCCACAATTTGGTTGCTGCTAAAGCTGCTGTGAACTCATCGCACCCATCTGGGGAATTATGCAAGCTGTAATGCAGGTCTCACCTGCCAACGCACAGCACGAGCCTAGCCGGGGGACTGGCCGTCATGTGATAAGTCTGCCCTGACCAGTTCAAAGCTGATTTGGCCAGGGGCTGATTGCTGGCAGCTAATCATTTTAGCGATACCTAGTAGCAAGGAAGTTCAGGAGAGATAGAAGAAGAGAATGAGAGGAGTCAGGGAGTAGAAGAAGATGTGGGGAAAGAAAGAGGAGAGAGGAAGAAATGGATCTTTATTTTTATCCCCGCCATCTTTCTGCTGGCGTTCTACCGCTGAACTTCTGATGAACCCTGAGATATTTTATATTTATTTATTTCAGCTGAAGGCTCTCTGTGAACATACTGTACGGTGCAGTCCGTTATTTGGACAGTGACATTTTTGGGTTGTTTTGGCTCTGTGCTCCAGCTTATTTGATATGAGGTTAGATTGCCAACTTTCATTTCTTATTCTAGGGTGTTTACATCCACATCAGAAGAACCGTGCAGGAATTGGTGATTTCTGTGTCTCCCAGATTTTAAGCAGTCGTTGACTCCCACACAGTCCATCTGATGTTGATGTACACATCCTCAAATTAAAGCTTGAAGTCTGCCCTTTAACCTCAAAGTCGCTGCTTCATTTTTAAAGCAGTGTGCTCGAGCACCAAGCCAAAACAACAACAAAAAAAAAACGTGTCACTGTCCAAATACTTTCAGACTGCACTGTGTTTTCATCCTCTGTGTTTTATTGTTCTCATCTGTTTTGTTCTGCTATGCTATTCTCTCCAGCAGAGGATACATCTGCCAAACTTTTCTAACAACCTTGGAGAATAAGGTTTGACCAACTCTATGACCAGCAAAATTTGATGCTCCACAAAAGATATATTCATGGAAAAAGATGGCAACACATTTTGAGTTTCCTGACAAATACTCAAGGCCACGCAGCCAAAATGGACAGGACCTGGCTCACACTGTTGTTGAAAATGGAATAGTTTCACATCTTTACCTGAAGAAAACCCCAAACCTTGAAGAGACTATTGTATTGGTTTTGAAAAACTTCCACCGCATTTATTGTTTGTGTTTGATTTGCACACGATTCGCACATGTTAAAGACAACGTGTGTTTCTGTGTGTGCCCATTGTGTGTGTTGGCCTCTCTCTGATTGAGACATCTTTGTGTGCACAGGCTCTCTGGGTCAATGTAAGCAGTGGTCTTGGCAGAAGCCCTCCATCTTCTTATCCCAGTGGGGAGCTGGCTGCAGCCAAACCCAACCAGGGCTTCACAGCCTCCGATAAGCCCTCAAATGGCACAGGCCAAAGGGCCAGTGAAGAGAGAGGGAGAAAGATAAAAATATCACATTGGTATGGCATAACAGGGTGGTCTGCTTGTGTTTGTGTGTTTTGCTGTTGCCTCAGGATTCAAAAATGGGATTTAGTCCATTCAGGGGTTCTTTTGTGCTAATGTATGTGCACTAAAAAGCTCCTCTTTTTCCCGTCAATACTTTATTTCTGGCTCCCTTACACATCACACACTAGGCCGTGTTGATTTTTTTTCTTTGTCCCCCATCATCAGTCGACATAAATACTCAGTATGTCACAGCAGGCTGTGCTCCGAACGCCCCCTCAGTGCTTATCTCTACAAAATGTGAATCTGTTATTCTACTGTAATGGAAACCATGTTGGTAACATCTTAACATATTACATTCACTCAAACACACTGTGAAACTCTATCTTACCGCTGTGTCAAAGCGCTTTTTATACTGCGGGAATGTGGGGGGGATGTGGTGAAACACAACGTTTTGCCCAAAGCACAAACTCTACGTGAATGCACACACAGACTACAAGGTTCCTTTTTTTATTCTTTATTTATTTCTTTTTTTAAGCGGACAATTCAAAAAAGACTGAAAACACAGGAGTATTGTGTGCTTTAATGTTTTGAAGCTCTTGTATGTCTCTCTCCTTACGTTTGCAGACTAGCAGCAGTTCAGATTTCTTGAGGCAATTTGTTTCAGGTAACTGGAGCTTTCAACTGCAGTTGAGTGTACCCTGGGAACTATTAGGGAAAAAAGAGAGTGTTCAAGCTTTTCAAAATGTTGATGGATCCAACATAATGAGCATGTAACTGATCACAAAGATAGACAGATAAGATTTTTTTTTTTTTTTCCTGAGGAACCGTGTTCTGCGACACAGGAGAGAAGGGAGCCAAACACAATGCTAGCCAGCACTATAGATGTGATGCTAAAGAGGCTCTCAGTAGCACATTGTTATTCACTTACTGCTCCTGTTGGGATAGCTACAGGCTGTATAAGTCTTTTTTTTTTCTGCCAGAAATCTTTGAATTGAATCGGTGCACAGTCAGCATACTGTAAGCTCCAAGCAAGAACAGCTAAACATTCAGTTTTGTAAGGATCCTCTTTAAACTGTGTCGACAAGTTTCTGTCTATGCACATGTGTATGTTCACTGTCTGCATTTTAAGTCTGTTCAATTTGACTGCTGAGGATTGGACTTGTTTTCCTCATTGGCAAAGTCTACATGATCACCCCCTCACCTAGGTATTTTAAACACTTTCTGTTGCCTATTGGGATACCGGTACGGTGGTAGGAGAGGGAGGACGAGGCCCCAGGTAAAAACATCGCTATTTAGGGCATGGATTCCACGGAGGGCATCGGAGAGACAAGAGGTTGGAACATGTTTTTCTAATGCAGACAGCTCTCATTTAGCCTCCAGTCTTCTGGTCGACTGAGACAGTCATCACACACTGATGTCTCAGGTTTAGAGGACATATGATAATGAGTTTATACTGACTGACATGTGACTAAAACCGTTGGGGGGGCCTACAGCTCGGACAGGAGGGCAGGTTTAAAACAGATTTTGCCAGCAGTCATGGCAGGAATAGATCAGGATGTTGGTCCCATGAGCAGATCTGAGGCTAGGTCTGTCATTGAGGTAATTACGGCCATGGTTATGGTATCTGTAGGAAAGGCTGATCTCAGACCTGTGGCTCTGCCGGTAGCCTCGTGTCACTGGAATGTCCTTGAAGTTTTTTTTTGCATTAAGAAATGATGGTAAAGTTGACAAAACTTGAAACATGTAAAATGATACAAATACTTCAAAATCAGATGATTTGAACAGAACACATACTGGATTGACCCTTTAACGATAACGTCTCCATACATGATCTCTCAGCATCACCCAAGGGAATATTAGTAAAATTATTCTCCACTAATAGTGCACTTAGGTAGCTAAAAAGTTAGTTTTTAAGGTTTTTGTAGGTGTTAATGAATACTGCACAGCTCTGCAACGCTTCATAATTATGGCCCCCCCGCCCCCATTAAACCTGGCTCGTTTTTGTGAAGCGTCCCACCAACACTGGTGCTGTAACATACTCAACCTCCATCATCTTTACAGTGTCAATTAGCTAACTAGCTTCCTTTAACCCCTCAGAGACCGAGCAGAACTTTGTCTGACCCCTCGGTTTTACATATGTCATTTACAATTTGCCGCTCACAGGTTGTCCTGAAGTGCGCTGCCAAAACAGACAGATCTCTCTCTCTCTCATTCCCTTCCCCTCTGAAGTCAAGGGCGTGCTTTGAACTCAAACAGATTCACTTTTTTCTGCCCTATCGTCCTTTTCATTTATTTCTCTCCCACTGCCCTCTCTCCATCATTTATAGCCTCATTCCTGTATCCTGCTAATGATACAGATTTCACAGGGTGTCAAAGGCATGTCAGAATTAGGCCTCTACACTAATAGTTTGGCCGCTGGCATGGTTCATTTATATCTACCTGGGCAGGTGGATACAGCTGTTGCACCATGTATACCATATATAGAAAGAGACAGGGAGATGTCCAGACATGGAGGAGATGAGAATGACACACTGACACCCCGAATCTCTACATGAGGACTAAAATTGAAATGCTGTGACTGAGTGGCGCTTGGAGAAGACAACATCATTCCCACATCCCAAATCTTCCCACCTCGCTCCGCTGTGATTGATTCTCCGCCCAGGGGCTGTAATCCCTGAACCTTACCCCCCCGCTGGACTCTTCTCTTTCCTCTCTCCACCATACCTTCCCCCAGCGTCTGCCAGTCCCCCCCCCCCCCCACGTTCTAGATGGCATCATCAGCTATGACAAGAGAATAAATCTGTGAGCGGCCACCGTCACCTAGCATCTGAGGGACGCCCATGACAGCTCTCAATAAACTCCACAAGATTGTTTTTTTTTTTTCTTTCCTCCTCCTTTTTTTAATCTCCGACGGCAGACGTTGGAATCCTGCTGTCAGCATAACGGGGGCATATTAGCAGGGCTGGCCCCACCTGGACCCACCGCTCCCCGACCTGTCCCCTCCCTGTAATTATCCCCAAGCCCCTTTCCCATTAACCTACTCCCTTTGATCCCCACACATGCTGATATTATGCAAAACTGCTGAATAGAGAGACGAGGATAGTGCAAAAACAGCACGCAGTTACCCATGGTTCTGATTTCCTCACTTATTCTCCTCTTCTTTTACTCTATCGCTCCCCATTTATCTGCCTCTTTGTCATGGATTAAATTAATTTCAAAGGAGTCTGTGAGGAAAGAAAAGGGAGGAAAAAGAGAAGAAGGATGGAGTTGTGGGGAAAGAGAAAATACTAGTATTGGACATTTTTACAAGCCATCCAGGATGAATAAGGGAACTTGAAAAAAAAGAGGCCACAAAAGAACTATTTCTTTTAGTCCTTGCTTGCATGTATCAAGTAAAACGTCTTCATTAGGTCTGGGGCCTAAAAGCAAATATCAGGGTCTGCACAATGCTGAAGGTCTGCGACTGACCTTTCTTTGGTTTTAATCATTGCAACTCTTGACAGCTTAATAAGTTGAAGGTGCTGGGTTGCAGCCTAACTTAATAAGGCCCACACCAGAGCCTTGGCCACCTATGATTGCTCCCATAAGTCTTAGCACATCTGGCGCTGTGTCCTTGGGTGAGAGATATTTTCCATAACTTTCCTTATGCTCAGAAGGCACCATCGCCTTTAATAAAGAATGGGGATGATACAGTGCACAGTGTCTCCACGTGGCAGAGTATGTCCACAAGGCGTCAGACGTTCATAATGCCATACCGTAGTCACTATTATCCTTTCAGCCACATGACAACCGCACAGCACTACAGCTCCAGAGCATCACACCGTGCAATGTTTAACTCGTTAAATATTCCGATAATTTATGAGTGTACTTTATACAGTAAATCACACTACCATATTTACTTCCTCCCTGCTGAGGTATATTGTTAGGTAGAATATATGCCATCTATATTCCATGCTTTATTACTTCTATGGATGAATTACCCACCATTTATGATGCACATAAGGTGTATAATTCTATATGCAGTAAAGTTTGATTTTTATGGAGCTGTAGCTTTTCACCCTCACTCTTCCTGCTTCCTTTCTCGGTCCACAGAGGAAGAAATTAATCCAAAACTATTGTTGTTGCATAAAGTTGAGTTGCTAATCCTTGATTATTTGCATTTTGTGGGAAAAGTATCGCCTCTTTCCTCAGAGTTAATGTTTGTTAAGCAGATCAGACAATGTGCGATTAAAATAACCTTTGAAAAAATACTCTAATGAACTGTTATCATAGTTAAATTCCATGGAAGTTGGAAACAGATACTTAACAGTACAGCAAAGAAAGTGGTTTTGAAATGTATCTCTGTTGACCTTTACACGAACTCGCTATTAAAGCTCATTTTGAGAAGCCAGTTGGCCACACTGTCGTCTGCCACAACTATTTTTGGCACCTTGTCACCTCGTCATCTTATATCCCCATGATGACAGATTCTTCATACAGCTGACAGCCATACCTTTACACTGCACACTGTCCTTTCAACATGCTGGTACTGAGCGATGCCCCAGTGTTCATTTGAAAGGATACAGACTGAGGTGAGCTGCTATCATTAGCAGTCATATTAATAAAGGGGACTGGGAATTGTTTGATTGGACTGTGACACAGGCAGCCATCAAAGGCCACATCTGGCCACCCACTCGTTGTTCTGAACAGATGCTCATCCACTTTACCTAACATCTTCATTAGCGATGTGACCTGAAAGACCGGTCTGTCCATCCGCTGAATGCAAAGGCCCTATGAGCCTTGACAGTCTCCTTGCTGGAGTCCTCAGGTTTTTAAAAGAAAGCCTCTCTCTGTTGCATACCTGTGGTTTGATCTCTGCCGCGTGTTAGCAGAGAGGCTAATGTAGTAGTTTGAACCCCTGAGCTTTCTGCTGGAGATATTTTAATGAACGGCCTTTGTTTTGGGGTTCAGGTTGCCTCTGTGCGATCGTCATAGAAGCAATGCAGAGCCCGCGGTTGATTGGGTACCCTTAAAGGTGAGGATGAAAGCCCTTGTGCGAGACACAGGGGGTTGAAAAAAGGGTGATGTAAAAGGGGAGGAGATGAAGAGGTGTATGGAGACAGCATGAAGGCATTAAAAGCAGGCCCTTGCTCTTTTAAATCCACCCATAACAGAGACAGTAGAAATTTAAATGTAAATTGCCTATTAGATTTTCATGTAAAGCATCTCTATCCTCCTCTGTGGCTGCAATTGGACGACGCCTGCTCACTGTTCATGAATATAACAATGAGTCAGTTATGTGCAATGGAGCCGGTGTACTAATTTTCTAAATTAGTTTGCCGTTCAAGATATATTGAACAGGTGGAGGATAAAGATTGCCCCACAAAAACAAAGTTTGAGATATAAGGACCGCATATGTCATACGGTATTATCAAGGACACGCAGCAGAGGGATCACTAGACATCTCCTCAGTATATTTACATATTAAAACAAATATTTCAAGGCATGTTGTTATCCCTATTAAGGCTCTTATTTGTCTTGCAGTTAAATGATCAGTGGTAATAATAATCTCTGTGCAGTAGTTCTCATTTCTCAGCTGTATATTTCATTATTGCTATTTTTAAATACTTTTAGTCACATAATGTTCATGTAATTGTATATTAAATTTCTATAAAGCAGAAAAATCGAAGTTAATACTAACAGATTTTTTTTCTTAGCTCACATACATAAATTATATAAATAGTGGTTACTCTGGTGGAGTCTCTTAGCTTTCACTTTTTGCTCATTTCACCCTTTGATCCTCATTTATCATGACAACTCGACTTAGGAATACATTTTTGTATTTGTTCTGTACTCCCCCTTGTTCTCTCTGTCTTGCTTTTTTTCCTTTGTGGTGAGGACCAAATTGAAAGAGTGAGGCGCCAGTTTAAAGGGTAGACCCGGGTCCCTGCCTCCAGGGCTTTTACATCAGCGCTGACAGAAAGCCGTGTGAACCATTGGGAAATGTTTCATCGGTCACGACACATTATGCAGCCGAGTGAGAGCCACATTAAACTTTTCACTTACTCCATCATTGCTTCACTTTTATTGTCCAGCACGCCTGCTGACAAATCTGCAACCCTGGGTCCACTGGGGAGTTAAACAACTCAGAATGTTTCCTTCAATTAATGTAATTCCTTAGGTCCTTGAAATATGAAAATAAATGTTGCTGTGTTCCTGTGGTTAAGACACGTACACGGCTAGTTTGTGCAGCCTCTGGGACCGTTACCCCTCACTGCATTTGATGAGAAAAAAACAAATACCTGATTGAGTCAGATACTTTTTATCAAACTAAACATTGTGTCAACAGTCCATCCAGAGTACGCATTCAAACCCCTGTTGCACTGATTTAGTGATGGATATCTTTACAACCAGTCTCAACTGACATTTGTCTGCAAGATATGCACAGAAATGCAGAGAAAGTTTGGACTCCTAAAATAAGTCTTTACCTTCTTTATCTTGGCACAAGGCGACAAAGATGAATCAGTTGTAGCTGATGTTATGATTTTGCTTTAGAATACCAGCCTTTATGATTATTTAAACATCCCTGTTCCTCCTCCTTTCTTCTCTGCAAGCGTCACTCCATCCTTTAGAGGCTCATGACAAGCGAAAGGATTTTTCTTCCATCCTGTATTTTCAAAAGCTGAACAGTGACGCAAGCTACTTTCTTTATGCATGCCTAATCAGTTCATCCATTAGCCTACGACTGATTTGATGTTGTTGTGAAAGCTAGTTGAAGATATATCCAAGGAGTGGCGAGATCCCCATTGTTCCACACCCTTTGCTGGGAGGAATGGAGAGGAGAGCAAGAACGAATTGCAAGGCTTTGGGAGTCTCCTAGTTTGGGATTGAATCATTTGGATTTGGCTGTGGAACTGATGGATTTAATACTGAGTAGGGGATGTAGGTCTGACTGCAGAGGGGGTGCGTCTCCTGTGCCCACTGGATTGGTCACCCCATGAGCATGGCAGTGCTGTGCCTCTCATGGTCAGCACCATAAACCATTACTCGGGCACATGCATGACAAGGATTTTCATCAGGATTATGTATGTATGGAGCCGTCATACTTAATCTACCGAGAATAGATACAGACATGCAGCCGGACACCAGGATAAACGCTGCTCTTACCTGTCTGCCTCAAATTATTGCAGCAGTTTTGTGTTAAGAATTTTAGAGCTATTAGAAAATTGTATTTCAGAAACAGGAGCTTGGCAGGATTGTGTGTATGTGACACTTTTTTTTCCTTCTTTTTAGCTACGTCACTGCATTTGTGTGAATGCACTATACTTTTTCAGAGACTTGAGAAGCAGTTATTTCAACATATGATGGCCATGGCAACATGTGGCCCATTGTAAGCCTTGCAACACGATAGAGGGATCCCTCCCACACTCTGTGAAGATGTCTGGCTTGGGTCAGTCAGCCTAAACCACCCTTGATCTTGCCATCAACCACCCTTTTTACCCACAACGAGCATTATATTTGGTATCAATCTGAATTTCTCTCAACCTTGCAAGGGGAAAATATTCACAGGGGTCAGCCAAGGGACATGGAGGGGAGATACTGAGTGTTAGAGAGGGAGCAAGGGAGAGAGCAGAGCAAAGTGGAAGAGAAGGAGATTAGGGGGAAAATAAATGTAACACGGACAAGAGAGCTTTATTAATAGGATTATGGGCTCATAGATTTCGATATATCATTGGTTCGAAAAGGGAGTGAAGATGAGAGGGGGAGAGGAGAACAAGAATTTGTTAACAGTAATTTATTGAATCTGTATCACAAGGAGGTGAGAATGTGATTTGAGATAAGTTTTCATGTGGGTTGTCTTGAGGCAGTTAACTTTTTAGAAAAGACGTGCAGAGAAAGAAAGGATGGGCAACCACATCACATCATTAAACTTGGCATTTCATCCTTGTAAATATATTCAAATGGTTTTCTTTTCAAAATTTATTACTTATTTTGTGGTTTTATATCGTAGGGCTAAAGACAAAATCACTTTAATCACTGAACCTGCTATTGCTTATATGCTACTTCATAAAATTATGTTTATTGATGCTATATAGCCAGTGCCAAGCTGTGACGATTCACTAAAGCTAGACAATAAAAGAGGCCGCCACCTTTAATGGGAGGAGCAGCATTTGCTTGTTACTAAACACAGCAGTTAACCTCTTTCACACACATTAGCAGGACCCAGTGTTAAATCTTATTTCTATTACTTTCCTACTCACTTTATGATAGCTATAGCACTCTTAAAAATGGATATTACTATTTCATAATGACCTTTTTCTTGGTTCATTAAGCACAAACACAGCCTCAGTGTGGAGAAGATCTAAGCCATGAAAGGCGACTCTACAAAATAATGCAAAGGCAACTATTTCTTTCAATTATTTGTTACTCATATTTACACAATTTTATAGTCACTGCCTACACATTTAACATGCGGTATTTCCACTTTTTGCAGCAAAGGGAAAAGATGAAACTAAATAAGGCACGAAATAAATAGTGTTAGTGATTATCACCATTTTACAAGAAACTGGAAAATTTGGATAAAGTCGGAAAGAATATTAACAGGTGTTGCATAAATGATGGTTCTAAACAGATGCACATACATCACAGAGTGTCAGAAAGAAAAACCCACACAGTCTCAAACAATCTGTCTGTTGTGTGGCTTCAAATGTGGATTTACATTGCGGGAGAATGCACCCTACGAACCGGGAGGTGGGGGCACAAGCTGTTGTTCTCAGTCTGTACGATTGTCTTATTTTGTTTTTAGCTCGTGGAGGTTGACTGTCTGTTGCTGAAGTTAGCTGATGTCTGGTTCTGTTTTTGCTTCCAGAATTGTAGCATGCCAGCAGTCCTTAAACATCAATAACTCTGCAGCAGCTACCACCACCATGTGTTGTCACTGGTTTCTCTCTAGCTCCTCACATGGCAAAGCCTTTATGTTCCTTCATATAAGAATTTAGTTACAGTTGTCTGCTGTCATTTATTATCTCAGTGTCATATTATATTTCCCACAGTGGAGACCAGTGGAGATGTGTTCAACAGCTTTCTTGCCCTCTCTTGTGTGATTTGGAATAGTTCCAAAGACTCTTAACATAGTAAAGTACAACTTTCTGAGGCTGCTGTTAAGACGGATTGCTTTCTAAATCATTTCAAACATGAGGAATCACTCTAAAATGTTTCACTGTATCCGACTTGAGTTCTAATAGCAGAGCAAAATCTATTTTAAGCACAAAGACGGGAAATCAGCTATCGTTTAGTGCACATCTTTTCTAGTGGGTGAGGGGGTGGAGAAAGGTTGAGGTTTTAAATGCCTCATTTTGATGAGCTTTGACAGTAATGCAGCCACATTGGCAAATGTAGCAGGATTTCTATGACACCCATGTCATAGGGCTGTGGTTATGCTTCTGCTCGATCATTAGAGGAGACTTCTAAGAGAGACAAGTGAGAATGAGTAATGGTGCTGAAGCGAGCTTGTATAAACATGTCAGGGAGCAGAAAAGTTCTCATGTCATCTAGGTATTTTGCTCTCAAAGAGTGACAAACTAAATAGCTAAAATCCCCTGGGCTAAAATCTCCACGCTCCATATTACAGTATTGGCTTCTAATGCCTTAAGAATGTGACAATCGCATTTTGGAGCATTTTACATATCCTTTTCTCAAACAGCCACCTTGTTCGCCAGCTATGTTTGTTTTTCCTTCCTCTTCCCCCAATGTATTTCTCTGCAGCCATGGCTGTGGAAGTGGTGATGAATGAGTGGAAGTTGACTCATTATTAAAGGTGGGAGATGATTAATAAGGACCATGTGTGTTTTCCTCTATAGTGTAAATAAAATATATCATTCACGTAATGCAGGGCTGGGCTTGGAGAGTGATTTATGGTGTGTTAAAATGCACAGAAAGCCAAAGGCTGAAGCCCTCTCAGACACACAGCCATGACAGTGCCCAACCCTGCCGCTTTAACATGGCTTAGAGATCTCACACTCCTGCTCCTGCTATCGCTCCCTGTTTCCTTATCTCCATATCCGCCATGCTGGATTTATTTGTCTCAGACTTTCAGGAGAGTTCCCAAGATTGTTCTGAGGTCATTCAGGACTAATGATATGACAAGAGACCCCCAAAACCTCACCTTTCAGAGTCCAGCCAAGTTGCATGTGCGTATTTCTTGCCTTGGGTGAGATCAAACACTTTTGTTGCGATTGATTGATAAGAGTAAGAGAAGAATATGCATTCCTGACATACAAAAACAACGGACGGGGTAATGTGGCCCAGACTTAGATGCCATGTACTATGAGGAGTCCCCTGTTTTAAAGGGTACTCACTACTCATCCTTGATGTCCAGAAGAAGACACATTGGATATGCCAGTCTGTTTGGCAGGTGGCCACCACTCCACAGCCAAGGTATTGATTCACTTTAGATCCCACCTTATTTCTCAACTTCAAACCCTGATGGAGTGTCTCTCTTTAAGTGTTCGAGAGTAGACTTCCAACAAGACACATCTTACATGGATTATCTCCTCATCAATCTTAGTGTCTCTCTGCCAAGTGCACAATTAGGAAGAATGTGTTTGCCACCACTCTTTGTTTGGCTGTAACAGCACATAGTGTCATATACATGTATGAAATTCAACATGTGAGCCTCAACTGTTCAGTAGACCACAATCGCGCAGCCTTTGTGTGACCGATGTATCACCATGAGGGAGAATGAAATTTGAACAAAGCAGTCATTCAGTCCTTTTTTTTTTTTTTTTTCCTCTTTCCAGAGAAGACCCGTGTAAAAATTGCTGTGCAGTTCACCACTCTTTTTCTCTCCTCCTGATAACTCTGGTTTCACTTAGCATATTGGTATTTCTGGTTTATAATATTTCCCCAGCTTTTAGGCAGTAACATTGTCCTCTACTTCAACCGTGTTACCGAGCAGTGTCCATCGTTTCGCCTGTAACAACACAGAAAAGCAGATGGCTATATGCTAGTTTTACAGCTGTGAATAATCCTCCCACAAAGTCATGGAGAGAAAAAGGAGCTTGCTGCGATGCGTTGGTTTTCACATGGGCATTTTTTTTTAAAACCTTCTAAACTTTGCTTCCCCTGGTGGAGATTACCTCATGTCTTATTTCCTTAATACGTTCCCTATATATTTCTTCAGAGGATACCACGGTTTGTTTTCTTTCTTCAGCCATTTTCACAATGCACAGTGAAAGTGGAACAATGTGTGTATTTTATTACAAATTAGAGGACTGTTTCTGTCAGAGGCACAAAGACCTCCACCGCATCAGCTGTACAACAATCGACTGCAACCTAAGAGATCTGGAAATCCTATTCCATCAGTGTATGTGTCTGTCTGTGTGTGTGTGTCTGTCTGCGGGAACTTGTGCATGAAGAGTATGTGCAGAAACACAGAACATGTGTATGAAAATGTGTGTTTTTGACATCAAAAAAGACTGACAATGGAACCTTGAGTAGCCCCATGATTCAGTATCCTGCCCATTCCCCATGGTTCCTGACCTGGGGGAAGGATCTGTCTGTCTTTTGGCAGGCTCCATAACCGCTGCCCTCCCTCACTGCAGTTATCATCACTTCATCTCAGATAGGAAAATAGGGGCACCAATGGAGGCTTGCGGCTCACTGAGGCTGTTTTTGGGTTACAGCTATTTTTCCGAATTTCTTTTTAAGTCGGGCCCTTCCAGGCCCACTGGTGGCAGCTGCCTATTCCGCTGTTCACTGGGGGCATGCCCTGGTTTCATCTGTGCTGTTGTGGCGGGAGTGAGAGAGTGAGGAAGCAGGAGAGAACGATGGAGGAGGGGAATAGAAACACTCCCGTTGTGCCACTGTGCCCCAACCTCAGCCAGGGTGACACACTTCCCAGCCAACATTCTGCCACCTTGCCCTGACGCCGCAGGAAAACTGCACTCTGCCTCTGAATGGGGGCACTGGGTGCAGAGGGAACCTGTTGGAGAAGACTCCTAAATCAGGCGGCTGGGGAGACAGATGTTAATGTGCTGTCTCGAGGTCTAAAAGTACAGAGTTGGAGCCGCAGACTCTTGCTGAGTGAGGCTACGAGGCAGCGGCTCCCTCATATCCTTTGTTTACACAGCCAGTGGAGTGGGACTACTTTACCTGGACCCACTGAGTTCACTCACACAAATCCTCCAATATGTACAAGTGAACATAAGGAGCTTAGCCCAGAGAAGGCAATTCAGTCTGCTCTGCCGGCCATCCCCTGGAAATGACAAATTAGAGATGTTAAACAGCCTGGTGTGGGTATTACAACTAAAGAAGCATTTTGGGGAGGGTTATGTACAAAGAGCTATTACTACATGCAGCCATGCTATAAGCCCAGGCTTAGGCTTAAGTTCAAGTATTAACTACAACTAATATGCTCGAGTGGAATTGATAACATACAGAAACATACATTGGTTGCCAGTCTTTAGAAATACATGTAGCATAATTTCAAGACTTAATTTGGTCATGTATGAGATGAGTGACAGTGGTGTGTTTGTAATTTAGGCTTGATCAAACAGCTCTATACTCTGCCGCTGATAGTCATCCCCCTGCCCCAAACTCACCCCTCCTTTTAGCAAAACTGTCACCCAAATAACACAGAGGCACAGTAAGAGCCATGTTTAAGCTAATATACAGCATTTCCATGGAGTGGGTGTAACTGACACCAATCCCGGTGGGGCAATTACAGGAAATTAATTACCAGCCATTCCTGTATTAATGGTTTATTCCAAAATAAAGCAAGCTAATTTATTCATTTTGACACAGAAAATTGATTCAATGAGGATTATAAAAAGCTATTTGCTAAACAAAATGGAAGGGTGGAAGGGGAAATGAAGTAGGGGTTAAAAAAAGAAAACGTGAAAAATCCTCCAAAATGTGGTAATTAGTGGATGTAATGCCAGTGCTCGCAGTGCGCTTCCCCAACACTCACTGTAGGTATTTGACTGGGGTTCTACAGCCGTGTCGCAGTGTCTGCTCAGGTTTCCCTTCCTGTTTACCCTTCACTGGAATCTCCTACCGCCAGAAAAGGAGTGGAATCTGTGCAAAGAGAGAGAGGATGATGAGGAGGGGTGAAGTCCTGTGGGCCAGGGGCCTAAGGGTGAGAAGAGAAAATGGGTGGGGTTGTTAGAGAAGGAGTGGGGGAGACATGGGGTGACAACACGCGTTGAGTCAGGGAGTGAAGTGCAGTGGTGGGAAGTAAAGAGAGGGAGAGAGAGTGCACTCTTGACAGCCTGAGAAACCTTGAGGTGCCATCTGGCGTGAGGGGGCCAAAGGACAGGGCTTGCCGACCTTTGACCCAGATCCCCCTTTTAGCAAACATCCCAGCCCTGCAGATTTATTGGCTGCTGAGGAACAATAACTGTCTGAGACCAGAGGCAGAGGCAGCCAGCTTTCCACTACCTTCAGGTGACTGGAGACTGGAAATGAGTCCAAACACGGATGTCCAGGATGTGGTGTCTCACTTGTGAGTTTGACCTCACAGCAGCTCAGATAACGATGTGAGGAGAGGATTTCACATTGCACCTGTGTGCGTCTATACATATTTAGGGGTTATTGTTTTTCTGCTGTTAACTGGAAACTTCAGTGATGATGTTAAGACCGTCTCTTAAAGTCAGTGTTTTGCTCTTTGGCTCCTCTAGTTTTCAGTTGAACAGATTCATCACCATGGAACAGGGGTGAGGGTTATGTCAAAGGCCATGAGTTAGGGGCCACAGTTGAGCCTAGTTTGTTTATTAAGAGAGAACTGGAAAAGGTTCTGTACAGAGTGGAGGGCTGTGATTGACTGAGTTTTATTCATAAGGGGGAGCAAAGAAATAATAATATGTGTGATATTAGTAGAAAAGGTACTCGTCTGTTTTCAGCTGATTAGTTTGAACATTTAGGGCTGTTTTTGTCTTTACTGAACTCAGCAGCACCACGACAATAATGGCAATGGCCGATCACTGTGACAAGGATCAGTACTACTTGCAAAGCCCCCCGCCCCAACTCCCTCATCACACACTTCTCTTAACTCAGCTACAGAGGAATAAAAAGTACCTCAGAGCAAAAAATGAAGAAGTACGACACAACACTCGTGACAGCCAGCTGTCATTCACCGTCCCATTTGATTGGTGCAGAGGTGACCAATAAATCCTCTCACTTGCTTTCTACCATTCATTTCATTACTCACTTAATTTCATACCCCTTCTTTTTCCCTTTTTTTTTTTTTGCATCTGACGAGGGGGATGGGGAAGTCTATACATGGGCCCAGGCCTGAATAGACTTTTGTCTTGCTCATTTTTCCTGGTTCTGACTGTGGAAGTTGCAGGGTGCCCCTGGTGAAGGCCCTCTTGGCCTCAGACGCAGGCATGCTGTCTAGTAGCTAGTTAGCATTCAGAGCAGCCATTCTAGCACCCATCAGACAAGTCTGCCATGGGGGCCGGTACAGGACTGGCTTTCTTACACAAGCTCCATCAGTGTGGCCAAACAGACTTGAACTAATCTACTGAATGATGGTTCAGGGAAGTTTTTTTATTTTGCTCTCTCAAGGTCACTCCTTTTCCTTTCTTTCTGACACTAAAATAAAACTATATGATTGGGGCTAGAGCTGCAACAATTAGTTGATAAATCAATCAAATCAAGCAAAAAATTTGCTGGTTCCAGACTCTCATTTGGAAGAATTGCTGCTTTTCTTAGTCATTTCTAATAATAACAAATGAAGAGTCTTTGGGTTTTAGACTGTTGGTTGAACAAAAGAAGAAATTTGAAGATGTCACTTTGGGCTCAATGATAAATGGTGAAAATAAATGGCAGATTAATTGATAATGACTAGAACTGCTTGTTGCAGGCATAATTAGATCTTATGAATATTCACCTGTTGTGGAGTATTGATGTACTCAGATAATAATTCAGTCCAGTTATTTCTTTATTTAAACACAGAAGGACATATGAAGGAAAAAGAGCCCTCTTTTCAGTTGTGCTGATTTTACAGTATGACACAAGTCTGTTTGTGCACTGATGTAAAGCTATTAAATATGCACAGATTCCTCTTCCATTTATTTTGCTAATTTATTGCTTAATTATGCTTAACTTCATTAGTTCTGTGTGTGACTGTATGACTCTGACATGCAGGATTCCTATGGATATCCCAAATAACTGTCCAGAGTGCCTTTCTTTCACCCTTTCTCTGCCTCCCTTTGTGCAGCGTGGTGACATCATAGATGCTAATATCTGCTGGCTAGCGTGGCATCTCTTAGTAGGCGGCCCGGAATTCCAGATATTTACTCCTATCGGGAAGCGGCAGGATCAGTAATGCTAACTATGCGGATCATTCTGAGAAGATCGGACCACAGCCGGCATGCCCTCATAATAATGCTGTGCGTTTCAGCAGTACGTCTCAATCGAGGGCTGCAACAACCCAATGCCTCCATTGTTCCTGTGCTCCTTTGTGATGCAGTCAGGGGAAAAAAAAAGTAGCAAGCAGGCCTTCAGATTTAATTTCTTTTCTAATGGCATGAAAAGATTTCATTGAAGTGCAGATTGAGTGTGTGCCGCTGCGGGTTGTGGAGCGAGGCCAAAAGCTCAGTGCCCGCAAAAATGCCCTGGCTGGGCAGCATCATTCCAGTACCACACTGATGTTCTTCATCGAGGCCGGGCAGCATCGTAGCCACCCAGAGAGATGCATAAAAGATGACAGCAGAGACGCCACTCTCACGTGCACTCTCACAACAAAAAGCACGATGGGCTCGTTTCAGACTCACTGAGGTCAAATGAGGCTGTTCTAGCCGAGCAGTAGATGTGCTGTTATTCATTCCCTGTCAGAAGAAAACATGTGAATTCATTCAAATTGTGTATCCATGTTTCTGCAGACAGGATCACATTTGCGTGAAATGTAACAAGTATGCATTCTCATTCTCCTCACATATCTTTGTAAATGCATGGATTGTAGTGCGGGGGGGCTGTCAGTCTGCCTAATTGCTGTCTGCTCTGTACATGCACACATACCAGAGAAGATACGCTCTGCTCTGGTAATTCTTGTTGGGAGCATATGCTCATGTAAAGCACAGCCGATTGCCACCAGTCAGTCATCTCATACATCTCCTTGACCAGAAGACACATTTCACACAGAGAGATGTTAACCTGACATTGCTGGATGTGTTTAGTTGGAGATCCAGCACTAGTCCAAATAGAGATAGACTGTTTTGAAACCACACACACACACTCTGCTCTTTTTGGCTTTCTCTGCCTCCAGCATACTCTAACCTCTTCTGTGGACAAACGTGAGAAATGTGCATCACTGAATAAATTCAGAAAGAAAAGAGGGCGGTCATGTGGGTATGTGTGTATCTACAGGAAAATGTGTTTACAGTATGTACGGTAAATGTGTGTATCAGCGTGAGACGAAAATCCGGCAAGAATGGGATAGGTGAAAGGAAAAGCAATATTGTCCTGTAGGGCTCAGACAGTCATGAAATTAATCTATTATCTTCCTGTGCAGCTGCCATGTACTATACAAGGTGCTTGACAATTCCCTGTGCCGTTGTGACTCCGTGACATTTGCCCATTCACCAAGCTCGCTGACACCAACAGGATCTGGCCTTGCCGCCAAATTAAGGCAACGAGTGGGGAAATGAGAGCGGTGGCATGGGCCAGGAGGAGCCCGAGAGGCGGGATAGATTTCCCCTTGTGTTTAAAGACCTGACCTAAGCACCTTGCCCAGGGGCTTTTTATCAGCTGGAGCTGAAAAACACCTTCAGGAGGGAGACGGCGATATAGCCACAGCCGCTTGTAATGGTGTGACAAGGCTGAGCTGTCCTTGCACACCTCTTGACTCCCCTCCCTCCCCAGCTTCACCACTATCCCTACACCTCTTTGCCTCCCTCTCCTACCAGACTGGGTCCTCTATCTAAAGCTCCATCCAGTTGGGAACGGGCAGGCTTTAAATGCCTGTCGCCCAGTGTCATAGAAGCGGCTACACACGGGGTGTCCAGTGTCACAACACAGGCTGGGCTCTGTCAAGGGCAAAATGAATTTGTTGGAGGGAGAAAGGTAGAGGGGGAGAGAACGAGAGCAGAGACGGTATATATCACGGCGAATGATGAATAACCCGAAGGTGCACAGATACTCTACACAAGCGATGAAGAGAGGTGAGGTGATGGGAGGGAAGCGAAAGCACAGCAGTAGAGGGGGGTCTGGCCTGGCTGCTGCTGGCTCAGGCTTACGGATAGCGGCTGTCAAAGGAGCATAGTTTTATTTATTTATTGTTGGTCTGCTTAAGAGATGGTGAAGGTCAGGCTATGTGTCTGCTCCCCAACTTTGTTATGTGAGCTGGATCAATTTATGAAATATGTCTGTTAACAATGCTGCCGATGTAATCCCCCCCCCCCGTGCACTCTTTCACACTCCCTTCTCCTTTTCTCCTATATCTGCTCCTGCTGTTGCCACTACTCCTGCAGTGACCATGGTAACCTCATCCCTGTAGTTGCTGCTGTTGCAACAGTGTTGTCGGATGAAGAGGTCACCATATTGTTTCCTTGAAGAAGTAAATGTGACAAATGCAATTCTCTTCAAGTGAGGCTCTGTCAACTGTGATTGCAGTATCAGTGGGTTTGAGGGCTTATGTCTGTGAAGCAGAAGGTTATTTATTGTTTAATAGCACAAAGAGAGGCGAGTTTCCTCTGTAACTCAATTGAAAGTGGTGTATTGTATTTCAATTCTTATCCATTATACTGTATTCATCTGTACTGCAGCGTGCACCGTGATTGACTACCACCTTTTAAACTAATGTGTTACTGTGCATACACTAATGCGCATTGTATTTATACAGTACGCATATACTATAATTCACATAATTTATGTGCCCCCTATTTGTGTGTTTGCTTTTAGCATGACAGGTCATTGGTTTGGAGTCAGTTTCAAGTAACACAGCGAACCAAATGGTAGTTTATACGTGTAAAGGGGCCTCAGGCTTTGATGGATCAGTTAGCCAGCGTGCAGTGTGATGCAGTGTGTGTCAACACTGTATATGGTATTTACTGTCAAAATAGACGCAACTTTTTCTTTCCTCCATCTGCGTCATCAGACTTAACATTTTCTTCCTCGGCCGTGTCTGGCATGTCCTCAGACAACCCTGCGCCATAACCAACCTGACCACACCACCCTTTCACACTGTCAATTTGTGTATGTTAAATCTGCCCTTAGCTGGAGCCTAATTCATGCTTAAATGTACTCTAGAGTTTATAAATATACTGGACATTGTATTATCCCTGCTGTACATTACATGCCTTCCATAGACAGTGCTTGCGGTGGCTGTGCTTGTTGCTCAGCTTCATCTCATTCTGACAGTCTGGCAGGCCAGACAGACTGTGGCCTGGACCACTGCTGCGCCACCGAGCCCTGCGGCCCTTTCCTTGGTCAGCAAACCAGAGCCGGATCAGTGGGCCATCTATCCTCCTGTTGGAGAGCTCAGTGTTCACACAGCTCGGGTCAAACCCCAAAGCATGTCTGATCAGACTGAAGATACCGTAGTGTTTGAGTGAATCCTCTTTTTTTTACCCCGTGGTTCGACCAGAGCGAAAGAGGATAAGAGCATGTTGTTTGGGAAGTGGTCGCACATCTGAGTTTAATAAGGCGTTTTGGTGGAGATGGGTCACATTGTGTTTCTTCCCTTAAGTGAACTGAAGGTAATCTGGGACAACCAGGGCTCAGGGGCAGCTGGTTTGTGTACGCATTTGTGCATGTGTGTTTTATATGTGGTGCTGTGAAGGGGTTTCAGGGGGAGTAGGAGGGTGACGGGGGGTGAGTAAACAGTTTTGCAAAAGAGCAACGAGGGGAAATGCAGGGCGGCCGGTTTGTTTTGGATTGCTCGGGGCCCAACAATTTATAGACATAAATATAAACACAGAGCGGGAACAACTAATCTCCTCAAATGCGAGATTAAGGAATGAAATGATTCCAAGATGACCCTTGATTACAGAGTGAGGGTGAGTTTGATGCAAAGGGCATGTGACATGGGTGCTTAGCAGTGGGCAAAGGAAACCAAACGCAGAGAGGGAAAACTGGGCCATGGAAGGCCCAACTGTTAATTTGCATTTTGTGAGTGACGTAAATAAGGCCTTTGGAGATTTCTAGCCCGAGAGCCATGACCATGTAATTATCACAACTTAAGGATCAATATCCGCTCATTTGCAGAACAAAGCTACAATCTAACCATCAGTCCTCCTCGCTCCCTTTACTCGCATGTGACTGAGTGGCTTTGACAACTAAACTGTACGTGTGCCCAGTTTTTAAAATAGCCTGTCTTTCTTCCTCTCGTGTGGCGGCATATTGAGCTCTCCCACGCACACATTATTTTTACGAAATAGTTAAGTGTCGAGCATGTGCTCCTTGGCCCCGGATATCAAGAAACTGACACTGATAGAGAATTTATTTGATCCATACAGTCATATCCCTTCACCCTTATTCAAACTGTGGATTCATCTAAATTCTATGGAATCTACAGCAACACATTTCTCTTTTTCTCTTTCTTTCTTCGCCCTCAGAGTTCAGAAGCTTGTAGGTCTTTAATTATGTATAATATTCTTTTGCCCTGTTTTATGGAAACTCCAGACTGGATTCGCTCAAGTCATCGACTTGAAAGTTTGAAAACCTCCAGTGACAAGAATATTAATGTGCCAGCAGTGTCATATCTGTTTCAGCTCATGCATATTCAATGTCCCCCCAGCTCTCCAAGATTTATGTCAGACTTTGCCGGAGTGTAGTTTTCCACCATTGGAGATAATAGCATGCTAAATTGATGTTATCGGGGGCAGGTTTTTTCCTCTCCACTCTCTCCAGGTCGGGGGGTTGGGAGAGGGGAGAGAGAGGAGAGAGGAGCAGCCCACTTGCCTGGCTGCTATTCAGACTGTTGGCGGCTTTAGTGCTCACCTCCACCCACCGGCCTGTTCTGTAGTAGCAGCGGACTGAAAACCTCCGTCATGGGGGGAGAGGAGAGCATATTTTGGAAGGAGATTAGGGGGCGATCCTGTGGATTATCTTTTAATTAAGGACGGTTGAGTTGTGCCCACTCTGGTGGAGCAAACGCCCAGCTGCTAATGAAGTTTAAACAGACATACTTTATTTAATTACTGCTAATCGCTGGGGCCCAAAGTCCGGCCCTCTTTGATCTGCCTGTCGCACTGTAATCTTCCTGGCAGATACCATCTCCCGTTCTACCCGGATCCCTTTTAGAAGTTGCTACGGGAGGTCCAAGATTAACCATGGGTTAATTGAGACAGCCGGGGTGGAAGTGTGTGTATGTGTCTGTCTGTCTGTCTGTCTGTCTGTGTGAATATATGTGTGTGTGTGTGTGTGCGTCTGTGTGTGTGTGACATAGAGAGATAGAGGACCAGAGAGGGGGAAAAGAGGGAGGATATATGATTGATGTGTTTGTGGCCTTAGAAGTCATCCTGTTTTCTCGGCCTCTGCTCTCTCTCTCTCTCTCTCTCTCTCTCTCTCTCTCTCTCTCTCTCTCTCTCTCTCTCTCTCTCTCTCTCACTCTCTCACACACACACACACACACACACACACACACACACACACACACACACACCACACCAGGATGCATTGGTCACACATTGCCCAGCTGTTTGACTTTAGGGACACTAGGGGGCCATAATTATACCTGACCTTTATCCAAAAAAAAAAAAAAAACTGTAAGGGCATTTTTTTTTCCCCCTTTCAAGCTCTTGGCAAAGATTTCTGGACACTTGTCAGAAAATCTCTTTGAAGCAGAATCTAATATTTATTGAAATATTTTGAATTATATATTTTGAATTTTGAAGAATTTCTGTTGAGTTAAATAAGTACATCTAAGCCGTGATCTCATCCAAACCTCTGGATTTCCTTCTTTTTGTTTACCAGGCAGGTCACGACGTGTACCACAACATGGCTTTATCACCCAGTTATCACTTACTGCAGTTTTACTGAAGCCGCTGTTGCCATTGGTCATATCAATGTAAGTGGATGGTGAGCAGCTGTTATCTTTGTAAGCTTCAGAGAGGTCAGCAGGGGCAGCAGAGAGCACAGTGAGGGGGTTTGTGTGGCTGTGTGTGTGTGTGTGTGTGAGGAGAGGAGGGGGGTGTCTTTATCTGACCTGGGGGAGCCATGGGCTTCCTGTTAATTGGGTTAGCGCAGCGACCAGGAGCAAACCGTGTGACTGGAGAAAAATACTGTGTGAAAAACCCTAAGAGGCACTTTTGTCTCAGCTGAGACATATGGCAGAGGAGCTGTGAGCACACTGAGTCTTCATCTGGAGGGAGCGAATGAAGAGGGTGTGAGAAAGAGGCAGAGAGAGAGATACATGTTTCCCTAAATTAATGCGGTATCCCCAAATTGAGTGAAAAAGAGCCAGAGGACACACTTGCTGTGGTAAACTGATCTCCCTATCCGTATCTCTATCTAACATGTGCACACACACACACTCACACAAACTCCACATCCTTTGTCTTTCCAACTCTCTCACACCCACCCTCTCCAGCATCTCTTCAATCCTCACCCTTTCAATATGTTTCTGTTTTTTCCTTCACCCCGTATACTTGCCCGCCAGTTCCCATCCTCCACAGCTGAAAGATTGCCAATAAATGAGTGATTTATATTCCGATAAGAGATGTTAACTAAACCGCTGCATGCATATTCATACCTGAAGCTGTTGATTAATGCCGGCTTCACCATAACAGAAAATGTGTATTGTTTTCTTTTTCATTGTAACATGAACCATAGAGTCAGTAAAGGCCGTTACGTGCCTCACAAAGAGATTTACTGCTTTAATTATCCAAAGTAAAATGGCAAAAATTATTCATAGCCCTGCTTAAAACATGGTTGATGGAATTATGCATTGCAATTTGTGAATAATTGAATCTTTCCTTCAGATTGTGACAGAATAGTTAATTTATTAATAGACGTACACAAAGTCGAGTCAAAGCCTCGGTTGGTCCTGCGGGTAGAACTGCTTTCAAGAGAATGAACCCTTGTTAAATAAGTTACAGAACACAGTCCTGCGCAGACGTCTGAGTTGCAAACAAACCCAAAAGACAGAAAGGGGAGAAGGAGAGACAGATAGAGAAAGTGCGAGGAGTTTCGCAGACACCGGGTGTTAAACACAGTGACGTCTCAGAGGCCCTTTGGTAGAGGAGATGAAATATTAAATGCTTTAGTGTTTATTAACGGGATGAAACAAAGGGCTGCTTCCCTTTGACTTATGCACATTGACACTTGGCACAGAACAAACAAAATCAAATATGGTATTGATCCATAATGGATGAAAAAGGCAACTTTGAATGAGCAGCATTATTTAAGAATTTGGAAAGGGAAGAAGCAGAGAACAGGGAGACACACTGTTAGTAAACATCAACATTTTGTCAGCTGCCTCGCTGATACACAAATCTGGTTTAATCTACATATCTGTCATATATGAGCTCAGGACATACAGGCTTCTCTCATTGTGTGTCCCGACCAAAGAGCGCGAAATCAGCACCTTCTGCCACAAAGCAAGATATTTTATTCACTATGTTCAATAATTACAAAACACATGAAAATCTGACCACTTTGAATGTGAATGCTCTGGATGTGTCTACCTGCAAAAGGTAAAAAAACATCAGTTTTGGGGGAGTTGAATAAGAAGTGTAATATATCATGTAACCTTGGTGACAGTGCTTGATGTACGCCACTTTGCATGTCTTTCATAGTAAAGCAGGGCCGGGGTGACATTTAATGTTGTTAGCAGTTTAACCCCTCGCCCCTGTCCTTGGGGCCCTGTCATGTCCAAGTGGCACCCCAAATAAGCACTTTTGACACGGGGGCTCCAGGCTTGCGGCCCCTGCCTCCGTTGACAGTTCCTAACAAAGGGCCCCTCTTCCATTGATTGCCCTTTGCTGTTATGCAAATTCGAGAGTCTCACTGCTCCCCAGCCTGCGGAGGAAGGACTGGGGGTTACACCAAGTAGCAAAGTTTTTTGTTGTTGTTGTTGTTTTTTTGTCAAATGTCTTATGTTGAAGTTAAAAGTTGTACCTCTGCACTTCCAGACCTCCCGTCCTGGAGTCTCTGTCTACTTCTTCCTTTTCTTCTGTTGTTTTCATCTGAGCTTCCAAAGACTGTTTCCACTCCTGCTAATGTTTCATGGGACAGAGTAAAGCAGGCCAGTCGAGTACACAGAGATAAATTTACATGGAGGAGCACATGTACATACCTACACACAAACACTGCTATTCACTACTCATGCTCTCTCACTCACCCACATATTTAGTCTCACTAGCACACACTTGACACGCAGGAGAAAATCCCCTGTAGCCTCTTCCTTCTGGTTGTGGCTCATATTCAGTGCCCTGATGCCTTCCCCAGCTGTGTGTTTGTGTGTCCCTGGGGAGGCCAGGCATAGCTGCTGTGGTGACCTGATAACATCTGGGAGTAACTGATGGTTTTGCCCACATGCTCTGGAGCCTCAGGACCCCACGGGCGTCCTCGCAAAGGCCCGTCTCCTTTGGACCCTTTCAACACCTCCTCGACACCCGCTTAATACAAATTCCACCGGTGAAAATCCAAACACACTCTGTGTTTTATTAAAAAGTATGCCTCTAGGACTATTTTTCACGGCCTTTTGAAGTGGAAGTTCTTGTCACTGTGTGTGAGAGGCAGACAAGCCGAGGTGAAAAAGTGATGAACCTAGACGACCACTTTCCATGTTGATGCGTTTGATCTGCATCATCCCTCATCAAGCGACTTGCAAATGGAATGAGAGCTTGCTTTAAAAACTAGTCAGCTTTCACATCAGTTTTGCAACTTAATTAGGGGGCACAGTGACATTTGAACACATTTGTTGAGCCAGAACTTGTGTCAACATTAAATTAACTACACGTCCAATCATTTGAGAAACTCTTACTCGTCATTACAGCTTTAAAATTGTAAAAATATAACAATCTACAGCGCAAGAAAGTGGGAGTGAGGTACTGTTAAAACACAACATTGGACGCTGTTGCTCTTGAGATATTTTATGACTGCCTTGACCTCCAAATGACTCAAGGTTATCAAGACATCAGAGCAGCCTGTCCTGGGATTCCAAGAGACGCATAAAACTAAGGAGAGGACGTGTTTATCCAAGGCTGATGTGGTGATGAAGTTTTCTCTCTTCTCCAGATTCACAGGAACCTCCTTTGCAGAACATTTACATATTGTTACATAAACTGCTGAGAGAGTTGCGGCGAGAACGAGAGGGGGCGAAGAAGGACATTTGAGGTTTAAGAACATGTCTGTTTTATTGCATGAAGGTGTGATTGCAGGCCTCGTGTAAAGGCGGATCACATCAGCCTTTAACATTTGAGCTGTTATTTAACCCCCTGGAAAACCACATCCCCACACCAGTGTGTGCTGTACACAATGTGTCTTTTGTGTCATCTCCCTCACATGGGAACTTAATTGCGTATGTGTGTGAGTATGTTGTGCGTGATGGCCGACAAGGGGATGCACGTATATGACCCACTCCGTAGGAGGAAAAATAAACACAAACGGAATGAAGAGGAGGAGGAAGAACAGAGGAGGCGGAGGAATAATAAAAACAGAAAAGAAGTGTTTCCATGCTTTCTCCAGCTGTTTTCCCATGGAAAGGCACCGGTTATCCTACACAGCTTGTTACAATAGAGTGAACGAGCCTGGTGGGATCTGGAATTGACAACTTGTGTCTGCTTAGTTACACTAGTTAATGACCCTAATTATCTTCCTCCTTGCTGTGAACAGTCAATAAACAATTAGCGTGGCATATGGACCCCCTAAACTCCATGTTTTCTGTCTCCAAGACAATGGGGTGTCCTCCTCTGGCAGTGGGAGAGTGTCAGTACAGGCTGATTAAAGTACGTGGGAAACGGTAATCAATGGCTTATCCTAAGACCGTTGAACACTATCCTTTCCTTGTAGCCTTTGCCTCTCAGCTTCATAAACACTGACAAGTGAAAAGACACCATGCACAGAGTCCATCCATGTTACTTTTATCTCCTGTCCACTTAGATCAGCAGTTAAGAAGGAGAGGAGACAAGGTGCTGATTAATTTGATTTCACCAGGGCTGCAGAGCCTTCAGGCCTGGTGCTACCTTGTCCAGTATAAGCCCGTTTTACTACCCCTCTTCCAGGCAGTCAGGACCTTGTGCAGCCCTGTCATGTGTTTATAAGTTCTACCTTTGAATAGGCTTTTCTCAGCTCAGTGGCAACAGTAGACAGGAAAAGCTAGCTAGAGGGAGAAAGAGAAGAAGCAATACCCTTTGAATATGGATAGAGTTCAGGTGAACTACACCTGAACCCTGCCTGTGATGTCTTTATAGAGAGGTGTTTCTGACTTTCTTTTGCTTTTCAGCCACCATCAAAAGTTCAAGAGGCAGTAGTGTTTTGTATTCAGGGGGAAGAGAACCTTTGAAACCTTTGGGATAAAAGAGCTGCACGGTGTCAGTCTGGAAAGTAAAGGAGAAGGAGGGAGGAGGGCTAAGAGGGTGCAGGAGAGGAGAAGAAAAGGTTGCACTTTGTTGTGCCATTTCACAAGGCTAATCTGAAATAAGTACTAACCTCCATGGGGAGGAATAATTGATAAATGTTAACGAGGATGGGCAAAGTTTTACACTTGCGTATGAACTTTGAATTGGTGTTGAAGGTTTTTAAGAGCTTTGTCCAATCAGAGAGTCGTGTACGTTCATCAAAATTCAGGCCGTCCACTCATTTGTGGCACAAAGGAGAAAGGTCTGCACACTGTGAGGCCATTCATGTATATTTTGTGTCTTAAACCTGAATATTTTTGCACACACTTGGTTCCTTTGCATCCACCCATTTGGGCGTTTACATGTGTAAGATATTGACTGAACGAAGGTTTTTTGTTGAGATCATGTCTTAACATGTCAAATAATTTACAAGAATCATACATTTTATACAGAGAAGACGTGGTTCCGCTTTCTTGAAAGTGTGAAAGATCTTCTCATGTTTAACAGCAAACTACAGAGAACAGGAACGGCCTGTCAGTGTAATAGCATGCCTCTATTCTTGATCATTTCCCCCTCCTCTCCATTTCAATATTATTTCGTTGACAGTCTGAAGTGGTAGCTGATGTGAGGAGGGGGGAAACACACTGTGTGAATGTGACACAGTTGTTTTTGGAATGAGGAGGTGCTCGCATCGAAAGTTATATTTTTCATTGTGATCATTTCCTTGCAGAGTAAGTTCAGACTACACTTGGGTTTTAGGACATTTCTGCAATAATTTTGGGCTTCTTTAAAATTGAAAAAAGCCCAGTAGCGCTGTTTTGAATATTTCCCTTTGGCTAGAGAAGAAGAGTTCTGATCTCTTGGTACGAACTGTATCCCTGCTGGCAGAGGTTCTGATGCCTCATAATGGCCCTCCGTGGATTTGATAAGATTATTGCTTTTCTAACTGAAATGTTTTTCCCCTTACTTTTCTCTGTCTATGAGTCCTGTTTCTGTATTCATGATAAAGTACTGCAGCTAAATTTCTAAGGAAAATATTGTGGAACATAGTGTGTTTTGAGCCTTTAGTGGCACAGGTACCCAAACTGAAATCCCTGCTATATACCCTGCTGGCTACTAAAAATGAATTTGCATAGATTAGAAATGCATTTTCAATTCAGATTTCTTTAAAAATCTGTTGATACAGTAAAGTAATGTTGGTTTTGCATGCACATTTTACTGCCTTTTTTTTCCCAATTCCAAAATAATTTTTCCAGAAAGCGTATGTGCTGTTAAATCCACACCTTACCAGGATGTTAGTCATGAATTTGTGCACTCCTAGGTCAACTTACACCAGGTGTGCAATTTTGAAAAGCCTTAATTTCATGTTGGATAACTTGTGAGCAACAGCGGCCTTTACTGCAAAGAGGCTACATGTTCTTCCCATGGGGAACTCCGTGGAGTAACTTTGCAATTCCACATCACATGAGTAACAGCATTGCCCTTACGTGTCACTGCACTACTCGCCGGCTGCTACTTGAAACATGCCTTTTTCTTTGTACGCAATTAGGCTAACTCAGTGCTTCAGTATTAATGGTAAGACTGTCGGCTCAGGGGATTAACTTAGTCGTGTTGGAGGGTTAGTGAAGGGGTCTGCCTGTGAGAGGGCCTATTGTCCTACCAGGTCACTGATCTAGGGGTTCATTCCCACTCAAGGCCAGAACTTTACCCTCCTTCTCTCTCCACTTCAGCAGGCAGCAGAATTGGCTGTATTGTGTGATATGAGGTGGAAAAGAGTCCACTGCCCCACCCATCCACTTGGGTCTTGGAGTGTGTTTTGAACAGTGCTCATCACAACACTGGTTGTGCACATGCACACACACTGGCAGTAGCATCCCATCCGCACTCAATAACCAAGGGGAAACTCCAGCTGGGCGAGCCATTGATGCCTTCGTAACAGGCTGATTGTTTCCTTTAGGAGGGGGAGGAGCGGGAGGAGAGAGTGGGCAGGTCACTAACTCCACCCCTAGGCTTTGAGTGGGGCCTAGCAGGTGTAAACATCCAGTACTTCTCTCTTCATGAGTGGGCAGCGGGAGTGGGACCCCCAGGTAGTCACGGAGGGCTGCCCCGGAGGAATTGAGAAATTAAAAGTGAAGAGAAAAGCGACAGAGATCCAAGACGGATCACAGGCCGGGCTGGATACATGTTAGACTCGGGCCAGGTGTTCTGCTCTTATGATATGAGTCGCCTCAGCCCTGCTGTGAGAGGCAGATAACCTCTCTATTGACCACTAAGTCTGAGGCCACTTTCCTATAGCCGAACAGCTGTAACTCAACACAACTCAAAGCAGCAACTGAAATAGGGATAAATAATGACATTTTCTGGCTCTGGCAACACTTGTCAGGATATGGAAGCTCCTGTGGTGATTCTAGGGCCCATTCAGATGATGGAAATTCAGCCCTCAATGATTCATCTCCATTTACTTAGCTATGAGTATCCTATCCCTGCCAGTTTGGAAAGCGATATAGCACAGGAGCTTAGCTTGTCCCTGAATGGGGCTCTGTGAGAGAAGTTAGTACAGTATATGTTTGAGGCGCTTCTGATGCTTATAATGCATACTCTTTGGGTAACGCTGTCGGGATTATGGAGTAGAAGGAGGCAAATATATCGACCAGCATGCCGTTTATCCGCTGGCTCCACACCCTCCAAACAGAACCCCATTACACAGGCCAGTTTGGAGAGGCTTAACACCTGTTTTTTTTTTCCCCCCAGCCCGTATAAACTCATTCTCTACCTCCCTCTCACTTACTTTTTGTCTTCCAATGCAAAGAGGATGAAGCCAGGGGAATGAGAAGAGCTCCATTATTGCTGTATTTTCTTTCCAGAGAAACGTTATTTACTAGAAAGATATCATCCTAGCTTTTAATCCTCTTAGCGGTGGATTGCGGTTGTACTTACAGCGCCATGCACCTGCTAAACTGCCTTCTCTTAAAGCTGTATAAACACTGCCGCAGGAGCCATTGCCTTCCCAAGCTGAACCCATCAGCCTTTTTTTTTTTTCTGTGAGAGTTAGTGAGAGGGAGCGAGCTCACAAGAAGTTTAGAGGACACCGTATTGATGGGATGATGCTCGAGGCCCCTCTTGCTCCCCCGTCGGATGTGGTCAGACCTCACCTGAAGCCTGTGGTTGTTGGTAGGCTGCTTGGAGAGGAGCCTCAAGACCACTAAACAGAGGAGGGCCTGTGTGTGGCAGTGTTTACATAAGGGCTGTGTGCATGCTCACATAGCCTCAGTTCAGAGAAGCAGGCCGCTTCATCTGTATTACAGAGAACTCAAGGCGGTGCTGTCTTTGCTGCTTCTTTTAACAATGTAAATTTTATGGTACCGACATCTGCATGATTACATACAAATAAGACATTTTACACCATGGGTTTAGTTTAATTCTCCTCCATATTAAGGTTGTTAAATATGAAATGTACTTCTGAGCTCATGTTTACATTTTGAAAGTTGAGCTTGAGCAGTGTGTTTTTTCGTTCTTGTGAATAATCCCTCTTCGTCCTCCTTAGTAAAGGACATTATGTCTAGCTGGCATGACAGCGGCACTGCACTGTGTTAACATTACCTCCTCCTTTCTAATGGGGTTACAGACACCACTCATCCTTACACTCCCTCATGGGAGAGACGGACGGAAAGACAGATAGAGAGACAGGCAGAGTGTGGCAGAAACAGAGAAAGACAGAAATAGAGAACTTGTCCTTTATGTGTGTGTGCATGCGTGTGCATGTGTACATAGGCTGGAGGGAGGGAACTTCTACCGCAGGCAAACAATATGGAATTTGAAATATTAGCTGGCGTAGTGATTGAACATGGCTCCCTTATCACTGGGTTGCCAGGTTGGCCAGCTATAACGATGACTTATCACAGGGCTGAGGAACATGGAGTATATAACAAGATTCTCCGACATGACAAACACTGCCCTGAGGAGACACACACACACACACACACACACACACACACACACACACACACACCCCACACCCGGTAGACCGCCCCAAACCAGGCCATCCAAGACTGGAAATGGAGAATTCTCCCAGGACTATAACATAGGTGGAGGTGCATCTGAGGATGAAGACGGTGCATGTTTTCTTCTTGTTATGAGATGAGACGCCAAGTAGTATGCACACTGATAAATGTTATAAGTGCAACGACATTTTACTGTCCACTACTTTAACAGGAGCATAATATATCATCAAAGTTTAGATAGGGTTGTTTGTCACTGTCGGTGCTTCTACGTTTACGTTGCCAGGTGCTGACATTTCTGGCTTTCATACTCACTCTGTGACCCATACTCTCTCTTTTGGAACAATACCCCAAAACAGATCACTTCCTGCTTAAAAGTTAGGATGCAGTGATGTGAAACAAAAGATTGCTTCCCTAAGCCAAAGAGTGAAATACCAAAGCAGTAGTATTTTACATGTTACAGTAAGTATAACTCTGATGCAGAATACAAGTAATAATGCGTTTTCGGGGGTATTCCTTGACAGTTAGTGAGCGAGGGTCCAACATTTGTTTGCATTTTTCCTTAACTTGCGGGATTGTGCCGCAGATCAAAGATGAGCTGTGGACAGCGTTCTCTGACTTACGACCCTTCTGTTACATGCTGACTCCTCGTTCTGCCTCCCTCAGTAGGTGATAGAGAAGGGGAAGAGTCGAGGTCAAGTCTAAAGGGATGAGGGGAAACCATGAGGCACAGAAGGGTGCTGGTCAGTAGGAGAATGAATTGCAGGCCTGTTTCTTAACTCCCCAGTCAGATACATTTTGGATCTGCTGATTTCCTCCTTGTGTCCACATTGACCCAAAACTAGTGGAACTGAGTATATACTCTATATTTTGAGTATATTCTGCTCTATGCACATTGGGGTTGAATAAAAAGCCATGAAGGCCATGGCAGGTATTAAAAACAATTAAAGCCCTCATGGGGAGCCGTTGCACTGTATAACATTAAGGCTGACAAAGTTTCCCGGTGCACTGGGTGAAAGCTTGGCTGCTCACAACTGAAGAGCCATGAACTTTGACCTTTGGGCTAAAACAAAAACAGATGCCAGGTGAGGTGACTCACATCCGGCTTTAAATACACTGGTGAGGAATTTTTCACCCTGTTCTCCACAGTGTTATTGCTTCATCTCCTCCTCCTCCTCCTCCTCTTGCGTTTCTCCACCAGTCATACTCCTCAGCCATGTGAAGACCACCCCCTCTTATCTTCAATTTTTTTTCCACTCTCTGTATCCGTCTCTCTTTTCCTTTCCCATTCTCTCTCTGGAGTTTTCATTAATTATGTTCCTTTGCCAGGAACTTGTTTGCTTTCTCTCTGTGTGTATGTATTGCTGGCATTGGAATGGGTTTGTTTATAGTTGTGACCCTTGCTGGTTGAAGTCTTAAAGCAGCTCTGCTGTCAAGAGCCTAAACTCTGGCAAGGTCAGCTCATTTCTGTTTACTTTTAGAGCACTATTTACCCTCTGGGGCTTTTAAAAGCACTTCTGCAAAACATCACTTCCAGGAGAGAGAGAAAGGGAGAGAGAGAAAGGGAAGGAAGGCTGGAGAGAGAGAAAAGGTTTGATAGGATTCTAGTATTCCATCGGTGGCACTGTCATCTTATATTGAACCGGGAAATTTGTTATCATTCTCATATTGTATTGGAAATTGCATATTCATAGTCTGCTTCAGGTAACTGCGCTAATATATTGATATGAATATGGTGCATTAACCATAATGGGTCTAATTTTCCCACTGCAGCATTACTACTCTGCATATTACCAACATATCCTAATACCTTAATACGAAAGCGATAAAAAAAATTTAGCATGATAGACCCTGAGGCTGTTGCCTGAATGCACAGCCATGCAGTTGGGATTAACCCATCAATAATCACTATCTGCCGTGCCATGCATTTGCCCCTGCAGAGCTAATGATTAATCTCCCCTATATGGGACTGATCACTATCAGATTGATGAATGCACCGACCAATCATGTTCCAGCAAACGCCCGGCATGTACATACACCAATAAGTGATGATGAACAGCCTGTGTTGTTGGTTATTTATGCTGGCTGTACAGGGGAGTCCCCGCGGTTTCCTATAAGGATGTGGTCATATGGGTTTTAGTGTTCATGTGTACTTTTTCTCCTGTGTGTATAGGCATGGGTTTTGGTGTGTGCAGCATGAGGTGTACAGGTCTATCCCCTGTAGACCAGACAGAAGTAATATCTGGTTAACCTCTTTTTATGGCTCAGATCACAGGAACATGCAGAAGGATCTGGATACCTCATGCTCTGAAATCCCAGTGCAAACATCCTTTCTCCAATGTGTGAGGGTGAGTGAGTGAAAGTTATTATGTGCGCGTGTGCTTGAAAATGTGTGCGAATGCAAACCTATATGGACAAATTGTTCCTCCATGTAAAATGTACTGTATCTGCCCTTGAATGATGGATGTAGATTTTGTCCTTGTTGCTTGTTGTTGTTACTCAGACTGGGCCTCCGTGTGTTCCATGCTGATGTCCTTGTATAGTCAGGCTTGGGTTTATTTTCTCTGGATCGACAGAGACACCTCCTCTTGAACTTTTATAGCTCCTCTTAGTGATGTGTATCTGAGAGAGTTGACCCCGGTCACCAGGCTTTACGGGCTTCCGCCTGCTTCTCATCCCCTCTGTTTGTTTTGCCTTCGCTTTGCTTTTTCATATCATTGCTTTTCACACGTCTACACATGAGCAGAATGACAATGACAGAACAAAAAATGAGCATAAGTGTTTTTTTCTTCTCAGATACAGTAGCAAATGTGTCGTGTTGAATTAATTTCAGTTCACAATTTCTTAAAGAGTTTATTTTTTATTTTCTCAATGTATCGTTACACCCGATATGCATATATTAATTTCACTGAATAAACAGTGAAGAGTTGTTGGTGAGGGTAATCGAGCAGGGGAGCAGTATTTTGTTTCTCAGGGCTGATATTCAGTCTGGGTCAGTTCATAGTGTAAATCCCAATAAAGATTAAGTGCACAGCATAAAGCCTAATAAATGCCAAAACCAGTAAAAGGAACTAGAAAAAGCTGAGGGACGTGAGACCCCACAAACTTCACCCACCCTTTACCTTGCACCGAAAACCCAGAGTGACTCATAGGATACCTCATACTCCCAATCTTACCTCCCCCTCATACTCACACAGGTGCCTCTCAGAGACCCAAATCGGGGCTCTTGGGGGACCTGTTCAGAGTCAGAGCCCGGGACAGCGTCTGGGAAGATCGTATCCATATCGCAAAACTGCATTTTAATTCAGAGGTCCCCCTCTACAAATTACTGACCAGACACAGGGAGCTGAGAGGCTGTGGGCCTAAACTGAAGTGACAGTTATTGGCCCCTCTAGCCCAGAAGAAAAATCTGTTAAGCTATTTCCTGTTGTGTCACATTTCTTGGTCGGGAATGTATTCCCATGCATTTGATACAGCCACATTTAACCATGCGCTCATGAGCCCAGTCCATAACTTTTCTCTGCCTGAAATTTATAGCGCAGAGCTGCATTATGAGATACTCATGTATACAAGCCACAGAGTACTCCCTTCCCTGTTTTTGACACGCCATAAACTGTGACACAAACCCCAAAGCGTTGTCCTTTATATTGTTTATGTCATTGCCTTCTTTGTGCCCTCAGAAGGGTAAAAGAGACAAATCTTTCTCTCTTTTTATGACCAGTGGAGTGTTGGCTTGGATGAAAAGTTAAAACTTTCAAGTTAAAAACCATGTTGTCATGTACAAACTGCAGACTTTAATAGATTTCAGCGTGTGGACCTGCAGTGTGTTTTTAATCTGTTGATGTGTGTTTCCGTTATGAGTGGTCGAAGTGCCTGCTGAGCCTCATGAGGAGCATCCCATGTCTTGGCCTTGGCCTCATCTGGTCACAGCCCACTTCTTTCCTTTTTTGCGGCTGACTCCTCTGTCACTCCCAACACATTGACAATTCCCTGTTCAGTCTGAAAGCTTAACCTTAGTTCTGCAATATCCATCTCATTTTCCTTCAGTGTACATCCCAGTTCTCCACACATCCAACATCTCTGATCCTCCCCTTAATCCGGAAGGTCCATTGTTCATGAAAGCCCGATCTGTTTAGTCCACACTTGTTTGTCAAATTAAACGAGCAGACAGGCCAGTCAGGAATAGGACAGGTTTAAATGATAAGCTGAAGTGATGTTTAATGTTTGTTATTTCGTCGTTCCTTCTTTGCTTTGGTTTTTTAGGATACGTGTGATACATATCTGAGCGACATTTTTAGAAGCAGATGGGAAACATCTTCAGTCAGAATGCAAACATAATACGATACGCAAACACAGACACAGCACACTGATGCCAAAGCAGGCATGCGCTTTGCAAAACAAATACAACAAGTAGACCCTATGATAGCACATCACAACTGTAATAGAAAACACATGATTTTAAAATACTTCAAAACTTGGAGCTGAGCATTGTTCAAGCATTGTTTACCCTGTTTAATATTTAGTCTGTTTGGGCCACTCTATCATACTTGCTTGTTTACCTTACGAGGGATTTATTTGTCCTTTTTGGTTTTGTGTTTAGGTTTTAATGCGTTGCAGCTTCACTGGCACCACGATGCGTAAACTTATTATGGATATAACTAATCTCGTGCTGCAATTCCAACAAAAACAGCTAATTGTGTTTAAGTTCCCCGTGACTCTGTGAGGTGTATTTGTTTTATTAATTCTGCCTGTGTGGACGAGAGGCCCCGTTTGGATCACTTCAGGAGAGTGGGAGCTTTGGGAAAGACAGAAAAGCTCAATTGTGTACACGTACAAAACACACTGGTGCTGGGTTTGACCAGCATGGCGGACAGTTTGTTGGACATGCAGAATAAACCGTCATCATCAATATCACAGGGATCTCTGTGTGTATTTGGCTTGTTTGCTTTATGCAGATGAGCCTGTCTGCTGTGGTTTATGTATCGCCAAGATATTTAATTTAGTCATATGTAGCCAACTAAAAATTTGCAGTTTCACTATAGACATATATGCT